>NC_091082.1:86782500-88135000 GCF_032405125.1 Capricornis sumatraensis
CAGGGCGGAGGGCCGCAGGGGGAGCCGGTCACCTGGGGGGGCAAGAAAGCGAGGCACCCACGGCATGGGCAGGAAATGGGGCCTGGGCCGGTGAGCTGACAGCCACACTGCTTCACTGAGCTGGTGCGCCAGGCCCTCCTGTAGTCACACACACACACGTGCACACACGCACGCACACATGCATGCACACGTGCACACACGTGCATGCACACAGAGACACACATACACACATAGACACACGTGCACACAGACATGCACATGAATGCACACACATGTACGCACATGTGCACAGACACACACACATGCACGTCATCCTCACAGGGGCCTGGAAGGGCAGCGCTCCTACCCCCACCGAACGGATGAGGAAACCAAAGCACAGAGGGGTTAAGTAATTTCTCCAGGATCACACAGTGGCCGACTGGCAGGGCCGTGATGAGAACCCAGGCCCCATGACCTCAACCACCACGTCATGCTGGGAGGGGAGAAAATTCACACGGGGACCCCCGGGGGGCTCGTCAGATCCTGTCCTCTGCCCTCCAGGCCTGGGTTCCTCAGGGCTTGGCGGTGGGCTGGGAACACAAGGAGGGGTCAGAGAGGGGAGGCAACAGCCACCTCCTCAGCCACCCCCGTGTGGCCGGACAGACACGTTCCCCCGACAGTTCTGGAGGACGGGGAATCCACCCCCGCCCCCAGCTGGGGCTCACAGACTGCAGGGAGCTGCACCAGAGCCAGACTGGGGCGGGGGCGGCAGGCACTGCAGCTGCCTGAGGCCTAGGCTCCGCCAGGCCTCCGGGGCCAACATCTTGGGTCAGGCGTGCAGGGCAGCTCCGACTCTGTCCACCCACCTCTCGGTGCCCACGCAGCACCTGGGCTGAGAGGGGCACGGAGGAGCGTGGGGAACTCTGAGACCCCGGTGGGAGAGGGCAGGCATTTCGCCAGACCCCCGAGCAGTGGCCCGGGCTTGGACCCCTGTGCCCGGCTGGCCCGGGGTCTTTGACAGGCAAGGCCAGTGTGGGCCGCTTCCTGGGGAGGTGGGGTGGGCCGAGCGGCAGCGGGTGCATTCCGGACCCTATAAAAAGACGGCAATCCGAGCCCAGGAATGTCAGGGGCCCGACGGCCGGCAGGGGCAGGGTGGAGGTGGGGAGGGCCAGCCCCTCAGCCCCCTGGCTGCCCCAGGCCAGCCTGACCAGCGTCAGCAAATCCTCCCGACCTCGGAAGTCAGCACCGGGCCCTTGCTGAAACCTCTGCTAGCAGGCCTGGCTGAGGGGTCTGCCGGGGCCTCCACCCTGCCTCTCCTGTGGGTGGGCGGCTCTTGGTCGGCAGGAGGGGGCGGTCCTGTGCACTGGGGGCAGCGGAGCAGACCCCTGGCCTCTGCCCTGTAGACATGAGCAGTACGCTCAGGACACACGCCCGGGACACACTTGGGACACACGCCTGGAGTACACGCTCGGGACACACGCCTGGGGTACATGCTTGGGACACACGCCTGGGGTACACGCTAGGGACACGCCTGGGACGCACACTCGGGACACACAGGACACACACCCAAGACACGCCGAGGTCACACACCCAAGATACACGCTCAGGACACATGTCTAGGATGCATGCTTACACAAGCTCAGGACACACTCTCAGGAGACACACCCAGGACACATGCCCAGGACACATGCTTACATACGCTCAGGACACACGTTCCCGCCAGCCTCTAGACTGTCACTGAGAGCCCCTCCCCTTCCTACCCTGGAAACCACTGACCTGGGGCTGTCCCTCTGACTCTCAGGATTCTGCCCAGTAGGAGCACAGACTCCTGCCTGATAGAGACCGTCCCTGCTGGACACACGCTGTAGGACGCCAGCCCGCTGTGTGTCTCATCCGGCAACCCTAGCCTGTCATGTTTTCTCCAGGGTCATAGATTGCTGTTTCTCGAGTTCTCTTTGAACCAGCTGTGCCTGGCTTCTTGGTCTCTATGCAATGAATCAGCCTATGACCTGTGTTCCTTCTCTGTTTTAATCAGAGTCATGTCTTTACCCTCTGCTTGTGGGCACAGTGACAGATAAGCAGCTAAGGCAATGTTTCCAGCCTGCCCCAGAACTGGTCACTCCGGCACTGCCACCGCTGATTTTCCGCGTGGGTCCCTTGCTCTGGCCCCGGCTGCATGGAGACGCTCCCAAAGGTTTCCCTTCATTAATTCAGTCGGGGGTCCCCCCTGGGGCAGGGCCCCTTCAGGCTTCAGGAAGCAGGCGGGCCTTAGAGCGGCGGAGCTGACCTCCTGGGGTCCTGGGCTGCGGCCGGCGCCCTGGGTCCTAGTTGGGCTTCCACCCCTCTGCCCTCCCACTGGCCCCAGGATGGCTCTGGGTCTATTGCGCCCTCCTGCTTCCCTGACACACGCTGGCCTGTGTGAGCGGAGTCCGCCGCCTGCACTAGGCTGGGGGACCCTTGGCACAGGCTGTGTGGGTCAGTCCTGCAGGCACACAGCAGCCTGCCTGCCCTCTGGGGGCTGTGGATGTGGGGCCGGATCTCCGAGCTTCCTCCCTGGCCTGCGTGGCAGCAACTCCACAGTCTAGAGAGAGGGGTCCTGGGGAGGCGCCAGGAGCTGCTGTCCTGGACGGCCCCTCCTCCAGCCCCGCCCGGGACCACTCCCCGGGGAAGCAGAGAGCTCCTGTGTCCCCTTCTGATGAGGAGGGAGCCACGCCCAGCGCCCAACCAAGGGTCCAGGTTTTCTGCAGAGCCCACTGGACGGGCACTGTGCCTCAGTTTACTCGTCTATAAAACTGTGCTGCCCTGTGGGGCCATGGTGGGCATGCAGGGCAACGAGGCCCTGAGCATGTCAGAGCAGTGCCTGGCACAGGGCAGGTGCCCAACGGATGACGACCAGGACGAAGATGGTGATGATGGCATTTGGGTGGAAGCCAGAAAAGCCATCCAGATAAATCAGATGTTGGAAGAAGAAAAGGGTTAAAGAGGTCGGACACAGATGGCGGGTGGGGTGAAGAGGAAGATCTTGGCTGAGATAATCCTTTGGTCATCGATGCGAGTTCCATCCTTTGAGTCCAGAACAACCCAGGCCTCTGACTGGGGCTCTGCGGCCGGGAAGCCCCACAGGGGTGCTGAGGCTCAGCACAGTGAGGGCTCCTGTGCTGACAGACGAGGCGGCACAACCTGCAGGTCCTCAGGCAGAGCCTTCTCAGAAGTTTACGGCGCTAACCCCTGTTACAGCTGAGGGCGCACAGCGCCGCAACTCGCCCGAGATCACACAGCTGCAGCCCCAGGGCCCCTCTCTGAGCCACCATCTGCGTCTCCCGCCTGGCTGAGGCAGGGCCCACATCCCCCCTGCTGGCTGGGACGTGGGCACCAACCCCGCCTTCACGGGTCTTGGACCACGGCGTCTCCCCAGGCCTCCTGGCCGTCTCTGGGCCTCACCCTCCCCTGCCGCTCTGACCCAGGGCTTCCCCCTGACGAAGCGTCATGGGGCCCCCCAGCTCAGCCCGTCAGCCTGGCTGAGAGCTGGTGGGTGGGGCCGGAGTGGCTCCCGGAGGGGCCCCAGCCTCCCGGGGTGGGGGGCGGGTGCTCGTTCTCAGAACAGGTGTCAGGGCTCCCCCCTGAGTGAGGGGCCAGCTGCCCGGGCCGCACGAGGCCCGCCCCCACCAGCCTGCAGTCGCCCGGAGTCGGGGAGCCTCTGTGGCCCAGGGACGGGGCGCGTGCGGGCCTGGGCCAGGCCAGCGCCGTTGAAGGTGCCGGGACACCTTCCTGCCACCGCGCCCCCCCTGGCAGCCTCTCCTGGTGGGCTACGGCCTGTTCAATGTTGGCGGGTGCAGGCCCGCCCAGGCACCCCCTACCCCATGACCCAGCTGTGCCCCGGCCTGAGCTGGGTGTGGAACTGGGCGTCCCCCTGCACACAGGCCCACCGCTTCCGCCTGACGGGGACAGGCCTCCCCCAGGGGTACGCTGAGCACTGGAGGGGTGGGGGACTGGACCTTGCCGGGCACCACTGACCGGGCCACGGCACAGGCAGCCCTGGCTGGGGACAGATGTCCGGACACACCGCATGGCGCCTGGGCATAAACCTGACCCTCCCAGGACCTCGGACAGGTCCTGCCAGGGGGCCCAGGGCCCCAGTGGTCGGGGCCTGAGCTGAGAGTCTGTCCTTAGAGGCAGGGAAGGCGGGGAGGTGGCAGAAAGCGGGACCGTGAGTGAGCCACTGCCCCTAGTTCCCGGCCGTGCACCTGCCCCTGCTGGGCCCCGCTCACAAAACACAGAGACGCGACGGTGAAAGATTCGCTGCCACCACCACTGCCGAGCGTTGTCCCGAGCACGGCGCCCGCCCGAGCAGGCCGCCCTCCGGGACGCCGCCTCTGCGCTCCCGGCCCAGGCCAGACCTGCCACCCTCTGGGGCCTCCCTGACCCCATGGCTCACCCAGGTTTTCCTCCAGGACAGCGTGCTCGCGCCCCCCGACCCTGCGCGCCTCCTGTTCCTTTGCTGCTCGCCTGAGGCACTGGGCTGACCTCTGTGCAGACGGGAACTCTGGTTCACAAGGCCAACCCCCGTGGGTGCCGGGGACGGAGCACTCGACAGTGTTTGTTAAATGGACAAGAGAGTCAACGGTGGTCCGGGTGCCTCCCTTCTCCCAACCATGGCTCTGCTGGAAGGCTGGGGGTGGGAGACGGGAGTTCTCTGGCCTTCCTCAGGTTCTTGTAAGGCAGCCAATCGTGGGAAGAAGAGAAAAAGACCCCTGATCCCTCCCCATTGCTCTGCCCACCCTCCCTTCCCTTTCGCCGGTTTTTGGGACGATAAACACCTAATGGACAAGGGGGAGGCGGGAGGCCTCAGTGGGGAGCCGGCCGTGTGAGCGGGGAGCCGTGTAAGCCGTGTGAGCGGGGAGCCGGCCGTGTGAGCGGGGAGCCGTGTAAGCCGTGTGAGCGGGGAGCCGGCCGTGTGAGCGGGGAGCCGTGTAAGCCGTGTGAGCGGGGAGCCGGCCGTGTGAGCGGGGAGCCGGCCATGTGAGCCGTGTGAGCCGTGTGAGCCGTGTGAACCGTGTGAGCCGTATGAGCCGTGGGTGCCGCGGGAGCGGGAGCCGGCCTCAGCGTCCCCCCCAACCCGGGCCCTCACAGTGGGGGTCCCTCACGGACGAGCAGCAGCCCGTCCAGCTCCGACCCTCGCCGTGGCGGTGGCTGTCTGGGAAGGCTTCCCGCGTGGTCCTGCCCGGGGGCGCGCATTGTCTCATCTCTGCAGGCTCTCTCACTCAGCCCACAGCACCGTCTGGACTTTTTGAGGGGGCTGCTTTGTTTCAAGATGGAAGGCAATGTGCCTGCTAAGATCTCTGATACTCTCCGGAGGATGGAGTGCTTTTCCAAAGCTGTCAACCTTTTCGGGAGTTGAAATGGAACCAACGCCCCCAGACAGGAACCCCTGAAGGGCGGGGTGGACGCAGGGCATAGAGAAGGGACCCGTCCCAGGACCCGGGCTCCGAGGAGCGCCTCCCCACACCTGCCTCCCCCATGTCGGATCCCACTCTCTGCATTTTTCCAATTATAGCCAAGCACACACTTAGACTCCCAGCTTCTCCCTAATCCAAGATAGATGGATCCCGTGGAAAGCAGCGCCACGCAGAGGCACAGACAGCGCTGCCCTTCCAGGCCCTGGACACATGCGGCCGGCTTCCTCCTGCCCTCCCCGCAGAGTTAGTGCCCGGAAAGCCTGCTGACATGAAGGGCTGCCCCTCCCTGTCCCCCGGGAGCCTGGGTGGTAGGTGCCCAGGGCCACAGCCTCCAGTGGCTTCCCCGGAGCCTCCGGGTTGTTGCCACGTTGGCAGCACAGTGATCCAGTCAAGGCTGAAAGTCAGAGCCCGAGTCAGACTCTCTGGGAAGACAGACATGTGGGGGGACCCTGGGCAGGGAACCCAGACCCCCGGGTCTCAGTCTCCTCGTCTCATAAAGGGTCTAACGGCCTCACGGGGGAGGAACGAGGCAATAAAGCAAAATGTTCACGCGGAGCCGGGCGTCTAATGAGCACTCGGGCAATGTTGGGCATTGGACTATGATCTGGCTTACGGTAAGTCCATCTTTTATCCTCTCCAAGCCTCCGTTTTCTCATCACAAACAGACTGAGGCAGGGAGGAGCAGGACAACCTGACCCAGGAAACCCCCTCCAGCTGCGGCATTCCCTGGCCTGTGGACGTGCTGTGGGTGCTGGGCTGAAGGGAGCGTGGTGCTGACACAAACTCCCGCAGAAAGGCAAGCTCCACAGAAGCGCGTTTCTTCCAAGTCACACCCAGGGAAGGGAGATCAGCGTTCAGCCCCGTCACTGGCCTCACTAAGCCTCAGTCTCTGCATCTGCCGAATGGGACTGGCTTAGGGCTGCGGTGCGGAGGACACAGCTTACTCTCACACGGTGCTCAGCGGTGAGTCCCGCGGGCACAGGAGTGGAGCCAGAGCCAAGGTCACCTCCAGAGCTGACTGAGGCCCTTCGTAACCTTTGCCAAAGCCCCCTGATCATCACTAATGAGCTTCCTGACTCCAAATTAGGCCCAAACGCTGACCCCGTGCTCACCCTATAGCACCCTGACCAACCATGCGTGCGCGCGAGCTAAGTTGACTCAGTTGCCTCTGACTCTTTGTGGCTCAAAGACTGTAGCCCACCAGGCTCTTCCGTCCGTGGGATTCTCCAGGCGAGATACTGGAGCGGGTTGCCGTGCCCTCCTCCAAGGGGAGCTTCCCCACCCAGGGATGGACCCATGTCCCTTACAGCTCCTGCTTTGGGAGGTGGGTTTTTCACCCCTAGTGCCACCTGGGAAGTCCACCCTAACCAATCACCCAGCAGCAACCTGCCAGCAGGAATTTTCTTTGTCTTGAGGCCATAAAAACTGGCTTCTAAACCAGGAAAGCGCTGCCTCTCTCTGGCCTGTTAGGAGGTCAGCCTGCTGAGCTCGCAGCGCCCCTGTTTTCTCTGATCTTTGTTCTTAGCAAACTCATTCCCTTCTGAAATGCTCCCGAGTCTGGACATTCCTTTCCAGCCCCCGCTTGGACTGCCTCAGCACTTAGCACGGAGCTGGCACAGGGGTACTTGCTCAGTGCTGGCTGCTGATATGACGGAATCCAGCCCAGCCAGGTTTCCCTGCGGAGCTCAGAGCCGCTCAGCCCGCCCTGCGGGTCTCAGGGACAGGGGTCTCTACCCTTCCAGGGGGGTGGGGGTGAAGCTCCAGCATCCCCCACTGGGCAGCAGGCCAGCAGAGGCGGGACCACACTCTCTTACCAGGCCGAGGTTCAGCCTGTTGTTGTCATCTTCCGGCATGGGCAGGTACACGGCCAGGGCCACACAGTTGGCAAAGATGGTGAGTAAGATGATGGTCTCGAAGGGTCTGCGGCGGAGTCAAGGAGAGAGTGAGGCGTGGGACTTGCGGGTGGAGCAGAGAGTGCCCTGGGGGTCTCTGTGGACACCGAGGCCCAGCGACGGGCCCACATCGCACTTCTGCTCCTGGCTGGGGTGCGGGCGGGGACCCTCCTCCATCAGGGGGTTGACTGAGAAGTTCAGGGACCGCGAGGCACTGGCTCCCGTATGGGGCTACTCAGCTCCAATGCTCAGGGAGTCTTGAGTCTCATCTCAGTCCCTACACCCCCACCTATTGCCCGGCCACCCACCCCTCTGTCCCCTCGAAGGCGCTACAGTCAGACAGTCCTCCGGGCCTCGGAGGAGCAGCTAGGGAGGCTGGGCTGGTGCGAGCCGGGTGAGGCCCCTGGGGCAGGACGGGGAGTGGCTGTGAGCCCTGAAACCTGGCCTCTGTGGCCTGAGCAGGGGAGACTGCCCCGGGGCAGCTGCACCCCCAGGTCCCAGCACCCCCTGCGCAGGGCAAGCCAGCTGTTTGCCAGAGGGCACCTCCAGGTCCCAGCACCCCCTGTGCAGGGCGAGCCAGCTGCTTGCCAGAGGGCACCCCCAGGCTCCCTGGGCTTGCTGGTGAGCAGTAGGGGCCCTGGGGGGGCCGCCAGGGGAGGTGGGGGTGGCGGGGACTGAGGGTGAAGATGGAGATGTGCGTGAGCTGACAGCAGGGATGCGCCCTTTGTCCACAGCTCACGGGTAGGCCCCGGGCCCTTTCCAGCCACCTTCCTTGGGTTTGGGGAGAGGTGGCCTCAGGGCAGAGGCCTGGAGAGGCGCCGGGAGACAGGCGAGAGAGGCCCTCGGCCCCCCAGATGGAACGGGCAGGGGGCCCCGGGGTGGGCACAGCAGTGTGGGGGCAGGCCCGGCCCCACCAGGCGCCCCGGTTCCGGGTTCTCTGACCCTGCAGCTCCCTCACTCTCTATCTTCTAGGCAACAGCTGGTGGGAGCCCGGTCTTCCAAAGCCCCTCAGAAATATTCCAAATATTCCCAGCCGGTGCGCTCAGCACCCCCATGACAACAGCCTTCCCTCTGCCTTCATGCCTGTCCCCCTGGCCCCAGCAAGCCGGGCATTTTCATCATTCTTCTTCCCGGAGCTGATGCCAGCGTGGAGGGGGTCACGTCCCTGTGCCCAGCCGGGCCTGATGTCTGCACAGAGCTCGGTGCCCACCCCACCGGCCTCCCAGCCCCGCCGGCCCCCGCCACCCCATCCCATGTCAGGGCCTCCACGCCTTCCAGCACCTTCCAGAGGTGGCCTCGGGGCCCTGCGCCTTGCCCCCAGCCCCCTGCGCCCGCGCCAGGGCCGCCTTTCCCAAAGCCCCCGGCTGCACCCCTGGGCCCCAGTGCCGGGCCCCCAGAGCCTGTGATCACTGAGCCCCTCCTCCCCTCCGCACAGCCCCTGAAGGATACTTCCACTCGACGACGCTGATGCAGGCTTTCCGCACAGGGTTCCGGAGGGTCAAGCAGAACAAGGCCCGGGGCGGCCTGGGCAGGACCTCCGGGACGGGCTTCTTGGCCTGCTTCCTCCGCAGGCCCTCGTCCTGGGCTGGGGCCGGCTCCATGGCTCCCGCGGCCTCGGCCTGTCCTGCTCGCCTACCGCTGCCCTCTCCTCCCTGCGTCCCAGCGCCCCCCGCCTCCTGGACTGGGCGGCCGAGCTGGGGTGCCTGCCCTGCTGAGCCAGTCGGGCGGGGCGGGATCACTCTCCCTGCTCCAGGGGTAAAATTAGCCTCCCCTGGCTCCCCGCTGGCCAGCCCCGGGCTCCACAGCCAGGCAGCTGTCACCCCTCCCCAGCCCAGCCGGCGGCATCCTGGTATGTCCCCAAGGAGGCAGGGGGAGGGTCACACGCAGGCCCAGGCTGGAGCGGCGGACAGAGAGCTCAGGAAGTGATCTGGAGCCCCCAGACTCACTGAGCCCACGGAGGGACCACCGACACCAGCTCCTGGATGTCAAGATTAGTCCCCCTCCCCACCCCAAGACACCATCCGGAAAAGGTGCTGGGTGGCCCGGCTCAGTAGGAGTCCACAGCCCTCCCTGCCATCTCCACCCACAGCCGTCTGGCCAAGACCCTCCAATCTCACCCCCACGCCCTGGGGTGGGGGGCTCCTGGGTGTGCACACCTTTGTTCCCCACCTCACCCCACCACCCCTAACTGTGCAAGGGGCAGGTGTCTGCCCCTGGGACTCTGCCCCTGGCAGGTACTGAGCTTTGCGGGAACGTCAGCTGAATGCATAAGCGAACAGAACACCCCACACCCCCCTCAGGCAAGTGCTCTGAGTGGAAGGAGACTGGGTCGCCAGGGAAAAGAGGTGGACAGTGACCCGGAACCACAGAGCCCAGCGTCTTTATTTAGCCCCTTGGTGCAAACACAGCACATACACCCACGCGGCCTGCATGCCACAGAGCGCAGGATGAGGGGAAGCAGTCCCCTCCCGACCTGGGAAAGGAAAAGGCCACACTGCAGGCTGGGGGCTGCGGGCTGGGAGCCTTGGGTCCTCCAGTAAGGAAGCCAGGGAGCAGCACGGACCACACGACCTCCCCCGCCACCCCACCCTGGGCTGGGTGCAAGCTGCCTGGCCTGCAGCTCACCCTCTGGCTGTCCCTGGGAGGCGGGCTGGCAAGCTCCCAAAGAGACGCTGGTGTCTGAGGCCATCTCCTGGAGAGTCCAGGCGAGGCCCGCCCATCAAAGCAGGCTTGCCTTCTGGGCTGCGCCTGTGGCCCCCGGGTTTACAGATTAGGGCCGCAGTGGCCGGGTACACACCGGAACCTGGGCTTAGACCTGTTCCCGCGCGGGGCTGAGGCCAAGCCGGAGCCCGACTCCAGGGTGGCCTCTCTCGTGCCCCGTGTCCGCCGGCTGTAAGGGCCAGGGCCGGGGCCGGGGTGGCGCTGGCGCAGGGAGGATGCGGCGGACCCCGTAGCGTCGGTCGGCGGGGACCCCGGGGACCCGGAGCCCCCCCCCCCCCCACCCGAGCCCGGGCGGCCGCAGCCTGCTCAGAGGCTGCACTCCTCCGACTCGCCGCAGGAGGGCTCGGCCGAGCCGGGCGCCAGGGAGGGGGCCGCCCGGGGCTCGCGGGGCGCGGCGCCGTCCGGGGCGGCGCTCAGCAGCTCCTGCAGGTGCCTGATGTAGCGGATGGCGGCGCGCAGCGTCTCCACCTTGCTGAGCCGCTTCTCGGCCAGGGCGCCGGGCAGGTGGCCGCGGAGGCGCGCGTAGCCCTCGTTGACGCAGCGGACGCGCTGGCGCTCGCGCTCATTGCGCTTCTGGATGAAGGCGGGCTCGAAGGGGTAGTCGCAGGCGCCCAGGGCGCCAGGGAAGGGCGCGCCCGGGAAGGCGGCCGCGTACGCGTCGCAGTAGGGCGGCCCAGCGGCGCCCGGGTAGAGCAGGAAGGGCACGGTGCCCAGGGGCTCGGCCCCGGCCGGGGGCGCCGGCCGCGGAGGGGGCCCGATGCCCAGAGGCAAGCACCCGGGGGCCGCTGCGGGCCGGCGGGCCGCCAGAGCCCGGCAGAAGTCGTCGTTCATGGTGCCGTGCGGAGCCGCACCGAGCGAGCCCCGAGTCGCCCCGGCTCGGGTCTGCGCGCCCTACGCGCGGGGCGAGTCACATCGCCGGCCGCGGCTCGGGGCGCACGGACTGGCCAGCGCTTCTTTCTGCTCTCGGGGGAAGCTCCGAGGTCCCCCTAAGGCGCGCCATCGCGGCGGACTGGGCGGCCGCGCAGAGGCGGGATCCCCGGCCGGGCGCGGGCCTTCCAGGGGCGCAGCCCTGTGGCTCCGGCGGCCCTGCGCTGGGCTCTTGGTCCTCGCCGCCCTCGGGGACCGTGGCCTGCTGCCTGGAGTGCGCCGTGCCGCAGAGGCTCCCGGGGAACCGTCTCTAAAGAGGAGAGTGGACATGTCAGTTAGAAAAGGGCTTTCTTTGGGGGCTCTTTTGTGCCCCCCCTCACCCCCGCGACCCTCCAAAGCAATTGTAAGCATCAGGGGCGGAGGCGGTGGGCTGCTGAAGACACTTGCGGAGCAGGGTTTGGACCCCCGTTCACCCTTTCTTGCTGGGGTGACCTCTCTGAGCCACGGTTTCCAGTAGGGAGAGATTTAAAGCATCCTTCCCAGGAGAATAACGCTGTATAAGGACCAAGTAGGAAAAGAAATACACCCAAAGACACCTCCTCCAGGGCCTGCCTTATAAAAGTGCCCGGCGATGTCCTCTCCGTTGAGAGTGAGGGGCCTGGTCACTCCCACCTGCGGGGCCTCACACCTGGAGGCCCCCAGCCTGGGGGAGGGTTGGGGAGCTGGGGGAGGGGGAGAAGGGGGGCATGAGCCGGCTCTGGCCCCCTGGGTTTGTCCCTCCTGCCTCCGAGTGTGCAGAGCCTGTCAGCCCAGTCTGCACAGGTAAGTGCTTGTTGAATAACTGACAGGTGGATGAGACAGGAAGCTGGGCTGGTCGCAGGACTAAGTTACACACAGCCTTTCCCAGACTCCGGGGCGCTGTTGCTTTAGAAATGATTGGCCTGGGCTGCATTTAGGGGCTACCACCCCCTCCCTAGCCCCCTCACCCGCGGTTATCAGATCCCTTTCTGTCATCACTGACCCGCCCTCTCCCTGTGTGTCTGCGTGCCCCGCCGGTACCCTCTGCCCCGTCACATGCTCTGTTATTGTGCCCTACCCACTGGAGACCTCAGGGTCCCGCCACCCCCGGGGGCAGTGATGGGGCAGCAGGGGCCAGAAGCTGGGCCAGGCCTTCTGTGTGACAGAGGGCTGGCTCTGTCCCCAGCCGGGGACGCGGCTCAGACCCCCGAGAGGCCCCTGCACCTTCTCATCACTCCCTCCTCCAGCTCCCAGGCTGGGCCCAGCTAGCTCCGCTCTCTGCAGAGAGTCTCTGGGGAGTTAACAGTCCCCTAAGCACCTGCTCTCGAAAGAGCGTATGAGGCTTCGGGACAAAACCACACACCCCTTCCCCACTCCATGGCCTCCAAGGGACCCCCTTGGGAGAGAAGTTTCCAAGGGATGGTTCCAGACAGTCTCTTCCAAGCAGCCCCTTCGCTCCATCAGGACCAGTCTCCCCTGACACTCTGCCTGCTCCTGACCTCACCCCTCGGCTGACACAGACCCGGCCGGTCGTGGCCCTTTGCTTCCCAGTCCTGCCTGTGCTGACTGTCTGAATTCTCCAGCCCCCGACACGGGTGTTCGAGGCTGTACCCTCTGAGTCTTCAGCCAGACAGTAAGTTGCCAGAGGGCAGGGATTTCTCTCATTCTTAGCTAGTGCCCCTTAGTCCCTTGCCACTGCTGGCATGGAAGGGCTGCTCAGAATTATCTGCAGTCAGTCCTCCTGTTTTATAAAAATCCGAGATCCAGACTGTCCTCTCCCATGTGACCCCTGCCTATTCAAGTTCAACTTATTTGAATATAATTTGGTAGAGATCAGAAATTTATTTACATCTACATGCGAAGAGTTGACTCATTGAAAAAGACTCTGATGCTGGGAGGGATTGGGGGCAGGAGGAGAAGGGGACAACCGAGGATGAGATGGCTGGATGGCATCACTGACTCGATGGACATGAGTCTGAGTGAACTCCGGGAGTTGGTGATGGACAGGGAGGCCTGGTATGCTCCAGTCCATGTGATCGCAAAGAGCTGGACACGACTGAGCGACTGAACGGACCGACTGATAACGTGGCAGTGAGCTCAGGTGAGGCCACGGCTGCAGGTGAACTGTGATCTGTGTTTTCCTCTGTGGAATGCTCTACCCTGGCGAGGAGCAGAAGGATGTAGGATGTAGGTTATCCTCAAGAGGGCGTCTGTGCATGGGACTGCCCTGGGAACTGGGATGGAGCCGTGCACAAAACAGGTAGTGAAATAGTAACAGTAACAGCTGCCATTATTACCCTCGATGTGCACGGCTTCCCGCCGAGTGCTCTAAGTGAAGCGTCACTTTTACTCCTACGCCAGTCTTCTGAGGTGGTGGTCCAGTTGCTAAGTCCTGTGTCCCACTCTCACAACCTCAAGGACTGTGGCCCTCCAGGCCCCTCTGTCCATGGGATTCTCCAGGCAAGAATACTGGAGTGGTTGCCTTTCTCTTCTCTAGGGGATCTTCCCCACCCAGGGATGGAGCTCAGGTCTCCTGCATTGCAGGCAGATGCTTTACTGGCTGAGCCACCAGGGACGCTCATTTCATCCGGTTTAGGGGTGAGCAAGCCGAGGCTCATACAGGTGAAGTGACTTACCCCAGGTTCCACAGTCAGGGATCTCGTGAACGGTCACCCCTATCCGTCTCCCCCACCCCAGCTCCCCCTCGATTTCTCCTAGAGTTTCCCATTGCAATCGAAAGCTCAGGAGGGAGGTGCTGACCTAACACGGGGCTCTTACTAATCTGTGCTTCCTGTTGCAGGGCTGTTCTGCTGAAGGTTCAGGTGAGGGCGCTGTTCGAGCTCCTGCCAGGTCAGAGTGGTGCCAGAGGCCCCCGGGTGGTCCTGGGAAGATAATGCCCCTTGAGGATGCTCTAAGGAGGATGGTACCTGGAGCCATACCCCCGGGAACCCGGCGAGGGGGCCCCTGCCTGAGCTTAAGAACTCCAGAACGGGGCTCCTCCTCCATCCTCAGAACCCCAGCGGGATCTGCCCGGCGGCTGGGGACCAGTCCTTGGCCTCTGCTCCCTGACTGGGCAGGACCAGTGTCAACAGCGACACCGTGTGGCGGTGAGGAGCAATAGCAGCTGCAGTTTGCTGAAATTCAAGGTCAGGAACCCACTAGGACTGCCCCGACCTGAGTTCCCCAGGCCTTTTGGAAAATTCAGCTTAAGGGAGGATCCCAGAGAAGAACCACGAGGTTTTCCATTAACCTCCCAGAGGGGGTGGGTCAGCTCACATCAGTTACCTGTTCATTACATACAGATACAGAAAAGATGGATCATTAAACACATTTTGGATTTTGAACAAAAAAGCTGCAGATTGTGTCAGTATGAATCAACTTACTAGCTAAGAGCATGCTTCTGAAATAGTGTGTGTGGGGCTGTCCCCGCCCACGAGGCGCTGGTGGCTAGGGCTTGAAGCCACACTCTCCACCCTTCTAGGGACCTGGCTCCTCACAGGCAGGGCTCCTTGGGGTCCTGGGCTCCAGTGGGGTCTCCTGGGCTCCCTTCCCGCATCCCCGCTGCTCGCAATTCTGCAGCAGGTGCATTTGCCTCCCCCACTAGCTTCTTGTCTGCATCCTGCCAGAGGATCTCACTGCCCACCCCCACCCCCCGCCCACGGCGCATCGTCTCAGCTCCTTGTCGACGGCTTCCGGAGCATGGCCTGCCCACCCGGGTCCTCCCTCTCTGAGGCGTCCACTGTTGCCTGGCCCCCACCCCCTTCCCCCAGCCCTCTGCTCTTACTTTCCTGTAAGGAAGCAAAGGACTTGGAGAGACAGCATGCGTGGGCTTTGCCTCCAGCGAAGGTGTCTGCCGAGGGCTCTCCCCAGAGTGCTCCGCGGTCAGACACTTTGAGAAACGAGCCCCTTCATCCTGTCCTGGAGACGCGTCCCAGAGAAAGGCCGGCGGTGGAAAGCTGCTTGCCTTTAACCCAGAGACCCCCAGTGGGCCTCTCAAACCCCCAGTGGGCCTTCACCAGGCTCTGTTCAGGGTGATACGTGAGGACCTTCTTAGTGTCCTGGAGGCCGCTAGAGAGCCCTCTGCTTGGAGCCCCTCCTGACATGGCCCCCGGACTCAGGCTGTAAACAGTAAGTGCAAGAACTCGCCTTCGCTTCATCTTTGACACGCACAGTACCTGCTGCAGAGGTGTTTGCTGGTCGTCATGGGTAGCCCTGGGGAGGGATGACCCATCACGATCAAGCCAAGGGGCTGTGAGCTTTGAGTGGGCTGGGCTGTCTACAGGGTAGATAACACAGTTTCACCTTTCCAGCCTCTCTCACTGTCTGTGCCTGTCTGCGCCGGGACTGGAGCCAGAGGTGGGGGACTGAGGCCAGAAATGGGCTGAGTGTGTCACTTCAGACCCAGAGCGGGCCCAGAAGTGGGCTTTGGAGGGGGCGAGCTCTCCGACCCCTCTGCCTCTCCGTCCTCTCGGGGGTTCCTACAGCAGATCATGCTTGATGGAGTGTGTTGGCACCTGCACGAAGACATCTTTCAGAGCCCCCCCTGCCCCTGGTGCCCTGAACTGGGAGAATCTGTAGGGAAGCAAAGGACTTGGAGCCACAGCAGGCATGGGCTGCACCCCTGCCTCCAGGGAAGGTGTCCGTTGAGAGTTTTCCCCAGAGTGCTCCGCAGTCAGGCACTTTGAGAACCGAGCCCCTTCATCCTGTCCTGGAGACGCGAACCAGAGAAAGCCCCTCAGTGGAGAGAGCTGCTTGCATTTAACTCAGAAACCCCCAGTGGGCCTCTAAAGCCTCCTAACATTGGGTAGAATACATTTCAGGGAATTTCACCTTAAAATCTCCAGCACAAGCAAATGCTTTTTCTTTTTTTTTAATAAGAAAAGTCACAGTCTCCCTGGGGAGTCTGTCTGATAGCTGGTAATTATTTCTAGGAGGATCACCTCACTTCTCACCCCAATATTCAACAAGCTCAACTCAACAATGGTCATTTCAGAATCTCCAAGATACTCTGGATCTGACCAAGGAGAAGGGGCAACAGGCCTGGCAATCACGAGCGAGGAGCGCCCTTGAGGCTAGAGAGTGACGCCCTCCTCCCCGGGCAGCCGCAGGGCTCGGGTGCCTGGTTTGAACCCCTGTGCCCCGCTGGCGTGTGATGAACAAACGAGGCAGTGCTGTTTGTGAGCCCTCCAGCCCAGAGCCCCCCATGCCATCCTCCTCGTCACAGGTTTGCCCCAGGCTGCCGCCCGCAGCCACTTCTGGAGAGGAGCCTTGCAGAGGCCTGCGTGGGCGCCCTGCTGGGACTCTGGCAGGGAGAGGGGAGCACAGAAGGAAGACCACGGGCAGCCCTTCCGAGGCCGGCCTGGTGGGCGCCCCGCTCTCTCTGGCCCGGAGCCCTCAGCCTGTTACAGCGGAGGAGCTGGCGGCTCAGAGAGGCTGCGGGAGCGCTCAGGTCACACAGCGGGGGTTGGCTCACCAGGCTCTGTCCAGACTGAGGCCTGAGGACCTTTTTAGCCACGCAGGGGCGCCCCACTCATGAGGGAAGAGTCCTCATCTTTACAGGATTTCATGGGGGCCAGCATTGGCAGAGGGGCTCATCCTTCCCAACTGCCTGACTGTACCCAGCATTTATGACGCTGGGGAGTCACAGGGGCTGATTTTGAAGGCAGCTGCCCTCAGCCCCCAGGAGGAATATTGGGCTCCCGGGAACGGCTCACGGCCCAGGAGCCCCGGGTGAGTGGCAGCCCCACGAGGGGAAGGCGAGGCTGCAGGCTGGACCTCCCGAACTGGGTCCTGACTCTGCCTGACTGCTGAGGGAGCCAGTGCACAGGCCTCGGTTTGCACACCTGCAGAATGGGGGCACTGACGCCTCAGCCGTACGTGAGTCCCGTGCCAGGGATCCCTGGCAGCTGGTACTGCTAGCGTGGCTAGCCCGGCCCTGGGAGGACCCCTGGAGCACTAAGATCCTGGGATGTGGCTCTGGCTGGCCTGAGGCAGCAGGTGCCACCCCCGCCCAGCCCCGCGTCCAGCGGCTCCCAGAGCCACGTCTGTCCTGGCGATCGTCCAGAGGGGAGACTCTGTACACGAGGGCCCGGCCCCTTTCTCAGGTCTTGGAAGGACTAGGGTAACTGCGTTCACATACGTCTCTGAAGAAGGTGAACGAGCTCGGTGTACACCTGCCGCTGGGGGATTCACGCTCCGAACTCCCCTGACCCCCTTCTGGGACACTCACAGGGGACCACCCGGACTGCTGTGCCTGGGCAGGCGGGTGGACGAGGCAGGGCTGTGCCTTGCATTCACTTCTGCTCTGAGCATGCTCCCTACAGCCCTGGGGGCCCGTGGCCCCTTGTTACCGATGAGGACTCGGAGGCCCAAGGAGGTCACGCAGCTGCCCAGGGTCACATAGCGGCCCACGGTCACACAGCTGCCCAGGGTCACACAGCTGGCACAGGGCAGAGCGGAGATCCACCCCCAGGCCTGGGGCTCCTGATTAGACACTGCTCACTGCGTGCATCTGAGAGGTAAGAGCCGAAGGAGGTGAGGAGCAAGTGAAGACACAGGGCGGTGTCCTCCACGTGAGGCACTCTCCTCAATAACGCCTGTGTGTGAACACACCGGCACACGTGTGCACACACGTGCACACGTGTGCACAGTCACTGAATCCTCCAAGCAGGGACGATTGCCACCCTTGCTTTACAGGTAGGAAAGCTGAGGCATGGAGAGGTGAAGTAACTCTCCCAGGGTCACACAGCTGATGGATGCTGAATGTGGCATCCGAGAGAAACTGGTGTACACCTTGGGGCTGGCCAGGTGTCCTCAGGCTGCCAGGAACGAGTGTTTCTTAACAGCCCGAGGAGAGGAGAAGCCTGAGACGCAGAAGGAAGGGGTTCAGGAGGCTGTGCTGCAGCCCCATCCCAACCCTTGCCCCCGGCTGTAAGTTGCACACAAAGTGGGGGTGGGGAGGGGCTGCAGCTTAGGAGCCAGGACGTCTGGACGCGTAGCCCGGAGCCCCCGAAGTGCTAATGTGACAAGCCTCACCAGGATAAAGCGGTCCTTCAGCAGACTCCAGAGAGCGTGTGGGTAGCAAGAGCTCAGGGACGCCCGAAGCCTCGTGGGAGTGGATGGGGCTGGGGTTGCAGGCGGGGGGCTGGGAGAGGGAAGCAAAGGCGGGGCCCTGGCTACAAGGTCAGTGGGCGCGCGGGGTCCAGCCAGCCGGAGGGATGCACGCTGCTGCCCACTGCACGTCCCGTGAGGCCCTCCAGTCACTGCCGGCACAGGGCTTGTCCTCCAGGCGGCTCAGGGCACATGGGATTAGTCAGGGCAGATACCAGGGAGAAGAGAGAGGAAGGGAAATCGCCCTCCAGGGGCTGTAAAGGCACCATAAGCCTAAACCAGGCGACTCTGCGGGGGCTGCTATCTGACCCAGCAACCAGTCGCCCCAAGTTGGGGGCAGCACAGAAGCCTCCAGCCCCGCGTGCTGCCTGCCAGGCCAGCAGCGTGCCCATCTCCCACCAGGGCTGCTGCCCCGGCCCCATGCCAACCCCAGGTGCCCGAGGCCCCGGGCATCGCAGACTCGGAGAAGGAAGCTCTGCTCCCTTCAACGCACAAGGGAGCCTCCCTTCTAGGTGGTGGGAAAAAACCTTCAGGGGCCACAGAATAGAATTCAAGATTTCCCGAGCCACCCCCGGCCCCGCCGCCTGGATCCAGGGTATCTGTCAGTGGGAGGTGACGCCAGGCCGCAGGCCGTTGGGAGCACAGCGCCGTGGCCTGGGTCTTCAGGGAGAAGCGCACTCCCCTGGGTCACACGCATGCCCCTCCCCGGGCCATCCGCACGTCCCTATGAGGAAGGGTCCTCACCCCGAGTCCCTGGGAGGACGTGGGCTGGCAGGCACCCCCAGGTCCCTCTCCTGTGGGTTCAGGACACCCCATGACCCTCCTGTCTGTCTCAGGAGGTTTCCACGTTTTAGAGAGTATTGGAGCTCTCTGCGTCTGGTCAAAACGTGATTACAACCACGGCCTCTACGGTCCCTTGAGGGACCCCGCGAGGAAGCATCTCGGCGCTGCCTGCCTGCACACCCGCCCGGACGCACTCCTCTGCACACTGCTCGCTCGGACTGCACGCCCCCGTGTCTGCTGCCCCGCGGCCCCCCTCTCTTCCCCGTCTCCCCTCTCAGCTGGGCAGCTCCCCTCCTGGGGTGCCCCCGACCCCTGGCCACCCACCCCCCTGCAGACAGTCTGGGTCTTTCCGTGTCCACAGCGTCCCCGCCCTCTCCTGCTCTCTGCTTTCTCCTTCTCCCTGCACCCTCAGGCCTGTGCCTCTGGGGACACTCTCCCTGGGGGGCTCCGGCCTGCTGTCCCCATACTGCCTGTGTGCCTCGCTCCCCTAGGAGGCCCGTGCCTGCCGCGTCCCAGCCACCTCCTGCAGGGCGGGCCCCTCTCCTGGTCACCAGGGGTGCCCGCGCGTGAGATCACACGTGAGTGCCCCAGACTGATCCAAGCAGGTGCTCTCACAGGTCACATCTGCCATCTAACGTCCGCGCAGAGCAGCTCTGCAGAGGCCCTGGGCCGAAAATGTGAAACTTTTCTATGCAGAGGCTTCCTTCAGCGGCAGGGTAAAAAGCCTGGGCCCTGAATGCAGGGAACTTGGGGGTGAACAGGGACAGACCTCAGCTGACATGACAGGGGGCCCGCACAGGGCTCCTGCCATGTGCTTGAAACTATTTAACCCCCGGAGGTGACTTTTCATCCCCATTTTGCAGATGGAGAAACCGAGGCTCGGAGAGCTTCCATGAGCTTAAGCAAGCCCACGCTTGCATGAGCGGCAGGATGGAGAACGCGACGGAAGCACTTCTCAGCCCTCGTTCTGTGCTGGACATGAGCATGACCTCTTGGCTCGTCTGACCCTCACCGCAGTGCGACGAGGCAGGTACCATTTAACAGGTGATGGGGGAAGCCAGCACAGCCGGCGGCCTGTGGTCCCTCAGCCCCTAAGAGACAGGGCTGTGATGAGACCCCGCCAGCCTGCCGCACTGCCGCCTGCAGCCCCGGGCCCAGCCTCCCCCGGCCCTCAGCCCTCACCTGCAGCTCCTTTCCAGGACGCCTCCCGGGATGACCTCCACCCAGAAGGTCCACACGTCCGTCTCGGGGGACTGGTGGGCAGCGGGCAGTGGTCCCGAGGGTGAGCGCACGGATGGAGCCCACTGGCAGTGATGCCCCTGGCCACACGGCTGGCCCGTCTGCTGCCCTCGGTGTGGGCGCCTGCCCCGCCCACAGGTGGCTGAGTGTCCCCGGCCGGGTACCAGGAGGCTGTTCCCTCTGGGCTGCTCCCAGCTCGGTGGCTCTGCTGCAGGACGGGGACCAGTTCTCCGGAAGGGCCCGCCGGCCCCTGCTGCGTCCTCGCCTGCCTCTGGCTGGCTCCCCGCCCGGCTGGGGAGCCAGGTACACTCTACCCAACTAAGCTTCAAACGGCGACACACCCAGAAGGGGAGGGCGGGGGGCGGGCTGGGGGCGCCTCTGATCTGGGATGGGCCCCGGGTGGGGGGAGAGGCGGCTGCCCCGCCTCCAATGATTGGCTCCTGCGTTCCAGGGATGCACACACAGCCCCGGCCCGAGCCCAGAGCTGTGGGGACGCTGTCCTCCAGGGCTGCCCGCCCGGGACCGAGGAAGGGACGATGCAGCTGGCCCATGGCCGGAGAGCCTCTCAACCGGGCACCTGTGCAGCAGGAGGCCGTGGACTGGGGCTCAGGGAGCACCTGGCTGGGGACCCGGGAGGACGCAGGTCCTCCCTTGGGGGAAGTCCTCGCGCTTAGGAGAAGACAGCCCTGCCTCCAGGGGGACTGCAGCAAGACCAGATTGGGTGGGTGGTCACTGGGCACCCCCGGGGCTGACCAGGAGCTAGGACAGTGGCCCCTCCAGGGACGCAGCTCCAGGGCTGGGGACTGCCCGGCACCCTGCCAGCACTCCCAGGCACCAAGCTGGCAGGGCTCTTGGAGGCCACCCAGGCTGCCCTCCTCGGTGGTCAGTGGAGGAAGCTGGCACCCAGAGTGGACGGATGTGGCCTAGGCCAGGCTGGTGTGGCTTTGGGCCTGAGAGCCCAGCCCTGACACGAAGCCCACTGCCCTGGGGGAGATGGGGGGAGGGAGCCCCGAGTTCCGGCCCCTCCTTGTCTCCTCACCCCAGGCTGAGCCCCAAGCTGCTTCCTTGTGGACGGGCTTGCAGCACCCTGGAGCCACAGTGGGGAGACACGTCTCACATTTGATGTAGACACAAATCACGCCCACCAGGCACTTACACACTCACCTCTTCCTGCTCTTCCAGCTGAGGAGACAGACACAGATCTTCCCCAGGCCATGCAGCCGGGAGGGTCAGCGCTGGGCCCGGACCCAGGCAGTCTGGCCCGGTGCCGCCAGACCTGGATGCTACACGACAAATCCTCTCCCGACTGGGGAAGTCCGGGGTTTCCGCGTCAGGGTCCGTGCGGAGACTGGTCTGAGCCCCGCTGCGGCGTCCAGCCAGGAGAGCTGGACGAGACGCCCTCCTGGTACTCTGTCACCCACTAGGCCAATGGGGAGACAGTGGCTGAGAGGTGTCAGAGCCGACGGCGGCCCGGAAGCCAACTGGTGCGGGGATCCTGAGCTGGCGGGGCCGCACGTTGCTGCTTCCAGAATTTCTGAGCGCCTGACACTCCCCTTACACGTGCCCACCAGCCCCCTTTCACGCACTCTTCACACTGACATTCACAAAGTCATGCAGTTCGTGCTGACGATGTTTTGACCTAATTTATTAACACGACCACATAACCGCTAGGGTAGAAAGCGCTCTCCCGGGCACCACCTGGAGTCGCCTCGCTCGAGCGGTGGCACTCGGGGAACCAGGGGCTGGCTCCGGGTCCCCCCGTCTGTCTGGAGGGTGCGTCTGCGCTGGTCACATGCAAGTTCGGCAGGCCAGGCCAAGCTCCTGACGCCCGGGGGAGCCTCACCCACGGTGCCGCCCGACTGCAGCCACTCGCTCCACACCCAGGTGAGGGCCGCAGCGTCCCCGCCTCCCAGGAAGTTCAGAGCTCCCTCAGGTGGGCCAGCGACAGGCCAGGGTCTCTGGAGCCCTAGGCCCCGATCTCTCAGCGAGGACGGCCCTCTGGCAGGCATAGGCCCTGCCTGGCTGGGCGGGGGGCGTGCTATCTTAGGGACGCCGTGAGCGCAGGGTGGTTCCATAGCCGTGGAGAGAGAGGCAGAGCTGGGGTCTGCGCCCACTTCTAACGCCCTGCCCACGTTGCTAGATGGAGGCCTGGCCTTCTGGGGGTTTTCACCCTTGCCTCTCATCTGATGAGGCCACAGGCTGCGGGATACTATGGAGAAGATGGGCTCAAACGTGAGGGATTGGAAGGGCTGAGCGGGGTCAGGAAGCCAGGTCCATCCCACTTCCAGGCCGGCTCCGCATGCCCACCCTGCCAGCTCCTTGGCCCGCAGGAGTTGCCTGGCACCGGAGAAAAGGTCCTCAGGGATGGGCAGAAAAGCCAGACCCGGGCATCCCTCTCTGCCTGCTCTCCAGCCCCCCAGACAGGGCAGTGGCCCTCGGGAGCCTGGGGGAGAAGGCAGCTCCTACCAGCACCACCTGCTGGGGACCCAGGGCCATCTGGGCACCTACACCGGCACCCCCACCGTGAGCCCATGTCTGGGGGCATCAACACCCCTCCCAGGGCCTCAGGGGCCCCGCCAGCAACTCCCACCAATCCACCTGGGGTTAAAGGCCAGGGAGGCAGGTGGACAAGGGCCTCAGTGAAGAGTTCAGGCCCCAGGAAGGCTCCCTGGAGGCCTATCAGGGAACTGGGATCCCACGGGCTGCCAAGTGTAGCGGGTTTCCGGCCTGAGCATCTCGGCCAGTGGGAGCGCCACCCGCCCAGATGAAGGGACTACCGAGCGGCCTGTTTCCGGGAGAGGATGAGTTTACTTTGACAGTCTCTGTGGTCCCTGAAGGGAGGGTCCAGCTGAAAGCCAGGCAGATGGTCCAGAGCATGGAGGTCAAGTCTGGGCTAGAGATGGGCATTCTAGAATTCAGACCACAAAACCACAGGTGAGAACAGTGTCGGGGAGATAACTCAGACGTTAAACTGTAGATGGAGCTGAGCGGGCTGAGCAGGACCACCCGGAAAACGGCATTATTGGCGAGGAAGACACCCCCACCCCATAGAGCAGCGGGGGGCCAGAGCGCTGAGCCAGGGACGTGCCCGGGGTCCCGCAGGGATGGCCACTGGTGCCCCGGCCTGCGGAGGGCTCGGGTCGGGAGTAAGTGGGGATGGGGAGGGGACCCCGTGGAGTCAGAGGTGAGCATGGAGCCCGCGGATGGGTCTTTCAGGCAGGAGACGTGTACGTGTTGATAATCTGGAAGGGACAGGAAGAAGGACTAGTGTGGAGGTGACGGAAGTCCCAGGGAGAGGGGGCAGCTGGGCTGGCTTTGAGCAGGAGGGACACGCCATCTCCAGGATCAAAGCAAAGGAGTCAAGATAAGCAGGAAGGAGACTTTGCTGGTGGGGGAAGCAGTCGGGGAGGATTTGCCAGGGCGGGGAGAGGGGGAAAGAAGCAGGAAGGTGGCCCAGGATTAATGGCAAGGGCTAACAGCACCCCGGAGGGCTGGGAGATGCAGTGCAGACCGTGAACCTGAGGCGCCCTGCTCAGTCTTGTGAGCAGCACTGTGCTGCCCGGGGACACAGGCCAGGCTGAACACCCACAGTGGGGGCTTCAGGGTAAGAATGGACGTAAGGAAGCAAGAGAACCAAGGCGCTGGGGCTGACCTGGGTGAGGAGCAGGGGTAGGGGCCCCAGAAGCAGGCTGGCCCCTCCCTCTCCACCCCCTCTCCCTGTCCCGTATGGGATGACTGACCATACTGGCTAAGAATCTGCCTTAGAAGGGACAGGCTACCCACTGCAGTATTCCAGGGCTCGCTGGTGGCTCAGCAAGTTAAGAATCCACCTGCAATGCAGGAGACCTGGGTTTGATCCCTAGGTTGGGAAGATCCCCTGGATGTGGGCATGGCAACTCACTCCAGTATTCTGGCCTGGCGAATCCCATGGACAGAGGTTCCTGGCTGACTATAGTCCATGGGGTCACAGAGAGTCGGACACGACGGGGCGACTGAGTGTGCACACACACTCGAGGCTCGGTCCCAGGGCCAAACCCAACCCGTCCGTCTCTGTCCCAAGTGGCAACAGCTGCTCGCAGATCAGTGTGGCTGCAGGTCTGATGGGACACAAACAGGATTTCTGCACACCACCCCAGAATTCATCTCACAGATGAAGTGAAGAGTTCCATCTGGCGTCGGGGACCCTGCTCTGGGGTCACGCACAGGCCACCGAGGCACATCGGGGAGGGCGTCTGACAGCAGTTTGCATGTTTAGTCCAAGCGCATGGAGAGGCTGGGCTGCTGGCCGAGTCCTCAAGGGAAGTGAAGACGCACTCCTAAACCTATGTTTTCATGTATCGGGCTTCCTGACGGTCAACAGTGGCTGCCTGCCACAGACCAAACTTTAAGACCATCAAAGGCAGGCCAGAGAGCCTGCAGGACTCAACCGAGTCTCAGGGGCACAGGGGACCCAGGTCCTCCCACGGCGGGGTGACAGGGTATCTGGGAATCTGAGACGCCTGTTTCTGGACGGGTTATGCTTGATAAGCTGACCCATCCGTCTGCCAACCTGCGGAAAGCGTCCCCGTTGTGGAAGAATTCTCAGACTCACTGAGGCCCGTGAGGCAGCACGTGACCTGGCCGGTGCCAAGCGTGCGCCAGGCCAACTGAGGACAAGGACGACCTGCGGGCGTGCGCCTCCCGCGTACCTGCCAGGAGCCTCCCGCTGGCCGAGGATCTCGGTCAAACCGGCCCCTCTGAGCATCCCTCACTGGCTTCCAGTGCCAGCCCCATCGACACGTCGCCCCACCCACACCCCTCGGTACCTGCACTTGGCTCTGAGCTTGGGCACATTGCTGCCAACTGGAACGCCCACCTCACCAAGACCCTGGCTCAGGGCTCCACACCAGGCTCAAGACGCTGACCCAGGCAGACCCGACGGGGGTAAATTCAAACAGATCCCATGGGCCTCCAGGTCCTGTTTCTGCCGGACACGCCCCTCACCGAACGTCCAGGACGTGCGGCAGTGCCTCGGCCCCGGGAGCGCTGGCAGCTTCTCCCGGAGCGCGGCCTCCCCTGCAGGTGCCGCTCCCGAGCACAAGCTGGTTTTCATTTGGGTAAACATGGCGGACAGAGGAGCCTGGGGTGCTGCAGTCCCTGGGGTCGCAGCAACTTAGCGACTGAACGGGGAACAGTGGCTTCTCAGTGAGTGCCGGGCATGGCATCTATAAGGTGCTGACATCAGATGCTGTTCACTCAGGAGACTCAGGAAGACGAAACGCGAACTCGGGAGAGTGCCTGGGCCAGCCCACCCCTGCTCCTTGCGGGGACACAGCCTGAGAGGAGCGGCCACCCCACCCCCGCCCCGAGGGCCGTCCAGCCCCAGGTCCACCAAGGACACTGCTCCGGGCCCCTCCCGGGTCCGCCTGTGAAACACTGAGCTTTCAGAATCTCTTGAAATCCACAAAGTGAGAAAAAAAAGACAATTTAATGATGGCGAGTAACAGGACAGCGGTCTCCATGCACAGGGACGCTGGAACTCAGGGACAAGTGGCGATCTGAGGACCGGGGCCCAGGGGCCGGGGGCCACCGCGTGGCCTCAGGGTCCTGTGGTCCCACCAATGGCTCAGCAACTGCAGCCTGTGGGGCAGGGGCGGGGTTGGGGGGGACAGCCTGGCTTCCTGAGGTGGGAGCAGGGGCCCAGGCAGAGTGAGCAGGGGCCTGCACTCTGCCCACCCTCGTCAATGCAAGAAGATGAGGGGAGAAGCCGGAACACAACCAGGGGCCCTGAGGACCAGTGGGTTGAGCACCCAGCCCTCCCGGCAGGGCCGTCCTGAGAGCTGGGGGGGTCCGGTCGGGAGGCAGCTCCCGATGACCCAGCCCCCAGGGTCTGGAGCCAGGAGGGTGGTGCGCGGGCTGGGGTGGGGAGGGCCCAGCCAGGAGACAGGCCTGCTCCAGCCCCAAGGGCCCTGGCTGGCTGTGGTCCCCTCCCCTCCACCCCGAGACCGCCTGAGTGGGGAACCAGCGCACTTCAGGATCACCCAGCTGAGCATGACACTTCATAAGACGCAGAGAATGAAGCTGCCCGGGGCTTTAAAGGGGGAGGCCCGGAGGGTGGCACAGAGCTGGGAGAGCGCCGGGCTCCGTCCAGCCCCGGAGGCTGGGGCCGCGCCTAGCTGAGCATCTTGTGCCGGTCGAAGACGGTCTTCCGCTGCTCCTGCACCTGCAGCTTCCACCGCTGCTGCGCGCCCTCCACGCGCTCCAGGACCGTGTTTGCCCGGGGCCCCAAGGTGGCGGCAGCAGAGCGGGCGTCCTGTCGTGGGAAGGAGAGCAGGGGGTTTCAAACGCCCGACACGGAAGGGGTGCGGAGAGAGTGGCCCTCAAGTCCGGCCTCCCCAAGGGCCCTGCCAGCACGGGGCAATGGCTGTGGGGCACACGATGGCTCTGGGAAGCAGGGCTTGGGCCAGGCCCGGCTGCACCCCAGGCATCCCTGACCCTCGAGGGGAGCACAGGGACTCAGCCTCAGGCCCACCTGGTCAGCACAGGCTCAATCAGCTTGTCGTGCACGCACATGGCCCGGTGGCTGGGACCAGGCTGCAGGACACCCCGGCTATGCTGGCCAGGGACAGCAGGGAGACCCCCGGACTGCTCTGCGGGGCTGGGACTCCCCCAGCCCGCTTGCGGAAGCAGAGTGTCTGGCAGAGGCGGCGTGGGGGGCCCGCCCTGCGTGCCCTCTGGAGCCCCTCCGAGCGCCCCCACCCCCGCCCTCACGTGTGGCTGTCGTCAAAGGCAGCGCGGTCCCCTAATTACCACCTCTCTGCCTCTGAGGCTCCAGAGCCCGCTCATTTCCTGCAGGACCCGAGCTGATCTTTGGGGGAATTAGAGCCGAGGGCCAGGCCCACAGCCCGGGGGATTTCCTCCCCAGCTCTGCCTGCCTCTCATCCCCTGCCACACATCTCTTAAGGGATTAGCACACCTCTCCAAGCCCAGAGCCGCCCAGTAAATGCAACTCTGCTGCTAATGCCCCAAGCTGGCACGGCTTCTGTCACCACGCAGCTGCCAGGCGGGGGCCGGGGGTGGGGAGTGGGGGGTGAGGGGACAGCAGGCTGAGCACCAGCAGGAGGGGTGAGGCTGGCGGGCCAGCCCTGGGGGAGCTGGAGATGGGCACTGCCCCCCGAGCCCTGCCCCGGACCCCAAGGAAGCGTGCTCAGCCTGGCTGGACGAGGACCAGGACCACAGGGCCGAGCAGGCGGCGTCTCAGGACCCCTGGGTTCTGGGCCTGGGCCCCAAGGGGCACGCTCTCCGCCCCCAGCCACTCAGCAGCTGCATGTCCCTAACAAGCGACCTTACCTCCCCCAGCTCCAGCTTAATAAAGCCGGTCTTCTTCAACTCGACTAAACCATCGGCAGGAATCACATGCGCCAGGTGATCCAGTGCGGACGCGTGCACGCACGCGCACACACACACACACACACACACACACACGCGACCTTACCTCCCCCAGCTCCAGCTTAATAAAGCCGGTCTTCTTCAACTCGACTAAACCATCGGCAGGAATCACATGCGCCAGGTGATCCAGTGCGGACGCGTGCACGCACGCGCACACACACACACACACACACACACACACACACACACACACACACACAGCCTCACACGACACGGGCAGGCAGCAAACACTCCCTGCCCCGCGCCCTGTCTCCGGTGCTGGTCGGTGCTGGTCAGGACTCGCCGCGCTGGCGTCTGGTACGGCGGTTACACACCGGCACCGGCCACCTGAGCTGCAGCCCGCAGGAGCTCGGTGTTCCTGCTCCCAGCAGTCCAGGGTGGGAGCACGGCCGTGGACTCAAACCCGCCTCTGCGCCTGGGCTCTGACGGGTGCCCAGTGCTGAGCACCACCGTCCTCCGACCCTGCTCCCTGCGGCGGACGGCGCTGCAGGACATCTTCTCAGGGACAATGAGCACGGTGGTTAGCGGCACCTGGTAGATTGCAAGTGCTCAATTCACAGTAACAACCGTCAGCGTGAGGCCCACTCTGGGAGCCCCCAGGCAGGGGCCGGGGACAGCCACCGTTCAGGTCCCTTCCTTCCGGGCTCAGGACCAGGCTCTGTGTGGGCGTCTAGAGGAGGGGCTGCTGAAGGCCACCATGAGAGGCGGCAGGCCCCCCAGGACTGAGCCACACCGGCTCCGGGGGCCCAGAGACCCTCACCCTGCCTGCCCGCCCATCAAGTCCCTTCTGGGAGCCGGGGCAGGCAGTCCTCACAGCAGGTGCTCCCCTGTCCCATCCTGGTGGGGGCAGAGGGAGCCAAGAGCAGGGCATTAAGCCAGCTGTTGCTGCTGCTAAGTCGCTTCAGTCGTGTCCAACTCTGTGCAACCCCATAGACGGTAGCTCACCAGGCTCCCCCCTCCCTGGGGTTCTCCAGGCAAGAACACTGGAGTGGGGTGCCATTTCCTTCTCCAATGGAGGACAGTGAAAAGTGAAAGTGAAGTCGCTCAGTCATGTCTGACTCTTAGCGACCCCATGGACTGCACCCTTCCAGGCTCCTCTGTCCATGGGATTTTCACAAGACCACGGTTTCTCCTTCACGTTAAGTCTTGACAAACAGCTCCTAAGTGGGAGAGCTGCAGCTGAGCAGCTCCGCGCTTCCGTTGCGAACAGTCTGATTAGTGGGAATTAGAGACGCCCAGAGCAGGACAGACAGACGGGTGCTACCACGCCAAAGCTGGGCGTCTGGGCACTGAGGGCGAGAGGGGAGCCCCACTGACCGGGAGGAAAGCGGGCGGCAGGACGGGCGTCCCGGGTGCCCGGCGCACCGTGGCGCGTCACCTGCACCGTCCCCAGGCTTGGAGACCAGCCCGTCCGCGGCTCCGGAGGCCAAGCGCCTGCTGCCCAAGGTCACAGCAGACCTGGAGCCGCACGTCCGGAGCCCCGCACTCAAGCCCTCGGGCGGGCCTCCCGGCCCCGGGTCTCTGGCCTCACTGTGCCCCGTGACCCTCCGCAGCCAGGCCTCCCCTCCAGCAGTCAGGGTGCTGCTTCGTGCTGGGGCCCCACCGCCCAACACGGTGGGTTGGGTCTCCCCCTCAAGGCTGCGCAGATGCCAACAGACACACACAGAGCACTGCAGGGGCTACACTGGGGCAGGAGCTCAGACTCAGAGAACTGACCGGGTTAAACCGCGGGATGGCCTGTGCAGAGCAGGCTCCACCCGTGACCACAACCCCAGCATGCATCTCCAGCGGCCAGGCTGCGAGGAGCTGACAGCTGTTCGAGGCGCCCACTGGCCCTGCCCCAGTGGGCTCAGCGGGCCAGCGCCCTGCCCATCTTGGGCTCCCCTCTGCCCAGCAGAGGGCCGCTTGGAGGCCGGGGTCCCCGGCTGCCAGCACGGTCATCCTCCACAAGCCCCTCTCCCTCCCCCGCCGCACCCCTCACCCCCCCACAGGCTGCAATCTCGGGGGACCCTCAAAGCTCAGGCCCACGCTGCGGAGGGCAGAAACCCTCCCTCCTGTCTTCAAAGGGGCCCAAACTGTACATGTGACGCGCCCCTGTTTGCCATCTCTGCCCAGCAAACAGGATGGCTTCCTCCTTTCAAAGGGCGTCTGAGCCCAGGGATTACTGGATGCCGCTGGAATCTCGGGGAGGCAGCGGCCCGCGCCGGGCCCACCGAGGCCCGCCGGCGCCTTCAAAGGCAGCAAGGCTTTCATCTCCTGCAGGCAGTGGGCAAGGCCTCCCCTTCCTGCTCATCCCTGAGCCCCAGGGCAGGAGCTCCCGGCTACAGAAATGGGGCACCCAACCAAGGGGCACTCATCCTGGGATGTGATGGACCCGCCCATCTCACCTTTGACCCCTGACTCCCAGAGTGGGGGCGAGGGGCCTTCATCCCAAGGTCACTGAGTTGCCCAGGCCTAGAGCCTTTCTTCCTCTTGGGATGAAGGCTGGCTCCCAGCGTCAGGGAGACCCCATCCTTCCAAGGGGCATGCTCTTCAGACCCCAGTCACCCGGACACACAGCCTGAGCCTGGCAGGCCCTCCTCCCCGAGCCTACGTGCACTGCACAGCGGGAGACAGCCCCATACCCACTCACTCAGCCCCAGCACCCTCAGCACTCGAGCACCCCACCCCAGAGCCCCACTGCCAGGAAACCCTCGCCCACTGACACCCAGAGAAGAGGAGGTCCCCACCTCCTGCCTGTCAGGAGCCCCCCAGGTACCCGGCCCCCCCACGCCCATCTCCTAACATCCATCCTGCAACCCCACTGGGCTCAGCCCAAGGTCTGTGCGCCCACACGGGCACCTGCAGCACCTGGGCCCAGCGGGAGGAAGAGAAAGGGGACAGGAGGGGCCAGGAGGGGCCGGGAGGGACCGGGGCACCAGGACAGGGCGCACACAGAGCTGTGCGGGCTGCCCGCCCCTGGGGCCCTGCAGCCCCGAGGCACGCATTCCGGGAGGCAGCAGGGTGTGTAATCATCGCCCATCTCTCAGCCGCTCCCCGGCCAGGACTGCAATTACCGCCTCCCCCTAATCGCCCAGTGCTCAGCCGCGGGCTCCTCCCCAGCAGAGCTGCTATTACCGCGCATTAATCACCAGGTAGGCTCTCAAGGCTTCCTCCTGGACGTGGACCACCCAACTGCCAGCTCCACCACCTCCCGGCCTGGCTCCACCTTGCTAAGCACGTGTCAGCAGGAGGCTGGGGGTGTGCACCCTGGAGGGGCCAGGAGGCCCAAAGACTCACCAGGGCCCCACCCGGCAGGGAGCCTCACCCTGAGGTCCCAGCCCCGGACCTTCTGGGTGGGGACCTGCCCTTTCCTGCTCCGGGCACACACTGCATGGGACGCTCTCAAGGGGGGCAGGCCGGTGGCGGGGCAGCCTAAGCCTGGTGCCCCAAGTGACCACTCACCCCGTCACCGGAGCCCCTGGCTCACCCGTCTCTGCGAGAGGAGGCCCTCTGACCTGGCACTAACCTCCCGGATCTGGTCCTTCTGCCCTGGTTTTACGTAAACCAGGCTGAGGCCAAGCTCCATGAACACCCTGGAGGAAGGCTCCCACGCACTTTCTTTAGCCTGGACTTGCTTTTCTTTCATGCTAAACATCTTTCCATGTTTTCCATTAACTCCCCAGACTCAGTGGGACCCTCCACCACCAGATGTCCCTGGTACAGCTCCCTGGGGATGCATGGCCCAGTACCCCCCGGAGGAACGCAGAAGCGTCTCCCGAAGCAGCAGGCAGCCCATGGCGGCCCGACCCCAGGGCCTGAGGCGTCCTGAGCCCCGCCCCCTGTTGACGCTGAGGCTCCTCCCTCACCCGTCTCGGGCACAGGTGCGGCTATGTAGGCCTGAGGGGCGCGCCCCAGGGGAACGGGCCAGGAGCCCCCGACCTCGTCAGCGCCCTGCACCTGGCGTGCCCTGGCCCCACGCCCACAAAGAGCTGCCAGGCCTCTGTGCCCTGGGCTCTGCTGACTCTCTGGGAGCCCGCTCCAGGCCCACTGTCAGCTGGACGCTGGGCCTGAGCGACCGCATGCGGGCGAGCTCACTGCCCCTCTCTGCCAGTGCCCCGAGGCTGCCGGACGCCAGGTCAGCGGAGCTCAGGGCGGCCCGCTGCGCCCGGGAGGGCAAACGGCAGCCCTCCCTGAGGAAACACTGCAGAAGGGAGAACGCTGCGTGGAGAAGAGTGAACGGGGCCGGGAGGCTGCGAGGGGGCGGGGGGCCGGCAGAGCCCGTACCTCACTCTCCTCGTTGCGCAGCCGCTCGGTGTAGGCGTCTGGCTTCCGGATCAGAGGGTCCACCAGCATCAGGAAACCCATGTAGAGCAGGAGGGCGCCCACCACCGACAGGTAGATGACGATGATGACCTGCGTGCAGAAGAGACCCAGCTGCCCTGCGGACCACGGCCGTGCGGCCTCCCCTGGTGCCTGCAGACAGGCCAGGAGACCTCGGACGTGGACAGACGGCACATCCCACCTTCACAGACCGTGCCCTCGACGGAGGGGGACCCCATGAAAACCACGGGTCCTCTGGCAGCACCAAGGTGACAGACGAGGAGGGCTCAGCAGTGCTGCCAAATTCCTGAGGGTCCTTTCCTGACACTGTTATTTCCAGACCTTTCACGGCACACACAGAAATATGCTTAAGGGCTGGCTGGACCAGGAGGTGCTTATACTGGCAACCAGCAAGCACAGCCTGGCTCACCACGGTAGGGGTGGAGCAGGAGGAGACAGTCTGCCTGGAGCAGAGGCAGGGGCCCGGGGCCAGGCCTCTCCCAGCCTCCCACCAGCTCTGCTGAGTTCACCCAGTGACCCACAGGAACAGGGTTCAGGGGCCGTAAAGGGGGCGTCTGGGACCTGTCCTGCCATGCCTGCGGCTTTGTTGTTGCTCTGGAAGCTTAACCAGACTGGGGGCTCCGGAGGGCGGCTAACTCCCCTCCCAGTACGGCTCATGGTGCCCGGGGCACGACAGGAACCCTGAAACTGTCCGCTGAACAAACGGCAGGAGGGAAGGAGGAAAGGGAAAATTAGAGGGAGGGATCTCCAGCCCCTCTCCCGGGATCCCGTGCAACTGCGGTGGTGTCAGAGGGGAGAGCGGCTCCGAAACGGGGTGAGGCTCCAGAAGGAAGCGAGAAGCTGGGGGGTTAGGGCTGCGGCTGTGCAGGACAGGGCCACTGCCGTGTAGGGGCGGGGCCTGCACTGGGGCGGGGCGGGGCCGTGCGGGGGCGGGGCGGGGCGGGGCCGGGCCGGGCCGGGCACCTTGATGGTGGTGGTGCTCCGCTCCTCGTACTTGCACTCGCACAGCAGGCAGTAGGCCTCCACGTCGTGGCCGGGCACTGGCATGGGCTCCACCACGTGCAGGCAGTTGCTGCAAGAGACAGAGGACTGTGGGGGGCCAGGCGCAGGGTGGGAGGGAGGGTTCCCCAAGGAGGGCAGAACCCCTTTCCCAACCCACAGCCTCAGGGCCCTTGCCCTCCGTGACTCACCAGGTGAGGGTCCCACTGGCATAAACTCCACCGCCCCCCACCTCCAGTCCCGAGGGTCCAAGATCTGTCCCTGCTGCAGACAGTGCCCCCACTAGCCCCTCCTCTGACCAGATCAGACCAGGAGCCACAGCTGACCCATGAGGTCACCCAACTGCCCACCCGTGACTTGGCCTCCTTCCAGGTCTCTGGAGGTCACCCCACTTCCCCACCCCCTCCCACTGCTGTCTCAGCCAGGGGCCCTGCCGACCGTGCCTGTGCCCCGGCCTGACCCTTCCGGGGAGCTGCAGGGGCAGTGCCAGATGACCCGCTAGCCCCTCCCTTCCAGCTCTGACCTGAATCCTTGAAATCGATCAGCCTGTCCTGAACTGCCCAGGGCCCCTTAGGCTGGGGCTGGGTTTCTGGCAGAGGCACCAACAGTGTGGGATGGCATGTCCTCCATTGCCCCTGTCCCCTTAGAGTCCAGTATGTGGTGTGATTTTACCTGAACCCCTCGTGACTCCAGCTCTCATGCTGGGCATGTGGCTCCCTGCTCTTAACTCAACGCAGCGCCGAGGGGCCGACAGACGGACAGGGTCAGGCCCACTCCCGGCACTGGGTCATCACTCCTGGGACCTCTCATCTCAGAGGCCAGCCTACCAGGCCCGGATTCCTCCCTGGGTCTGGGAGTTCACTCTGGCAGGTCAGTAGGATTTATGGGTTCCCCACAAGGCATATGTTCTCCCCCAGAGAATTGGTGAAACCGTGACATGTCCCTTTAGGGGGAACAGTTACAATACCTTAGGGGAGAGGGTCACAGAGGGCGAGCTGGTTGAAGGCTCTGTTTCCTGCAGGTGATGTGCATAACTTCTCGGGGCCTGGGGTCCTCACAGACAGAGCAGGCTGAATTATGCTCCCTGGGGCACCCTAGGGCCCTCCGTGCAGGAGGCTGGAGGGAGGGCAGTCCTGACTGCTTTACACAGTGTTTCCAAAACAGATTTGTTTGAAAAAAGGTTCTCTTTTTAGAAATATGGAAGACTTGCCCTAGCCAGCTTCTCAGGTGAGTTGCTGCTCTAGGACTGACCCACCCTCAGGGCGAAGGTGTCGGGGTCTCTGCCCCTCGCAGGGATGGGAACCCCCACAAGATGGCAGAGCGCCAGCAACACAGGAACAGGCCTGCACAGTGCAGACGCCCAGGCTCCACCTGCTCAACCAGGGGAGTGCACAGGCATCCCCCCGTGGCGGAGGGGCCCATGGGAGGGCCTGAGGACACAGCTGGGCTCCTCTGGCCCTGGCACGGGGGTCGAGGGGCCCAGGCCCAGGCCCCACTCCTCCCAAAGGGACTCCAGGCAGCCTGAGATGGCTCCCCTCCTGACAGCCCAGGGTCACGGGGTCCCAGAACCCTGGGGTCTAATGTCCCAGCATGTTTCCACCCACCAGCCTTCATGGAACTGGAGCCCCATAACACTGACTTCTTAGGAAGATGAACTGTAGCCTGAGAGGTCCAGGTAGGACCCTGTCCTCCAAGGGAATTCACCCTTGTGTTTTCAAGCCTTACTCTTGTCCCAGGGCCTGAGGGATGTAGCCTTATTACCTGGTGTCAGGTTGGGGCAGTCTATCCATTTATTCCTGATGTCATTTGCTCAGACAAAGAAGAATCTGCCTACAATGCAGGATACCTGGGTTTGATCCCTGGGTTGGGAAGATTCCCTGGGGAAGGAAATGACGACCCACTCCAGTATTCTTGCCTGGAGAATCCCATGGACAGAAAAGCCTAGTGGGCTATCTCCCATGGGGTCACAGAGCTGGACATGACTTAGCGACTTAACAACAATGACAACAACCCACAAAAGGCATCGCCTCTCCGTGGTGTGTCAGAAGACTGGCCCACTATACTTGCAGTGCCCACATCATCTCTGCTCTTTGCGTTTAATAAACACTCCTTTCTACAATACCCTCTGTCTGGAAATTCTCCTCTAACTGCTCAGACTGCCACAACATACGTTACTATCAGCCAGCATTTGTAGAGCACTCACCATGTGCCAGGAATTGTTCTAAATGCTATACTTGTACAGGCACCGCACAAGCATGTGTACAGCCCCCCGCACACTCTCATTTAATACTCAAAATACCGCCGCTGCTTTACAGACGAGGAAACGGAGTAACCTGGGGATTAAGTAACCAGTTTCCCAGTGAACAAGAAGCAGAGCTATGTTTGAAGGCGGGCAGGCTGGATCCAGGGTCTGCATCTGACCAGAATGGGTCTCAGAAAATCACACACCGACGACTCAGGACTGGCGGGATGGGTTCAAATCCCCACGCACTCTCTGCGCCACGGCACTGCGCCACAGTTGCGATGCCTCACCCCCCACAGCCACAGTCACTGAATCCAAATCTTTTGCGGGTGGGGGGCGGAAGAGGGGGATCAACTGTCCAGCGTGGTGACTACAGTTAACAACACTGTATTATATACACGGGAGAGCTGCTGAGAGAGTAGATCCTAAATGATCTACCTCCCCCCACCTCCCCCATGGCAACCCTGCGAGGCAACGGAGGCGTTATCTAACCTCACTCCACGATACGTGTGTATCAAGTCCCCATCCATCGAAACCATACATGACGTCGTATGTCTGATTTATCTCAGTAAAGCTGGGAACAACCAGAAGAACCCAAAAATCTCAAGGGAGGGGGTGCTGGTACTCTTCATTTTCTCAAAGCCCCCTGGGGGTCCTGGGCCGCCCCCCATGTGAGTGCACCCCAACCACAGGGACCTGGCCCAGGCCTCTGTGTTCAGAGCCCTCAGGACGAGGCGCCCCAGCTCCTGACACAGCCCGGATGAGGCCTCTCACACCACACTGAAATCTGGTCCCCTGGCGCTTGCCTCACTGACCCAGTCCTGACGCATCACACGGAGGTTCCCCCCAGCTCACCACCCCCACCCCCGCCCTTTCAGATACCTGTGCCCCAAAGGCCTCTCCTTTCCTACAGTGCCTTAAACCACTCTTCCCAGGACAGCATGCTGAAACCTCCCTTCAACAAGTGGGCCTCCTTTCTCTGAATGAATGTTTACTGATTTCCCTCTCTTGAAGTGAGGCATCTGGAGGTGGGCTCGAGACTCCAGGAGTAGAATGGACATGCTCTCTGAGCCTCGTCTCTAAAGTTAGAACGGGAGCACTGCCTCACAAGGTGGTTACGACACTGGCACCGAAGAACACAGCTAACAGAGCTTCGAGAAAACTCCCACCATATGCGACCCTAAAACCTCTCTTTCCCAACGTTACCATTATGCAGACGTGAACAAACACCCAAATCAAAGCAAAATCCACTCCTCGGACCAGGAACCCCTCAGCTAGAATTAAAGACTTCTGGATCTTATTTCCAATTGAATGTGTGACCAGGGACAAAATATTCTTTTGTAAGGCTCTCTGTGGAAATGGGGAAGCGAGGTTATCCTCTGGGGGTCCACAAGGCCCAGTCAGCACCCACAACCTCAAGGGTCAGCCTGGGCAACGCCTTACCAGTCCTTCTGTGACACATTCTGGTTGTAAATGTGCCCGCTGATGTTCCTATACGGTGGACAGATGCATTTACAACGAATATCTTCAGAACTCTGCAAGAGAAGTCGCGGGTCAGGTAGGCAGGGCCGCTGGCTTCAAGTTCTAGCAAGACTCTCAACCTTCAGTTCCCTCTTCCGTAAAGTGACCGCATGAATGCTCCTGACCTTCTCCCAGGCCCAGGTTCAGCAGGAGTGACATCTGGAGGAAGGCTGCTACACCACGGGGTCCTCAAGAAACCGTCTGGGGCTGCAAATGATACTCACGGCTTCGGGGAGGGGCAAGCAAGGTGGCAGCCCTTTGCCCAGGCCCTCGCACCTGGTGTACCGGGGTCCAGCAGCCTAGTGCCTGGCCCCTTCTCCCCACCCCACCTCCAACTTCTTAGGTAAGGATCAGGGAAGGGGAAGGCTGGGGTGGACCCCAGAAAGCAGACGTATCCGTGGAAACACTCTAGCAAACCCTCTGGAAGTTCTCCCTATCTGGAACAGGTCAGAGACAACACAGAATTTTCATTCCAGTTAGGAATTGACCAGAGGAACTGGAAGCAAACCAAAGACTCAGATTAAAAGCCTCAGTGATTTTCACAATCTCAAATTCCAGAGACCTAATCAAACCCAGCTCTAGGCCATTAACCCTAAAGAATGAAAGTGATCTCCAATCCCTGCTCAGAGGTGGGGCCTCTCCACCCAGAAACCTGCCCCTGCACAAACCTCACACTCCTTACATTACACCTACTCCTTAGGCGACTGGAAGCTCCCTGTACAGCGGTGCCAGCCCATAGGCCTCCAAGAGCAAAGGAAGGTACGGAGAGCCTAGACAACTTGCCCAAACACAGGACCCTGGCTAGAACTCCACCTTGCGCGTTTCAGATCCAGACGTGGGCCCCGCAGACCACCCCTCCCCAGGGGCCTGCAGCCTAGGCCCGAGAGAGCACTCCCCCACCGCGGCACGGCCCGCAGGGCACCGAGGGGCCGGGCTGGGGCAGTAGCCCTTCCACCCTCCTCCGGGACGCCGGGGCGCAGGCAAGGCTGGCTGTGCATGGGCGCCGCACCTTGTTGGCTTGGGCTGGGGGCACCAGCAGACTTCCGACCACGGCCAACACACACAGGAGCTTCATGCTTCTCGGGCCTTCACGGGGCCGGCAAGATTCCCCCACCTGGAAAAGAAATACGCGGGCGGCGAAGGGGCGGATGAACTCACGGCACCCTCGGCCCCGGAGCGAACCGGCCTGCTCCGGCACGGGAAGAGGGCGGGGGCAGGGCCTGGGGTCCTGGGCCTGCCAAGCCCGGCCGCTCAGGCGCTTCCCTCTCGCCCGGGCCTCGGTCTCCCACTGCCCACCGGGCGGGCTCGGCGGCGGGGCCTCCTGGGCGGGAGGGAGGGCCTCGGGTCTCCGGGACGAGGCTGGCGGGCGACCCCTGCCTCGCGTCTCCCCGCCCTCCCCCATCGCCGCCCGCGGCTCCTCCCCCAGGGCGGAGGAGACCCTGGGGCTCTGAGTCTCCGAGCCCCGATCCCACGACCAGGCCGCGGATCCGGGACTCCAGGACCCCCGCGACCCCCGCGACCCCCGCGGCCCCTGCGACCCCTCCCCCAACGCGCCCCTGCTAACCTGCAAGCCCCGCCGCGGCGGCACGACTCGGCTGGCCCCGCCCCTCACTTCTATTGGCTGCGGGGGCGACCGCTCAACGCTACCTGGCTGTCTCCAAGGCAACATGGCCCGCCTCCGCCGGGGCGCCGAGGCTCCGCGCAAGGGAGAGGGAGGCATTTCTCAACCCGACCAAACAGGAAAAGGGAGCGTCGGCCAAGCGAAAGAGCAGCGGGAGGGGACTGGCCTCCTTGCGGCAGCAGAGTTCCACCGCCGAGGTCGTCCCTTGCAGTATTTAAAAGCCGAGGTTCTGGAAAGGTTCTGGGCTGTTCAATCTTGCCGTTTTATAGAGAAAGGGCTTGATAAATAACAACAATAAAAGCAGATTCAAGGGCTGTCTCCGCACTCACAATCCGGAAATGTTACTTGAGTCGCATCTTTGCTGCAGAGGCGGCCCACCCCTTCCTTCTCCCACAGGAGGAGGACCAGGGCGGCGAGCAGGGGCTGGACCCGTGAAGGGTGCGCCCCGCAGCCCCCAGCCTTGTCCCCTGCCCTGTGCGGGTTCTGGACCCTGCAGGGCCGCTGAGGGGCAGGGTTGAGCTCGGTCCAGCAGCAAAGGAAAGAGAGGCGTTCTCCCAGTCTGGGACGCCGACCCCGGTGTGGACACCTGGGCTTTGGCCCTGCTCATCCACCAAGTAGTGGTGTGAACCTGGAAGACACTCCCCCCTCAACTTCCTTGTCTGCGAAATGCTTTGGTTGGGTGCAAAGACCCTTTCAGTCCCTATTTTGGGATTGGGGGGGGCGGCAGGGGATGCTTAATGCGGCCTGCATGGGGGCCTGCTGGGTCAGGCGGCCTGAAGTGGTCGGCCCCAGCTTTCTGCAGGCACTGTGGACAGGGTGGGCGTTTCCTGTGGGGGGCGTTTGGTTTGTGATGGTTCCTCCTGCTGATGGGCGTCCCTCCCTGTATCCTCAGCACCTGCAGGGTCCGTGTGTCCCGGATAGGATAGAATTTTAAATCCTCCCAGCAGGAGGACCCGCGGGAGGCACCCAATCCTAGTTCTTCCCTTCCTGGTTACGGGGGCAGGCATGGGGTGTTTGGCTTATCCTTTAGGGAGCCTCTGTTTCCACATCCATGACATGTGCATAAAGTGGCCTCCTTTCACAGTATAATGAGTCCACCTGTCTAAGCACTTGGAACAGTGGGGGCTCTCTCAAAGGAGACCTCAGCCCATTCTGGAGGTCAGAGTGGCTGCTCTGGGGAGCAGGCTGGGGCAGAGAGAGAATGCCTGTCACGTGGGGGCAAGAGGGACAGTTTAGGCCCTGGAAAAACACCTTGTCTACACCCATGAGTCAGAAGCACAAGGACCACCAAGACTCGTTACTGGCTTTGAAGTTGGGGGAGATGAGTCCACCTTGTGGGACCGAGTCCTGAGCCTGTGAGCCTGCACTAATCCCAGTCAGCATCAGACACCCAGTGGGCATTGAGGAATTGCTTGCTTTGTGGAAACCCACACATCTGGTAACAGAAGTGTTGGTTTAAATGGCTGAGTACAGTAAGGGATGCAGGAGTGTCTTCCCCACTTTCACGTCCCCTTTACACTCTTCAAAATGATTGAGGACCCCAAAAAGCTTTGTGTATATGGTCATATCTATCAATATTTATAGCATTAAAATTACGACAAATTTCACACGTATTTGTTTTAAAGGGACAGTGATAGGACTTCTCTGGTGGGCCAGTGGCTGTGAATCTCCTGCCAACACAGGAGACACAGGCTCCCGGTCCCTGGTCCGGGAAGATTTCACATCCTGTGGGGCAGCTCAGCCCATGCACCGCAGCTGCTGAGCCTGAGCTCTGGAGCCTGAGCGCCACAAATGCTGAACCGACGCTGCAGCTGCTGAGGCCGTGAGCTGCAGCCTCTGAAGCCTGCGCGCCTAGAGCCTGTGCCCGTCCGCAGAGCGCAGCCCCGGCTGCAGCTGGAGAAAGCCTGCACACGGCAACGAAGATCCAGCACAGCCAAAAGGAATAACAAAATCGGTAAACAGCTTTCTAGAAACTTACATTTTCCAAAAGGAAAAAAGTCAAGTGAGAAGAGTGGCATTGTCTGACATTTTTTGGTAAACCTCCTCCGTGTCTGGTTCAGTAGGAGACAGCTGGGTTCACACATGTGCTCCTGCACTCAGCCCCTTGTGAGATCACATGTCACCCACCCTCTGGGAAAGAGCGCGGTGCACTTGCAGCGGAATGAGTGTGAGCAAGGCAAATCCCCTCTTAGAATTGCTAGAAAAACAGTCTGATCTCCCCAAGAGAGCCTTGGGAATGCCCTGGGCCCTCAGATCACAAGCCCCAGACTCCTAACACGCTGTGGGCTTTCTGGCAACCCCCTGTGATAGTGTTTTTCAAAATATGTTCCCAGGAATATCATGGGATGTTACTGGGGGGGAGGGGAGGTGGAGAAATGTGGTTTCTATGAATAAGTTAGTTTGGGAAGCCTTGCGTGGTCAGTCGTCTCCGACTTCTCCGACTCTGCAACCCTGTGGACTATAACCCGGCCGGCTCCTCTGTCTATGGGATTTTCCCAGCAAGAATACTGGAGTGGGTGGCGATTTTCTCCTCCAGGGGATCATCCTGACCCAGGGATTGAACCTGAGTCTCTTACATCTTCTGAGTCTCTTACGTCTCCTGCATTGGCAAGGGGATTCTTTACCACTGGTGCCACCTGGGAGGCCCCTTGGGAAGCTCCTTGGGAAACCTTAGTTTAAAGCAAATTGCACAAATGGATTTTACTGCAGGGTTTTAGAATGCTTCAGTGTGACAACATACATTGTGAATCCCTTTAAAAATACATACAATTGTGTATAATATTTCCCCAACATTTTGACAATTTTTTTTTTTTGAGAAGCATCTTTAAAGACTCATGTACCAAGGAACATACTTTGGGAAAGGCTGCTCCAGTAACTCCTGGGTGCTTTTCCTAAGTATCAGCAGATCGGACTCTACCATTTGGAATCCACTTTTCTGTAAATTAAATTCGACATGCACACTTTTTGGTTCTTTAAATGCAGAGACATTTTTGATAGTCATTTCTAGGACTCAGAGAACCTTGGGTTCCTAAAATTTTGGCCTCTGGATAAGCTACATTTTCCTGCAAATGAAATAGAAAAAATATCAGCAGTTCTATTCATAGTGATGTTTATACTTTTATCTGATGAATGAATGAACGATAATGACCGTTTCTCAAGCATCTGCTACACACCAGGATCCTTTTTAAAAGCCCCAGTAATCAAGACCGTGTGCTGTTGGTGGAGGAATGGATGCATAGATCAATGAAACAGAACAGAAGACCCGGAAATAGGTCCATGCAAATCTATGTGACCGACTTTCGACAAAAGTGCAAAAGCAATGGAGGAAAGATAAACTTCTCAACCAACAGTGTCAGGGTGGGTGGACCTCTGGAGACAGAACAGTAGCCTGGGCTGGAGTAATCAGCACACAGGGCATCGCAGACAAATAGGGGCGGGACGCCTCTCCCGGGGAGGGGAAGCGGCAGCCGGGGTCCCCGCGCACGCCACCCTCCTCTCTCGTCTCAGGGTGACACCTCGGTGCTGAGAGAATGAGTATGTGACACGTCTCATCAGGAATCTCCCCAGCAGGCTCTAGCTTATCTTTAGAAGTGAAAACGCATCCCCCTGGATGCTTCGCTTTCATCAACAGCACATGTGACACGCCCTCACCCCCGGGGGGGCGGGGGCTGGAGGTGCCAAAGCGCTGGGCATACGACTCCCCTGGGGGACAGGTGGGTGGGTGGACGCGCCATCCATGGCGGTGTCGGGTGCCTGCCGAGCGTCCAGCGCTGCTCTGGGCTCCGAGGCTCTTTAAGCCGGTGCAAAAATGGAAAGGTTACATGCTTGCCCCTTCAGACGCAAAGGGCAAGTGCCGCGCCCGGGGCTGGACGGGCTGGCCGGCCCAGAAGGACGCCCTTCTGGCCTGGGCCCCCGCTACCCTTGCGTAGCCCCCGTGCCACCCGTGGGCCACTTCACACCTCGACGGTCCGATCTCCACCCTCCACCTGCAAGGCCCTGCTCACGACCAGACAACTGGGATCCCCCGGGGAGGTGACGCCCCCAGAATGAGGACAGTTCTGTCCCAGACTGGCAGCTGTCACCTGAGAAAGACTGAGGGCCCGTACTCGGCTTGTTGTGCCCAGACTGGCGCAGCTCAGATTCCAAGCAGTGGTAATTAACCTCCAAAAAATGTGACAGGTCCCTGGGCCCGCCCTGTAGCTGCTGCCCAGCCCTGGACCTTCCTGGCTGGGCCCCGGGCCTGGGTCTGGCAGACGAAGGGGATAAAACTGGGGGGGGAGGTCTCCTCCCTTTCCTGGAGCCACGGGGTGGCCGGCGTGGTTCCACGGGGGTCCTGGCTCCAGCGCCAGCCCCCGGCCCACCCAAGAGGGCAGCTGGAAGCAGAGACTTGGGGCAGGAAGCAGCAGGGCTCTGGCACCAGCCTGACTTTCTGAGCCCTGAGGTCACCGCTCCAGGGGGTCCGAGGAGACACTCATCCGCCGCTTTTAAGCGTCATCGCTCCTCCCTGTGTACCGCTCAGAGCTGGAGGGATGGGGCAGGGGTGGGGTCGGTTCAGCCTGAGGACCACCGTGGGACTGAGCCTTGGGGGTGGGGGCTGCTCCCACTCTAGATTGCAGCCTCTCTCTGGACTCAGTTTTCCCACCTGTTCAGTGGGTGAAACCAAACCCACTGCATCTCACTGCCTTGTAAGGATGGAAGAAACCCCACTGAGTTTGGAAAGTTAAAGCCCGTCTGTCCGTCTGTCCGGAGTAGAGAGGCATCCTCTGCCTGGGACCCTCACGCCCCTCTGGCTTGCCTGCTATTTTCCCTTTGCAAAGTCTGTACTAACTTGAAGGACACCCAGCTACCTGCTTGTTCATGGGAGGGGAGGAGGTGGGGGTGCTATCCTGGGGTGAGGGCTTCTGATTCGCAGGCCTTGTCTCAGGGATGCTGAGGGAGGGAGCCGCTGTAAAGGTCCCGGCGGGGAGGAGGCTCCTGTGACACACCAGGCCGCTGAGGCTAGACAGGGCGTGTGACCTGCCTGAGGGACACACCCGCCGGCCAGGGTCGCTCTGGAATGTCCTCCCTGACCAGCCCGCCCCCCCCCCCCCCGCCCCCAAGAAGAAGTCGGCTTCCCAGGGCTTGGGCCTTTCTCCCCAGGGGCTAGTGGACTGGCTTGGGCTTCAGGAGCGGTTCAGCACGGCGGAGGGTTCTCTGACGCTGTCCTCACGCTGGGGCCAGCAGGCTGGGGTGGTGAAGAGTGTTCCCTGGTGGGGGTCCAGCGAGCGGGGAGCACTTGGCCCCCCCGCGCTCGATCAGTTTACAGCATGCTGTTAATAGAGGCCATCAATCATGGCCAAGGGCAGCTGGCTCAGACAGGGGCCTCCTTCTCTTTCAGTTACCCCGAACTGAAAACCAGTCCCGGGAAGCCGGCGGGAACACGTGCTCCAGACGTGGTGACTCGAGTGCGACTGGGGTCTCACTCTCGGCACGAGCCCCCTGGATGCCCCGGCCTGTGTAGAGCGCCTGACATGGTGGCTGGCGTGCAGTAGGTGCTTATTGATTGTTTTAAAAGGGAGTCCGTATTTGAGAGGTGTTGCCCCCAAACTCCAAGAGAGAAGGAGGGAGAGGTTCTGGGGGCTTCAGCTGCTGCCTGGATGGGAGATCCCTGCAGTTGTTAGTGCCCTGAGGGCAGAGAGGCAGCCCCTTAGCGCAGCTGCCAGGGCTGCCCTGCCAGGGGCAGCAGGGTGGGGCCCCGGCCGGGTCATTGTACTCGAGATGTGAGCAAGTCAGAGCTTGCTTCTCTTTCCACGGCCTCAGAGTCAGAAGGCTCTGGACCCCAGTAGTCAAAAGTGCCTCCAGGGTTCAGGTAGACTGGCCTTCTGGGCCTGCCCACAGAATCCTGAATTGCTCAGAGCAGAAGGGGTAGGAAGGCCAGCCGTCCTGTTCTAGAATGTTCTATCACAGTTAGGCTGTGCCCCAGAGCAAACACTGAGCCACTGGGGCCCCTCAAGGTCTAAATCGGAGGAAATGCCTGCCACTTCTTTTGCAGCTACTTGTTGTGATGCTCGAGCTAGAGCAACAGCAAGTGAGCGTGAATTAGGAGGAAGGATTGACTGGCTGGGACCCCCGCACCCACGCCAGCCTCGCTGCTACGTGTTATTCAAATGTCATGTCACTTACCATTCCCAAAAACCCTGCAAGGCAGGTGTTGGTTCACCCTCATTTTGCAAGTGTGGAAATGGAGCTGGAGAGGGGTTAAATTGTCTGATCAAAGTCCCAGAGCAGGAAGCGGCAGGGCTGGGTTTCCCGCCCGGCTGTCTTGCTCCAGGGACCGCGCCTCAGCCACTCGGACATGACGGGTCCGGGGGAGGCTCCTGCCAGTGGTGGTCAGACTCAGTCCTGTCCCAGAGGCCGCCCTCCCGCCGCAGGTGCGGCCGTCCCCAGAGCGGAGCCAGCCGGCCTCACACCCTCCCGAGAGAGGCCCTGGCTCCCCGGCTTCGCAGGCTTTCCTTTCCGCCCGGTCCCCAGGCTGGTCCGGCCTCGCGATGAAGGCCGTCAGCTGTCGTCGTGGGCCGGCAGAGGGCTGTGCAAACTCCACGGGATTAGGGGTGCTGACGGACGAGGCGGCCGCCAGGGAGCGGGATCACTTGACAGGCATCTCCATTTCACTGTCCCCAGGGCCGAGCCTCGAGCCTGCTGCCCGCTCCCGCCCTGGCCTCCCCGTGACCCGGCCCTTCCTGTTTCCAGCCGCCCTGCCCCGCACAACTGCTGTTTTCGTGAGACCCTCCAGGTTCTCCCTGGCCATCTGGTGTCAGCTCACTCCAAGGGCTAAAAAGCCCCCATCTCCTCCTCCCTGCCCACCAAGAGCTCTTCTTGAAAATCTCCCAGGTAGGAGATTCCTCAGGAAACTGGTCAACAGGCCTCACCCATGACAAAGCCATGAGACCAGTGCCTTGCTGAGATGGGATTTCAGGGAGGGTATGGGGAGCGGCAGGTCTCCAGAAATTTACTGAGGGTCCTTACAAGCTTTGAAGTATTCTGTGCACTGAGCCCAGAGGTCTGCAGGCTGCTTTTTCAGGCCATACAAGCTCCCTGGAAGCCACTCTCTTCTGATATAACAGAGAAACTGTAGATGGCATGTCAGTGAAAGGGTGAGGCTGTTTCCAGTAAAACCTTATGACACACACAGACTGCCCTGGATTTGGCCTGGGGGCCAGGGTTACCGACACCGCCCCCAAGCGGGGCACACAGCCTGCCTCCCTCACCCCTGCAGAAGTCCTGAGGGGAGAGAGGCCTCTGGGGGGCACCGAGCAACATTGGGGCTGCTTCTGGAAGCAGCTGGCAAAGGGTCCCCAAGGTGCTGACCCCTGGGGGGAGCCCTCGAGACCTGCACAGATGACCTTTGCCTTAAGGGAGGAGGCCCCCGCCTGATCATGGGCCGACACCCTCAGCTGCTGCTGGGCTTGGGAGAAAACCCAAGGCCAGGGCTCCTGAGGCTGTGGCTGGTGAGAACTTTCCTGTCCTTTACGCGGAGGGGCTGGATGAATCCTCCCAGACAGAATTATTTCTTTTCCTCTGGGGCCTCTCTGTCTTTCCTCCCAGAGGCCTCTGCAGAGGCTGCTCCCTCTCCTGGAACTCTCTTCCTCCGTCTTCCTCCTCGTTGCTCAGTTGGTAAAGAACCCACCTGCAGTGCAGGAGATCAGTCCCTGGGTGGGGAAGATTTCCTGGAGAAGGAAACAGCAACCCACTCCAGGACTCTTGTTTGGGAAATCCCATGGACAAGGGAGGCTACAGTCCACGGGGTCACAAGTGTCAGACACGAATTAGTGACTAAACCACAAGCAATCCCTGCTCCTCCTGTCACTTTCTCCAGGAAGGCTCCTCAGACTGTCTTGTCCCAAAGTCTGGGCTGGGGTCACCCCACATGCTCCCTCTGAACCCTGAAAGTCCCCTTCAGTTCAGTTCAGTTCAGTCACTCAGTCGTGTCCGATTCTTTGCGACCCCATGGACTGCAGCACGCCAGGCATCCCTGTCCATCACCAACTCCAGGAGTTTACTCAAACTCATGTCCATCAAGTCGGTGATGCCATTCAACCGTCTCATCCTCTGTCATCCCCTTCTCCTCCTGCCTTCAATCTTTCCCAGCATCAGGGTCTTTTCAAATGAGTCAGTTCTTTGCATTAGGTGGCCAAAGTATTGGAGTTTCAGCTTCAGTATCAGTCCTTCCAGTGAACATTCAGGACTGACCTCCTTTAGGATGGACTGGTTGGATCTCCTTGCAGTCCAAGGAACTCTCAAGAGTCTTCTCCAACACCACAGTTCAAATACATCAATTCTTCAGTGCTCAGCTTTCTTTATAGCCCAACTCTCACATCCATACAGGACTGCTGGAAAAACCATAGTCTTGACTAGACGGACATTTGTTGACAAGGTAATGTCTCTGCTTTTTAATATGCTGTCTAGGCTGGTCATTATATTTATTCCAAGGAGTAAGTGTCTTTTAATTTCATGGCTGCAGTCACCATCTGCAGTGATTTTGGAGCGCCAAAAAATAAAGTCAGCCACTGTTTCCACAGTTTCTCCATCTATTTGCCATGAAATGATGTGACCAGATGCCATGATCTTTGTTTTCTGAATGTTGAGTTTTAAGCCAACTTTTTCAGTCTCCTCTTTCACTTTCATCAAGAGGCTCTTCAGTTCTTCTTCTCTTTCTGCCATAAGGGTGGTGTCATGTGCATATCAGAGGTTCTTGATATTTCCCCCGGCAATCTTGATTCCAGCTTGTGCTTCCTCCAGCCCAGCGTTTCTCATGATGTACTCTGCATAGAAGTTAAGTAAGCAGGGTGACAATAAACAGCTTTGATGCCCTCCTTTTCCTATTTGGAACCAGTCTGTTGTTCCATGTCCAGTTCTAACTGTTGCTTCCTTACCTGCATACAGATTTCTCAAGAGGCAGAGCAGGTGGTCTGGTATTCCCATCTCTTTCAGAATTTTCCACAGTTTATTGTGATCCTCACAGTCAAAGGCTTTGGTATAGTCAATAAAAGTCCCCTTACCTCATTGTACTTGAAACTATGTACCTCACATTGCCTTTTCATACTGGAATGGGTGAATGTAACTCAGATGACCATTATATCTACTACTGTGGGCAAGAATCCCTTAGAGGAAATGGAGTAGCCCTTATAGTCAACAAAAGAGTCCGAAATGCAGTACTTGGATGCAATCTCAAAAATGACAGAATGATCTCTGTTTGTTTTCAAGGCAAACCATTCAATATCACAGTAATCCAAGTCTACACCCCAACCAGTAATTCTAAAGAAGCTAAAGTTGAATAGTTCTATGAAGACCTACAAGACCTTCTAGAACTAACGCCCCAAACAGATGTCCTTTTCATCATAGGGGACTGGAATGCAAAAGTAGGAAGTTAAGAGATACCTGGAGTAACAGGCAAATTTGCCCTTGGAGTACAAAATGAAGCAGGTCAAAGGCTAACAGAGTTTTCCCAGGAGAACATACTGGTCACAGCAAACACCCTCTTCCAACAACACAAGAGAAGACTCTACACATGGACATCACCAGATGGTCAACACCGAAATCAGATTGATTATATTCTTTGCAGCCAAAGATGGAGAAGTTCTATACAGTCAGCAAAACAAGACCAGGAGCTGACTGGCTCAGATCATCAATCTTTATCACCAGATTCAGACTTAAATTGAAGAAAGTGGGGAAAACCACTAGACCATTCAGATGTGACCTAAATCAAATCCCTTACTATTATACAGTGGAAGTGAGAAATAGATTTAAGGGACTAGATCTGATAGACAAAGTGCCAGATGAACTATGGACGGAGGTTCGTGACATGGTACAGGAGGCAGGGATCAAGACCATCATCAAGAAAAAGAAATGCAAAAAAGCAAAATGGCTGTCTGAGGAGGGCTTACAAATAGCTGTGAAAAGAAGAGAAGCAAAAGGCAAAGGAGAAAAGGAAAGACATACCCATCTGAATGCAGAGTTCCAAAGAATAGCAAGGAGAGATAAGAAAGCCTTCCTCAGTGATCAGTGCAAAGAAATAGAGGAAAACAACAGAATGGGAAAGACTAGAGATCTCTTCAAGAAAATTAGAGATACCAAGGAACATTTCATGCAAAGATGGGCCTGATAAAGAACAGAAATGGTATGGACCTAACAGAAGCTGAAAATATTAAGAAGAGGTGGCAAGAATACACACAAAAACTGTACAAAACAAAAAAGATCTTCATGACCCAGATAACCACGATGGTGTGATCGCTCACCTAGAGCCAGATATCCTGGAATGTGAAGTCACATTCCTTAGAAAGCATCACTCCAAACAAAGCTAGTGGAGGTGATGGAATTCCAGATGGAATTCCTAAAAATTGATGCTGTGAAAATGCTGCACTCAATACGCCCATGAATTTGGAAAACTCAGCAGTGGCCACAGGACTGGAAAAGGTCAGTTTTCATTCCAACCCCAAAGAAGGCCAATGCCAAAGAATGTTCAAACTACTGCACAATTGCACTCATTTCACACGCTAGCAAAATAATGCTCAAAATTCTCCAAGCCAGGCTTCAACAGTACATGAACCGTGAACTTCCAGATGTTCAAGCTGGTTTTAGAAAAGGTAGAGGAACCAAAAATCAAGTTGCCAACATCCATTGGATCATAGAAAAAGCAAGAGAGCTCCAGAAAAGCATCTACTTCTGCTTTATTGACTACACCAAAGCTTTTCACTGTGTAGATCACAACAAACTGTGCAAAATTCTTTAAGAGATGAGAATATCAGACCACCTTACCTGTATCCTGAGAAATTTGTATGCAGGTCAAGAAACAACAGTTAGAATTGGACATTGAACAACAGACTTGTTCCAAATCGGGAAAGGAGTACATCAAGTCTGTACACTGTCACCCTGCTTATTTAACTTATATAAGAGTACATCATGCAAAATGCCAGGCTGGATGAAGTGCAAGCTGGAATCAAGATAGCTGAGAGAAATGTCAATAACCTCAGATATGCAGATGACACCACCCTTATGGGAGAAATTGAAGAGGAACTAAAGAGCCTGTTGATAAAAGTGAAAGAGGAGAGTGAAAAAGTTGGCTTAAAACTCAGCATTCAAAAAACTAAGATCATGGCATCTGGTCCCATCACTTCATGGCAAATAGATGGGGAAACAATGGAAACAGTGGCAGACTTTATTTTTGGGGGGCTCCAAAATCACTGTAGGTGGTGACTGCAGCCCTGAAATGAAAAGACACGTGCTCCTTGGAAGAAAAGCAATGACCAGCCTAGATAGCATATTAAAAAAGCAGAGACATTACTTTACCAACAAAGGTCCATCTAGTCAAAGCTATGGTTTTTCCAGTAGTCATGTATGGATGGGAGAGTTGGACCGTAAAGAAAGCTGAGTGCCAAAGAACTGATGCTTTTGAACTGTGGTGTTGGAGAAGACTCTTGAGAGTCTCTTGGACTGCAAGGAGATCTAACCAGTCCATCCTAAAGGAAATCAGTTCTGAATATCCATTGGAAAGACAGATGCTGATGCTGAAGCTCCAATACTTTGGCCACCTGATACGAAGAACTGACTCACTGGAAAAGACCCTGATGCTGGGAAGGACTGAAGGCAGGAGGAGAAGGGGACGGCAGAGGATGAGATGGTTGGATGGCATCACTGACTCGATGGACATGAGTTTGAGTGAGCTCCAGGAGTTGGTGATGGACAGGGAGTGCTGCTGTCCACGGGGTCGCAGAGAGTTGGACACGACTGAGCAACTGAACTGAAGTGAACCTCACACTGGGACTTTACCCTGTGATCTTTTAACTGAGATCACACTCCTGATCTCAGAACTTCGTGAAGCTCAGATTCTTGCTGTCTCATGGCAGAAAGAATTCAGTGAGAGACAAAGTGATAGGTTAGAAGTGGATTCATTTAGAGAGACTCACGCAGTCCAGACGGAGTGTGGGGCGTCTGAGGAGGTGAGAGGCTCCGGAATCTGGCGTGGTTAGTTTTTATGGGCTGAGTAATATCATAAACTAATGAGTGGGAGGATTGTTCCAGATATTTTGGGGAAGGGGTGGGATTTCCAGGAATTGGACCACCACCCACTCAGTCCAGTATTGTTGCTTGGAGAATCCCATGGAGAAAAGGTCCTGTTGGGCTACAGTTCAGGGGGTCGCAGAGTTGGGCATGAGTGGCTAAGCACAAACATACTTCCACCTTTTGGTACTTGGCGGTCAGTCTCAGAACAGTCATGCTGACTCTGGGTGTGTCACTTAGCTTGCCGTGTGTCACAGTGCGTATACACTGAGGCCCCAGGTCCAGTGGACATGGACTCGTCTGCCATCATGGACCCACTGGGTCGAATCAGTTTATGTCGTGTTCTCGGGCTATTTCATTATTTCAGAAGCTGAGCCCTGCCGCCTTCCCTCCTGCTTCATCATCACATGCTTTTCTGGATCTCCCGCTAGAATGTGAGTCAGACTGAAAACCCTGGAGGCAGGACCTCAGCTCTCTCCCAGCACACAGCAGCTGCTGGACAGATACTGATGCAATGAGAGCATGGGTCTCACCCGCGTCACGGGCAGAGATTCCCGTAGCTACTGTGGGAATGAATGTGTGTGCCACGCCCTCTTTAAACTGCCCAGGAAGCTGGAGGGGGCAGAGGTCCTGCTGTAACAGGAGGGACAGGGGCAGGGCACAACTTCTGAAAGAAGGACACAACATAAACCAGTCAGAACCAAATGAGACCAAGTGGCAGACGAGGCTGGACCTTGACTCTCAATCGGCAGGTGAAATGACACACCCAGAGGTGCCACGGCAGTTCCAAGGCTCTGCTGAAAGACCAAGGAGGGGGTGGTGGCCCCCGTCCTGGAAATCCCACCCCTTCCCCAGAATAGTTGGGATAACCCTCCCTCCCATTAGTATATGAAATTACCCAGCCCATAGAAAGTAACCTCCCAAATTTCGGGTCTGCACTCGCCCTCTGCCACGGCCTGCGCTCTGTCTGTGGAGTGCGCTTCTCTTTGAATTGGAATAAATCTGCTTCTTACCTATCACTCTTTCTCTCATTGAATTCTTTCTGCGATGAGACATCAAGAACCTGAGTTTCATTAGGTCCTGAAACCAGGTACCATGGGTTTTGGCTGGGTTTGAGTCCCAGCCATGTGGGCTCAAGTCCCAAGCAGGGTTTTGGCTTGGTTTGAATCCCAGCCATGTGGATTTAAGTCCCAAACAGGCATTTGGCGGGGTTTGAGTCCCAGCACATGGGCTCGAGTCCCAATCTGGGGCAAACGGTTACCCCCCAAATTGGGTTTGCCTCTTGGTGAGCGCTGAGCCAGAAAATGCAACCAAGCCAGAGATCGGAAGGAAGGGTTATTATTATTTCTTGTTATTATTATAACAAGTAAGGAGAAAACGGGGATCTTTCCCAGAGTGGTGTCTCCTCAGCAGCAGGACTCGGGGGGTTTTAAGCTAAGGGCACAGGTATGTTCATGAAGGGGCTTGAGCAGGGGAGAAGTCGGCATATGATTGGGGCAGAGGTGCACAGAGTCCAGCCTTTAGCTGACTGAAGTCATAGGGTCAGAAAAGGTCAATGTCCTCCTCTCACGTGTCGCTGTCTATCTGGTGGCCAAGCTTCAAGCTGATCTTCACCACCGACTCAGAACTGGGAGTCTTCACAACAGATGCATTATCATTGCGATTGTTATAGCTCTTGCCAGGTAACAGTCGTTGATTCTTTCCCTTGAGGTTGTCGGCTTCTAAGGCCTGTCCAAGGGCAAGCACTGGGTCCAGGGTCAGGCCACAAAGCGGCTTCTCTTCTGTCAAGAAGGCTCAGCCCAGCTCTCTCTCCAGGGACACCCACCTTCTCTGCTCATAGTCCTTTCTGTGGTGATAGAGACTGTCTTTCCATTTCACCTCGATTCCATGGAGTGACACCTGAACACACGGCCAGGCTGTCTGGACAGAGGCCAGTGCCTTCCCTCAGCGGCTTCGCCTGGGGAGGGCAGGGTTTGGGGCGACGCCTTCCTCAGCCTCGCTGAAACGAGACTTCCTGTCTGACTCGCGCCTGTCACTGCCTGTCGCTTAGTTTCCCTTTGTCAGCTGGAAGAGATGGACAAGTGAAGAGCTGTGGGTGAAGTTCTATTTACGGCAAAATGAGGACTGCAGCCCGGGAGACAGCGCCTCAGATAGCTCTGAGAGGCTGCTCTGGAGAGGGGGGGGAGGCCAGCAGATAAGGTGATGCTGAAGGGGGCGCTCAGAGCAATCAGGCTCTTACTCCTGCTAGTCATGTGGAGCTGATGTCACCATGAAGGGATGTAGTGATTTTCTAGATATGAGGGGATACAAGGATTGGGATCAGGAAACCAGTTCCTGAAAATATCTAGCAACGTAGAGACCTGTCCCACCAGATTCCCTGGAGCACAGAGTGCCTCACCCCACCCTGAACTCCCTCAGGGGGTCTTGAGATCAACAGCTGCAGCAGCCCAGTGTTCAGTCTCCACAGAAGTGAAGAGAAGTGAAGTGAAGTCGCTCAGTCGTGCCCGACTCTTTGCGACCCCATGGATGGTAGCCTGCACCAAGCGCCTCCATCCATGGGATTTTCTAGACAAGAGTACTGGAGTGGGTTGCCGTTTCCTTCTCCAGGGCATCTTCCCCACCCAGGGATCGAACCCGGGTCTCCCGCACTGCAGACATCACAGACAACGCTTTACCGTCTGAGCCACGTCAGACGCTGCTGTGGTGTTCAGTCGGCAAACGCTCCTGGCGAGTGCCGCTTGCAGTCAACACCGTCACAAGTAGGAAGTTACTGTGTTCCTGCTGTGTGTTTGTGGTGTGTGTGTTTATAGTGTGTTCATGGTGCGTGTCTGTGGTGTGTTCGTGGTACATGCTTGTGGGGTGTTGGTGGTTGTGTGTGTTTACAGTGTTTTCATGGTGTGTGTTTGTGGGGTGTTGTGTATGCTTGTGGTAGTGTTACCGAGTCCAAGCTCCAACTGCTTGTGCCATGACAGGCCGATTAACAGAGATGAGGAGTTGAGGCAAGGAATGTGACTTTAGTCAGAAAGCGATCTGACTGAGAAGATGGCCAAGTACTGTCTCAAATTAATCATCTTGTTGGGGTTTGGATGCCAGTTTCTTTTACAGGACAGAGAAAGGGAGGAGGTGAGGAAAGAAAGACCATTATCTTTCAAATATCTCCAGGAATGGGCAACATCAGAACGGGAGTGTGTTAATCTCTTCAGCAGAGGGGCAGGGCTCCCCAGGCAGGTCATTAAGTATCATTATAATCACAAAAGCAATGAAAAACCAAGGTTACAGTCACAGATTTTTAACTTATATGCTTATTTAACTTACATGCAGAGTACATCATGCAAAATGCCAGGCTGGATGCCGCACAAGCTGGAATCAAGATTGCCGGGAGAAGCACCAATAACCTCAGATACGCAGATGATACCACCCTTATGGCAGAAAGTGAAGAGGAACTAAAGAGCCTCTTGATGAAAGTGAAAGAAGAGAGTGAAAAAGTTGGCTTAAAACTCGACATTCAAAAAATGAAGATCATGGCATCCTGTCCCATCACTTCATGGCAAATAGATGGGGAAACAATGGAAACAGTGACAGACTTTATTTTCTTGGGCTCCAAAATCACTGCAGATGGTGACTACAGCCATGAAATTAAAAGATGCTTGCTCCTTGGAAGAAAAGCTAGACAGCATATTCAAAAGCAGAGACTTTTTAATATGACAGCATATTCAAAAGCATTACTTTGCCAACAAAGGTCCATTTAGTCAAAGCTGTGGTTTTTCCAGTAGTCATGTATGGATGTGAGAGTTGGACCATAAAGAAAGCTGATGCATTTTAACTGTGGTGTTGGAGAAGACTCTTGAGAGTCCCTTGGACTGCAAGGAGATCAAATCAGTCCATCCTAAAGGAGATCGGTCCTGAACATTCACTGGAAGGACTGATGCTGAAGCTGAATCTCCAATACTTTGGCCCCATGTTATTTTCCATTGTTTCCCCATCTACTTGCCATGAAGTGATGGGACCGGATACGAGAAACCTGACTCATTGGAAAAGACCCTGATGCTGGGAAGGACTGAAGGCAGGAAGAGAAGGGGACGACAGAGGATGAGATGGTTGGATGGCATCACTGACTTGATAGACATGAGTTTGAGCAAACTCCAGGAGTTGGTGATGGACAGGGAAGCCTGGCGTGCTGCAGTCCGTGGGGTCGCAAAGAGCTGGACACACTTAGTGACTGAACTGGACTGAAAGTCACAGATCCAGCATGGAGTCACACTTGGCATCTGTGTCTGTGAAGAAACCGTCTGGAGAGTGAACATTATCTCTGAGTGGTTGGAGGGGTCTTCTTGTTAAAAGGAGGTTTCTGAACTCACCTGTTGTTGGCAGCTCTGGGGTCAGGATTTCGCATTGCTGCTGCTTACCCTCAGCCCCCACCTCCCGGCTAGAACACAGAGGCCATGCTTCCAGTCCAGAGGCACTGAAGTACCCCACTGGGTACAATAGCCGTCTCCCAAGGGTCAGCATCAGGCTAACCCACGTCCCCAGTGGACGGGAGGGGCGGACATGGGTGCTGTAGAGTTGGGTAGCCTAGGAGGCAAGCTGAAGAAAATCAGGTCAAAAGCCCATGGGAATTTGAATTGAAACCACAGCCCACCCTCCCTGCCCCCTGTCCAGCTCCTGCCGTGTCCCTGGCCCCCTCCCCTGTCGTGGTCACTGCAGGGGTGGTGCTGCTCCACGCGGGCCCAGGACCACCCGCCAGGGCTGAGGTCCAGAGGGGCTGCACGGGGCTCCGCGTGGTGGGGGAGGGAAAGGCGGGGAGGGGGACGGGGAGAGCCCTGTTCTCAAGGCTTCTCTCCTCCACGCCCACCTCTCCTCGCCTCCCGGTGAGCCTGTCTGGTGACGTCTGTCAGCTCTTCGTTGGGCCAGAGAACATGCCCACCGTCACAGCCCCAGGGCCCCCGGGCTCACAGCCCCACTACACTGGCCTGCGAGTGGGAAGTGGCTGCCTCTTTTGATTTCAGCGTTCTGTGTCTTTGATGGGATGACCTTTGGGTGGGGGTGGGGGGGAACCGCAACTGGGAAGAGCCTGCCTGACAACTCAGCCAGGCCTTGGTGATGAGCAAAACAGCAAAAATAGATCTCAGACAGAGACATCGTTTCTTCCTACTGCTGGCCTCTGCTCTGCTCCTCGCCCTGGGGACCCTGGAGGCAGGAGCCTGACTGCCCTCGGGGCCTCCCCGGCCGCACAGACACCTGCCCTCATGACTCCAGGCCACTCTGCAGCCTCTCGGCTCCTGTCCTCGCCAGAGAGCGGCCCTGGCAGAAAAGCTGACAAAGCAATTAACAGCCTGGCCGGCTCATTAAACACCAGCGCTGAGACCCATTAAACCTTCTCCGGCCGTCAAGGGCACTGCCCGTAGGTCACGCGGGAAGGACTCTGGGCCTGGCTCCCTGGCAGCACCGGGCGGCCACGGCCACCATCCCGCCCACCAGGCCCGACCCTCCCGTCTCCTCGCGGTCATCTGCGAACACGTGATCAGCTGCATCTGCTCAGGTTTCTGCCTGAAGGCTCTCCTGGCATGGCTCCCAAGGCTGAGTAACTCCCAGGCGGCACCCAGGATGGGGCAGTAGGGATGGCCAGAGGGAGACGATGGCGCCACCTCTCCTTGGGGGGTACAAAGGACAGAGGGGACTGCTCACAGGAGGGCGTGTGCGACGCTGGAATGGCACCAGCTGGAACGGGAGGGCAGGGGGCAGTGTGGCTGAAGAGGAATGAACCGGGGAAGGATTCTGGCAGAGGAGGGCCTTTGCAGGCTTTGAAGAATAGTGCTTGATAGAAAGAAAGTGACCCCCCCCTTCAGGGAGGATTAAGTGACATCCAAACAGGGCTCAAGGCAGCCGGGGGGCTTCGGGTGGGCAGGAAGGTTTGCTGGCCAGTGTGAGACTCTTCTCTGCAGATCGGGCCCAGGCAGGGCCCTCCGTCTGAAGGCTAAGCCTCCTGGCACCAAGGTGTGTGTGCGTCCTCGGGACCCAGCGGGGAGCACGGCCGGCGCCTCCGTCAGGTGTGCAGGCAGCCCCCTCCCCGTCCCCTGAGCCACGTGGCTGGCGGGCTGCCCTAGGGCCAGCGTCAGGTCAGCCGCACTCATCTTGTTGCCTTCCTCTTCTTTTTGGCTGCACTGCACCACGCAGCACGTGGGATCCTAGTCCCCGACCAGGGATTGAGCCCGTGACTTCTGCAGTGGAAGCGCAGATTCCTAACCTCTGAACCGCGGGAAAGTCCTCGCCATTATCCCGGCCTGTTTCTCTCTCCTCGCGGGCCCTCCCCTCACCGCTCCCCTTTCAGCCTCGGGGTTTTCAGGCTTCCTGCTCCTGCCCTCCCTGCCCCTCGCCTCATCACGGCTCCTCCAGGCCCTTCGGCTGCGGCTGCAGCCCCGTCCGACCCTCAGTCCTCTGGGGCAGGGCGGCGGGGCGGGCAGGAGGGCATGGGGTCAGGGCACGCGGGTGCAGCCGTGGTTCACTGTTCTTCAAGTCTGGCTGAGCTGGGCTCCATCGATGGATGATAGAGGCTCACGCTTCTGCCCGGGAGCTCGGTCCAGGGGAACGACACCTGATGTAACCCCTGATACTCAATGCCAGACTGTGGCGGTCCAGCCACACTATCATTGCCCTGCCTGCAGGTGCTTTTAGAACCTGACCAGCTCTCCCTCCCCTGCGGTCCCGGGCACCTCCTCTCTCCGAATGACTGCAGGGCCGCTCATGTCCTCCCCCGGCGGCGTGGGCCTGCCCAGGCGTGTCCGGCTCTTCTGTGGCCCCGTGGACTCCTCTGTCCGTGGGATTTCCCAGGCGAGGACGCTAGAGGGGTTGCCACTTCCTGCTCCCGGTTTCCTGACCCAGGGATCGCACCCGCGTCTCTTGCGTCTCCTACACTGGCAGGGGCTTCCTTACCCCTGGCTCCCCAGGAAGCCATCTGCTCCCCTGCACGCCCTCTTATTTCCCTTCCAGCAGCCAGAGGGGCCCTTTAGAAACACACACCAGGGACTTCCCTGGTGCTCCGGGGGTTAAGAATCCACCTGCACAGGCAGGGGACGTGGGTTCGGTCTCTGGTCCGGGAAGCTTCCTCATGCTGTGGGGCAACTAAACCTGCGCACCCCAGTTACTGAGTGCATGTGTCTAGAGCCCGTGCTCAGCAGCAAGAGATGCCACTGCAGCGAGAAGCCTGCTCACCGCAAGTAGAGAGGAGCCCCCGTTCACCACAGCTAGAGAAAACCCGCGCACAGCCACGAAGACCCAGCACGGCCAAATAATAAAATAAATAAATAAATATTAAAAACTACCAGCTCACGTCAGATCTCATGATCCCTGCGCTCAGGACACTCAGCAGCTTGCTGTCTTATTCAGAGTACGAGGCCACTCATCACCACGGCCCATGGCCCTGGTGATTGATGACCCTCTGCCTGGCTGACAAAATTCCCTCTGCTTGCCTCCGTCTCAGCCACTCCAGCTCACAGCCTCCAGGTTGTAAAAGTGGTATTTAAACCCGAGTCCATCTGATTCAAGAGTTCACACCCTTTCCACTGAGAACAGTGTCATCCTCTTTCCCCAATGAGAAAACATGTTCAATACGTTTAGAGAACCCCCCCGGCGCTGCAGTGGTTAGGACTCGTGGTCGCACTGCTGTGGACCCAGGTTCAATCCCTGGTTGGGGAACTGAGTCCCACCTGCTTTGCAACCTGTAAACAAATAAATAAGTTTGAGATCAGACTATGCTTATGTGACTAGGGAATTATATCAGCATTATCCATAGAATTAAACCCTGGGGCAGACCCCATCACTTCTGGAAGATCACAAATGTCCACTAGTGTTGACCAGGTAGTAAGGTCATTGGCTGTTCACTTCCACCACCAAATTCCCCTGGATTTTATCTCTGCCCAGCTTATTGGCCCATAAAGAAGGGGGCATACCAGAGAATTGATGCTTCGGAACTGTAGTGCTGGAGAAGGCTCTTCAGAGTCCCTTGGACAACAAGGAGATCAAACAATCAGTCAACGCTAAAGGAGATCAACCCTAAATGCTCACTGGAAGGACTGATGCTGAAGCTGAAGCTCCAATGTTTGGCCACCTGATGCAAAGAGCCGACTCACTGGAGAAGACCCTGATGCTGGGAAAGACTGAGGCAGGAGGAGGGAGCAGCAGAGGATGAGATGGTCTGGTGGCATCACTGGCTCTATCGGCATGAGTTTGAGCAAACTCCAGGAGACAGTGAAGGATAGGGAAGCCTGGCGTGCTGCAGCCCATGGGTCGCGAAGAGTCAGACACGGCTTAGCAACTGAACAACCGCAACAACAGCCCAAAGTGTGGGCTTGGTCTTTTTAGCTTGCGAACATTTGTGACCGATCTCAGAAAGCCAGGAGATGACATTTTTCTTTCTTTAAATGCTCATGCTACCCACCACATAAGGGCAGTTGTTTCATCCCCATAATTTTTGTAAATAAAGCCTTCTGGCCCCAGGAGGCCTGAGCTCACATCTGCCCCAAGCCTCTGCAGACAGGTAAGTCCGGGCCGGTCTCAGAGGACGTCGGCCTTTGCTGTATCATCAGCAGAACCATCGCTGGGGAGCAGAGGAAAGCCTACAGGCCCCCGAGGGACCCACGAGCTCCAGGCAACGTGTCCCGCCACACGGTTCAGATCACGCCTATACAAGAGGGCCGTACGTGGGCCCAGGGCTACTTCCTCCAGGGTGGACACCAGGCTGGGACGTGACTGGGCCTCAGGTGGTCAGGCTCCCGGTCCCTGGAGCCAGCACACCGGGGCCCCATCACGTGTGCCTCCAGGAGCACAAACCCGTCACCAGGCAGTAAATCCCTTTTCCGCCGTGGGCATTAGTGAGACCCAGCCAGCCGCTGTCAGTCTCCCCGGGGCAGGCATCCAAGGACCTAGGCTGGCAGGTGCCCCCTCCCCGGATGTGGTCGGTGGGGAGCCCAGGGGAGGCCTGGGGGCGTTCTCCAGAATTCTCTCCGAGGACGGTGGGAGGCGTGAGGGTTTTAGGAAGAGGGAAGTGGGGCCCTAGGGGAAGGTGCACCTCCGGGTCCTGAAGTCACCTGTGGGTGCTGGCCGGGCGTTTGGAAGGAGGAGCATCAAAGTCACTGAGCCAGCAAGCCGAAGGCTCGGTCGCCTCCCCCGTGCCTGGCGCCGGGTTACGGCTCCGCTGGGATCCTCCTTGCTTTGCGGGGTAGGGACTCTCTCTCTCTCCCTTCTCCCGGGGGTAGGGACTCTCTCTCTCTCCCTTCTCCCGGGGGTAGGGACTCTCTCTCTCTCCCTTCTCCCGGGGGTAGGGACTCTCTCTCTCTCCCTTCTCCCGGGGGTAGGGACTCTCTCTCTCCTCCTCTCTCCTCCCTTGCTTTCTTTCCTTTCCTCTCCTGTCTTTTCTGGTTCCTAGGAGGAAGCTCTGTAGTGGGGACTGGACAGGCTTCCAGGCGAGCAGACGTGGGTCTCTCATTTTATAAATGGAGAAACCCCTGTTTTGAGGGACAAAAGGCATGTCCACCTGGCTGCCTTCCCAGCTGTGTGGCTGGGTCATCAGGGCTCCCCAGCCCTAGCATCTCATGGTCGCAGGAGCCCCCCGCAGAATAGCTGTGGGCTTAGAGGAGCCCAAGCCCGCAAGAGCCCGGGACGCACCTGGCAGGAGGTCAGGGCCCTTGGTCATCTGGCCCTGGGCCATCTGGTCAAGCATGTCACGTCCTCCTGAGCCTTCCATCGTCAACTGGACTCTGACAGCAGCCCACACCTCCTGGGATCTTGAACTGTAGGCTTTGGAAAAGAAATCAAGTATTTATTTGGAGCCAGGTTTGAGAAGTTAACTGCATGGGGACCAATTGCAGTAGAAACATTTGGCGGAGGTTAGGGAGGTGACGTGTCTAAAGCACCGAGGCCTCTCAGGCTGGCTCCTCTGCTGTCTGCAGACCGTGCCTGTGTCTCACTGGACGGCCCTCGTAAAGTGCGAGTCTCATCCTTACGTCGTGACCTGGGTCCTCCTGTACCCGGGGGTTACCGCCTGCTGCTGCTCTGGTATCTGTGTTTGAGAACATGTAACTCTTTGCTGGAGTTCCAACACTTTGCACATCTGATTCAGGTTGGGGAGCTGAGCCCCTGATCGATAAAGGGAAGCGGGGTTTGCCTGTGGACTATGTTTCCCCCTGGATCTTCGGACGTTAACCAAGCCTCCCTCTCCACCCAGGGCTTCCCTGCTGGCTCAGCTGGTAAAGAATCCGCCTGCAACGCAGGAGACCCCAGTTCGATTCCTGGGTTGGGAAGATCCGCTGGAGAAGGGGACGGCTACCCACTCCAGTTTTCTGGCCTGGAGAACCCCATGGACAGAGGAGCCTGGCGGGCTACAGTCCGTGGGGTCACAAACAGTGGGACACGACTGAGCGACGTTGGCTTTCACTTCACTCTCCTCTCCACCCAGAATCGGGGGAGTGGATGGCTTGGGGACGATGCAGCGAGGGTGGAGGAAGGAAGGTCCCTCGACTGATCCTACGCCCCACCCCCCAACTGCCAGGCCCCACTTTGAGGCTGTGACCAAGCGCTCTTCTAACAACTGCTGCTGAAGCACCTGTGTGACGCCTAGCGGCCCCGCTCCATCTGGAGGCTCACCCCCTCCCCCAGTTTTCCTGCCCAGAGCGCAGAGCGCTTCCCTGCCTTTCAGGCGCCATCCTTCCCAGCGGTCCCCACGTGCCCGCCTGAAGCCAAGCAGTGGTGACCGGAAGCGTCTGCACCCCGAAGACCCTCTGGGTGGGGTTGGGAGGTGGTCATTCCCTCAACCAGTGAGGGCCAAGCACACTCTCAACTTAGGAAAGAAGACAGTCTCTCCCAGTGGGGTGGGGGTTACATTGCGAACTGGGGAGAGGGTCCGTAAACACAAGGATCGGTCAGCGGAGCGGCCTCAGACAGTCAGAGGAGGGGGGGCGTAGAGACTGCCCACCGCCCCGGGGGGCCAGAAAGGCAGGCGCAGTGATTAGTGACACCACGGGGCCCAGGCCGCTCAGCCGCCCGCTGCGGAGGCTCAGAACCTGCGGGTCTGCACTGCTACTGTGGCCGCCAGTGCTGCCTGGGGCGGCGACAGACGCCGTTTCCTGCGGCCTGGCCGTGCAGCTGCAGCCTCCCGGTTGGACGGAAGCTCTCTGAGGAGGAAGGAGAGATGGTGCCAGAAAGGAGCCAGCCCTCCACCCCAGGGCAGGCGGGCTCCGCTCCAGGCCCCTGGGGGGGGGTCTCATCCGTGGGTTTCTCAGCAGGGCGCTGACAGCCACGTCTCCTCCATGGCTGGGCCCCTGAGGACCCGAGTCCCCAGCTGGCCGCAGCCTAGCTTCCTGCCCAGCCCTGGGCTGGACCCTGCCCTTGGCGTCCTGCTTGGGCACGGCGCCCCCAGGCCACGCCGCCGGTCGGGGATGGGGTTTCAGCCTGATCTTTAGCACCAGCTGCGTGCGGCCGGGCTGCTGGGAATTCGGGGAGCTGGTGCCAGACGGAGCACAGCCGACCCTGAGAGGCAGCCCTGCTGCCCTTGGGACCGGAGGCGGGCAGCCTCAGACTGTGCCCTCCAGGGGTCCTGGCCCCAGCTGGGCAGTGGGAGTGGGGTCTGGGGGCAGCCGTGGCCCAGTGGCTCAATTTCCCTCAGGTCAAGCAGCCCACAGCGTCAAGCTCTCCCTGGGGGTGTCTTGGGCTTAGGCATAGGGGTGGGGGTCTCCATCCCCGTCCTTGGAAGCCCTGGGCTGATGTGGGAGACACAGCCCCTCCCCTGGGAGTGCCAGTCTACTGGGGAGACAGGTCCTGACTTCAGCGTTTCTCCACTCAATTTAGCCAACACTTGACACCCAAGAGGTCTTCCTAAAACACAGCCCTGTCACTTCTCTGCCTGGCAACCTCTCGCGGCTCCTCACCCACTCCAAAACAAATACCAGCTTTCTGGCAGGCGCAGAAATCACTACGACTGCCGGCGGGGGTGGGCCTGCTAGAGCAGGCCCTTCCAGCCCAGAGGCTCTCCCAGGACAGGCGGAGCTCTCCTTTGCCCAGAGGGGACGTGTCCTTGCAGGGCGGGCAGGGCACAGGGTAGAGAGGCTTCTGACCACCCGCCAGCCCAGGGGGCTGTGTGTGTGGGAGAAACCACCCTGGGCGCAGGGCGGAGGCAGGCATCATGGGCCCTGGGTCCCCTGGCTCAGAGGGAGACAGGCCTGAGACAGGAGCGCAGGCGAGCCTGTGGGGTCACAGGGACAGGACACTCCACGTGGGGGTCACGGGAGGGTGGCGGGGGGGTCCGTCCTGCGGACAGGAGGGAGGGTGAACGCGGGGGTCGAGAGGCCGGCGTGCCCGAGCTGGAGCCGACAAGCGTGCGGTTCGGGAGTAGGGGAGCGTGACGGGAGTAGGGGAGCGTGACAGTGGGTGGAGAAAGCTTGGCCACCTCCAGGAGCTCAGATTCAGGACAAACAGGCTTCTGCACGGCTTGGGGCTCCAAGGGGCCCCAGCGTCTAAGTCAGGAGACTGAGCTGGGCGGCCTCCAGGCTCCCAGGGCAGGGCCCCCACGATCTCCAGCGGGTCATTCCTGTGGTCAGAGAAGACACTGACGGGAGCGAAAGACAAGGACACGTCTGACATCTTCGTGCACAGGTGGTGTTCACATCCACGTGGCACGGCTGGCAGGGCCCTGAGGACTAGCCGGTGGTCATCTGAGGTTGGAGCCACGACCGTGCCTGGCACGTGGGCTACAGGTGTTGAGTGCTCGAATGTAAATGTTTAAAATAGGCTGCTCATATTTTATATATTTTTAAGTTTGTATTGGGGTATAGCTAACTAATGGAATTTCCCTGTTGGCTCAGTGGTATAGAATCTGCCTGCAACGCAGGAGACATAGAGGACACGAGCTCAGTTCCCGAGTGAGGAAGATCCCCTGGAGGAGGAAACGGCAGCTACTCCAGTACTCTTCCTGGGACAGTCCCACAGAGGAGCCCACGGGGTCACAGAGTCGGGCACGACTGGGCAACTGAGCACACAGCTGATTAACAAACAACGCTATAGCAGTTTCAGGTTACTACTCATGTTTTAGCCTTGTTTTGTCATTTCTTCCTTGAAAAAAATACCAGCAGGCTCAAAAATTGCAAACAGGTGGGCCCTTCTCAACTTCTGAGACACCCTGGTGTGCCTTTCAATGAGGTTCACGAGCAAAGAATACAGCATGGAGGCTGAAAATGTCGACTTCTTTATTATCATTATTTTAAATTTGAAAATGTTGACTTTTATCTAATTTTTCAAAGTCAGAATGTCAAGGGGAGGAGGCTGAGCTGTAACAGGATCAGCCCACCCTCGCTGCCCCAGCCTGGATCAGTCAGGAGCAGTGGCTCGAGGGACCACTGGGCGACGGCTCTCAGGCCGGCGTCCTCCGTGAGCCGACGCGGTGAGTCCACCTCCGGGGCCGTCACGAGAGCAGACGTCGCTCCGGGGTGAGCACCCGGCAGCAGCTGGGGGCAGTGAGTGTGTGCTCTGTGCACAGTCAGCCCCGTGACGTGCTGGGCAACACGCAGGCTCACCTGTGGGGTGGGTGTGCGTCTGTGAGCAGGAGCCGGTCACCCTCCCGCTGCTGACCCGACAGCTGCCTCCACGGAGCCGCTGTCTGGGCTGGTCATCGGGGACTTCCCCTCCCCCAATATCGGCTGCCACCCTGGCCGTTCATCGGCTGCCTTGAGGCGGGTCGCCCTCCCCTGCATCTCAGTGCATCTCTGAACAGGGATGAGTCGGGTTAGAGCCCCAGGAGACACAGAGAGCAGACGGGTGATGGGGGTGCAGGTGGGGGATGGAGGAAGGGCATTAAGGGGTTCCATCTCCAGCTGTAAAAAAGCAAGCAGCAGGGCCGGAAAACACAAGGCACCCAGCAAACAGGACAGGGATGACTCTGGGGAAAGCTGGCTCGTCGTGGGGAGCGTTTCATGATGGAGCAAATGTCAGGCCCTGGAGAGGCTTAGAGCAGCTATTGTGCGGCGGCCGTGTTCACGTAAAGAAAGACGATGCAGAGTCGTCAGACTCGAGTGTCCCGCCGGAAGGGAGCTCGTCTTGTTGCTGCTGGAGGCTCTGGAAGGTTCTGCCCGGCCCCGAGCCCTGTGGCCCCACCTGCCCCAGGAGACGGGGCGTGCCGAGGCCTGGAAGCCAGAGCGGGGGCTCTGCCCGCCTGTGGCCTCGGGTCTGCAGGCCCTTTCGCATGAGAGCGTGGGCCCAGGCTAGTGGCTCCGATGCTGAAAGCTGCCTTTTAAGCATGAAATTGTCCTCGGGGCCGAGGGCTTCATTCCTGGGAGGCCACAGGGGTTCGTCACAAGCAGGAGGTGAGAAAGACGTGAACTGAGCTTGACCGGTGGCGGGCTGGAGCTGGGGGGGTTGGGGGAGGCACAGACAGCTGCGTGCTGGGGGTGGGTATGGACAGGTCCGGAGAGCAGCTGGGGGCTGGAGGGAGGCGGGGCAGGGGTGTACGCCCACGAGCTCTCAGCTGTGCCTCCCCAGGGACGGAGCGGTAGAGTGGAGTCCTGGGTCCGACCCCGGCCCATCCGCGGCCCAGATCCTGGGGCCGTCTCCACAGGGCTGCGTGTGGCCTTTCCCTTTCTGCAGAGTCCCGTCTTCTGGTGTGACTGTGATATGTGCACGGGGGCACGTGTGTACAGGTCTTCAGTCAGAAGCCTGTCCAGCACATTCGCTTGCACCCCCGGCCGGCAGAGATGGTCCTAACCCACCCCGCACAGAGGCCCTGGCCTCTGAGTTCAAGTGCTCCCCGGCATCAGAGGAAGTCACCCGGCCTCCAGATCCCTGGGCCTCACCCCGGGAACCCACTCAGGAAGCAGGTCACAGGACTCCAAAAGGTTCCGGAGATCATCCCACTCGCCCCAAGCCATGGGGAGCAAGAGGGGTCCCGTGGGGGCCTGAGCTCTGCACCCCGTGGCGACAGGAGAGCAGTAGTGAGCTGGGCCGTGTCTTCACCCAGAGTCACCGAGGGAGAAAGAACAGCACAGCCCCCGCCCAGAGCACTCCTGGGGCTGAGGGGAGCCTTCCGCTAATCAAGGGCCCCACGGGCTTGCGCCTCCATCCCTCAGGAGGGCCGGGAAGGCCATGCTCGGGGAGGGTGTGAGATTCCCTGGCTCGCTGGGAAGGGTCCTGGAGGACAGTCAGAACACTGACGTCAGCGAGCGTGGTGGCCGGCAAATACCGCGGAGGGCTGGGCTGGGGACTCGGCGACCACATTTGTGCACTTTTCTCACCCTGCGCCATCACAGAGGCCCACGCCACTGCCTGGCCCCGGACGGGTGATGCAGGGAACTCTCACCTTCACGGTGTGTGTGGCCGACTTGGCTGCACATCACGTTCCTTTGACAGAGGGCATAGGACGCAGGACGGAGGGTAGAGGACGCGTGAGAGCCGTGGGCCCGACTCATCAGAGTCCTGACATTTCAACTGCAGCCAGTGCAGAGCAGACCGGCTCATCCGAGCAGGCCTGGGGGCCACCTCGGGCTCTGGGGAGACTACGAGCTACCCGTGCTAGCCCAGACGACGCAGCACTGCAGTCCAGGAGCCCCCGGAGAAGGGCCGCAGGGCCCCACAAGGCAGAGCACTTGGGGCAACCGGACCCCCTCCTGGGAGCCGGGCTCTTGCCTCTGACTCCCAGCTGCCTCCAGCCCCTTGTCTGCCCTGCAGCAGAGCGGGCTGCTTGAAAACTGCAAACGGATCCTGTCCCCCGCCAGGATTACAAATCACGTCTCGCCACGGCCTCCAAAGCTCACCTGTCCACGCCCACCCCCCTGGTCTTTCCTGGCTCCCCACCTGCTCGGGGTCCCTCTGGAGCAGGCAGGGCACTTTGTCCCTGGCTAGATAGCATCTGTCTGCCCGTTAGCCCAACATGAGGAGCACCCTGTCTCCACTCACCTGTGTTTCCCCAGAGCCCACCACAGCGCTAGACCCAGGGCCCCAGGGGTGGGTGGGGCATTCAACACCTATTTGTTGAATAAATAAAGCACCAACTTCTGATACCCAGAGTTAGAAACAGGCAGGAAACACACAACCCGTGTGTATGTACCCATGCACACACACACACACACCCTGAGTGTGAGAGATCAGACACCTGCCCCCGAGTACACACATGAGCGAGCCCCGGGTCCGCAGTGTGCTGGGGTGTGTGTGACCGCCGTGCCCTCCCCTGAGAGGAACCTTGGCCCCTCTGCCTTCCACTGTGTCCAGATCTGCCATCAAGCCTTGCTTACTGGGGGAGACAAACCGGTTCCCTGTCCTGAAGGAGCAAATGGGTATTGTCCCCAAGCAGACCGGGCGGCCCTGTGCCCCGGCTCCTTCTGGGCCCGCCTGCCCCCCCGTCCTAAAGGAAACCTATTATCAGCCCCCCACCCCGATGCCCACCTTCCATCTGCATGTCCTAATACCCAGGCGTCAGCCCCCAGCCTGGCTGGAAGGGCCAGCTCTCCCACCTCAGGAAGCGCACTGCCTCCTGGGAGGCCTCCTGGCTGTAGGCTCCCGGGGTCTCACCCTGCCCCTGGCCCCCTCAGGGGTTACGCCCTCTGATCTGTCGGGGGGCTGAGACTCGCTCCCCAAGGCTGGGCTTGTTTGGTGCCACTTCAGATGCCAATTCCCGAGGGCAGTGGCTTTGGGTGTCTGCATGCCTTATGGTGTCAAGGGTCCCCAGGGGTCAGCTTAGTGGAAAAATTAAGGCCCTGGATGATGAGAAGGCGCCCGCTAAGAGGATCATATAAGCGAGGCCACGCGGGGCGGACTGGACCAAGCCAATCTGAGAGCTTAATGCTCCCCGAGGAGTTGGATGAGTCCATGTCACAGGACCTTCCATCTCTGACCTCCCGGGAGGCGAGGGCGGGAACCCCGGGGGGCCCTGCCCTGCCAAGCCCAGGCTGGAGGAGGAGGAGGAGGGAGGCGGGCTGAGTGGGAGGGGCGGGGGCAGCGGGAGTCTGCCGTGACCTACATCTGTCTCGGCGCCACCAGGCCACCGGCAGTCCATTCAGAGCCTCCGGCAGCAGCTGGCCACGGGGAGGCGGGAGCGGCCGGGAGGCCGGAGGCCGGCTGTGCACCCAGGTCAGTGGGCCCTGCACACCTGGCTGCCCACCGGGGCCGGGGCAGAGAGGGCGAGGCTGGGATCCTGTTGCCCTTCTCTGCTCAGGAAGGGCAGGCAGAGGGCAGGGACCCAGGAGCCCCCTGGGTGGTGCATCCCCTGCGATGGCTGGAGACACTTGGAGGACGGAGCTGCGGCGAGTCTGTCGGGGCAGTTCTGCTCCAGGCGCAGACTCTCCCGGCGCTGCTCAGCTGGCAACGCCGACCAGCTTAAATAATCTGAGCAGCTGTCCAGAATAAGGACCTCCGGTCTGGAACTCAGCACATCTTGATTAATAACACGGTCAAACAGGGAGAAGAGCCCCGGGTGTCTCTCCCTGCCCTGACTCCTACGCGTTGAGAAGCTGGAGGCAGCAGGAAGCGGGAGGGCTGGATGAAGCTGGGGTGGGGGCGGAGGGCTGAGGGCCTGGGGGAGACCGGGAGACATTTGCAGGGACTCAAGCTGCCGTTTGGTGCAGAGAGTTAAAATTCTTCTCCAAAGTGGGAGAAAGCTTGGAGCAGAGCGTCTCCTCCCCAGTGCCTCCTCCCCTCCATGAGGACCACGACCCTCTGGTCTCCAACCAAACGGATCTCTCGCCCTTCGCCTTTGACCTTGTCCCGGATCTGGCTTACTCCTGAAGAGGCAGAGGTCGGGAAGGCGAGCTGGTCAAAGTGGGCCCCAGGGTGCCCGTGGGGGCTCAGTTGCTCTCCCGTCTCAGCTGGGGTCTGGAGGCGGGAGGCTGGAGGGACAGACGCGGGAGGATTATGCTTCTTGGCATGTGACGAACCGCTGAGTAAGTAACCGAGAGCCGCTCGAGGGTGATGGAGACACAGGGTGACGATGCTGACTAAGAGGTCCGCGCTCGCTGCGCCAGGGTGGAGGCGGTGGGCAGGCTAGGGGTGGTGGTCCTGGGCGTGGGTGGGACAGAGCCCCCCACCCTCACCCCCAGCCACGGCCAGCTGGGTTCCCCGCCGTCCCCCTCGCCCTGCCCGGAGACTCCCCGCAGAACGGCGGCTGTGGCCCGTGACCGCCCCAGAACGCGGCTGGCGCACTGCGGCATTCCAGCGCGCTGGGGCAGAGGCTGGGCTGGGGGGGACGCCCCGGGGCCGGGGTGCCAGCGGGTGGGCAGTTGTGAAACGGAGGCTCCTTGCTTGGAGGACGGAATGTGCCCTGTCATGTGATTCTATACTGAGGGCTCTTTGGGCAGGAAATGGAATCTCCAAAATGGAACCCTTGGCCACGGGCCAACCGCACCAGGGGTGGGACTGCTGGGAAGTTCTTTCAAGACACCCCTTTCCTGCTCGACTCACGGCTCTCCTTACTGCTCTCAGCCCAGCCCAGCCCCAGGCCCCCTGCCCTCTCCTGGTGGCCCGCCCCGTCAGCCTCAATGGATGGCGGTTGGATGCCGTTGAGCGGGAGTCAGAGGGGTGCTGCTGGTGGTGGAGGGGGTCTGGGAGGCACTCTTGCCCACCTGACATTATAACTCACTGGCTTTGGAGGGGGTGGATGGATTTATGGAGATCTGGATGTCCTGGGCTAGAAGACCTTACGGGCAGCCTAGGGATCCTTGCCCACAGGCCTGGTGATCTGGATTCCAGATTGGGTGGGGTGGGAGCTGGAGGGCTGCGGGCCCTCCTCGAAACTCTCCGGGCTGGTGGAGGGGCCCACAGTCCCAGGGGATGCCGCTGGAGAGTTCTCATCCCCGGTCAAGGGGCCAGGCAGGAAACAGCTGGGAGACCCTGAGGTCTGGAGTTAGCCTTCCTGACTTGGGGATGGCTGTGTGCCGCGCTCTGAGCGTCCTCTGGGCCTGGGGCCCCACCAGCAGGCCAGATCTCCAGCACAGCTTGTAGCTCACCCATGGTTTCTTTTCCCTGGATGAGATTCCAAGCGGGCAGTGCCCTACCCTCCCTGGTCTCCAGGAGGTTGGCCATGCTGGGCCAGCGAGTGGGGGAGAGGAGCTCCCGGCCGGCCAGGGTGCCGAAGTATGGGAAGGACGGGGTGACCAGCCTGGACCTTTCTCAGCAACCCCTCTTCTGTTCTCAGATCAGTCAGTGCCGAAGAGGAGCCAGAACCATGGCAGGTGGGAGAAGCGCCCCCTCCACTCTGCTCACCCCACATGGCGCCCGCCAGGAGAGGGCGGGGGGCAGGGCAAAGAGCATGTGCCTTGTTAGTTCCGGATTTGGGTTTGAACTTGTTTTCCTGAATCTGGGGTGCAGAGCCCCCCCATGGGCCCCGATTCCCACCAGGAGCCCTTTTCCACTCTCCCTTCCCCACCCCCCTCTCCTGGGACCCTCCTGGGGTCTCCCCAGGGCACCCATGGCCACTCCCCTGGGGCGGCACTCACACATGGGAAGACCACCGCCACACCTGCTAGAAAACCCCGAAGCCCTTCTCCCCAGAGGAGCTGAGAAGCCAGCTGCCCCTCCGGCGACAGGTCTAAGCTGAGGCCCACCTCCCTTCCGGTCACCTCATCCAGGGAAGTCCCTCAAGAAGTCCTCCACGCCGGGCGTGAACATCTGGCAGCTGGTGGAGGAGGTGCCCAAAGGCTGCAGCACACCCGACTTCGTGCAGAGGCCCATCGCCTTGGCACTGCAGGAGGGTGAGGCCCGGGAGGGGACTGGAGGGGACGGGGGACCCCGGGCCTGCTCCAGCCCAGCCCCCAACCCGTGTCCGCCACTTCACCCTACACCTGGGGGTGCCGGGTCCCCGCAGGGCACGGGGCCTGAGGAGAAGGGAGGTAAAGGGGTGCAGGCCTACCCCGGGACAGGCATCTGGGAAGGAGGGTGGGGGTGTGGTGAGCCGGGGAGCAGGGGCTCATGAGGCGGCCCTGGGACCCTCCCTCTCCCAGCCCACAAGCAGCTCTGCAGAGGCACCCTCGAAACGGAGTGAAATGGGGCCGCCCTACAGCAGCCCCAGGGCCCACGGCCCGCAGAGAATGGAGCCCGGGAAGCAGAGGGAACGGGCCGTGGGGAGGGTGAGTGGGCACCCTTTCCCCAGCACAGGCCCCCAGCCCGTTCAGGGCCCCTCGTTCTCACCTAAGGAAAATAACGCCCCCTCCCCGACTAGATCTGACTCTGTCTCCAACAACGCTGTCACGAGAAACTGCGTCTCTCATCGGGGGTGGGGGACTCGCATCTTTACTGCAAACTGTTCTCTGCCGAGACACTCCCCACTCCCGGTGGGGCTGGGGGCCTGAGGGCAGGAAGCACCCCCCCCACCCCCCGCCCCACCGGCTTCCAGGCAGGGACGGAGCTGGGCTCTTTCCCGAGGCTGGAACCTCGGGTCTCAGGACCGGACCCTTCGAGCACCACCACCTGGCTTTTCCAAGGTCACGGTCCTCCCCCCAGAGAGTGGACACAGGACCCACCCAGGACTCCCCCTTCCCAGTCCCCGAAGAGTCCTTCAGGCCCCTGCCCCGCCCTGGCCCTCAGGGGCACACACAGACGGCGGGGGGGCGGGGGCGTCCTTGGGGTGCCTGAAACTGCGCTCCTGTCTGGGGACCTCGGGTCCCCAGAACCCAGGGCAGGCACCCCTCTTGGAATGAGCAGCTGAAGTGCCCAGAGCAACACAGAGAGCATGCGTTAAAATCCCCGTCTGTCCTCCCCCAACCTGTCAAACTGCCCGCCTGCCTCTTCCGGTTGCAGGGAAGACCGCCACCTTCCGGGCTGTGGTCTGCGGGGAGCCCAGGCCCAGGGTGCGCTGGCACTGCTCCAAAGGGGACCTCAGCAGCTCCAGCAAGTACCAGGTCTCGCCCAGCACGGGCAGCAGGGAGCACGTGCTGCAGGTAGGGGCTGCGGTCCTCCCGGGCGGGGGTCCTCGCTTCTCCTCCCAGAGCCAAGGTAGACCAGCAGGCCGGCCAACCTCTGCTGACAGCTGGAGCTTCCTTCAAGCCCTGGAAACAAGCTGCCTGGGTTACCACCCCAGCCTTGAAAAGTCACCTTATTCTCTCTCTCTTCCTCTGTGAATTGGGGTGATGATAGTGCCTCCTTCATGGGGCTTTTATGAACATTGAATGTTTAGCTAATAAACCTCCTCCAGGCCCGACGTGCAGTGAGCACTCAGTCGATATAGGTCAGTATCAGTAATATTTACAGTTACACATCACAGAACAGCTACTACGAGCTGCTCCCGGGCTAATCGTCTGACCTAGACTGTATATTTTAATCCTGACCACTCGCCGCTTTGGGGTATTATTATTATTATTTCGGCCACGCTGCGCAGCACACAGTATCTTAATTCCCTGACCAGGGTTCAAACCCATGCGCCCTGCATTGGGAGCTTGGTGTTTTAACCAAGGACTCCCAGGAAACTGCCAAATTCTTTTGTTTATTTATTTATTTTATTAATATTATTTGCCACACTGCACAGCTTGCAAGATCCTAGCTCACTGACCAGGGTTCTATATGTTCTATTATCCTCATTTTAAAAGTAAATAAGCTAAGGTCCAGGAAGGTTAGGTAAGGGGCCTGCAGCACACACCAGAGATGGTAGTTAGTCCCGGAGCCGCTGGACTCCGGGAAGCCACCCTCTGCCCACAGCAGCCCTGACCTAGGTTTGGTCTCGGGGTCTGCTTTCCTGATGAACACGGTGAGGTCCATGAAGACAAGAGCTTGCCTTGTTCATCTTTATGACGTAGTTATGTCCAGTGACTGGAGGAAGGGGGGCTAGCCCTGTTCCCCTGCCCTCGGCCTCTCTGCAGATCAGTAAGCTGACCGGCGAGGACACGGACGTGTACCGCTGCACTGCCGTGAATGCCTATGGAGAGGCCACGTGCTCAGCCAGGCTCACAGTCATCGAAGGTGGGCCTGCCCGCCCCCCGCCTCTGCCCCCCTCCCTCCTGCCCCACTGGAGCTCAGGGTGTGGGAGAGCCCTAAGGGGGTCAGGCCTCAAGGCTGGGAGGGTGTGGGGGGCCATGGAGGCGCAGCCCGGCCAGGTGTGGGGCCCCAGGCTTCATCCGCTGCCCGCAGCCTCTGCCCCTGGTTGGGGAGGCTCACGCCCGCAGGCGGCCCTGCAGCTGTTCTGGGTGACGTCCTCTCGGCCCTGAGGCGTGAGGTCGGGGTCTGAAAGTTGGTTTCTAGTCCAGTCTTCTGCTAACTTGCTCAGGGGGCTTCGGTTTCCTCTCCTGGCCTCTGCTGCTTTGCACAAGTCTGCGTGGAGTGGGGTGAGATGGGGGGGACAGGTAACACAAAGGCCAGATCCTGCCTCAGACATGCTTTGCTTTGGTTTGCTCGTTTCCGAAATTTCAAATTGTCAGCAAGGAATCGAAAGTAAACGTGTCTTGGAAAGTGGATCTCATCTCTCAGTTGGTTATGCTTTTGTGCATGAGTAACAGAAAACCCTCCTCGGTGTGGCTCAAGAAGCAAAGCCACTTTCCTAGGCCCACAATGACAAGTCCCAGGGTGGCATCCAGGCTCCGGCAGAGCTCGGGGCTGCTGGAGGGAGCCAGACGCTTCCCGCGGTGTGCCACCCCGACCTCACAGGCTGGCTGCTACAGAGCCGGCTAACCCACGCGCAGGCAGGAAGCAGGGAAGGAGTGGCCCTGGGACATCTGGTCCTTTTATCAAGAAACAAAAGCTAATATTTTATTGTAGATCAACTATACTTCAACAAAGAAGAATCTTACAACTGTGAAAATAGTACTTCCAAGGAAAGAAGCACGAAATTCATATTGTCCTGTACACTGTAAATTCTTTGTTCTTCAGTAAAAGTTTTAAGGTTTTAGGAAAACTGAGTTAGAGAACTTCTCCCCTGGAGACAGAGGCATAGGTAACTTGTCTTGTTAAGGTAACCAGTGCAAAAATCAGATGGGAAACCTGTGGCAAGCTAGGATTTTGAAGGGAGATTATTATTTAAACACTCGTTTATTTCGTGTGTTCCTGCTCTCAACGCCCACTGCCCAGGTCATGCCTCCTGGCCATCCCTGGTTTCGAAGGCAGCCGGGAAGGCGAGAGGCCTGCCCTCCGGCCTCCCCGGGGGGCGTATTTGATGCCCCCAGGCTAGGGCCCTGAAATGGCAGCTCTCAGGTGGAGGGGGAGGACAGCTGCCCCTTAGATGCCCTTCAGTGTGCAGTCACCAGCGGCTGCCCCCCACATTCACGCCACCCCCACCCCTGTCGACATGTGAGTGGGCCGCCCTGAAGGATATGGGGAACAGGCTGCTTCCCTTGGTCACGCTCTGAGAGGGAGATAGCCGGACCCTCGGCCGTGTTCTTCCTCTTCCTGGGTGGCCACCAACTTTAGAGAGGACTGGGGGTGGGCTCCGCTGGTTCTCGAATCCTACCAGGGTTTCTCCTTTCTCTCCCCACCTGCCCACATTAACCACCTCCTCTCTTCCTGATGGTCTAGTTGGCTTTCGGAAGAATCGGAAGAGGCCCAAGGAGCCCCAGGAGGGTAGGTGGAAAGTTGTCCCAAACCTCCTTAGGGTTTTTTGGGGAGGGGCTACTCCCTGCCAGCTCCCCGCACCTGGTCAAGCCTTCGGGGTGCTTCACAGGACATCACCAGCCCACAGGAGTGGGCTCCTTTCCAAAGCCCGGTGGTCTGTCACGAACCCCGAACCCTTTCCAGCCCCCTTCCCCCAGCCCCCCGGGGTTCCTACAGAGAAGCCTGTGTGAGCCCCGCGGAGCCCCACCTGAGGCTGGAGCTCATTCCTCTTCCTTTTCTAGACTTCAGGAAGGAGCTGGTGGACTTCCGCAAGATGTTGAAAAAGAGGTGGGCCTGGGCCTGTCCTGGGGAGGGCGTCTGGAGGCCCCGCGGGGCTTCTGCTGGCCAGGGGAGCGGGGCTTCTGCTGGCCGTGGGCTTACTGGGAGCGCTGCCCCTAGGCTCCAGTGCTAAGCTCTGTGTCCTTGAGTAAATCATCTCCACTCTCTGGGTTGTTTGTAAAATGTGCTCCACTCGAGCCACAGAATAATGTCCCCTCAGACACCCTGGTCTGAAAGCCGCAAGACAGTCGTTAGGAGAGGGTTTCTCCTGGGAGCTGGAGAGGCCGTCTCTGGGCCCCTCCAGTGCCGCCGCCGCGGCCTCTTCCTCCAGGAAGCCAGCGCAGCGCTCACCCGCTCAGGGCGCCGGCCCGGTGGGTGACCAGCCCCTGGGGGCCCCGCGGCCTCTGACCTGCCCACCCCGCTCCCCAGGGACCCGCCTCCCGCCCCCAAGAAGGTGGACATGGAGCAGGTGTGGCAGCTGCTGATGACGGCGGACCGGAAGGACTACGAGCGGCTCTGCCTCAAGTACGGCATCGTGGACTTCCGCGGGATGCTGCGGCGGCTGCAGCGGATGAGCAAGGAGCGCGAGGAGAAGCTGGCGCCGGTACGGCTCGCCCCGCGGCCCCTGCGCTGCCGGGGGCGCCCGGGGGGTGGGGTCGGGGGAGCTCACGTCTGGAGTGCCAGCCGCGGAGGGGCCGCCCCCGACCTGTCCCCACGCGGCGTCATCTAAGGACCTGCGTCCTGGCTTTGAAGCCTGGCTCGGACACTCGCTGAAATCTGGGGCCTTGGAGAAGTTAGGGCTTCTGGGTCTTGGTTCCCTTCCTTGTAAAGTGGGTGTTACAGGCATCCCTTACTGAGCGGTGGTCAGAGGATGTGCTTAAAGCACTGAACTCCGCAAAGGCTTGAGGTCCGCCCACTGCCGTCAGCACGCCATCACCCGACGGTAGGGGTCTGTCTTATTTCTAAAGGCTTCCGGGGAGACGGCTTCGGCCGCTTACAAACTGAAAGAGAGCCGGGAAGTTTTCCCTGGGTCTAATATAGCCCTAGTAGAAGTCTGCTCTCTCTTCTGGAAACACGAAGCCACTTGCTTGCATCACCTTGAGAACAGTGTTTTCAGCTTGAAGGCGATTCATCCAACCTTCCATCCGGGGGCCCAGCTTTCCTGCTGAGCAGACAGCCTTGACGCAGGACCCCGCCTCCCCCTTGTAACCCAGCACACGTGGGCTCAGGGGCTGCGGGGGGCTGGGGCCTGGGGACCCGGAGCCCCGAGGAGCGCACTCAGAGGGCCCCCGACGGGTTCATCTCCCCTAGTACCTCAATACCATCGCCAACCTGAGACATGTCCGAGTCAACAAGGAGGGGATCGCAACCTTTGGCCTGGAGCTGGACCTCAAGAGTCCTGAGAGCAAGATTTACCTGTACAAGGTGAGCCTGAGGCATCGCGGAGGGGGCCTGGCAGGGCTGCTGCTGGCCCGGGGAGGATCCGTGTGAGGGATGGTGAGGACACGGGCGGTGGGCCCTGCACCCCGTGGAGCCCCTTCCGGCTTTGCTGCGGTCAGGTCCAGGGTGTCCACCCAGGGCACTGGGTCAGAAGAGGGTTCTTAGAAGTGCACCCCTCGCCTCTGAGCTCTCTTCCAGACACACCTCTGCATGGGCCCCACGAGGAGTGACCCAGGTAGGGGTGGGGCAGGGATCTAGAGGAGGTGGGCTGGGGGGGTCACACTTGCCGGCTGTGTGACCTCAGGCAGGACGCTTGCCTCTCTGTGCTGGCTGCCTCATTTGTGGCACCAGCATAAGGCAGGACCGGCCAGTCTCTTGGGGCGTCTCGCTGACAAATGAGCGTGTGCGCGCCCTCCCCCCAGCTCCCTCCTCCTGTGCACCCTTCCCCACCTCTCACCAGCCTCACCTCCTTCCTCTGTCCCTCTGTCCACCATGGCCTTCCCCGCCATCCACATGGCTAACTCCGCCCTACAGAGACTCCCTGGTCCCCCATGTACTGCTTTAAAAATAAAATTATTTTATATTGGAGTATAGCTGATAATCGGAGAAAGCATGGCACCCCACTCCAGTACTCTTGCCTGGAAAATCCCATGGACGGAAGAGCCTGGTGGGCTGCAGTCCATGGAGTCGCTAAGAGTCAGACATGACCGAGTGACTTCACTTTCACTTTTCACCTTCATGCATTGGAGAAGGAAATGGCACCTCACTCCAGTGTTCTTGCCTGGAGAATCCCAGGGACGGGGGAGCCTGGTGGGCTGCCGTCTACGGGGTCGCACAGAGTCGGACACGACTGAAGCGACTTAGCAGCAGCAGCATAGCTGATAATGGTCTTCCCTGGTGGCTTAGATGGTAAAGCGTCTGCCTGCAATGTGGGAGACCTGGATTCGATCCCTGGGTCAGGAAGATCCCCTGGAGAAGGAAATGACAACCCACTCCAGTATTCTTGCCTAGAGAATCCCACGGAGAGAGGAGCCTGGTGGGCTACAGTCCATGGGGTCGCAAAGAGTTGCACACGCCTGAACGACTGAGCAGGCATGCCTGTACCCAAAGTGAGAAACAGACGATGGCCTAGTACAGAGCCGTTCTAAGTGTCTGGGTGGGTCACCTTCGTGACCCGGCCATGGGGGCTGCACTGCCCGTCGCTAGCCTGGGAAAGATCAGAATTCCAAGCAGCATTTCTACTGAACGTGCATTGCTTTCGCATCAAAGTCAGAAAATCACCAGGCGCACTGTGGTGGGTCAGGGATGACCAGCAAGGAGCCAGTCTGTCCAGGGCTTGGCTGAAGTGGGCGTGTGCAAGGGCCGCCGGTAGTACTCTGGTACCTCATGAATGAGAGCACGAGGGACCAGCCACCGTGCTGCCTCCCTGCCCTGCTCGGGAAGGAGGTCTGCTCCGCCAGCCCACCTGCCGACTCAGCGCTCTCTCGGGTGTCTCTTGCATAATGCCGGCAGATCATTTACTCAGAGCCATGGATATTCCTAGGGCATGTATTTCCCTCCGCCACACGCTCCGGGCCTCCTCCCCACCCCTCTCTGCCCCACCCCTCGTGGTCCCGCGTCGTTTGGTGCCGAGGCCAGTGGGGAGCACGGCTGGTCGTCGGCAAGCAGGATGGGGGCAGGAGGAGCCGTGGATCCACGGAGGCCTTGCGCCCCCCTTTTCTTCCCCTGGCCCCAGGATGGCAAGATGGTCCCCTGTGGCTTCGACAACCAAACCAAGCACTGTCTGCGGCGTCTGGGGAAGCACTACCAGTTCCAAATTCAGGACCTGCAGCCAGAGGATGCCGGCATTTACCAGGTCTGGTTGGAGGATGCCCACGTCTTTTCCACGGAGCTGGAGGCCAGCGGTGAGTGGTCTGCCCTGAGCGTCTGGGTGGGCACACGCACACCTCCCAGCGGGGCTGCTGGATGGTCCAGGAGAGGAGCCCGTGCCCGACGGTTAAATGTTGACGGTCCCTTTTCAAAAGCTGCAGTCCGTGTTCTCTTGGTGCTGGGCTGGGCGCTGAGGGTTCCGGGCGCGGGTTCTCGCCCTCGCTCACGGTCCGTCCTCAGCATCCACTCCCTCTCAGGCCAGAGCTGCGCAGTTCCACAGCCTCCCTTCTGAGGCATGGCCCCCATGACCCCCAGCAAGAAGCTCCACTGTCTCACCCCTCCCCTCCCTGCCTCCCCCATCCCCCCCAGGAATGGTACTTCTCTCCATCATCAAACTCTGTCCCTTTCCACCACACCACCCCCCTCCCAGCACCTGGCAGCTCAGGGGCGTTGGAGGGGGCTGACCCTTAGGGTGGGGGAAGCTTTCTGCCGATAAACCATGGAGGATGAGGCTGAGTCAGGCTAAAAGGATGAGACCTCCAGCTGGCCCGGCGCGGTGGACAGGGAAGGGGGCAGGGACCCTGGGCTCAGCCAGGCCTGCCTGTGAATTCTGGCTGGACCACCTCTTAGCTGCAGGAGCCATTTAGCTTGTAAAGCCTCAGTTTTCAGACCTCATAGAGGGTAATGGCAACACCTGCCTTGGAGGTGGTCGTGAGGATTGGTCGGACGACAGGTATAAGCCTCCATACTCAGCCTGTCCGTCTCCTTCCTGAACCTACCTGCCCCCGGAGAGAAGGCTCAGATTTAGAATTCCAGAATCTCACAGCCGCGTCTCACTGTTCACAGCCTAATTATAACTCCTCACTTTATGTGGAGAATCTGACACCTGGGGTGAGGGGTGACCTGTCCGAAGTGAGGCAGGCAGCTGTGGCCCAGCCGGCCTGCCCCGGGCGCCCCGGGCTCCCGGTGCCCCGCGTCGGCTCATGCCCCGCGTCTGCCCGCAGCCATCCCGCCCCGCGTGGTGGTCCCGCTGGCCGACATCCGCTGCGAGGAGCAGGGGGACGCTGTCTTTGAGTGCACCCTGTCCAACCCCTGCCCCAGCGCTGCCTGGAGGTTCCAGCACCAGCCTCTCCACCTCAGTGACAAGTACGAGGTGTTCGTGTCCCCGGATGGGCGGACCCACCGGCTGCTGGTGCGAGGGGTCCGCTTCTCCGACATGGGCCTCTACTCTCTGGGCACCAAGCTCCACGCCTCCAGTGCCTGGCTGGTGGTGGAAGGTGAGTAGGGACCCCGGGCTCTCCCTGCCTTGGCCAAGGCAGGCCCCGAGAGCCATTCTCCACGCCTGCAGTGCGGGCCCTCCACGGCCAGCCCACCCTCCCTAGTGGCGTCTGCTCCACTGGGCACAGATCCAAGGTGGCCCTGGGGTCCTGGCCAGGGCTGAGGATAGTGGGCTAGGTCCACTACGGGTGAGGAGCCCCTGGGTCAGGCCAGAGAACATCCTTAAACCCCCTTAGGGTTCTGGATTCAAGGTGACCCCAGGAAACTAAAGTTGACATTCATAAGACAGGCAATAGAACAAGTTGATTCAAAGGGGAAGAAAAAACAGCGAGGCAGCTGCCGGTGGCAAATGGCTTTTGGCTTTTGTATTTTCTCCCAAAGTCCTCCTGAACCACCGAGAAGGGTGGGCTGGGGCCTCGGGTACAGGACCAGGGAGGCGGTGATGGGGTGAGCCACCAGTGAGCTGGCCCACCTGGCTTCCTCCGGAGATGGCTGGCTTGCTTCTCTGTTGGGGAAACTGAGGGTCAGGCAACTGGGGAAACCGCTGGGGTCTGAGAGGCGCCTCAGCCTGATTTAACAGGGCTTTTCTCTTCTCTCTCTCCGGGGGCGTGACCTCTTACCGAAGCTGGGAAGGATAAGAGCCTTCTGACTGCAGACGCTGACCACCAGAGGCAGGCAAAAGGCCAGAGCCCAGCAGATTTCAGGAGAACCCATGGGGAGGGGGACAGATCCAGAGAGGGGGGCCCCACAGGGAGCTTCCTCCAGAGAGCTGGGCTGGCCTCTGGGGCTACAGCCAGCCCAGACAGGGGCAGCCTGGGAGGGCCTGGTCACTCCTCGACGGGGGACGAGGAGGCAGCTCATGCAGCCTGGGGCCCTGGACAGGCCAGAGAGGGCTTTCTGGAAGAGGAGGGAGGCAGAGTCCCGGGTCTTGGGGTCGACCAGCTCCACAGAGGGAGAGAAGGGGACTGGAGCCTTCCGGGGGGCGTAGAAGGGGGCTTGGAATCCGGGCTGGGACTCACGGGAGGCCAACAGCGAGGTCGTCGCAGAGACGGTGCAGAGCCAACGGGAGCCTGGGAGGCGGGGTCCTGGCAGCCTAAGGCTGGAGGGCTGGGGGAGCGGGCCCCGTGGGGAGCCCAGGCTGGTCCTGCGGGGGCTGCCTTAGAAGGGCAAGGGTCAGAGATTCTGCAGGGGGGGAGCCTGGGTGAGCTGAGGGGAGGGCACGGCCTGAGTGGTGGGGTGGGGAGAGGCATGGCAGGCCCAGGGTGGGGCCACAGGGCTGGCCCGGGGGGCGCTGGAGGCGGCCGTGGGGCAGGGGATCCCGGAGCGCTGGAGCCTATAGGAGGATGGGTCTCCGGCTCCATGGCAGGCGGGGGCCCTGAGTCCCGGGGCTCTGAGAAAGGGAGTGCTGCTGACCACGGGGATGCAAGGGGCTCCTGGGGCTCAGGGGCATCTGCAGGCCGGCACCTCCAGGAGCCACCTGTATCTGGGGCTGAAAGCTTCCTCCAGGGGTGCGGGGCTCCTGAGGCCGAAACTGGGACAGAGGCAGATGACGGAGGCCCAGGGGGTTCCAGGGGCTGGGGAAGCGGCCCACGGGGGCTCAGGGCAGGGGAGGGCCCAGAGTCCATGGGGGCCTTGGGTGAGGTGGGCCGCAGCTCCAGCGGGGTCCGGGATCCCCGGGCCTGGACCACCGGTTGGAGGGCTCCAGGCAAGGCTGTGGGCCCAGGCCCTTGGGATGAGACTGGGTCCGACCCCAGCAAAACCAGGGCCCACGGCAGGCCTGGAGCGCTAGTGTCTGGTGGGGAGCAAGGGGGTGAGGGTGGCCCCCAGGCGGCGGGGCTGACCGGGTCTGATGCCAGAAGCCACAGGCTCAGTGAGTCTTCAGGCCCTGGTGGGACCCTGGAAGACACAGACGGGTTGAGAGGCTCAGGGGCCATGGGGTCTGAGCCAGGTCTCTGGGATGGGTCCCAGAGCTCCAGAGAGAAAGCACCCAGAGGTGGGGTGGGCCACGTGGGTGGCCTCGGAGGCCCGGAGGGGATGGAGTCTGGGCTGGGTGAGGGCTCCGGGTACCCCGGGGGAGCAGGCCCAGCCTATAGAGCTGGTTTCAGTGATGGCTTAGGTGGGCCAGGAGCCGCAGGTTTCAGCCGTGCTAGGGGCCCGGGAGGAGCAGAGTCTTGGGACAGGGCTGCTGGCAGCTGGGGCTCAGAGGTGCCCGGGGGCATGTGGTCTGGAGGCAGAGATGGTCGTGGTCCTGCAGGAAGGGCGTCTGAGGGACCTGCAAGCCTCAAGAATGGCTCAGGCGGCCCAGACGGGGGCCCCATGGGCGGGAGCGGGGTGTGTGCAGAGGCTGGGGGCACCTCCAGAGGCTGGGGAGACAGCAGCCCTGGGGGCAAGCATCTTCCTGGTGGCCTGGGCCAGCCTGGGCCAGCGGGGTCAGTGGGGAGAGGTGGCCTGGGGGCCTCAGCTGCAGCAGAGACTGTTGGGGAGGGACGCACAGGGGCAGAGCCGGGGGGCTGGCGGGGAGCAGGGCCCTGGGGTCAGACTGGAGACGATGGGAGCTGCGGAGCCCTGGGGGGCCTGGGGGCTTCTGGAGAAGCAGCGGGTGAAGGCGGCTCCGGGGTGTCCGGGTCTCTGCGAGCGGCAGGCCAAGTGCATGGCCGGGGTGGGGCCAGAAGCCTCGGTGTGGGGGTCTCTGGAGCTGGGGCTGGTCCCGGGGGCCCCCACGGGGGCCCCCAGGTGTTAGCGTCTCACGCTGGGGTGGCCGTTGAGGGCCGGTGGGCTGATGTGTCCGGTGAACCGCTGGGCTGTGAGGATGGGTCAGGTGCTCTAGGGCCTCAGTCGATAGGAGGCAGGTCAGCTTATGGAGGAGGGTCCCGGGGTCTTGGGCCTGGTGGGGTAGAGCTAGTCGGGGAGGCGGCCTTTAGAGATGGTGTGGGGGGCCCTGGAGGAATAGGGGCAGGGGCTAAGGCGGGTCACAGGGGTGGTTTGGGGGGTTCTGGGGAGTCAGAGTCACGGGGTGAGGCAGGCTATAGAGAAGGTTTAGGGGGTTCTGGAGGAATGAGGGCAGGGGCTAAGGCTGGTTATGGAGATGGTTTAGGGGGTTCTGGGGGTTTTGATTCAGGGGCTAAGGCTGGTTATCAGGATGGTTTAGGGGGCTCTAGGGGAGTTGATTCAGGGCCTAAGGCTGGTTATGGAGATGGTTTAGGGGGTTCTGAAGGAATGGGGGCAGGCGCTAAGGCTGGTTATAGGGATGGTTTTGGAGGTTCTGGGGGTTTTGATTCAGGGGCTAAGGCTGGTTATAGGGATGGTTTAGGGGGTTCTGAAGGAATGGGGGCAGGCACTAAGGCTGGTTATAGGGATGGTTTTGGAGGTTCTGGGGGTTTTGATTCAGGGGCTAAGGCTGGTTATAGGGATGGTTTAGGGGGTTCTGGGGGTTTTGATTCAGGGGCTAAGGCTGGTTATAGGGATGGTTTAGGGGGTTCTGGGGGAGTTGACTCAGAGGCTAAGGCTGGTTATGGGGATGGTTTAGGGGGTTCTGGGGGAGTTGATTCAGGAGCTAAGGCTGGTTATAGGGGTGGTTTAGGGGGTTCTGGGGGTTTTGATTCAGGGCCTAAGGCTGGTTATAGGGATGGTTTAGGGGGTTCTGGGGGTTTTGATTCAGGGGCTAAGGCTGGTTGTAGGGATGGTTTAGGGGGTTCTGGGGGAGTTGACTCAGGGGCTAAGGCTGGTTATCAGGATGGCTTAGGGGGTTCTGGGGGAGTTGACTCAGAGGCTAAGGCTGGTTATGGGGATGGTTTAGGGGGTTCTGGGAGAGTAGATTCAGGAGCTAAGGCTGGTTATAGGGGTGGTTTAGGGGGTTCTGGAGGAATGGGGGTAGGCGCTAAAGCTGGTTATGGGGATGGTTTAGGGGATTCTGGGGGAGTTGTTTCAGGAGCTAAGGCTGGTTATAGGGGTGGTTTAGGGGGTTCTGGAGGAATGGGGGTAGGCGCTAAAGCTGGTTATAGGGATGGTTTAGGGGGTTCTGGGGGAGTTGACTCAGAGGCTAAGGCTGGTTATAGGGATGGTTTAGGGGGTTCTGGGAGAGTAGATTCAGGAGCTAAGGCTGGTTATAGGGGTGATTTAGGGGGTTCTGGGGGAGTTGACTCAGAGGCTAAGGCTGGTTATAGGGATGGTTTAGGGGGTTCTGGAGGAATGGGGGTAGGTGCTAAAGCTGGTTATGGGGATGGTTTAGGGGGTTCTGGGGGAGTTGACTCAGAGGCTAAGGCTGGTTATAGGGGTGGTTTAGGGGGTTCTGGAGGAATGGGGGCAGGGGCTAAGGCTGGTTATAGGGATGGTTTAGGGGGTTCTGGGGCTGTTGATTCAGGAGGTAAGGCTGGTTATAGGGATGGTTTAGGGGGTTCTGGGGCTGTTGATTCAGGCACTAAGGCTAGTTATCGGGATGGTTTAGGGCATTCTGGGGGAGTTGATTCAGGGGCTAAGGCTGGTTATCAGGATGGCTTAGGGAGTTCTGGGGGAGTTGATTCAGGGGCTAAGGCTGGTTATGGGGATGGTTTAGGGGGTTCTGGGGGAGTTGATTCAGGAGCTAAGGCTGGTTATAGGGGTGGTTTAGGGGGTTCTGGAGGAATGGGGGTAGGCGCTAAAGCTGGTTATGGGGATGGTTTAGGGGGTTCTGGGGGAGTTGATTCAGGGGCTAAGGCTGGTTATGGGGATGGTTTAGGGGGTTCTGGGGGAGTTGATTCAGGAGCTAAGGCTGGTTATAGGGGTGGTTTAGGGGGTTCTGGAGGAATGGGGGTAGGCGCTAAAGCTGGTTATGGGGATGGTTTAGGGGGTTCTGGGAGAGTTGACTCAGAGGCTAAGGCTGGTTATAGGGATGGTTTAGGGGGTTCTGGAGGAATGGGGGCAGGGGCTAAGGCTGGTTATAGGGATGGTTTAGGGGGTTCTTGGGGAGTTGACTCATGGGCTAAGGCTGGTTATGGAGATGGTTTAGGGGGTTCTGGAGGAATGGGGGCAGGTGCTAAGGCTGGTTATCAGGATGGCTTAGGGAGTTCTGGGGGAGTTGATTCAGGGGCTAAGGCTGGTTATGGGGATGGTTTAGGGGGTTCTGGGGGAGTTGATTCAGGAGCTAAGGCTGGTTATAGGGGTGGTTTAGGGGGTTCTGGAGGAATGGGGGTAGGCGCTAAAGCTGGTTATGGGGATGGTTTAGGGGGTTCTGGGGGAGTTGATTCAGGAGCTAAGGCTGGTTATAGGGGTGGTTTAGGGGGTTCTGGGGGAGTTGATTCAGGAGCTAAGGCTGGTTATGGGGATGGTTTAGGGGGTTCTGGGGGAGTTGATTCAGGAGCTAAGGCTGGTTATAGGGGTGGTTTAGGGGGTTCTGGAGGTATGGGGGTAGGCGCTAAAGCTGGTTATGGGGATGGTTTAGGGGGTTCTGGGGGAGTTGACTCAGAGGCTAAGGCTGGTTATAGGGATGGTTTAGGGGGTTCTGGAGGAATGGGGGCAGGGGCTAAGGCTGGTTATAGGGATGGTTTAGGGGGTTCTGGGGCTGTTGATTCAGGAACTAAGGCTGGTTATGGGGATGGTTTAGGGGGTTCTTGGGGAGTTGACTCAGGGGCTAAGGCTGGTTATGGAGATGGTTTAGGGGGTTCTGGAGGAATGGGGGCAGGCGCTAAGGCTGGTTATCAGGATGGTTTAGGGGGTTCTGGGAGAGTTGATTCAGGGGCTAAGGCTGGTTATGGGGATGGTTTAGGGGGTTCTGGGGTAATGGAGGCAGGCACTAAGGCTGGTTATAGGAATGGTTTAGGGGGTTCTGGGGGAGTTGATTCAGGAGCTAAGGCTGATTATGGGGATGGTTTAGGGGGTTCTGGGGGAATGGGGGCAGGCGCTAAGGCTGGTTATGGGGATGGTTTAGGGGGTTCTGGGGAAGTTGATTTGGGGGCTAAGGCTGGTTATGGGGATGGTTTAGGGGGTTCTGGAGGAATGGGAGCAGAGGATGGTTTAGGGGGTTCTGGGGCTGTTGATTCAGGGGCTAAGGCTGGTTATAGGGATGGTTTAAGGGGTTCTGGGGGAGTTGATTCAGGGGCTAAGGTTGGTTATCGGGATGGTTTAGGGGGTTCTGGAGGAATGGGGGCAGGGGCTAGGGCTATGGTGTCAGGGAGTAAGGGAGGTTACAGAGGAGACTCAAAAGGACCTGTGGCAATGGGCCCAGAGGATGAGGTGGGCTTCAGGGATGGTTCAGGGGGATTTCGAGGAGTAGGCTCACTGGCTGGGGTGGGAGAGGACGGTGGACGCAGAGGCCAGGAGATCATGGGGCATGGCTCGGGATACTGGGCGGCCTCAGAGGGGCCTTACAGTGGCATGAGCCCCAAGGATGGTCCAGAGGGGGGCAGAGGGACGGGGCTGGTGGGAGGTGCAGGTGTGGGGCTGGGCTCCGGCATAGCCGGACGTCCAGGTCCCGTGGATGGTGTAGCTCATGGGGACGGCCCCAGGGGCCCAGGGATGCTGGGGGTTCCGGGAGGCCCATCGATGCTTTCAGATGGGTGGGGTTCCGAGAGTGGTTTGAGGGGCTCTGGACACGCAGGCACCCCTGAGGTGTGGGGGGCTGTGAGTTCTGAAGGGAAGTCAGGTATCACAGGGCAGCGGGATGGCTCTGGGCTCCTGGGGTACCCTGGGGAAAGAGGGGCTCCTAGTGGGGAGGGCGGGGCTTCCGGGGTCCCTGATGGTCGGGGGGCATTGCAGGGCGAGACCTGGGCAGAGTCAGCTGCTCAGGAATCCACTCGTGACCAGGACTCCTGGAAATCAGGTCCAGGGGCGGCAGGCAGGGGTCTGGCATCTGCCCCGGGAGCACTGGCCCCTCAGGGTGCCGGGGCTGCACAGCTGGGTGGCAAGAGGGCGGGGGCCGGACGAGGGGCCCCTGTGGGCACAGGCCAGGGTCTGGACGGCAGCCAGTTGCCCGCAGAAAGGGGCAGATCCACATCAGGGCCCGCCGGTGGGCGTGGGGAAGGACACGTGTGGGGCCCAGGCGGGGAAGACTCGGGGTCTGGCCAGGACAGCTCTGGATCCTGGGACCAGTCCCCAGGCCCCTGGGCTTCGAGCTCCCTCCAGGGGGAAGATGCCATTCGCAGGGGAACCCAAGAAAGGCCAGAAGGCTCCTGGGGCTGGGAGGGGGCTCCAGATGGAGAGGAGGCTGGTGGGGGGCAAAGCCCAGGCTTCTGGGATAGCAAAGCTTCGGGTCTGGGAAGGAGCAGGGCTAGCGGCCCAGGGGACTCAAGTGTCCCCAGAAAGGGGACTTCTGCTGGTGGGGAGGACGGCTCCTCCCGAAAGCCTGGGGGTTCGGGACGACAGGGAGCCCGGGATGGCTTGGATGGTCGCTATGGCAGAAAAGAGCCTGGCGATGAGTCGTGGGGTCAGGGGCCTGGTGCTCCGCCGGGCGCAGGACACAGGAGAGGAAGGGGCTCCCTGGACGCTGAGGATGACAGGGCCCACGGCCCAGAGGCCCTGGCAGAGTACGAGGCGGTGGATGAGGCCGGCATGGTAGAGAGGAGGCTGGGCCCGTACAGGAGCAGGACTCAGACCTGGTCCAGGGTCGATCCTGGAGCAGCAAAGCAAGGGGGGGCGGATGAGGCCAGAGACCTGGGGCAGCCGCCTGGCGGAGAGGACACGGGGTACCCTGGGGAGCCCCTCAGCCACCTGGGCAGTGGCAGAGCTGGCAGAGACGGCGGGTCAGACGCCTACGGCCGGAAGAGGGACGCCACCCTGAGCCCCAGATCCAGACGCAAGCCTGGCACTGACGGCTTCTCTGAGGACGCCCGAGGTAGGTGCCTCTCCGTTGTCCTGGCCCTGGGGGTGGGGGCAGGGGTCTCCCTGGACACTGGGGCGGGGCTGCCCCCAGGCCGCTGCTGCCGTCCCTGAGTCCCACTTCCAGGGACCTTTTCTCCAATCAGGAAGCTACTCTTCCTCCCTGAGCGGGTGGGGCGCAGGCTTCTCGGGGCTGAGAGCCCTCCTGGTGTCTGTCTTGACCCCTGTGTCCAAGGCACTGGACTTGGTGGGTCACCCAGACGTCCCCTTGGGTGACCTTGGGCCCTTCATCTCCCTGGGCCCCCAGACCCCCTGTACCAGCCTGAGCCCTGCGGAGAAAACGGGGTGGTCTGGCCGTACTGACAGGATGTGTGGCCCCCAGGGTACGGCGGGAAGCTGGGCGAGGCGATCCCTGGGCACCCAGCCCCCCTCCCCGCTATGTCCCTCCAGGCCCCGCTGGCCACTTCTCCCAGGGCCTGGCTGACACAGAGGTGGAGCGTGGGGAGGCCGCCGTGCTCTCCTGCACCCTCACACGCAACCTGGGCCCCGCAGCCTGGTTTAAGGACGGAGTCAAGGTACTGCCCCCCCAGCCCTGCTGACCCCCGCTTTGCCAACCAGCCTGTGGGCGAGGGCTGAGCGAAGCAGAGGGGTGCAGACAGCAGCGGCTTTGCAAGAAGGAGATTTCACTCTTCGCTGTAACAGCGCCAACTCTGGGAGAAGTTTACATGGCCAGTAACTTGGTGTGTTTGGAAAGGGCTGACTCTTTGAGGGGACGTGTACTCCACCCAGTGCCCCCTGGACAGGCCCCTGGCCCTCCTGCTACCATCCAGCCTGCCTTCTTGTCCCAGCACCTGGTGAAGTCTGTACTTGGGGCTCTGGACTCCCTGAGCAGCCCCCACCCCTCTGCTAACACCTCAGTGGGGGTAGGCCCAGGACTCTGGAGCTCAGCTTTGTCCTCAGCTGATTTCTGGCCCAGTAGCCCTGCCCACTTCATGGGTTGTTGGACAGCTGAGACGCTAAACGGGGGGCCTGGCTCCTGCCGAGCACGAACGGGCGTTCCCTCTCGCAGCTGCAGTAACAGGCCCTGGGCAGCTTCGGGAGGGGCTGCACGGGGTGGGTGACCCGCCTTCTGTGGCCCCGTTCTCAGCTCAGCGCCCAGGACGGAGTTGCTTTCGAGCAGGACGGGCTGGCGCACAGGCTCGTCATCACCCGGGCGGACGGGACGCGGGCCGGGAGGTACAGCTTTGCAGCCGGCGGCCAGCAGAGCGAGGCCACGCTGACCGTCCACGGTGAGGCCCGGCCCCGCCCTCCCAGCCAGCCAGCTCTCAGCCAGTGGTGCACGCCAGGGCTGCAAGCCTGGATGTGTCCCTGGCCTGTGGCCCACGTCCCGTCTCGCTCTCCATCGAGAGGTTGATGCTGTTGCAACGAGCAGCCCAGACACTCCCCCTCCTCGTCAGCGTTTCCTCGGGGAGGTCTGGCCCCCGGGGACCCCCACCCCTGACTCCCGGGCCCTGTGCTATCCAGACCCCCGGGGCCCCTCCTCCCGCAGCTCTGACTCTCGTGCCCTGTGCCCCCCAGACCCCCCAGTCATCACTCCGGACGTCACCGCGCAGCTGAGGGAGCCGTTGGTGGTCAAGGCTGGGAAGCCAGTGACCATGAAGGTCCCCTTCCAGAGCTGCCTCCCGGTCCAGGCCACCTGGAGGAAGGATGGGGAGGAGGTGGCCAGCGGCAGTGGCCATGGCGCCCAGGTGGCCGTGGGAGATGGCTTCACGCGGCTGTGCCTCCCCAGCGCCAGCAGGCAGGACTGCGGCCAGTACAGCGTCACCCTGAGGAGCAAGGGCGGCTCCACGCGGGCCGAGCTCACCCTGGAAGTCCTAGGTGCCAGCCTGGCCCTCACCCCATCCTGGGCCCCGCCTAGCCCCCCACAACACTGACCCTCGTGTGTGCACTGCCCATGACCAAACCTGCCCAAGTTGGACTTGCCTTCCTCATGCTGATTGGAAGATGCAGCTTAGACAAACCAGGGGGGCTCCTCGGGGGAGACTGGCCAAGTATCTCCTGGGGGTGTCATGGGGTGGGTGGTGGCCCCTGCCTGGAGTCACGTCAATTGGGCTCCTCGTGGTCCACGTGGAGAGCCCAGGCAGGGAGGCTCCGCTCTGTAGCCCACAGCGACCGGGGGCACTGCCTGTAGCCAGAGCCCCTGCAGGCGGGCGCCTTCCGTGTCGTTCCCGAGGGCTGTGCGTGTCGGGTGGAGAGCAGGGCCCCTCGAGGTGAAGCCCGCCTAGGCCTTCCACTGCAGGCAAGCGTGTCCACTGAGGGGGCAGTGCGGCCCCCCTGACCCCCCCTCTCTTCCCGCTCCTCTTGGGGGTCCCCAGACAAGCCCCAGCCCCCGCAGGGCCCCCTGGAGGTGCAGGATGGCCATGGGGCTGGAGTCCACCTGCGCTGGCGGCCCCCGAAGGACGACGGCGGCCGGGCCCTGCAGCACTACGAGGTGGAGCGGCGGCAGGCTGGCCGGAGCGCGTGGCTGAAGGTGGGCGAGCCCCGCTCAGACAACACCACCTTCACGGACACCCACGCAGAGCAGGGCAAGAAGTATGCCTACCGCGTGCGGGCCGTGACTGCGGAGGGGCCCGGGGAGGCCCTAGAGTCTGAGGAGGTGCTGGTGGCACCTGAGGGTGAGTGGACGGGAGGACCGGGGCGGGGACACTGCTGGGCTCCACACTGTGCCCCGAGGCTGGGAGGTCTCCAGGCTTCTCTGGGACCTGGAGGCTGGATCAGTGGGCAGGACGCAGGGGTCTTGTCCAGCTGTGGCTCTGTGGGGCGGGGTGGACAGCAAAGCCGCTCTCCAAGGCTCCTCCTTCTGGGGCACCTCCCAGGGGCTCAGGGTGGAGGGGCTCAGGGCTGGCTCTTTTCCCCCAGGGCATGGTGCCTCCCTATTTCCGTCACTCCTGCCTCCACTGTGGGCTGGCTCCCACCCTGGCCTCCCCCAGGGCCCGCTCCTCCTCCAGGCACCCCCCAGGAGCTGGGGCCTCTCCCGGCCCCGGCCAACCAGCACCTCCTCCCCCCGCAGCTCGGCCTGGGCCCCCGCCCCCACCGTCCATCCTATCGGCCTCCAGCCAGGGCGTCACTCTGTCCTGGACGGCGCCCCGGGGCCCCGGCAGCGCCCACATCCTCGGCTACCTGATCGAGAAGCGCAAGAAGGGAAGCAACACCTGGGTGGCTGTGAACCAGGATCCAGTGCCCGGTGAGCAGCCTGGGGTTGGTGGGCACCGTCCTGGCCTCCAGAGCCTCGCTGGACCCCCGGCCCAGGTCTTTTGTTGGGACAGCATCAAGCCAGATGACTTAACTGCTTCTTCTCCATTCGCCTGGCCATGCTGGGCTGGGTTTCGCTCGCTCTGGAGAGCAGGGGCCCCTCTCTAGGCCGGGTGCACGCGCATCACACTGTGAGCTTCCCTTGCGGAGGAGGGGCCCTGGGCCTTCGGGCTGCAGCAGTTCAGCATGCCTGCCCTACGGAGTCGATTCTGAGAAACTGCTTTCTGGGCCCAGATGAACTTAGAAAAGCCCATGCCCGGGCCCAAGGACACAGGGGCTCAGAATGCCCGGCAGGCCGTGCTCCTTGGGGCTCAGCCTCCGTGTCTCTGAAAAGAGGGAACCTTGGGCTCCGCCACTGACAGGCTCCCTTTATCGAGGTGGGACAGCAGGTCTAAGGTGCCGGGGGCACCGAGCGCTGGGGGCGCCTGCCCCAGGCTGCCCTGCAAGGCGGTGGGGGATGCTGAGTGCTGGGGGCGCCTGCCCCAGGCTGCCCTGCAGGGCAGGGGCAGAACCGCACAGGGACCCTGAGACCCTGCACAGTGCCCTCCGCCTTGAGGGGACCGGGCCTCCCAGCGGGGCAGCAGGACGTGCGGAGGTGTAGGGCCAGGCCGGCCCCGTTGGGCAGGACTGATGTGCAGGGGCCTCCCACAGAGAAGAAGTGGACGGTGGGGGACCTGCGGCAAGGCTGGCAGTACGAGTTCCGGGTCACGGCCGTGGCCCCCTCCGGCCGGGGAGAGCCTGGACCCCCGTCGGAGGCTGTCTTCGCCCGTGACCCCATGAGTAAGTGGGGTACCGACCCCCGGGGGGCAGGGGTCAGGGGCGGAATGAAGGTGGAAAGGCCTTGAGGGTGAGGAATGATTTAGGGAGCCGTCACTGAGACAGACCCAGGCCAGAGGTGGGGGTTGGCAGAGTCCCACCCGGAACGTCCCCAGGTCAGCCTCTCCCTGGCTCGACTGCTGCAAGCTCCCACTCTCTCCCACGAGGAGGCGTCATCCCTGGGGGGTGGGGGGTCTCAGAGGAGGCTCACCGCCAATTTTCCATTCACTCATCACCTACTGGGTGCTGGCATGGTCCCAGGAAGCACGTGCGGGCTTGGGAAACTCCCGGTCTAGAGTGGAACTGCCCTACCTGTGGTCCCAGTGCCCACGGCAGACAGCCGGGACACCAGGAGAGAAAGCTGCCCTGCTTTGTTTGATCCGCATTTTCCAAATTAGAGCACAGACTCTTTCCCACAAAACACCCGTCAAAGCATCTCTCCACAGCACATGGCTGCCCTGTGCACCTCCCCTGAGCTGTTAACCTCAAGGGCCCACTGCTGACAAGCCCAGGCATGCAGCAAGCTCCTGGCCACTATGGATCGGCCGGAGGCGTCCTTCCGTGTCAGCCGGGCCCTGAGCAGGGTGGCTATGGGGCCTGGACAGACTCAAGGAGTCTGGGGGGCTACCCCCACGTGGTGCCCCAGGCTGGGAGGCCAGAGCCCTGGGCCACTGTGCAGCCCACAAAGCCCTTTATACACATCACAGCTTTGCTATGAAAAGCTCACGGGTAGATGGGCCCCGTTTTACAGGTAAAAAGCACAGAGTGTGGACCAGGCACCGAGGCAGTCTCAACCAGGAGCTCAAAGCTCAGAACAGAAAGACGCAGAATTCTAGCCTTTAGAGATCCTGGGACCCAAGGACGCATCAAAGAACACAGCAGCTTTGGGAATTACGGGTGGAGTTAGGGGAAGGGGGTTGGCAGGCTGGGGAGTGGGTGGAAGGAGTCGGGGGAGGCTTCCTGGAGGAGGAGAGCTGGGGTCGGCGGCGGTGGTGCAGACGCAGGAAGAGCCCAGGACAGTCAGGGTTTGGGCCCAGGCAGGAGCTTCAGCAAAGAGCTCAAGAGAAAGGAACCCCCGGCTGCCCACCCAGGGAGGGTCCACTGAGGGGGGCTTCCCTCAGGAGCGGTGATGCCACTCCTGACGCCCCGTGGTGCCCGCCCAGGACCCCCGGGGCCCGTGAGGGATCTCCAGGTCACAGACACGTCGCACACCAGCATCACCCTGAGCTGGGTTCAGCCCGACACCCAGGACGGGGACGAACCGCAGGGCTACGTGGTGGAGCTGCGCGGCTCGGCCAGCCTGAAGTGGAGCCCGTGCCACGCGGGCATGGTGCAGGGCACCACCTACACGGCCAAGGGGCTGCGGCCCCGGGAGAGCTACCTGCTGCAGGTGACGGCCATGAACGCCGGGGGCCCTGGCCAGCCCACCGCCCTGGGCTCGGCGGTGGAAGCCGTGCCCGCCTCGGGTGAGGCCCCTTCCCTCCTCCAGGCCAGGCCCTTCCCGGGGCCTCTCCCCAGTTCAGAGAAGGGCCACATCCTGGGCGCCTAGCAGGGGCAGGGCGCTGGGCGAGGGAGGCCTTGCGGAAATGCATTTTCATCACGGCTCATGCCAAGTCCTACCTGCTCAGCACTCTCCCCAGATTTCGGATGAGGACACCGAGGTCAGGGGTCAGGGGTGCGCTGCCCTGGGCCTGGCTGCTGGCGCTCAGCAGAGCCTGGGTGACCGACCCCAAGGCCCAGGCTCGCTCCAGCACTCTTTGCTGCTTCCCGAGTGTGGCTCAAGAGGGCCCAGTGCCCCTCAGCTCCTGCCCAGCTCCCGTCAGAGCAGAGGGCCCCCAGGCCCTGTTCCTTGGAAGCAGGACCGTCTCTTCCCAGGGGGGCTTTCATTGCTGGAGCAGCTGGCCTGTCTTTGGCCCAAGCTGAAACTGGGCTGTCCCAGTGGAGCCCAGGTGTCCATGTGACGATAAGGGGGACGCACAGAGAAGAGCTCCCCGAGTCTGTGTCCAGAGCCCAGAGCCTTGTCCTGGCCCTGCCCCCACTCCAGGGCTCTCCCGCCACTTCCTGCCTCAAGTGGGTCGTTGTCTCATCACAAGACACAGGAGTGTTTCCATGCAGGCCTGACCCCGAGGCTGCCCAGCACAGCTCCCCTGCAGGAATCCCCTCCAGCCCCCTCTCCAGGTCCTGCAGGGGCCCCCATCCGATGTCCCACGGGGTCTCGGCGTCCCAGGGCAGCCCAGCGTCCCCCTGCAGCCCCGCCCGGCCGTGACCAGGGCTGGGGCCCAAGTGCAGAGGGAGCTGACAGGCCACCCCGTGTGTTCCAGTCCGCCCCAAGTTCCGCACAGATGCCGGCATGAAGGACTTGCTGACGGTCAGAGCTGGGGACACGGTCCGTGTGCCCATCTACTTTGAGGTGAGCACACGTATTGAGCTTCGGGGGACAGTGTCAGCCCTGAGGGTCTCCTCTCTTCCCTGCTCGTTGGGGACCTGGCTCGTGCTGGAAGTCCGGCGGTGGAGAGGAGTGTGGGGGTCCCGCTGCAGACAGCCCTGTGCTGAGCGCCGGCTCTCGCTCCGCCCCCATCTGCAAGCCCCTCTGGTGGTGGCTCCCGGGACTGCGTCTCTAAGCCCACCCCACGTCACCTTGGTCTGGGAAGGGGGTCCTTGACTTCAGAAGTGTTGTGTGAGCACGCAGCCTGCCTCTGACTCAGGACGACCTCCAGCAGCAGCACCTGTCTGTGGGCATGTGGTTGAACAGCCAGGGTGGTTAGAAGCCCGGGTGGCCTGGATTCAAATTCTGACCCCAGCCTGCACTGACTGACTTTCGACACATATCTCAACGTCTGTGTTCCCACGTCCTCTGTCAAACGTGTTTAACAGTAGTAACATCTCAAAGAGTTGTTCTGAGGATTCAAGGAATCCGTAATTGAAAGCACATAAACAGTGCTGGGCAAGTGGCAAGTACCCAGGATGTATCACCTATCATTATTACTGTTGCTATTGCTGTTGTTAAAACCATCATCATCTGTGTAGGAAGCTCACAGGTGGTAGAGCCAGATTCAAACCCCAGCCTATCTCTAAATCACGTGTTCTTAACTAAGACCACGATGATCACAGTGGTAATGATGACAAAACATGGAAGACGCACTGAGTGTCTGCTCTGAGCTTCCCATCTATCAGTCATTTCTCGGGTTCTCAGACAAGCCCGTGAAGTCGGTCACTGTTCGTGGCCCCAGGTGACTCACGCCCAGTGCTGAGAGAGAGGGGCCCGGCCATCAGGCAGGGTCAGGCCCCCATCCTCTCCCTGCTGGACCCCTGCAGGGACCCCCGAGCCACTGGCCTTTTGGGCCTGGGCACCAGCTGGTCAGCACACTCCTCCCACGAGCGCTCCCCTCCCACGAGAGCTCCCCACTCCCCCCTGCCCTTGCGCCCCCTCGTCCGGTGAACCCAGAGCCAATCATGCTTTCCTGGTCAAACCTCACAACAGCAGCTCATGGCTCGTAAAATGAAGCCCAGGTGTCTGCACGCGTGCGACGTGCAAGGCCCTTACCCCCTCGGCCGCCCTGCCTCTCCCTCACCCGCTCATTTCCCCTCAACCCCGCCGTGCCCACCTGTCCACCAGCCTCTTCCGGGCCAGCTCCGCCCCAGGGCCTCTCCTCGCACCCACACCCCAGCCCAGCGCAAAGCCGTCCCTCCCACCAAACTCCCCTCTCACCCCCTCTCCTCCGTGTCCAGGCCGCGCCCATCCCGGAGGTGACCTGGCTGAAGGACGGCTTGCCCTTGCCTAAGCGGAGTGTGGCCTCCGTCAAGGACGGCCTCACCCAGCTCCTGGTCCCGTCGGCCAGCCTCGACAACAGTGGCGTCTACACTGTGGTGCTGAGGAGCCTGCGCGGGGAGGAGGCCACCTACAGCTTCCGCCTCAGGGTGGCAGGTGAGGCTAGCCTGCCCTGGGCTGGACTCAGACGGGCCACTCCTAGACCCTTGCTGCGTGCCCCCCCAGAGGGAGAGAGCAGGAGGGGCCGAGGAAGCGGGGCTTCACCGTTCTTCTGCTCCGGGTGGCCTGGGGACAGCTGAGCACAGTCTTCAGGACCCTGCTGTCCTTCCTCTGGGTCAGTGAGCAGAGACAGTCACTGCCATCCCATCGGCCCAAGGAGCGCTGGGAAGAACTGTCCGTGGTCCTCACCTGGGATGAAGGTGGTCCCCTGGCCTGGCCCCGAGGGGTTTTCTCAAACCCAGAACTAGCCACCAGCCGACAGTGGGGGCTCTGTAACTTGGTCTTACAGAAGCCCCACTCTGTTCCCGTGTGCTGTGTCACTTACGAGGTGGATCCAAATGAGCCTCTTCAGAGGCGTTCAGCCCTCCAGCAGTAACTGCGGGGCTGGCCCAGTTCTCTCCGGTTCCCCTGCCTGGGGAGACGGTGTCTTCCAGGGCCTTGGAAGAAGAGGGGCCCTGGGAAGGACTTGGGAACCCAGGCAGGATTCGGGGACTCAGGGTAGAACTTGGGGACTTAGGCAGGACTCAGGCCCTGGGGCAGGACACAGGGAGGCGGGGCAGTTCTCAGGGACTCAGGTCGGGCAGGACTCGGGGACTTGGGGCAGGACTTAGGCCCTTGCAGGATATGGGAACCTGGGCAGGACTGGAGCCCCGGGCAGGGCTCACCACGGGCCCCCCGGCCCAGTCAGGCGCACACGAGCCCCAGCCTTCCCGCTCTGTCCCCACAGCGCGCCCGCGGGCGCCAGGGCCCATCGTGCTGCGGGAGGGCACGCTGGGCTCGGTGACCATCGAGTGGGAGCCTTCCCCGGACGAGGCGGAGGCGGGCGCCGCGCCGCTGCACTACGCGGTGCTGATGCGCACCTCGGCCCACGCGCCCTGGTGTCCGGCGGCCGAGCGCCTGCACAACTGCCGCTTCACCCTGGTGGGCGTCCTCCCGGGCCACGAGTACCACTTCCGCGTGGTGGCCAAGAACGAGCTGGGCGACAGCGAGCCCTCGGACACGCGCCAGCCCTGGGTCGTCCCGCGCCAGCCGCCTGGTGAGCTCGGCGTCCAGGGCGCCAGGGGCGGGGTTGGAGGCGGGTCCCCGTCCCTGTCCTCAGGCTCCGCCTCTGCGGGGAGAACGCGAGGGCCCGGTGCCTGCGGGGCCCTGGGGCTTCTCAAGTCAGAGGCGGGCGATGCCGTAGACAGAGGTCAGTGCTTCTCTGAAGATAGTCCTTTGCGGCCAGATAGATTCGAAACTTCAAAGTAGTCGCCCGAAAAATCAGGCCCTAAAATCAGATGTACGTTTTCACGATTTTCTAAAATGGAAAAGCGTCTGAAGGTTCCACATCAGATGCTAGCTGTGGTCATCCGTAGGTTTAGATCCTGCTCAGTTTTCATTTCTTCGTTTGATTTCGTGTATGTTCCAATTTGCCCACAGTGCGTGTGTGTTAGCTTGTAGTACAGGGGGAAAAAATCCACCAGGAGCTTCCCACCCCCGGCTCCCCACCGCCCTTCCGGCTCTCTGACCTTCCGCTTTCCGCCACAGACAAGGTCGCGGCGAGGGCCCCGAGCTACCGGGAGCCCGACCTGAGCCAGAAGCCGCGCTTCCTGGTGGGCCTGCGCCCCCACCTGCTGCCCCTGGGCAGCGAGTGCTGCATGACCTGCGCCGTGCAGGGCCAGCCACGCCCCCACGTCTCCTGGTTCAAGAACGACCAGAGCCTCGCCAACCACCCCGCCGCGTACACCACCGACGTGATGGGCGTGTGCTCGCTAGTCATCCCCAGCGTCTCCGCCACGGACGGCGGCCAGTACAAGGCGGTGGCCGAGAACACGCTGGGCCAGGCGGTCAGCACCGCCACGCTCATCGTCGTGGGTGAGGCTGCCCGGCTCGGGCTTGCACTGGCTGCGGGGAGGGGGGGCCAGGGGAGAGCCAGCGCAGCCCCAGCTGTCTTCAGGGAGCCCCCTGGGAGGGTGGGCTGGGGCCAGGAGGGCAGGTTTGCAGCCTGGCTCTCTGTGAACTCCCTGACTTAACGTCTGCCTCTGGTCTTCCTGGGGCCCTGGTTTGCTCACCTGTAAGATGCGGTGGGCAAGATCACAGGTGAGCAGCTCTTGGTTTGAGGGGCTGCATGCCACCCACCTAAGTGTCCCAGAACAGCCTTGCCCTTGCCCCTGTTTTGAACGAGAGAGAAAGCTGCTACACGCCTTTGTGAACATGCCCAGCGACGGACACGTAGTGCCCCCAGGCCACGAGGCTCTCTTGTCAATAGTCTCCTTTTCAGTAAGACAAATAATATGTGTTAATAAGAAAACATTTTGCCCTGATAACATCTTATATTTTGAAAAGCAAGAAGGGAAAGTAACTCCTAACATTCTGAATTATTCAGAATTGACTTTTGTGCAGTGATGACCCTTTCAACCCTGGGGAGGAACATTTCGAAGTTCCCGGCTCATGCACACACTAGTGTCTGGGGACCCTAGGGGCCGGGGAAGAAGAACCTGGCCCACACTCAGAGTGTCTGGTGGCTGTGGCCCCATAGCAGAGCCCCCCAGGCCTGGCCCCCTGTGGAGTTGTGTTCACCTTGGGACAAGCCGGGCACCCTGGTCCTCTGTGTTTTGCAGAGCCCAGCGATGAGCCCCGCCGCACCCTGGAATGGCCCTGCCCGGCCCCTCAGCTGCTGGATGACCGCGGATCCCTGAAGCTCCACTCCTCACACCACACCCGCCTGGGGAGCCCATCCAAGGGGGTGGAGGATGCTGGCCATGCCCAGAGCCTCAGGGGGAGGCGAGCGAGGAGGAAGCTCCTTCAGGGGGGTGTGGAGGCTTCGGGGAAGACACAGAGGAAGCAGACGTTCAGACTCCCAGCCTTGAGCTGAGTTGCTGGACAGCACGGCCGCAAGGCTCCCGCTTGGGGATCAGAAGGCAGGGGTCTGTTTGCAGGATGGAGCCTAAGTCCTCGATACCCTGGGCTGGGCTGTTAGAGGGAGGGCGGGAAGAGCTGGATCCGTGTGCCCATGGTGAGGGGAAATCGAGGGGTCAGAGGACCTGGGCGGGGCCGAGGCTGCATGGTGTGTGTGTGTGTGTGTGTGTGTATGTGTGTGTGTGTGTATGCATGCACGCTAGGGGGAGACGCTTTCTGTATGCTGTTTCTTCATTAAAATGCTGGCTAACACAGACAAACCCTCTGCAAATGAATTTGGGGTCTGCATACTGGGGAGAGATTGATTTCCTGTGCGGAGTCTCTGTGCAAGCCTCCAGGGTGATGGGGGGTGGGGGGAGTGTGGGGTTTGGGGGGTGGGGGGGTGATGGGTGGGGGGAGGGCGGGTTTCTGGCTGGAGGGAAGAGTTCAATTGGAACTGGGCTCTTCTGCAGTTAGTTCCAAGGCTGTGAAAGCTGAGCCTGTCCTGAGGGTCTGCGTGGTGGAGAGACCTCCCTGAGCCCCAGCCCGTGTCTCTGGCCCACCTCTGTCTGACCAAATCCTGTGCAAATCCTGGGGGTCCTAGTTCCCCAACCAGGGATGGAATTCGGGCCTCTTGGGAGTGAGAGCAAGAGTCCTAACCACTGGACATCCAGGGAATTCCCTAATAAATGAAACAACTTTTTAAAAAATAGAGCAAATAGCTTAAAAAATTTTTTAAGCTTTGAATAACTTAGAAGGAAACAATGAAGAGCAGGAACCAGTGAATTAAAGCACAGGTTTTTCAACAGGAAAATCAAATTCAAAGACTGTCTTTTTGAAATGGTTAAAATACTGACAAACTTTTGTTATGATTTAATCAAGTGAAACAAGCAATAGCAAAAATAAACATTAGGAATGAAGAAGAGAGCATATCATGGATTCAGTAGAGACAAAAGGTACTTTTTAACATGACGTTTAGACATTTGAAAATTTCAACAACGTGTGAATTTCTAGATAAAACCATTGACCAAAACAGACTCAAGGAGAAACAGAAAGCCTGAGGAGTCCTATACCGTTGAAGAAATTCAGTTGGTTGCTAAGCATTTTCCCACAAAGAAGAGCCCAGAAGTCTGATAGGTGGGAATGTTTCAGGAACATTTTCAATCTTAACAATTCTTTCCAGAGACTAGAAAAAGAAGGGGTTTTTTCACCTTATTAAATAAGATTAGTCTAATCTGATGCCAGAACCACAAGGACAGTTCTTGTGGTTCAGTTGCTAAGTCACATCCAACTCTCTTACCCATGGACTATAGCCTGCCAGGCTCCTTTGTTCATGGGATTTCCCAGGCAAGAATATTGGAGTGGGTTGCCATCTCCTTCTGCAGGCGATCTTCTCGACCCAGGGATCAAACCCGGGTCTCCTGTGTCTCCTGTGCTGGCAGGCAGATTCTTTTCCACTGAGCCCCCAGGGAAGCCATCATTTAGAACAGCAGCAAGTAGAATACCTAGGAACTGGTCTAATGAAATGTGCACAGTGCAGAAATTATAAAGCTTTCTTGAAGGAAATTTTACATGGCATAAGTAAATGGACAGACTGCCTCACTGGCCAGGAAGGTAATATCACAAGGACATCGATCAGCTGTCCCCAGATGCATTTATAGATTCAATGCATTTTCAATAAAAATTCCAACAGGGTGTTTCACACAAATTACACAGAAGATCAGGAAGAATAAATCCAGTCCTGTTTGGTAACTTGATTCATGACACAGTGGGTGTTACAGATCAGCAGGAAGGGATGAGGTGTTTACTGTCTGTTCCAGGACAACTGGTCTACCAACTGAGACTGAGTCCCTACCTTAGTCTAAACATGGAAATGAATTTCAGGTGTATGAAAAATGTATGTGTAAGCGGCAAAGCTAAATCTTAGGGAATGCTAGAATAGGCAAATATTACTTCGAGGTAGGGAAGGTTTTTGTTAAGATTCCAAAAGCAAAGCCATAAAAGAAAAAAAATAATATGTATGTATGAAAATTAAACACATTTTATCAAAAGTGAACAAAGAACATGAAAGAATAAGCCACAGAATGGACAAGAGATCTGCTGCCCAGTCACATCAGAGAGACTGTCCATGATTCGTGGCTATAAAGACCCCTTCAGGGGCTCCCCAGGTGACTCAGTGGTAAAGAACCCGCCTGCCAATGCAGGAGACGTGGGTTCAGTCCCTGGGCTGGGAAAACACCTGTGGAGCAACAAAGCTTGTGCGTCGCAGCTCCTGAGCCTGTGCTCTAGAGCCCAGAAGCCACGATCACGGAAACCCTCGCACCCGAGAGCCCGTGCTCAGCAACACGAGAACCCACCACAATGAGAAGCCGGAGCAGCCAGAGAAAAGCCCCCACACCCTGCAACTAGAGAGGAGCCCCGACACCCTGCAGCTAGAGAGGAGCCCCCACACCCTGCAGCTAGAGAGGAGCCCCCACACCCTGCAGCTAGAGAGGAGCCCGTATAGCAATGGAGACCCAGCCAAGCTGAAAATGAATAAATATAATTATGTTTTAAAAGACTCCTTCAAATCAATTCGAAAAAGATAAACATTTCAAGAGAAAAATGAACAGAAGACACAAACAGACATTCCCAAGAAGAGGTAACACAATTATAGGCTCAGAAATACATGGAAAAATGTTTAACCTCATGTGTAACCCTAAACTCTAAACCCTAATTTGTAATATTTAAATCACAGTTGTATAACACATCACCTTTATCCAACTGGCTAAAATTAATGGCCTGCCCCAGTTCTGGTGACTGTGGGACTCTGGCCCACAGCTGGTAGGGGTTTGAATTGGAGAAAGTCCACCGTTACCTGAGCAGGTGAAGCGTGGCAATCACATGGGTGAGGGTCTCCAGAGAAACAGAACCAAGAGGTTACATATGGATGGATAGAAAGAGGCTTACTCTGAGGGATTGGGGAGGCTCATTGTGGAGGCCCAGGGGAGCCGGGTGAGTTCCAGCCCAGACCCGAATTCCCAGGAGCTGGACCCCGGGAGTCAACAGTGTACATCCTGGTGTGACTGCAAAGGCCCAGGAGCCTGCACCCTGGATGACTGAGAGCAGAAGGTGGAGGCCCAGCTCGGACAGAGCTGACTCACCCACCTCCACCTCCCTGTTCTGTTCAGACCTCCCTGGTGAGAAATGTCTGCAGTGTTTGCAGATTTCAATGGCAATGTCTTCTGGAAGCAACCTCACAGACACACCCGAAGCCATGTTTCACCAGCCATCAGGGCCTCCCTCATCCCAGCCAACTCACACGTAAAACTGACCATCCCAGGAAGGATCCCTTCTGACCCAGCAGTTCTACCCCCAGGTGTATAGTCTAGACAAGAAATGTTCGTATGTGTGCCTACTAGAAAAGATTTCACAGTGGCACTGTGACTGCTACAAGAACCACAGGCTGGAAACAACCCAATATCCACATCAGTAGAATATGGACAGAAGAGAAACACGATGCTGTTGTTCAGCCTCTAAGCTGTGGTCCAATTCTTTTCACCTCCATGGACTGCAGCATGCCGGCCTTCCCTGTCCTTCACTATCTTCCAGAGTGCTCAAACTCATGTCCATTGAGTCGGTGATGTCATCCAGCCATCTCATCCTCTGTCGTCCCCTTCTCCTCCTGCCTTCAATCTTTCCCAGTATCAGGGTCTTTTCCAGTGAGTTGGTCTTTGCATCAGGTGGCCAAAGTGTTGGAGCTTCAGCTTCAGCATCAGTTCTTCCAATGAATATTCAGGGTTGATGTCCTTTAGGATGGACTGGTTTGATCTCCTAGCAGTCCAAGGGACTCTCAAGAGTCTTCTGCAGCACCGCAGTTCAAAAGCATCAGTTCTTGAGTGTTCGGCCTTCTTCATGGTCCAACTTTTCCATCCGTTCACTGGAAAAACTTTTACTAATCAACATGGATTTACCTCAAAAGCAACTTGATAGAAAGAAACAAATGATGTATGCATACACACTTGTGTCCATCCATTTACGTCTGGGTCAATGCCAGGCACACTAAACAGGCTGCTGTTTAAAGATGTGCACACAAGTGGCACCGCTATAAAGAGATATAGGTGATTAATCCACACAGGTGCCAGCCAGTGGTTACCCTCGGGGTGGGGGTGCAGAGCTAGAGGAAAAGGGAACAATTGCAGCTTGGCCAAGGGGAGGCCTTCCGGGAACCTACCAAGATCTTTTTCTTTCATTTGTGCAAGTATCGTGCAGTTTTCTGTTAATGATTATTTAAAACAGAAAACAAAACTTTTTTTACACTCGTGTGTAACTGTTGCATAAAGCACTTGAATAGAATTCCTCTCTTTCTCTGAACACACATACACAAAAACCCCTCTCATTTCTCCCCTTCCTCTCCCAATTCATTTTAAGAAGTTTTTTTAATGTAAAATATCTTACTCAAAAGAGTGGTATTGAATGCATGAATTCAGGTCACAAACATTGCAGATTTATTCAACTGAGTTTCGTGTCTTCGGTTCCAAATTTTAAAGCGGGGAGATGTTTCCCATGTCCGTCTCTTAAGCTACATGATACTGCCTTTTATTTGTACATAATTTCCTAAGTACATCTGCATTGAGTCATAGAAGAGAAGAGGATTGCTGGGGGACGTCTGCAGTGGTGAGAGGAAACGAAAAGAGAACAAAACAATGCTGACCTTCTTCCTGTGAGCGCACCTGTGGCGGACACCTGCCCTCGCAGCCCAGGTGCGCTAGCCTCGCCCCGCAGCTCCCGGTGCCCCTTAGCCCCGCCCCTCCTCCCGGACACGCCCACGCCTCCCTCTCTCATTGGCTGCGAAAACGTGGCGGCAGCCAACCAATGACAATGAAATGTGACTTGGGGCTACCATCTGGGTTCCATCCCTGGGTCGGGAAGATCCCCTGGAGGAGGGGTAGGATACCCATTCCAGTATTCTTGGGCTTCCTCTGCGGCTTGGCTGGTAAATAATCCACACGCAATGCAGGAGACCTTAGTTCGATCCCTGAGTTGGGAAGATCCCCTGGAGACAGGAGAGGCTACCCACCCAGTATTCTGGCCTGGAGAGTTCCATGAACTGTATGGCCCATGGGGTCGCAGAGTGGGACACGACCGAGCAACTCTCACTTCCACCTTTCTGGAGTCCTTGGAACCTCCTGCTGAGAACAGTGGTGAGCCCACGGGGTGGTGTTGGGGTGGAAGATGGGACTCCCTGGGTCTTAGAATGAGTTTAGGGACAGCTCCGGTTGTGGCTGGGAGAGCCCACACTTGCACGGGCTCTCACTTGGCTTAAGGTTCTGCTCTTGCTATCTTGAAATTCATAATCATTTTTAAACAAGAGGCTTCACATTTTCAGTTCGCTGGGGCTCGTACATTATGTCCCATTCCCGGGTGAGGGTAGTTCCCAAACTTCAGTACATGTCAAAATTACTCTGAGGGCCCACCACTAATATTAGCACTGATAGTAATAATGTTGTGATGTTGGCTGATAATAAATGGCAGGAGTTTGGCATTTCTCAACAGGAAAGGGACCCACTGTCTTGGGTTAGAGGGCCGTGTGTGGCCTGGGCCTCCTGGAGTAGGAGCTGACCGAGCTTCAGGGGACACAGCTCTGGCCACGGGGTGACCAACGTACTGGTTGTGGTCTCTGCTGAGACGCTGGTGCAGCTTCTCCAGGCCCATAACGGGCTGCTTGGCCCAGGGCTGGACCAGGCCCAGGCATCAGGCTCCCGCCTGGAGTGTCCTGTCCAGTCCCTGGCCACCAGCGTCTGGGAGATGCTCCAGCCCCAGGGGAGAGGGCTGTGGGAGGCCTAGGAGGTTGGAGCCAAGCCTGGGCATCGTGGTCCATGAACCTCAGAGGCAGAGAGGCCAGGGCGGCAGCTCTCCCAGAATCCGCAGCTGCAGTGACAGGACCCCGGGGAGGTGGGGTGAAGGAGAGTGTGACATCCCCAAGCAGTGGTCCCGGGGCATGGCAGGTAGAGGACATCTGGCTGCCCACCGGGGGACCTTGGGCAGCTCACCCAACCACCTGAGTTTCGGACTTCCCCCAGACTGGCTGGCACTGTGGTCCTGCCTGCCTCCGGGGTCCTGAGCGGGAATGCACTCTGAGCCCTGCCGAAACTCGATGGTGTCAGCCCCAGCTCCTGGACCGGCCTCTTCACTCCAGCTGCTGGGACAGAGGGGACCAGAGGCCTGGCTCCCCTGCTCCCTGCAGTGGAAGGGGGAGGGCTTACCACCCTCACCTGCAGCCTGAGGCCCATTCCAGACATTGGATGAGGACTCTCGGGCACCCAAGAAGCTAAGGCCGGGACCCCAGCCCATGGAAATCATCTGGCGTGACTTCCTGTAGGGACCAACAAGGCCCAGAGAGGGAGAGCGCCTTGCTCAGAGCCCCACAGCCAGTTAGGGCAGGGCTAGCTCAAATTCTAACTCTCAGTTTAGTGTTCTCTTCACTGTCCCCCCAACCGCCCAGGGAGGGCCTGTCCCAGGCTGCAGGCTCCTGGGGCTCTGCAGGGCCCCTACACCACGCCCCCCCACCCCAACAGGGAGCTCTGGGCGTCCTGCCGGTGTCCTCCCATCCCAGCACTGTTGTTTACCGGAAATGTGGCCTTGAGCAAGTTACTCACTGTTCTTCAGCCCAGGCTTTGATTGGCATGGTGGAGGTGATCACAGAACCTCCCCCAGACCCCCCCCAGACCCCCCACCCTGTGCTCACACCAGGGGGCCAGGCTGTGAGCCAGGCTGGAGGAGGAGGAGGAAGAGGCAAGTGGGCAGTGGGGTCTGGCAGCCTGGGGGCCAGGAGTGGGGAGGGTGTGGGCAGGGCAGGGCTTGGAGGGGGAGGGGCTGGTGGGGCACTGGGGAACCCCTCAGTTCAGTTCAGTCACTCAGTCACGTCCGACTCTTTGGGACCCCATGGACTGCAGCATGCCAGGCCTCTCTGTCCATCACTAACTCCTGGAGTTTACTAAAACTCGTGTCCATCGAGTCAGTGATGTCATACAACCATCTCATCCTCTGTCATCCTCTTCTCCTCCCACCTTCAATCTTTCCCAGCATCAGGATCTTTTCCAATGAGTCACTTCTTTGCATCAGGTGGCCAAAGGATTGGAGTTTCAGCTTCAGCATCAGTCCTTCCAATGAATATTCAGGACTGATTTCCTTTAGGATGGACTGGTTGGATCTCTTAGCAGTCCAAGGGACTCTCAAGAGTCTTCTCCAGCACCATAGTTCGAAAGCATCAATTCTTTGGCATTCAGCTTTCTTTATGGTCCAACTCTCACATCTATTCATGACTACTGGAAAAACCATAGCTTTGACTGGATGGACCTTTGTCGGCAAAGTAACATCTCAGCTTTTTAATATGCTGTCTAGGCTGGTCATAGCTTTTCTTCCAAGGAACAAGCATCTTTTAATTTCATGGCTGCAGTCACTATCTGCAGTGATTTTGGAGCCCCCCAAAATAAAGTCTGTCACTGTTTCCATTGTTTCCCCATCTACTTGCCATTGAACTGATGGGACTGGATGCCCTGATCTTCGTTTTCTGAATCTTGAGTTTTAAGCCAACTTTTTCACTCTCTTTACTTTCATCGAGGCTTTTTTCTTTTTTTTATGAAAGTTCTTCTTCGCTTTCTATCAGAAAGGTGGTGTCATCTGCTTATCTGAGGTTATTGATATTTCTCCTGGCAATCTTGATTCCAGCTTGTGCTTCTTCCAGCCCAGCGTTTCTCATGATGTACTCTGCATATAAGTTAAATAAGCAGGGTGACAATATACAGCCTTGACGTACTCCTTTCCCAATATGGAACCAGTCTGTTGTTCCATGTCCAGTTCTAACTGTAGCTTCCTGATCTGCACATAGATTTCTCAGGAGGCAAGTCAGGTGGTCTGGTATTCCCATCTCTTGAAGAATTTTCCAGTTTGTTGTGAATCACACAGTCAAAGGCTTTGGCATAGTCAATAAAGCGGAAATAGATGTTTCTGTAATATTCTCTTGCTTTTCCGATGACCCAGCGAATTTTGGCAATTCGATCTCTGGTTCCTCTGCCTTTTCTAAATCCAGCTTGAACATCTGGAAGCTCACGGTTCACATACTATTGAAGCTTGGCTTGGAGCATTTTGAGCATTACTTTACTAGCGTGTGAGATGAGTGCAATTGTGTGGTAGTCTGAGCATTCTTTGGCCTTGCCTTTCTTTGGGATTGGAATGAGAACTGACCTTTTCCAGTCCTGTGGTCACTGCTGAGTTGTCCAAATTTGCTGGCATATTGAGTGCAGCACTTTCACAGCATCATCTTTTAGGATTTGAAATAGCTCAATTGGAATTCCATCACCTCCACTAGCTTTGTTCATAGTGATGCTTCCTAAGGCCCACTTGACTTCTCATTCCAGGATGTCTGGCTATAAGTGAGTGATCACACAATCGTGGTTATCTGGATCATGAAGATCTTTTTTATATAGTTTTTCTGTGTGTTCTTGCCACCTCTTCTTAATATCTTCTGCTTCTGTTAGGTCCATACCTAACCCTAAACTAAGTCACTTCAGTCGTGTCCGACTCTGTGCAACCCCATAGACGGCAGCACACCAGGCTCCCCCGTCCCTGGGATTCTCCAGGCAAGAACGCTAGCACCCTCCCGAGTCCCGGGCGGGGCGGCCTGCCATCGCAGAGGTAACCACCAGGTGGCGCCACAGGCTTTGCAGCGGGCCCAGCAAACCGTCCCTTCAGTAAAGGGGGCTGCGTGGGGCGGAGCAGGCGTCTGGAGCCGGAACCACAGGGTGGGCACCAGCAGGTCCTCCCTCTCCCTCCTCGGGGTCCTCTGGGAGACCTTCATGCTGCACCAGGGGCCCTGTCCCCAGCGTGGCGGAAGGGTGTCTCCCCCAGCCCCCACCCCCACCCTCCGCCATCCTTAGTCTGGGGTCTTCAGTGTCGGGGCTCAGGCACCAGGTATCACCAGGAGGGGCTTCCCAGGGGTGGTCGGGAGGCAGGCCCCTGAGGTCTGGGTGTCCTTTACGGCCTGTGGGGGTGGGCGGTGGGCAGGGCCAGCAGGACCCAGCCAGATGCCACCTTCTCTCTGGCACTGCCACCCGGGCCTGCTTAGATATCCTCAGCACCTTCCCCCCGGGACTCAGGAAGACAGGCAGACCCGTCCCTTTTCCCCGGGCCGTGAGCTGGGGTCCCTCTGAGGGTCAGGGAGTGCTGCCAGGGGCCTTGCCAGCGTGGAGCCCCCAGGGCCTGGCTCAGCGGCCCAGGCAGGACTGCAGACTGGCCCGTCGAGGACAGAGCATGGCCTTGGCCAAGGAGAGTGGACAGGGCGCTGGCAGAGGACACCATGGCAGGCATGGGCAGAAGCTCACACGGGACACCCTCCCTGGCGGTGGGGGCCCCTCCTGTCCAGCCAGGAGCAGGCCGGTGGGTGGCCGGTGGAGGGCATGGCCGGAGGAGGGCGTGACCGGAGGAGGGCGTGGCCGAGGACGGCCTGCTTCACTGTCTCCTGGGACATGATGACCGTGATGTGGGGGCAGGCTGGGCACAGGCCCCGGGAGGGTGACCCCTGGGCAGGCATGCTCTTCTTCTCAGTATCTCCCAGGGCAGCGACCTTCTCACCCACCTGGGTCTGTGGCCGGCCAGCACCAACCTGCCTTGGGGGTGACCGCCCTGCCTAGCAAAGCCCCAGACCTACGGCCAGGGTGGAGCCGGGCCAGCCTGCACCCCACCCCTGGCCATCCTCTGCGGGGCTCTCCTCTGTGTTGTCTGCCCCTCACACCCTCCTCCTGGGGGAGCCGGGATGCCCTCCTAGCTCAGGGCCAGCTGCTGGGGGACGTGGGAGTCCCTGTTGGATGGGAGGCCAGCCCGCGCCGCCCCTGAGGCTGAGCCCCGCTCACAGCTCAGCCAGGCGCCCACAGGGCCGTGGACTCAGGGAGCCTGTGGCCGGCGCTGAGTGCCACCGCCGTCCGTTGTCCTGTTCCACCGCTGCAGCTGTCCCAGGACAGCGGGCTGGAATGACCGTGTGTGCTTGCGACCCACGGAGCTGGGGGCGGGGGGTAGGGCCGCAGGGCAGGAGGGATGGGGGCAGGCGAGCTCCTCCCACCGTTCCTGGGTTTTCGGTGGAAGGAGGCCCCCCGTGCTGCCGAGCTTTCCATTTTCAAACTTCCTGAGAGGTGTCTTTCGTGTTTAAACGATTAGGGAGTTGGTCCGTGTTGGCGCATCCCGACAGCATCTCAGGCACCGCCAAGCTCCCTGTCAGCCCCTGGGCGGGCGCCTGCCGAACTCCTTTCTCTGGCAGGACGCTGCTGGTCTCCCCCCGCAGCTGTGGAAGCCAGGCCTGCTCCTGCTTCCATAGGGCCAGGGCCGGTCAGACCATATCATGGCGGGGAGGCGGGAGTGGGTTTGGTCCCGGGAGGTGGGATGAGGCGCTCCCACTGTTCCAGGCGGCGGGGGTGCAGCTCTGTCGATCCCTGGGCACTGCGGCTAGTGGACCCGCCCGGCCCCGAGGCCCGGCCTCGCCCAGGGAGCTGCCACCCGGGAGCCTCCTCTTCCAGATGTAGGCAAGGCCGCCCGGCCCCACCAGGAGGCCAGGCCCAGGGTGTGGGCTCCGGACTCCCAGGAAACGCTCACTGCGTGCGCAGGACGCCGGCTGGAGGGCCTCCCCGCCCCGGGCCTGGGGCGGCTCTCGGGTGGCGGCTGGCGCGGCACCTGCCCCCCCTCCCCGCCTGCGTCAGGGGAGCTGCCCGAGCTTGCACCCCGCTTCCCAAGCGCTGAGACGCGGCTCCCAGCCTGCCTCCCCAAGCCGCCGGCAGCTCACGCCCTGTGATCTGCGTGCTCCCAGCCCTTCTCCGCGAGGACCGTGACGGCCCCTTCCCTTCCGGCCGTCGGTGTACCGGCCCTGGCCGAGGGAGGAGGGCGGCGGGCAGTAGACGCAGGGAGATGAGGTCGCAGGCCGGCAGAGCCTCCTGGGACTCAGCAGGACCCTGCCCGCCCCGCAGAGGAGCTGAGGACCAGAAGGAGGCAAGAACTTGCGGCCTGCCCCGGCGGGTGAGGCCGGGAAGCTCCGAGCGCAGCGCGGCCGTGCGGGGCGGGGCCTGATGGGCAGTCACTCAGCAGCGTCGGGCGGGGACCCTCCTGTGGCTCCGGCCCCTACATCCCCACTGCCCGCGCTGGCCTGTCTCCCCCTCCCCCCCCTCCTCCAGGTGCCAATTTGTGTGTGCAAAGCCTTTACTCGACGGCCTTGCCCTCCTGGACACAGGGCCCCTGAGTGTCCTCAGTGGAGGGCCCCTGGGTGCCCCCAGCCCGATTTGGTGACTTCGCTGAGCTAGCAGGGTCCAGGCTGAGACCACTCGTGCCTCTGAGCTCTCCGCTTGCCCAAGTGTGGTGCCCGCCGGGGCCCCAGGAAGCTGGGCGCTTGGGGCTGGCGCTCTGCCCCTTGGGTGTTGACAGATGAGGGTGAGTCTGAGCTGCTGGGGAGGCCGGCCCCCACCCTGGCCTGGGGAAGGGCAGTGGGGCCTGCCGGTGTTGGCAGCCCCCTGCTGCAGACCTGCCCCCCCCTCGCCCCCCACCACAGTCATGAGAGCCTCAGCCTCAGCGCCCAGTCGGCATCTCGCTATGTGTGATGGCGCCTCCGTGTCCCAGTCCATCAGGCGAGAGGCTGTAAATGTGAGACTTACACATTTAGGGGCCCCAGAAGTCTCCTTCCAAATATCAGTACTTGGGGACACCCCCCAGGTGGTCCAGTGGCTAAGACTCCACACTCCCAGTGCAGGGGCCCCGGGTTCGATCCCTGGTCAGGGAACTAGATCCCACAGCCACAGCTAGAGATTCCAGACGCTGCAATGAAATATCCCCCGTGCTGCAGCCGAGACCCGGCACAGCCAGATGAGCAAATGGATATTCAAATAACAGTATTTGAAACCTTAATACCAAAAGCAGATACAGAGGGAGCCACCAGGAGCAGCCCTGCTCTGCGCCCAAGTCCAGGGGCCCAGGGGCGCTGTGGGCTCTGAGAGACCCACTTTGAGGGCCTGACACCGGGCCTGGTCCAGAGAGGGGTGCAGTCAGGTCACCGGGGACACCCCTTCACTGTGAAGGGGGCTGATAGGAGGCCCTTATGGGGCAGTATCCTAGCAGGAGGGACCGGAGGAAGTGACCAGGCACTCAGCAAGGACGTCTGTGTGCCCTGGGTCTTTACCGGCGACCTTGTATGTTTCTCACGCCCTATAAGGGGTGTCCCTGCCAGTTGTACAGATGAAGAGGGGGCCCTGCCAGGACCCACAGCTGCCCCAGGGAGGGGGCCGGGTCGAGGTGAGGAGTGGGCACAAGGGAGAGTGCGCCCAGTGGGCGTCTGCTGGGCTGGGAGTTCCCATCACCCAACAACCACCCACAGACGTGCCAGGATTGAGGTGGGCAATGTGTGCTGGCCGAAGTGAGGGGGTATCACCATGAGGTGTGGCTATGCCCCACCTCCCCAGGATCCCAAGCCCGCCCGGCCGCCCGGTGGGCAAGACCAGGCAGGAGGCCAGGGCCTCTCAGGCTTCCCCAGGGGCAGGGGTTCTGGCTCCTTCCAGGGAAGCACCAAGCCTGGGCCCGGGTGTCTGCTCCCCTCTGAGGTGGAGCTGGGAGAGTGGGTTCACCCTGGGACTCACACCCCTCCCAGGCTGTCACTGATGTGTGGGGTGAAGTGGGGAGAAACCTTGGGGCCAGTCTGAAGAAATACTTCATAGGAGAAAAAGAATGTCAAAATATTGGAACTTTTTTGTATTGATTACATACTGAAGTGATAATATTTTGGACGAAAGTGAGAGTCATTCAGTCGTGTCCGATGGAATTCTCCTGGCCAGAATACTGGAGTGGCTAGCCTTTCCCTTCTCCAGGGGCTCTTCCCAACCCAGGGATCGAACCCAGGTCTCCGACATTACAGGCAGATTCTTTACCAGCTGAGCCACAAGGGAAGCCCAAGAATACTGGAGTGGGTAGCCTATCCCTTCTCCAGCAGATCTTCCTGACCCAGGAATCAAACCAGGGTCTCCTGCATTGCAGACAGATTCTTTACCAGCTGAGCCACCAGGGAAGCCCTAATATTTTGGGTATATTGTGTTAAATAAAAATATTATTAAAATTAATTTCACTTGTTTCTTTTCACTTCTTTAAATGCAGCTGCCCAAAGACTTAAACTGCATGTGGGGTCTTATCACACTGGGCAGCCGTGATCACCAGGTGTCCAGCCCACAGCCTGCCCTGCCCTCCCCCAGACCCGAGAGGGTCGACGGTTGTCCTTGGCTGTCTGCTGCTGGAGACGAGGCCCAGCCTGCCCAAGGCCGTCAGCTGAGTGGGATCAGGTGGGAAGGAAGCCGTGGATGTGACTCGGAGGCAGGGCCAGCAGGAGGGGCCTCTGCTGTGTGCAGGCCCCTTACCTGTGACAGAGACACATGTGGATAATATCGTCTCCATCTTACGTCTGAAGAGCCCAGGGCTCTGAGAGGTTAGTGCACTCAGCCTGGGTCAAAGGTGGTGAGTGGCAGAGCTGTGATTCAGATAAAGTTTATGGGACTTCAAAGCCTGCACTGTTTACCCCCAGCTTGTCCTGTGGGGTGGTTTCTGAGTCCTGGAGGGTGGAGCGGGGTTTGGGAATTCCATCCGCGGGGAGGGAGGGGGGAGCTTCAGAGGTCCACGTGAGGAGGGGCAGGACTGATGTTCTTGGTAGGTGTCCTGGGCCCTGTGCGGGTCTGGGCCTGGATGGTGAGAAGGCTGACCCGCTGGGCCAAGGCCACCCAGCGGCAGGCTGGACTCGGGGGCCAGACCTCTGGGAGGTGGCCCCTCTGCTATCTAGGCAGTGACCACCTCCCAGACGGTCAGACGCGGCCAGACAGCGGGTCCAAAGCCCAGTCCTGAGCTGCAGGTCCCAGGCCCTGGGCTGGGGAGGACGAGGAAGCAGCAGCCAGTCCTGCCACTCGCTGCGTAACTGATGACTCTGGAGGTGACGGAGCCCTCCTGCCCTCCTGGAGGGTGGCACGGTTGAGAGCCGGGTGTGGCCGCGGTCACACAGGGACTTTGCTGCACTGGGGCTTCAGTCTCCCTGGCCCCTCCTCTCTGGGCCTGGGGGTCCCCACCGGGTCATGCCGCCTAGCCCCTCACTGCCCACTGCTGCGGGCAGCCCAGGTCTGCAGGGGGTGGGTCGGCCCTCACCGCCGCCCCCTCCTCATGCAGCCTCTTTCTCTAGTCAGAGGACATCCCCACTGTGCCCCCAGGTCCGCCCTCAGTGCCTCTGTGAGTGACCTCCCTCCCCTTGCCCGGGACACTCGCCCTCGGGGTCCCGCTCAACTGCTGTCCGGACCCCCGCTCTGAGCTCTGTTGTCACCTTTCTGCACCAGGCTCCTGTCCAGCCTGTGCTGTGCACCCGTGGTCTGGGCTCTGCCATGCCCTGCCCCTGCTCTCTCTCTTTCTGGCCTCAGTTTCCCCACCCATAAGATGGGGTGACACCATCTACCTATCAACCTCGCAGACCTAGGAAGGTTAGATCCTTGGAACGCCTGGCAAGACAGAGGCTCCAAGCCTGCCCTTCAATGTCCAGCGAGACTCATCTGCCCCCAGAAGCCTCCTCCCGTGTCCACTGACCCGTGATTGGAGGTGGGCTGAGCCCAGGACAGGCCACGGAGCCCCCCTGCTCCAGGCTGGTGTTGGCTACACTCACTATAACGTTTTCTTCAGTGTTTCTGAGTAGTGGTTTTGATGTTTTTTGGTTAACATGGTACATGCTTATCATAAAAATCCAAACGGCACATAAATCCGCAAAGGAGAAAGTCGCAAACCACCCTAGATGCCACCGCCCACAAATAACCAGCATGAGCATTTGCTGAATGTCAGTGTCGACAGATCTCTAAGCCTAAATACAAGTGAAATGGTAGGCAGATGGTTGGCAAACAGAAATAACAGGGTAAGAATGGAGTCATGTTACACACTTTGAAAATATGAGAAGGCTAAGTTTATTTTGCGCTTAGATATGATAGAAAAAGAAAGCTGGAGGCATTATTTCACCTTCGATAAATGCTTCAGAACCACAAGAGATATCTGTACCTATAGGATCCCTCTATAGACAAGGAAATAAATTATTTTTTGAAACCATCTCAAAAGGCTGTAGCTGCTGGTGTTTCTGCATTAGGCTTTCATTGGAGTCAGTTCAGTCACTCAGTCGTGTCCAACTCTTTGGGACCCCATGGACTGCAGCACGCCAGGCCTCCCTATCCATCACCAACTCCCGGAGCTTGGTCAGACTCAAGTCCATCGAGCCGCTGAAGCCATCCAACCATCCAGCCGTGTCACTATAGACAGCATGCCAACCCCCTGCACTCCGTCCCTCCGCTTCCCGCACACCCCACCTCTGCTCTTTCACAGGGCTCTCATCTTGCTGGGAGTTCCACACGCTCCTATTCTGCTCTGAGCGTGAACGGACGCACCGCTCGCCACCAGCTCTTCTGTATGGGTTCCTTAGCTTGAATCACTCCCAGTTTCCTGCCTTTCCTCGTCAGATAGTGTTTTCAAGGCAGGCTCCCGTGGCTGAAGGCCCGTCTGCCGCCTTTAGACTTTGACCACACTTTTTTTCCCTCCATGTGCTGAGGGCATTTCTTCGTGGTCTCCTGGTGTTGAATACGGAGAAGTCTGATGCTACCCCAACTTTCCCTCTTGTATTGGTTTGGCTTTTTTCTGCCTGGGCACCTGAAAAATTCTTCATGATTTGAAGTTTGGTAACCTAAGCAGGGGCGGCGGCCAAGAGGAGTTACCACACATCCAAGGAGCAGTGGCTGCGCGGGCGTAGGAGGGCCGAGAGGAGCTACTCCATGTTCAAGGTCAGGAGGGCTGGCCGTGAGGAGATGCCCCTCGTCCAAGGTAAGGAGCAGCGGCTGCGCTTTGCTGGAGCAGCCATGAAGAGATACCCCACGCCCAAGGTAAGAGAAACCCAAGTAAGAGGGTAGGTGTTATGAGAGGGCATCAGAGGGCAGACACACTGAAACCATACTCACAGAAAACTAGTCAATCTGATCACATGGACCACAGCCTTGTCTAACTCAATGGAACTAAGCCATGCCCGCGGGGCAACCCAAGACGGGTGGGTCATGGTGGAGAGGTCTGACAGAATGTCGTTCACTGGAGGAGGGAATGGCAAACCACTTCAGTATTCTTGCCTTGAGAACCCCATGAACAGTATGAAAAGGCAAAATGGTAGGATACTGAAAGATGAACTCCCCAGGTCGGTAGGTGCCCAATATGCTACTGGAGGTCAGTGGAGAAATAACTCCAGAAAGAATGAAGGGATGGAGCCAAAGCAAAAACAATACCCAGCTGTGGATGTGACTGGTGATAGAAGCAAGGTCCGATGCTGTAAAGAGCAATATGGCATAGGAACCTGGAATGTCAGGTCCATGAATCAAGGCAAATTGGAAGTAGTCAAACAAGAGATGGCAAGGGTGAACGTCGACATTCTAGGAATCAGCGAACTAAAATGGACTGGAATGGGTGAATTTAACTCAGATGACCATTATATCTACTACTGCGGGCAGGAATCCCTCAGAAGAAATAGAGTAGCCATCATGATCAACAAAAGAGTCCGAAATGCAGTGCTTGGATGCAATCTCAAAAACGACAGAATGATCTCTGTTCGTTTCCAAGGCAAACCATTCAATATCACAGTTATCCAAGTCTATGCCCCAACCAGTAACGCTGAAGAAACTGAAGTCAAACAGTTCTATGAAGACCTACAAGACCTTTTAGAACTAACACCCAAAAAAGATGACCTTTTCATTATAGGGAACTGGAATGCAAAAGTAGGAAGTCAAGAAACACCTGGAGTAACAGGCAAATTTGGCCATGGAATACAGAATGAAGCAGGGCAAGGCTAATAGAGTTTTGCCAAGAGAACACACTGGTCATAGCAAACACCCTCTTCCAACAACACAAGAGAAGACTCTACATATAGACATCACCAGATGGTCAATACCGAAATCAGACTGATTATATTCTTTGCAGCCAAAGATGGAAAAGCTCTATACAGTCAGCAAAAACAAGACCAGGAGCTGACTGTGGCTCAGATCATGAACTCCTTATTGCCAAATTCAGACTTAAATTGAAGAAAGTAGGGAAAACCACTAGACCATCAAGTATGACCTAAATCAAATCCCTTATGATTATACAGTGGAAGTGAGAAATAGATTTCAGGGCCTAGATCTGATAGATAGAGTGCCTGATGAACAATGGAGAGTGGTTTGTGACATTGTACAGGAGACAGGGATCAAGACCATCCCCATGGAAAAGAAATGCAAAAAAGTAAAATGGCTGTCTGGGGAGGCCTTACAAATAGCTGTGAAAGGAAGAGAAGTGAAAAGCAAAGGAGAAAAGGAAACATATAAGCATCTGAATGCAGAGTTCCAAAGAATAGCAAGAAGAGATAAGAAAGCCTTCTTCAGTGATCAGTGCAAAGAAACAGAGGAAAAGAACAGAATGGGAAAGACTAGAGATCTCTTCAAGAAAATTAGAGATACCAAGGGAACATTTCATGCAAAGATGGGCTCGAGAAAGGACAGAAATGGTATGGACCTAACAGAAGCAGAAGATATTAAGAAGAGGTGGCAAGAATACACAGAAGAACTGTACAGAAAAGATCTTCATGACTCGGATAATCACGATGGTGTGATCACTCACCTAGAGCCAGACATCCTGGAATGTGAAGTCAAGTGGGCCTTAGAAAGCATCACTATGAACAAAGCCAGTGAAGGTGATGGAATTCCAGTGGAGCTATTTCAAATCCTGAAAGATGATGCTGTGAAAGTGCTGCCCTCAATATGCCAGCAAATTTGGACAACTCAGCAGTGGCCACAGGACTGGAAAAGGTCAGTTCTCATTCCAATCCCAAAGAAAGGCAATGCCAAAGAATGCTCAAACTACCGCACAATTGCACTCATCTCACACGCTAGTAAAGTAATGCTCAAAATGCTCTAAGTCAGGCTTCAGCAGTACGTGAACCATGAACTTCCAGATGTTCCAGCTGGTTTTAGAAAAGGCAGAGGAACCAGAGATCAAATTGCCAACATCTGCTGGATCATGGAAAAAGCAAGAGAGTTCCAGAAAAACATCTATTTCTGCTTTATTGAGTATGCCAAAGCCTTTGATTGTGTGGATCACAATAAACTGAAAAATTCTGAAAGAGATGGGAATACCAGACCACCTGCTCTGCCTCTTGAGAAACCTGTATACAGGTCAGGAAGCAACAGTTAGAACTGGACTTGGAACAACAGACTGGTTCCAAATAGGAAAAGGAGTGCGTCAAGGCTGTATATTGTCACCCTGCTTATTTAACTTATATGCAGAGTACATCATGAGAAACGCTGGGCTGGAAGAAGCACAAGCTGGAATCAAGATTGCCAGGAGAAATATCAATCACCTTTGATATGCAGATGACACCACCCTTATGGCAGAAAGTGAAGAGGAACTAAAAAGCCTCTTGATGAAAGTGAAAGTGGAGAGTGAAAAAGTTGGCTTAAAGCTCAACATTCAGAAAACTAAGATCATGGAGTCTGGTCTCATCACTCCATGGGAAATAGATGGGAAAACAGTGGAAACAGTGTCAGACTTTATTTTTCTGGGCTCCAAAATCACTGCAAATGGTGACTGCAGCCATGAAATTAAAAGACGCTTTCTCCTTGGAAGGAAAGTTATGACCAACCTAGACAGCATGTTGGAAAGCAGAGACATTACTTTGCCAACAAAGGTCCATCTAGTCAAGGCTATGGTTTTTCCTGTGGTCATGTATGGATGTGAGAGTTGGACTATGAAGAAATCTGAGCGCCGAAGAATTGATGCTTTTGAACTATGGTGTTGGAGAAGACTCTTGAGAGTCCCTTGGACTGCAAGGAGATCCAACCAGTCCATCTTAAAGAAAATCAGTCCTGGGTGTTCATTGGAAGGAATGATGCTAAAGCTGAAACTCCAATACTTTGGCCACCTCATGCGAAGAGTTGACTCATTGGAAAAGACTCTGATGCTGGGAGGGATTGGGGGCAGAAGGAGAAGGGGACGACAGAGGATGAGATGGCTGGATGGCATCAGCGACTCAATGGACATGGGTTTGGGTGGACTCTAGGAGTTGGTGATGGACAGGGAGGCCTGGCATGCTGTGATTCATGGGGTCACAAGGAGTCGGACACGACTGAGTGACTGAACTGAACTGAAGTGAAATGAACTGAACCTAAGCAGGTTACCCCTCTGTGTCAGCCATTCTCTGTTTCTCCCTGGGGTTTTTCCTGGTGCCCTTTCTGCTGGTAAATCCAGTCTTTCCTTTAAGGGAAACTTTTCTGTACAGAGCCCTCAAATATGTTTTCTATTTCATTTGTGTGATTGTCTGCTTTAGGGATATCACTCTTAAAACATTAGCTGATCTGCGTTTATTTTTGTCTCTCTGAAGACTGCTTTTCTTTGCATTGATTGTGATCGTTTCAAGCCTCTCCTTCGAGCCGTTCTATTCCCAGGCTTGTTTGTGGTGCTTCCCAAATCACGTATGGGGTTAGTAACTGCCTCTCAGTCTGTCTTCCTGACCCTGCAATCTCTTTCCGTCTTCAGTCTGATCATCCAGTCTTCGAATACGGCGGTGGCGCCTTCTCTGAGAGAGGAAGCGCTGGGGAGGAGTCTGCTGCTGCTCCCGCTGGCTTAGGTTTTCTTCCAGGCCGACTCTCCGGTCTCTGGCAGGCTCCTCCCCCCGCCCCGCCCCGCCCCGCCCCGCCCCGCCCCGGCCTCCCTCCCCCTCCCTCCACCATGGCCGATTGGCAGAATTGCTGTGCTCTCTTTTCCACGTTGCTTCTGCTGACACGGCGGCCCCGTCCACACCCTCTATTAGCTGTGATATAAAGCGGATGAATCACACCTGTCTTGTATTGTTCCCCGGATTGCCTCATCCATGTAAATCTCGCCCTCCTGCCTTGGGCGCCGCAGACAAGAGCCGTGATCCCTGGGCTCTGCTCCCTGAGGGCCGGGCCGCAGAGGATGCTGCTGAGCTCGGGCTCCCGCGAGCCGGGTGGGGGCCGCACCAGGTTCTCAAGCCCCAAGAGACATCTTTATAGTCACAGGGGACTCTCCACAGCAGTTCTGGGAGCTTAGGGAAGATAAAAATGAGAAAATGTGCTTAAATTACACAAGAGAAGTTGAGGTTACTCCAAAAACATAACTTGCTCAATTCCAAGAATCTGCCTGATGCTAATTTCACAGGAGCGGGAAAAAAACCCAAAAAACCCTGAGTTTATATCTTCTGGGGAGGAGGTTTTGTTTTCCCATCTTCTCTGGGTGCAGAGTGTGCTCGAGAGGCTCCCACACCTCACATCCGCCCTGCTGGGTAGTTTTGTCTTGAACAGCTCCAGCACCACGGTCGTTTATTACATTCCTACTCTGTGCCAGCGCTGTGTTTACCTTCCCACTGAACCCTCTCAAGCTATCCTGGACGTTGTAGGATGGCTTCTTTTCAGAGACGAGAACACAAGTTCAAAGAAGTTAGGTGACTCGTCCAAGGACGTAGACAAGTGCCCTTCCCAGACAGCAACACGAACCACCCTGTGCCCCCAAAGCCTGCCTCTGACCGCTGCCTCCCAAGCTGGCCTCCGGGAAGGCTGGGTAGAGCTAGAAAAGGCGCGGGAAATAGGATGGAGCTGCGAAGACAGAAGTCAAGAAGGTGTCCTAAGTCATGGAGAGAAAGGGTGAAGAGTCAGAGACAGAAGCGACAGCGTGAGTCTGTCCCTGAAAGAACTGAAAGCAGGGGCTTGAGCAGGCACGTGCGCACACATTCACAGCAGCGTCGCCCACACGAACCAGACCAGCGTGCACCGGCGGACCAGCAGCGTAGTGCAGCGCAGCCCATGGCACAGAGAGCGTTACTCGGCTCTGAAAAGGAAGGGGATTCTGACACCTGCTACACACGGGTGAACCTGGAAGGCATTAGGCTCAGTGAGACAAGCCAGACAGAGCAGCACGTGGACCACGAGCCTCCAGACGCTCAGGCTGGATTCAGAAAAGGCAGAGGAACCAGAGATCAAACTGCCTACATCCGCTGGATCATGGAAAAAGCAAGAGAGTTCCGGAAAGACGTCTACTTCTGCTTTATTGACTATGCCAAAGCCTTTGACTGTGTGAATCACAACAAACTGTGGAAAATTCTTCAAGAGATGGGAATACCAGACCACCTGACCTGCCTCCTGAGAAACCTGTATGCAGGTCAGGAAACAACAGTTAGAACCGGACATGGAACAGACTAGTTCCAAATTGGGAAAGGAGTACGTCAAGGCTGTATATTGTCACCCTGCTTATTTAACTTATATGCAGAGTATCTCATGGGAAATGCCGGGCTGGATGAAGTAAAAACTGAAATCAAGATCGCCGGGAGAAATATCAATAACCTCAGATACGCAGATGACACCACCCTTGTGGCAGAAAGCAAAGAAGAACTAAAGAGCCTCTTGATGAAAGTGAAAGAGGAGAGTGAAAAAGCTGGCTTAAAACGTAACATTCAAAAAGCTAACATGGCATTCAGTCCCATCACTTCATGGCAAATAGATGCGGAAACAATGGAAAAAGTGAGAAACTTTATTTTGGGGGAGCTCCAAAATCACTGCAGATGGTGACTGCAGCCATGAAATTAAAAGACACTTGCTCCTTGGAAGAAAAGCTATGACCAACTTAGACAGCATATTAAAAAGCAGAGGCAACACTTTGTTGACAAAGGTCCATCTCGTCAAGGCTATGGTTTTTCCTGTGGTCATGTATGGATGTGAGAGCTGGACCATAAAGAAAGCTGAGCACTGAAGAACTGATGCTTTTGAACTGTGGTGTTGGAGAAGACTCTTGAGAATCCGTTGAACTACAAGGAGATCCAACCAGTCCATCCTAAAGGAGATCAGTCCTGGGTGTTCATTGGAAGGACTGATGCTGAAGCTGAAACTCCTATACTTTGGCCACCTGGTTTGCAAGAACTGACTCACTGGAAAAGACTCTGATGCTGGGAGGCATTGGGGGCAGGAGGAGAAGGGGACGACAGAAGATGAGATGGTTGGATGGCATCACCGACTCGATGGACATGAGCTTGAGCAAGCCCCAGGAGTTGGTGATGAACAGGGAGGCCCGGCGTGCTGCAGTCCATGGGGTCAGAGTCGGACATGACTGAGCGACTGAACTGAGCTGAACTGAGCAGGAGAATGTTGTGTTATTCCACTTACATGACCTGGAATAGTCAGGCTCATAGAGACGAAGTAGAAGAGCGGTGCCAGGGGTTGGAGGTGTGGGGTAGGGAGTTGTTTTTAAGAGGTGGAGGTGCAGCGCTTCTGTTTGGGAAGATGAGACAGTTCTGGAGATGGATGGCGGTGGTGGTCGGACAGTGTGACGCCCTTAATGCCGCTGAACTGAGCACGTGAATCGCTCAATTTCATGTTATTTAATCGCAATTTTTAAAATTAGCTCGATCTTTAAATGTTCTTTAAAAACTCAGTTTCCTCAGCCTCACCCAAGACTTGGGTGGCTTCCTAAAGTGTGCCTTTTAAAAGGGGCATTCAGATGGTTCCCATGCTCTCTAGTTTAAAGACCACTGGCCAGGACTTCCCTGGTGGTCCAGGGCTTAGGGCTCCGAGTTTCCAACGCAGGGGGCCTGTGTTCGATCCCTGTTTGAGGAACTAAGATCTTGCGTGCTGCACAGTGCAGCCAAAAAATAAAACAATAAATACAATAAAATTAGATTGTTATATTAAAAAAATAAGATCACGGGCCAGAACAGAGGCCTGGTGGGCGAGATGTCATCAGCTCGAGGAGTGTGTGGAACCCGTCTTCCCAAGGCCAGGGCTGTGCCCAGGAGATTCACTCTTCCCTCTGGTGCAAGACCTCCTTGTGGGCAGCCAGGCACCTCTGGGAGAAGCCTGGGGGCAGCAGCTCCAGGGAGCCCCAGGGCAGGGAGACTAATGCTCCTCCACCCCTTGGCACCCCCGCCAGGGCTGTTCCCTTAGGACAGAGGCTCTCGAGAGGGGAGGGCCCAGCAGGCATCTGGTTCCTGGTTCCCCTGGCACTGTGACCACCCACCCCTGGGTCCAGCGTGACTCACAGTCCACAGTTTCATCCACGGAGAAGCGTCTACAGGAGCTGTCTGGGAGCGAGTGGGCACCAGCTGGCAGCCAGAGGGCTGTGATCGGGTGAGCCGGACCAAGTGGGGTCAGCCGTTTGGGGGGGCTCTGTCACAGCTGTGTTGTTCCCCGTGGATCCAGCCCCTCCTCTGACAGAACAGCCCGTTCTCAGTTATCACAGGGCCCAAACAGGAGGGCCAGGCCAGGCCCCGGAATCAGGGTCTGGGGATCCCTTCCCTCCTCCCCTCTCTCCCCTGGGCCTGCCTCACCCTTGGTCCCTGCACCCCGGTTCTCTGCCTGCCAGGCAGCGAGGTTGACAGGTGGGTCCCCAGCACCCAAAGCACCCCTGCCCCACTTTCAGGCTTCCTCTGCTTGGACCAGCCCACCACCGGTGAACAGGCTCTGGGACCCCTGGGGATTGAGGAGGGGGTCATTGTCCCACAAGCAGGAGCAGGACGCTCCAAGAGCCCCAACCCATGTGCGACCCAGGGGGGCCCCAGGCTCTGCCGCCCCGCCGCCATCTCCAAACGCCCCCCAGTCCGTGTCTGTGCCAAGCTCTCCTGCCCAGAGAAGGCAGCGCCGGGCAGAGCAGCCCAGACACCAGCAGTCCTCCGGGCGCCAGCCCCCTCTTGCCCCCCAGGTTCTGTGGGAGGCGGCAGCGGGTTCCCACACCTCCCCTCCCGGGGTCTGGCTGTCTCTCCTTCTCCCTTCAGGTCCCCTGTGATTGGACGGATGCAGGAGGCTTCCTGCCCACGTAGAAGAGGATGATGCAGAGATGCTCCTGACCGACAGGAGGAAGAGGACGGCCCTCCCGAGACCTGCGCCAGAGGTGTGAGGGGCCTGCCCTCCTCTCCCACTAGCTGGCTCTAGGCTGGAGGAGGGAAGAAGCCTTCCATTAAGGGTGGGGATGCCCAGGGACCGGTGGCGGTCCCCATGCAGGAGCCTCCTTCCCTTCCCAGCGTCCTGTACAGGCCCCTTAGGAAAGCCCAGCGGTCCCCTTGGGGCCCCATCCACCCGGGACAGGGCAGTAGATGGGGAGTCTGGAGAGGAGGCGGTCCTGGGCACCCACCTCCCCCAACCACCCCCTCCCCCTCCTCCCCTCCCCCATCCCTCCACCCCTTCCCCCTCCCCCCTCCCCCCATGCCTCCAGGGCCTCCCCTGCCCCTCCTCCCCAAGCTGCAGGTGGGGCTGAGAGTGCTGACTGGCAGGTCCGAGGAGGCTGCGGGGGCACACCCAGGTTGGGACAGAGTGTGTGTCACGACCAGGGCTGGGCCTCTTCAGGGCCAGGAGGGCTGGGGTGGGAGATGGCGCTGTGCCCCCAGGAGCAGCCCCAGGGCCTCGCCTTGATGCGGCATGGGGCCTGCAAACCCAGGGCAAGGGCAGACCCCACTACCCACCACCAGGAAGGTGCCCTCGGGCAATCCTGGGGCGGCAGGAGCAGCCGTGACGCGGAGTTTCGATGCTGAGTTCATCACTCACCAGAGACTGAGGGACAAGGAGGGATTGTTGAGAACCGGCCTCCCTCGACCTCCCGTGGTGGGGCGCTCATTTCCTGCTTGGGTTCTGCACCGTCATCAGAATCAGAAAGGGGCTCATGCCTTCCTGGGGTCGGGTCTGGACAATAAGGTAGCTCACCTTACTTTTTTTTGCATATTTAGCTGTATTATGTAAACACCGCACGTCTGCAAACCTAAAGCTCCGCACCCAGAAACAGACACCCGAGTGTGGTCAGAGAGCCCCTCCCGAGCGCGGGGCGGGCATTTGGGCGGGTTGGGCGGGCGGGCCGTGCCGAGCCCCTCCACAGGGGCCCGTCTCTGGCCCGCAGCCAGCTCTGCTCTGCACAGCCGGTGGGGTGAGTAATGCCTGTCCCACTGTCAGACCCAAGCTGATGGGAGAAGCAAGAGTCAGCACAAACAGCAATTAGGGTAATCGTTTTGTTGAGAGAGTTCGCAGATTTCACCGCACGGGTGAGGGCATCTTCACGGGCAGCCTGGGGAGGAGGCCGCAGGGCCATCACGGCGGCCACTCCGGGCCCGCGGAGGGAGCAGGGTGATGCAAGGCGGGGTGGGGAAATGGGGCGCCCCGCTGGGGGTCTCTGAGCTTGCCCCCAACACTCACGGGGGCTGCTTTGCCATGGAGACTGATCGTGAACTCTGAGCACCTCCAGGCAGAGGGCTGTCTCCCAAGGGAAACGCTCTCCCTCCCACCCCCGCCTCCCCAGGCCCCTCGCAGGCTCCCCAATTGCTTCCAAGAGGTTCGACGCACTCAGGGGGCCCTGCCTCCAGGACACCAGGGATAGCAGAGCTGCTGGGACTTCGGGGCACCCCGGGGGCTGTCACCTGGCAGCTGGACTCCAGAGTGAGATTTCGGCCGCGGCAGCTCCCCGGCTGTGCCCTCCACAAAGGGGACTGGGCTCGAGAGGGGCTGGCGGCCAGGCCCCTGCTCTGTGGCCCTGCCCAGAGCCATCTTGCTCTGCTTAATCCTCATAACAAGCCTGCCAGGGGGGTGCTGTGGCCCCCACTTCACAGGGTTACCCACGGGGCCCTGCTGAGGGAAGCCTTTGTCTCCCACACGGAGGAGTCCTGATCACACTGCCGCGGGCTTCTAAAGACACACACATGTGCTCTGGACGTTGCAGCCAACAATCTCTCACACCAGGAACCTGTCTCTTCTTCAAGCAGCGCCCCGGGAGGGCGGTGCCCGGGGGACCACAGTGTTGGCCGTAGCCCGTCCGGCGGCCTGTCCTGAGAGCCGTCAGTCTAAGCACCTGCACCATCTGAAATGCAGAGCCCCGGGTGTTCCCCAGACCTGCGTCATAAGGAGACTCCCAGGGCGTTCGACGCACGTTCAGATTTGAGAAGCTCTGACTTAGGGCAGAGCTTATATGGTAAACAGTTTCCAAACTAGAAATGATTATACCGATATACAGATATCTCTATTGCAATCCATATCACTTTCTCCATTATTCCCAAATCTGCGTTATGTCTGTTTCTTTTAGCTGAAGGGGAAAATTTAAATGATGAAAAGTTGCATAATCCAGGTAGGGGACTAGAAAAAGAAAAACTCAGACCTTTGTGGTATTTCTCCAGTGACTCAGAAAGTGTGAAAGTGTTAGTGGCTCAGTTGTGTCCGATTCTCTGCTACCCCATGGACTGTAGCCCACCAGGCTCCTTCATTCCACAGGCCAAGAGACACAATGAAGCCCAGAGACACAGTGACTCGTCCACAGTCACACGGGGGCCTGGCCAGGCAGCTGGGGGGCAAGGACCCCCAGGCCAGGGCTCTTTCCCCCTGGAAACCCATCCTCCTTTCTCCCACCACGTCCCATTGCTTATTAAACTAAGCTGGTCGAGCCCAATCTGACATCTCTGAGCAGTTCCAGCAAATCGTGTAGGGATTTCTGAAAAAAGAAAGACTGCACTTCCTGTTGAAGGCTGGTAGACCATCCCTCCCTGAGGATGGACCTTCGGGACCAAGGACTTGGCCGGTGTCGTGAACCAGTGACTGAACCGGAGCCCTGCTCTGGTTCCCCTCCCAGGCACACGCCTCAGTTTACCCGCATGAAAGAAGGCATCATGCCTCCCAGGGCGCGTGAGGCTGCGTAAGCTCTCAGGGTGACCGCCCCCTCGGAGACAGGGCCCCATTGTGTTTCCCCGTTGGGCTTAATTGCGGCCGCATCCCCTCGCTGCTTGAAGACATCCCATTAAGTGGGGTGCATGAAGCCACAGGCCTGGGGAGGGGGCGGCAGGGGCGGGGTGTGGAGACTGACTTCCCGCAGAGGTGTAGCTGGCCTCGTAAATTCCTGTGAATTCCTCCCGGGGAGGTGACTCCCTGGCTAATTTTCCCAGAGCTCTTGGAGCACATTCTTTTCTGGGGACGAGTGAAACCAAAGCCGGCTGGCAGAGGGGAGAGAGGCAGGCGGTGGGCAGGTGCTGGGCAGGAGCAGCGGGCCTGTGTGGGGTGCCAGGCCACGGGGCCGCACCATGCCGGGGCCCCCTCCCCTGGTCGAGGTCTTACGCCGTGCTGTCCCCCAGCCTTGGGTCTCACACCCTCACCGCGTCAGGCTCCCCTGGGGCTGGCCAGGAGGCCAACAGCTCAGGCCAGGTGACCGAGAGCGTTCGGGGTTTGAGTCTGTTTCCCAGGGCAGCCGCACACGTTGGCACCCATCCGATGTCTTCACACCCACAGGGTCCCATCTCATGGTCTAGGGGCTCTGCGGGAGAGCCCAGCCCGTGGAATGGCCTCCGGGGCCCAGATGTCCTCAGCGCTGGTGGCACGGCCACTCCTGCTGCTGACTCTATGCCCTTCTTCCCTGGCTCCATCGCTCTCTGCCTCCTCCAAGAAGGACACTGGTCATGGGCTTCAGGCACACCCGCAGCCCAGGGTGACCTCATCTCCAGATCCTTCGCTTGACTGTATCTGCAAGGACCCCTTCCCAACAAGGTCCCTTCCCCAGGTTTTGGGGGCAGGATATGGACACATCCTTTGGGGGGTGCCCCAGTGCCCCCATGATGACTGTGCTCTCCAGCAGCTCAGTCCACCCCAGACTGTCCTGTGCTGTCTTGGGGGTGGGTGTGGAGGGAAGTCCCCCACTGAGGGCTGCAGGGATGACCTCACAGGCTCAGCTCGGCCACTGAGTCCCACAGTCGTTCTGAGCCCTGGCTGCACAGTGGGGGCGCTAACGGGGCGACACTTTTCTTGGGAGGGAAACGGATGGGCAGATGCCAGACCACTCTGGAGACTGAAGACCTGGACAGACAGGAAGCAGGGTCACGAAGCCTTGTGCAAAAACCAGAGGTGAGCCACGCCAGGGAGTGCTCCCTCCCCCAGGACATCCCCTCTCAGGGCTCCTTGCGTGGACCGCACACTTGCCTCCCACCGCCCTCGGCCCCCAGCGGCCCGTTCCCAAAAGGCCGCGAATTTTACCACCACGGCACTGTGCCCACCCTCCCCAGCCCAAGGTCTGAGCTGAGGGCAGTGAGGTGGGCAGGTGTGTCTGGCTTCAGCAGAGTTCAAAGTCACCAGTTCCCAGGCCAGCAGGGTGGGGGCAGAATCCTCCGTGACAAGCCGCCCTGGCCTCCTGGGGGCAGAAGGCCAGCATGGGTGGCCCTGCAGGGCGAGGAGAGGCCCCCCGGCCCCTCCAGAGCTTAGGGGCCAGCGCAGGGCCAGGGCTGCAGATGGCGGCATCAGAGGACCCCCCGTTTCTCTCCGGCTCCTGTACAAATGGGCCCGGTCCAGCACACCCCAAGCAGGGCCTCTGGGATGACAGTACCTCCTGGAAGGTGGGAGGAGGGCAGTTGGGCAGAGCGGTGCCCAAACAGGCCACTGGCCACAGGATGTCCTAACAGAACACACCGATGGGACATCTGAGCACTGCTTTACCGGGCCTTGTCTCAGGGATGCTGGTGACGCGGATGCCTCACCGTGCGCTGGGGAAGGCAAGCTGTCCAGCTCAGGATGCTGTGGGGAGGGGGTGCCTGCGGGTGGGGGGTGAGGGCAGGGTGTGATGGAGCTGAGTTGGGAGGAGGAGCAGGGCAGAGGGGCCACAAATCACACCCCTGTGGCCCCCAACGCAGGCAGGGTCAGCAGGAGACGGCAGACCTTTGGGAGCAGCCTGAAGCCCAGCGCCCACAGGGCCCAGGAGCCAGGGCACCTGGCCTGCTGGCTGTCTGGACTCCTGCTAAGAAAGCACTGGGTGGGCTCCCAGCCAAGGCGGGGGTTGAGGGGGGTCGATGAAGACAGGGCTCCGCCCCCAGCGGGACTTAGCCCAGCCCCACTGGTGCCCATCTGCGGCTGGCAAGCTGCCAGGAAGCAGCTCAGAGCAGAAACACCGTGGGGTGCCAGCTGGCCTGGGTGTGGCCCCTGTCTGGGGCGCGGACAGGTGACTCATCCTATTACCAGGAGGCTGTGAGGGCTGGGGCAGGTGACTGTGGGACCCAGGGGAGCACAGAGCCCGAGGCGAGGCGGGGGGTGGCTCATACCTCAGCCCTGCCAGCTCCCGGCTCCCACGGCCTCCAAATACCAGGACGCTCCCAGCAAGGCCTGGTCTCAGTCTCCCTGCGGTTTCACCAGTCGGCCCGCCCCCCACTGTCCCCCAAAGGGAGCCGCGGCCCAGCCTCTGGGGTGCAGGAGGCCTGTGTGAGGCGGGGTCCCATCGTTTCTGCCCTCAGATGTCTCCTCTGACGGATCCAGGGCTTGAGCAGATGGTCTCCGAGACCCCCTTCACCGGTGACGTTCTGAGGTCTCCAAAGTCAATGACGCCAGAGTCAGGACCACAGAGGACGGTCCTGGCCGGGAGGGGGAGGGGAGAGGATGCAGGGGGGAGGGGCCAGGCCAGGCCTCAAAGCCTGGGAGGGGCAGCAGTGGCCGGCAGTGCAGGGGGCTCTGGGGGGGGAGGGTGGACAGGAGGCCTCAGGGAGGAGGGAAGGATGCTCCGCTTATCATTAAGCTCCTGCAGGGCACCTGGCACGGGGCTAGACGGGTGGTAAACATTTTATACGTGTTTATGGTTACAAGAAGCCTGTGAGCTGGGTGTGACTAACCTAACAAAGGAGGAAACTGAGGCAGGGAGGTCAAGCGGCTGGTTCAAGGTCACACAGCTAGTAGTGGCTGCATTGTTCCCCAGGCCGCCTCCTGGGGACCCCCTGGAGCCTGTGCTCCGGGGTCTTCAGTCCTGCAGGGAGCCATGTGCCCCTGCCCTCTCCCCCCCCGCCCCCACCCCGATCCTGAGGCCCAGGCCCCGCCCGGACCCCAGTCCTGTCACAGGTTTGCAAAACAGCAGCGCTGGCCCGGGGCGGGCGCTGGGTTTGGCCGCGTGGGTAGGACAGAACTGGAATTTTGGGTTGGCAGCGGGGCGGGGCGGAGCAGATCCCGATCCCGCGCTGACAGCAGCCAGTTGGGCGGGGCCGGCCGCCGCTGTTATTCATCACCCGCCCAGCCCCCAGCCCGGACACCGCCATCCAACCCCCCCGGCGCCCCGCCCCGCACCCCCCCCCCCACCCAGGGAGACCAGAGCGGCAGCTCCCGGAGAGTCCCGGGTGTCGGGGGCCGCGTGCACAGCCCGGCCTGGGCCCTGAGCCGGACCCGCCCAGACTCGCCGGCTCCGCAGGCCCCCGCTCCCCGCCCCACTCGGCCGGAGCTGGCCCCCGGCCCCTGCTGGTGGCATGGATCAAGGGGCACAGCCGCCCCCGGGTCCCGCGCGGCCTCGGGGACCGGGTCCCGGGTCACGTGCTCCCGTCGTCCAACCAGGACCCCCGCGAGGGGCTTGGGGCGTGGCCTCTGCCGCTCCACGTCCCCCTCGAGGGCGGACTCTCCAGGCGCGATGGCCTGGGACGACAGGGCTGCGGGCACCCACACCTAGGGTGGCATGAGGTCACACCAGGACTGAAGTCCAGGGTCTGTCCAGTCCTACCCTGGTCCCCCGAGCGCAGCAGGGGTCCAGAACCCTGCGAGGGGCCACCACAGAGTTCATTCGTTCAGATCCTTGGGAGGACACTTCCTTAGACTGGTCTTCCCCAAGATGACCTGGAAGGGCAGAGGGGCAGGGCACTCTGACTTCCCGGGGCGGGCTTCTCTCAGGAGGTGTGCAGAGAGGGTCCCTGCGCTCCCTGGAGGCGGAGAGGAGGGCTGGGGCCGCGTGCCTCCTGGGGGTACCCCCGCCAGCAGGTGGTGAGAGGAATAGGAAGGTGCTGGGAGAAGCCAGCCTTTAGGAAATCGAAGGCTGGGCCTCCATTGTCCCAGAGACCTGGCCCCAGAGCAGGCAGGTGCACTGGGTGACACAGCAAGGATTTTCTGAGCATGCAGTGTGTGCCGGTGTGAGCAGCGGGGAGAGAAAGGACGCTCTCAGCCCTCCCTCAGGCTCATACAGTGCCAGGGGCTGCCAGGTAGGTGCCAGGCACACAGCCCCCTGGAGGGGGCACTGAATTCACTTGTTTTGGGGGAATTCCTGGGCAAACAGGGCTGATTAGCTGACAGGTGGCAGGAGGCGGCTGTGGAGCGACTCGTCCCTCCTGCTTCAGGTCCCTCAGTGGCCTTTCAACCCTCTTAGAACAAATCCAAGCCCCAGACAGAAGCCTAGAGAGGCCGGCAAGGTCTCGTGCTGGTGGCCCCCGGGCCCGTCGTCATCTTAGTCTCTCGGCTGTGTCTGACGCTGTGACCTCGTGGTATTCTCTGGGTAAGAATACTGGAGTGGATAGCCATTCCCTTCTCCAGGACATCTTCCTGACCCAGGGATAGAACTTGGGTCTCCTGCATTGCAGGCAGATTCCTTACCTTCTGAGCTAAAGTGCTATTAATAACTGCACTCATGCATTGAGGCATTTGAAATGTGGCCGCTTTGTCTGAGGCACTGAATTTTTTTTTTTTTTACTTCATTTAGTATTTTTTAATTAAAAACATTTTAATTGAAATATAGTTGATTTACAATGTTGTGTTAGTTTCAGATGTACAGCAAAGTGATTCAGCTATACATATGTGTGTATATATACAGATGCTTTTTCAGATTCTTTTCCCACATAGATTATCACAGAATATTGACTATCCAGCAGAAGGAAGGATGCTGAAGCTGAAGCTCCAGTACTTTGGCGTCCTCATGTGACGAGTTGACTCATTGGAAAAGACTCTGATGCTGGGAGGGATTGGGGGCAGGAGGAGAAGGGGACGACCGAGGATGAGATGGCTGGATGGCATCACTGACTCGATGGACGCGAGTCTGAGTGAACTCCGGGAGTTGGTGACGGACAGGGAGGCCTGGCGTGCTGCAGTCCATGGGGTCGCAAAGAGTGGACACGACTGAGCGACTGGACTGAACGGCACTGAGCAGAATAGAGCTGGCTATGGACCTGTGCTGTAGACCTGGCGACACTGTCTAGCGCCCTGAGCTAGACCGCACTCGCTTCTCACTTATCTGTTTTATGGATAGTAGTATCAGTTCAGTCGTGTCCGACTCTTTGCGACCCCATGGACTGCAGAACGCCAGGCTTCCCTGTCCATCACCAACTCCAGGAGTTTACCCAAACTCATGTCCATCAAGTTGGTGATGCCGTCCAACCATCTCACCCTCTGTCGTCCCCTTCTCCTCCTGCCTTCAATCTTTCCCAGCATCAGGGTCTTTTCCAATGAGTCAGCTTGTTGCAAAGTATTGGAGTTTCAGCTTCAGCATCAGTCCTTCCAGTGAACACCCAGGACTGATCTGCTTTAGGGTGAACTGGTTGGATCTCCTTGCAGTTCAAGGGACTCTCAAAAGTCTTCTCCAACACCAAGGTTCAAAAGCATCAGTTCTTCAGCGCTCAGCTTTCTTTATGGTCCAGCTCTCACATCCATACGTGACCACAGGAAAAACCGTAGCTTTGACTAGATGGACCTTTATCGGCAAAATGTTGTCTCTGCTTTTTAATATGCTGTCTAGGTTGGTCATAGCTTTTCTTCCAAGGAGCAAGCGCCTTTTAATTTCTTGGCTGCAGTCACCATCTGTGGTGATTTTGGAGCCCAAGAAAATAAAGTCTGTCACTATTTCCATTGTTCCCCCATCTATTTGCCATGAAATGATGGGACCAGATGCTATGATCTTAGTTTTTTGAATGCTGAGTTTTAAGCCAGCTTTTTCATTTCTTCGTTCACTTTCATCAAGAGGCTCTTTAGTTCCTCTTCACTTTCTGCCATAAGGGTGGTGTCATCTGCATATCTGAGGTTATTGGTATTTCTCCCGGCAATCTGGATTCCAGCTTGTGGATGATGTACTCTGCATATAAGTTAAATAAACAGGGTGACAATAAATAGCCTTGATTTCCCAATTTTAAACCAGTCTGTTGTTCCATGTCAGGTTCTAACTGCTGCTTCTTGACCTACATACAGATTTCTCAGGAGGCAGGTCAGGTGGTCTGGTACTGCTATCTCTTGAAGAATTTTCCACAGTTTGTTGTGCTTTACATAGTCAAAGGCTTTGGCATAGTCAATAAAGCAGAAGTAGATGTTTTTCTGGAACTCTTGCTTTTTCCAATGGATGATCCAGTGGATGTTGGCAAGTTGATTTCCGGTTCCTCTGCCTTTTCTAAATCCAGCTTGAACATCTCGAAGTTCACGATTCACATACAGATGAAGCCTGGCTTGGAGAATTTTGAGCATTACTTTACCAGCGTGTGAGATGAGTGCAATTGTGTGGTAGCTTGAGCATTCTTTGGCATTGCCTTTCTTTGGGATTGGAATGAGAACTGACCTTTTCCAGTCCTGTGGCCACTGCTGAGTTGTCCAAATTTGCTGGCATATTGAGGGCAGCACTTTCACAGCATCATCTTTCAGGATTTGAAACAGCTCAACTGGAATTCCATCACCTCCACTAGCTTTGTTTGTAGTGATGCTTCCGAAGGCCCACTTGACTTCACATTCCAGGATGTCTGGCTCTAGGTGAGTGATCACACCATAGTGATTATCTGGGTCTTGAAGATCTTTTTTGTACAGTTCTTCTGTGTATTCTTGCCACCTCTTCTTAATATCTTCTGCTTCTGTTAGGTCCAGACCATTTCTGTCCTTTCTCGAGCCCATCTTTGCATGAAATGTTCCCTTGGTATCTCTAATTTTCTTGAAGAGATCTCTAGTCTTTCCCATTCTACTGTTCTCCTTTGTTTCTTTGCACTGATCGCTGAGGAAAGCTTTCTCATCTCTCCTTGCGATTCTTCGGAGCTCTGCCCTCCCTGGGAGACCCGCAGGCATAGGAGCGCGAGTGTCTGTTAATTCCAGGCTCTTGTTTTACCCGCCCCTCGTTGTGCTGTAGCTGGAGCAGTCAGCACAGACACAGGGCACTCCCGTCACCATACAGAGCCGTGCGGGACCCCGCCTGCCTGTGCCCACCTGTGCGCATCTCCCCTACACACCCCGAGGCCACGCAGGTCTATGGGTCCTGAGGACATGGTCAGGTTTGTGGCCTTTACACCCATGGTTCACACGGCTGAGACCGATCGCCTGAGTGCCGGGCTCTGACCCTCCCAGACCACCTCAGAGGGTGAAGGCCACCCTTCACAGTGCTGTCCGCAGGCACTGGCCCGCAGTGCAGCCCTTCAGCCCCGGGACAGCTCACAGGACAGCCTGAGCAAGCTGCACACGGAGCGACAGCCACACAAAGACAGGGAGTGGGCACTGGGCACCAGGAGAGCGGGCAGGGCTGGGAGGGATGAGAGCGAGAGGAGGCTGTGAGAGGCTGGGGATGGCAGCGGGGTCCCCCGGGAAGGTTCTGTCTCCCGAGTTGGGGAACCCACTAGCTGACCAGGGACTCAGCTAGAGCAGCTGGGCAGGCGTCACGGGAGGCTCACGGCTGCCTGCAGCGGAGGGCGGGTGCGGGTGGACAAGGCAGGGGCCGGAGGCCTGGGCTGCACCAGGCGGGCCGTGCCTTCCAGCTCGGGGTCCACCTGGGAGCCGCCAGCTCTGGCTCCATCTGGGGTTCGAGTGGAGGTGGCCGCCTCACCCGGGGGACTGAAACAGGAGCCCCAGGGGCCTGCTCTCAGCCTCCACCCGGGCCAGGGCTCCAGACTGGATCGGCTACTGCTGCCTCCCCCGCCTCCAGGAGGTGAGCTGGATGCAGGGGAACTTGGTCTCTCTGAGCATCGTGTCCTAGGACAGGGCCTGCCAAGCGGGCGGTCCTCACGGAACACCGTCAAATGAAGGAACCCGTCGTCCACTTCTTGGTCACAAAGCTGCGAGCCTGAGCATTGGGAGTGGTGGACTCGGGGTCACAGGCGGCCTGCCGGGCAGGGAGAGGGTGAGACCCCCATTCGTACTCGTCATGGCGACATCTTTGAGGATGAAATCGACTCTTGTTTCCGAATCAAGTCAGAGTTAACTTCTTACAAGATGCTTTCTCCCTAGACCGCCCCACACCCTCACGACTCAAGTCACCCACACCCGCCAAGGTATCTTTACCATCTACAGGCATGCTCATCTCAGGGGCCGTCATGACCTCTGCTCTCTCCTTGGGGACCGTGGCCCTCTCAGCCTGTTTCTGAGCAGGGCCCCATGGGGCAGGGCTGGGGCAGGTGGAGAAGGGAGGTGATGGATGGCAAGAGCTGTGGCCTGAGACCAGTCTTCCAGCCAGAATAAGCCTCACCGTGGTCCCAGACCTGTGGCATGAGCCCTCTTCCTTTCTTCTTTTTAAAACTTCTGTTTATTCTCTTGGCTGCATGGAGTCTTGGTTGTGGCTCACGGGATTTCTAGTTGCAAACTCTTTGTTGAAGCTTGTGGGATCTAGTTCCCTGGTCAGGGATCAAACCCGGGGCCTCCTCCTTGGGAGCTCAGAGTCTTGTTCGCTGGACCACGGGGGAAGCCCTAGTCCCCTTCCTTTCTTTCTCCCAGGTGGAGGTCTGACTGGGTTCAGGTCTCTGCTGCACCACTGACTTCATGGTTCTGAGTGTGTTTTCTCATTGGCAAAGCCATATCTCCTGCAGGTTGGGGGGGCGGTGTGGGGAGATAAAATCGTGTCTGCAGCGTGGACGGGCTCCTGGCACCAGCCCGCCCTCCATCCACATCTGCGTCCACACTTCCTTTCTCCTTGATGTTGGAGGCAGGAGAGACAAGGTAACTGGTCCGGGCGTTAGGGTGATGGTGGGCTGGGGAGCTACCAAGTCTGCCTCCTCACTCCACAAATTTGGTGGGGAGGACAGAGGAGGGGACCAGTCCAGCACCATGAAGCGAACCTGGGACGCGGCTGGGGCTGGGTCCCCGAAGGCCTGGCTTTCATGCCATGTGATGGAACAGATGCTGTAAAAAGGCTGGTCCACGGAAGGCTTTCAGCGGCTGCTTGTCATGGGGACATCTCAAAGAGGCAGTGCCTCACTGTCCCCAGGTGCCCCAGGGCTGGGTCCAGGCTGCCTGTGCTCACCAGCCTGGCGACCGTGCCAAGCCTGTTTGCTCATCTGAAAAACGAAGATGATGGTGCTGGTACTCAGCTCATAGGAAGATCGTAAGGATTCAAACCAGGCTGTCCATGTAACGGCCCAGACCGTGCTGATTGGTGGGAGCACAGCGAATACTTGCTGTGGCTTTCAATGTATCACAATATTAATACCAAAATCATAGAGAAGCATCTAGAAAAACTTCATATCTGGAAGCGATTCTAAAGAGAATCAGTTTTGCCCTCCAGGGGCCTTTTGTAGCAATATGGGCTACTTCCATCACCCTCTTCAGGGACCTTTCTGCATCCTACAGGTAGCAAAACTCTCATTATTTAAAGATGTAATTAACATTTATTATGGCCAGCATATTAGGTTGTAGATGGTCCAAGTGTGTGATACAATGGACTCGTGTTTTTATATGTTGTTATGTGTTTACAGGACGATGGGGCACTTCTGTCATCAGTGTGCCCTGAACTTTAAGGCCCATTTTATAGGGCTTTTACAAGGAGGCTGGTCGTGTGGAAGGGAGAGCCAGGTTTGATGGGAATGGAGGCTTCGCCGTGTATTAACTGGTGACCAGGGGCAAGCTACTGTTCCCTGGGTCAGGGAACTGCAGAGGGTGGGCCCGATGATGGCCAGCCCCGACAGACTGAGGCTAGAAGTGGGATCTTACAGCTGGAAGCCATGGTCAAGGTCTGCAGGGGGGGACTTGGCCATCTGCGACCTATCGTTGGTCCCACCTCTGGCTCACTTGGCACTAAGTTCTTAGGGACCTAACCCTCAATTATCAAACTATTTCTATTGAAGCCATGACATGCTTTACGGTATTCTGCTCTGCACGTGGCTCCCAGGAATGCATTACGGAGAACAGCTGGGCTGCTGCGTGTAACACCCACGTCTCAGGCAGCCAGAGAGGGACCATCACGTGGGCCCTAAGACCGTCCTCGGGCTTCTCCATCCCTCCTCACAGCATCCCTACAAGCGCAGCTTCTGAGCGTCCCCTCTACAGCGCAGAAGGGCAAACTGAAAGGGAAGGACATGAGCTCTGAGTGCCAGCTACAAAGGAGAGCAGAGGCGACGGCTGGAGGAGCCCCTGGGCCTCACTGCAGCTCAGCACTGGATGTCCAGTGTGTCAGGAAGGGCACGACTGTGCTCAGGGCCTTTTGCTTAACGGGGAAAGGCAGCGTGCCTGCCTTTAGAAAGATTTCCATCCACATAAGTTTAAAATCTTCAGTTTCTGTTACACACCAGGTCTGAAGTCAAGGCTATAGGAACGAAGCGTCACTAGACATGTCCCCAGGGAGTGTGGGTGAGCGGGCGCAACTTCCCAGAGTAATAAATCCACCACCGGGTACTTTGAAAAGGCCAGGCAACCTTCCAGTTTGTCTGTAAGGATCTCAGCAGGATTCGAGTTACTTAGTTCATGTTACCTTAATTTACCTTAAGTTAGCCAGTCCTCATTCATCGGTTAAAACTGACTTTTATTGAGCCCCTAAGATGGGCCAGGAGCCCATTTTAGGATTTGAGTCCAGAGTTTCAGAGACATCCACTGTTCAACCAGTGTTGCCCTGGGGAACCCATGCCCGGGATGGGGGTGGGGGTGCTACCCGGTGGTTTTGCATCTCACGTCTCGCCCTGGGTGGGCTTCGGGCCCCCACCTCTTCCCTTCAGGTCGGAAGCTGTCTTAGCGCCGAGCCTTTGGACAGGGCTGTGCTTCTGCGTCAGCCTGGGAGCCCCCATCCACAGGGTTGGTCTCTGCCCTGACCCCTGGACGGAGGGAGACGGGCGTCGGGCTGTGCGGGGCGCCCCGTGGAGAAGGACTCTTTTCCTGGAGAGAAGTCTCCCGCGGCCCGAGCTGCGCGCACGCTTTACTCCTGAGCGCGCAGGACGGGGCCAGAGGGCGGCTCCCCGGAGGCGGCCTCGCCTCGGCAGGTCGCGGCCAGAGGGACGGGGACAAAGGGAGAGAAAGGAGGAAGCCGCCACGGTCCACGTTCGGGACTGGAAGCCCTGCCCCCGAGAGCGCCCGGCCCGCTTCGCGGCGCCCGGGGCTCCGGCGGAGCGGCCGCGGCGGGGAGGGGGCGGCGCGGGGCGGGGCGGTATATCCAGTCTGGCGGAGGGCGGGCCCTGCAGTGCCGGGCCCCGGACGGCGGGTGGAGGCGCCGGGAGCAGCCGAGAGCCGTCGCGCGCGCGGACCGTCGCTCTATGGGCACAGGGAGCCGCTGAGCGCGAGAAGAGCCCGCTCCCGCCGCCGCCCGCACCTCGCGCCGCTCGGCTCGCTCTCCAGGCCCGCGCCCCGCGCCCCGCGCCCCGCGCCCGCGCCGCCATGAACCACTCGCCGCTCAAGACCGCCTTGGCCTACGAGTGCTTCCAGGACCAGGACAACTCGACGCTGGCCCTGCCGTCCGACCAGAAGATGAAGACCGGCACGTCGGGCCGGCAGCGCGTGCAGGAGCAGGTGATGATGACCGTCAAGCGGCAGAAGTCCAAGTCCTCCCAGTCGTCCACCCTGAGTCACTCCAACCGAGGTAAAGGCCGGATGCCCGCGTGGCCGTTCGCCCCTCCCCGACGCGCCTCCCAGGTGGCAGGGCGAGGGGCGCGCGCGTCCCCATCCGGGGGCGCGGGGCAGGGTCCGCGCGGAGGGCTCCAGCGGGCGCGCCCTGCCTCCTGGTCCACCTTGGAGCCGCGGCCCTGACCGCTCAGCGGCGGACAGTCAGGGCCGACCTCGGGTCCAGGGATTCTCTTCCCCAGCCGGCTCCGGGGGTCTCTCCCCAGGCCGATCCTGCCCAGCTGCCCGTGGTCGAGCGTCCCTCACCCCTCCCGCCCCAACGTTCACGGACTTAGCTGTGGGGTCCCAGTCCGGGGCGGAGCGGGGCGCCCAGTGCCTGGCTGGGATGGGCGGGGAGTCACGGAGCCCGCCGAGAACCCGGGAGGGGCGCGCACTCCGGGAACGGGCCCAGGAGGCAGGCGCCCCTGTGATGGCGCCAGCGCCGGAGCCTCGCACCCGGAGGAGGCAGTGTGCTTCCCAGGTCGCCCCAGGGCAGCGCGGACCCTGGGGGCTGAGGCCGGAGAGGGGTACAGGACGCCCTTGCCCCGAGGCTGAGAGCAGCCCCCTCTCCCTGGGACTCACCTGCCCACTCAGCCAGTGTAGAAGTATGCCTCTTAGAGGCCAGAGGCAATTTGGTTGGAGGTCGAACCGCCCCTACCCCTGGCTGGGCCCTGGTGCTGGGCACTCCTTGATCTAGGCATGGGCCTGGCCAGCCCCTCCCTGCTGCACTGAGGTCCCCCAGCTGTTAGGGAAGGGCAGGAGAAAGGGGCAGGACCCTTGAAACTCAGGGAGGAAGGTCTGATACCTGACAGGCGCCTTAGTGGAAGTTCTAGACCAAAGACTTTCATACAGAGCATTTCCCAGTGAGAATTACATGTAAGCCAGCAGGTACCTTCTACTTAATTATTTGGTTAAGTTTGTGAAAGTCGGGTCAGTCGTGTGTGTGCAGCTGTTTGGGATCCCATGGACAGTAGCCCCCCAGGCTCCACTGTCCATGGAATTCTCCAGGCAATAATACTGGAGTCTGTTGCCATTTCTTTCTCCAGGGGATCTTCCCAACTCAGGGACTGAACCTGGGCCTTCTGCATTGCAGGCAGATTCTTTACTGTCTGAGCCATCAGGGAAGCCCAGTAGTTTAAGGCCAATAAGAAAGCTGCAGACTGTAAACCAGTACAGGTCAACCAAGGTTTATTTATTGGAAAAAAAAAAAAAAAAAAAAGAGGTATATTTTTCAAGTCAGGAGCTCATGAGAGAGTGGGGTAGATGAGAGTAGCAAAGAGGGGGACACAAAGGGGATGGACCCCCGCCCGTGGCCCACACTCACATGCACAAGGGTACGCAGACACACACACACCAGCTCTCTCTCTCTCACACACACAGCAGCTCTCTCTCTCTCTCTCTCTCTCACACACACACCAGCTCTCTCTCTCTCTCTCTCACACACACACACACCAGCTCTCGCTCTCTCTCTCTCTCTCTCACACACACACACACACGGCAGCTCACGATTTCTGCACCCGTGCCTCTTTCTCTCCCCTGACTGGCCCCAGGTAGGGCTGAGGCCGGGAAGATGGCTGGCAGAGGACTGCTCTGCGCCCAAGCCCGCACGCCGGTGGCTCTGCGCTCCTGCCCCGGCTCCTCTCCCGCCAGGCTCCCACTCAGAGTCGCAGCTTCCTTTTTGCTTGGTGCCTTTGCGGCTGCTTCCAGCCTTTTTTGGAAGTGGGACTGGAAAACAAGCGCCCCTTTCTGGGCACAGCGCAGTCGCTGCTCACGCCGGCTTCCTCTCTCCCTGGGGCAGGGCTCGCCGGTCCCTCCCCGCCCGCTCCTCCCTGGCCTGCGCTGGGGGCCGCAGCTCCGGAGAAGACAGCCAGCCAGTCGAGGTGCCCGATGCCCCCTCCCAGCCCCAACAGGGTGCCGGCTGGGCGCCCCGGCCTCCCTGTCTGTGGTGACATCCCCTCCCCTTCTTGCGCCTCCTCCCCGAGGTCCTCTGGGGGCGTCAGCAGGTGTGCGTGGACTCTGCCGATGGCCGGCGCGTCCCTCTCCGAGGGCTGACCTTGTAGGCGTGTCCCTTTTACCCTTGGCTTGGACCAGTTTCCCCAGCGGGCGCTGTAACTGGGCGAGGCCATCAGGCCACCTGGAGCTGGTGTTTCTGGTTTGTCTGGCTTTGTCTTAGGAGGGATGCCCTCCTTTTGCAAGCGCCGCCCAGGCGCCCCCTGTTTGCTCCGTGACCACCGCTGCCGGCTCTGGCCTCTCTTTGTCCCGTTGGTTTCACTCGGCGCATGTGCTCTGGTTCCCAGGACTGGTGACGGGGTCCCTGGGGGGACCACATGCCAGGCCGTCCCCCTCCGCCCCAGGACAGACTCGGTTCTCCTTCTGTTTCCCACGACAGGAGAGCAGGCTTCTGTGGGGTCTTTGATTCTCCCGGCCCCCGTCCTGGCTCCAGCCCCTCAAGGCTGCTCTCCACCTGGTCCGTGACGGGCCTGGAGCCGTGGAGGATGGTGAAAGGGGCCCGTGGAAGGGGTCTGGTGCAGACGCCATGCCCTCCCCCAAAACCTGGGCCCAGACAGATGCCCTGCCCAGCCAGGCAGTCCCCATGGAGGGAGGGGCTCTGTGGGGCCTGGAGATCCTGCAGGAGGAATCTGCTCGGAACCTGCCCCCCGTCTTTTCCTGAAGGGGCTCTGGGGTGTGGCTACCCTTTCTTCCTGATGGTGCCCGTGGGCAAAGGGTGTAAGCCCAGGTGGGAAGCAGGCGGAACCTGGGGAGGTGGCAGCCCAGTGGGAGATGGGGGCTGGAAAATGTGACCCCCTTGAGGGGGAGTCCATGTGGGGCGGATTGTGCAGGAAGGGGCTGGCGCACTGTCGTCCCGCCCCAGAGAAGGCCCGGCTGTGCTCACGCCCTTCACACTCCGCTCGGAGCTCTGCTGAAAGCTGGCCAAGCCTACTCAGACTCAAACCCAAACCTGCTACCACCACCTCGCCCACACACACACGCGCGCACGCGCACGTGCACACACACACCTGCACGTACACACTCGCGCGCACACACACACATGCTGGAGCCCATTCCCTTCTGCACACCACTCCTCACTCCAGGTAGTACTGACCTGCCGCTCTGCCCACTGCCCTGAGACACGTCATTACCAGCTGGGGGTCCCATCTGCACCCTCCTCTGCAGCACGGGCAGAGGTGGGGGGTGCGCGGGGCAGGTGTCCTCTCCCCGAGACCCTGCTGGCGGAGGCTCGCACCCAGGGGGAGGGGTGGCACGGTCCCATCTAGGGCCGCGCTGGCCGGCTCTTGGGCTTGCGTGGGCCGTGTCTCAGCCCGAGGCTGCGCCCAGGGCAGGGGTCTGATCTCCGCTCTCTGGGAAGGTGTCCTGTCCCAGGTACGGGCCGGGCTCAGGCTCTGCTGGGCTTCTCCCTCGGGACCAGTGCCGAGGGACGAGGAGGGCAGGGTGTCTGTGGCGGCCTGTCCCAGAGCAGTGTCCTGATTAAACCTCGCGGGAGCCAGTGCTCCTTTCTTCACAACACCCCTTGGCTTGGAGCTGAGGATTTAGCAAGCATTTCCACCGGCCTGTTACAACACATGCAGAAACGCCGAGTAGTCCGGCTGTTCCACGGCACACACGTCCCAGCTTCCTGCTGCTTTGCTAAGCTCATTGATAAAGCTTAAAAAAACAAATAAAACAAACTCCTCTCCCCACGCACCAAACTCTCTGTATCAATACACCAGTGGCTCCGGGTTTAAAACTCTGGGAGCTGCCTCTGCTACAGGGCATGACTCCTAGAAGGTGTGTGATGTTTGAACAAAACAAAATGAGAGTGTTTCCCGGGAGTGGAAGGTAGCCTCGTGCAAGGCTCTTTATTGGCCGCACCCCTGAGGCACACATGTGTTCGCACAGGTGTCCTCACACACCCGCACACCCACCCCGCCTCCCAGCTCGTGCAGCCCCAGGAGGCATGAGCGCTCTCTGGAGCTGTTGCCAGCTGCTGTGTGACCTCAGGCCAGCCCTGCCTCTCTCTGGGTCCATGCAGCCATAAGAGGTGGGGCGTGATCACCCCCAGATGTTTCACTGGAAGCAGATTGCTTGTCTCGCTGCCTCTACAGACCGTTTCCGCAAACCACCTGCCGCGGCAAAAGGCCGCTCCTCACAAGACACAGCCCTCCCGGTCTCCCTCCAGGAAGATCGGACCCACTGAAACACCATCTCCCAGTGCACAGTGCTCTCAGCCGTGGCCACACGCTGGCAGCGCCTGGGGGTTTTAAAGAATGCGCGTGCCCGGGCGCCACCCTGGAAGCTGTGCTTCAGTTACTGTGGGGATAGTGTGGGCAGATGGGCTTCAACAGTTCAAGAAGCCTTGTTCGTGTCCCCGCCCTGCCTCAGACAGAGACCCAGTGTGGGGACCACCCCATCGCATGCACACACGCACACGCACATGCACACGCACACACACGCGCACACATACACACGCATGCACACGCACACGCGCACACATACACACACATACACACGCACGCACATGCACGCGCACGCACACACACGCACACGCACACACGCACGCACGCACACGCGCACACACACACGCACACACAAATGGCACCCAGCACAGCAGTAGCTGGGGACAGTCGTTTACTCTGGAACCCCCCTCGGGGTTAGCCCTGCCCAGCCCCGCCCCCTGTGCCAGCCCTGCCCTTGGCTCAACCCTCAGGCTCAGCGGTGGCCGCGCACAGATCATCAGAAGGAGAAGCAGGTTCAGAGCTGGTTTGAGCAGGCCCCGGCCGGCCCTCGGGAGTCACGTGTGCTGGCGAGGGATGGGGGAGACAGGGATGTGGCGGCCCAGGCCGCTCTGGTGTCTGTTCCTACACGTGCGCAGGGACGGGCAAGACTGTGCCAGGTTGGCTGTGGGGCTGGGCAGAACGCCCCCGTCCAGGGCCGGGTGGCACATCCGGAGCTCCCTGCTGGCCTGGGCGAGGGCGGAACATCTCCTGCGATGTCCAGGGGTGGGAGGGCAGGCGCCGGGCTGCCGGACGGTCTAGGCGCCCAGGCGTCTCCCGTGCCATCTCCTGACAATCCTTACTCTCTCACTGAAGTCCCTGTTACTGTGGGCCCCGCTCTGCTGGGCACCCCTGATGGGAGGGATTTAGGGGGTGAAGCAAAGGCGTTTCGGGGCCAAAAGGTAGCGGGTGTCCTTTCTCAAGCTTTTGTGCTGAGGAATCGACGTAAGCGCAAGAGCAGCCGGAAGACGCCCTCATGGGGCATCAGAGGCGCCCCTCTCTGAGGGCCGGCGGCTTGTGGGAGTGGGGTGTAGGGGCTGGGGAGGGGGGTGGGCTCTGCCCTGGAGCAGCCTCCTCCAGGTGGGGTCTGGTCCTGGTGTTGGCGTGGGTGGGGGCCTCCCCCCACACACACACATGCACAAACACACACACACACACAGACACATGCACACACACACAAACACACATGCACACACATGCACACACGTACACACACACGCACACACACACACACGAGGAGCCCACAGCATGGAGTGCGTCCAGCAGGTGGCCGAGTGCTGACCGGCTCCATGGGAGGCCCGAGCTCCCGGGTCTTCCCCAGGAGGAGCTGGCCGTGGTCCGGTTGGGGGAGCGGGCGGGGCCCGCCAAGAGGAGAGCAGGAATGTTTCAGGTGTGGCGGGTGTGGCCACGGAAAGCTTGGAGGTGGAAGGATGAGTCACCCCGGGTGGGTCCGCCTGCCCGGTGTGGGAAGAGCCCTGGGCATCCTGACGAGGGCTCCCCGGTGACCCGGGGCAAGTCGCCCCCTGTGCGGCCCGAGGGGAGGGCCCCAGGTGCTGTCTTCTGTGGCATGGGTCTCCCCTGATCGCTGACCCAAATGAGGCTTCTGTGCGGGCAGAGCAGCCGATGATGCTGACCCCACGGGGAAGGCAGACCTTTGCCCTTTGACCCCAGACTTCTGGGGTGGGCAGACACCTCGTGGCAGACGCATGTTGGACAGAGAGGCCCACGGCCCTTCCTGAGAGGACTGTGGGTGCCGTGCTCCCCGGGAGGTGGGCTGAATGTGGAGTGAGCGGTGCTGGGACCCTTCTTCCCACCCCTGTCCAGGGCTATGGCCGTGGGCATTCTGGCTGCAGTCTCTCCCCAGTTCAGGGACCAACCAGGTGCCTCTCTGGGTGAGGGGGGACCTGGCCGAGTGGAGGGAAGGACCCCAGTGCCCTGCTGCAGGTGTGGGCTGGGCAGGGGGCGCCATACCTCACTATGCCCAGCACCAAGAGGACGGCACCCTGGGGTGCAGGGGCCAGGTGGGGGTCATCGTGGAAGGCTTCCTAGGAGTGGTGTCCAGAAAGGTCAAGGGGCCGGTGGGGAAGCCATCAGAGCTGTCCCATCACTCTCAGGAAGAAGCCCCATGTTCTTCCTGCTGCGCTCGACTCAGAGGGTGGTGCTCACCAACCAGACCCCCGAGTCAGGAGAGGGGGCCTTGCTTCTGCTGTGGGAGCAGTGCTCACAAACGGCTCCCCTCCCGCCTGCACCCCTTCGAGCATCTGGCACACGGCAAGCTGTGACTGCAAGTGTGTGAGGTCTCTGCACTCCCCTCCCTCGAAACCGCAGCCCACAAGCGGCTGCCTTCTGCCAGAGAAGCAGTGGTGGCCGGTGTGATGGCAGCCTCGTTCTCACAAGGAGGCCAAGCCAGGCAGCTCACAGTGGGAGTCAGGAAGTCTGACCCCCCGTGGCAGGTGATCTTGGGAAGGTGCCTTCAGGAGCTGCCTGGAAGGGCCTGGAGACCTTGGTCCAACCAGAAGTGAGAGCTGCCACCCACACCTGTCACCACCGCAGTCCCCTGGGTCACAGGGACTGGCCTTGGCTGATAGGGTGCCCCAGAGCCACGGCAGAGAACCACCCCCCTGTCATGTGGAAGGAAGTAAGAGGGAGGCGGGCAGGTGCAGGCATTGGGGAAGAGATGCTTCAGCTGGTGACCGACAAGACAAGTGACATCACTGCTGACTGCCTCCCTCTCGAGCAGGGCGGGGGTCCCGTGGGAGCCTGCCCTCTGTGGGGCCTCCTGGGGATGCCTGTCCCAGGACCCCGTGTCTGTCTTCAGCCCAGATTTCCATCCAAAGTGGCTGGCTGGCCCACACCCGCCCCTGGGTGAGGAGTTCCTGCCCTGTGGGACCCTGGTCTGTCCTCCCCCCCCCACCCAGAAGGGCTGTGGGAGTGGGCTGGACAGAGGGGAGGTGGGCAGCATGCCGGCTGTCAGCTGCCTCCCCTGGGTGTCCATGCCTGCAAGATTGCCCCCAGACTCCTCCTGACGAAGGTCGCCTTTCAGAGGGACGGCTTCCTGAGAAGGGAAGAGATGCAGCCGCCTGGTCATCAGGGAGCTTGGAGTGAGTCAGAGCCTCAGGGGAGCCCCTTCGGGAGTCAGGCCTGGGCCCAGGGCACCCTGCAACGGGCACACCTCTGGAGGGACCCTGAGGCTGGCAGCCAAGCAGATGATGATGAAGCCTTTGGTGCCCAAGGCTTCCTTGCTGAAGCCTGTCTCTAGAGACAAGAAGGCCGGCTTCCCTCAATGCCATGAGGCGAGAGTCGTTATGGTCACACAGCCATGGGACCTGGAGGTGCAGAGAGGCCACCCCTTCTTTCTCCAGAAGAGGAAGGCCAGGCCCAGGGCAAGTGCGTGCCAAGTCTCTTTACTCGTGCCCAACTCTTTGTGACCCCATGGACTGTAGCCCCCCAGGCTCCTCTGTCCGTGGGCTCTCCAGGTGAGAGTACTGAAGCGTGCTCAGTATGCTTCACCTCCTCCCCAGGTCCTGAAGTCCTGCCCCAGAGGGCCTTCCCCGCCCAGGGACCGAACCTGCGTCCCCTGCGCACCCCGCACTGGCAGGCGGGTTCTTTACCCCTGAGCCACCTGGGGAGCCCCCACCGAGGCCCAGAGCCAGGCCCAGTTTCAACACCTGTAGGCTGCAGGGCAGGGGTCTCTGCCACGGCCAGTGACCCCAGCCGCCCTCCATGGTGGGGGCCTGGGGAATCAAGGGCAGGGTCCCTCCTACGAGCTGTTGGGGTCACCTGGCTCTAGGCAGAGGAGGCGGCCTGAGGCGGGGACTCCAGGCACGTTGCAAAGCTGCCCCTGCTCTGTGTTCTTTCCCAGCTCGGGGGCTCAGTGCCCACCCCTGGAGGTGTGGGGGTCTGTGGGGCCCAGAGCCCGGTGGGGAGCGGACTGAGCCAGACCCTGCCCCTGGAGCTGAGCTCGGGCCCTCGGCCGGGACCCGCCTTCCCCAGGGCTGTCACTTAATGAGGTTGTGGGGCCAGCCTCGCTCCCGATGCCCTGGCCGTCGAGCCACAGCTCCTGGTCCAGGAAATGGGGCGCCAGATGGGATGCGGCCCGGGGTCCGGACCCAGGACAGCCTCTCAGGTGGAGCTTGGTCCCAGGTTTTGAGCTTGGGTTCATTGACGGTTACAATTCTGCGTCTGCAGCCGAGGCTTAGCACAAGGCGCAGCGTGAGCGGAGCCCCGGCTAGGTCACCGTCAGCTTCCAGGGCTGCGGGCAGAGCCTGGCTGTCCTGAGGGCAACCCCCGCCGTCCGGTGAAGGGGGCATGTCTCCAGGCCGCCCTCTGCAAGCCGAAGCCACCCTGCCCCTAATAATCATGATGGGACCCTGTCATCTGTGGGCCCACACGCTCTGGGAAAACAGTAATTACTCCTTCCTGGTCCTTTGAGGTTGGTGGCTGCTCCCCCTTTGGCGGCGGGGGTGCCTGGGAGAGGAAGGAGGCCCCTCGCTCCACCTGGGTCGGGAACCAGAGTCCGCTGGGCGTGGGCCGCATCCTCGGGTGCTGCCCCGTAGCCCTGAGTGCAGCCTCTGGGCCCAGCATGTCCACCTCCTGGCTGTTTCCCCTGAGCAGGAAGGCGTTTCTCGTGGAGCGAGGGGTCCTGCTTCCCTGGACCGGGGCGGCAGGGGCCCGAGGCCCCCCAGGCCAGCTCCTGACCTGTTGGTGCCAGCCCACCACAGGTAGACCCTGGAAGAGGGCTGGCTGCCCGGGGCCCTGAGAGCTGAGCCCGCAGCTGTGTGGCTGTGCAGGAGGCTGGCTGAGGGGGAGAGGCGGGGACAGGGCTGCTCCCTGTCCTCCTGGTCTCCTCTGCGGGCACTGACGCCCCGGGGGACGAGGCCTGGGGGCAGTGCAGGGCTGGCACCGTCCTAACCCCTGTCCTTGTCCCCAAGGCTCCATGTACGACAGCCTGGCCGACAACTACAACAGCTACGGGACCAGCAGCCGGAGCAGCTTCTACTCCAAGTTCCAGGCGGGGAACGGCTCGTGGGGCTACCCGGTAAGGAGCCGCTTCCTGGGCGCTTGCGGGCACAGTCCCTGGCTTGAGCAGGAGAAAGTGTCCTGGCTGCTGAGAAGGGGGTGGGGGGCAGCATCTCTGACCGGTCCGTTTGCTTGGCCATTATCTCACATGTTGTGCTATCGCAGCCTCCTTCAGGGCAGAGTGGGTATTTCTAAATGTATCAAATGAGAGCATTTTAGAAAAGGCATAAAGAAAACATAATTTTTTTAAAGTCCATTTTATCCTATGTTCGATTTACTCATGGATCTGAAAGAAGTTTGAATTCTTGTGGTCCAGTCATGGGCATATTTAGATGTTTGTAGAAAAAGCCCCAGGGCCCCCCTCTCCTCAATGTGTGCTGATGACCAAGGACGGGACTCTGGAGGTCCCCTGAGGCTGGGGGTGGGGGCGTCCTCAGCGGCAGCAGCTCTGGAGTAAGAGGGTGTGTGCCAGGGCGCAGCGTGGCTTGAGTTTGTAAGCTGGACAGACCCACGTTCAGATTCTGGCTGTGCTGCTACTGGGTCTGTGGCCTTGGGCGAGAGCCTTCTGTGCCCTAGTCTCTCCACATGTAGGATGGGTCTGACAGAGTCCACCTCTGGGTTGTCATCAGGACTAAATGAAACAACATGCGTTAAAAAACCTGAGCTTGATTAGCACAACGAGACTGTCCTCGATGCCTTCATTCTGGCTTGTCACCGTCCTTCTCTAGCCTCACTCTCTGTGCCCATCACCCATTACTGGGCAAATACCTCTCTAGCCCTAACTCCACGCCAAGCACCGAACCAGATGCTCTGGTTCAGCCACACAAGCCCGTACAGGAGGCGTCTTCTACTCCAAATCGCGGTGCTGGGTTAGGTGACGCCCAGGTTTTCGCCCAGTCTGCAGATTCCATGACTTTATTTTTGCTAACGCCTACATCAGCCTGCACTGCCCAGGAGCTCTGCGAGGCCCCTGAGGCCTGTGCAGCGGGGCCAGCTTCCCAGGGGACACTGGGCTCTGTGCCCTGGGGCTCGGGCTTCGGCAGCTCTGGCTCTGAGCCCACGTTGCTCACAAACGTCACCCTGATCGTCCAGGTCCCGGGCAAGAGAGAGGTGGGTGGCCGACAGGTTACATGCTCTTTGTCATCCCCTTGATTCCTTCCTCCTTCAGTTCTCACTGAGGCTCCTTAGGGAGGACTGGGCTTCCCTGGTAGCTCAGGCAGGGGGCTTGCCTTTCTTGCATGTCACAGCTTTACCCAGGTTTGCTATGCATTCATCTGCCCTCCTTTTTCAGATTCTTGATGTCAGTTGATAACACCAGTGCCAATACCTGCTGAATACCGTGAGCCCAGCAGGTTGGTGGTTCAGGCACAGATGTGAGCAAAGGGCTGTAGACGCGTAGACTGATGACCCAGCAGAATCTGGAGATGGCTTACAATGGCACGGAGAGGGTGAGGAGAGAGGAGGGCAGGTCCCTGGACAGGACCGGCGGTGAGGATGAGTAAGCTGCTGACTGGGCAGTTGCTGTCTGTCTTCATGGCGGTGCGTTGCCCAATCGGAACCCGGGCGCTGTGGTTCTGGATCAGTGCCGGCACTCCCCTCCGTGGATGCTTCACCTGCCCTGGGGCGGGGGTCCGTCCCCCGGGCTGCACCGTCAGGTGGGCCGGGAGTGGTTGTCTCAGCGGACCTTTGGACAGGGCTACGGGGAGCTCTTCCCGAGGGCTTGCTCCCAGAGCCTCAGTGTGTCAGGGCTGAGCGTTTCTCCTGCCCACTGAGCCCGTCCCCCTGCCCCAACCCTCGCGGTGCCTGCCTGCTGACACCTGGTGAGAACCCCTCCCTCCCGGGCCTCGCTCCTTCTCCACTGGCGGGACTTCAGACGTGACTCAGGGCCGGCGCTGTCGGGGCACGTCCTGGCTCTGCTCCGTTTAGGAGGCTTCTGGGAACAGCGCACAGCTGCGCACACACGGGGATTTGGCGGCGGGAGGGGTGGCGGGTGGGGGCGGTGTGTGTGTGGAAGAACTGATGCTGGAGCCAGCACATGTCAGCCAGGACGGCAGAGCCCTGCAGGCTGGGACTCCGGCCGGAGCAGGGGGCGAGCCTCAGGCCAAGGGGCTGTCCCGGGGGGACGGTGCGCCCGCGCCAGGGGGCTTCAGCCCGCCCCCTCCCCAGAAACCAGAGGGTGGGGCTGGGGGCGCGCAGGGCACACGGACCCTCCTCAGAGGAGCCTCCAGCTGCCCTCGGAGAAACAGGGAGCTGGGAGAAACCCAGAGAGGACACGGGCAAGGCGAAGGCAGGCGTCGGTGGCTGAGCCGCGGGAATGTACCAGCTCCGCCGTTACTCGTGACCCCTAAAAATCTTCATAAAATATGCTGGTCATTAGTGCCATTTTAGGGGCCCCCTAAGAAAACCAACCCCATTTCTGTGTTGTCAGGACCTGTGTTTGATCAGAAATGACAGTGAGCCTTCTGAGACCCTCACTTCTCAGGCTTGAAACATTGAATCAACTTCAGATAACAAAGATTAGTCACCCTTGAGCATGGATTTTATCTAAGTACGCCAAGCACCTGTGGGCGGTTCCAAAAAGGAAAGTTCTAAAGGTGTTTAAAAAGCCTTATGATTCTACCTTATATTATATTTCAGCAATAGTCTTCTAATTTAAAAACTACAGATGAGATATATATATGTGTGTGTCAGCCTCTCAGTCGTGTCCGACTATGAGACCCCATGGTCTGTAGCCCACCAGGCTCCTCTGTCCAAAGGATTCTCCAGGCAAGAGTGCCGGAGTAGGCTGCCGTTTCCTTCCCCGGATATATATATGTCCTTATGTATGCTGTCGTCGTATCACTCACACTACTCATGATCTACGACCATCTGTACCACATGTCAGTCTTCCCAGGTGGCGCCTAGTGGTAAAGAACCCGCCTGCCAATGCGGGGGACATTAGACAAGGGTTTGATTCCTGGGTCGGGAATATCCCCTGGAAGAGGGCATGGCAGCCCACTTCAGTACTCTCGCCTGGAAAATCCCATGGACAGAGGCCCTGGTGGGCTACAGTCCATGGGGTCGCAGCGAGCTGGACCCGACTGAAGTGATTCAGCACAGTGCACACACACATTTCACAAGTCAAGAAAGCTGAACGTAGAGGGTGTTCAATAGAATGAGGCAGAGTAAATCTGACACCATGCAGGGGCTTGAGGGAAAGGACCAGTCCAGAGAAAACCCTTGGCCGGTCAGTTGTCCATTCTCTTCTGTTCGTTCCAGCCTCCTGGCCCTTGGAGATCAGATCTACGGGGCGGCACACTGCTAGAGCCCAGAGTCCAGAACCTTGGGGAACGAGGAGTGGGGCAGCTGAGGCGAAGGGTGGCGGACACCCAGCCGTGTCCTCAGGACCGGGCTCGGGGAGTGTCAGAGCCCACCGAGGCTGACGTTCCACAGCTGAGGACACCCGGCCCGGTGAGGCCCAGGGTCTCATGGCTGGGGGCGGGGCCGCAGACTAGACCCTGCCTCCTGGCTCTCACCCTGACAGATTTTCCTGTCCTCACTCCAGACATCAGTCCCCATCTTTTAGCACTGCAGCCCCTCCTGGAGACTCAGACCAGACCCATGACTTCACATCCGCTCACTTCCTCCCTGCCGCCCCCACCCATGCCCACCCCTTGCTCCCCACCACCGAAAGCTGCAGGGCAGTGGCCCCTTTTTCCTTCCTGGACTCGAGTCCCTCAGCCGTCAGCGTCAATGGAGGTCAGGATGGGCGGCCCTGTAAAACATAAAGGAATGCGATTTTGGAGGCCTGTTTCTCCTAAAATGTTATTTGTTGTTTATCTGATCTTCAGATTTAGCTGGGTGTCCTGTATTTGCTGGATCTGGTGACCCCAGGTCACTGTGTATTTCCACTTATTCCCTGTAATATAAACAAGACCCCCTAAGTGCCTGTCTCCTAGGCTGGGGACCCAGACAGAATTTCTTAGGGGAGTGAAGGGAGGCTGCTGGCCCCTATGAGGGTCCTTATACCGGGTCCCTGGAAGCGGGCTGCTCTCACCCTGGCGTGTCCTGGACGAGGCTGCAGCCCGTGGACAGGTTAGATTCCTGGGAGAGGTTCTGGGTTACAGCATCAGGCTCCTTCACTTGCGCCTCCAGCCTGAAGGGTTTTCCACAAACCAAGAAGTGCGACAGGAGCATTCCATCCCTCCCGGCGTCACATGGGAAAGAGGTGCTTTGGCTGTGGACGGGCTGAGAGCATCCTGCCGGGAGACGATCCCATACGGTAGCAGCTGCCAGGCGGTCTGGGCCAGGGTACCCCCAGGGGCGCCGTGTTGAACCCCTTCTCCGTGCTCAGTTACACCAGACCAGCACTTGGAGGGCCAGACTCCCCAGGAGAATGATCAGGGGAGATTCTGTGTTCATTCTGGCCACTGACCCCATTTCTCCACTTCATCCCAGTATTCTTGGGCTACCCTTGTAGCTCAGCTGGTAAAGAATCCGCCTGCAATGTGGGAGACCTGGGTTCAACCCCTGGTTGGGAAGATCCCCTGGAGAAGGGAATGGCTACCCACTCCTGTATTCTGGCCTGAAGAATTCCTTGTATAGTCCATGGGGTCGCAAAGAGTCGGACATGACTGAGTGACTCTCACTTTTTCAGGGCAGTCCAGTGCTCAGGATTCTGTGCTCTCACTGCTGAGGACCCAGGCTCTGTTTGGGAAACTAAGATCACACAAGCAGAATGGCACTGCTGGGGAAAAAAAAAAAAGTTATTTAAAGAAAACACCCAGGATTCACTACGAATCTTCCTCCCAGTCCCTTCTCAGCTATACGTGCTCACTGACATGTTAGTGGTTGATGAGCCCATCACGAACCGGTCTCCACGTGCTGGGACCCCCTTCTTGAGGGGGGTGGGTACCCAACACCCAGAGGTGCCCGGAGGCCCCCTTCTGTAGAGAGGGCTGGGCTTGTGCAAGGCTCTGTGGGGGATGGGAATCCAGGCTCTGGGAGCCGCGTGTGCGCAGGGTCTGCGGGGGCCGGGCGCGGGGTTGCCGGAGAGAATGTGGTGGGACTCCTGCCCTGGAAGCAGAGGACCAGCCTATCTTTGCCAGCGAACAGACTCCTCCCAGAGGCAGGTGGTACAGAGGGGCCTGTTCTCAGCCTCAGCTTGCCTGTCCCCACAACGGGTGAGAATTCCTGTTTCCAGGGCAGGCAGGGCTGTGGACAGGATGTACCGGTCAAGTTGGAGGCCTCGATTCTGCTCTCAGCTCAGCTGCTACGAGCAGAGGGACCTGGGGCTCATCTCCTCTCGAGACCTTTCTCGGCCTTGGAGGAAGGCTGTTGGACGAGATCCTAGCGGAGGGCTCCTTCAGCCCTGACTTTTCAGGCTCTTTGTGGCTGGCGAGCGGCCCCTGAGCGGCTGCCAGGGCCTCACGGTGGTCTCCGGGTGGGGTGGGGTGGGGCCGCCCCAGGCCTGTGGGAGCACTGCCTTCTGCTTTCATCTGGGCCGGGCACCAGGGAAACAGTGGCTAATTAACCCTTGCAGCAGCCGCAGAGCTGCTCAGGCTTCATTGCTCTTCACTTTGCAGGGAGGAGGAGGGCCCTCGAACTCCCTACAGAGGAGGGGAGGCCCCTGGAAACTGCCGCCTTGAAAGCCCAGGCCTGCCTCCTGCCCTGCTCCCCTCTCTGGGTTGTCTGATCGGTTTGGAAAGTCCCGGCGGAGAAGCAAGCCCCGTCCAGGCGGGCACGGCTCCTGCCCCCAGAGGGAGTGGTCTAGGTGCTTGCCAGCCCGGGTCCTCTGCCAGCGGTGACGCACCCCCACCCAGTCCCAAGGGCCCCGGTCTCTCGCTGGGCAAGAAGAGGCAATGATCCTGCTGCCGTGGGACAGAATGTGCCCGAGAGAGGAGACGAGGGAGTGGGGCCAGGGGTGCCCCCGCTGCCCTCCTGGTGGGAGCGGCCCCGTCTGGCCCGGCCGGCCTCCAGCTTCACCAGCAGGGCCTCCTTGGCTCTGAGGTCCCGTGTCAGGTGTCCTCACTTGGGGGAGAGAAGCTGGCACCCGGGGGCTTGGAAGGAAGAGGGTGCAGCCGGGGAGCCTGCAGGCGGAGTCCCAGGGCAGCTCTGGGCAGGGAGCTGAGCTCGGAGGGCTGCCCTTTGCAGTCAGCAGGGGCAGGGGAATGCCGAGGCCTGGGGCAGGCACCAGGGCCCCTGGCACTCCTGTCTGAGAGTTCACCATGCAGGGCCATTGCCCCCGAGTAGGGCAGTGCCAGGGGCCAGGCCCCGGAGAAGGCAGGATGTCACCTGGCTGGCTCCCAGCTGGTGGGCCCGGGGTTGGGGCGGGGGGCGTGCTCAGGGAGACGTGTGCCCGCAGGGCCTCAGTGCGCCAGAAGGTCGGACTCTGCCCGCCCAGACAGTCTGCAGTGGGCCTTCCCCACGGGGCTTGGGAAGGGGCGCCCCCTCCTCTGGAGAGGCTTTAACCTCTTGGCTTTAATCCACCTGCCACTTCCGGTCAGTGTCTTCCTAGGAGGGCCGCTCCCCGTGAGCCACCGCTGGCCTTACCTTCCTTCTCATGAGTCACCTCAGAGCCTCCGAAACTTTGGAGAGAAGATTTGAAGACTCAGGGCTGATCATAAGCTTCTTTATTTCGTGCTAGAAGAAAATTAGCGTGTTCTGATTTTGCCTTTTTTTTTTTTTTTAAGTCCCAAGAAGAACTAATCTCAGCCAACGAGTCTTTAAAGCCCTAACTCGCCCGTTAAACAACAGCGTCAGAGGCTGGGGTGAGGCGCTGTGGCGGGCGGCAGAGCCACCTAACCTCCAGCCTCGTCTCCTGGTCAGCCCCAGCCCTGGTTCCCCGTGTCGGGGAGGCTTGGGGACGGGACCCCGGGGCTCCGGGCGAGCAGACAGGCAGGGCCGGCTGGCCCGGCCGTCACGCCGGGTTGGGGCAGGGCAAGGGGGCAGTTTGCTCTCCCCCATCCTGTCTCCACTTCCGGTCCTGGCATCCTGGTGGGGTCGGAGCGAACTGGGCCTTGGGGTTCCGATTTATTAGCGGGCAGGCCAGGCTCCAGCACGGTGCAGGGCTTGGCCCAGCAGACGCCTCACAGGTCTGCTGAGCAGAACTGGGTCTGGAGCCCAGTCTGCGCTGCGGGCGGTGGGGGGGTGGGGGGGTGTGGAGGCGGGGCAGGCAGAGCCGGGAGCAGGGGGCGGGGGGCGGGGGGAGGAGGAGATGCCGAAACACCGGCAGGGGGGTCTTGTCACCATGCTTAGTGGAACAAGAGCAGCCAGCAGCTCTTCCCAAGCTGGTGGATAAGGCCCCCACCCCTCGCTCGGGTGGGGCCCAGCCTCCTAGCCCAGCCGCCGCTCCCACTCCCCCCCGCTGTCTCTACGGAGGCCTTCCTGCTTGGGGAGAGCAAAGTGAAAAGTGAAAGTGAAGTCACTCAGTCGTGTCCAACTCTTTGCGACCGGTGGACTGTAGCCCACCAAGCTCCTCCGTCCATGGGATTCTCCAGGCAAGAATACTGGAGTGGGTTGCCATTTCCTTCTCCAGGGGATCTTCCTGACCCAGGGATCGAACCCAGGTCTCCCACATGGCAGGCAGACGCTTTAACCTCTGCACCACCAGGGGAGAGCAAACTCAGCTGAAAACCCAAATTGGGACAGGCGATGGGACGTAGACACAGCTGGGGAGGGAGGTAGCTTGGGGGCTGCACCCCCACAGCCAGGAAGGGGATGAGGGTAGGCTGGTGGGTTTGTTCCCAAGCTCTGAGCTGGGGAGAAGGACGCGTCCAGCTGCAATCGGGCTGAATCATAGACGCCCAAAGGCAGAAACCTGCAGGGCTCACCCTGGTTGGGGAAATGCAGGCTCAGAGGCATGAGGGGACGGCCCAAGGCTGCACAGCGACCCTGGGGAGACCCGGCCCTGGGGCACTGACCTTGGGGCCCCTTGTCCAGCACTCCTGTCCCGCTGTCCCTGCTGGGGAACCTAGGCATCTGATCTCTGCTTTTCACAAAATCATCACACCAACAACTATTCCTTAATTTTAATAGACTGACTTTTAAATTTCAGTGCATTCATTTTGAAAGGAAACTTTGTATCAGTAACGCAAGAGAGAGAGAAAAAAAGTATCCTTATTTAAGTCCATAGGGGGATGGTTGTTTTTTTTTTTTTCCCTGCCCAGAAAAGGGAGGTTGGCAAACGTTAAAGACACATCCTGGCACCAGCCTGGGCCTTCTCCTCGTGGGAATCAAGGTGGAAAAAAAATTCCAGGAGGCCCACAGATCAGGGGGGAAGGGCAGGGTGCCGTGCAGGAGGCCGGGAAGGAGCCAGGGGCTTGGGGCAGGCCCTTCTCCCTCTGAGCGCCTCCAGGGTGGGGAGCAAGGTGGCGGGCTTCCAGGTCCCGGGGAAGAACAGCGAGGCTTGGCTGATTCCAGGAGCTCGGCCTTGACCTGACTCCGCACCCAGCTCGGGTGCAGGGCAGAGCGCTCACTCGTCACGCCCTCCTCTCGTGACCTTGCCAGGCAGCCGTGTCCTGGTCACAGGCGTCCCCTGGGACAGAGGGCCTCTGCCTGGCCCTGTGGGCATGGAGCCGTGTCACCCAGCCAGGCACCCGCGCTCTTGAACGTCTCCCACCGTCAGCCAACAACGGGGGCAGGCGCTGCCGGGGTCAGGGCCCAGGGGAGGCGGTTTCCCAGGCGCCGAGCCGGCTAGCACTGGAGGTGCTGGGGCGGGGACCACGGCTGCTGTAGGGCCCCACCTGCAGAGGCTCTGGGCCGCTAGATGGCACGCATGTCAGCAGACTCTGGGCCGCTAGACGGCACGCGTGTCACCAGACTCTGGTGGCCAGGTGGCTGGAGGGCGAACTCCGGGAGAGGTCGAAGGTCTGAGTCCTGCTTCAGAGTCTGCCCCATCTTAGCTGTGTGGCCTTGGCCCCGCCTCAAGTTCTCTGAAGTTATGAAACGCTTTCAAGGCCTTCCCTGGTGGCCCAGTGGTTAAGACTCTGGGCTTCCACTTCAGGGGCTGCGGGTTCAATCCCTGGTCCGAGAGCTAAAATCCCACATGCCACACAGTGCAGCCAAAAAAAGAGAGAAGAGAGAGAGAGCTATGGGAGAGAGCTCTGCAGTCTGTCCTGAGCGTCGTCGGCCGGGCGGGAGGCGGGGGTTGTGAGGCTCCAGCAAGAGGAGCTGTTGTTGTTCAGTTGCTCAGTTGTGTCCGACTCTTTGTGACCCCGTGGGCTCTAGCACGCCAGGCCTCCCTGTCCTTCACTGTCTTCTGGAGCTCGCTCAAACTCATGTCCATTGAGTCGGTGATGCCATCCAGCCATCTCATCTTCTGTCATCCCCTTCTCTTCCCGCCTTCAATCTTTCTCAGCATCAGGGGCTTTTCCAATGAGTCAGTTCTTCACATGAGGTGGCCAAAGTATTGGAGCTTCAGCTTCAGTGTCGGTCCTTCCAATGAATATTCAGGATTGATATCCTTTAGGATGGACTAGTTTGATGTCCAGGGGGATGACTGGGGAGGATCTTTGAAAACTGAAGTACCAGCCCTGCTACAACAGTGATCATAGGATAGGCTCAAGGCACGTCCAGAGACCTTCACCGTGGAGTTTCTTTGTGAAGTGATGTGGCGTGTGAAGACCTCAGTGGAGTCACGCGTTTCCCACGCAGGCAGGTGTGCATTTAGCAGTGTGTGCACGCGTGCATAGGTTCAGCTTCCACAGCAGGGCTCGGCCACCAAACCCTGGAGCTTCCAGCCAACCTTCCTGTGAAATCATGGCTGTTTCCCCAGCAGGGGTGCTTCCTTCACCACGGAGTTTCCAAGGAAGAATCTGCCCTGAGGATGTTGCCACCTCGGGGCGTCTGGCCTTCATCTCCTGGCTCAGTGCTCGGGGGTGAGTTGGGGCCCAGCGATCCCCCAGACCCCTGGCACAAGGTGGGGGTGCCTGGCCCGGGAGTCTCCCTCACCCTCAGGTGCAGTCTCTCAGGAGTCCACCCTTTGTCTGAGGTTCCAGGGGTTATTTCACGTGGGGGCCGTGGAAGGGTCCCCAGGATGAACCACCACTGGAACCAGTGAGTTGCCTCTGGGTTCAAAAGAGCTTGGGGCTCCGAGAGGGTCCAAGGACCGTGCCTCAGACTCATCTGAGCCCATGAACAGTGGCTGACGCTCAGGGGTCGTTTGCCTCTTGGGTCTGTTGAGAGCTGCCTCTGAAAGGCAGTCCCCTGCCGGGGGGTCCTTCCCAAAGTGAAGCGGAGATGTCCACATGCGAAACCCGAAGTCCCAGTTCCCCAGACCTATCCTAGGGGGTCAGAAGCTGAAGAAAGCCTGTGTCTCAGGTGTGCAGGGCGAGAGTTTCAGAAGACCCAGTCTCTCCCACAGTTCAGTGATGGAGCAGGAAGCAGGACGTGAAGGCAGACCTGGGTGCTGGAGCTGAGTACCTGAGCTGGGTGCTGGAGCTGAGTACCCAAGCAGGGTGTTGGAGCTGGGCGCTGGAGCTGAGTACCCAAGCAGGGTGTTGGAGATGGGCGCTGGAGCTGAGTACCTAAGCTGGGTGCTGGAGCTGGAGCTCACACCGTTGTTTCTTTGGACATCACATGTCGTGGAGGCCAGCTCTCAAGGTGCAGGATGACCAAGTATGCCGGCCCCGCCCCTGCCCCATCACCGGGAACAGCAGAGCCGTGGCGGCCTGACGCCTGCCGTTCTGAGAGCAGACGTGGGCCCAGAGCCCGGGACAGCAGGATGCTCCTTTTCAGGGCCGTGACTTCTCTCCCTGGAGAGAGCAGTGCCTTGAGACAGCACCACAGGCTGCAGCCTGGAGCATCACAGGCTCTTCTGCTCAGGCTTCACGGTCCAGACACTTCAGAAGGCCTCTCTGAGTTGCCATGACGGTAACTCAGAAGAGTTGCCCAAGAACACCCAAGAGATTGGGTCTTCGTGACGGTTCTCACCACCGCCTGGTCTCTGCGAGCCCCAATCCCACCGTCCCAGGTTACAGGGGACACTAGCCGTTGTCAGCCAGCTCTCTGGTGAGATCTCTGCTCCCGGAATGGACATCAACACTTTCATTTTACCCACATTAAACAAATCAGGCTCTAGAAGACGCCTGGCAGCTGGCATCAGTGATTTCAGATCTCCGTGGTGCCCCCTTGCAGCCTGCAAGCTGGTCACCCACCAGCAGCGTCCAGTTCACAATCCAGGGGCCCCCAAGTGGGCACTGCTGTCTGTGGGTGCAGGTGATGGACCCCTGGGACAGCTTCTCCTGGCCTGGGGGACCGCAGGGCAGGGCACCCACCACAGCCGCCTCAGGCCCAGACGGCAGGGCTGCTCTGACTGTCCTTCTTGCTCCACACCAAGCCCCGTGCCTGGGAAGGAAGGGAGGCTGGCCCAGGGCGGGCTCCTGCCCCCAGCCAGGGAAGGAGTGGTGTGCCAGAGGGGGCAGGGGCAGGCACGCCCCCACCGCACCCCCGCCCAGGTCCCACCTTTGGTGACTCAGACCAGTGGTTCCCACGCTGATGCAAATTGCCGAGCAAGCAGTCGCCCCATCCCTGGGAAGCTCCCCACGCCCTGGGCCCCGAGTCCCTGGGGAGCCCTTGCTGGGAGGGGCTCCGTGCCCTCCAGACCCCTGGGCCAGTGCGCCACGTGGGAAGGCCCCCTGCTGTCTACACTGGGCGTGGTGCCATCCTGACCGCTGTCCAGGAGGATGGTGGGCTGCTCCCCTGGGCGGGTCCTGGCTGGGTGCTGAGCGGGTGCAGTGAGATGGCAGGAGAGGTCTGTCCCCGAGGCATCTCCAGTCTGGGTTCTTCAGGAGCCCCTCACCAGGTCAGGAGGGTGAGGACCCCACGAAGTGGCCCCAGCTGGCTCTCACTGAGGGCCTCTGCGGAGACTCTCCGCTGGGCGTGTCTGGGCGGGAAGGCTGGGTGTGTCCACCCGAGCCGGTTTGCCCAGCCCCACCTGCCTGGCGAGGCTTGGTTTCAGGATGGGCTAACAGGCAGGACACAGACCTCCTTTTCATCCAGGCCTGCCGTGTGCACCTCTCGCTGCCGCAGCCCAAGGAGGTGGGGAGGTGGGGGGTGCCTGCACTCGGGGGCTTGAGGCCCTGGTCCAGGTTGCTTTTCTGGGGTCTAGTTGCCCATAGGACCGGACTCCTCGCCTCTGAGGACTTCCCGACCTCAGGAGGGGCGGGAAGAGAGCTTACGTTGAGGAGACGGGTTGGGAGGCACTCAGAGGTGGGCAGAATTCCCCACTTCTCCATGAAGGAAGGGGAGAGGGAGAGAAAATGGGTTACGAGAGCTCGGTCATTAGCTGAAGTGGGAGCAGAGCAGGGCCTGGCCTGGTGGCGCTCGCTGGGTGGTTCCGGTACAGAAGCGTTTCTGCCCCGAGCCCCCCAGGTGTCCGCAGGCTGCTCTCTGGCCAGCTCTGCTCCAGGGTTCTAGCCTCTGGCATGTTCCGAGACACCTGAGGCTGGCCTTTCCCAAGGAAGCGTGAGATAATCAGACCACAGGGCACATGTGTGTGGAGTATGTGTGTGTGTGTGAGCATGTTTGTATGTGTGAGCACGTGTGCATGTGTGAGTGTGTAGGGGCGTGTGCATGTGTGTGTGTGAGCATGTGTGCATGTGTGTCTCTGCAGGTGTGTGAGCATGTTGTGCATGTGAGTGCATGTGTGTGCAAGCATGTGCATGGAGCATGTGTGTGAACATGTGTGCATGCACGTGCGTGTTTGTGCATGTGTGAGCACGTGTGTGCGCCTGTGTGTGCACGTGAGCATGTGTGTGTGAACATGTGCACACGTGTGACCATGTGTGTGCACGTGTGAGCGTATGTGTGCATGTGAGCTTGTGTGTATGTGCGCATGTGTGTGTGCTCACTGTCCTTTGTAGGCAAAGCCGAGGACACTGCCAGCAGACCGCTGTGCGTGGGGTGAGCTGGGTGCCCCGGCCTGGTCAGCACTGAGCTGCCCGCTCCTGGGTCTGGCTGGCCGCTGCTTGGGACCCGCGAGGCAGCGTTGGGAAGTGCACGGGGCGTTCTCCCTGGCCTAAGGGGCTGTGAGGTGCTCCTGGCAATTAGGGCCTGGGGACCGCGCAGCACTTATCCCGCAGTGCTCGGGGCATTGTGGACAATGAATTGCCCTGCGCACTTGAAGAAACACGGCGCTGTTCCATCAGAAAGCTGCCCGTGTGGACGGACCAGGCTCCTCTGCCTTCCTGGAACCCGTGCTCTGAGGCGGTGGCGTGAGAGCAGCCCCAGCCGTCCTGGGCCGCCCTGGGTGAGGCCTCGGGCCCCTCCTGTGCCTGAGCAGCCCGCGGTCCCGGTCTGAGCGCGCGGGCAGCCCGCAGCCGCTGCCCTACTGTGAGCCCCACCCTGTGCCGTGCCCCCCAAACCTCGCGTCGAGCTCTCCCTGCTGCCCCGCACACTGAGCACGCACGCCCCCGTCCTTTGGGGCAGGCTCCAGCTAGGATGCCGGCATCTACGTGTGCTGGGCTTGGACCCGGGGACCGTCGGAACAAGGACCGGGAGTGTCGTCTCTGAGGACAGGCAGGCTCTGGGCTGCATTTCCATTTAAGGCTCAGCCTTCGCTCCAAGGTTTCGCCATCCGCTTCCTCCCCAGAGGAGGCGGGGGCGTGGCCTCTGGCTCGCAGCCTGGGGCTTGCTTCCTGTTTCTCACCTTCCGCGTGTCTCCAGTGTCCCGCGTGGCGTGCCAACCGCAGACGCTCAGACAGCAGCACGCCCCGCTGACCTCTGTCCCTTCTGGTCGCTTGGCGCCTCCCCCAGCCCACACGCCGTTGGGCTTGGCTGGTTTGACCCAGTTTGGGGGTGAGCGCCGCGCCTGCCTAGGTGCACACCTGTCCGTGTGAGCGGAGCGCACTGGAGCACCGTTGCCAGGGTGACCGGGGGCTTCTGAGCTGGTGTCACGCTGACCGGAGCTTGACCACAGTGGCGTCTTGCCCCAAAGGCTCTCCGTGCGGGGCGAGGGGCCCCTGGCTGAGGGCCGGTGGCTAGACCTGGGTGGAGGGGACTCACCGGGCTGCCCGACCATGCCCCTCTGCGTGGGCGTGTGTGTGCACACGTACGTACACACACCCACTTACACTCACAGGGTAGGGCAGGCAGGCTGTGGGCCCCAGCTCACCCCAGCAAAGCCAAGTCCGAGTCGGCCCCTGGTGCATGCGTTTACTCCGGCGCGTGTGGGTCCTCTGGACTCCGGTGAGTCAGCTCCGGCCCTGCGGTTGGGTCCTCTGCTCTGTGCGGGCCTCACTCTTCAAGCCCCCACCTCTGCAGGCTCTTCCCAGGGTGCCGGGCTCCCCCTGCTGGGCTCACAGGGGGCCCTGGGGGCACCTCACTGTCCTCTAAGTTTGCCGTTTGGTTGAGCCTTGCCCGCCGCTCCCCTGATGCCCGTCTGACAGCATAGCCCTGGCCACCCTGAGCCCGCTGCAGCCCCGGGCCTGCCTCGTGGGCGCCAGGGGCCCAGGAGCAGGATAACCCCCCTTGGCCTTGGAGGGGTCCCCCAGAATGCCTTCTTGCCCTGGTCAGCAGGAGGTGAGGTGAGGAGTTTAGCAGAGAAAGGACAGTGGGAGGGTCCTTTCCGGGTGGGAGCAGCCCCCCGTGGAGCACAGGCAGCCTCGGTGACCTCGGGAGCTGGGGCCGCCTGCGGGTTCAAGCCCCACGGTTGCACTTCCCTCCGTGGGAAAGCCCTTCTCCTCCCTGAGCCACCAGCTCCGCTCTGGACCAGGCCCTCTGGGACCGGGTCAGCAGCTCTCTAACTTTTCCTGGCCACAAGCCACAGTGAGCAGCACGCTCTACCCACAGCCCAGCCCTTTCCCCATGTGCTGCACTCCTGCTTTCCAGTTCCAATGTATGTTATTTGATCCCATTTCTTTAATGATGGTCAGTCTGCTAAATCGATCTCCTTATGCATAAGGTGTCACAGCCTGCAGTTTGAGAAGTCATCTACAAGAGGCTGGTCAAGGTTCCCCCCACACCAGACATCCCAGCACCCTCTGAGCATCACTGCGGGGGCGGCGGGCGCAGATCCGAGGGGACCCCAGCTGAGCCTCTCTCCCCTTCTCCCGCAGATCTACAATGGGACCCTCAAGCGGGAGGCTGACAACAGGCGCTTCAGCTCCTACAGCCAGATGGAGAGCTGGGGCCGGCAGTACCCGCGGGGCAGCTGCACCGTGCCCGGCGCCGGCAGCGACATCTGCTTCATGCAGAAGATCAAGGCCAGTCGCAGTGAGCCCGACCTCTACTGTGACCCCCGGGGCACGCTGCGCAAGGGCACACTGGGCAGCAAGGGCCACAAGACCACCCAGAACCGCTACAGCTTCTACAGCACGTGCAGCGGCCAGAAGGCAGTCAAGAAGTACCCGGGGCGCCCACCCTCCTGCACCTCCAAGCAGGACCCCGTGTATGTCCCGCCCACCTCCTGCACCAAGGACCTGTCCTTCAGCCACTCCAGGGCCAGCTCCAAGTGAGTACCCACGGCGAGGGGTGGGCAGGGCTGTGGGGGACCGACTGCTGGCCCCGGGGTCTCAGGCTGCAGGGGAGGCAGAACCCGAAGAGGCATCAAGTGTGTGGATTTTAAGGGGCCTCCGGTGATGAACGGAAGAGGAGGGAAGTGAGGGGCTGGCTGGGCTAGTGATCCTTAAATTGTGTGCCTCTGACCAGCAGCCTTGGTGTCACCAGGGAGCTTTTGAGGAAAGCTCCTCGGCAGGCTGCCCAGACTGCCAACTCAGAGACCCTATTGGGGCTGCAGCCTGCGTCACCAGCCTGCAGGGAGTGCAGACTCTGTTAGGGCTTGAGGCTCCCTGGGCTTGGGGGTAATCCTCTCCCCACCTTCTAAAAGAGCAAAGGCGTGTGCCCCGGGGTCGATGATGAGAAAGGTGTGGGGTCCGTCTTACAGGGCAGATGACAAAAGCCGGCAGGATCCAGTGCTGGGGAGGTGCCCATAGAGAGCCTTGGGCACAGGCTGGCTTGGGCACAGGCTGGCTTGGGTGTGGCCACCGTGTCTTGAGGGTCGCTCTTGGGCCCCATGAACCTCGGAGCTGCCCTTGGTCCCCACCAGGGTCCCGTGCTTGTTTCCTTGACGTTTGCTGAGCGTGTTTGATCTGTGGGCAGAGCAGGGAGACGGCATGGACTGAACAGCCTGGGCCGCTGGCAGCTGTGGGCTTAACCGCCTTCCGCGGGGCCTGGGGGCACTGCAGTTCTTGTGTCTGACCCCCAGAGCCCTTCCAGGCTAGGAGCTGGGGAGAGATGGGTTCAGAGGGGCCAGGTAGCTCGCCCAAGGCCACGCCACTGCCACACCCTCCGCTGCTCGCCACGCTGTCCTGGCCGTCGTAGAGCTGGCCCTCTCCTGGCTGCCCGGAGGCCACACGGGTCCTTAGGATTCTTTGGAGAAGCACTGAGGCTCTCTCCCTGGGAGACGGACTAGCGCCGCGTCTGGCTCCGCCTCATTCCCCCAAAGCAGAGGCCCCGAGAGGACAGGGTCGGGTGAGCCATGTGGGGCGTGAGTGGCAGGCTGTGTGGAGGTGAGGTCTGACCAGCAGACGCTCGGCGGTGTTCTCCCGACACGGCGGGTACCGCTGATAGAGGTTTGGGAGCTCCTCTCCAGAGGTGGTCTTTCCAGAAACGGAGTCGGGCACCTGCAGTGGAGGGGCGTGAGGCTGGGACTCACAGGTGCGGGCTGCTCTAGAAATGCTGGGGGGATTTCTAGGGGTGGGGCTGGGGCCAGGAAGAGGCTACCCTGCTGTCTGTGGGAACCAGAGGCTGGGGAGGCGGCCTGCCCTCAGCACCGTGGGAGCTGGAGCAGGTCCTGGAAGGAGGCCTCCTTTCCCCAGGGGGGCTCCAGTCGGGTGTCTGCAGTGAGGGGAAGGGACAGAGGCCCCCAAGCCCCGATCAGGGCGCAGTGTGGAGCACAGTCTTGCAGGGGCAGACGCGAGTTAGGGCTGGGAGTGTACGAGTCGTGGCAGAACCAGATTGTGGGGTTAGAACGGGATGGTTCTAGTTCTGTGGCTCCGAAAGTGTGGATTATTGGCCATTGTGTATGGTTCGACCTAACACATGCCCTTGGATATCAGTCTCAGTCGAGCCTGAACTTGAACTTGCAGTATGGAGAAGCTGCTGATGGGGCAGCACAGCAAACAGGGCGTCAGAACCGCTCATCCGGGGACGGGCCTCACACTCTGGGTGGGAGTGGGTGCTTGGAGAAGACAGCCAGTGGGGCTGGGTCTCGCTGTCTCCCCAGTGGGAGTGACCGTGGTCAGCAGGAAGGCGGTGACCGTGGGGGTAGGAGGAGGAGTAGGTGTGGGAATGTCTGCGTCAGAAAAGTCAGCTCGACTCGGGAACGGAGGGAGGAGGAAGAGAGGGACGCCGGTGGATGGCTAGACGGATGGATGAAGGGATGGAGGGAAAATGGACGATGGAGGGATGGATGATGGGTGGATGGAGGGATGGGTGGAAGATGGACAGCAGGTTGCGGGAAGATGGACGACGGATGGATGCAGGAGAGGGAGACGGGGGCATGGGTGGGTGGAGGGAAGACTGATGACGGCTGATGGGCGGATGATGGATGGATGAAGGAAAGGAAGGTGGCGGGATGGAGGGATGGAAGGAGGAGGGACAAGAGATGGATGAAGGTGATGATGGATGGATGGAAGAGGGACAGTTGACGGAGGAAAGATTGGTGGTGGAGGGATGATGGACACCAGATTGCGGGAAGATGGGTGATGGATGATGGGTGGGTGGAGGAAGGGCGGGAGGAGGGGTGATGGAAGGATGCAGACAGACGCACAGGCTCCTGGCATTCTCTTCTGTTTTCCCAGTACCAGGCACAGACGTGAGAGATGGCAGGGCGGGTGGGCGCTTCCTCTCAGGAGTAGGGCAGAGCTTCTCTCTACAGAGGTGACTTGCCCACTTGGGCATGCCCAGTGACCAGGGCCTCATCCCTGCAAGCGCTCACCACAGGGTGAGCCGTCCGCTGCTCTGGGGGAGCTGTCCACTGGAGGGGCGGGGCTGGCCCCTTCCGGCTCTGGGGTAGGCATGGGGACCCCGAGCGCCTGCAACCCTTCGGCCCGCCCGCGCCCCCAGGATCTGCAGCGAAGACATCGAGTGCAGCGGGCTGACCATCCCCAAGGCCGTGCAGTACCTGAGCTCCCAGGACGAGAAGTGCCAGGCCATCGGGGCCTACTACATCCAGCACACCTGCTTCCAGGACGAGTCTGCCAAGCAGCAGGTCAGCAGCTAGGGGGCTGGGGGCAGCCGGAGCCTCCCCTGAGCCGGGGGGCTGGCGTCTGCTGTTGGCTCCTCGTCCCCCTGCCTGGCTGCCCAAGGCAGGGAGTGTGCCTGGCACTGCCCGAGGTTGGGGGGGGCATCTGTGGAGAGGATGCCACTCAGCCGTTGGTAGTGGAAGAGACGTCTCCCTGGAGTGACAGCCACGGGCTCAGAGGAGACCCCTCCTCAGATTCACAGGGAGGACGGCTGCCTCCCCTGGCACCCTCCCTGCCGCTCTGATTCTCTCTGTCCCTGTCTCTCTCTGTCTCTCTCCCTCTATCTCTCTGTCTCTCTGTATCTCTCTCTCTGTCTCTGTCTCTGACTCTATCTCTGTCTCTGTCTGTCTCTCTCTGTCCCTGTCTCTCTCTGTCTCTCTCCCTCTATCTCTCCCTCTATCTCTCTCTGTCTCTCTCTGTATCTCTCTCTCTGTCTCTGTCTCTGTCTGTCTCTCTGTCTGTCTCTGACTCTCTCTGTCTCTCCCGTGGTTGAGAGCAGGGCTGTCTGTGCCACCCGAGCGTGGCCGGCAGGGAGGCGTCCTCGTGGCCCTGTGAAGCAGGCAGGCTCCTAGCGCGGGGTCCGTGTGCGCAGTCCCTGCCACAGTGGGAGGTGACCCCACAGGGGTCTCCCCACCACAGGACTCTGAAGCGTGCCCCATGCAGTCCTCACCGCAGGCCCCCAGTAGGAACATGGGGCTCGGGGGAGGGGGCTGAGGGCTCCCTGCCCGGCACTGCCTTGGCCCCTGCGTCTCCCCAGGCTGCCCGTCCGTCTGGGCAGCGCTGGGCGTTTGGCTCAGAGTGATGCGGTTCCGGGTGGCGGGTCTCCAGCCCGGCCTGAGCCCCGCCCGGCGCGGTGCTGTCCCGCAGGTGTACCAGCTGGGCGGCATCTGCAAGCTGGTGGACCTGCTCCGCAGCCCCAACCAGAACGTGCAGCAGGCCGCGGCCGGGGCCCTGCGCAACCTGGTGTTCCGCAGCACCGCCAACAAGCTGGAGGCGCGGCGGCAGAACGGCATCCGTGAGGCGGTCAGCCTCCTGAGGAGGACCGGGAGCACCGAGATCCAGAAGCAGCTGACCGGTGGGGGCCCGGCCGCGGGAGCCACGGTGGGGGGCACCTGGGGGCTGGGACAGGGTGAGGGCGGGGGTGGCCTCAGGCGGACACCCCTGGAGCCCCACAGACCAGTGCTGGCCAGGCTAGTAGTGCCTAGCTGGTGCCCTGGGTATTGGGTTCCTCTGTGCACCCACCGACCATCCGTGTGGTCTGTGGTATCTGAGGAGAGAGGGCAGTGTGTCCAGGCGGAATTTGTGTTCGAAGAGATGGAGACCGGGAGAAGACCCTGAGGGGTCGGAGCTTTGGCTCAGCCACTGTGTTCCGTTGACCCGCACAGAGAACCCCCTGTGCTCTGCCCTCGAAATCCTGGCGACTAGCTGGGATGGGGCGGGGGGGGGGGCGGTGGGCAGGGTCCAATGGGGGCGGAGTCCAGTGGGGCGGCCCTGGGCCTGGTCCTGCTGAGCCCACGGCCCCCCAGGGCTGCTCTGGAACCTGTCCTCCACCGACGAGCTGAAGGAGGAGCTGATCGCCGAGGCGCTGCCCGTGCTGGCTGACCGCGTCATCATCCCCTTCTCGGGCTGGTGCGACGGCAACAGCAACCTGCCCCGCGAGCCCGTGGACCCTGAGGTCTTCTTCAATGCTACCGGCTGCCTGAGGTGAGGGCAGGGGTCCAGCTGGCCAAGCCCAGGCTCAGAGGGGCTGGGGGTGAGGGCCTGGACGAGGCTCGGACCCCCACCTGCACTCAGGGGGCCTGAGCCAGGAGCTGAGTGGAGACGCGTGGACCTGCATGTCTGAACTGGCTCAGCTGCCCGCCCTCCCGCACCCCACAGCCCTGGCTCTTGCGTTCTTGAGGAGCGTCTTTGAGATGCTAGGTACCGACGGCCCCAGTGCATCACCTCCTGGCTGTGACGCTAACAGTGTCTGCTGTGTTCCCTGGTGTGAGGAGGGTGCTGCTTTGGCCAGAACTTCCTGGGTTCCGCCCCAGCCCGTGGCAAAGGCCCTGGGGGCTGCTGGTGGATGGACTCACCTCTGGGGGTTGGGGTGGTGGGTGCCGAGGAGGAGCAGACTGCACTCAGGGTCACACCCCCCTCTAACAGCAGCCTCCGAGGAGCGGAGGGGAGAGGCTGGGGAGGTGCAGAGTCTGGGTCGTGGAGGCCTTAATGGGGCAGCTGCAGCCATACCCCACCTGCACCAGGCAGGGGCGCCCAGGTTGCCCAAGGGTGAGCCCACTGCTGGGGGCAGGACGCTGCCTGCAGGGAGCCTCCGGCCCCCTGTCCAGCAGCCCCAGGCAGGGCCAGGCAGGTGGAGCCCTGGGCCCTGCCCAGAACGTGCCACGAGGGTCCAGTGTGTGCCAGGCTGCCAGCGGCATCAGAGCCCTAGACACATAGAAGCTCGGGGCCTGGGGCCAGGGGGGCACAGAGGAGGGTGAAGGAGCCCAGGGAGACCCCGCCCCGGCCTCAGCCAGGCCTGAGCAGAGCCTGGTCTCATCTGCTTCCCTCTCAATTTCTGTCCTCTCTCCCTGCCCTCCTCTCCCATCATGACCTCCGACCCCTCCCCGTGACCTCTGCCCACTCCCCGTGACCTCCACCCCATGACCTCTACCCCTCCCTGTGACCTCTGCCCCTCCCTGTGACCTCTGCCTCCTCTCCATGACCTCCACCCCTCCCCATGACCTCCACCCCTCCCTGTGACCTCTACTCCCTGACCTCCACCCCTCCCCATGATCTCTACCCCTCTGCATGACCTCCACCCCCTCCCTGTGACCTCCACCCCCTCTCCATGACCTTCACCCTCTCCCTGTGACCTCTGCCTTCTCCACATGACCTCCACCCCTCCCTGTACCTCTACCCCCTCCCTATGACCTCCACCCCTCCCCATGACCTGTGCCCTTGCCATGACCTCCACCCTCTCCACATGACCTCTACCCCTCCACTCCCTCCCCATGACCTCCAACCCCCCATGACCTCCAACCCTGCATGACCTCTGCCCCCTCCCTATGACCTCCACCCCCTCCCCCCTCCCCATGACTTCCACCCCTCCCCGTGTCCTCCACTTCCTTCTTGTGACCCCTGCCCCTCCTTATGACCTTTATCCTCTCCCCATGACCTCCACCCCTCCCTGTGACCTCTGCTCCTTCTCTGTGACCTCCATCCCCTTCCTGTGCCCTCCACTCCCTTCCTGTGACCTTTGTTGCTCCCTATGACCTCTCCCCTCTCCCCATGACCTTCACCTTCTCCCCATGACCTCCACCCCTCCCCATGACCTCCACCCTCTCCCCATGACCTCTGTCCCCTCCCTATGACTTCTGTTCCTCCTCCATGACCTCTACCCCCTCCCCGTGACCTCCACTCCCTCCCCATGACCTTCACCCTCCCCCTGTGACCTCCGCCCTCTCCACATGACCTCCACCCCTCCATGTGACCTCTACCCCCTCCCTACGACCTCCACCCCTCCCATGACCTCCACCCCCTCCCCGTGACCTCCAACCCCCTCGTGACCTCTGCCCCCTCCCCATGACCTCCACTCCCTCCCATGACCTCCACCCCCTCCCCGTGACCTCCAACCCCCTCGTGACCTCTGCCCCCTCCCCGTGACCTCCACCCCTCCCCGTGTCCTCCACTAGGAACCTGAGCTCCGCAGACGCGGGCCGCCAGACCATGCGCAGCTACACGGGGCTCATCGACTCGCTCATGGCTTACGTCCAGAACTGCGTGGCGGCCAACCGCTGTGACGACAAGGTGAGTGCGGCCCCAGAAGGCCCACAGAGCCGTGTGCCCACCCACACTCTGCACACCTGCGCGGACGGGCAGAAGGGGAGACGGAGGCGGGAAGGGGGACGTCCACAGGCGTCCGTGCAGTCCGTGCAGTCCGTCCACACGGCAGGAGGAGAGAGCCAGCCCCGGGGACTGGCTGGGCACTGCAATCCCCAGGTCCTGCATGCGCTTTCTTTGGAGGAGACTTTGTCTCCTGCTTCTCGGTCAGCTGTGGTCACAGGCCTCAGGAGAGAGCCGATGAGGGGCGGAGGACGCAGGGAGGGGTGGAGGTCACGGGGAGAGCTTGAGGGCGTGGGGGGAGAGGAAGGAGGGGAGAGAGGACAGAACGGAAGAGGGACGCAGATGAGGCCTCAGGAAGGAGAGAGGGGCCTCTCGGGCGGGGAGGTCCGGGGACTCCGAGGCTTTGAGGAGTTGTTCAGGGTCGCTCCTGCAGGCTGTGTCTCCAGAGCCAGGCTGGTCATGGGCGTGCTGGCCGAGGCAGCAGAGACGGTGGCTGCGGCCTGTGCCTGCCGCCGACCAGCCTCCCGTAGGTGCCTCCTGGCGGTCATCTCCCTGGGAAGCAGGCGACTTTGGTCCCATTTCAGAGCTGAGGCAACTGAGGCCCAGAGCGGCTGGGCAGGCCACTGGTGCTCACACAGCCGGGGGGCAGGGCCGCAGGCTCCGTCCCGGGCGGCCGGGCCCGGCGCTGGGGGCGGGTGGAGGCTCAGCCGTCTCTGCTCGGCCCCCAGTCCGTGGAGAATTGCATGTGCGTCCTCCACAACCTCTCCTACCGCCTGGACGCCGAGGTGCCCACGCGCTACCGCCAGCTGGAGTACAGCGCCCGCAATGCCTACACCGACAAGTCCTCCACCGGCTGCTTCAGCAACAAGAGCGACCGCATGATGGTGCGTGCCGTGGCCCCGGCCCCGCCGCCCCACCCACCCCGCCTCTGCCCTGGGAGCCTGAGACCAGCCCCCAGGGAGGGCCCCGCCCCGCCTGGCCATGGGCCCCGCTGCCCCAGGAGCGGGGAGGGCCTCCTCTCGCCCACGACACAGGCCCTGTGTGCTCGGGGCGAAGGAGCCAGAGCCGCCTGCTGCAGGCCTCCTCTCCCCCGTCTGCTTCCTCATTCCTGATGGGGGTGGGCAGCCTGGCACTCATGCCTCCTGAGCCCCCAGGTCTCCCCAGAAGCAGGGAGATGCTGGGGAGAAAGGGCTGGCCGCCTTCTCTGGGCAGGCCGTGCAAGCCGGGCCCTGCACCACCCCTGCTGGCGGGGGGGTGAGGGAAGCATCCCCTTGTGAGAGCCACAGCCTCACCACGGGAGGCGGGGGCCCAGCTGGCCAGGAGCGCAGACGGCTCTGTGCCCGCCGGGAAGGCAGAGGCCCTGGGGGAGGGGGCAGCGGGCACGCCCTCCTCTGGGAACCACGATGCTGAGGCCAGAGGAGCAGCGTGTGTGGCTTCAGCCCTGCAGCCGTCCTCTTGTCCCCAGAACAACAACTATGACTGCCCACTTCCCGAGGAAGAGCCCAACCCCAAGGGCAGCAGTTGGCTGTGCCACTCGGACGCCATCCGCACCTACCTGAACCTCATGGGCAAGAGCAAGAAGGATGCCACCCTGGAGGCCTGCGCGGGCGCCCTGCAGAACCTGACTGCCAGCAAGGGGCTGGTGAGCACCCCCGCCTCGCCCCACTTGTCTCTCCACCCTGGTCCGACCCCGGCTGCCCCTTCCCACCAGCCTGCCTGAGTCAGGGAGGGAGGTGCACTGGGCTCCGGGCCAGGCCTGGGGCAGCTGAGGGGCCAGAACGCCCGGCCCCTGGATTCTGTCTGCGCTGTAGGATCCTCTCTGCCTCCTGGCTCCCGGCCCGACTGGGCTCAGGCTGTGCTGGGAGCCGGGCACAGGTGAAGGGTCTCCTGCGTGCTGAGCGGACAGGGGTGGACATAGAGGGTTTGGGGTGTGGGCAGCTCCAGAGAAAAACATGGCAGAATTGGGAGAGAGTTGAGGCCAGAGGCAGTTTGGGGACATGATGGAATTGGGGAGGGTAGGAGGCAGGCCTGCAGCTGCCCTTCCACCCTCTCTGCTCAGGACGGAAGGGAGTCAGGCAGAAGGGGGTAAGGGTGAGCTCAGGGTCAAAGGGGACCCCCCCCACTGTTAGAGGATGAGTCTGGACCAGGTTATGGCCAGCGTGGCTTTCCCGCAAGTGGCCCGGATGGGCTGCCCATCCTCTCGGGGACCCCGGGTTGCATCTCCATGCAGCGCAGGCCCATTCATCCACCCTCGACTCGATACACAGTCAGCACAGAGGCAGCAGGCCCGCAGGAGACGGGCGGCCCTTCTTTAGATGGCAGGTACCCTCTATTCCAGGTTTCACGTGACCAGATAGTGCTGGGAAGCGGGAGGGAGGCCGGGCAGTGGCCGCGGGCACCAGCCACACCTGGGGGTTGATTCTGGGCCCCTCCCACGGGGGACGAGGGGCAGGGACGTCTCTCACCAGACCCGCCGGGTTCAGGCTGACCCCGGCGAGCCGCAGGTGCTTTGCCTAGGGGATTGTTCTGTAGCTGTCCAGGTGGGAGCAAACACGAGTCTGTGCTTCCATCGTGGAAGAGGAAGTTCTGGGGCCCCTGAGGGTGCGGTTCCTGGCCCCCTCCTGCCTGCTGTGGCCCTGGGGAAGCCCAGAAAGGGCCTCATGCGTCCTTTCTCAGATGTCCAGTGGCATGAGCCAGCTGATCGGGCTGAAGGAGAAGGGGCTGCCCCACATCGCTCGCCTCCTGCAATCTGGCAACTCGGACGTGGTGCGGTCCGGAGCCTCGCTCCTGAGCAACATGTCCCGCCACCCCGCGCTGCACAGGGTGATGGGTGAGCCCCCCCGGGGCCCGGGCACCCCCTGCTGGAGGGACCCCCACTCTCCAGAGCCTGCTGGGAAGTCCCCCTCTGACCTCTCCCTGGGGGAGCATCCCGGAAACGGAAGCTGGCCCGGGAAGGCTTGGGCGTAGGAAGGGGCAGGTCACCTGGGCGGGGAGTGGATGTGTAGGTTCCACTGGGTCACCAGCCCTGAGTGGGAGGTACCTGGCTGGGAGCCTGGCTAAGGGCAGCCTAGAACTGGGCCCCACGGGACCCCTCAATCACCAACCCCATGCCCGCCCCTCCTCTCTCTCCCAGGGGCCCAAGTGTTCCCAGAGGTGACCAGACTCCTCACTAGTCACACCGGCAACACCAGCAACTCAGAGGACATCCTGGCCTCGGCCTGCTACACCGTGAGGAACCTGATGGCCTCCCTGCCGAGCATGGCCAAGCAGCATTTCTCCAGCAGCATGGTCAACAACGTCATCAACCTGTGCCGCAGCAGGTGAGTGGCGGGGTCCGCAGGTGGGGGGAACTGCAGGTGGGGGAACCATAGGTGAGGGAACTATAGGTGGGGGACTGCAGATGGGGGAACCCCAAGTGGGGGAACCATAGGTGGGGGAACCATAGGTGAGGGAACCATAGGTGAGGGAACCATAGATGGTGGGGGGACTGCAGATGGGGGAACTCCAGGTGGGGGAACCATAGGTAGGGGAACCATAGGTGAGGGAACCATAGTTGGTGGGGGGACTGCAGATGGGGGAACCCCAGGGGGGGGAACCCTAGGTGAGGGAACCATAGTTGGTGGGGGGACTGCAGAAGGGGGAACCCCAGGTGGGGGAACCCTAGGTGAGGGAACCATAGTTGGTGGGGGGACTGCAGATGGGGGAACCCCAGGTGGGGGAACCCTAGGTGAGGGAACCATAGTTGGTGGGGGGACTGCAGGTGGGGGAACCCTAGGTGAGGGAACCATAGTTGGTGGGGGGACTGCAGATGGGGGAACCCTAGGTGAGGGAACCATAGTTGGTGGGGGGACTGCAGATGGGGGAACCCCAGGTGGGGGAACCATAGGTGAGGGAACTGTAGGTGGGGGCTGCAGGTGGGGGGGTGGAAGGGGCAGGGCAGCAGGGCCGCAGCAGCAGCAGCAGGTAGCGTGGAGGGTGGCGGGGGCCTGGAGTGGTGAGGTGGGTGGCGGGGGCCTGCAGAGTGGGAATTTGGTGGGGAGGCTTGAGGGAGGGAGGTTCCAGAAGCTGAGGCCTAACTCTCAGGCCCCAGGCAGCACCCGTCCCGGCCGGGAACCAAGGGACACTGAGTCCCGTGGGCCACCAGGAGGCACGCAGCAGCAGCCCCCGCTGTGCAGGACTTATCCGGTCCACGGAGCTCTGTCCTCCCAGGACAAGGCCAAGGGCCAGGACGGGGGCCCCAAAGAGAGCCCCGGGTACCTCTGAGCGGGCAGAACCGTGGGTGTGCCCACTGTGAGGAGTGCCCGCCAGCGGGGCTGCCCCACAGGGAGTGAGCAGGGGAGGGCAGAGGGTTGGCTCATCCTCAGATGGCCAGTCTCAGCCCCGGTGAACTTCCGCCCCACAGCACCTCCCCCAAGGCTGCGGAGGCCGCCCGCCTCCTCCTGTCCGACATGTGGTCCAGCAGGGAGCTGCAGGGGCTGCTCAGGCAGGTAAGGCCTCACCCCGCCTGGCCCTGCCGCCGAGCTCGCCAGCGCTGCCCAGCTCTGCCTTGGGAGGGAGAGGCCGGCCCCTCGTGACGCGGTCCAGGGCTGACCCCCGCCCTGGGCTGAGGAGGTGCAGCGGGCAGGGCCATCGAGGAAGCGTGCTGGGGGCAGCCTCTGAGCGCGGGGACGCCCGTGGCGCCTGCCCCCGGGTGTCTCACGCAGCTGCTGTGCCTCCTGCAGCAAGGCTTCGATAGGAGCATGCTGGGGACCTTGGCCGGGGCCAACAGCCTCAGGAACTTCACCTCCCGCTTCTGAGAGGGGCCGCCCGCACGTTCAGCTTGCAGGTGAGAATCCCCCCTCCAGGGCAGGGCACCTCCAGGCTAGGCTGCTGGCCGTGGTCCCGGCCAGCTTCAGAGAGAGGGGCCCGGCCCTGCTCCCCAGGGACGCAGAAGCAGGCTGGTCTGGTTGATATAGGCTCTGTGAGGACTGCCGTGTAGACTGCCTGGCCAGCGACGTCCGACACAGGACATTCAGTTCAGTTTAGTCCAGTCGCTCAGTCGTGTCCAACTCTTTTCAACCCCATGGACTGCAGCACGCCTGGCCTCCCTGTCCATCACCAACTCCCAGAGTCTGCCCAAACTCATATCCATTGAGTTGGTGATGCCATCCAACCATCTCATTCTCTGTCATCCCTTTCTCCCGCTTTCAATCTTTCCCAGCATCAGAGTCTTTTCAAATGAGTCAGTTCTTCGCATCAGGTGGCCAAAGTATTGGAGTTTCAGCTTCAGCATCAGTCCTTCCAATCAATATTCAGGACGGGTTTCCTTTAGGATGGACTGGTAGTATCAACAGGCCAGAGGTCTGGGCAGAACTGCCGAGCACAGTCGTGTAGGTTGCTCACTGCACAACCCAGGTGGTCCACTCGCGTGGACTGCAGTGTGAAAGGCACCCCGGAATGACACAGTATGTGGTTCTGGGTTTGGGCATCTGCAGTTCACCTCTTCTTACAGGCCACTGTGCAGTCTCTGCAGCATGCCTAGCGTGGACAAACTTGTTTCTAGCTGACAATTCTAGGGACCAAGAACTCAGACCCAGCATCCCTGACAAGGGCTCCTAAGCCTTAGCCTTCCCGAGCTCACCTGGGATGCTTGCTCAGCCACACATGCCTGGTCCCACCCCAGCAGTCCTGACTCAGTGCCTCCAGAGTGAGGCCCAGGAAAATACATTTTAAACAAGCATCCCAAGGGATTAGGGCCATGTTTAGACGCTCAGACTGGCCTGGTCAGCCCTGGAGGGTCAGTGGAGGTGGCCCCACCTGCAGAGAGCCAGGCATGAGGACAGGGCCTTCTGAGTTGAAGGGACTTCTGGGCGCCCCGGCGGCCTGGGGCGTGCTGGTGGGGCAGGGGCCGCAACTTCAGATGAAGGTGACCTCAGACCGCCCACCACCGGGCAAATGCGTCCCAACAGCTCAAGGACGGGCACAGAGCCGAGCCCAGTCAGCAGGCGCCTGACACACGCGGTCTACCGCCGGGGTGGACACAGGGCCGTGGGGGGTCTCTGATCTGATGCACGCAACTTGCGAACGTCTCGGGGCCAGCCCTGACCCCAGGCTTGGGCATGTCTGTGTGGACGTGCTGGGAGGGGACAGCTGGTGAGACCGGGGTGTTCACTGGAGGTTTCTCCTCTTCCAGACATGATCCAACCTGCTGAGCAGACCCAGGCCTTGCTGCAGCCGTGTCTGTCCACCTGCAGTGTTTGGAGATGTTCAAAGCCAGCCACGAGCACACTGGGACACTGCGGTGGATGAAAATATTTTTAGATTCTTTCTTTTCCTTGGGGGAACTGACAGGCACTGGGGGTGGGGGAGGGGAGCCGGGGGCTTTCTTGAGTTAAGGGGGCTTACGTCTTGATGTTAATACTTCTTTCGCTGAGAAACGGTATATATACACATGTATAGTGTGTGTGTGCGTGCGCGTGTGTGCGTGCACGTGTGTGCGTACGTGTGTGTGGAAGGCAGGCCCTGGAACTGCAGGGCTGGGTGAGCTGTGGGCTGGGCTCACGGTGGCAGCAGGCCTCGCGCTCATAGACGTGGGTGACCTGTGCTTGGGGTTTTGCTCCCCGTCATCCCGAAGTGTGGGTGCCAGGCCCTCACCAGCACCAGGCCCACGGGGAGTCCTGCAGGGTCGGGGTGGGTGAGTGAGGGCTGGGGTCACCCCCCTGCCACCCACCCCAAGAGGCGGCTTTGCAGGAAGGGAGATTGGCAGGGCTCAGTGTATCTCCTGGGAAATCTGGCATGGCCGTGCGGCTCTCCCACGGGGCCTGGGGCCGGGGCTGGGCGGCCGCGGGGTCTGCTGGACCGGCCGGGACAGGCAGGCTGGCTTTGCTGCGTGCAGTCTGTCCGGAGAGTAGGTCCCGGGGGGCGGCCGACCATTCCTGCGGGGCGAGTACCCATCAGAGCAGGCTCACCTGGGAGCCCTGGCCTACAGGGGTGAGTAATCCACGTGTTGGGGAGGAAGGAGGCCGAGTGGTGTCAAAGCCCGTGAGCGGTGGGAGAGCGGCAGCTCCATCCTCGTGTTCCCAGTGGAGGAGCTGGCCCGTGTCGGGCAGGGGTCGGCCCCTGGGTCCCAAGACCTGCTGAGACCCCAGCAAGGCAGGGTTTCGGAGGAAGGCCCTTGGCTAGGAAAGGGAGCGTCATGTCATGGATCAGCCAGAGGCCGTCCCACCTTCCCTGACGCCCAGCCGCCTGTGACAACCTCAGAGAGTGTGATGAGAAGCCCGCCAGGGGCACTGGCCGCCCCAAACCCCCAGACTTGTATGAGCATAGAGCAGGCCTCGGAGAAGGCTTGGGAAGAGCGTCTCGTCTGCGGGCTGAGACAGGGCAGGCCTCCTGGCTGCGGCTCTCCTGTCCAGTGGCGCCAGCGGCGATCAATTGGGACTGGCCACCTGGCCCTGCCCACCTCATACCTCCTCCCACTGCGTGTCCCCTACCCTGCCCCCCGACCAGCCCCACTGCTCACCCTGGCAGTCAGACCCCAGCCCCAAGGACCCCCTGCCGGAGACAACTGGACAGGCCAGGTCGGCGCAGACCCATGACGGCGGGCCACGTGGCCAGTGTTCTCTGCTGCTGGGCTCTGCACCACGTCCACCCCGTCCCCCGTGATGCAGGCTCGCCTCCCTCTCAGGCCCACAGGGAGCTGGTCCCAGAAGACTGTCCCCTCTGCCACCCCCAGGGCCCTGGGGGAGTTGTTTCTCCAAGAAACATGCGAGGAGCGGCGGTGTTGCCAGCCCTTAGGATACATCAGTGATGAGAGACCACACCCCTTCCACATGGTCCACGTTCTCCTGGAGGAAAGAGAGGGTCCAGAGTCCCTGGGTTTAGGGGTCCCAGGGAGAGAGGGCCGCCCAGTCCAGTCAGGGCCAGAGGGAAGGAGCCGACGACCAGTGGGTCTGTGGCAGTGCCAGGGAGGGCCCCCGCCTCTGCTGGGGGGTGGGTGATGTTTCAGTGGGCCAGGTGGACAGTCAGACCAGGCCTGGTTTGGCCATCTCTCGTGACTTCTGCGGCCAGCTGGCCAGGCTTGTCACTCGAGAAGAGGCAGACCTTTGCAGGGTGGGTGGTGCTGTGGACGAGGCTCGAGAGAAGGAGCTCGGGGTCTGCAGGCCCAGCTTGGGCTGGAAGGACGTGTTGGCCTCACGCTGCTGAGCTCGACGCTCAAAACAGGACGCTCCAGAGCAGGGTCAAGTTGGGGAGGGCCCAGCCCGCGGGGGTCTCTCCCTGCGCAGCCCCGGCCCAGGGCTTGAGGCGGACGGGCCACGGCCAGCAGGCCCAGCCGGTGGGCCCAGCCCAGCAGCGCAGACCCAGCTGCTCCGGGACCAGAGACCGAGCTGCTCCTATCTGCCCGGGGCTGAGCAGAGCGAGGGGCAAGGGAGGGCGAGGGGTCCCTTTGCAGCCTGCTCCTGCCCCCTGCTCTGTGTCTGTGGGAGAACTGGGCACTGGCCAGGCCTGTTTCCCTGTGGGGTACACTATGTGTTTGCTTTTTTGGAAATATAGGAAATCAATAAATTGCTGGCGTTTCTTTGAACATTGTTGAGCAGTGGATTACTGGGGGAGCCGCTAAGGCCCCAGGGGCCACTCACGCCTCCCTGCGCCCGGCGAGGACTCTGCGGCCCAGACTGCTGTGGCAGCCCTTATCTTACAGATAAGTCCCCTTCGGGCGGGGACAGACGCGCCCAACTTCACACAGGTTGTCCAGGGAAGCACACCCAGGCAGGCCCCTGGGAAGCGGACCTCGGGGCTGAAAGAAGAGCATGCATTTCCTGAAGGCCTGTTCTCCCCGGGTCCTGCAGGACAGGCTGGGGGCCCCCACCCCAAGAGGCCCACGAGGGACAGGACAGACACAGGGAACTTCCTGAGTCACAGGGCCGAAGCCCCAGGTGGTGGTGGGACACGCAGCTATGGGCTCCCCGGCTGGAGGGGCCTGGGAAGGCTTAGGGCAGGCTGGAGAAAGACCCTTCCCTGCCTGGGAGGGTGGTGGCCTTTCCGAGCCTGTGACCCTGAGCCCTGAGTCATCCCTCAGTTGGGGACAGTCAGCAAGGCCGGGGGAGGGCAGCTCTGGGGGAGGAGGACCAGCTGTCTTCGGCCCAGACTGTTGACGCTCTGGGTCTGGAGCCTCCAGAACGTGAGATCAGACTGCAGATTCGAAGTCAGGACATGCTTAACTGGTAAACTGCCATTAAAGCAAGGGCTTCCCAGGTGGCTCAGTGGTAAAGAATTGCCTGCAATGCAGAAGACGCGAGTTTGAACCCTGGGTCGGGAAGATCCCCTGGAAGAGGAAATGGCAACCCACTCCAGTATTCTTGCCTGGAGAGTCCCATGGACCGAGGAGCCTGGCGGGCTGCAGTCCCTGGGATCACAAAAGAGTTGAACAGGCGCTCACACATTAAAGCAAAGTGTATGCACGGGAAACCACACAGCCTCAGGGCGGGCAGCTCTGTGGACCTCCACCCGCCAAGCGTTGGCCTGCAGGTCAAATTCAGAAAGTGAGCAGCTCCCCAAGGCCCTCGGGCCCCCTACCACGCAACCACCCTTCGCTTGCTGTAAACAGGAGGCCCTTGGGCTCTGCACCGCGCTCTGCACCACGGGCGCTGCTGGGAGACGGCCTGTCCATGACGACCCTAAGGTGCAGACGCAACATGGCCTGCTGTCCTCAGGCCAGTGTGTGTGACTGCGGAGACCACGTGGTGAGCCTCCCTGCCCGGGGATGCCTGGAGGTGACATGATGTCGGAAAGTACAGCCAGCTGTCAAAGACTCCGATTCCACGGGAGGTGCTACGTTCGGTGTGTGCGCTGCCAGAGGGGCTTAATCCAGCTGTGTCCAGTCAGCAGGGTGCAGGCCCTGCTGGCCTCTTGGAGAACTTTCGGATGAGAGTGCAACATTCCACTGGGCCAGAAACTGACAACTCAGAGTGGGGCTGCAGGAGCCGCCGGCAGCCTGGACTACGGGGGAAGGGCCTCTGGAGCCCTGAGCCCGAGTGTCCCAGACCCCATGTCCAGGCTGCCCACGGCTCGTCCAGCCAGGAAGCTGGTCCCTGGAGCCCAGGCTGCTCTGGAGACACCACAGGCCTCACGCGTCGCCTCTTGGAATGCAGGGCTTTCTGCCGCCCTGCATGGCCAGAGGACGAGTGAACAGAAGTAGTTACCCTTCGTCAGCAGTAGGCTTTTTTCTGAGGGGCCACAAGACGGCTCTGTTACCTTGCAAAGCCTTAGGGTGTTCCCTTTCTTCACCCCAGTGAGACGGGCGGAGCTCAGAGCACTAACATCCGATTCTGAGAGGACAGGGAGGCCCAGGCAGACCAGCCCAGAGCCACCAGCACGGCCGGGTGTGTCGCCCTGAACATTCCCAGCCTCGCGTCCCCGCACTCTGGGGCCCAGCGTCGTCCTGGAGGAGCACTGGGCCGTGGGACGGGGACACAGGGAGGCGCGGCCACACGGTCATCACCTAAGTCTTCACAGCGATGCCACAAGGTGGGCATGACCACTCCCAGGTCACAGATGAGGAAACTGGCTCCGCTAGTAGGTGACAGAGGTGAATGGGGTCCGAGGCCCCTGCTGCTCCCCCTCGTTAGCAGCACATGGACACCGCTTGCCCACGGTCAGGCCAACTCCCGGCTTGCCCTCCGGGAACCCTGTGAGCCTGAACCTCGGCCCTCACCCATCCCAGCTCCTGGCCAGGCCCCCGGGGGCACCCACACTGGGTGCGCAGACCCTACAACCCCCTTCCTCTGCCCCTGCCCTCTGCAGGAGGCCCGGGGAGGCCTGGCCCTGCCCGCTCTACTCCATCCAACCCTTGTGTCAGCAAGAGTCCAGGCCGGGGTTCCCGGAAACTGCTCCAGCCCCGACATGCCCTGCCCTCTGGCCCTCGGGTGGGACACACACCCCGTTATGGCCAGCAGGGCTGCCCGCTCCGGGGGCAGTGGTGGACTGGACTCAACCACATCTGAGACTCAGAGCAGGAGCTGGTGAGGACGACCTGCCCCGCCAACCCTGGGCGAGGCTGCCCCACCCCACGGCCTCTGTCCAGAGGGGCTTCGGAGAAGCCTCCAGACTCAGCTTACCCCTCCCAAGAGAGCCCCACGCGAAAGCCCCAGTGACTGGTACATGTGTGCGTGCATGCACGCATGTGTGTACATGTATGTGTGTCCATGTGGGGAATGCATGTGTGTATACATGTGCGTGTGTGCATGTGTGCACAAGTTTGCGTGTGTGCGTATATGTGTGCCCGTGCATGTGTATGCGTGTGTCGTCATGCATGTATCTGCATGTGCATGGAATTAGCATTTCCCAAGGTTATTCCCACAAGACCTTCATGGGTGCTAAGTGACAAAAGGAATCTAAGTTTCGGAAAATCTGGGCTACGTGAGGTTAAACGGCGATCATCACTCAGGAGCCCACACGTGGACGAGTGTGGTAGCAGAGAGAGGAAGAGAAGGTTGGGGTGACCTGAGCCCCAACCCCACCTTGTTTACCTGCAGGGAGCCAGTCTGAGCCACACTCAGTCGACCTGAGCCCAGGTAAGGGAGATTCTGGGGTCCCAGGCGGAGGCCCCCCTGGAGCACTTTAGCAGTGACCCACGGGCGTGGCCTGAGGACCCTTGGCCTCAGCTGACCCAGCCCCACGGGGCGGCCTCGCAGTGGAGTCAGCATGTCCAGCCTCCAGCAAATAGGAGAAGCTGGTGGGCAGCCTGCTGTTGAAAGGAGATTCAGGGTTGGGCCCGAGCAGCCCTCTTCGCTGTTCACAGAATCTGAGACACCCCCCACCCCTGCCCCAGTCAGCCCGACCAGCTGACGCAGCTTCGCAGAACGTCCATCTTGTAAGTCTGGAACCGCGAGAGCGACCTCGCTCACTAGGTCTCAGGCTGGAATGTGCTTGTGGTTAAATGTGACCCTGAGCGTCTGCGTTCCCACCAGCCCCCAGGGGATGCTCCCACTGCCATGTGTGGGCCACACCATGCTGAATCCCTTCCCAGTCCAGGAAGGCTTCCTGGAGTAGCAGACCAGCAGGAGAGGAGAGACGGGAGGGAAGACTCTGCAGAAAGCAGAGCTGGAGCTGCAGAGTAAGAGGCATGTGGGAGAGTCTGACAGTGAGATCATCAGGGGACCAGCCTTGGAGCGGGCCAGGGTGGGAGGCGCAGACAGGCCCACGAGGCAGACCGGAGCAGAGCAGCCGGGCAAGGCTGCCCCGCTCCTGGGCCCACAGGGATGGTGACAGTGATTCAGGCACAAGGCTGGAGACCACGCCTGGGTGAGCCCCAGTTCCTCGGAAGAGGGCGTGCCTCCATGGCTGGGGGCTGCAGGGGGCAGGTGGGCTGACTCACGCCAGGCCCCTCTTCTCATGACCAGAGGTGCCAGGCGTGCCTAGGACGGGGAGGGTGGGAGGGGCCGGAGGGGCCCTCCCTGTGCCCTGAGCTGCTGGAGGGGAGCCTAAGCCGAGGGCGTGGGCACCCCAGAAGGAGGAGGACGGCGGACACGGTATTTGAGATGCCGGCAAACACTGCCAGGCTCGCAGATCCAAACAAGCTCCTTCCATTCTCACAACCACCAGGGGACTGCTCATGGCACCCCACCTACAGGCAAAGAAGCGGAGACACAGGGAGGTCACCGAGCAAGTTGGTGACAGAACTGGGATTAACCCGGGGCGCCGGGCTTCAGAGGCTGCTCCCCTAACAACAGGATGTGGGGGGCAGGTGGCCCCCACCCCACCCCAGGTAACGGCCCAGCAGGTGCAGGACTGGGTCTGGAGGCAGAAGCAAGTCTCACTGTCGGCTGGCAAAGCGGCCGTTCTCCTTCCGGGGAAAGCTGCTTTCCTCCTGGTCCCCCGGAATCATCCATCCAGGGCCTGCAGCCCGGGCCCCTCCACCAGCTGAAAACCGTGCCTTTCCAGGACAGACTCCGCAGGGCGCCAAATAGCCAACTGCCCTGCCCCAGGGCCCCCGAGTTTCCATTCCCTTTCCCAGCGGCAAGACTCTCTGCCCTTTCGACGGGCCCTGGGGGATGGGCGGCCCGTCCAGTACCCAGCCTCGACTCCCTGGGAATAAACGGTCATTCAAGTATTCAACAAACGGCTACTGAGCATGCCAGCCATGCTGTACGCTACATGCCCGGCTGCATGCCAGCCACGCTCTTGACGCTGGGGATTCAGATGGGAATTCAGCAAAAAAAGACAAATCCAGAATCGCTTAGCACTTATAGTGAACAGAGAGAGACAGACAGAAAGACAAGACGAACGGCGAGAACCCGGTGCGGAGAAGACAGCGCGGCAGGGGAGGCAGCTTCCACGCCCGCGACCCCCCTCCCCAGGAGGTGAGGCTTCCCCGCCAAAGGAGAGTCTCATTTTCATCTCAACAAGGGCTACTCCTGCACCCAGGGAGCCCCTGCCCTGTGGGCAGCGGGTTCTGATCAAGGCCCCGCTCAGCCACTTTGGTTCAGCACAGTTGCATCTTACAACAGTCACATCTCAGTTACAAAGACTGCATCCTAGTCCTCACACACCAGCCTCCCTTTCAAGTCCAGCGTGTACCTGGGTGTGTGTATGCATGTGAGCATGTACCTGGGTGTGTGTGTGCATGTGAGCACGTACCTGGGTGTGTGTGTGCATGTGAGCATGTGCCTGGGTGTGTGTGTGCATGTGAGCATGTACCTGGGGGGTTGTGTGTGTGTGCATGTGAGTGTGTACCTGGGGGTGTGTGTGCATGTGGGCATGTACCTGTACCTGGGTGTGTGTATGCATGTGAGCATGTACCTGGGTGTGTGTGTGCATGTGAGCATGTACCTGGGGGGTTGTGTGTGTGTGCATGTGAGCGTGTACCTGGGTGTGTGTGTGTACATGTGAGTGTGTACCTAGGTGTGTGCATGTGCGTACCTCTGTGTGCACAGTAGTGTCTGTCTGTCCACTGGTTCAGTGTCTAGATTCTCTCTCCCTGGTCTAGGAAGACCTCATGGCGTCAACACGGAGCAGGGCAGCCTGGTGCTCACACTGAGACCATGTGAGTGAGGCAGGACTCAGCCTTTCTAGAGCAAAGTTGTTCCGTTTCTAGTTTCCTTGTTCTGGTTGATTCAGCACCTTGGCAACTAGCCAAGATAACACAGCTCTAATGCGCCGCTGTGGCGGTATTTTCCCTCCCCGTCAGTAGCTGATATTCGAATGGTCAAATTCCGCCCCAGAGCCGCTGCCCGAGAACACTCTTCTCCTCCGGTCTTCTCCTCCGGCCACTCGCCGTGGAGGGACGCTGGCCGCACAGATGACCAGGCCCAGCGTGGATGAAAGAGATGAGGAAAGCAGCCACACAGCCGAGGGGCGAGGCTGATGCTAACTTGAGCAAGCACAGTGGAGACCCCGAGCTGGCCAGCCCCACCCCAGCTGAGCGCCCGGGAGCTGCGGAAGTTGGCAACAGACAGACCTGAATGCTAGTCCACACATTCTCCTCCCATCAGGACGGCTCACACACTCTTTGCTTCACAGAATCAGAAATTATTCAAATATTTGTTGGCTAAAATACGGAAGCAATTTCTTTAAAATATGCTTTCCTTGGCCTCTATAAGACACCCAATTTGGTAAAACGTGTACTGTGCAAATAATTTAAATTCATAATCAAAGCAGCCAACGTCCTGCCTTGCCCAGCCTTGATGAGTCACCCAGCCTCTGTGAGCCTCAGCTCCAAGGGTAAAGGGACTTTACCTACAGGTCCTAACTCGGAGTGGAACTGTGAGGCGCAAGTGCCCGGCCACAGGCAGGGCCTCAGGTGGGCCTAACGTCGCTTCCGGCATTGCAGAGCTGGCTTGGACGTTATGCCCACTGCTCGCCACCACCTTGGACCGTAGGTAGGAGATGTGAGGCCGGAGGGGTGACTGTGTCACGTTTAGAGGGAAAAACTGCTTGTTCCTAACTACCCAGCAGGAAAGGGCAACCCACTCCAGCAGTCTTGCTTAGAACATGCCACGGACGGAGCTTGGCAGGATACAGTCCATGGGGTGGCAGAGTCGGACACGACTGAGCGACTTCAGTCTTTTTCAACCACCGAGCAGAAATGAAGTGACCTCTCTGTTCACTCTCAGCAGGCTGCACCTCGAGGGCGGCTCCTCTGGGGACCCGCAGGGGAGGGCGGGGGAGGGGGAAGGGAGGGGAGGGGGAGGGGAGGGCGAGGAGCGGGGCAGGGGGAGCGGAGGGGAGGGAGAGACTCCGGGGCGGGGACTCCCAGAGGACCAGCGCCGCAGGGCGCCCCCGCCCAGCCCCGTTGTCCCCCCGGGGAGCGGCACCCAGGCCCGGCGCTGCAGGGCTGCGGCGCCGGGAAGTGCGGGGCTGGGGCGGGCGCTTCGCGGGGAGCCGGGACGCGGCTTTCTGAGCCTTCAGTCCGAGCAGTTCAATTCCTGCAGGTGGCGGGGCGCTGAGACCTGGGGCGGCCTCCCCCGCAGGCCTCGTCGTTTTGGGAGAGCTGATCTCTGTCTGAAATCTGCCTGTGTGCATCTGAAGAAGCTTCTCTCAGGGACACGGTGCTCGAGGAAGGCGGTGCAACTACAGACAGCCGGTCCCGCCCAGCTGCCCGCTGAGCCCCTGTCCACCCTCCGGGAGGGACCTCACCCCGACCCCTGTCCCCCTCCGGGGCTCAGCCTCACCTGCCTCACCCGTCCCCCTGGCACCCAGGGGTGTTGTCGTCTGAGTGAGGCTCCTCTGATGCCTGCACTCTGCCCCCTTCTCCCCGATGTTGGGGAGGGGCTGCTGGCTTGTGGCCTCTGCCCAGGTGGCAGGAAGGACCCTGCAGAGTGTGTGCTGTGACCCCAAGAGCAGGGGGCCCACGCAGGACATGGGGGCCCTGACAGGTGCTCAGGCTGACGTGGAACGCGCCCAGTCCCGCTCAGGAGGGCGCAGGGGCCTGGGACTCCAGGGCCCTGTCCGTCCTGGAGCTTGGAGAGCCCGTCCCCGGGTCCCCTTCTCCCTCTGTCCTGTCTGAATGCTGGAGAACGGCCCTTCCTGATCAGGGTCCACACCGTAGGCCTGGTCCTGTCGATGTTAGGATTCTTCCATTTAGGCGTCCTGGGATAGATCTAGGCTCCTTTAAGCCTAACGAAGGAACAGCTCATGAGTGGTGAACATTTTCAGATGAAACTAGTATTCAGTGACTGCCTTTTTCCTGCTCGGTTGTTGATTTCCATGAGTCATAATTTTCCTGGTGTCAGACCTGTTGTGGGGATTAAGAAAGAGGCAACATTTAAATCGTCGCCATCTCTGTATTTGTAGCTGCAGTATCATGAATGAGCCACAGTTTTCATGATTTGGGAAGAGTTATTGATTTCATGTATCAGGTAAAGGATTTGCAATGACGATAGGCAATTAGGATTACAATGACGGCTGTAAACCTGTGTTCTGCCGTACTTTATGTTTCCATAGGGAGGATCTTCAAGCGTAGGACATGCTGAAGGGCATCATCCTGTGTAACAGTTCTAGGTTAGGGGCTCAGGTTCCGCTCCGGAGACAGCTGGTTTGAACGCAAAGGCTTCTCAAGTAACGCGGGCGCTTAGCATGACTGCTGTCCGGAGATGAATGAGCCCGAAGACTGGAACATTCCTGCTGTTTGTGTATCAGGGTGGACGGAGTGATGGAGTGGCTCCCTGAGAGGCCAAGAGAGCGCTGTGGAATAAAGTCACATTCACTACGGCAAATGCACTTGTGAGGTGAATTTTTACTCCTGTTGAGTTAAGGGCGCAGCCTGAGGAGGTGGAAATCAGTGTAGGAAGCCTCCTAGGACAGTGAAGACGGGTCCCATGACCTCCCCGGAAGAGTCAGACACGCCTGAGCGACTGCACAGCCACAGCAAAGGAAGCGTGCCCATCCGCAGTGTGGACCGTGGATCAGGTGAGGCTGAGCCCCGGAGGGGGACAGGGGATGGGGTGAGGTCCTCCCGGAGGGTGGACAGGGGCCCAACGGGCAGCTGGGCGGGACCGGCTGTCTGTAGCTGCACCGCTTTCCTCGAGCACCGTGTCCCTGAGAGAAGCGTCTTCAGATGCACACAGGCAGATTTCAGACAGAGATCAGCTCTCCCAAAACAAACCGCTGGCAAGACGGTTCCTGTCAGCCCCCTCCTGTACGAAGGGAAAGAAAGCCTGGAGCCCCCGATGCAGTGGGCGTGCACGTAACATGACCTCCACGAGGGGCTTCCCTGGCAGCACAGTGGACAAGACTCTTCCTGCCAGGGCAGGGGATGCGGGTTCAATCCCTGATCCAGGGAGCCTCCGCGAGCTGTGGAGCAGCTCACCAGTGCACTTACTGGGCCTGCGCTCTGCGGCCCTCGGCCTGAAACAGGAGACACCACCGCAGTCAGATGCCCAAGGACCACAGCTAGAGGGCAGGGATACGCTGCTACCCCAGCACAACTTGTTCCCTGGGTCAGTGTTTTAGAACAATGGGTGATAAACCATTTTGACTGGTTGATCTAAATTTTAATCACTCAGAGCTGCATTTATTCTAAAGGATTACCCTAACCAAAACTGACTTTTTAACAAAAAAACATTTTATTTTATATTGGAGTATAGCCGACTAAGTAAAGTAATGCTCAAAATTCTCCAAGCCAGGCTTCAGCAATACGTGAACCGTGAACTTCCTGATGTTCAAGCTGGTTTTAGAAAAAGCAGAGGAAACAGACATCAAATTGCCAACATCCGCTGGATCATTGAAAAAGTAAGAGAGTTCCAGAAAAACATCTATTTCTGCTTTATTGACTATGCCAAAGCCTTTGACTGTGTGGATCACAATAAACTGTGGAAAATTCTGAAAGGGATGAGAATACCAGACCACCTGACCTGCCTCTTGAGAAACCTATATGCAGGTCAGGAAGCAACAGTTAGAACTGGACATGGAACAACAGACTGGTTCCAAATAGGAAAAGGAGTACCTCAAGGCTGTATATTGTCACCCTGCTTATTTAACTTCTGTGCAGAGTACATCATGAGAAATGCTGGGTTGGAAGAAGCACAAACTGGAATCAAGATTGCTGGGAGAAATATCAATAACTTCAGATATGCAGATGACACCACCCTTATGGCAGAAAGTGAAGAGGAACTAAAAAGCCTCTTGATGAAAGTGAAAGTGGAGAGTGAAAAAGTTGGCTTAAAGCTCAACATTCAGAAAACGAAGATCATGGCATCTGGTCCCATCACTTCATGGGAAATAGATGGGGAAACAGTGGAAACAGTGTCAGAGTTTTTTTTTTTGGGGGGGGGGGCTCCAAAATCACTGCAGATGGTGATTGCAGCCATGAAATTAAAAGACGCTTACTCCTTGGGAGAAAAGTTATGACCAACCTATATAGCATATTGAAAAGCAGAGACATTACTTTGCCAACAAACATCCGTCTAGTCAAGGCTATGGTTTTTCCTGTGGTCATGTATGGATGTGAGAGTTGGACTCTGAAGAAAGCTGAGCACCGAAGAATTGATGCTTTTGAACTGTGGTGTTGGAGAAGACTCTTGAGAGTCCCTTGGACTGCAAGGAGATCCAACCAGTCCATCCTAAAGGAGATCAGTCCTGAGTGTTCACTGGAAGGACTGATGCTGAGGCTGAAACTCCAGTACTCTGGCCACCTCATGTGAAGACTTGACTCATTGGAAAAGACTCTGATGCTGGGAGGGATTGTGGGCAGGAGGAGAAGGGGACAACAGAGGATGAGATGGCTGGATGGCATCACCGACTCGATGGACATGAGTTTGGGTGAACTCCGGGAGTTGGTGATGGACAGGGAGGCCTGGCGTGCTGTGATTCATGGGGTCGAAAACAGTTGGACACGACTGAGCGACTGAACTGAACTGAACTGAGAGCCGACTAACAGTGCAGTGGTGGTTTCAGGCGGACAGCAAAGGGCTCCGCCATGCATGCTCTTGTGTCCATTCTCCCCAAATTCCTCTCCCATCCGGGCTGACGCAGAGCATGGAAAACAGTTCCCTGTGTTAGGCAGTAGGTCCTTGTTGGGTATCCATTTTAAATACAGCAGTGCGAGTAAAATTTACCTCTTGAAATTGGCTTCTTGAATGTCTGCGATCTCTTGAATTCTTTTTCGATGACCTCCCCTAGGACATGTCTTGAGGGGAGGTGATTTAGAGCCCCGCAGGTCTTGTGACTATTAAGCGCCCACCAGCACAGGTTTTTAAGGAAATGGCAACCCACTCCAGTGTTCTTGCCTAGAGAATCCCAGGGACGGGGGAGCCTGGTGGGCTGCCGTCTATGGGGTGACACAGAGTTGGACACGACTGAAGCGACTTAGCGGCAGCGGCAGCAGCAGAGCTGGTCAGATCTTGTGTTTGTTCCAGGTGTACAAGAACTTGACTCATTTATGTTTAGACACATATCTTTCCCTTTTTGGGTTCCTCTTCCCATATAGGTTATTACGGTGTGTTCAGCAGCTATTCAGTAGGTCCTTTTTGGTTCTCTATTTGATATGCATTAGTGTGTATGTTTTTCCGTGGGGATGGTCTTGATCCTTGTCTCCTGTATGTCACCAACCTCCATCCATAGTTCTTCAGGCACTCTGTCTATCAGATCTAGTCCCTTAAATCTATTTCTCACTTCCACTGTATAATCATAAGGGATTTGATTTAGGTCATACCTGAATGGACCAGTAACGCTGAAGAAGCTTAACGATTCTATGAAGACTTACAAGACCTTTTAGAACTAACACCCCAAAAATATGTCCTTTTCATTATAGGGGACTGGAATGCAAAAGTAGGAAGTCAAGAAACACCGGGAGTAACAGGCAAATTTGGCCTTGGAATACGGAATGAAGCAGGGCAAAGGCTAACAGAGTTTTGCCAAGAGAACACACTGGTCATTGCAAACACCCTCTTCCAACAACACAAGAGAAGACTCTACACATGGACATCACCAGATGATCAACACCGAAATCAGACTGATTATACTCTTTGCAGCCAAAGATGTAGAAGCTCTATACAGTCAACAAAAATAAGACCGGGAGCTGACTGTGGCTCAGATTATGAACTCCTTATTGTGAAATTCAGACTTAAATTGAAGAAAGTGGAGAACAGAGATCATTCTGTCGTTTTGAGTTTGCATCCAAGTACTGCATTTCTGACTCTTTTGTTGACCATGATGGCTACTCCATTCCTTCTAAGGGATTCCTGCCCGCAGTAGTAGATATAATGGTCATCTGAGTTTAATTCACCCATTCCAGTCCATTTTAGTTCACTGATTCCTAGAATGTTGACGTTCACTCTTGCCATCTCCTGTTTGACCACTTCCAATTTGCCTTGATTCCTGGACCTGACATTCCAGGTTCCTATGCAATATTGCTCTTTACAGCATCGGACCTTGTTTCTGTCACCAGTCACATCCACAGCTAGGTATTGTTTTTGCTTTGGATCCACCCCTTCATTCTTTCTGGAGTTATTTCTCCACTGACCTCCAGTAGCATATTGGGCACCTACTGACCTGGGGAGTTCCTCTTTCAGTATCCTATCATTTTGCCTTTTCATACTGTTCATGGGGTTCTCAAGGCAAGAACACTGAAGTGGTTTGCCATTCCCTTCTCCAGTGGATCACATTCTGTCAGACCTCTCCACCATGACCCGCCCGTCTTGGGTGGCCCCACGTGGCATGGCTTAGTTTCATTGAGTTAGACAAGGCTATGGTCTGTGTGATCAGACTGGCTGGTTCCAAATAGAAAAAGGAGTACATCAAGGCTGTATATTGTCACCCTGCTTATTTAAGTTATATACAGAGTACATCATGAGAAACGCTGGGCTGGAAGAAGCACAAGCTGGAATCAAGATTGCCGGGAGAAATATCAATAACCTCAGATATGCAGATGACACCACCCTTATGGCAGAAAGTGAAGAGGAACTAAAAAGCCTCTTGATGAAAGTGAAAGAGGAGAGTGAAAAAGTTGGCTTAAAGCTCAACATTCAGAAAACAAAGATCATGGCATCTGGTCCCATCACTTCATGGGAAATAGATGGGGAAACAGTGGAAACAGTGTCAGACTTTATTTTGGGGGGCTCCAAAATCACTGCAGATGGTGACTGCAGCCATGAAATTAAAAGACGCTTACTTCTTGGAAGGAAAGTTATGACCAACTTATATAGCATATTCAAAAGCAGAGACAGTTTGCCAACAAACGTCCATCTAGTCAAGACTATGGTTTTTCCAGTGATCATGTATGGATGTGAGAGTTGGACCGTGAAGAAAGCTGAGCACCAAAGAATTGATGCTTTTGAACTGTAGTGTTGGAGAAGACTCTTGAGAGTCCCTTGGACTGCAAGGCGATCCCAGTCTATCCTAAGGGAGATCAGTCCTGGGTGTTCATTGGAAAGACTGATGCTGAAGCTGAAACTCCAATACTCTGGCCACCTCATGCGAAGAGTTGACTCATTGGAAAAGACCCTGATTCTGGGTGGGATTGGGAACGACAGAGGATGAGAGGCTGGATGGCATCACTGACTCTATGGACGTGAGTCTGAGTGAACTCCAGGAGTTGGTGATGGACAGGGAGGCCTGGCGTGCTGCGCTTCATGGGGTTGCATAGAGTTGGACACGACTGAGCGACTGAACTGAACTGAACTGTGTATGTTTTAACACCAAAGTCTTAATTTATCCCACCCCCCACAACTGTGCAGAAGGACAGATGAGTGGATAAAGAGCATGGGCACATATACACAATGCAATATCACTCAGCCCTCAAACAGGAGGAGATGACGCCACTTCCAGCCACAGGGAAGAGACTGGAGATGATCATGTAAGTGAAGTAAGACAAACAGAGAAAGACAAATATCCTTGATATCACTTCTCAGTGGAGCCTCAGTTCTGTTCAGTCACTCTGTCGTATCCAACTCTCTGCAACCCCATGAACCGCAGCACGCCAGGCCTCCCTGTCCATCACCAACTCCCAGAGCCTACTCGAACTCATGTCCATCGAGTCAGTGATGCCACCCAACCATCTCATCCTCTGTCGTCTGCCGGGAGCCACCACGGGAGATCCCCCCATGACAAGGTCGTGTGGAGGAGAACTGTTAGGCAAGGCTTCAGGACTCAAGGGGCTCCCTAGGCTTTCTCGAGCATCTGCCCCCAAAGCAGAGTCTGTCTGTTCTACTATTTCATGACTTTCACCAACTCCTCTGACATTAACAGTGGGCTATCCCTGACCATCTTTCTCTGGAAAAAGTTAACTTAGAGCTCCAGTTTACAGTCTCCTGCATATAAAAGGAGTGTCTCAGCTCAAACCCCCTCTGTTAGCATTCTAGCTTGCTTGGCAGGTTTCCCCAGACTTTTACAACTATGCATGTGATTGTTTACAGCCCCCCAAGTGTGAGAGGCACGGGAAGCCTAAAACATAGAGCCTTTCAAAGAGTTAAAAGTTATTAGAGTAGTGCTGGTGTAAGATTTCATTATTGGGCCAATGCTTGTTGCTAAGTTCCTGTATCTCTTATCCACTGTGCACCTGGGAGTGCATTAGTTAACATAGTTGGAAAGTGAGAAAAACAAGTGTAGCCTTGAAATTAACCACATCAGACTTTTGAGCTAATTGGTTCTTTCTTGTAACTCACTGCACATTTGCTCCTTGAGAAATGTAACTCTGTTTAATACTTTCTGAGGCTGACATAGATTAGAAATATAGAGAAAAAACATTTCAAGGGAAAATAAGTTTTCTGGTTGAGCAGCCTTTATCAAAAGAGGGTCATAAAATGTCCACAGGCCTCCAAGGCCAGAAGATATGTACACAACATTGTCTATGGGAAAGGTTTGCAGAAAAAAATCCTGGTTTCGATAAAGGCAAAACAGATGTAATGTTTGCGCTGACTCTGTATGACTTTGCATCTTTCATGTCCTTCTATGTACAAGTAAAGGTATAAAAGACCCTTTTGAAGATAAAAACAATGGGCCTCGCTCACGGAAGCAGCTTGGTCACCCCGTGTTTCTTTTTTCTCTCTCTTACTCTCTTTTTCAGGCTGATCCCTTGGAGCATGGAGGCTCCCTGCATTCACTTATCTGCTCGTGTTTCTAAGACCTGAACGGGAAAACCTTCTGCGTCTTCACTCCCTCGGGAGACCGGGAGGGCCCCTGTGGCCTTCGTGAACAGGGCAAGCTCCTTGTCTCGGAGTGTTATTGGCTTTCTATGTAAACCAAGGAATATCAGCCTCTTTCTCTCCTCTGTTTTCTTATCTACAACATTCTTTCCTTATCTCTCTCTAAATCATCCGCCGACGCTGCTTTTCCTTCAGGTTCCCCTGGATCCTGTGGGGGCTGGACCTCGGCAGTCGTCCCCTTTTTCCAAGGAGCAAGCGTCTTCATTTCATGGCTGCAGTCACCATCTGCAGTGATTTTGGAGCCCAAGGTGGGGTCTAAACACGTATATGAATGAACTCTACAAACGAAAAAGAGCCTCATAGAGTTAGAAAAGAAACGTACGGCTACCACAAAAGAAAGGTGGGAAGCCAGGAAGAATTAGCTGGTTCAGACTAACATATGAACACTATTGTTTACAAAATAATCAAGGGTCTGCTGTATAGCAGGAGGAACACCACTCGACACTGGAATAATCTATATGGAAAAGAGCCTGAAAAAAGGGAAGTTATGACCAACCTAGACAGCATATTGAAAAGCAGAGACATTACTTTGCCAACAAATGTCCGTCTAGTCAAGGCTATGGTTTTTCCAGTGGTCATGTATGGATGTGAGAGTTGGACTGTGAAGAAAGCTGAGCACCGAAGAATTGATGCTTTTGAACTGTGGTGTTGGAGAAGACTCTTGAGAGTCCCTTGGACTGCAAGGAGATCCAACCAGTCCATCCTAAAGGAGATCAGCCCTGAGTGTTCACTGGAAGGACTGATGCTGAGGCTGAAACTCCAGTACTCTGGCCACCTCATGTGAAGACTTGACTCATTGGAAAAGACTCATGCTGGGAGGGATTGTGGGCAGGAGGAGAAGGGGACAACAGAGGATGAGATGGCTGGATGGCATCACTGACTCGATAAACATGAATCTGAGTGAACTCCAGGAGTTGGTAATGGAGGCCTGGCGTGCTGCGATTCATGGGGTCGCAAAGAGTTGGACACGACTGAGCGACTGAACTGAACTGACATCTAAACAAATCAAGTTGCTGTAGATCAAAAAGAAAAAAAATCAAACTAGGACGTTGTAAATCACCTATAGACTCCAATTCCAAATATACTGAAAAAAGAAGACCAGAACGCTGACTCTGTTCCCACAGGCCTTGGTGGCCTGAGCTGGGGTCGCAGCCCCAGAGCTTGAGCAAGCTTGGTTCCCAAGGCTGGGGGCGCTGGGAGGGTGTGCCCACCCACGAGTGCCTCTGATGGCCCTGGAGGGCCTGCTCCCCTGCTTGAGCCCACAGTGTCCAGATCAGGGCATGCCCTCCTGAAGTGAAGCCAAGCGGCTGCACCCACACGGGGCTGGGGCCTGGGGGAGGAGCTCTCAGAGCTCCGTGGGCTCCTGGTCTTGGGGATGGGCGTCCCACCTCCAGCCTCCTCAGTTAGGGTCTCCCCACCCGTGATGCCAGCACCGACCCCATGGTGCTGTTGCAGGAAGTGGGATGTTCTAGGGGATAAAGGGACAGGGAGAAGAAGTCTTGAGACACAAGCTTTGGGGTTTTCTTCTGGCACATTCTGCTGGAACTGACAAGCAAGGAACGGGACCTTCCCCCCAGGCCCTGGTCACCTGAGTAACCAGCGTTGCGCCTGAAGCAATGCTGCCACCCCGTGGCCGTCGTCCATAACAACAACTTTGACACCAGTCTGCGGGCTAAATTGCTTAATCCTGTCTGACTCTTTGCGACCCGGTGAACCATAGCCCACCAGGCTCCTCTGTCCACGGGATCCTCCAGGCAAGAATACTGGAGTGGGTGCCATGCCCTCCTCCAGGGGAGCTTCCCGGCCCAGGGATCGGATCCGCACCGCTTACGTCTCCTACATTGGCAGGTGGGTTCTTTACCGCTAGGGTCACCTGGGGAGCTCTGACCCCCTTCTGATGGGCTCCGAGTATTCTTGAGGGCCGCCGAGCAGGAACAGATTCCTGCCATTCTATGCTCGGAAACGTCCTAGCATAGGTCACAGAGCTGGGCCTGGGAATAAATGGACACAGGGCAGGTACACGGGAGAGGAGCATTCACACTCATTTCCCACGGGTTTTATGTGACCCAGGGTGCCCTCCTGAGGAAATCAAGACCCAGAGAAGCAGCAAAACCTAAATGCTTTCCTGTTGGGTTGAGTGAAGAGGGGCGAGTGTGCAGAAGGAACCGCAGACGTGGGGACGTGATGGAAGATGAGAATGTTGCTGAGCCAAGTCTGTGTCTGCAGACTTCTCTCATCCACTCTCTGCCCCTGACAGCAACGTCGTCACGCTCCTTCCAGCAGACGGAGGACATCTTCCATGGGGGTCGGGTTGGGGAGAGGTGTCCTCTCCTGCTTGCTGGAAGAAAGAGGGGAAGGCTCCGCACACCTCTGGCACCTGCTGCGTTGAGGGTGGGCTGGGGGGTTGTTCCGTTTTGCTGGTGTTTTTTAAAGTAGCTCAGGGACTTCCTTGGCGGCCCAGTGGCTGCCTTCTGATGCAGGGGATGTCGCTTCGATCCCTGGTTGGGGGACGAAGATCCCACAGGCCGCAGGGCAGCTAAGCCCAAGCACCACAGCAAGGGAGCCCTGAGCGCCCCCACTGCTGACCCGGTGCCCACTAGAGCGCGTGCCCCGCAACAGGAGACACGGCTCGGTGCGGCCAGAGAGGCCGTGGCTCCAGGCAGCATCCAGTTTCTTTACACCCAGGTCCTCTCTGCCTGCGGTCTCGCTTCGGACAGGAGGGCAGCTTATTCTGACCTAATTAGGCCGAGCGGGCAGGGAAGGCAAGACGGCGGGGGACAGGGATGGGCCTGTTCTCTTCTCGTGTGTTGGGAAGGTGATTCTGCTCTTGCCAGAAGGATCTGATCTCTCTGTGAGTCACCCAGCAAGGTGTCTGCTGAGAGGTGGAAGAGCAAAGCCCGGAGAAGGTTGATGGTGGAAGCTGGGTCTCCTGAGCAGTGGTCTTGGGGGAGGCACACCCCTGGACTCGGGACCGCCGTGTCTATGGCCGGTTTGGGGGCAGGTCACTTTGAATGCACGGTGCTGCCGCTGGGCCGCCTTGGGGCACCGTGTCCAGCACTCCTGAGCGGTGCTGCTGTGCCCACGTAAGGCGGGGGTCACCAGGGGTGGCACCGTGTCGGGAAAGGGCACAGCGCTGAGTCATGGAGCTGAGGCAGCTCTGAGAGCCCGGCTCTCTGAGCTGGATGGGGTTGGAGATTGGCTGCAGGGGGCCGGGTGGGGGAGCGCCATTCTCAGCACCGAGAGTGTGGACGGGAGGCGACGCCCACCCTCACAATCTTACCGCTGAGGGGCTGCACGCACCCCGCAGGCAGCCCAGCACGTGGTCAGCTCCCGGAGGCGCCCCACACGCCTGTCAGAGGGTGGCGTGAGCCCCACCCCTTCTTCCTTTGCTGGGGGTGGGGTCTCCTGGTCTGGGGCTGTGCCCTGTGGCACCCATGCCAGTGGACTCGACCCTCAGAGAGCGGTGCTGCCTGGGTGCCTCAGGCAGGCGAGCAAACTCAGACGTGGACAGAGTGCCTGTTCCCGAGAAGACGGTCCGCTTGTCAGCAGGGAGGCGTCTGGCTGGGCTTCTGGGGAAGGATGCTCTTGGGTGTCTCTGCACGCGGTCCTGAGTGCAGGCTGTGCGTCCAGGAACAACAGGAGCAGAGTCAGCCTTAACGAGTCCTCATCCAGGTGGGGCTCCCTGTGGCCACTCAGCTCACACGTGTGCCGTGCTGGCACCACGGGGGTCTCCATCGCCCGCCCTCCTCGTCCCCCAGCCTCTCCTCCACGACGGGTGTTCCCTGGTGGATGTGAACCTGCCCCCTCTGCGCACGTCCCCGGTCATCCAGCCACGTTCCTCTAGCCCGGACATTGTCCCCACACTTCCAGGCTCTTGACCAGCCCGCCAGGGAGTTCACTGCTGTCATGGGTCAGCAAGGACGTAACCCCGACCCGCTCCTATGCCAGCTGATGGCCTGGCACGTCCCCCCAGCATGTTCCCTCACCACTGTCTTTTGGAGCCACTGGTGAGTGAGGTCCCGGAGACACTGCGTCTGCATTTCGGTGGGCACACCTACAAATTTAGCCAGCCCACCGTAAGCCATGGCTGCTAATAGATACTACGTGTATACCTACGGTAAGGGTTGAATTTTTTAAACTGACAAGCAGGTATCGCTGAAGAGCAACTGGAACTCCCGTACAATGCCGGTGGGTGTTTACAATGAGGCACCACTTTAGAAAAAGTTCAGCAGTTTCTTGTAACGTGAACAATACATCATATGACAGTAGTTGCACTCCTGGGTGTTTATCTGAGAGAAATAAAAACACATCACACAAAAACCTGAAAGGGAACGTCTTTAGCAGCTTTATCTGTGATTGCCAAAGGCTGGAAGCAGCCCAAACATCCAGCAAACTGTGACTGCAGAGATGCTGCGGACCACACGCGCAGTAGAGCGTCTCTCAGCGGGAAGACGAAGGAGGCGCCAAGCTTCGCGAAGCATGATTCTCAGCAGCGTGAATGGGGAAGAGGCAGGCTCGAGGAGACAGACGGCGTGGCTCCACTGCCAGGACGCTCTGGGGGCAGAGAGCAGGAGCGTGGTCACCGTGGGCTAGAAGTGAGGGAAAGGGCTGGCTCCAAAGGCGCCCGAGGAGCTTTCGAGGCGATGGTGTCGCGCCAGGCCGCAGCCTGATTGCAATGGTGACTGCGCAGCTGGGTGTGTGCGGTGAAAAGTTAGGGAACGCTACAAGGAAGAAGGTGGGTTTTACTGTATGTAAATCGTCTTAATTTACAAAAGGGATAAAGCACAGTGAGACCCCAACTCAGCCCTGCTGGAATGGCTCAGACTGAAGGACTGAAGTAGCGAGTGCGGCCAAGCAGGCAACTGATGGGGATGCACAGGGGTGCAGCCACTCTGGGGAACAGCCCGGCCGCTTCTTACGAAGTTAAACCTGCACCTACCCCACAGACCAGCCATCGCACTCTTATTTACCCAGAAACTTGCCCGCTGATTTCTAGAGCAGCTTTATTCACTGTATTCAAACGCTAAAACAACTGAAATGCTCCTCAGAAATCATAGAAAGATAAACATAGGTAAATTCTAGAAAAGGCAGACCACAGTGATGGAAAACATATCAGCGGTCCTCCAGACCTGGGGGTGGGCTGGGGCCGGGGAAGCGGACATTGGCTGTGAAGGGCACAGAGCGCCTCTCCAGGGACTGCCCTCCATCTCGATGGCAATGCGGCTCCACAGCTGCACACACTTGCTAAAGCGCCGTGAGCCGGACGGCAAAAATGGTTTGTAAGGCATCCATCAAGAAAGCTGACCTAGAAACTGAAAAACTAATAAATTATTCTAAGAAAATGGTACAGGTTAGGCGCCAGGTTAGAGAACCATCCCCAAGGAACAGGGGCGCGCAGAAACCGCTGTGGTTTGTCACAGAGATGGCACTGCACGTGGACCCCTGCTCGTCCACGCGGGAGAGCCGGCGGCACTGGGTCCCACGCAGGCTCCTGAACTGAACACACAGGACACCGGCATTGTGACCTCGTGGAGGGGGAGGGGCACAGCGTGCTGTCACACAGGCTGCAGCAAAAGCAGACCAGCAGGACGATACGGGAGTGCACACAGCTGCAGGCTTACACCCCTCCTGGATTTTGCCAAGATGCCAAGGTAACTCAGAAGGCGCGGGGACGCGTTTTCCAAAACCAGTGTGAACAACTGGGTGTCCGTGCAAAGAAACGAACCTCAACCCCTGACTCACACCACACGCAAACGTGAACTTGAGACGAACATAGACCTGAAGTTAAAAACGAGCACTGTGTTCTGCACAGTGAAGGAAACCATGGACAGATGAGAAAACGGGACAGCAGCCCCTAAACAGAAGGCATTTATTTGCGGGATATTTATCTGACAAGGGGTTCATGTGTAAAATACGTAAGGGAGTCATTCAAGTCCACAGCAAAAAAACAATAATAACAACTCAATTAAAAATGGGCAAAGGACCTTTAGAGACATTTCTCAAAAGCAGGCATTGTGAATGGCCAACAGGCACATGGAAAGACTCTCTCTCAACATCATTAGTCGTCCGGGGGCTCCTGCATTGCAGGCAGAGTCTGAGCTACCAGGGAAGCCCTCGTTAGTCATCAGGGAGATTGAAACCAAAACCCCAATGAGATATCCCCTCACTTCTATTAGGATTGCTTTTACTAATGATAATAATAAGTTTTGGCTAGGAATTGAGGGAAAGTAAACACTTGTACAGTGTTGATGGGAGCATAAATTGGTACAGCCATTATGGGAGTTCCTCAACAATTAAAGATAGACCTAACTTATGATTCAGCAATACTGTTTCTTGGTACTCATGTATCCAAAGGAACTGAAATCAGGACCTCAAAAAGACACCTGCACGGCCATGTCCATTGCAGCATCATTCAAGAAAGGAAGCAGCCTAAATTTCTACCGACAGAGGAGCAGATAAAGAAAACGTGCTGCGTAAACACCGAAGGGAGAATTACACAGCCTTTTAAAAGGTGGAAATTCTGCCTTCTGTGACAACACGGAGGAACTTTGAGGACCGCGTGCTAAGCGAAATAAGCCAGACACAGAGAGATAACTGCTGCCTGATCGCGTTTATATGTGGAACCTACAATAGTGAAACTCACAGAAGCAAAGAATAGAAATGTCAGTTGCCAGAACCTGGAAGAGGGGAAGAGGGGGCAGGTCTTATCAAAAGAAGCAAAGATGAATAGGCTTTGGGAGCTAAGGTACAGCAATGTAGCCATAGTCACCGGTGCTGCGTGTTGTACATGAGATTTGCTGAAAGAGCAGAGGAGAGTAACCAAAAGAAGAGAAGAGAGAAGAGAGAAGGAGGGAAGAGGCAGCCACGTGAGGCGACTGTGGCAATCACTTCACAGTGTAAATCTGCGTCAAAGCATCAAGTTGTGCACTTAATACACATAATTTTTATTTGTCAGCCATAACTCAATAAAGCTGGAGGGGCAAACCAAAACTGTAAAGCCTCTAGAAAGATTCATAAGAGAATATCTTTGCAAATCTAGTATACAGTATTTCTTAAACAGGGTTTAAAAAGCAGTGACCATAAAAGAAAAAAAGTACATTGAACATCAGAGTAATCCATGACTATTTGAGGTTTTAAAGTATTTTTATTCATTTATTTTGCCCATGAGGCACGTGGGACCTTAGTTCCTGGACCAGGGGTCGAGCCTGTGCCCCTGCGGTGGACGCAGTCTTAAGCACTGGATCGCCAGGGAAGTCCCTATACATAACTTTTTAATGCAAGGAAAAAAATTTTTCTAGAGATTCTTTATAACCATCCTAACTTCAGAACAAAGCTTTTAATGGCTTTTGTTTGCTTGCTTTTTTGTTTTTTGATTCCCAGAGGAGAAAAGACGGGGGGTGGGGGCGGGGGGAAGGGGAAAAGCTTGGAAGAAGATTCAAAGAGGGGAAGAGAGGAGGGGAGAAAAGTCTTTAGTTCAAAAGGTTCTGTCCGGTTAGAAGACTACAGTTCTTAGGTGGGCTAGTCAAAACCACACTATTATGGATAAAGAAAGCATGATGGACACACAGAGACACACACAAAGGAATGCCGTGTGGCCACGAAAAGAAGGAAATCCTGCCGTTTGTGACCAGGACAGAACCGGAGAGCACTCTATTAAATGAAATGAGTCAGACAGAGAAAGACAAACTTTGTACGATCTCAGTGGTCTGTGAAATAAACAGCAGGCACAGAAGCGATCAGATTTGTGGCTCCCAGAGGTGGGGTGGGAGGGGGCGCTAGAGGAAGGGCATCAAAAGGCTCGAGCTTGCAGGCATCAGATGAGTGGGTCCTGCCGATTGATGGACGGCAAGGCGGCCGCAGTGATCGCTACTGTGGAGTATATTTGACGGCTGCTGAGGAAGTAAATCTTAAAAATTCTCATCATAAGGACTTTTTTTTCCTTTTTTTTTCTTTTTGGTATCTGTATGAAGTGACGAATGTTAATTTATGGTGGTAATCATTTTGCAGTTTATATAAGTAAAGTTATTATTCTGTTTACCTTAAGCTGGGGAGGGAGAGAAGAAAGAACTGAAATATATTCTTAATAACGAAAAAGGCCAGAGAAAGAGAAGAGAAGGGAACTTCAGAGGCCTGGGCAGTCCTGGGCCTGGGGGAGAACTGGAGCTTTGGGACCAGCTTGTGATGCCTTAGAGACCCAGCATGCAGCCTGGGATGGAGGGCAGGATGGGAGCTCTCCGGTCGGGGAAGGGGTTCTTCAATACCCACCCCTCATCTACTGACTCAAACTGACAGTTAACTTCCAGACTCCTGGGCTTGAGACAAAAGCCTGGAAAGCTGGCTTGCAGACTTGACCCTGGCCTCACCCAGAAGCAGGTACCGGCCACGAGGCTGGGGTGCTGGGCAGCCCCCATTCAAGGTGAACAAGGGTTGTCAAGCAGGGTCCCCCGGGAGGGATGCCCAGGTTCGGCCACTTCAGAAGAGCCCTCTGGGCCCCCGTCTTGCAGCATTAAAGGGTTTTCTCCTTGATCTCAGGGAAATCTCTGCTCTCTGATAAACCCTCAAAGCACCTTTTCTATGAGAAAAAAATCTCCATGGACATAACACTCTAAACCCGGTCAAGACGTCACGTGATTAGGAATTTCCAGCCACTTAAGGTTTCCACCCTCTGACCAGCCAGGGATGGGAGAGAGACATGAACTAATCAGCTTCCCTCAGTCCCTCTGACTTGACTCAGAACCTCGTAATCTGTCAACCATAATCCCGGGAAGGAGCAGGCTCAGAAGGCAGTGAGAGCTGACAGAAGGGCCCCTGTCACTGGCCAGTCACACCCGGGTGGAGATGCCAGTTGAGTCTGAGGCCTGGGGAAGCCCTAATTAACGCCGAGCCCTGCCTGTCCTCTTGGCAATGCGTCCTTTGGGCAGGGTTGCCACTCCAAGAGCAGATACAGGACAGACATTGCTCCGGTCTCAGCTGGAAGCCCCAACGGAAGAGAAGAAGGGGAGGGGGCTAGACGCAACCAGCCCCCTTGGCCTCGGTATCTCCGGAGGCCATCAGCCTTGGCCTCAGTCTCCCGGGGGCCATCAGCCTTGGCCTCGGTCTCCCGGGGGCCATCAGCCTTGGCCTGTCTCCCGGGGGCCATCAGCAGGGGCAGGTCAGCAGGGCAGGAAGGCTTCCGGAGACTCCAGGAGAGGCGGGGAGGAAGTGGAGCCGGAGCGCGCCAGGCCCATACCTGCCTGTCTCCGCAGAGCTGCTCCCGCTCCCCGCACCGTGCACGGCTGCCTCTGCAAGTGCCTCGTGGTCGTCATGCCCCTGGTCCTCCTGGGCTCCTTCCTCCAAGACAGGCTTGAAGAGCAGCTGACATACAGTTTACTGGCGGTGAGTCCCCGTGAGTCCCCTCGGACCACGTGCCGGTCCTTCAGCGGGGAGTCTTCCCAGTTACGCAGACGCCCTAGCCTCACCGCGTGCGCTCTAAGGAGAAATCTCTGGAAGGATCAGGAGAGGGTCAGAGACAGGATCAGTGCTGAGCCAGCCTTGATACAAAGTTGGGGTAAAGGCGAGGAGGAAGGGAGGGTGTTCACGTGCACAGGGGCTGCCAAGACCCGCCTGCCGGGAGGGCCACCTGGGGGCCACATCCCTGAGCCCCGAAGGAACTCCTCAGCAGCAGGCACTGCTGCACCTGGAGGAGACCGAGTCCCACCCAGGCCATGCCTGGGCCTAGAGCCCACGCTGTTCTGGAAGGCCTCAGACCAGCCCGAGCTTAGCATAGGGTGGGTGAAGGAAGGTGCTTCAGAGATGTGTGTGCGGTCAGAACTGGCCAAACAGAGCTGAGCACAGGACCAGACACCAGCCTTCAGCGTCTGTCGCAGAGCCCAGCACGGGCTGAGCCGAGTTAAGTGACCTTTGCCAGCTCGAGGGTGGAGTAGTCAGACACGGGCCAGGTAGGGCCAGGTGAGTCTCCATGCTGCATAAGCCAGGCCCTTCCCGTCGGCCTTCTGCACAAGCTGGGGGACCCCCTAACCCTTTTAGAGAGCCTTGTGTGTGTCCATGATGAGGGGGGTACTGGTTGGCCGCATGCCAGGCTTGCCTGGCCTGGCTCTCAGCTCACCTTACTCTGAGCAGGAGGAAAAGAAGAAAATCCTATGGCAACTCAGCCATCAGCAAATCAGCTCCGAAGTCGAGAACCGTCTGCGGGCCTTCAGGGACATGGAGAAAGCCTCCCCGGGGCTTCAACGCGCCAAGTACAAGCTCCTGGCTGGGGCCCCTCCCCACGAAAAGAGTGAGTAGGCGCAAGGTGGTGGCCAGACTGGGAGACGGCAGACCAGGGCACAGACTGGCCAGGAGAAGGAGGGCGGGGACAGAGGGTGCTCCAAGCCTGGGCCGGTCGCGGAGTGCGGGGCAGGTGTCTTTGCTCCGTACCTGCCCGCGCCCGCGTGAGCAACAGGCTAAGAAGCACAGAGCAGCCTCTCAAGGACTGTCCATCAGGGAAACTCACTCAGGACAGGCCCCCTGGGGAGGGGGACAGGTGGGAGAGAGCCCGCGGGAGGTGAGGAGAGAGCCTGGCCAGACGGGGAGGGGCAGAGATAGGGACCCTGGGCTCCGCACTGCCAGGGCCCACGGGTCTACACAGTTCCCCGAAGAGCCTCCAACCCAGGTCTGGCAGACACACAGCCACTAGGATAACTCTGAGGTCAAGGCCAGCAAACATCCCGTTGGACCTGGCAACCTTCTCCATCGAAGGGAGCATTGTCCTTCAAAGGACACCCCCCACGGCCCCCACCCCCTGCCCCGGCCAACAGCCTTTCAAAACAGAGAGGAAAGCAAGCCGCATCCCTCTCCTGCCCAGCAGTCAGCTCTCCCTGGGAATGGAAGTGGGCAGTTGTCTCGGGCACTGGCCCTTAGGGTGGCCGCAGGGTGAGGCCTGGGACCTGCCCACCCTCGGGAGGTGCTAACCGCTGCTCCCCGCTCCCAGAGCTGCTGACAGTGGGCGTCTCCTCGGCACTGCATCCCCACGAGAGCGGCCTCCTGGACACCCTGCGGTCCCTGTTCCAGGCGTCCTCGGGCCCCGAGCTGGGCTGTGTCGTGGTGCTGGTGTCCCTGTCGGACTCCGACCCTGAACGGCTCAGCCAGATGGTGGCCAGCATCTCTGACCTCTTCCGAACACACATCGAGGCCCGGCAGCTGCTGGTGCTCTGGGGCCAGCTCGGTGGGCCCCCTCCCCTGGGGACCCTGAGGCCCGAGGACCGCCCTTCGCCCTGCGAGGCCCTGTACTCCGCGCAGAAGGCCGACCACGCCCTCCTCATGAACTTCGCTGCCAACCTCTCCGAATACTTCCTGATGCTGGACGACCGGGTTCGCTGCAAGCCCAGGTTCATTTCCACCATCTACTGGACGCTGTCTGCTTGGAAGGAGCTGCCTTGGGTGACCCTGGAGTTCTCTAGCCTGAGCTTCGCGGGGAAGGTGTTCCACTCCAGCGACCTCCCCCGCCTGGCCTCCTTCCTCCTCGTGTTCCCCAGGGACACCCCCACGCACGTGCTTCTCTCTGAGTTCCCTCTTCTCCTGGCCCAGAACACGCCGATCCGCTTCGGCTCCTCAGTCTTCCACCATGTGGGCGACCGTTCCAGGCTGGAGAGCTCCTGCTTCCCTGCAGACAAGGAGAAGGTCTTTGGTGAGCCCGACAACCCCACAGCCAGTGTGCGCACAGACATGGTGATGCTGTCCAACAACATCCCGCAGTACGCCTACACCCTGAACAAGGAGAGCTTCGCCACCCTCAACCCCATCCGAGGCAATTACCTGACGGTGATCCTGGAGAAGCCCCAGAAGGTCACCCGCGTCGAGGTGCTGACGGGCTCCGACAAAGACAGGAAGCACCAGCTGCAGCGAGGGCAGGTGGAGCTGGGCTATGGGCCCCTGGAGGACCTCCAGGGCTGTGCTCGCTACACCCTGCTCGGCCCCGTGGTGGAGGGACGCCTGGACCAGGTGGTGTCTTATGAAGAAGACTCCCTGGAGGCGCTGGGCTGCATCCGGCTGCTGGTGCTGGAGGCCCAGGAGTCCTGGCTTCTGATCAGGCAGATCAGAGTCTGGACCACGGAGTATGACGAGGAAGAGGAAGTGTAGACCGCGCTGCGGGGAACCGGGAAGGGTGGGGCTTGGAGATGGAATCGGCTCGGCTGGCAAGAAATAAAGCTAGAAACTGGTCAAGGCCTGTTCACTCTTGAGCTGGGTGAGCACGCGATTTGCTCTCCTGCCTGGGACACTTGAGAGTGATAGTGGAAGGAAGCAGTAGTGAAAGTGTACAGGCCAGCAGACACCACCGGCCTGCCCCAGGCAAGCTGAGAGGCACTGCCACCCCAACTCTCGATTTTCGTAGGCTGCATCAGAGAGTAGGCGCAGACCAATGAGGGCCGCCAATGAGACCACACCCTTCTGGCTTCCGGGGTCCAGAGAGAGGGAGGGAGGCACCAGGAACTGCCTTGATTCTCATCCACACACAATTATAACATCCCAAGATCTTTCCAGGAAGAACCTGTCACTTCTCCACAGTCGTGACAGCACCATGATCATGGAGGGGCTGACAGCGGCTCACGTCCACACGCCTGTCTCAGCCAGTTCAGGCCGTTATGTTCCAGGGGTTATAAACAACAGAACTTTACTTCTCATGTCCTGGAGGCTGGGAGTCCAAGGTCAACGTGCCAGAAGGTTCAGTGTCTGGGGAGATCCCACCTCCTGGTTCACAGACACTGTCTCTCTGCTGTGTCCTCACACGCGCACCAAGGGGGCAGGGGGCTCTCTGACTTCCTTTATGAGGGTACTAATCCTATTCGAAAGGACCCCTTCCTCAAGCCCCATTCGCCTCCCAAAGGCTCCACTTCCTACTGCCATCCCCTTGAGGGTTAGGATCTCAAGGTATGAGTTCTGGGGTCGGGGGGACACACACACCCCACAGGAAGACCCAAGCCTCTAAGGTGTCAAGGTTAAGACCTTGCTGGAGGAAAGCCTGCTCAGCCTGCTCGGCTGGGACTCAGGAACGGACGCGCCAAGTATTCATGACTCTGCTAGAACTGTGTTTACACATGTGCATTTTTCTAAGGAGAGGGCAATTTACTTTCACCAGAGAACTGAAATGTCCATTATCTGCCTCATAAAGTTATGAATAGCTGAACCAGCAGCTATAACCTTCTAGAGGAAAGAAACAATATGTAACTTGGAAATCTTTCTATGCCCATCGAAAAATAAGGAGTCAGAATCACACATTCCTGCCTGTATCTATTTAGGAAATATTTGGGTACAGACTCAAGGTTAGTAGTAATAATATGAACCAAGCTTGAGTGACACCAACAGAGAACTTAATGCAAACATCAATAATTAAAATTAAATGCAACACAGGTACCAGTTCTCTTTCATTTGATGAACGAAATTGATGAAGCCCAATAAAAACATAATTGAAAGGGTTTTGTAGGGTTTTGAGGGGGTTTTGAAATTTTTCCTGAAGTTAACTTTTTAAAAAATAGTGTTTGAATATAACTAGTTGCCTCTCCCTGGGATATATTCAGCCACTTCACTAGAAACAGGATAACATCACGGAAGACCACACATGCACATACGCTCAGTCGCTCAGTCGTGTCCGACTCTTTGCAACTGTGGACGGCAGCCCGCCAGGCTCTTCTGTCCATGGGACTCTCCAGGCAAGAATACTGGAATGGGTTGCCATTTCCTCTCCAGGGGATCTTCCCCACCCAAGGATCAAACCTGCATCTCCTGCATTGGCAGGCGGACTCTTTACCAGTGAGCTATACATCTAAAAAAGATTTAAAAAAAAATACCATGTTCCTTGTAATACGTGTTAACCAGTAAAATGAATGCTAAGTCTTTGGGTGAATTTCCATTTCAATTTTGATACGGCTTTTTTCAGCTGACAGAAGCCCTTTTTGCATTAGCCTGGTAATTTTTCCTTACCTTGAAACCTTGCTGTCGCTTTCAATCAGATGCTGTATGTATTTGTTCAACTTTTCTAGTTTGTCTGAAATAAGAAGTTTCAAATTACCTGATTGCTATTATAAAAAAAAACAACTTTTAAGTACGACTTGAAAAGAGCTTCAAGATACAACCATTAAATGAAAATACTCAGGCTTCATGACAATATTTTCAATACAGAATTTATTAATTTATGCAAAATATCTATACGTTTCTACTCAGTATAATCACAAATAAACTATCGAAGATTTTGCTACTGGCAGTTTGTCTGACTATGAACCCTTACATTGAACAGGGCTTCCCTGGTGATCCAGTGGTTAGAAATCAGGGGACACAGGTTTGATCCGTGGTCCGGGAAGATCTCACATGCCTAGGAGCCACGAAGCCCGCGCAGCCTGGAGCCTGTGCCCCACATGGGGAGAGCACCGCCACTAGAGGAGTCCTGCCCACTGCAACCAGAGGAAGCCTGAGCGCAGGCAGAGACCCAGCGCAGCCGGAAAGGAGCAGATGCAGAAGCTCTTCCAACAAAATAAAACAACTCAATATACCAGATGTAACACGTAAAAGCTGCTGCCATGTGTATTCAGTCCAGTTCACTCGCTCAGTCGCGTCTGACTCTGTGACCCCACGGACCGCAGCACACCAGGCTTTCCTGTCCATCACCAACTCCCGGAGCTTGCTCAAACTCATGTCCATTGAGTTGGTGATTACTGGGATGAAAACAATATCTGAAATTCTCAGAGACCAAATAATTAAACAAAAATGGGACTCCAGATAGGTAAACAACGACTTAAGCTGGTTTCGCCCTGAGGGAATCCAGTGTCTGTGATAGTAGGCGGAGCGGGGTGCAGGCGACGAGCAAAGGACAGGATCTCAAGGTGCGGGAGGCAATCAGCTAAGCCTCAGCACCAGGAGCCCACATTCAACACGAAAAGCTGGAAACGCGCCTGAAAACTGACCAGGCGGCCGCTCAGCAAGTCCCAGACGACTGCAGAGACACTCCAAGGCCTCTGGCAGCACAGTTAGCTTCTAACCCACCTGGTTTCCAAATTAATGACAAAAAGAAAGATTTTTAAACCCATACTTTAAAAATAAACACATATTTCCAAATAATTCATAAGCTAAAGAAAAATCATTATGGAAGCTAGAATATATTTACAGCTGAATCATAATGGAATTACTAATAGGAAAACTTGGGTCATGCAGTTAATCCTGTTCCAGAAGGAAATTTACAGTCTTACATGAAAACAAGTGAGACCAATAAGTAAAATAAACGAGACTAAAAATTAAAAAGGTAAGCATCCATCATAAGAATTTAGCAAAAATAGAAGAAAAAAAAACAATGAAAATATAAGGCAGGATGCCTTCAATATAGGCCAGATTTAACGCCCTATGAAGAAGCATCGTAAAGAGAAAGAAAAGGCAAGCTATGCAGTGAGAGGACTGTCAACGTGTGACAGACGAAGGATATCCACCCAGAAGTACATAAAGAGCAAGTAGAGCTCAGTGAGAAAAAGACAGGCGACCCCATGGGCCGAAAACCTCAACAAGGAGCCGTGCGAATGCGGAAGTGCTTCACAAGGAGGTCCTCTCACTTTTCCTCGAAGAACTGCAAATAAACATCAGAACGTCTGAGTTAGGAAGTACCGCACGTTGGAAAGAATGTACGAGGGTTGGTAAACTGCAGCCAACCTTTTGTTTGTGGACCAAACACAGCCCATGGACTGCTTCACCAACACAGCTGTATCGGAGTACGGCCATAATCACTTTTCTACACGCTGCCTGGGACTGCTGTCATGCTGCAAGGCCAGAGTTGGATAGCAGTGACGGATATGCTATAGTTCACAAAATCTAGAACATTTACTGTCTGGCTCTTTAGACAAAGCGTTTGTCAGCCTCTGATGTAGAGAAGCAAGAATTCTCCTCTCTGCTAGTGGAAGGGCAAACCACCACAACTGCTTTAGAAGACTGTTTGCAGAATCCACTGCCTCTAACACCGAGCACCTAACGATGGGGCAATTCCGTTCCTGGGCACACACTCAACAGAGACCCAAGCGCCTGTGCCCCAGAAGACATGGAGGACAGTGCATATAGCAGCATCATTTGTGACGGCCCCAAGTTGGAGGCCACCCAAATGGGCATCAGTAGTAGAACAGGTAGGTATTGATAAATTTGATCCACTCATACAACGGAACACTAATCAGCAATGAAAATGAAGAAACTATGATCACAACAATACAGATAAATCTCACAAACACCACAGTGCAAAAAAGAAGTTAGATACAAAAGACCACATACTGTATGATCCCATTAATACAAATTCCTAAAGGGCCGCGAAGCCAGCAGTCCCCCTGCCATGTCATTTGAGGCTGATAGCCAAGTCTTACCAACTACGGAAGCTTCTCCCACCAGTCACTTTGCTCAAAGGAGAAGCCCAGCAGAGTCACCTAAGAGATAAATCAATGGGACACAGAGACAATCAGTGTTCTTCAGAGTCGCTGAAGGTATGAGGGCTTTGATGGAGAAGGGAGGTCGTATCAGGAGGAGGGAGTTAGGGAGCTCTTCTGAGCCTGGAGCTTCACCACCCATTGTCCAGTCTAGTGAAGGCGGTTCTGAGGGGCTGGATGGCGGGGGATGGGCGGGAATTGGGTGACTTATTTTGTGGGGAGCCTGGTGGTCAGTGCTCACCACCTGAGCTGGTGTCCTTTGGGTCACTTGGGAGTGTGTCTCTGTGACTGGAGTGTCTGGCCGCCCCTCCAACCCCCTCCACCAGAACAGGTCTCTGAGTGCTTTTCTGTGGGGTCTGGAAGGGGTTGAGTACCAGTTTATCTGAGGGGTTCTGGTAATGCTGGATGAGGACTGACCATCTGTTTTTGTGAATAAAATTTCACTAGAAAGCAGTTACTTTTATTCATTTCTGTATCATCTGTGGCTGCTTTCATGCTACAGCAGCAAAGTAGAAGAGTTGCTACACAGACTGTATGCCACCGAAATATTTACTGTCTGACCAAGCAGAAAAAGGGCGCCGACTCAGACCCACACAGAGGGAAGACCATGTGAAGATATGGTGAGAAGACGGCCATCTGCAAGCAAGGGATCAAGCCTCGGGAGAAATCCAGGGCAAACGCCACTCCAGTTGGGAACTGCGCATTAGAGAGAATGGCCATCCTGGCCAACGTGTGCTCCAGGCTGTCAGCATCTGTGTCTGACTCCTCTTGTCCCAGGCTACTCCTGCCAGCAGAGCTCAGCTGTAATCCCGAACCGAGCATCAGTACTGTCTGCTGAGTCACTGCAGCAACTGATGCCTGTTGAGGGCTTTGCTCTGTGACAGGCCACACGCTAAGTACATTACATGTCTCACTTGGGTCTCACATCAGCCTATGAACTAGACAGACAATAACACACATCCATCTGTAGACAGGAATCACAGAGAGGCTGAGTAAGCTGTCCAGGTTCTGATTCAGTTTCGTCTACCCCCAAAGCCAGGTCTTCGGCCCTGGAGGCAGGAGAACCCCGATCCTGGTAAGGAGCTTGTGCTCAGTCCTGTCCGACTCTTTTGTGGCCCCATGGACTGCAGTCCACCAGGATCCTCTGTCCATGGAATCTTCCAGGCAAAAATACTGGAGTGGGTTGCCCTTTCCTCCTCCCAGGCATCCTCCTGGCCCAGGGATGGAACCCGCATCTCCTGCATGGGCAGGCGATTTTTGACCACTGAGCCACCCAGCAAGCTGGAGAATCTTGACCTGGACCCAAAGTGAGCTCCTGAATGAGCCTGCTGGCCGGGTGCGAGCAAAATCAGTCACGGAAGCAAACAACGAAGTTGCCCCTGTCATTCCTGAGGAGACTCGGCCAGGCTGTGGATCCTCCGGTTGAAATTCTGCCTGTTGAGAAACCAAGGTGACTACACAACCCTTAGTTACTGGCAGGCCCTCCCGCTCTTCTTTGAGCCTGACTCTCGCTTTGAGCCTGTCTCTCGCTGAGCATCTGCACGCTTGAGATTCCCAGCTCCCGCAGGGTATGTCTACGTTTGACAGAACTCTGCCTGTTGGAGCCGAAGCGGTCCAAGCGGCCACCGACCGAAGGCTGGGGAGAAGGGGCTGGAGCGGCAGCCCCTCCGGGTAGGGCTCCTGGGTCTGGGGAGAAGGGGTGGAGCGCCGGTGGCCCCGCCCATCGGCCCCGCCCACATTCCCCGCCCATCGGCCCCGCCCGCCCCTCCCCCTCCCTCCTCGCGGCGCATTGTGGGATCCGGCGGCCGGCTGCGCGGCGAGCCCCGCGGTTCTCGTCATGGGGCTGCAGCCGGTAAGACCCTCGCTCTGTACCCCGCGCCGGGGGACTCCGTCCCCTTTGGGAGCCGGCACTCAGGTCCGGACCAGGGGCTGCCGCCGCCGGCCCCGCCCAGCAGGGCTTCACGTCCTCCCCGGATGCCGGGGTCCCGGGGCCGCACGCTCGGGCTGGGGGCCCCACCCAGGCTGCCCCCGGGCCTCGGCTGGCCCCTGGGCCGGAGTCCGGGCTAGCCCTCCTGGGGCGCAGGTCGCCGGGGCCCGTCCCCGCCCGCGCCGTGGGCTCTTCCCCAGCGCGGCTGTCACTGCCCTCTCTGCCTGCAGAGCCCGGTCCTGCTGGCCTCCCTGGGCGTGGGGCTGCTGACGCTGGTCGGCGTGGCTCTGGGCGCCTACCTGGTGCGGAGGTCCCGCCGGCCGCCAGTCACGCTCCTGGACCCCAATGAGAAGTACCGGCTGCGACTGCTAGACAAGACTGTGAGTTATGGAGTAGGGGCGGGGCCGGAGCTCCGCTAGACCGTGGCTGGGGTGCCCGGGAGCCTTGGCCGCACCAGACCTGCCTGGTGAGACGCTTGTCATCTGTCCTCCAGACCGTGAACCACAACACCAAGAGGTTCCGCTTTGCCCTGCCCACGGCTCACCACGTTCTGGGGCTGCCTGTGGGTAAGAAGGGTGGCGTGGGCTCCTGTCCCTGGTGCCCTGACAGGGTGGCTCCCCTCCTGGGGTCTCCTGCACCGCATTCCTCCCTTCCGCTGCCTTTGCGCTCTGTCTCCCTCTCCCCTCCAGGCTGCGTGGTGCCCTGGGCCACTCTGGGCGTGGCTTCGGTGCCCCCAGACATCTTCAGCACTCAACACTCCCCCTCCTTCCTGCAGGATTTGAGCAAATACTGCTCCTGAGCAATCTCTGCCCTTCTCCCCATTGCCCAGACCCTCAGCTCTCCAGTCAAGTCCTGGCAGTCGCTGATAAGAGTTTCTGCAGAGGGCAGCTTTTGAAGGGTCCAGCTAGGGCCTCAAAGGGTTGAATCCTCCCTGCCTGGTAGCTCACGGGGACCCCGGTAGGGAGCAAGATGCTTTCCTCCTCTCAGACCTCCCAGAGTGTTCTGAAAGGCAGCCGGATGCAGCCGGTCCACATGTAGCTCTCACGTGGTCCCCAGGCAAACATGTCTACCTCTCTGCCCGGATCGACGGCAGCCTGGTCATCAGGCCGTACACTCCCGTCACCAGCGATGAGGACCAGGGCTACGTGGATCTTGTCATCAAGGTAAGAGGGTCAGAAGGAGCCCCCGGAGCCCTTATCCTCCTCCCTCTGAGCTTTGTAGAAACTTCCAAGATGTGTTGGGTAGGAGGCGTTGCATGTTCTTTGGTGGACGTGAGGACACAGCCCTGGTGTCATCCCTGCCCAGCTTCAGGAAGGTTCTGTCACCGGGGGACTCAGAAGCCAGGGACATTCAAATAAACTTCTTTCCGTTCTGTCTTATCAGGTCTATCTGAAGGGCGTGCACCCCAAATTTCCTGAGGGAGGGAAGATGTCTCAGTACCTGGATAGCCTGAAGATTGGGGACGTGGTGGAGTTTCGGGGGCCAAGTGGGCTGCTCACTTACGCGGGAAAAGGTAATGGCCCACCCCTGCAACTCTGGTGCCCGCGGACCTCTCTGTGGGTTGTGGCTCTGTGTGTGCGTGCACGGGGGTGAGGCCCGCCTGCCCCGCCTGTGGACGCAGCCCCGGTGTTAGACACAGGCGTCTTCCGCAGCCCCGTGTGCCCGAGGCCAGTCCCGCATCCTCACAGTTCAGCAGCCATGACAGCTGTGGGGATGGCCGACAAAGGCGCGCTGCTCCTGCTCCGCCTCAGAGACTCACTCTCAGGCCAGGCTGCAGAGAGCCAGGGCTGACGATGGCGTCTGCCCTTCCCATGGGAACAGCGGGTACATTAGGCATCCTGGGCGCTGCTCTAGGCCCCTGGGGAGGTAGAGTCCCACCTGGCCCCATGCCTGTCGCCCTCTGCAGGGAGCGACCCTCTGCAGGAGCCAGCTAATGACTCCCTGTTGCTCATCACGTGGGACAGACAGTCCTGGCCTGATTGTCCCGCAAATGTCTCGTTGTCAGGGCTGGCCCAACACTGCCGCCCCAGGATCGGATTCCACAGCAGCTGCTGAGCTGGCCTGGGCCGTGTTTCCAACTCTGCATTTGTTTTCTTGCTTCGCTGAACTGACTTTGTTCTTTCTCCCATCTCTCCGCTTAACCTCTCAGGGAAGTTTAACATCCAGCCCAACAAAAAGGCTCCACCAGAAGCCCGCGTGGCCAGGAACCTGGGAATGATTGCCGGAGGCACAGGTGCATGGCCCCAGGGCTGCCCTCTCCCTCCCTCCATTGTGACCGTGGCCGTGACAGCTCCGGGTGCCCCTCAGAAGGTTTGGTAATCATGGCCAAACTGGGGGGTCCCCAGCAGTGCCTAGAGCCCCCCGGGTGCTGCAAAGCAAAATCGTAATCAGGTAGAAGCCCTCCCAGAATTTATTTTCAGCTGACAGTATGAGGTGGGCTCTCCCAAGACCTCAAATTGAATGAATCTAATAAATCTGGGGTGAGAACAGAGAAGCCGCTAGGAATAGGACAGTGGAGAAAGAAAACTGGCGTTGGACGTTTGCCTGCGGCAGACACTGTGCTCGTCTCTCCGTATGTGTCTGTGACGTAGGTATGAGCCTTCCCTTTTTAGGGATGAGAAAACGGAGGTTCGGAGAGGTTGAACACTTTCCGCACATGGCTGGAGGCAGGGTCAGTGTGCAGCTCTGCCCAGTTCCAAAGCTCAGGCACTTAACCTGCAAGTCCAGGGTTCTAGGACCCTCATCACGGAGTCAGTAGGTGCTTACAGTCATTTGGGATATCAAGCCCTACCCTCCAGCGGACTTCAGGAGAGTCCTGGATTGGTTCTTTAGAAGGATTTCAACATGAGGGCTTCCCTTGTGGCTCAGCTGGTAAAGAATCTGCCTGCAATGTGGGAGACCTGGGTTCAATCCCTGGGTTGGGAAGATCCGCCTGGAGAAGGGAAAGGCTACCCACTCCCGTATTCTGGCCTGGAGAATTCTGTGGACTATATATATAGCCCATGGGGTTGAAAAAGAGTCGGACGTGACTGAGCGACTTTCACTTTGAGGTTTTTTTTTCAACAACATGAACTTATGTGAACACTGAGCACCTGATCCCAAGTCACCTACCAGATAGGAAATTTAGTGAGTCTGGGATAAAGGGCACATCCGTCCAGAAATGTTGGTGCTGTGAAGTCACAGGAGAAGCACAGAGGATTAGAACATGAAGGAAAGCAGAGTGAAGGGCTGAGTGAGTAGAATTAAGCTGATCGGGTCGGGCAGCTCACAGGCAGGGATGGGAAGTGGGCCTTGTGTCTCACCGTGGGGTGTCTGTGCGCAGGAATCACTCCAATGCTGCAGCTGATCCGGGCCATCCTGAAAGACCCAGAAGATCCTACCCAGTGCTCTCTGCTGTTTGCCAATCAGGTTGCTTCGCTTTTCTCAGTCCTGGGATTTCACAGTTACTGTGTGGGGAGGGTGGTCCTAGTGGATACACTGGCCCAGCCTCTGCCCAGGGCCCCACTGGGGTAGAGGGTCCTCCCCACAGTAAGCAGGACAGAGCATTGAGCCAGATTCCTTCCCTGGCCCCTGAGGAAAGAGAAAGAGGAAACATTTACAGAGCGCAGAGACTGGCTCCCTGAGTTTCCTGTTACACAGTCGATCTTCATTCCTTTTATTGTGTCAGTAAAGGCTCCTTCCTTTCATCCTAACTCCCTCAAAGCCTTGCTTATACCCTTGAACTTCTGCTTGCTTTTTCTTTCCTGGTTGGAGAGTTGTTATAGCAGAGAACTTTTTATGTTTCAGAATCTGAGAAGGTTCCTAAAGACTTTGCTTCTCCGCTTCATTTCAGACTGAAAAGGACATAATCTTACGAGAGGACTTGGAGGAGCTGCAGGCCCGACACCCCAACCGCTTTAAGCTCTGGTTCACTCTGGATCACCCCCCAGAAGGTGCCATCCCCATTGCTGGGCGTCGCAGATCAGGGTTCCCCCTCCCGTGGGTTCTGGTCTCAGTGAAGCCCGCTGATGCTGCCAGCCTCCGGGTGCATGGACTCAGTGCTCCCCTGGACCCTTCCCTGCGGTTCCTGTTGACCGGGGGTGGCAGGGCTAGCTGTCCCACTGACCACTGGTGCTGCTGCACCTGGAGGCCTTCTGAGGAGCCAGTCCAGAGGGTGCAGAGCACCCGCCCCACCCACACTGCCCCTGCAGCCAGCGCAGCTCTGGAAGGTGGCGCGCTCCTCTCCCATGCAGGTTGGGCCTACAGCAAGGGCTTCGTCTCTGCGGACATGATCCGGGAGCACCTGCCTGCCCCCGGGGAGGACACACTGCTGCTGCTCTGTGGACCACCCCCGATGGTGCAGCAGGCCTGCCACCCTAGCCTGGACAAACTGGGCTACTCGCCGAAGATGCGCTTCACCTACTGAGCCTCCCGCACTCCCCTGCCCCGTGGCTGTCCCCTGCCCCCAGTCAGCACCCAAAGGCCATAAGCCCCGGACGCCCTTCCCGACAGTATCAGCCTGTTTGCCTTACTCAGAGCTCAGGTCTGGACGGTCCCTGCAGGAACAACATCCTTATAGTCATGGAAGACGGCCCAGGCCGAGTCTTCCCTTGGAAGGCCCCCAGTCTCCCTGTGATGACATGCAAGTCAGGCTCCTGGAGCAGACTCTCCCATGAGTCGGAGAGAAGGAAGCGGGCACAGCTGTTCCCAGACTGGCTGGTTCCCCGATGGCATCGCAGTCGTTGTGGTGAAAGAACCCTGTGTAATGGGTTTCATGTAATATTTGGCACTTAACCCATAGCAGACTGTGTATGGGGGTGGGGATGCAGGCTTAGAGACCTCGTCTTTTAAAGACAAGGGAGGGGGGGAAATGGTCTCCTCAGCCTCAGAGAAAGGAATCTGAACTGTGTCTGGTGTCTGTCTCGCTCTGGACCTGCCGAGGCTGGAGGGAGGGGGCTGCCCCTGGTCTGAGACTGCTACTGCGGCAGAAACCTCTGGCTTATGCAAATAAATGGGGCGCAGGCCCTGGGGTTAGGCTAAGAGGCTGTTGTGTCTGGGGTCCTTGTTTCCAAGGCTTTTCATGCTGAGAATGTGAGGAGGAACTGTTTCCCAGCATAGAGTTTTCTTCAGGTCTTCCACTGAACCTCGGAGTGGCTGTGCCCTGGCTGAAACGTGAGCTGTCCCCAAAGTCCACACTCCTCTCAGCAGCTGTCCCAGCAAAGCCAGAAGTGCAGGGTTTCCCTGGAGACGCCTCAGGAGGATGAAGGAGAATATGAGTGAGAGGGAAGCCTTTGGAGCCCAGGTGCCCTCACAGTGGTCCTGGGTCTGGCCGCTCCTGCTCTCCTGCCTTCTCTTGGCCCTTCACTGCGTTTATTCTTCAGGGTGCCTGGCAAATAAGTCAAAGTATTGTCTTTCTATTTGGAAGAGAAGCCTTGGTCCTTTAAAAAGTAACCTGACCTCACCAGCCCTGGCCAGACTGGCTGGTGCCTGGACAGAGTTCCCTGGACCCATCTGTCCTGACTGCCCTTTTCCTGTTCCAGCAACTGGTCCCAGTCCACTCCCTCTCGGCATCACAGCAGGGTCCCTCCCTCTTCAGATCCTCTGTTAGTCACACTGGCACAGAACAATGCATCAGGACAGGAGGAAGGTTGGCATTGTTTTTCTGCATGGAACTGTGTATGACTTCTCCTGGGGCCCCAGAAAGAATGGCTGTGGCCCCCCCCCCAGGGTAGAGCCAGTACTGAATTGCTCCTGGGGTCCCTTCAGGCATATCTGATCAGTTGCCATGTGTATGTACTGGGCTATGTGAGCACTTGGACACCTAACCACCAAAGAGGAAAATCTTGCTTAGGATTGTTGGGCTCAGAGAGTGAAGCACCCCAGCAGAGAGAATTCCCTACACAGAAGCTCATTCCTTCTCTCGCATGGGTTGCTGTCTTATCCACTCAGTATACAAACATTCCATGCCCCAAGCCCTGTGCTAGGTCCTGAGGGTTCACTGTTCTTAGACCCCAAACAACTCATAGTCTAGAGGAAGACAATGATAAATAACTGCACCACGGTGAGCACTATGGGACAGATAGAAGGTGCAGACGGTAAGAGTTTGGAAAAGATTCTGAGAGGAAGAGAAGCATGGTTTTTAGTTAACAGCCATACTGCAGGCATTGTGCTAAATGTTCAGTCTCTCAGTTGTGTCTGACTCTGTGACCCCATGGACTACAGCACACCAGGCCTCCCTGTCCATCACCAATTCCCAGAGTTTACTCAAACTCATGTCCGTCGAGGCAGTGATGCCATCAACCATCTCATCCTCTGTTGTCCCCTTCTCCCGCTTCAATCTTTCCCAGCATCAGGGTCTTTTCAAATGAGTCAGTTCTTCGCATCAGGTGGCCAAACTATTAGAGTTTCAGCTTCAGCATCAGTCCGTCCAGTGAAATCCAGGACTGATTTCCTTTAGGATGGACTGGTTTGATCTTGTTAGTCCAAGGGACTCTCAAGAGTCTTCTCCAACACCACAGTTCAAAAGCATCAATTCTTCAGCGCTCAGCTTTCTTTATAGTCCAACTCTCACATTCATACATGACTAATGGAAAAACCATAGCCTTGACTAGATGGGCCTTTGTTGACAAAGTAATGTCTCTGCTTTTTAATATGCTGTCTAGGTTGGTCATAACTTTTCTTCCAAGGGGCAAGTGCCTTTTAATTTCAAGGCTGCAGTCACCATCTGCAGTGATTTTGGAGCCCAAAATAAAGTCTGTCACTTTCCCCATCTATTTGCCATGAAGTGATGGGACCAGATGCCATGATCTTAGTTTTCTGATGAGCTTTAAACCAACTTTTTCACTCTCCTCTTTCACTTTCATCAAGAGGCTCTTTAGTTCTTCAGTTTCTGCCATAAGGATGGTATCATCTGCATATCAGAGATTATTGATATTTCTCCTGGCAATCTTGATTCTAGCTTGTGCTTCATCCAATCCTGCATTTCTCATGATGTACTCTGCATATAAGTTAAATAAGCAGGGTGACAATATACAGCCTTGACGTACTCCTTTTCCTATTTGGAACCAGTTGTTCCATGTCCAGTTCTAACTGTTGCTTCTTGACATGCATGCAGATTTCTCAGGAGGCAGGTCAGGTGGCCTGGTATTCCCATCTCTTGAAGAATTTTCCACAGTTTCTTGTGATCCACACAGTCAAAGGCTTTGGCATAATCAATAAAACAGAAATAGATGTTTTTCTGGAACCCTCTTGCTTTTTTGATGATACAATGGATGTTGACAATTTGATCTCTGGTTCCTCTGCCTTTTCTAAATCCAGCCTGAACATCTGGAAGTTCACGGTTCACATACTGATGAAGCCTGGCTTGGAGAATTTTGAGCATCACTTTGCTAGCATGTGAGATGAATGCAATTGTGCAGTAGTTTGAGCATTCCTTGGCATTGCCTTTCTTTGGGATTGGAATGAAAACTGACCTTTTCCAGTCCCGTGGCCACTGCTGAGTTTTCCAAATTTGCTGCCATATGGAGTATAGGACTTTCACAGCATCATCTTTCAGGATTTGAAATAGCTCAGCTAAAATTCCATCACTTCCACTAGCTTTGTTTGTAGTGATGCTACCAAAGGCCCACTTGACTTCACATTCCAGGATGTCTGGCTCTAGGTGAGTGATCACACCATAGTAATTATCTGGGTTTTGAAGATCTTTTTTGTATAGTTCTTCTGTGTATTCTTGCCACCTCTTCTTAATATCTTCTGCTTCTGTTAGGTCCATACCATTTCTGTCCTTTATTGAGCCCATCTTTGCATGAAATGTTCCCTTGGTATCTCTTAATTTTCTTGAAGAGACCTCTAGTCTTTCCCATTCTATTGTTTTCCTCCATTTCTTTGCACTGATCACTGAGGAAGGCTTTTTTTCATCTCTCCTTGCTATTCTTTGGAACTCTGCATTCAAATGGAGATATCTTTCCTTTTCTCTTTTGCTTTCGCTTCTCTTCTTTTCTCTGCTATTTGTAAGGCCTCCTCAGAGAACCATTTTGCCTTTTTGCATTTCTTTTTTCTTGGGGATTGTCTTGATCACTACCTCCTGTACAATGTCACTAACCTCTGTCCATAGTTTTTCAGGCACTCTATCAGATCTAATCCCTTGAATCTATTTGTCATTTCCACTGTATAATTGTAAGGGATTTGATCATGATCATGGTGTAACTGAATCCTTATGATAATCCTGAGTCTGGGAGCCAGGACATGTAGGAAGTCACATAGCTGGTCAGTGGCTGGCAGAGCCTGAGTATGAACCTAGGATTGTCTTGGTCCAAAGCAAACCAGAACTGGGCATTGTAAGTTGCTTGGATCTTTTGGCAGAGAATGACAGGGTGGGTGTTCCAACAGAAGAATCGGCGTGTACAAAAGCCTGAAGGACAGAAGAGAAGTTCATGTTGGAGAACTCGGCAAGTTCATTGAAGCCCAAATGCCAGAGGGCAAGTGGAGGCAGGTGAGGCCTGAGAGTGGGTGAGAGCCTTTAATGCCAAGCTGAGAGCAAACTTCTGTGGACAGCAGCCATTTCTGAGGGTTTTATACAGTGGACAGCACATGATAGCTAAGATTTGTGAAGCATTTATGATTTGCTAAGCATCAAGCCAAAAACCTGCATAAATTGTCTCAATCCTGACAAAGAGCCCATGAAACAGCACTGTTTTATTCCTATTTTTCAGACGAGGTACTTATCATGGAGGGTTCAAAAACGTGCTCAAGGTCAGAGGCTACCTAGTGATGGAAGCCTGGGTCTATGTGATTTCAGAGCCTACAGTTTTAACCAGCACCTGGAGAATTATTCCCACTGCCCTGAAGCATCCGCTCAGTTCAGTTCAGTCGCTCAGTCATGTCCAACTCTTTGCTATCCCATGGACTGAAGCACGCCAGGCTTCCCTGTCCATCATCAACTCCCACAGCTTGCTCAAACTCACGTCCATTGAGTCGGCTCTTCTCGTTGGAAAAGACCCTGAAATATCAGGATTATAATAAACCACCGTGTCTCTGCATCTTGAATAGACTGGTCACTTACCAGCCTCGTGACAAATGAGGTGTCATGCCCCCAGATGGCGGCTGCGGCACCCTGCGGTCCCCATCCAGCCTCAGCCGGAGCCCGGGCCAGAGCAGGGAGTCCGCGAGAAAGGCCAGCCAATGCCTCGCCGCTATTCCTGACCAGGAACCTGCTGGCCTCATGCCTCACACGCGTGGGGCGCTCAGTAAATATTTGCAGAAAGGAGGGGCCATGAGGTTGAAGAAGAAGAATTAAGAAGTGCCCAGCCTAGAGGACAGGTGCGGGACAGGAAATTCAGCATTGCTGGCAATCCACTCCAGTAGTCTTGCCTGGAAAATTCCATGGACAGAGGAGCCTGGTAGGATATAGTCCATGGGGTCGCGAAGAGTCGGACGCGACTGAGCGACTTCACTTCACTCCGCAGGTCTGTCTAATTCCCAGAAATTCCTTCCTCGACGGGAGCACAGGTTAGCAACTTGGAGGGTGCGGTTCCCGCGAGGCTTTGCGAGGGAAGGTTTACGATTGGAGCAGAGCGAGGGGGCGGGGCCCGTGAGCGGGAGGCGGGGCCGAGGGGAACGGACCTGCGATTGGGACTTGAGGCGCTGTCGTACGGCGGGGGGGCGGGGCCGCCGGGAGGGGCGGGGCCACAGGGGGAGGCGGGGCCGAGGGGCGGGCCTGTGGTCCGGACTGCGGAAAGATTGCCGGACAGAGGAGTCTAGGGGTGCTGCCGGCCATGGGGTCGCAGGGTGAGACACGATTTAGCGGCTGAACAACGAAGATCACCGGGCTAGAGCGGGCGGGGTCAGGTGGAGGGGCGGGGCCGTCCTGGGGGCGGGTCCAAGGGGCCGGCCTGTGATTGGGCTTCGCGAGAGCCGGGAGCCGAGCGTCTGAGAGGACGTGACGCTCTCGCGGAGGTGACGCCCTGCGGTTGCGCGCCCCTTCCGGCCCCGGGAGGGCACAGACGATCCGGGCCGCTCGGCCGCAGGCCGCCTCCAGCGACGCGGGATGTAGCGCCGGTGCCGCGACCCCAGCACAGCCCTCCGCCCGCCGTAAGTTCCCCTGGGTTCGGTGGCGAGGAGGCCGGAGGGCGGGGATCGGCCGGAGGGCGGGCTCCCCATGGGAGTCTCGGCGCGGGTCGGAGGCAGCTGCCGTAGGGCTGGACCTCCCGGGCGTCCCCAGGGCCCCCGGACCCCCGCTCGGGGCCGGCCGCTCCTCCAGCCTCAACGCGTCAGCTGTCCGCCTTCCCGGCCCCTCCCGTGCGAGTCGCGTCCCCCGCTGTCAACAGCCGCGGTGGCGGCCGTACCCACCAGTCGCCAGGGTGAGACGTCGGGCTTCAGGCTCCGGCTCAGGGCCGCCAGGCCGGAGCTGAGCCTGGTCCCAAGACCGCGCGAGGCGAGCGCCGAGGGGCTGCGGGCCTGAGGCTCGGAGCGGCCGTCCGGCGGGGAGCCCCCGCCTTCGGCAGCCCGAGGAGCCCCGCGGTTACTAGACCGTGACAGTGCCCCCACCTTGGCGGCGGGGAAGGGGAGGCTGGTGGACAGTTGGCCTGTGTGTAAGGTGGCCCTAAATGCTGCAATGTGAGCGAAAGCTAAAGTACTTTGGGGAAAAAGGAAATTTTATTCCCTCAGAAATCTCTCCTTGGTGCCATCCTGTTTGAGGTTTTTGGTCAAGCCTTCAGTTTTTAATGGAATAGATGTTTCCTCTCGGTTTCAGGCGCTACGCAGGCGAGTGGGAAACGGACAAGGCGAATTTCATTTAGGGAGCTTCAGGTGTCGGAGGAGCAACAGGAGGCCTGCAGAGTGCTTTGCTATGTTAATCTGGCGTTTCCTCCACGGAGGGAGAAGACACAGCAGGGAAAGGATGTATAGGCTCCCCGCTTGAATCAAGCGAGCACTGGACTGACTGGCTCTCTCTGAAGTGAAGGGGCTCTAGGGTCTGTTTACGGCTGTTTACTAAGACCTAGGCTTGCATCGCCTCTTGTGGCGCAGCTGCTGCTGCTGATGTTTGGTAGTGTCCACGCAGTGCTGGGATTCAGGCGGGGCGCTGACACACGGATTGCCGCCCTGGAATTTCTTCACCCCAGGAGTAACTTCCGTGTACTTGGGGCATCAGTCTTAAGGACTGGTGTGTTGCCTGTAAGCAGCCATCTTAGGGCAGGTCTCCCCGAAACTGTACCTAATTGTTGAGTAGAATCTGAAAGCATTCTCTTCTCAGGGGCCAAGAAACTATCTGGTGCCCAGGGGATAAACAGAAATTTTAAGCAACTATTTTGCCTGCATGTTGAAAGTTCATACAGGGCACACCCTTCCCAGTGGGCCCCCAGTTGCTACTGGATAAAGTGCACTGCGGATTTCAGCTTTTAGACTGTCTTCAGCTTCTTAAGTCTGGCCTCACATTGCCTTTCCAAGATTTCCTTGTGGAAAGTGGATTATTCACTGCCCTGGGGTCTCTGTTCTTTTGAGCCTGCCCAGGTTCACAGCACTACCCTCAGGAATGCTTTGATCCTATCTTTACCTATCAAAATCCTTTCTTAAAATCTTCCACAAAACCTTTCCTGATGTTCCAGCTCAAACTGAGCTTCCTCCTGAATTCCTCCAGCGCTTATGGCGTTTAGCCTTGTAGCGGTGCTAGGAGACAGATGAGTTGCTGCCTCCTCTTAACATCAAGGCCAGGCTCCTCTCTGCCTTGTCTCTGCAGCCACAACGCCACGCTTCTTTGTGGACAGTAAAGAATTTTCCCTTCTTTCTAGGCCAGTAAGTCTGTTGTTTATTTCCCTAAGAAATCTCCTTGGCTTCTTTAATATAAAGCCAGAAAGGAACTGTTTGACACACTTGGAACACAACCCCACCTACTGGTGATCATACTGGTGAACTAAGTGAAGTTAGTGAAAGTCGCTCAGTCATGTGTGACTCTTTGCGACCCTATGGACTACAAGTCCAAGGAATTCTCTAGGCCAGAATACTGGAGTGGTAGCCTTTCCCTTCTCCAGATCTTCCCAACCCAGGGACTGAACCCAGGTCCCCCACATTGCAGGTGGATTCTTTACCGCCTGAGCCACCAGGGAAAACCGAAGCCATCTCTACGTGCAGACGCTCCACCAGTACTGGTGCGGTGTTTTCTGGTGCTGGTGCCCATCAGAGTTGTTAGGTTTGCCCTTAATGTCCATTCATCCCTCATGTCCCCACTGGACTGTGTTCCTTTCACTATTTTCAAGGTGAATTGCCTTTTCCTGCTCAGAAATGTTGGGGGCATGGTTACTGCGTATGAAGTTGTCTTAGCTTGAATAGATCCTTGAAAGTGCCCTCGAGGCAAACTGGTTCCGAGTGATTCGCTCTTAGACATGTATCTCGTTTACTTGTTTCATCTGGGCTCTCACAGTATACAGTGACCATATGATGCGTTAATGTACTTAAAAGCCAGGTATTAAAATCAAGGGCTGGTATGAAACGCGTTCCCATTCCTGTTTACTTTACCTTGTGTTATGGCATTTGGAAAGCTTACCTGTCTGTTTGGGATTCAAAAAAGACCTGTTTCTGTTGAGATAGCTTTACCTGGAGAAGAGCTACAAAGAAAGTCAGATTCTGGGTTTTCATTGCAGACTCTTAAGTCGGTGACACTTGTACTTAAATAGGAAAGCTGAGGCTCCACTGTTGTAATTCAGCAGTTTTCAAATGTAAGCCTTTGCCTTGACTCGTTTCCCCCAGCAGCGCTACGCAGCCACCTTCCCTGACAGAGCGGCAGAGACGACTGTGTTCTCTGTCCTTACTGCTTGGACTCGTCTTGTTTTGGGCTCCCTGGTGGCTCAGTGGTAAAGAATCTTCCTTGGAGAAGGAAATGGCAGCCCGCTCCAGTACTCTTGCCTGGAGAATCCCAGGGACAGCAGAGCCTGGTGGGCTGCCGTCCATGTGGTCGCACAGAGTCAGACACGACTGAAGCAACGCAGCAGCAGCATAGAAATCACGGTTGCTTGGCTCAATCTTTCTGCTGATGAGGACAAGCCCACCGAATGTGAATGGACACTGTGGTCGTGGCGTTTTCTGCCTGTTGCTGGGACTGCATCTGTGCAGCGATCTAACAGCAAACTGGTCCTTGATGTGTGTGCTTTACAAAAAAAAACTCTGCCTCCATCGTTCGAAAGGAAAGAAAAAAAAGAATCCTCCTGCAATGCAGATGTGGATTTGATCCCTGGGTCAGGAAGATCCGCTGGAGGAGGGCATGGCCGCCCACTCCAGTGCTCTTGCCTGGAGAATCCCGTGGACAGAGGAGCCTGGAGGGCTCCAGTCCATGAGGTTGCAAAGAGTCAGAACAAGAACAAGTCTTGCTTTACTGTGAGAGTCAGGTAGGCGTAAGAAGGAGCTTAACTTGTGGAACCTCCAAGGGCTCAGGGACCCTAGATTAAAAATTTCTAGAAGTTCTGTGCCTTTGACTCCTGAGAAGGAGTGTACTATAATGTGAAAAACTTGGGAACTGGTTCACAAAATAAACGTCTCCAAAAGTGTGAGGGAAATAAACTCACCAACGAAGGCTGGCAACTAAGAATCAGTGCTTCCCCAAGTTTGGCGCCAGATAATCTTGTTCATAGGAGCACAGGCAGCCCCTGCCCCCACAGCCCTGCCCTCCAATGTCACAGGGCTATCCAGTGGGAGAGCTTAGTGGCAAAGATGTATTAACTTGAAGTAAAGAAATCCCATCAAAAATGCACTCAGTGGAGTTTGGCCCAATTATAACTGCTTCATTGGATGTGGCGATTTTGAGGAGAAAGGTGTCTCCTCTAGAACATATAAGGACAGGAAGGTTTGTGAGGGCCTCCCTGGCGACTCAGTGGTAAAGAATCCACCTGCCAATGCGGGAGACACAGGTTCAAGAAGACCCCTCATGCCAGGGAGCAGCGAAGTCCGGGCGCCACGACTATTGAACCTGCGCCCGAGCTGGGAGCTGCGACCACCGCAGCCGCAGCCAGCAGCTACTGAACCCGCATGGCCTAGAGCCTGCACCCGCAACCGGAGGGAAGCCCCTGCTCGTCGCAACTGGAGAAAGCCGGCGCAGCAAGAGACCCAGCACAGCCGTAAATAAAATTAATCTTTAAAAAATTTTAAGAAACCCATGAAATATTAAAATATCAGAAGCAAAGCTCGTGGGACAGTGAAGGCCATCTGGCTCTGAGTGCCCAGAGTCCGTCCTCGCGCCCCAGGGGCTGGCGCCGGCGCGGCACAGCGGGTGCCGGAAGGCTCACCTGTCCCAGTCGTCAGCCGTCTGTGAGAGGCCCACCCTGCCAAGGAGACTTTCAGGTTCTAGCGTTACTTGCTTTTCTTTCTTACCAGACCTCCGCCCCCTCTCTCTCCCTTCCTGTCCCTGTGTTGGTAGTTTAGAAGACCCCGCTGGACGGTGGACTCTGCTCACTGTGGTGACGTGACCTCCGCTGAGCGTCGCCGTCTGTTCTTTGATGCGTGGCGATGTGTCTTGTGTGATGAGCTGTAACGTGCCTGGCTTGTGAGTTACCGGGTGCCTGTCAGAGTTAGTGACTCTGGGTCTAGAGATAATGCTGGGGGTGGGGTGTGGGAGCCAGAGGGGCTCAGAAGCAACAGAAGGTGGTTTCGACTGAACGAGGAAAGCCTTTGAAGATTGCCACAAGACCGAGGTCCTCCTAGGAGGACGCTGGGCTTGAGGGCGTGAGAGCGTCAGACCCAGTGAGGAAGTTTGGAAGTGCGCCAGGCTGGAGTCCGCGCCTGCTCTCTGGCCCTGACTGCCCGGCGTATAATGTGTATCATTCTCACCCCCACTGGTGAGTCAGGCCCACAGCACTCACCTGCACCGGGGGTGCGCCATCCTAGCCCAGGGCTCTCCTGCGCTCTCCTGCTGGAGCAGTGGCGCTGCCCCTGGTTCTGCACGTGCCGCGGGCGGCCTCATGCCACCGGGCTACAGGCTCCTTCAGGACAGCGACTTGCATGACTTGGGGTTTTGCACAGTGCCTTAAAGCACCTCGGGGCGCTGGCACTAAGTGCACTTGTTAAGTATTCCGGGGGGGTGTTGGCTGCTCTGGGGATGGGGACAGAGAGCAGCCCAGGGGCACAAGTGCGTAACACCTTAGCTAGCGGGTCACATGCTTGCTGGTGGGAATGCTGCCTCCGTCATTCTTCCACCTATTCTGAAATACAGGTTCTGACCACAATCAGGGACATGCATAAATTAGTGATCTGTGTGGCACCGCATCCCAGAACCTGAGAAAATGTCTATTTCTGACCCTAGTGGCCGCCTCTCGAGTACTGGACTCTAGCTGAGTATATCCCCCTTCTCATCCTTGTCTGGGGTGCCCAGAGCTATCTGTGTTTTCACTGCAGTGTCAGTTGTTTCTTCTTAAAGCTGTTTGTCCGGGAGTACTTCAGTTTGAGGAAATGTGTCTTTGTGGTCAGCCTATTGAAAGAGATTGCCCAGTGTTTCTGCTCACGTGGGCCGCCTGTCTCCTGAGGGTTTCGTGGGCCTCTGGCTTCCTGCTCTCCAGGGGCTCAGTCGTTGGCTGCGGCTGTGGGCTGGCATCTTTCCTGGCAGAGTCCTGCCTGTGTGGAGGAGGAGCCAGTGCCTGTGTGTCGGCACCAGAGCGGGGTCTGTGGACGGAGTCACGGTCATTTGTTCTCCTGAACCAGCTCTCAGCTGTGCCGATGGCTGAGCCTGGCATGACTGTTTGGAAACTTGCGGGCTGCCCTCACCTGACCACACAGATCCGGTCTTAATCTCTGAGAAGGAACCGAGGTGGCTCTCGGGTAGAAGAGCAGGTGCACATGTCAAAGGTGGATGCGCAGTGACCACTGTGGAGACAGAACTGCCCCCTCGGGGGCGAGGCTGTGCTGACCGCCCTGATGAAGGAGGTGGCCCCCGAGCTCTGCTTCCTCCCCGGAGGGCAGCTTGCTCCGTGCAGGTGTTACCTGGCCATCTCTGCATTGCCTGGTGGCTCCCAGGGCTCAGGTGACCAATGCAGGAAAATGTTACTATTCTGGCTGCTGTTGCTGTGAGCAGTAAATTCCTTTGTTGGGAGCGGGGGGGTCGGAAGTCTTGGGGCACTTTTCCCCTCCTCTTAACGTTCATCTTATCTTCCTGAGGCCTGATTAAAGACTGCCTCCTACAGGGTCTGTGTCTCAGCTCCAAAGCTCTTTGGAGTGGGGCCTTGGTTATGACCTGTGGTTGCTGGGACAGGCCTGTGCTGAGCTGGTTTGGTGGCAGGGCAAGGGGGGGCTGCCTCGTGTCTTCAGCCTCCCACGGCCAGGTGAGTTACTGCTGCTGCAAGACAGGGCTGTGAGCCAAGTGTGCTCTCCTCACAGAGCCGGGTGGTGATCCTCCAGCAGAAGCATCAGGCCTTGCAAAGTTAACCCCGGACCGCCAGCCCACCCTCGGCCCACTTTTGTAGGCGGCGCACGCGTTTCAGGGCGACCCCTGGACCGCCAGCCCACCCTCGGCCCACTTTTGTAGGCGGCGCACACGTTTCAGGGCGTTTGTAGGTAAAGCCTGCTGAGCTCAGTTGACAGTTGGTTCACGTCTCAGCCTGGGTGGCCTGTGGTGATTACAGCCAGGCTTCGGCTTCCTCTTTTTGCTGCTCAGTCTTGGAGCCAGGCTTTTCCAGGGCCAGCACTGGGAACCAGGATAAACTCGGCTCACTGAACGGGCTCCGTGTTTGTGGGAGGGATGTGGGGTGGGTAGCTGTTTTTCTGGGGTGACAGTTTGGTGCAAAACACACAAATCTTTTGAAGCAACTAGGTGTTCAGATTTTAAGGTTAGTGAAGCCTCAGTAAAGGCTGATGGTACAGAGGAGGAGAGGTGCAGTTAACTGGCCGCTGGGACTAGAGGGGGTATGAGTGGGGGGCTGTCTCTTTCTCAGTATTGACTTCAGAAATGAGACATCAGAAGGATAAACTGTCAACACGCTGTGTCTGTGTTTGCTTCCAGTGTCCCCATCACAGGGAGCTCTCTGGCCCTTGGGGCCAAGAGACCCCACGCTCTCCCCAGGCTGAAGCCGGAGGGCCCCAAGGTACCATCCTGATGTCGTCTCACAAGGGACCCGCGGTGGCCCAGGGCAACGGGGCTCCCGCCAGCAACAGGGTGGCCGACACAGTGGAGCTGGCCGAGCTGGGACCCCTGCTCGAGGAGAAGGGCAAGCGGGCGGTCACCAGCCCAACCAAAGTAAGTCATCTCCCTGGTCAGCCTCTCCTGAGACCTGTTGGTCTCCCCAGAGCCACAGCGCCCTGGACTGTCTGTCCTGACGAAGGCAGGAAGCAGTCAGGCCAGGCTCCATATACCATCGAAAATCCCTGCCTATCTGGCCAGCTGGAAGGCTCGTGGGAGGAGCAGGTGCTGCCCCAGGCTGCTGTGGAGGCCGCACCTGGCCGCTTTATCTCATTCTTCAGAGTCCCCGAGGGGCGGAGGGGGGAGATAAGGCCCTGTCCCTGGAGGGACCTGGCAGGGCCTCTTGTACAGCCAAGTGGGCTTTTCGTTGTGCCTGAGCAAAACCCCAGTAGCATCCCCACTCAGGGAGACCAGGGACTCTGTGCCTAGACGGACAGAGGATGAATTTGGTGGGGGGTGGGGGGTGTTCCTCTATCACAAGATCTAAGAGGAAGCATCGCAGGAGAAAAACCCGCCCCACGGAGGAACTGCCCTCCCCGCCTCGGCTCTGGAGGTCTCCCGGGAGGCGAGCCCTCTCAGGCCCTCCTGTGCTGCTCCTGTGGAGCCGGCTCTGAGGCCTGGCTTCTCCCGGAGCAGGTGGACACTGTCTGGGCCCCAGGGCCGGTGCACAGGGCACCGATCAGATTGAGAGTCTTAGCGGATCTCTGAGCCTCTGTCTTATTCCTCCTCGTTCAGCGGTCTAAATGAGAAGTGTTTGGGAAACTGGGGGAAGCTGAGGGCCACCATCTTGGAGACAGAGGTGGGCTGCCAGGGCCTGGGTGCAGGCCTGGGCTGCTGACCCTGCGCCTCAGGCGCTGGCTCCCTTGGCCTCTCCCCTGGGCGCTGCGGCGCGCTCTCCCCCAGCGCTTGTGACATTGCAAACTCAGGTAGCATCCTGCTTCCGGAGAGCAGACCCGAGGCCTGTGTGCAGGAGAGGCCGGGCAGAGGGCGGCGTGGCCTGCCTCTTGGGCGCCGGACGCGTGCGTCCCCAGGCCCTCCAGGGCTGCAGCCGCTCTCCCCTTCCCCACAGGCCGAGGAGGAGCAGGCCTGCCCAGGGCCGCAGGAGGAGGAGGAGGAGGTGCGAGTGCTCACGCTGCCCCTGCAGGCCCACCACGCCATGGAGAAGATGGAGGAGTTCGTGTACAAGGTCCCGTCCCGCGGGGAGGGGGCGGGCTCACCCGCCCGGGGCTGAGGCGGGAGCACTGCACCTTTATCAACACGCTGAACACGCACTCACGACGAGCTGTGTTATCAGAGCTTGTCATTTCTGAGTGGCGATGAGTAGAAACCGATAACTGCAAAACTGACATGAAAATGTGTATGATTTCCACGGGGGCAGTGTCACGAGTTCTGACTAGCCTTGCTCACCGGCTCTCTGGACACTGTCCGCTGTCTTTACCTCCTAGATTAAGAACTCCTGCTCTGAAAAGTCTCAACACAGTGAGAACTTAGGGGGGACGATGACAGACAGCCGCCAGAGTGTGGGGGGGGGGCGGTAAACGTGTATTTCTCAGGTAGCTGAGAGGAGGTCCTGCCATATTCTGACCTGCTCAGATAAGCACATCCAGATAAGCTTCCTGACACAAGAACAAAGACACTCTAAGCGGGGGTCCGGGGGCAGCCTCGCTCCTGCTATCCTGGTGTCTGCAGCCTCGGGCTGGCCCCCACCGCTCCCCAGGACCCTCTGGAACCCGGCGGATGCTCTCCTGCACGCCACGTCCTTGGGGAGGCTCGTGGCTCCCAGCCCTGCTTAGAGCGCATGTGGTTGCAGGTCTGGGAGGGCCGCTGGAGGGTCATCCCGTACGACGTGCTCCCAGACTGGCTGAAGGACAATGACTACCTGCTGCACGGCCACCGGCCGCCCATGCCCTCCTTCCGCGCCTGCTTCAAGAGCATCTTCCGCATCCACACGGAGACCGGCAACATCTGGACGCACCTGCTTGGTGAGGCCCCGGGGGACATCGGGCTCGTCTGCTTCCTGCCCGGGAGCTGTGTGGCCTTTGTCCACGGGAAGGAGAAACACCGTTGTCGCGATTATGAGGGAGCTGGTGGTGTCTTTACACTGCCGGGGAGCGCAGGGCCCTTCATCACTGGTGTGCGAGTGGGGGAGACGTCGGAACGGATGTCCTCTGTGGTCAGCACCGTCCCGGGGCTGGCGGCTCCGTCCCGTCAGAGATCCACCGTCTAGAAAGGACACGTCAGCGTTCGGCAGACGCTCTGTTTGGTCTGGGTCTCTGGGTTCCCGCAGCTCAGCCTGTGGCGTCAGGGCTGGGTTAGAGCATCGCCTGTTGCCTTTCTCCTCAGGCTCCCCTCTCCCCCTGCTGCAGGCTTTGTGCTGTTTCTCTTCCTGGGGATCCTGACCATGCTGAGGCCAAACATGTACTTCATGGCCCCGCTCCAGGAGAAGGTGGTGTTCGGGATGTTCTTCCTGGGAGCGGTGCTCTGCCTCAGCTTCTCCTGGCTCTTCCACACTGTCTACTGTCATTCAGAGAAAGTCTCCCGGACTTTCTCCAAGTGAGTCACAGGGATGGTGGGGGAGAGCCACGTGCTGTCCTCACGCCCGTGATCCGGGTGCTGGGGGGTCCTGGCAACTGCAGGGGCTCCTCAAGATTCCCTGATGTTTTGTGGGTGTAAGAGGGTCAGGAAGCTTTTCTCTTAAGTCCGACTTGAAAATTCTCACTGCAGCCTCCTCCAGACAGAGCCCGCTGTGGGTAGACGTCATCCCAGCGCAGCGCTGTCCAGAGGCTGGCGGTGCCGCCACGCTCTCCCGCACCAAGCGCCCGGCCGCGCCCCCTTCCCGTCAGGGCGCTGCCGCCCGCGGGCACCCTGCCCACCCGCCGGGAGAGCTTATCAGGAGCCCCAGACGCCCGTCCTCCCCAGCGCTGAGCCTGGGCTTCTGTTTGCTCGTTTCTGTTGTTGTTATTTTTGGTTCTGGAAGTGTTGCTGAGTTGTTCTGTTTTTCTCAGTAACACCAGCAACAAGTAATACGTTTTTATCATTAAAGTCAACTGAAAGAGACTACTACCGCCTTAGTGATGCTCCCACGATAAGGGTTTTGGCTTTAGAACTGTCAGAACTGGGGAGTACTCAGAGTCCTTGCCACATGGAAGTTGGGGCCTGGCTGGACTGTGATGGATGCAGCTCCTGGCTGAGTGTCTGTGAGGGGGTGTGGCTGTTGACAGCCTGGGCAAAGGGGTGCCCTTCAAAGGTGCCCCAAACAGTGCCTGATCGTGTGGGGGTTTGAGTCAGGACACAGGCCGGACCGCATGGGGAGTGGGGGCTCCGGTCGGGCCGAGGGCAGTAGAGCCTGCCCCGCCCTGCGGCCCTCCCACTGGCCGCCCCGCCCCTCCACTGGGCCCCCCAACTGGCCGCCCCGCCCTGCGGCCCTCCCACTGGCCGCCCCGCCCCTCCACTGGGCCCCCCAACTGGCCGCCCCGCCCTGCGGCCCTCCCACTGGCCGCCCCGCCCCTCCACTGGCGGCCCGCGCCCTGGCTCTTTCAGGCTGGACTACTCAGGGATCGCGCTGCTGATCATGGGGAGCTTCGTGCCCTGGCTCTACTACTCCTTCTACTGCTCCCCGCAGCCGCGGCTCATCTACCTCTCCATCGTCTGCGCCCTGGGCATCTCCGCCATCGTCGTGGCGCAGTGGGACCGGTTCGCCACGCCCAAGCACCGGCAGACGCGAGCAGGTGGGTCGCAAGGCAGGGTGCCCGGGCGTGTCTGGGCCTTGAGCCTAAGGGGCCAGCCCTCGGCCCCCACCCAGACCCTGACCTGTGTTTAGAACTTTAAAAACAGCGTGAATTCTCAAAGCTCAGTTCCCCTGCAAGTTTCATACTATTTCAGCGAAATGGCAATAGGACAGTAATTAAAGTGCAGAAAAGACTACTCTTACATCTGGTTTGAGGAAGGTAAGAAACACAGTCTCTAGCTCACCGGGAGTTCTTTTCCTATGGGAATGAAAGGCGTGGCTTGGTAGAGAAAGTGCCTTGAGCCCGAGCCGTGTTGAGGGACAGGGTCGCTGTGAGCAGGAGCCCCTTCCTGGTGTCTTGTCCAGACTCCAGCTTTACTGCAGCCACACGTCAATTACCACTGTCTCCAGTCCCTTGAGACTTAACATCGCCGTGGTTTAACCCTCATTTAAGAGAGTTAACTATTCATCGAGCACCAGCCAATGGTGCCTCACCCAGGGCGTCTGCAGAGGTGAAGCGGAGCCCTGCCCGGCGGCCGTGGGCAGGGGCCTGGTGTGGAGGGGCGCCATCTGCTCTTTATCTGATGGCTTCTCACTGGGGTCTGTCCCCTCAGGAGGTCAGACTCCTATTCCTTAACCATCTCGGCTTTGTAGCCGAGGCAGCCATCAGAGTTCTGATGCACATGATCGCCTAGGTTGCTCAACAGATAATAAAGAACACACGATGTTTGTTCTTGGCGCTCCATAGGAGGGAACGGCTGTGTCAGCACTTACCCAGCCTCCTTCCCACTCTGGACGTTGAAGCAGCATCTGATGATGGCTCTCCATCTTGTGCAAAATTTCCTGAACACGTGCTGTTCACCAGAAAGTAACTTGTATCAGCAGGGCAGCAGGGCCGTCCCTGTGCCTGACACGCTCCATCCGTCTGCTCAGGGGTGTTCCTGGGGCTTGGCTTGAGCGGCGTCGTGCCTACCATGCACTTCACGATCGCGGAGGGCTTCGTCAAGGCCACCACGGTGGGCCAGATGGGCTGGTTCTTCCTCATGGCTGTGATGTACATCACTGGAGCCGGCCTCTATGCCGCACGCATTCCTGAGCGCTTCTTCCCTGGAAAATTCGACATATGGGTAAGAAATGACTCTTCGCAGGGCGGTGGTGGTGGGTCTGCCCGAAGGTGGAGGTCGGGGTCAGAGGCAGAGAGAGACATGGGCAGGTGGTGTCTGGGGTGACGCGTGTCCCTGCTCATGCTGGTGCATGTGGGTGAGTGAATCCCTGACAGGACCTACACGTTTTTTTTCTCCTTCAACAAATGTATCGGGTTTATGGTGCAGGAAATTTTGCGGAGGAACTAGGAGAGGCGAGTGCTGCCTCTCGTTTCCCTCAGGTCTCCCTGCCATCGCCCTGAAGCTTCTCTCTTGTCCCTGCAGTTCCAGTCTCATCAGATCTTCCATGTCCTGGTGGTGGCGGCCGCCTTCGTCCACTTCTACGGGGTCTCCAACCTGCAGGAGTTCCGATACGGCCTGGAAGGGGGCTGTACTGACGACTCCCTCCTCTGAGCCGCCCCCAGGGGCGCAGGAGGAACTTCCCAAGTGCTTTTAAAATAACTTCTTTGCTGAAGTGAGAGGAAGAGTCTGAGTTGTCTGTTTCTAGAAGAAACCTCTTAGAGAATTCAGTACCAACCAAGCTTCAGCCCACTTCACACTCACTGGGCAATAAACTCCATTCCCTCGCTGAGAAAGGTGGGGGAGGGCAGGTGCGGCCACCCTGCCCCCAGCCGCCCCCTCCCAGAGATGGGGCTGGGAAGCTCACGGTGAGATCTGACCCCTCCTCGCTCCATTCTGGGGAAAAGCGATGGACTGGGACTCCTCAGAGATTCCGTTTCTGGAAGAAACTGTCCCTCCCTCACCCCTGTCCTGACTTTGTAACCTGGCTTATAACAGGCCGTCCGTTTTTGTAGCACACTTTTCAAAAACAATTACAGCCTGGTCCCATCTTTCTAGGGCCTGGGCCCGCTCACACGGCAGGAAGAACAAGCCACCGACTTCTACGCAGCCCGGCTAATCATGGGAGTGTGTCCAGGCTTCAGATAACTTGAGTTTTAATTTTTTCTTGGCAGAGTAATGTAAAAAGTGGGGAAAGATATTTAATATTTAATACTAAGCTTTAAAAAGAGACCTGCTATCATTGCTGTGTATCTTGATGCAAAGCTGTGATGCTGATAAAGTACAGAAGACACTTGGCATCCTGAAACCTGTGTGGTCTCTGCTTTTCGCACGTAACTCCAGAGGACTGAAGCCAGCGGAGTCGGTCCAGACTCTGCTGAGGCTCCAGTCTGAATCCCAGGTGTTTGGCTGGCGTGGGCGGGCCGGTGCGCGAGCCTAGCTGACCCCAGGCCTGCTCCTCCAGGCCGCTTTGCCCGTCTCTCCTGGGGACACAGACGCGCCCTGGCACCGTCAGGGTGCTGCAGCAGCCTCCCGTGACCAGAAGATGCCTGCGTGACAGGCGGCCTGCCGCAGAATGCTGTAGACTCTGGAAGCCGCTGTGATTAAGGCTGTCTCACCGAGAGGTCACTCCACACCTCTCTCTGCCTCTGCATAATGTCCTGACCAAGCTGTGTCCACTGGATACGAAAGGCCTACAAGTGGGCCTCGTGAGCTAGTATAGGTACCGGATGGGGGTCTTCGCAAGTTACAGAGTTGGATTCACTTCAGCAGTCAAATTTGAACAACCAGGTGAATAAATGATCCTTTTAAAAACTTGAACGAGGCCAACAGATCTCTGCCTCCAGCGCTAATCAGGAAAACATAAAGCCAAACTGACTCCTACCAGATTGGCACAAATTAAAATCTTAAGATGGTGGGCTTTCCTGGTGGTCTAGTGGTTAAGAGTTCACCCGCCAATGCAGGGGACATAGGCTCAATCCCTGGCCTGGGAAGATCCCATATACCTTTGGGCAACTAAGCCTGTGTACCCTGGCGCCTGTGCTCAGCAACAAGAGAAACCACCGCAATGGAGACCTGCACGCCACTCGCCGCAACTAGAGAAAACCCCTACCCAGCAACGACCCAGAGCAGCCACAAAGTAAAACTGAGAATTCTAAGACTGCGTGTTGGTACAGATGGGGATCTGACCAGACGCTGCTGGGGAATCATCCATGGGACCACTCTGGGTGTGTGGAGGATACACAGGTTACAACAGTCAAACATTACATGAAATAACACTACAGTGTGAGCAGCATCTGGCACCTAAGTTACTTCATTTAAAAAATGTTGGGAGACTTCCCTGGCAGTCAGTGGTTAAGCGGCTCCAGTGCTTCCAGCACGGGATGCTTAAAAAATTTTTTTTAATGCTGGTTCTGACTCACTAAGTTGTTTCATAACTCATCAGTGGGTCACAACTCACATTTTAAAAAACTCACCCTTGAGAAACTTAGCTTGTACTAAAAAGTTTCATTGTAGCTGTACATAGCAACATACTGCAGACAAGCCAAATGTCCAGAACTGCTGAGTGGAAAAATAAATCTTGGTTTATTCTTATGAAACAGTTCAGCAATGAGAACTAGTTACAGGAAGGACAATGTGGCTGAATCTCAAGATTAGGAGAAGGGAGTAGGGCTACTTAGAGATACTATATCTGGTGTGACTGCACTGAGGTGCTGTTCAAAAATGCACAGAATTAACTGAGTGCAGAAGTCTCAAACTGCTGACCTGTGGGCTGCACAGTGGAAGCAGCCCACCTCAGCCCAATAGCAGCCGTATCGTTACAAAGGGCTGCCTCTCAGGCTCACCCTCAGCCCTCCCCAGCAGTGCAGCCGCTTGTCTGGCCCTCGGAGGCGTCCACTAGTACAGAAAGGACCACATCTGGTCTAGCTCCATCCGTACTGTACTTGAGGAAACAGACCCTCAGCTATTGGTGAGGCCCCGTGTGTATGTTTCCTCATTGCTGGTGGACAGGACCAGGGAAAGGGTCTAAGCGAGGACATCTCCTGAGCATCTTTTTCTTTGGCTGTGCTGGGTCTTCGTTGCCATGTGCAGGCTTTCTCTTGCTGCAGCAAACGAGGGCTACTCTTCATTGCATGGGCTTCTGGTTTGGGGGGCTTCTCCCAAACCAGAAGAGTACAGAGGACAGAGCTGCAGAGTACAAGCTCTGGGCACACATGCTCAGCAGTTGCGACTCCCGGGCTCTCGAGTGCAGGCTCAGCAGTTGTGACTCCCGGGCTCTCGAGCGCAGGCTCAGCAGTTGCGGTGCAGGGGCTTAGCTGCTCTGTACGGTGTGGGGTCTTCCCGGACCAGGCATCGAACCTGTGTCTTCTGCATTGACAAGCGGATTCCTCTCCACTGGGTCCCCAGGGAAATCCTCTGCACTTTCCCTACGTCATTTTACGCTTTTATTTTTAACCCTTAATAGTAGGTAGTAGTATCCCATTCCACAGATGAAAAAAGCTAAGGCCCTAAAAGACCAGGACTTCTTCACAAGATGGCAGGATCAGAGTATCTGAATCCAGGTTCAGATCTGACTTAAACCCCAGGTTTCAAAGCCTCGAATCATTTAAAAGTCCTGACTGACTATCCAGCCTCGCCTTCACCAACTCTGCTAACTAGCAGCAGGTACTACCTTCTTTCTCTAACTGCATGCTATGGTTCGTTCATTCATTTCCTAAATATTTGTTGAGGGCACTATAGGAGAAAAGTGATGAGAGAAACAGTGATGAGTTCTGATTAGAGAAAGGCCGAGAATAAAAGCTAAGACTCTGACTCTACCCTCTTCCAATCAGGTAAACAATTAGGGAAGAGACTAATCAATCTCCAGGTGTAGAACATCTATTGTCTTGCAGCCTAAGAAAGGTCCAGCAAGGCCCTGTGAGTGAAGAAGTCCTTGACCCAAAATCCGCTGACAAAGGAGTCCCATCTCCCCAGAAAGTGTCTTCCTCAGTATCTGCCTTATCTTCAGTCAGGACCAGGAACCAGGCCTTGGGGGCATGAGCTAGGACTGGGAGCAAATTCACGATGAATTTCAAAGCAGCAGCTGGGGCCCTGCTGTGATTACATTCCATAATTATGAGGCACATTCTCCTGTCTGCCACGCTCTGATGGCACAAAAATGCAGTGCCCTCTGCCTAACTGGTTTCGAGATTTGCCCCACATTCGATGTACTTGATGTAGAGCTCCACAACACATCCATGTTTCCCTTACTGAAACCCTTCAGTAGCTGTCAACACCCAGAGTCTTCCCAGGAGTCCAAACACCAAGGCAGGGCAATGTGTGGAACCTGACTGATCCACTCACCTCATCCAGACACAGCCCTCCAGCAACGGACCTAAGAACTCAGAATCAGTTTGGGCTGCAGGGTACCGAGTCAGATATCCAAAGTTTAGAAATATTCTCACATGAGGACGGTGTCCCCGTGACTTGACTCAAAACATGTTAGGGCTGTACCCTTGGAGAAAACAGAAGAAGCCTGACTAGGCCCCTCGGTGTGTTGGCTTTCTTGCTGGCAGTGTCCTTGCTTGCAGCCAGGAATTAGGCAATATCATTAAAGCATCTAGATGCCATTCTGCAGCCAGAAGACAAGGGATTATTTTTATTTAAATTATACATACATTAAGTCCACATGATGTAAAATTCAAAAGGGACAAAAATACGTAGAGGAGAAAATCTCTCCCACCCTGTCTCTCCCAAACAACCAGTTCCTCTCTCCAAAGAAATTTCTGTTGCTACTCTACTTTGTATCTTTCCAACTGCAATTTTTATACATATACTGGCAAATATGACTGTATCTTTCCCTTCTACACAACTAATGGCAAAGAATACTCACTGTTCACAACTTCGTGGTATTGAATTGTATGGATGTACCACACGTTACTGAAACAGTCCCCAATCCAATCTACAAACAACCTTGTACACACATCCTTTTTCATGTGTGTGAGAATATACAAAGGATACATATACCCAAAAAAATCGCTGTTAAAGGATATCTGCATTCATCATTTTGGTGAACTTTTACAAAATGCCCCCAATAAGACCTGGATTAATCCTACACTCAGAAATGCGGAAATCAAGAGAATTTTAGATCAGAGATACTACATGAGAGATGTAAACACTACACAAAATTAGACTATAATAGTGCCACCCGCTTGGCCATAGTTTTATTATCCCTGAGGAATCAAAGGCACCACAGTGGAAAACGGTACACTCAAGTACAACTGGTTTGAACCTTCACAGGAACAGCATCAAGGAACCTCATTCCCTTCCCAGGCGCTGAGATAAGTGCGCCAAAACCAATCAGAAGCAAAATGTCTAGCGGAACGCTCAGCACCCAGGAGCTGTGAAAGGCAGCAGAAGCGGACAGGGGGCCTGAGGACCCCCGGGACGTCTACGGTCCTTCGCAGTCTCCCTGGCGGAGTCCCGCCTCCAGGGCCGCACGCCCCTTCCACGTAACTGTCTCCGAGGGCAAGCAGCAGAGAACCGCGCGGCGGTGGCCACAGACCCGACTGTGACGCAGAGAACGCCGAGGTCCGTGGTCGCGGGGCTCCGGGATTCTCATCACAGCGATGGTCGGCCCGAAAAGGCCACTGCGGACTATGGACGGGAGGAAACGGGGCGCCTCGGTGGGTTTCCTCGACGTGAGAGGGCGCCTGGACGCCTGTCAGGTGAAACGCGCCCCGCGGCCAGCTCCCTACCTTGGAAACCTCCGCACTCCTCTCGGGTCTCCGCGTCTTGAGGCCCCAGGGTCGGTGGTCGCAGGGAGTCTTGGCCTCGGGCCGCACCCCTGCCGGGGCCCGCGCCCCCTTCGCGCCGCGTCCACCCGCTCCGCCCAGGCCCGCCCGCGGCGCCCGCGGTCACGTGACAGCGGCCTCGCACGTGACGCGGGCGGGCGCGACGTCATCACGGCGCGCGGCCGCGGGCGCGGCGCCGGAGCCTCCGGGTCCGGGCGGCGGCGCTTGGGCACCTCCCGGGCCGCCCGCTCGCCCCGCGCCCGCCCGGCGGGCCGGAGCGCAGGTGAGTGGCCCGGGGGCGGCAGCCGGTGCCCTCCCCCGCCGCCGTCCCCTCAGGGCGGGCGGGGGCCTCCAGGCGTCGAGCGCCGCGACCGCCGTCTGGAGGCTGTCGGGCAGGGGGGCGCCGCTGCTGTTGTCGCCCGCCGGGAGGCGGCCCCTCCAGCGGGGAGCTCGCGGGGGCCCCGGACCAGGTGCCCTGGGGCGGAGCGCGGCCGGGGACCCCGGGAGCGGGCAGCCGCACGCTGGGGCCGTGTCTGTCTGACAGGCAGAGCCGGCTGCGACCCGCCGCCCCAAGGTCCTCACCGTATAGTGGCGTCCGTGCGGGCCTTTCTCGGTCTCCAGAGTTGAAACGAAGTTGACTGCAGGAAGGCCTTTCTGGATATCATCTTATGCCTGGATGAGCCACCTCCTTTCCTGTAGAATGGATCCTGTGGAGTGGCTGGAGACCGTAAAGAATAGCACGCTACCTATAAACAGGAGTAGATGAGGATTTAGGGGCTCGTTTTCCCTTTTCGTATAAAACTATGGTTGTGAGTTGTGGATTTTTGAAAAGCATAGTTTGATTTAATTTTCTTGGATCCTTACAGAAAATTTTGGATTCCTCATAAGACAGACTCTTAGTCACCTTCCAATTTCGTTCCCCAGAAATTGTCCTTGAAGCAAATAAACAAAAATAAAATAATAACTTAACTGAAGCTTGTCAAAAATCAAGAAATTACTTCTATTAATTTTTTTAACGTGTAGCCTGTTACTGAGTTCATTTAATTTATGCCTACAGTGAACTTTACAAGTAACTGGCTGTGGCCATAAAATTAGTAGTAGCGTTTTGATATGTTTTCTATCCCAGTAATTCTCTCATAGTATAGAAGAATTACTACAAATACTAATTTGTTAATATTGATGAATGTATACTAATAATTAGAGTAGGTGGACTTTCTATAGAACTTCACTAGCTTAAGCTTGCATGGTCTCCATTATTCAGTGTAAGTACTGCATCCCCTGGAGAAGGATAATGGCATCCCACTCCAGTATTCTTGCCTGGAGAATCCCCATGGACAGAGGATCATGGCGGGCTACAGTCCATAAGGTCACAAAGTGTCGGACATGACTGAAGTGACTTAGCATGCAGGCATGCATTGGGTCCTCATTTGAAGTTTCATTTTAAGAACAAATCCAAATATAGTTGGAAGTCATCATAAATGATTAATTGGGTGCTTCTTTAGAAAAAGTTTATTTTCACTGATACTGGCCTTTTGCTCTAGGTTGAAGGTGCAGTTCCTTTCTTGCATTCTGTTACTGAATGTTTATTATACACTTGCTGGGAGAGAAAAAAAAAGATCTCTATATATAAAACTGGGTCCCCACCCTCTATAAATATTCAGCTACTTAATTTCCTTTAGGGTATTAAAAATAGTGACATCACACCTTTAAGAAATTGTATCTTCTGATCTTTACCGTGAGAGAGAGCAGGCTTGTGAAGATAGGTGAGAGAGGAATAGTTTCTTTCTCCTTGCAGCAGAGTGTTGATGACAGTTATGTCAGGTGGTTTGGGCACTCCATGACAAGGGGAGTTCAGAGGGAGGAGGGGTCCGATTTACTCAGGGGAATTAGTGGCTGGGTTGTGTCGGTAATGCCAGGAAGAGGCGTGCGCTCTGCCTGTGGATGTTTGAGTCTGATGGAGCCGCCTCCGTTTGTAAAGCTGACTGAATATATGTAGTGTCCCCAGGCTTTCACACATGCTCCCTGGTTTTGTTTCTTGTACTTACAGAATTCAAGGACCCCTTTCACTCGCTCTCCACGTTGCTTGATGAGAGGCATCATGGCTCCCAAGGACATGATGACAAACACTCACGCTAAATCCATCCTCAACTCCATGAACTCCCTCAGGAAGAGCAACACCCTCTGTGATGTGACGCTGAGGGTGGAGCAGAAGGACTTCCCCGCCCACCGGATCGTGCTGGCTGCCTGCAGCGATTACTTCTGCGCCATGTTCACCAGTGAGGTACGTGGTGGACCGTCTCCTCACAGGTGGAGCCCACACACGTCACCTCGTGGGCATCTTATTCCACTGAATGAAATAGTGGAAATTCTGTATGATTGTGAATCGCTATAGCCTGGTGTTCAACAGCAGACTCTGGATAACATCTGCCATTTGACTGTGTGTTAGTTTTCTCGTCTCAGAATGAGGAATGATAGTAGTACACCATTTCATATGGTTGTTGTGACAGTTACCTGAGGAAACTTACATGTGACGTGCTTAGAACAGCGATGACGTGCTTAGAACAGCGTCCAGCATGTAGCAAACACAGATGTCAGCCATCGGATTTTACTTACCAGTGTTTTAATTTGTTTTCCTATTTTCTTTCTTCTGAAGTGTAACATTGTAAAGAAGACCAGGGAATAGGGAGGAGGGAAGGAAAGAGGAGTGAGAGTCCGTCCTCACCCCACTCCCTCCTGCAGTGTGTGAGGAAAAGCAGCTTTCCGCCTTCTCCCAGGGGAGTGTTAGTGCAGTCTCAGGTGGGTGGCCGAGGACTGGTGCCTGGCTGTGTGGGCACACGAAACATCGCCAGAAAGGTGCCAACTTGGGAGCACAAGCCCTTAACCAGGGAACTGGGGACACGCTGGCCTGGCAAAAAAAACATGGTGCTCGCAAAGTGTTAGGGAAAAGACTGCCGTAGTGATTGCCTGGCAAGACATGCAGCGTGTGGAGGAGCTGCTGACTCATGAGGGACTCGGAAAGCTGAGCAGAGGAGAGCGCTCTCAGCTTCCAGGATTGCAAGTCTGATTTTTTTATTTTAAATAAATTGTCTCGATTACGCTGTTTATCTGTACTTGTGCATAAACCTGACATACTTCGTCATGGTAATCATGTTATAATGAAGGTCGCCAGCCTGTGGGCCAGATGCTGTGTTAGACCATTGCCTGTCCCACTCACCCCAGGGGTGGTTGTTACCATCTCATTTTACAGGTGAAGAAATAAGGTCTCAGATACGAAATGCCATATAGCTTGTAAATGGCAGAGAGGATTTAATCCTAAATTAACTTAACTTGGTTTGCCATTCCCTTCTCCAGGAACTTAACTTGACTCTAATTGTGTTGTTTCCATCATAAAGCTGGAGCCGTGTGAGACGCCTAGCCAGTGCTCAGCCACAGGGCTGGCGGGGAGAATGTGGAAGCCTGACCATTTGCAGGTCCTCCCAGGCTGCTGCGAGTGGCATTGTTCTTTACTGCTTTTTCATGACTGAGTAATATTCCACTTGTGTATGTCTCTGTGTGTGTGTGTGTGTGTGTCCCCCACGTATATACCACATCTTTATTCATCCGCTGATGGACGTGGAGGTTGCTTCTGTGTCTTGGCTGTTCTAAGTAGTGCTGCTGTGAACACTGGAGTGCATGAATGTTTTCAAATTAAAGGTTTCATCTTTTTTGGAAATATGCTCAGGAGCAGTATTTCTTAATCATGTGGGACTCTTATTTGTAGTCTTTTAAGAATCTCCAGACTGGTCTCTATACCCTTGAATTTGTTGGTAACACTAAATGATTTAAACAGGAGGGTCCAGAGACCTGGATTTTAGGTTCAGTTCTCTTAGAAATTCTGTGTGAACCCTAACGACCATCTAACCTCACTAGGTTGTCTGTAGAACAGAACGATTAAACTTGCTGGTGTCTTCCTTCTCTCCCAGCTCCAGATTTCCCCATAAATGCGGCGCCACTGAAATAGCACAGGATGTGGCAGGAGGCCTGGCTTCAGTCTGTCTCTTATTATTAATAGTGAAGACCTAGGTTAAGTCACATTGTTTCTCTGAAGCTCAGACCCTTCGTGTGTTAAATGGCAGTGACATCAGACCTAATTGCCTTACCAGGCTGCTGTGACCATCAGATGAACTGACAGTAAATGAGAGGCACTCTGACAAATTGTAAAGCGAGTATTAATGTGAAATAGTGCAGTTGCTGTAAGTTCTTAGATAGTAAACTCATTTATATATTTAAACTATTAGGCTAATGGGAATATAGGTTACTGACTAAGAAACTCCTGACATGAATGCACTTATATATTTCTGTTCGTAAAGACTTACAGTTAGTAAAATGTTTTTCCAAAATAATGTACTGATGACATTTTCTGGTTTCTGGGATTTATTTTATTTTTGGCTTTGTTAGAGAATACTTTTTGATGATTCTGGACTGATGAAGGAATCACAGTTGATCAAGATGTTTAGTTTCTAACAGACACACACTGGAGTTTTGTAAGTAATTGAAATTCCTGAACTAAGATCTAGTAAAACATTCATAAGGTGACCAGTTTTCAGATGGTTACTGTCCTGTGAAGCTGAAGATTTCCACCCTTAGACAAACCGTTTTCTATGCGTGTCTGGCCTCAACTATACTCATAACCCCAAGGATATAGTCTAGACTAAATGTACCGCCAGTAATTCAGTAATCCCGAAAGAGAATCAACCCAGTATTTGAGGAAGTATCAGACAATCCAGTTGTCTTCAGTGGTACAGTGGGACACCCTGAAGGTGGCCAGTGCAGCCTCAGGACAGGTGGGACGGTGCTGGCTCATTCTGGAGGGTCTGCAGCCGGAACTCAGCGAAGTTCATGTTTCCTCTGAAAAGCCCATGGACGCTAGTGGCATGCTCATGGAACTTTTGGTTCTATTCCATGTCTGCATTTGTTTTAATAAGAGAGCAGCATATTAAATTATTCACAAGTAAAATTGATATTCTCAGAAGGTGTCACCTCTGTGTGCTCTTGGGTTGCACATAGCTCCCCCCATTTGAAAAGCTGCAAATATATGCTGTATTTGCTTTGCATAGATCAAAAGAGACGACCTTTTTTTGTTAAAGACGTGTATGCAGTTAATATTGTTAACATCCCTACAAGGACTCCGATACGAGCCTCTGCCTTAACCTTGTGGAATTGCAACCACCATGATCTCGTGCCCTTTTCACTTTCAGCTCTCAGAGAAGGGGAAACCGTATGTAGATATTCAGGGTTTAACTGCCTCCACCATGGAAATCCTGCTGGACTTTGTGTACACGGAGACCGTGCACGTGACTGTGGAGAACGTCCAGGAGCTGCTGCCCGCGGCCTGCCTGCTCCAGCTGAAAGGTACAGCTGCGGAGACGTGTACCCACAGTGGCCCACAGACGCGCCAGGTCGCGGGACTGAGGGGCACGATGGGCCTCAGGGTTAATGTCCATGGCTGAGAAGCTGAGGCTTCAGTCGCAGAGTAGAAGACCCTCCAGGTGTGCTCTCTGGCTCTTTAGTAAAGAGGGCACGTGCTTTCTATTTGTGAAAATATGCAGGAGGGGCCAGTAGAGGCCTTGCCTTCCATCTGTGTGCACAGCCCTCCTGTAGGGGGTCATGAGACACAGTTACAAGTCATTGTCTCCATGGAAGGGAGCTCCCGCAGGTGCCCGGGTGGGTAAGGGGGCTGGGGGCCACTCACACGGGCCCTTTAACCTTCTGAACCATAGAAATTGTATATTGAACATGTAGGTTGACCCACAAGAGTGAAAGTGTAAGGTTGCCACAGCACTGGAGACGGTTCCGCTTCCAGGTGCCAGTCTGCGCTAACCTCCAGATCTGTCTCTGATAGTTTTTAGAACATGACTGGAGGAGTGTGAGGCCTTTGCATTAGTGCCAGCTCTAAACGGACGTTACACCGAGAGCTTTTCAGTTGGACAAATAGGAGAGTGTTTCCAGCCCCTCCTGTTTGTCCTTCTTTGGCGTCTTTCAGTAAGTCCTCGTGTGGAGTAGGGATTAGGTGGATTGTGCTCAGTGACAGTTGGTTCTGTAGCGTGACGCCCAGGAGTTCTGCAGGCATGTCTGTGTGATTGTGGCGGTGTCCATAAACACAGTCCGTCCTGCTGCACTTGTTTCAAGGCTGCAGCACACATTTGTAAAGGCTTTGCTGAAGGCTGCATAGCACGTAAGACGGAAATAGGATTTGGATTCCCAAAGAATGAAATTTCTAAACTGATTCTTAGGCATTGAGCCAGGGTCCCTCTGATCCCACTCGGAGAGGTTGTGACCCAGGGACTGAGGCCCGTCCTGCCAAGTGTCCTCAGGACCCCTGTCTGTGTCTGTCTAGGCGTGAAGCAAGCCTGCTGTGAGTTCTTGGAAAGCCAGCTGGACCCTTCCAACTGCCTGGGCATCCGGGACTTCGCTGAGACTCACAACTGTGTTGACCTGATGCAAGCAGCTGAGGTTTTTAGCCAGAAGCATTTTCCTGAAGTGGTACAGCACGAAGAGTTCATTCTTCTCAGCCAGGGAGAGGTGGAAAAGCTCATCAAGTGCGATGAGATTCAGGTACCTACCTGCTTGGCATCACCTCTCTTCAGGACTGGGCCAAAGACCCAAAAGAAAGATGGAGCTGCTGTGCTTCTGTAGCAGGGCTTTCAGTCGGGTGTCCACATTAGCTGAAAGGTTTGAGCACGTGTCCCTGAAATTATATGCCAAATGGATTTGCATGTTTATGGGAGGGAGTTCACTTCTTCCTCAATGAAATCTGTGATCCCAGTGGTTAAGAGTCACTATTAAACAGCATGGAATAAGCAGAAATGGGAAGTTAAGTGGATTTTTGTAGAATACGTCTCGTTACCCATTCACTTCTTTTGAAACATGTACTGACAGTGTCTCTCCCACGCAGCAGCCACGGTCCGGGTGCTGGGGAGCTGAGAGTGAGTAAGGCACAGTCTTGTCTGCAGGGAATTCACAGTGTCGTAGTGGAGGCAAACGAAAAGACGCAGGAGCTAACGGTGTCGGGAGAATCACGAGCCTGCTCAGAGTGAGGAAGAAGAAAGCAGAGTCAGCCTCTGGGTCTAGATGAGGCGGTAGAGGAAGTGGGTCAGGAGGACGGAACGGAAGGCTGCAGACTGCACGCGGGAGCGCGGAGGCCGGCACCTCTGGGCGTGGCGGGCTCTGCTGGCTGAGCTGGGCAGCAGTGGTGTCCCGCCGGCCTGCGCCCCGCATCCAGGGATGCCGCCCCGCAGGGAGGAGCCTGGGGGCTCGTGTAGGTCTGTAGCTAAGCGGGACCCCGAGTGTGCGCAGTGGGGCCGTCATGTCGCTGAGGCCAGCAGCCATCTTGGCGGCCCAGCTCTCCCGTTGGCTTCTGGAAGCTCCGAGCAGAGGCTCATTCTTGGGGAGGAGTCCCTCTGGGGGCTTTGCTTCCCCAGCTGAGGAGATGGTGACCCTCAGGGAGGATCCATGAGGCTGAGCGTTCCCCCCTCTCTCTCTCACTGTCCTCAGATAACAATGAAAATGACTGCAGATGACTGGGCCCCAGACGTGCAGGGCACCTCAGTATAAACGAGAGGTGTCAGCACATTGGAAGGAAAGTTTGACTGATCCTCTAAGTGGTAGAAAAGGATGTGTTGCTTAAAGACAGTCTAATATATTTAGTAAGCATATTCAGTAAGCTGATTTATTTTGTTAAAACTAGGATTTTCATGCAGTAGCAAGTCTTCAGTGTATCTCTTAGCAGCATTCACCCGGCTTTGTGTTGGCACCTCTGCCAGGTGGCCTTTCTGAGGGAACTGGATCGGGGCATGCCCACACCCTTGTTTCTGACTAGGCTCACGTGTGGTTCACGTCTGCTCGAGACGCTGCTCCTGCAAGGGCTTCGGGGCCGAGTGTCTGTGACCTGTTCTCGCCCGTGGGGCGCGGGGGGAGCTGGGTCCTCGCACGGGACACCAAACCGGTGGTAGAGGGGGCCCCACAGACGTAAGCTTCACTGCGAACACTCATAAAGTAACTAACTCCTGGCTCATTTATCAAGTATTTATTGAGTTCTTCCCGTGTGCCCAGAGCAGTTCTGGGCTGGGGATCTGGTTATGGACAGAATGGACCAAAAGCCTTGTACCCTGGAGTTTCCATTCTCACGATACCATTCTTGGCATTTTAAAATGTGATTTAATTCTCAGAACCGTCTCTAGTTTTCCGAGATGAGTCATCACCCACACACGGCTCGAGGGGCAGGACTCGGCCACCCTCGCCTCCAGACCGTTCTTGCAACCACGAGGCCGGAAGCCGGCCTCTTAGTTTGGCTCTGCTTGACCGAATCAGGGAGCCTTCGTTTAAGAGCAGTGGAGACTGTGAATAAAGCTGGCTGGAGCCGGGAGGGCAGTGAGCTAACCCCTTCAGAAACCAGGACTAACTCTTCCGTACCATCTTCCTCAAGTATCTGGCGAGAATGGCCTTTGCTTTTTCCAGAAAATGACATTTTTTCCTCTTTTATATGCCAGCCAGAAGCACTAGCCAGATGTCTGACCCTGTTGCTAACTAACACTTCCTCTGGGCCATATGAAACGATACCACTCGAAACAACGGAGGCAGTATGGCACGTTGTGTAAAACACCATGGGCTTCAGAGTCAGGCTGGAGTCTGGTTCTGGCGGTGGGGCATGTGCTCCTAACCACTCATCTTCAGATTCCTCTCCCATAAAATGCAGAAAATAGTTGTACTTAGTACGTAGGGCTGTTCTAATGTCAGCTGATACATAAAAGAATTCTCTGTGAAAATTTATTGCAGAGAAATGTTCTCTGTAGTGAAGCATTAATGTTGGGGGCTTCTCCTCTCAGTTTAGCTGTTTCTCTGCAATGCTTGTTTATTCCATCTTTAGTAAGATCAAAGATCTCTGCTTATGATGGAAAAACCCCATTTTCAATGGATGTATCTCATTGAAACCTAGAATGTGTTCAGAACTCTGAGCCTGTCGTCCTTGCCAAAGCCAAAGTTCATTTAAAAATCACGGCCTCTCTTCTGCACCCTCCCTTGCGTCTGGTCCATCAGCAGACTGGGCTCGCTTGACCCCCTGTGAGCTCAGTGTGTGAAGCCTGTCAGCACTGCCATCGTCTCAGCCTCGCTGCCCTCTGCCTGTTGGGCCCAGGGTAGCCCCTGTCTGGGCTCCCAGCACGCAGCCCTTCTAAACCATCCTCTGTGGTCGCCAGAGTAACTTTACGAAACATCGGTGTGGTCCCGTCACTTACCTGCTTGGTGCCTTTTCACGGTTTGGAGGAAAGTCCAGTCTTGTGCAGGGTTTGCTCCTCCAGCTTAACCTTTTCTGTCGCCTCCCTCGCTCATCCCGCCACACCGGGCTTGGTCGTTTCCCAGGCTGTCCAGCAGAAGGTTCTGTGAAGGTGGAGGGGCCCTGTGTCCGTGCTGGCCAGTTCACTGACCCCAAGCACGGGTGGCCTGGAGCACTTGTGAAGTGCAGCCAGTGGGACTGAGAAGCTGAGTCTGTTTCCCAGCTGCACTGCGCGGCTTGCAGGATCCCAGTTCCCAGACCAGGGATCGAACCAGGCTCCCAGCAGCTGAAGCGCCATCCTAACCATTGGACCGCCAAGGAATTCCTGAAGCGGGATGTTTAGTTTTAGCTTCACTTGAATTAATGTAGATGTCAGCAGCACGTGGGGCTCGTGGCTGCTGTTTTGGACAGTGTGGTTGTAGGGCTTCTCCAGGCGCTTGCTGTCTGCCGAGGCTAACTGCTGCCCCTCCGCCAGGTGGAAACCTTCAGCTCCTACAGGAAGGCCTTCCCTGTCCCATCACTCTGCATAAAGAAATCTCAAGTTCAAGTCAGTCTGTCTCCAGCCCCCGGACTTTTCCCATTTGATACATAATAACAAAGTGAGATTGTTTGTGTTTCTGACTTAACAGTTATCTCCCCACGTTAAGAGGAAGGTTCATGTCTGATTTGTCCCTCCAGAGTAGTTCCTGGCACTTAGTAGGTGTTTGGTAAATCCATCAAATGAATGAACGTTCGGAAGCATTTTCTGTCCGTTCAGTTCTTTGGAGAAGCCCCCAGAACGGCTTCTCTCTCTGGGCGCTGTCACACTCTGAGAGGATCTCAGGACAGGCAGACGCCGGGGCCAGGTCCTCGGTGTCAGTCTTGTGAGTCCTGGTGCTCACTGTACCGAGTGCTCCTCCAGGGAAAAGGTTTCATATCCTGCCTGTCACATGTAGCTCAAACCTCAGTTCCCCAAAAGATTAATTATATGTATCATCTCAAATTGCATGGTACCTAGTACAGCATAGTTGCTCAAGTGCTCATTGATGATGCTTTGAAGACTCCGTGTTCCTTGCAATGTTTTGAGGGAGGTTCCTGCTCACGGGCCTGACTGAGGAGTTGGAGAGCAAGGCTGGACCTCCTTAAACAGCAGCTGTGAATAAATGTGTCCTGAGAGCCAGTTTTGAATAGGGCAGCAGGTTCCCCTTTTGCCTACTAACATTTCAGAAATGACCAGAAAAAATTCAGGAATGGAGAAAATTCTGAATCAAAACCTGATTTGTGGCTGATGGTCTGTTAGGCACCCTCTCTCTTTGATGTTTTTCGCCCATTCTGGCCATAACTCTTCTCATGATCCTAGCAAGTTGTGTCTGAAACGATTGTTTCCCCAAGAGCCTGGCTGCTTCTGGGAGATGGGAGTTACTCAGGGGAGGGGATGGAAGATGGCTCCAGCGCGCCCCAACAGCGTGTCCCGCGCCTGCAGGTGGATTCTGAAGAGCCGGTCTTCGAGGCTGTGATCAACTGGGTGAAGCACGCCAAGAAGCAGCGGGAGGGGTCCCTGCCGGAGCTGCTGCAGTACGTCCGCATGCCCCTGCTGACCCCCCGCTACATCACAGACGTCATAGACGCTGAGGTGAGTCGCCAGGACGGGCGTCTCTGCCGCTTCACGTCCTGCACCCAGAACTGGTCCCCCTAGAGGCACAAGCACCCCGGGGCCTGTCCCGGTGCCCGGGACGTGCACAGTGCAGGGTCTGCCGGCGGTCGCCAGGCAAGTCGGGCTCCCAGCAGAAACGAGAGTCTGAGGCTTCATTTAACTTTGCTCTTTGTTGTCTTTTGCTTTGCAAGCCCCTCATTATTTTGCATAGCAGTGTTGGATGATAAATTTTGTCCCTTTCTCCGTTTAAAAAAATGATTCCAAAAAAAATTCGTCCATGAGAGGGGACATAGGTAAGCCTATGACTGATTCATGTAAAGCAATTATCCTTCAATTAAAAATAAATTTTAAAAAATGCAAGGCAAAAAAGAGCAAAAAAAAAATGTTTGTTTCAAATTGCCTTGGAAAAGACACTTTCCTTATCAAGTCTCTTCATTTTTGACCTCTGGGAAGGTCAGCTTGAAAGGAGTTTGATGTGTTTCACATCAACTTGGGTCATGTCTTGTTTGTTACAAGCTTTTCTTCAGCCTCAGGTCCCTGTGGGGCGTTTCCTGACTTTCTCCACAAGCTATCGGGACCACTCTGGAGACCACCAGTCTGTAAAGTGTGGGCGAGACTGGCCCAGCCCGTCTCTGAAAGTTCATCACAGACACGCCTTTCCGGTCGTTGGTATTCGGGGGTTGCCAGCTGCTTAGTGTCATCTCTCAAACTCCGTCTCATTTGTGTGACTCCTTCCTGTGGTCCATTCACGTACCCTCACCTACCTTTGAACCGTGTGATGTCTGTTCAAAACAAACCTCTTTGAAATCAGTCCCGGAAACCCGCGGCCTAACCCCTTCTGGCAGCCCTCCTGAAGGCCCGTGGCTCACTCTCCTCCTGCTCTTCCAGCCTTTCATCCGCTGCAGCCTGCAGTGCAGGGACCTCGTTGACGAAGCCAAGAAGTTCCACCTGAGACCCGAGCTGCGCACCCAGATGCAGGGGCCCCGGACGAGGGCGCGGCTTGGTAAGCTGGCGGCTCGTGTTCGCTGTGTCGTCGTGGGCAAGGCCCACTACCTCCCTGACCTTGCGCTCCTAGAAACCAAGTTCATGTGACTGTTTGGAGGGTAAGATGAGATACAGCGAGGAAAGCACGTTATAAATGTCAAGTGTTAGGCAGTGTAAGTTCCAGGTATATTTCAGCGTTTTGGGGCCTGTGGATTAGAGCTCTCTCAGATGCCGTGTAGTCAGCGAATGGCCTGCTGCCCTGCGCCTCCCTCCTCCATGCGGAGAGGAGGCAAGGAGGAAGCCTTGCGGGTTAGGCAAGGGTCTGGGAGGTCGGAGGCGGTGCCGTGCAGCGGGCGAGGGCCTGGAGCCAAGCCAGACGGGCGGTGCTCACCCCCCGATTACCACTCACCGCGGGCGTGAGCTTTGGCAAGAAACTTAACCCCTCTGGGCCCATCACCGCATCTGTGAAACGGGTCATCACAGCTCCAGCCTTGCGAGTTACTGTGCGTGCCGCCTCTGGAGGCTGTCACTTCAGTGGACAGGCCTGGGCTCAGGTCCCAGCAGCCGCTGGCCGGCCTGTGGGCCTAGGCAGGGCGTCCGCTGGCCTAAGCTGACGCCTCTGCCTCTGAAATGAGGATGCCAGGGTCTTCTCACGCTGGTTGCCGCGGGGGCCGGATGAGATCGTGCGTGTACGATGCCTGCGCTCCACCTGGCGCGGGGTCTGTGCTCACATGTGCGCTCGCTGTCCCGGGAGCCCAAGCGTTTGGCAGCTTCTAACTACTCTGTGCACATGAGGCAGTGTTTTGCTGCTGTTATTTCCTGATTTTACTCTGACCTGACTGTGGCCTCGTGCGTGCTGAGGGGTTAATTGATAATTAAGTCTTTCATTCATAGATATAAGTAGAGTGATGATTTATCTCATTCTAGTGGCAGAATTAATAGGTCAGTAGACATTTCAGAAATAACGCAGAGCAAAGCGTAGGCGAGTCATCTGTGACCCCACCACGCAGAGGCGCTGCTTTCTGCTGCTTTGCCTTTAAAGGGTGCCACTCTGTTAGTCCCGGGAGGTGACAAAATGCGACTTGTGTCTCGTGATGTGTGCAGAGATTGATGATCAGCGTGAGACACGTGGAGAAAACATAAAAAGAAAATTTTTGAAAAAGATTGAAGGACTGAGTGTGAAAAATCATGAAAATATTAGAAGAAATTATAGGAAAATATTTGTATAACTTCTGGGTGGCCTTTTTTTCTATTTTTATGATAAATACAAATGACATAAAATTTATCATCTTACCACCTTGTATACATTTCAGTTGTTAAATACCGTCACACAGCTCCCATGTCCAGAACCGCTTTTATCTTACAGAACTAACGTTCTGTATCCGTGAGACAGCAACCTCCCCTTCCCTCTGTCCCTTTTTAACTAAAACAGGAGAACTGAGAGCCCTTCATGGTCACTTGACTGCATCAGGTTGATTTTTTTGGTGTTTTTTTAATGATGGCAAAAGACAAAGACACGGACTGGTGGACTGGGAGAAAATACACTCAATACATCTGACAACAGGTTAGCATTTCTACTATAAAAAGAACCTGTGCGTAGCGACAAGAAGAAGAGCCGTGACCTCGTACAGCAGGGCATGGGAAGCAAACAGGTAGTGCCCAGAGCACCTTGTGAGAGGGAGGCTGGGCGCCCGAAAGACGCTGCACCCGCAGGTCTGGACAAGGTGCACACCCTGTGTGTCCCACCTCGGGAGCCTGTCCTGTGGGGCCAGTGTACAGTATAGACGTAAGCACAAAAGAGTCCAGACACAGGCATAAGAATGTTCACCACAAATTGCTAATATCGAGAAAAAAAATGAGTATGACCTGCACGCCAAGTAAAGGGGAGTGGGTGGTTGAATTAGAGCGCAGCTGGAATGCCAGGAAACTTAAAAGGCGTTGAGTCAGGTTCACTGCCTTAATTGTGTGCTCTGAGTGAGGGGAAAGAAAGACTCTTCTGGGTGTGTATGTTTACCTGAGCACAGAAAAGGGTGTGTATGCAGGACAAACACTAACCCTTTAATAAAGTGAGATTGCAGGGGGATATTAACCACTAAGGCTTTGTTTACATGCCTCTTTGTTACTGCCATACGCTTGTGGTTACGCAGAATAACAAGGAGTGTTCTCTGAATACCAGCTGAGCAGTGAGGTGCTGCAAGGAACCTGGCGCTCGGAGACAGGACATCCCACTCGCTTTGGTTCCTGCTCCCACTTCCGCCACTTGCTCTAGTAACTTGCTGTCTGAACCCGGACGCACCCTTCAGCACCTCTGGATTACCACCAGCTGCACAGCCGAGGAGTTAAGTCAGTCACTAGAGTTCTTTCCAACACGGAAGATGTGTTTCTTTTTTGTAGAGCCGAAAGGGCCCCAGCCACTACATAATTCTTAAGTGGAGCTACAGTGACACTCTGTGTGAACCAGCAGCCCAGAGGGGCTTTAGACTTCGATTCCTGCCTTTGTTTGAACAGACAGCAGAAAAGCTCTGTGGCTCAAAGAACTGGCTTGTGGTTCTGCCCTGGAGGGTTAAGAATGTGATCCTGCACGCCCGCATGGTGCTGAGGTCCTTTTTGCAGAAGTCCTCAGTTCAGTCACTCAGTCGTGTCCGACTCTTTGTGACCCCATGAATCGCAGCACGCCAGGCTCCCTGTCCATCACCAACTCCCGGAGTTCACTCAGACTCGCATCCATCAATTCAGTGATGCCATGCAGCCATCTCATCCTCGGTCAGTCCCTTCTCCTCCCACTCCCAATCCCTCCCAACATCAGAGTCTTTTCCAATGAGTCAACTCTTCGCATGAGGTGGCCAAAGTACTGGAGTTTCAGCTTTAGCATCATTCCTTCCAAAGAAATCCCAGGGCTGATCTCCTTCAGAATGGACTGGTTGGATCTCCTTGCAGTCCAAGGGACTCTCAAGAGTCTTCTCCAACACCACAGTTCAAAAGCATCAATTCTTCAGTGCTCAGCCTTTTTCACAGTCCAAATCTCACATCCATACATGACCACAGGAAAAACCATAGCCTTGACTAGACGGACCTTAGTTGGCAAAGTAATGTCTCTGCTTTTCAATATGCTGTCTAGGTTGGTCATAACTTTTCTTCCAAGGAGAAAGAGTCTTTTAATTTCATGGCTGCAATCACCATCTGCAGTGATTTTGGAGCCCAGAAAAATAAAGTCTGACACTGTTTCCACTGTTTCCTCATCTATTTCCCATGGAGTGATGGGACCAGATGACCTTCGTTTTCTGAATGCTGAGCTTTAAGCCAACTTTTTCACTCTCCTCTTTCACTATCATCAAGAGGCTTTTTAGCTCCTCTTCACTTTCTGCCATAAGGGTGGTGTCATCTGCATATCTGAGGTTATTGATATTTCTCCCGGCAATCTTGATTCCAGCTTGTGTTTCTTCCAGTCCAGCGTTTCTCATGATGTCCTCTGCATAGAAGTTAAATAAGCAGGGTGACAATATACAGCCTTGATGTACTCCTTTTCCTATTTAGAACCAGTTTGTTGTTCCATGTCCAGTTCTAACTGTTGCTTCCTGACCTGCATACAGATTTCTCAAGAGGCAGCTTAGGTGGGCTGGTATTCCCATCTGTTTCAGAATTTTCCACGGTTTATTAAGTGATCCACACAGTCAAAGGCTTTGGCATAGTCAATAAAGCAGAAATAGATGTTTTTCTGGAACTTTCTTGCTTTTTCGATGATCCAGCAGATGTTGGCAATTTGATCTCTGGTTCCTCTGCCTTTTCTAAAACCAGCTTGAACATCTGGAAGTTCATGGTTCATGTATTGCTGAAGCCTGGCTTGCAGAATTTTGAGCATTACTTTACTAGCGTGTGAGATGAGTGCAATTGTGCAGTAGTTTGAGCATTCTTTGGCATTGCCTTTCTTTGGGATTGGAATGAAAACTGACCTTTTCCAGTCCTGTGGCCACTGCTGAGTTGTCCAAATTTGCTGGCATATTGAGCACAGCACTTTCACAGCATCATCTTTCAGGATTTGAAAGAGCTCCACTGGAATTCCATCACCTCCACTAGCTTTGTTCGTAGTGATGCTTCCTAAGGCCCACTTGACTTCACATTCCAGGATGTCTGGCTCTAGATGAGTGGTCACACCATCGTGATTACCTGGGTCGTGAAGATCTTTTTTGTACAGTTCTTCTGTGTATTCTTGCCATCTCTTCTTAATATCTTCTGCTTCTGTTAGGTCCAGACCATATCTGTCCTTTATCGGGCCCATCTTTGCATGAAACGTTCCTGTAATTTTCTTGGTTTCTGTAATTTTCTTGATGAGATCTCTAGTCTTTCCCATTCTGTTGTTTTCCTCTATTTCTTTGCATTGATCACTGAAGAAGGCTTTCTTATCTCTTCTTGCTATTCTTTGGAACTCTGCATTCAGATGCTTATATCTTTCCTTTTCTCCTTTGCTTTTCGCTTCTCTTCTTTTCACAGCTATTTTTAAGGCCTCCCCAGACAGCCATTTTTTGCATTTCTTTTCCCTGGGGATGGTCTTGATCCCTGTCTCCTGTACAATGTCACGAACCTCATTCCATAGTTCATCAGGCACTCTATCTATCAGATCTAGGCCCTGAAATCTATTTCTCACTTCCACTGTATAATCATAAGGGATTTGATTTAGGTCATACCTGAAAGGTCTAGCGCTTTTCCCTTCTTTCTTCAATTTAAGTCTGAATTTGGTAATAAGGAGTTCATGATCTGAGCCACAGTCAGCTCCTGGTCTTGTTTTTGTTGACTGAATAGAGCTTCTCCATCTTTTGCTGCAGAGAATATAATCAATCTGATTTTGGTGTTGACCATCTGGTGATGTCCATGTGTAGAGTCTTCTCTTGTGTTGTTGGAGGAAGGTGTTTGCTGTGACCAGTGCATTTTCTTGGCAAAACTCTATTAGCCTTTGCCCTGCTTCATTCCGTATTCCAAGGCCAGATTTGCCTGTTACTCCAGGTGTTTCTTGACTTCCTACTTTTGCATTCCAGTCCCCTATAACGAAAAGGACATCTTTTTTGGGTGTTAGTTCTAAAAGGTCTTGTAGGTCTTCATAGAACCATTCAACTTCAGCTTCTTCAGCGTTACTGGTTGGGGCACAGACTTGGATTACTGTGATATTGAATGGTTTCCCTTGGAAATGAACAGAGATCATTCTGTCGTTTTTGAGATTGCATCCAAGTACCGCATTTTGCACTCTTCTGTTGACCATGATGGCTACTCCATTTCTTCTAAGGGATTCCTGCCCGCAGTAGTAGATATAATGGTCATCTGAGTTAAATTCACCCATTCCAGTCCATTTTAGTTCGCTGATTCCTAGAATGTTGACGTTCACTCTTGCCGTCTTCTGTTTGACCACTTCCAATTTGCCTTGATTCCTGGACCTGACATTCCAGGTTCCTATGCAATATTGCTCTTTACAGCATCGGACCTTGCTTCTGTCACCAGTCACATCCACAGCTGGGTATTGTTTTTGCTTTGGCTCCATCCCTTCATTCTTTCTGGAGTTATTTCTCCACTGATCTCCAGTAGCATATTGGGCACCTACTGACCTGGGGAGTTCCTCTTTCAGTATCCTACCATTTTGCCTTTTCATACTGTTCATGGGGTTCTCCAGGCAAGAATACTGAAGTGGTTTGCCATTCCCTTCTCCAGTGGGCCGCATTCTGTCAGACCTCTCCACCATGACCCTCCCATCTTGGGTTGCCCCACAGGCATGGCTTGGTTTCGTTGAGTTAGACAAGGCTGTGGTCCTAGTGTGATTAGATTGACTTAGATTTCTGTGAGTATGGTTTCAGTGTGTCTGCCCTCTGATGCCCTCTTGCAACACCTACCATCTTACTAGGGTTTCTCTTACCTTGGGCGTGGGGTATCTCTTCATGGCTGCTCCAGCGAAGCACAGCCGCTGCTCCTTACCTTGGATGAGGGGTGTCTCCTCACCGCTGCCCTTCCTGACCTTCACCATGGGATGGCTCCTCTAGGCCCTCCTGGGCCCCAACTAGGCTCTTAATTCAGCATCTCTGTGTTTCCGCTTTAGAATGAGCCGTGCCGGCCCCCCTGTGCTCTGCTGTCCCCTTCAGGGAGGCGGCTGAGCCAGTTACCAGGACGGTGGCTCTTCTGCACACAGCACAGGACAGTGCAATGCACAGGAGTGAGCCTAGCGTGCCAGACCCTACACGTGGGGGCTTCTGTTTTCCTTACTAACCGTGCCCGCTGCTCTCACCAAAGATGTAATGGAAACTGCAGCCCCTGCCTGCTCACTGGCTCCTTTCCTGTCCAGGTGCAAACACAGGGCCCAAACGCGTTCCTGGCGGTCCTGCCGCCCATCTGCTCTTTGCTCCAGCAACATACCCCAGGGCAGGGACGCTCCCCAGAAAAGAGCGGTGACCAGGCCCTGCCAGGAGGCCTCGGTGTCAGCAGTGTGCCTGCACACACAGTTGTCGCCAGGTCTTTTAGACACATTTTCCTCCGCGTAAACATGGAAGTCCAGCTTGACAGGCCCCCATTGATTGGCCGAGAGCTAACAGGCTTCCTTCTGCTTAGCCGTTTCCCTGATTCTTCTTCACAGTAGGCAGACTGCTGGAAAAGTGGTCCCAGCTCAGGGTCCAAAGATAGTGAGACCCTTGGAATTGTTCTGAGGAAGGAAGACTTCCAGGCACAAAGCAATAGAAGAAATTTAAAAGTCAATGTTTTTGATCAAATAAAAATCAGGTACAACGTTGTAAGGTCAGTTAGGAAAATAAATTCACTACAGCCACAGCAAAGGGTTAAAGTTCTTTGTAAAGAACTAAACAAAAAAATGCGCATAAGACAAAAACACTAGAGACTTGAGTGTATGGTTCACAGCCAGGGAGTCCTGGTAAATATAAGGGGACAGGTTCAGCCTGCTGCTGCTGCGAAGTCACTTCAGTCGTGTCCAACTCTGTGTGACCCCATAGATGGCAGCCTGCCAGGCCCCCCGTCCCTGGGATTCTCCAGGCAAGAACACTAGAGTGGGTTGCCATTTCCTTCTCCAAATAAAGTCTTAATAGTGATAAATAATACAATAAATACAATTTCTTGCCTACCAAAGTATCAGAGTAAAAACGTGCAGTGCTACAGAAAGTAGAAGGGGCGGCACCTTTGCAGTGTTGGTGGGAGTGTAATTTGCTTCACCCTCAGTATCTTATAGATCAGAAGAGTCTTTAAGGTTCATGTTCTTCGCTAGACACTGCTCTCATTTCCGTGTTAAAGAAACAGGGAAACGTCCCATAGTCACGGATGTTTATCACAGGATTATATGTGATTATTTATAATCCAATCACCAGCTCCTGAAATGCCTAAAATATTAGACTCATAAAGGACTTTGTTAATATCTTGAGAAAATGGAATGAAAACAGGATGTACTATGATATGACCCCACTTCTGCTGTACAGGTATCTAGGAACAGAGCTGGAAGGAGGTAATCTCATGTTTTTGTGTCTTTGTGGAATTACAGATAGAGTTTTTCATAATGCTTTTATTTTCAAGCTTTTTAACAGTGAAAATGTATTTTACATATTATATGTTTTATAATCACAAGACGTAAAATTTTTGTATCTTTTTAACCAAAGGGAGGGTCATATGCAAGTAAGGATGACAGGCATACCCGCTCTTGAGTTGCTTTTTAAACTTTTTGAAAGGAAATCATCTTTGTAATAGAAAAAGCTACACAGGCTAAACAGACATCAGTATTGCCTAAAATTATGTTTTCAATGTTAAAACACTGGCCACCTTATCCTTAGCAAAAGCTCTGTTGGCACTGACATGAACTCTACTGCAATGGGAAGTGAATCACTTCACTCACTTGGCAGACAGGCTTCAGCACGGAGGCTCTTTCAGGGACGGTAATGGGTGATACATGAACCATGAACTTCCAGATGTTCAAGCTGGTTTTAGAAAAGGCAGAGGAACCAGAGATCAAGTTGCCAACATCCGCTAGATCATCGAAAAAGCAAGAGAGTTCCAGAAAAACATCTATTTCTGCTTTATTGACTATGCCAAAGCCTTTGACTGTGTGGATCACAATAAACTGTGGAAAATTCTGAAAGAGATGGGCATACCAGCCCACCTGACCTGCCTTTTAAGAAATCTGTATGCAGGTCAGGAAGCAACAGTTAGAACTGGACATGGAACAACAGACTGGTTCCAAATAGGAAAAGGAGTACATCAAGGCTGTATATTGTCACCCTGCTTATTTAACTTCTATGCAGAGAACATCATGAGAAATGCTGGACTGGAAGAAACACAAGCTGGAATCAAGATTGCCGGGAGAAATATCAATAACCTCAGATATGCAGATGACACCACCCTTATGGCAGAAAGTGAAGAGGAGCTAAAAAGCCTCTTGATGAAAGTGAAAGAGGAGAGTGAAAAAGTTGGCTTAAAGCTCAACATTCAGAAAACGAAGATCATGGCATCTGGTCCCATCACTCCATGGGAAATAGATGGGGAAACAGTAGAAACAGTGTCAGACTATTTTTCTGGGCTCCAAAATCACTGCAGATGGTGATTGCAGCCATGAAATTAAAAGACACTTACTCCTTGGAAGAAAAGTTATGACCAACCTAGACAACATATTGAAAAGCAGAGACATTACTTTGCCAACTAAGGTCCGTCTAGTCAAGGCTATGGTTTTTCCAGTGGTCATGTATGGATGTGAGAGTTGGACTGTGAAGAAGGCTGAGCACTGAAGAATTGATGCTTTTGAACTGTGGTGTTGGAGAGGACTCTTGAGAGTTCCTTGGACTGCAAGGAGATCCAACCAGTCCATTCCAAAGAAGGAGATCAGCCCTGGGATTTCTTTGGAGGGAATGATGCTAAAGCTGAAACTCCAGTACTTTGGCCACTCATGCAAAGAGTTAACTCATTGGAAAAGACTCTGATGCTGGGAGGGATTGGGGGCAGGAGGAGAAGGGCACGACCGAGGATGAGATGGCTGGATGGCATCACCGACTCGATGGACATGAGTTTGAGTAAACCCCGGGAGAAGGTGAGGGACAGGGAGGCCTGGCGTGCTGCGATTTATGGGGTCACAAAGAGTCAAACACGACTGAGCCACTGAACTGAACTGAATGGGCAGGGGCTCGGGGGCCGGTGGGCTTGGCACCTGGGCGCTCAGAGCCCTGAGCTGCTGAGCAGCCCCCACGCTTGCCCTGTCTGCACTCCTCTGTGACCCGGGGCCAGCCGGAGCCTGCACTGAAGCCTTCCTGCCAGCCGGCTGGCCCTCTGGGTGTGCTTGGCTCAGTGGAGTTTGCTTTACTGTGCGAAGCATAGGAAACCCCCTCAGTTGTGAGTGTTTTCGCTCAGTTGCCCCTCCGGGGTCATCATGGCCTCCCCATCCGTGCGCACGTCAGAGGGAGAGAAGAGCTGGGGGAAGAAGTGGGTAAATGGGAGAAAGGGCTGCCAAGGAAGACCCCGGCTCCCAGCTCGGAGGAGCTTAAACATTAGTGTCTTGCGAAAGGACCCTGTGTTCAAATGCTTTGTTTGCGGAAAGGAAGTGACTGCTCACCTTGAAGTAGGGCCCACCTACTTTACTTGGCAAGTGCACAGAGAGGTGCCCTCTCATAAGAGGAGGGTAAAATCCGTGGCTTATGTGTGGGTTATTAAGGAAAATAGCAAACATATATAAAAGCAGAATAATCAAAGGATTCCCCCATACCTGTCACCCAGTTTCAACAATTACTGACTCGTAGCCTATCTATTTTGAAACAAATCCCAGACAGGATAAAATTCCATCCATATTATGCTTTTGTGTGTGTCTCTGAAAGATGAACCATACAACCAATTATTTACTTTCATCAGATGTAAGTACACGTTCACATTTCCGCAGTTTTCCCGTAATTTATTTTTCTTTGTTTTTGAATGCTTCAGCTGCTCCAGCCGGCATCCAGACAAGGCTCACGTGTTGGGCTGGGCTCATGGCTGTCCTCACTCCCTGTAAAATCCACAGGCTTTTCCCTCCTGCTTTGGGTTTCCTCTGCAGTTTACCTGTTGAGTCTCCCACGAGCTAGATTTTGTTGGCTACATCCCAGTAGTCTCATTTAACGCGTTTTCTGTCCCCCGTGTCTCCTGTGAACTGGTGGTTAAACTAGATTTGACCAGTCTTGATAAAATTTAAGATTCAGCTTCAGTTTCGTGGCACAGGCTCTCCGCAGGCGACGGTGGCGTGCTTCGTGCTGAGCGGTTGTTGCTGTTCCCCTGCCGGTCGTGGCAGCCGTGACTTCACTGGGGGCTTGTCTGTGTTTCCTGTCAGTCTAGAGGTACTCCATTTGGTCTTTCCAGTCCAGGTCAGCTAAATGCCCTCCTGAATGTCCTGAGATGCCCCAGCTAAGTCCTCTCCAGTAGAGCAGCCACACAGGGGATTTTCTCAAAAGAAACATCATCGGAATATCATCCAGAGAAGTCCCTAGGGGAAAGGGGAGACACAAAAGCTATCAAAATGCCTCGTTTGGTAAGATAGTAGAGAAAAAGACTCCCTTTAAAAGTCTAGCCTTATGGTCAGTTACCTGGCAGTTTTGATGAATTAACAGGACACGTGGTTGTGGAGTTGGCTAATTTGGAAAAAAAAGTCATGGAAAAGATTTTTAAATATATTATTTGGTTCCTAAGCCACATCTCAAATTTTGGGAGCCAAGGTTAGGAGAAAATTCTTTGCCATCACAAAAAACTCCCGTTTTTAGTTTTACAGGGTGAGAAAGGCAGGGAGCTCCTCCAGCCTACCCTTAGAGCCTGTTGTGAACTCAGCTGGAATCGTATAGATGGGCTGATGTGGTGTAGGGTGTGTTCAAGCTTCTCCCATGGACAGAGGAGCCTCACAGGCTACAGTCACGGGGTCACAAAGAATCCAACACAAGCGAGCACACACGGGGTGTGTTCAGGCGTGCCCTCCGGAGTTTTAATGTTGTCTAGAAATTCACGTTTCAGAGGTTCAGGCTCTTAGGGAGGAGCAGTTTGCTGCTGGGCAGACTCGTGGAGGACCTCCCGTCTCGGGTGGCTCCTCCAGGCCACGCGGGACAAGGCGCCCGGGTGCTGTCTGCGCTGCTCCATCCCCGAGGCAGTCAGCCAGCAGCCAGGGGAAAACGACCCCTCTCCTCGCTTGTCCTCAGGGGCCAACGAGGTGCTTCTGGTGGTCGGGGGCTTCGGGAGCCAGCAGTCTCCCATCGACGCCGTGGAGAAGTTCGACCCCAAGACGCAGGAGTGGAGCTTTTTGCCAGTAAGTTGTGGTGGAACCAGGCCCGGGGAAAGAGCTTAAATGTCCGCAGTCCCTGACTCCGGGTGGTAACTAACCCAGCCCTCAGAGTGGAAAGGCCTGGTCACAGCAGCAGTGTTCCTGACAATAGTCAGTTACAGTAGTTGGTTGTTGACTAACTCGGCTTCGGGAGGACTCACGGCCCTGTGTGCAGTTACACTCAGCTGGTCGCCACCATTCCCACGCGTTCCGGCCACCCGAGTGGTTCACAGGGTGCCCGCTCCTGCCCTGTTAGCCTGAGCACGGTGCTCAGCTGTGCTGGACTGAGCTGGTGTCCGTGGGACCCAGGGTCTGTGTCTCCTTGGGGGTTTCTGCTTTAGTGCAGTAACTGAGAACCATGGGGATCTTTGGGTCATTTCTCATGGCCTTTCAGGTCATTGGGTCCTGGCCCTTAGAGAGCAGTGCACTAGTCTCTTCCTGCTTCACGGAAGGATGTTGGTCTTTAGCGCAGTGCTTATGGAATGGGAAGGAATCAGATACTGGATAAGGGAAGGATGGTAGATCCTCTGGAATCCTTAGAGACAGACGCACAGAAGGCGCTCATCGGTAAGACCATCACTGAGCAAGAGGCTTTTGTCCAGTGGACAGACAGCAGATAAACCTCTGCTCAGAGGGCTTTACGGCACAGGCGAAGCAACAAGGTGCGGAGGGAAACCCAGGAAGGACCACAAAGGTGAGGCCCGAGACTTGCCTGGCTGAAGTGGCAAAGGCGCCTCTTCTCCCTTGAATCCCAGAGCATTACTCGGAAGAGACGCTACGTGGCCTCGGTGTCCCTTCACGACCGGATCTACGTGATTGGTGGCTATGACGGCCGCTCCCGCCTCAGCTCCGTGGAGTGTCTGGACTACACGGCAGACGAGGACGGGGTCTGGTATTCTGTGGCTCCGATGAACGTCCGGCGGGGCCTGGCTGGAGCCACCACCCTGGGAGGTAGGCTGCTGCACAGGGCAGCGCGTGCATCTCGGGGTGGCTGGATCGGGGTTCACACCTCCATGAAATGCGGAGGCAGCCGGCAGGGTCAGTCACACCTTTCTGCTTTCGGAAACACTCCCAGGCGTCTCAGTGCTAACACTGGAGTTGGTAACTCAGGCTCCAGTGTGCTGAGGGGGCAGCTGGCGCTAGTGGTAGTTTTGCAAACTCCCATCTAGGGAATGTTCCTGAAGATTCCATCTTACCCTGTTCTTCTCACGTGTCTTGACTGTGCTGTCCTCTTTAAGAAAGACTTGATTTATCCCTTAAAAAAAAACCAAACAGTTGTTTTTGGCTCCAGGCATTTGGAAGAGTTGTGGGAGATTTGTAGAGGAGTCCTTACAAACCTCTCACTCTCTAACGGTCTGTGACTCCTTCATTCTGAGCAGATATGATCTATGTCTCTGGGGGCTTCGATGGAAGCAGGCGCCACACCAGTATGGAGCGCTATGACCCGAACATTGACCAGTGGAGCATGCTGGGCGACATGCAGACGGCCCGGGAAGGTGCCGGCCTCGTGGTGGCCAGCGGGGTGATCTACTGTCTAGGTGTGCGGGGTCTGGGACGGGGTGGGGGCGGGACGACTAAGGGCAGCGGCCTCGGCGCAGGATCCCTTTCACTGGAATTGGTTCATAGACTTCCTCCCCCTAAAACCCTGGTCTGTCCCAGTATAGTTTCCACTCACTGGGATCCTCCTTTTCGTGAGAGCAGAAGATAGGTTGCTCTCAGATTTCTCTCTGGAGCCCTTGAGGAGAGCTGGGACTAAGAGCATCAGTCGGGGCACTTGAGGAAGGCAGGCCAGGAGCGGGCGTCCACACTGACCATTCTTTCTGGGATGGTTCCTGCTCTGTCTTTCAGGAGGATATGACGGCTTGAATATCTTAAACTCAGTTGAGAAGTATGACCCCCATACAGGACACTGGACTAATGTCACACCGATGGCCACCAAGCGCTCTGGTAAGACCGGGCAGGCCCCGGGGGCCGGAGGCGGAGCTGTCAGAGCTGCCTGGGCAGTGGGGCTGCGGGCCTGTCGCACTGGCGACCTGGGAAACGTGGGTCAGGGCCGTTGTCCTCAGTGTCTGTGCTCCCTACATACAGCAGCATTGGAGACAGCCCAGACTCTCCCTGGGTTAGGGTGAGAGCAGAGCCTCCTTGCCTTGTCTTTTTGTACCTGAGTCCCTCCCTCCATCCTGGCCTCCAGCCCAGCTCTGTGCAGTGGCGCGGGCTGCCTGAGGGAGCACGTGCAGGAGCCGGGCGGGGAGGGGTCTTTCTGAGCCCTCAGGCTGGCGTGGAGGAACACAGAGCCCTGCCTCCCGGTACCAGATGCTCCAGACCCATCACGACCCCTCTCCTCTCTTTCCCTCTTTTCCCACTCCCTTCTCTCATGACAAGGGTTGGGCTCCGAGTTAATGAAAGCGAGATGACAGCCAGGCGAAGAGGGCTGCAGGTGCGTGGCCTGTGCTGGACTAGATCCTCCGGGCTGTCTGGCCCTGGCCCATCCCTCGGCCACTCTGGGGCTCACCCAGCCGTCTGTCACTGTTTTGTTTTTAGGGTTCAGATCCTCAGCCCAGCAGCCGTCATCTGTTGTGCCCTTTCCTCCCCAGGTGCAGGGGTAGCGCTGCTGAATGACCATATTTATGTGGTGGGGGGATTCGATGGTACAGCCCACCTTTCTTCTGTGGAAGCCTACAACATTCGCACCGACTCCTGGACAACGGTCACGAGCATGACCACCCCGCGGTGCTACGTCGGGGCCACAGTGCTTCGGGGGAGACTTTATGCAATTGCAGGGTGAGGGGTAAATCTGGGATCCAGGGCCGTGTGAGGTGATCCACGTGTGTGGTGGAGACAGGGTTTGGTTCCGCAGAGAGGGCTCCGTGGCAATCTTAATGTGGGGCCGTGTGGGCAGGGGGGGCGTGGGCGTGGGGTGGGGCCGTGGGTGGGGGCGGGGCCTATTGAGACAGGCCCTGGGCGGGGCCGGTGGGCGGGGCCGGTGGAGGTGCGCCTTTCTCTATCACTGCTGGCCCTTCTCCCTCAGCTACGACGGGAACTCCCTGCTGAGCAGCATTGAGTGCTACGACCCCATCATTGACAGCTGGGAGGTCGTGACCTCCATGGGAACTCAGCGCTGCGACGCCGGCGTGTGTGTTCTCCGAGAGAAATGACTGGGCGAAGAGACAGTTTGCAGAGAACCAAGGGTCCTTTCCAGAATGTCTGTTCTCAGTGTGGGGAGGGGATTACAGGCTCAGTGCCGCAGCTCTCACTGCGCTTATTTGACACGCCCTGGCGTTGGGGGTGTCCCCGAGGAGGGCGGAGGCCGCAGGCACTTGAGGGCAGAGGCCGCACCCTGCATGGGTGTGATCGGCCAGACCCCTCTCCTCCTGGCCGCGGGGGCACTTGGTCCTCGCCTTTAACCTCGTGTGCGCTCCAGAGAATATACCTTGTGCCTCGTGTGCTGTGGAGAATTAAGGTGAACATGAACTCCAGGGTGTGGGCAGGGTTGGAAGGGTACCAACTCTCTTGGTTTTCCAAGAATAAATCTCTTTCCTAGTCTACAGGTAACAGAGGCAACACAGTTCTGTTTTGGAGGAAAACGAGGGAAGAGCCCTGGCAAAACCTCGGGGGCCTCGGGAGTGGGGAACTGGGTGTCCAGTGCAGGATGGGACCTGGATGCGGTGGGGTGTGAGGGAGCCTGCAACACGTGGAAGGCTGAGGGGGCGTGTTACTTGAGGGTCTTTGCTGGGCCCTAGACACAGAGCAGCAGTGCAGGAAACGTGTCCCAGACCGAAGTTCCTGTGACTTCACCATTGCCCACCCCCACCCCCGCCCCGGCTGCCGCACCTGTATCCCAGGAAGGCTTTCCTCTGTTGAATCAAGGACTGCTTTCTCCACTGTTGCCGTCGGTACTGTTTATAGGGGGAGGGGAGGAGCGGGGGTGGCAGCTGCCTGATGACTCCCCTGGTTCTTGTAAGAGCATACTTCTGCCAAGGAGTCGTTTTTACTGCTGTGTTTTGTACATGTTGTCCTTTCTTATTAGAACACCCCTTCCCTGTCTTTAGACTGGATCTCACTCATCCCAGGACGGAATAATCGATGACAACCGAAATCCATTTGTTAGTTCAGTACCTCCCGGCCTTCTGAACTTCCAAGGCTCCCCTGTGCTGTGCAGTGACATTCCTGCTCGGAGAATTGGGAGTGTGGGGACAACATGGTCACCTAAACAAGGAGGCACTTTCCCTTTGTTCTGAAATTCCTTTTTTTCCTCTTTCCCTGAGTTATACTGACGTAAAGTTCGTTTTGTTTGTATTTTTTTAAGAAAATATTAAAAAAAAAAAAAAAACAGTGGTCTCAAATGCCTGTAAGTTTGTGGCAAGCCAGCGCCATCTTCCAGACGTTTCGGGGGCAGGGCATAGAGATCTGCTGTAGCCCTGCCTCTTCAGCCCGCTCTCGTGTGCTTGCCACTAACTGCTCTGTCTCTGTTAGGCAGCTGAGAGGCCTCTGGAGACTCACCGGCGTGAGGTTGTCCGAACGGCACATTCACGGCCTCCCCTCACACTTGGACCTGACGCGGAGACCACAGGGAACAAAGCGGAGGCAATCTTGGGCTGGTTTTGTACCCGCTTGAATTTCAGGGTTTTAGTCGCCCCAGTCCTTTTACCGTTTACCTCGGTTTTGTGCCATGTGACACAAATAGCTACGCAGAACGCTTGCCAAACTGCAAACATCCTGATATTTCCAGAGCAGAGGGAAGGGGGAGCCAAAGAGGTTCAGGAAAGAGGCCTGCCAGCCTTTCCCTAGCAGATGGATTGTGCCTGCTGATTAAACCAAGTGGTGACACTTGTGACTCATTCTCTCAGGGATGAAGAGGGGAGGCAGAAGAGGGGGGATGAAGAGAGGATGGCCCCAGGCTGTCCTCACCGCTGACTTATTCCCCATTTCCCAAATAGTTCTGAGAAGAGTGTTACCTCGGTAAAGCTTTTTCTGACTCCCCAGATGGAATTACTCCTAATCGGTGCTTCCAGTTTACTTTGTTCTGCGGATTGTCTTTATCGTATGTCCTTGTGTTTGTGTCTGTCTTCCTGTTTAGACTGTGTTTTCCAGTACAGAGTGCCGATCATCATAGTATGCTCACATTCTACAATTGTAGAATATTGTAGTATATTAATTGCTCAGCAAAGGTTGACTTAATGAAGGACAAAGAGGAGAAGAAAAACATGCCGACCGGGGTGGTTGGGTAGACGAGACATTCCTCACAAGACTTGGCTCCCCTTCCTATTCCGCTTCCCTTGCCACCTCGGGAAGACCGCGCCCGCCACACTACAGCCAGTAAGCTAGACGTCTTAAGACTAACCGGGGAGAATGAGAAGCTGGAACGACCCAGAGCAGGGGCTGCAGGCCATGCCTGGATCCCGAGCCCCGGAAGGCAGCCCTTCCGACCGTACCCCCATAGGGAAGCGCTTGAACACCGAGTCTTGCCCCGCAGTGAGTGGTCAGTGCGACCCGAGCAGAGAGCAGCGTCTGCAGCTTCCAGGCCCCGGTCTCCGCCCCAGAGAGCAGGTGTCGCGCGGACGCTACTGCGGCTGAGATTTGCTCTGAGATCGGGACGTCCCCGCCGCTCCCGAGACGAAGCGCACACCCGGACTGGCCCAGCTTCCATCCGGTGTGAGGGAGGCCCAGCGCCCAGATGAGCCCGAGCAGCGCCCCGTCACGCCCCAGGACACACCTGTCACAAAGCCCCGCCGACCCCGGCCGCCCGGCCCGGAAGGCCCGCGCCTGCGCAGTGGGGTCCGGCGCCGAGGCCGCGCCTGCGCCGAGCGCGGGCCGCCGCGGCCGCGCCTGCGCGGTGCGAAGAGGCGGCTCCGAGCTGCGCGTCTCCGCCGAGCGCCCGGGTGGCGGCCATGGAGGCCCCGGCGCCGCCGAGCGAGCTGGTATCCGAGGAGGGCCGGAACCGGAAGGCGGTGCTGTGCCGGCGCTGCGGCTCCCGCGTGCTGCAGCCGGGCGCGGCGCTCTTCTCCCGCCGGCAGGTGAGGGCGCGGGGGGCGGGCCTCGACCCCGTCCCGTCCCGCCGGGGCCGCACACAGCGCGGGGCCCCCACGCCGGGCCGCGCAGACCGAGCTCCGCGGGGCCTGGGCCGCAGTTCCTCAGACCCAGATGTCGGTGTCCGTGGCCCTGCTGTCGCGACTTCCTGCCTCTTTTCCCGCGCGCCGCCGCGCTCCGCGGGGACCCGGGGAAGAGGACGTGGACGCGGGGACCCGGGGGGAGTGGGCGCGGGGACCCGGGGGAGTGGGCGCCGGGACCCGGGGGAGTGGGCGCGGGGGCCCGGGGGAGTGGGCGCGGGGACCCGGGGGGAGTGGGCGCGGGGACCCGGGGGGAGTGGGCGCGGGGACCCGGGGGAGTGAGCGCCGGGACCGGGGAGAGTGGGCGCGGGGACCCGGGGGAGTGGGCGCGGGGACCCGGGGGAGTGGGCGCGGGGACCCGGGGGAGTGGGCGCGGGGACCCGGGGGGAGTGGGCGCGGGGACCCGGGGGAGTGGGCGCGGGGACCCGGGGGAGTGGGCGCCGGGACCCGGGGGAGTGGGCGCGGGGACCCGGGGGGAGTGGGCGCGGGGACCCGGGGGAGTGGGCGCGGGGACCCGGGGGAGTGGGCGCGGGGACCCGGGGGAGTGGGCGCGGGGACCCGGGGGAGTGGGCGCGGGGACCCGGGGGAGTGGGCGCCGGGACCCGGGGGAGTGGGCGCGGGGACCCGGGGGGAGTGAGCGCGGGGACCCGGGGGAGTGGGCGCCGGGACTGGGTGCAGTGGGCGCGGGGACCCGGGGGAGTGGGCGCGGGGCCCCGGGGGGAGTGGGCGCCGGGACCGGGGGGAGTGGGCGCGGGGCCCCGGGGGGAGTGGGCGCGGGGACCGGGGGGAGTGGGCGCGGGGCCCCGGGGGGAGTGGGCGCCGGGACCGGGGGGAGTGGGCGCGGGGCCCCGGGGGGAGTGGGCGCGGGAGGAAGGGACGGCAGGCGGGGGACGTCCTGAGGGCGGGCCAGAACACGCGGAGCCAGCGCTCCGGGTCGGTGAGCCCCGCCCACGTCGTGTGGGTCGCCCGCTGCCCAGAGAGCGGTGGAGGGTGGACACAGACCCTGGGGTTTAAGTGAGGGAGTGAGGCGCTCGGCCCTCGCGAGTAAGTCCCACGGTCCGTGTTGTTTTTAAGTACGATGAACAGTTTCTCTATAAAATGTTCTCGGTCCTTTGGTAAAACTCAGGTTTCAGAGAGGAAATTGCAGTCACAGAGAAAAGAAACACTCAGTGAAGGGCTTGAGACTGCAAAGGGTAGTAAATTAGGGAACGGAGTCGCCGCTTCCTTAGGCTTTTTGAGGGGATGGGTGGTCGGGGCAGGAGAGCCGGAGGAGGTGGGCTGGGGGGAGAGAAGGGGAGAGCCCGCGTGGGTGGCAGTGGGCTGTTCTCCAGCTAAGCGGGCACCTCACAGGGCCCAGCAGGCGTTCTCCCCGCCTCCGTCCCCGGGCGGGGGAGGGATGAGAACGTGTTGGCACCAGAGTTCAGTGCACCTTGGTTCCTGAGAGCCGAGACCCAGCAACAGCCCAGGGCCTCCCAGGGGTGACTGAGGAGCTGTGGGACAGCCGCACCCTGGGCACCACAACGTGGGTGACTCTCCAGGGAGCTCTGCTGAGTGAAGAAAGCTGGTCCCAGAAGATTACTACTGTATCATTCCGTTTGTGAGACGTTTTTGAATTTTAGAAATGGAGAACCAACGAGTGATTGCCAGGAGGTAGGAAGGGGAGGGTGGGTGTCAGGGGTGTTGGTGAGTGTGGTTATAGACGGATAGGTGGATGGCAGTGAGGGCGGCACCGTGCTGTGAATGTCCTTAATGGCACGTTGTCTGTCGTTTATCACAGTAAGAGATGAGGAATCAAAGTGGAACATGCTGCCGCTCTCTAGGCAGCCTCGCCCTGGTTATTGTTGCAGAACAGAATTGCTCTAGACCGTGACGTGAAACCATTTTGCTCACGAATTTGGGGATTGGCCAAGCCCAGCTACATCTTGGCTCTTCCACTGGGGGTCTTTGATGGAACAGCAGTCAGAGGGGCTGTCTCAGAAGCCTGCTCACGCCTGTGTCCACCTGTGGACCGGGAGGATCCCAGCGTCTGGAACAGGCTGCGGTGAGGTGCTCCTCCGTTTCTGCCAGCGGTCTCAAGGAAGCCGCAGTTCCCACTCGGGCTCCAAGAAAAACCCGCAAAAGAGGCCCAGCCTTCCCTCACCTTGCCTCTCCCCTCTCCTCAGCCCACCAGGCTCAAGCGGGGAGGCAAGGTGTCCAAAGCTTGGGAGGACTGTCAGAGAATGTATGGACATGCTTTAAAAGCACCACAGGTACTTACTGAAGGGACAGTTGCAAAAAAGGTTAACAGATGGTTGATGGCATCACCAACTCTATGGACATGAATTTGATTAAGCTCGGGGAGTTGGTGATGGACAGGGAAGCCTGGCGTGCTGCAGTCTGTGGGGTCACAGAGCCTGACACCACTGAGCGACTGTGCTAAACCGAAGTGCACTCTGTCTTGTAACAGTTTTTATCCTCAACTACAGTATAGCATGGGCTTTCCAGGTGGGGCTGGAGGCAAAGAGCCCGCCTGCCAGTGCAGGAGATGCAAGAGACTGGGGTCCAATCCCTGGGTTGGGGAGATCCCCTGGAGGAGGGCGTGGCAGTTCACTCCAGTGTTCTTGCCTGGAGAATCCCAGGGACAGAGGAGCCTGGAGGGCTACAGTCCAGAGGTCACAAAGAGTTGGACATGACTGAGCAACTTACCACGCACACACACACACACACAGTGTAGCATGCTTGCCAAGTTTTCTATGATGAGAATGTATTTTTATAAAGAGAAAGAATATTTTGTATTTAAAAGGGTACTGTGGATAATTAATGAAAAAAGCACAAGAGGTTTCCCCGAGACATCAGCAGAATCCCCGAGTCCAGTGCAGCTCAGCAGGCTGTCCAGGACCAAGGCGCTAGCTAGGGTCCACCACGTGGGAGGAATCACAGGGACTGCCTGTGTATGTGCGTGCGCGCGTGCACCGGAGGCTCTCCTCGTGGGTGGGGGGTGCAGAATCCTGGAGATAACAGTCCAAATTCTAGGAGGCTTCTTCCTGCTCCTTTTCTGAATGCAGCATATTCGTAACAGTGATGGAGCACAGTGAGGCCAGAAAGCCGGTGTTTACCCTGTTAGTAAACGCGTGAGCTCTGCTCTGGATGCCGTGCTGTGGCAGGCACTGGGGATGTGCTCGTGAGCGGGCAGATGGACCTGGTGGAGGAAGACCCGGATAAACAGCTGAGCCAGTGAACAGATAAGATGGTCTCAGAGAACGATAGGCTAGGAGCAGTGTGAGCAAACGGGGGGCGATGGATCCTTGTCATCTTCATGGTGTGGCCAAGGCTCACCGCTGAGCAGTGTGCTGTGTGTCCGGTTGTCCACTTGAGTTGTGTGTGTGTGGCAGTTGTGCCTCAGTCAAGCCACTTTGAAAAGTGCAGGCATGGGAAGGTAGTCCAGGTTGTCTGGTTGGAGGAGACCCGAGGCTGTCACATGTGAGCCAAGTGTTAGGGAGCCCTTAGGAGCTGGCAGGAAGGCGGGTGCGTCGGGCCGGAGGGTGGGAGCGGAGGAGGGCGGGCCCTGTGCGCCTGGGGAGGCCCCGGTTCCCCCCGCACCCAGGGCGCGCTCTGCCCGCTTTCCTGAGGACCCCTGGCCGGGGCGCTCTGGGCCGCGGGGAGTGAGCCGGCCCTGGCCTGTGTTCTCCCCTGCAGCTCTTCCTCCCTTCCATGAGGAAGAAGCCGGCGCTGGCCAGCGGCGGCGGTCCGGAGGGCGACCTCCTGCAGGAGCACTGGCTGGTGGAGGACATGTTCACTTTCGAGAACGTGGGCTTCACCAAGGACGTGGGCAACATCAAGTTCCTGGTCTGTGCAGACTGTGAGGTGGGCCCCATCGGCTGGCACTGCCTGGATGACAAGGACAGTTTCTACGTGGCTTTGGACCGGGTTTCCCATGAGTGACGGGGGGCGCAGCTCCCCCTGCTATTAGAGCTTTCCCCGGGGACCGCCCTGTCGCCTGCCCTGCACTGACGTCCATCGTGAGCGCCACCCGGCCGTCCAGCCCAGGCCCACGCGCCTCCCTGTGGCCTCCGCGCGGGCGCTCGCTTAGGTCGTCTCCCCCTCCTCTCTCCCGGCTCCAGGACACGGTACTCCCGCAGGTCTCCCCTCCCGGCCTCCCTCCCGCGCCGGCCTCCCTGTCTCCCACTCAGGAGTTAGCCGCTGTCCGCCCGGAGGACACGTGACCCGGAGCACTCACGACGGTGCTGACCACTGAAACGTGCCTCTGGGTCTCCTTCAGGAAAGCACGCAAGCACCTCAGAGCGACTCGTGTGGCTGACTTTGTCTACAGTAATTTATTCTCTGAGAGTAAATCATTTCCAGACTGCAGGATTCCAGCCAGCCCTCAGAAGTACCTTACTTTGGACACACATCTGAGACCACCTCGGGGGCCTCTCCTGGGGCTGATGGAGACTTCATTGTGCAGGCGGACGTGGCCCCCTTCCCTTCACACCCTGCTGTGGTTTCTCTCTGGGTCAGCTTGTCACTGCTGTCAGTAAGCTGCAAATCCGGTGTGCGCTTCTGTCTGTCGGCCACGCCAAGGAGACCCCGGCCCTGGCTGTGCACCCGGCATCTCCCAGGACAAGTGGAGAGGGTGGGGTGCTGGGGGCGGCCTTTGCCGTATCTCGCACGGCTTTCTGTGTGGTTTTCCTGGATTCGTAAGCCTTCCGGGGCACCCACGGGAGGCGACACAGTCGGCACAGAGCTGGCTCAGCAGGGCTCTCCAGGGGCCAGACCTCCGTCCAGTGCCTCTTGCTGTGGCGGGGCCGCTCTGACAGTTCCACGTTCAGCACCCTTCTCGGTTCTGCTGTCTCTCTGAGATGCCTCACCGGCTCAGGAGTCCATGAGGCCAGGTTCTCGGCCTCCTCCCACATTCCCTGCCTCCGAGGCTCAGGAGGCTAGAACGGGAGCGAGGACGCAATGGAGACCTTACAGACATTCCTTTCCCCATTTTCCAGCTGCTTTCTCCGTCCTCCCCCCAGAACTTACTCTAAGGGTCCCCGACTAAAGTGCGGGCCTTGGACACAGTTTTGCAACCAGCCTCTCACCTGGGCAGGTGGCTTCAGTCCCGGCTGTAGACTCACAGGCTCTGGAAGAAAACCGATTTGCAGGAGGGCGGTCAGGCGTCCGTGATTGTGGCATTTTGCAGAAAAACTGAGCATATCCCCTCGGGTCAGAAGGGACAAACCACGTAGATGCCTCTGGGGACATACAGCCCCTCAAATTATGAGCCAAAACCTGGGCAGTGTTTTTTAAATTAGACTTTTCCTTTCCTTTCCTCAATCACAGAAACGGTATACAGTCATTGCAGATAAATACAGACGTGTGCATGAAGTTGTTTCTAATCACTCATACTTGTGCCATCCAGAGACTGCCGACGGTGACGCGTGTACATTCCTGTCAGTGGTTTCCTGCGTGTACTCATGTAGGATTTTCAAAAACAAATATGAGGTCATATTTTTTCTCATAACTTACTTTTTCCATCTAACAAAGTACAGGCTTCCCACGCAGGAAACATGCACCTCTGCCCACCATCGTGGTGAGCAGCCACTTGTACTTCTGTGCTGTGACTTGTTTAAACGATCCGCTGTTAGACTGCCTCCGGTTTCTCGTAAATCATGTGATGCCAGTTGACTGTCCACGCTTTCCTGTCACTTCCTCGCGCTCGTGAGCCGTGGGCTCGTGGGGTGGGCAGTGTCCCTGGGCTCCGCTTCCTGACGTGGCGCCTCGGAGTGGCGGAGCCCCTCAGCCTCCTGCCCGGCAGCTCCTCACGCGGTATTTATCGTCTTAAATGAACATGCTGCTACTGTGATGGGAGGAATGATAGTGTCTTGTTTTCATTTGTGCTCATTGCTAATGAGTATTTGACATACTTGCCATTTGTGTTTCTTTTTTTGAGAATTGCCAAACATTGTTCCTCCAGTAGCCAAAAATATAGTTGTTTCTCTGCCTTTTCAGCTTGATTTGAAAGAAATAAATGCATTTAAGCAGTGGCAATTAGACTTCTGCACATCCTTGGGCCGAATATAGAAGTTGAGACAGAGAGGAGGGCTGAAACCTGCGGCTCAGGACTATCCTGGGGTCTCTCCACTGAATAACCAGCCCCTGGGTGTCTGCCGTGAAACGGGTCGTCATCCACCACACACACACACACGCAGGCACGCAGGCACGCACGCACGCACGCACGCACGCACACACACACACACACACACACACACCCCACCTCTTGCGCTGGAGCAGTGGGCTTTTCCAAGGCCTTCCTGTGTTGACCCAGAACCGTACGTGTACTGACGTCTACTGCCGTTACCCCATTGCACAAGGCTCCTCGAGTAACTCCACCCTGTGGCTGTGGCGAGGCCTTCTGCCCGGGTACCGGCTTACTCACCACCCCGGTGAGGTCAGTTCAGAAGGCGGCACACAGCATTGTAAAAGTCCTGCCGCAGCAGGGTACTCACAGGAGTTTGGAGAATTATTGGACCAGGATCGCTGAGAAGACGGAGGCCCTGGGTGGTGGGCTCACTGTGGTGGGCGCTCCCCTCCCAGGGGCGTTTCCCGTCTTCAAGGAGGCTGACGGGCGGTTCTGATGACTTGCGTAGTCGGGAGTAGGGCCTGCCAACGGGTGTGCCCCTGGCGGCCACCCCTCACTTTGGGGTGAGGGCCCCCAGTCCTCTGGCCCAGGAGCAGGTGAAACAGTGGGGAGCAGAAGGCTCTGAGGGGTTGCAGCTCGGCCTCGAACTCGCGGCCTTAGCATTGGACTCCAGTGATCCCAGTGTTGGCAGGAGCCAATAAAAGCCTCTAGAGGAAAATGCCATCAGCGTAAGTTTTTGAGTCCTTTCTACAGGCAGTGTCGCTAATTACTAATTTATTGCATCCTGAACGCAATGAGCTGTAACCAAGTGTATGAGACAAGATGATAACACCAATAAAACGAAGACTATGGAACAGGCCCCTTAGGCTAGGGAATATAGGAGCTTTCAGACCAAGCCTGTAAAATAACTGCTTACTCTAAAGGAGATACCAGACATGGGGGGCCGGGGAGTGAATTCTAGAATCTTAAAATCCAAAACCAAAGTAAGAATTCACGGGAAGCTTATAATAGTGGATTAGATACAGCTGGAGAGAGAACTAGGAAACGAAATTGACAATAAGTCTGCGAGCCCACAACACAGAACGAGCAAGTGAGCTCATGGGCCAGAGAGCCACGCCCACAGGCCGGACCCACTCCAAGTCACATCTGATTTACTGAGATTCAAGAGCCTTCAAGTTAAGAATGGTTTTGCCTTTGTAAATGGGCATGTAAATATCTACATAAAATTCTCAGTTTTGCCTCAGCCCACAAAGTCTATTTATCTAGTCCTTAAAGAAAAAAGTTTGTCAACTCCTAACTGTAACAGTGAGAAAGCTGGACCATAAAGAAGGCTGAGCGCCAAAGAATTGATGCCTTTGAACTATGGTGCTGGAGAAGACTCTTGAGAGTCCCTTGGACTGCAAGGAGATCAAACCAGTCAATCCTAAAAGAAATCAACCCTGAAAATTCACTGGAAGGACTGATGCTGAAGCTCCAACACTTTGGCCACCTGATATGAAGAGTCCATTCATTGGAAAAGACCCTGATGCTGGGAAAGATTGAAGGCAGGAGGAGAAGGGGACGACAGAGGATGAGATGGTTGGATGGCATCACTGACTTAACAGACATGAGTTTGAGCAAACTCTGGGAGACAGTGAAGGACAGCGAAGTCTGGTGTGCTGCGGTCCATGCAGTCTCAGACACAACTGAGCAACTGTACAAAAAGAATTGTGACAATATCAACTTATTCCTCAAACTGATGTATGTAAACTTAATAAAAGCCCTATCAAAAAACCCAGTAGGTTTTTTTGTGTGTGAAATTCAACAACTGATTCTCAAAGTTGCATGTGAATGCAGAGGACTAAGAGCAGCCGAGACAGCCAGGGAGGAGAGCCAGACGGGAGGGCTTCTCTCTGCGAGAGGCATGGCAGCTTGTCTCAAGGGTAGAACAAAATCTCTTAGAAACAGCCCCATGTGTATGGATGCTTGACTTTCGACAAAAGCAGGGGCCATGGTCTGGAAGGGCAAGGTCAGGAAGACTGCAGCAAGGCTGGGAATGCTCTTCTTTTAAAAGGTCGGCATAGTGGTTATGTCATAAATTAAGCTGTACATCTTTTGTGCTCTTTTCTAGTAGGTTTTTAAAAGAAAGCAACAGGACTTCCCTGGTGGTCCCTTGGCTAAGATTCTGCACTCCCAGTACAGAGGGCTCTGGTTTGATCCCTGGTCAGGGAACTAGTGACAGATTTTATTTTGGGAGGCTCCAGAAAGAGGACAGTGAAAAAGTTGGCTTAAAGCTCAACATGCAGAAAACTAAGATCATGGCATCTGGTCCCATCACTTCATGGGAAATAGATGGGGAAACAGTGGGAGACTTTATTTTGGGGGCTCCAAAATCACTGCAGATGGTGACTGCAGCCATGAAATTAAAGGGCGCTCACTCCTTGGAAGGAAAGTTATGACAGGCCTAGACAGCATGTTGAAAAGAGACATTGCTGGCAAAGGTCCGTCTAGTCAAAGCCATGGTTTTTCCTGTTGTCATGTATGGGTGTGACAGCTGGGCCATAAAGAAGGCTGAGTCCCGAAGAACTGATGCTTTTGAACCAAGGTGCTAGAGAATTGAGGATCCCTTGGACTGCAAGGATATCAAAGCAGTCAATCCTGAAAGAAATCAGCCCTGAATATTCATGAGAAGGGCTGATGCTGAAGCTCCAACACTTTGGCCACCTGATGCGAAGAGATGACTCAATGGAAAAGACCCTGAAGCTGGGAAAGAGAAGGGCAAGAGGAGAAGGGGATGACAGAGGACGAGATGGTTGGATGGCATCATTGACTCAATGGACACGAGTTTGAGCAAGCTCCAGGAGATAGTGAAAGACAGGAAGGGAAGCTTGGCACAGCTTGGCGGCAGTCTAGGGTGTTACAAAGGATCAGACACGACTTGGCGCCTAAATGACGAGCAACAGGGAACTGGGGGTCTGCACGCCACAAGTCAGAGCCAGCGCAGCCGCATACGCACAGTGGCCAGCGGTCCTGCGCAAAGCCTGCTTGTGTGAGCAGCTCGGGAACCACCTGCACAGCCTCACACTGGCTCAAGAATGACTGCTCCGGGGATGGCCCTGCTGTCTGCCTGGCACCTCGATTCTTTGCCCCTCCATCAGGACAATCTCGTGCCCACAAAGCCCGTCCACCTTCCCTGGCCCCTCCACTGCCCAGGCTCACGTGTAACTGCTCTGAAATGGGGGAGAGAATGTAGGCCTGTCAGGATTCTTCAGAAGGCTTGGACACTAGAGGTGACCCCGGGCCTGCCCCTCCAATCGCAGGTGTATTTTAAATTCCCGAAGCAGGTATGAGTGGGGGGTGTGAAAATATGCAACCTCATCTTACCTGGAGTGAGGTCAGAAGGGGCACTTTCAGGCCCCGTTTGCAACACCAGCAGGAAGAGGGAGACGGGGTAGGGCTGTTTTCCCCCGGCACAAGGCAGGACACTTTTCACACAGGCAGTTTTTCTCCTCCTAAGCTCAGTGAAAGCACATCCCTCTCTGCTCTCCTGACGTGCCTGTGACTCACCACAGCTTGCCTGTCGCAAGTCGCAATTCTCTGCTATTCCTGAATAAACCTGTTTTGCTGGTAAAAATAACTGCCTTTTATTTTTGAGGTTGACGAGAGAGAGGAAAAAAAAGAGATGGAAAAGTCAGAAATAAAAATCTAAACTTGGAAATAGATAATAGAAGTAAATCCAGATACCATGTAAAAGGACTAATTTTAATTGGTGTGATGTAAAGAAGCATACTGTCAAGGTATGGAGCTGGGTAATCCCACAAGTAACAGAAGGATGTTACTGTTTCAAATGCATTTATAACTCCTGGGTCAGTGGAGGATGGAAAGAGGTTCTTAACCGGCTGAGTCTCCCAGCAGGTGGGGTGCAGGCCAAAGAGGCAAAGGCAGATGATGGTGTTGAGTTCAGGGCCAGGCAGCTTCACACTGACCCTTGACGGGCCCACCTTCCGCAGAGCAGGACTCCCCACGCAAGTTGTTTTGTTCAGGGCAGTGACGCCCAATGGCTTATGCGTCTGAGCTTTGTACACATGAAGTTTCAGAGCACTCGCTTGAATTTCCACCCACTCTCCCCTTATCCCTTGACCAGAACATCCACTGTGGAGCTGGCAGCCTCAGAAACCACCACGGTTGAGACCAGAGAACACGCTTCATAGTTCCAAGTTCACCTGGGCGCCCTGGGCTTGAGCCACCTGAGCCACCAGGCATTTCATCTTTAAATAGTTCAGGGCGCTTTCAGATGGCATGGCTAGGGTGTTGTGGGTAAACAGATGCAGGAAGCCAGGGGCACTGGTGGGCGACCCCGACTGTCTCCCTGAGCTCTACCAGGGGGACGTCATCGCCCCTGCAGGGTTTCCAGGGCAAGAATCCAAGCCCAACCCGCAGACACTGCTGCACACTGGCAAGGGACTGCAGGAGGGGACAGGGCAGGAGTCCTCTAACTGCGAAGGACACAGCAGTGAGGTATCACTGCGGGGGCCCAAGCACCCTATAAAACCAAACTCCAGCCATTCCTCCCACACGAGGAAACGGACCCGCGTGTTGGACTCGGGTGTTCAGAATTAGAACCGCACCTCAGAGGTCCCTCAGCTGGTCACTTGAGGACAGGCGAAATGTGTGCAGGCCCGTCTTCATGGAAACGCCGGAAAGCAGCCCGGGGGGCGCACAGCCGTGTCCCGCGGGGGACGCCGCGCCCGCTGCAGGCCGACGCCGCGGCTCGGGCCGCAGGTCCGCTGGGCTGCCGGGCGGCCTGGCCCGCTCTCGGGGCTGCCCTCCCTGGACTGCAGCACGGCCCTCGGCCGCACCCGGCTGCCGCCCTCTGTGCCCCCGTCCGCGTTCTCCTCGGGCGGCTCCCGCCCTCCGCCGGTTGCGAAGCGAGCCTCAAGCGGGCGGCGCACCTCCCCGCCAGGCCCGCGGGGGCGCCCCTTCCCAGGGCTTCGGCGGAGGGCGGGCTGGCGGACGGGGCGCGGCCCGGGGCGAGCGGGGCGGCTCCGGGGCGCGCGCGTGCTCCCCGGCCTCTCAGGGCGCGGCGGGGCCGGCCCCTCCGCGCTGCGGCCCGCGGCCAGAGGCGCCCCTGCCTGCGCCGTCGGCGCCCGGGGCGCGGAGCCCCTGCGGCCGGCGCGGCGCCCCCTGGCGGCGGGGCGGGCGCGCGTGCGCCCTCTGCCGGCGCCGTGGCCCCGCCGCCCTCACCCGGACCAGCTCGTCCGCGCTGCGGGGCCGCCCGCCAGCAGGCGCCGCTGTGGGCGAGCTTTCACAGCCGCCCAGCTCCGGGGCTCGAAGGGCCCGGGCCCGGCGCGGGGCGCCTCTCCGAGAGCCGCGCTGGCATCGCCCCGCCGCCCCACCTGCAGGCCGGGCCGGACGGGGCGGGCTTCTTGGTCTTGTCGCGCCCCGGCCCCTGGGGACTCGGAGCCCCGAGGGCCTCAGAGCGGCGGGCGGGGGGCCCGGAAGCGGGGCGCCGCCTCCCGGGACCGAGGCCCGCTGACACCCTGCGAGGCCTGGCCTGCGTCCCCCCCCCGCGCCGGGGCCAGGCGGGCCCTGCCCGCCCGAGGGCACCGCACCCGGCGACGGCGGCCTGGGGACGCGGGAGGAGGACCGCAGCGCCTTCCGTGAGGCCGGCGCGGCAGCGCGGAGCTGCGGCTGGCCCGAGGCCTGCAGCCCTCGGCCCTGGGACAGCGGGTGCTGGGGGTCCCCCCGCCCAGAGTCAGGGGAGCTCTGCTTGCGGGAGGCGCTCCTGGAACTGGGTGGGGGCGTCGGGACACCGAGCCTCTGCGAGACTGCTCAGGAGGGCCCTGGCAACGCGTTTCCTGAGTCGGGGTCACACTCAGAACGGAGGCTGCGGGGGGCAGCGGATGTACAGCTGGGCCTGGACTTCCTCGCCTGCCCCTCGGGCTCCTGAGGGTGCTCGCGGGCCCCTGCTCGGCCTGACCTGAGGCGGCCCGGGGTCCCCCCTCCCGGTCCCCTGCTCCTGACAACCCCTTCCCGGCTTTCTGAAGATGTGTTGTAGGCTTTTTGCACCAGCGTGTGTTCTTATCCCTATGGAAAGTCAGTGAGGCGCCCCTAAAGCAGGACCAGGTGTCTGTGAGCAGAGGGAGGGGCCTATCAGGGCCCCTGAGTGCCCCTCACTGGCCAGGCCGCAGGCAGGACTGCTTAGACGTGGGCCTCAGATCCCTCACGCCCTGCCTTGGGCTCTGCCTGGGTCCTGTGGGGCGGGAAATGAGGCCTGGTCTCCCGCCCAGATGGGGTAAGAACTGGCTCCGTCAGGCACCCAGCCTGAGCCGCTGCATCCGGCGAGGAAGATGCAGCCAGCCCCCCTGCCCAGTCACTGCACGCGGGAAGGGGATGCCGCGGCCAGCACTGGATCCACCGGACGCTAGTGAGCGGACACGCCCGCAGCACCTGCAGGACATCCGCATGTCCGCAGCCTGCTCTCTGGCCCGGGAGGCTGGACACGTGTGGAAGCACGGGAAGCCCAGGTTGGGCTGTGGCTGGTGCTGGCGGCACCCACCGCTTCCCTGGGGCTGCCGTGTAGTCCGGGTGTGGATCTGGGGCTAGAAGCCTGAGCCGCCGGCCCTGCCACGCTGGCGCCTCACGTTGCCACCTGACGTCTTTTGCAGCCTCCTCTGACTCTGATCTGTGTCTAGCCCAGCAGGTGGGGGGAATCAGCCTTGATGCTCTGCTTGTTCTTCGATGCCTGAGCACGGCTTTCCAGCCGGGAGGGGCTCCCGCTGGCCTCCTGCCCCTTCTCCAGTTCCGCCCGGACCTGCCCAAGGCCTAGAGAGCTGGGGGCAGTGGCTGGGAGCTGGCAGCTCGTGCTGCCCCTTCAGAGGGACTGTCCCGATGCTGTCTCCGTGTCACCTGCGGGCCTGAAGCATCCCCAGGCTGAGGTCTTTCTTAAACGGCGCATTTTCTGTTTGTCATCAATTTGAATAACAGCTGCTTTTCTTTCTTTTTTGCTTTTCTTTTTTAAAATTTATTTTTGCTGATACACAGAAGACAACATAGCAGTCTCGGGGCACAGCACAATGATCTGGTACGAGTGTGTATTGCCAGTAAGTGGGGTTCTGCTGGGCGGAGGCTGTCTCAATCTTCCAGCGTCCTTGCCTCCTTCCAAGGTAAAGCAGAGGTGCCTCCGCCCACAGGGGGCCAGGATTGGCCCCCACACGGGTCCCGGGGGGGCCAACGCCCCTACGAGTGTTCGGGGCCCTGGATCGGCCCGAAGGAGAGGCGAGCCACGCCACCTTGGGGCTCTGACTGCAGCTGCTGGGAGTGTGTTCCCCCTCCCGCTGGCACCAGAGGGCAGTGGAGGCCGGGGCTGTCCCCTCCAGGCCGGTGGTGAGCCTTACCAGGGCTCCACCCAGCACCTTACGACCATGCAGGGTCCCAGAGCCAGGATCCCAAACAGTGGACACCTGAAATCATTATAAAGTGCCTGTGAGCCTCTTAGGCAAGAAGGCCCATAGCTTTTTATCCTCAAAGGGATCCCCACAGAGAGAGAAACTGTTAGGGGAAGCACGCTGACTGACACCACCCACCCTGGCCGGCACCATAGCAACCATTTGCATGAGTTGTTTTAAGACAGGAGGTCCTGGTAAGGAACCTGGAACTAATAAGCCTCCATCAACTGGAAGAGTTTGGGAAAGGTCAAAAGGAGACCACGTCCCAGAATCCTCTCTGGCATTCATCTTGGCTGAACAAGCTGTGCCCACCAGGAAGGACTCTGAGTCAGAATGATTGGCTAAGGACAACCTGGAAACTAGTCCCATCACCGTAAAACCCGAGACTGCGAGCCACGCGGCCGAGCGGTTCTCCTGGGCCCCCTTGCCCTGCTGCTCTCCACCCGGGTGCCCTTTCCCAGTAAAATCTCGTGCTTTGTCAGCACATGTGTCTCCTCGGACAATTCATTTCTGAGTGTTAGACAAGAGCCCAGTTGCAGGCCCTGGAAGGGGTCCCCTTTCCTGCGACAGAACCACTGATTGAGGGCCCAGCTGCCTGCGGTCTGAGGGATCAGTGTGTTCGCAGCAAAAAGGCCCAACACGAACCACAGGCTGGACCGGACTTCCTTCTGGCACAGCCCAGGGTCCAGGTGGTTTGAGAGGCTCTTGCAGCGAGACAGGAGTGGGCCCAAGGTGGGGTCTGTGATGTGGGCCTGAGTCTTCATGCTCTGATTTCCGGACACACTTCTAGAGTCAATGTGTGTGTGCCCGCCACTGAGCGTCTGTGAGCCCAGCTTGATTCAGCCCTGGGAGGGGTGTGCTGAGAGGGTGGCGCCCAGCTGCCCTCTGACCCCCGTGGTGCCCCTACGGGAGCTGTCATCTGGCGGTGGGTCTGGCCCCCAGCCTCCCGTGTCCCTGCAGGTCCGAGGGCAGAGGCCCGCTGGCCCCGGCTCGACGCGGCCCTTGGCTGTACTGGTTTGTCAGTCTTAGGCCAGCTCCGGCCCGGGCCTGGGTCTTCCTTACCTGCACCCCTTTCCTAACTGGCTCTTCCTTACCTGCACCCTTTTCCATTTTAGGGAACAGTTTCCCTGCTAGAGCTGTTCAGTTTCTACTTGAGAACCTTTAAACTGCCTGGCTCCCCTAGGACTCCAGGGGCTCGGGGTAGAGGGGCAGTTAAGGTCCGAGAGGAAGTGGGGCGGTCACAGAAAGCTGCCCGGCACCTCCTCAGGGATCTGGGTCTGTGTCGGGTGGGTGTGCCCAGCCTGCTCTGCTGGGACCTCGTTGGACACAGGAGCTGGCACTCTGCTCTCTTTCTGCCTCTGCTTTTCCCCTGCTGGGTGCATGAATTCACACCTATTAGCAATTCTGTTCGTTCGGAGCATCAGGGAGAGACCAGCCCTCACCACACAGGAGCCCAGGCAGCCGGAAGGAACCTGAGCCGAGCCCTCCTGTGCTTTGGTGTCAGACAGTGAGTCAGTCAGTGGTGGGCAGAGCAAGCTGTGAGATTCATCTGCACCAACTCACAGCCGCCGCTTCCTCCCCTCGTGATCCCAGAGTGGAGTAGAGTGAGCTGGGCTCTGTTCCTACCCCCCATCATTTTTGTGTTTTTTAGATAATCAGGGAGAATCTGTTAAGTCAGTGCTGGACCCCACCTCCAAACCCCACATGGGCCAAGTCCTTTCCCAGGGAGAGCCTTGCACAGGTTCCATTCTTTTATTCATGTTAAGTCACGTAGCTGCGCCAGGTCTTAGTTGCAGATCACTCCGATCTTTGGCGTGGCAGCTGGCGTCTTTGCGGCATGTGGGATCTAGCTCCCTGACCAGGGATCGCAGCCAGGGCCCCACGCGTTGGGGGCTCAGAGTCTCAGCCACTGGACCACCAGCGAAGTCCCCCGGGCTCCTTTCCAACTATGGAGCCCGTGGTGGGGTGAGGACGGAAAGGGAAAGCATTGCCTTTGGAGTTGTGTCCTGAACCAGGGACACCTGCAGCCCGCAGATGCTCTGCCCAGGGCATGATGTGAGCCCTCCCCGGCGGGTGGGGTCCGCGAAGCTGCTGCCGTGGGGCTGGGGCCCTGGGGCCGCCGTCCTGGCTGCAGCAGAGTCCGAACTCAGGGGACTTCCCCCCCGTATCCCCTTACTCTTCGTGCCTGACCCTGCCCTGGGAGCCGTGGGAAGTCGGCTCCCTGCAGGCCTGCCCGTGATCCAGGACAGGAGACAGAGGACGTTAGTCCCAGTGATGGGACGATGGGAAGGTGAGGGGCCCTGCGCTCGGAGGGCTGTGGCAGGGTGGGAGGCGGCACCTGGCTTCAGACTCTCTCTGCCTGGGGTGGCTGAGAACTGTTCCCCTGTGACCCTTTCAACAGTCTTCCTCCTCTCACGCGTGCCCCCATCCTCCCTGGAGAGAGGCTGCGACGGGTCAGCGCTGTGCCCGGGGCCTCCTGCCTACAGAGGGGCTCTCCCTGTTCCCTTCTTCCCTCCTTAAAGCCCCCTGGAGCTGGGGTGAGAAAGGGGCAGATGTGGGTGGGGGGCACAGGGGGCCCCACCCGGCCGAGGGCAGGCTCCCGGGAGCCAGACGCTGGCGGTGGCGGGGTGCTTGAGGCCGAGCCGGGGGTAGGCAAAAGTGTGGGCAACACGGGCACGTTTATGCTCAGATGATGCTGAGTCCAGTTGTTTGCAGCTGAAACTGGAAGAGAGGGAGCTGGGGAAGAGTCGAGAGCTGGACAACCTTGACTTGGCACTTTTCTTTCAAATACTCCTCCTGCATTTCTGCATGCCTCGGTTTATTCTAGACGCTACAGGGAACCAGTGGGGAACAAAAGGGTTGAACTTCCTCCTGCATGAAGCCTTCAGGTGCCTGCGCTTGGGGAGAGCCTGTCCTCCGAGCAGCGGCTGTCAGCCTGCAGTGGTGCGGTGGGGCCTCCCGGGTTGCCATGCTGGTGGGCAGAGACCACGGTGCTGCTCTGCGCCCTACCAAACGCAGGGTGCCTGTCTGTGCAGAGGAGGGCAGTGACCCTCTGAGACCTCGAGTCTAGGGATTAAGGTTCAAGGCGAGGTCATAAAAGGCGATCACCCCTGTGTTCCTGACAGCTCACCCCCTCCAGCGTGGTCGGCTCGTCACCCCCGGGAGACAGAGCTGGTGACTTAACGCCTGCTCAGAAGGGCCTGGCGGGGCCCCCCAAAGAGCAGCATTCCCCCCATGCTCTCTCCCCGCCACCCTCGGAAAGAAAGCCGGGTGAGGGGGGCCCCTGGGAGGGGATGCTCTCCTCCGGCCCCTCCTGGTCTGTGAGCTGAGGGTGTGGGCTAGATCCCAGACGTCCCTGCGTCTCTCTGGAGGAAGACATGGGGTCCAGGCTACGAGGACACAGCCGAAGGCAGGCTGAATGAGGTTCTTCCCTGGCAAGCCGGGGCGGCCTCTCCTGGGAGAGGCATGCAGGATTCCATGCGGCAGCCCCTGCCGGGAGGCGGCTAACCCCAGCCCACTCGGTCGTCTCCTCTAGAGAGGAACCCAGTGGGGTCAGCGGTTAAGGCCCCGCAGAGGCGTGAGGGGCCATGTGGAAGTCCAGCTGTGTTATTCAGGGTTGAGAGTGCAGACTCTGAAGCCAGACTGGCCACACGTGGGCCCCGGACTTGCTGCTTCAGCACTGAGTGGCCCCATCGAGTCGCTGGGCCTGTTTCCTATCTGTAAACTGAGAGGCAGGGCTTCCTTGGTCCAGCGGTTAAGACCTCTCCTTCCAGGGCAGGGGCTGCGGGTTTGATTCCTGGTCAGGGAGCTGGGATCCCACGCGCCCTGCAGTCAAGAACCCAAAAGCATAAAACAGGAGCAATACTGTAACAAATTCAATTAAGACTTAAAAATGGTCCACATCAAAAACTTAATTAACAAATTAAAAAACAGATGGAAACAGTGGACCCACGACCACGGGCTGAGATGAGGATTAAGTGCCTGGACTGGGTCCTGGGCGCAGCAAGGCTGGCCCATCAGCAGCGGCCACGGGGCCTGGTCCGAGCGTCCTTCCACCGCCTCCCTGTGTCCAACGAGCCTCCGTGCCAACTCGGAGGAGTCCTTTCTGTGCTTCCCCCAGGCACTTCCTTTCCTCCAAATCTAGCTCTTTTGAAGACACTTGTTCTTGATAGTTCATGATCCCAACTTCCCCCGCCAAGGCCTCTTGCCACTCTTCTCGGGGTCTGGAGCCTCACGACTGTCCCTGAGAGTCCAGGCTTGGGCTGCACGCCCCCACCCACCCACCCACCCACCAAGCGCCCCTCAGGGCCTCCTGGCCAGACCCTCATCCCGCCTGAGCCCCCAGCAGCTTGGAGGTCCATCAGAGGGGACCCTTCCTCAGCTGCAGGCAGAGAGCTCTGTCCTCATTCCCAGCCACGCAGCTGGAGTGAGACCCAAATGTTTTACTGGAGTGACGGGTGGGGCTGGATCCTGGCAGCAGGACCTCCGACCAGAGGAGCGAAGTGTCAGTGACGGGCCTGTGGCCCTTGTCTCCTGATGAGTGACAACACCCCAGGGTCTGGTGCTGGCAACCACCCCACGGGTTGCCTCACGGTCCCCCAGGCAGGGTGTACTAGGGCCGCCCAGGCTGGCCGTACTCGCCCCTGCCTTCCATAAGGTGGCTGGACAACCCCGCCTCTGCCCAGGGCCCTCTCTACAGCACTGGGAACCTTCATTTGTAGAGGACCACTTCCAGAGGGTGAACAGAAGCCAGGGGACTGGAGGCGCCCAGGCTTAAGGCCTGGATGTGTTAGGTTGGACCCCAACCCCGGGGTTATGGACCTACCAGCCCTATAGCTCCCCGTGTCCTCCTCCGAAGGCTCTGGGCCTGCCTCCGGTCCCACCGTCCCTATCGCAACCCACAAGCTGAGAAGGAGCGGGGCTTACTCCTGAAAGTCAAGAAGAGGGTCCCTGCCTTGGACAGAGCCCGCGAGAGCCCTGCATGGGCGCCGTGCCCCCTTGCTGCCGCAGCGCCTCGTGGAACTCAGATCCGAGGTCCTGGCACCACCCCTGATCTGATAGGCCAGCATATGGGTGGAAAGGAGGCGGACAGGCCCACTCTGAGCTCTAGGGACCCCGGTGAGGCCCCCGACGGGCTGGAAGGTGAACAGATCTATCGTGCTGACCTCCTACTGAAGTGTGTGGCAGCCTGACACTCAGGCAGTGAGTCCCCTGCAGTCTCGGCTCTTTGGGGAGGTGACATTTTTGTTTTGCATGAGGAAACTGATATCCAGCCTGGACAGTCCCTGCTCCCGGGTTAGGGGGAGGGCTGGGAGAGCCAGGAGGTTGGCCGACAGGTTACCCCGACCATGCCTAGAAGAGCCCAAACCTGAAGGCAAGGTGAGAGGGCGATATCCCACGGTCTTCTGGGGTCACGAGGGCAAGGAGCAGACATGGCGGGCAGGGGAAGGCGAGAGGGAGGGCGGCAGGACAGCCCGGTGTCCGCTCAGGGGTGGTGCGGGGACAGGCGTGGGGCGGACGGTGCAGTGGGGACTTCAGGCTCAGGGAGGAGGGCCTGCCGGGCACCCCGCGAGGCCTGGGGGACAAGGGTGCAGGGAACAGCCAGGCAGCTCCGGGGCAGGAAGCGCGCTCCAGGACCCCGGCAGCAGGGCTGCACGAGGAGAGGGTCCCAGACGCAGAGCCGGCCAGGGCGGAGGTCGTGGGGAAGCGCAGGCCAGCGGAGCCCCGGCCCCTGGGAAGAGCCCTGGGGCGGCAGCTCCAGGGGGAGAGGCTGCAGGCGGGACAGCCCCGGGACCCGCCCGGCAGCAGGAGCCAGCGGGAGGGGCTCCTGAGAGTCCCGGGGCCTCACACACACAGACCCCACGCGCTTTCTCAGCAGCCCTGAGTGTCTGCATCCTACAGGCGAGACCATCTGGGACCCCAGAGGTCGGACCCCCCCCTCTGCCCCTAGTTCTCCTGCCCGCAGCGTGGAGGCCGCAGGGAGCCAGCTGCCCCCTGAGTGAGCTCGGCCTCGGGGCGGCGGCACTGCGTCCCGGAAATCCAGCAGGTCCCAGAGCGGCCGGCCAGCGAGGGGAGGAGACGCCCCCTCTCCGCCTTCCGGCTCCTTCCCGCTCTGACCGGTCTCCCCCCGGGACAGCCCTGCTGATAGCCCCGGACCACGGGGACGCTGTCGAGCCGGGAGGCCCTGGGGGCTCGCACGCTTCCCTCCGCTGTCGGCCGCCACCCCCGGGCAGCCTCCCCGGCCTCCCTCGCCCCGTCCCGAGGCTCCGCAGCGCCTCTCGGGGGTGGACAGGGGCCGCCCGCGGCCGGTCTGGAGAGGCTGACCCGGGCCGGGCGGCGGCCTGGGCGAGGGCGGGGAAGCCGAGGCCCGCTGCTGGAGCGCGCGGACGGGAGGGCGCGCCGGGCTGCGCGAAACCACTTTCAGTAAGCAATTCCAGGGGGCCCTGCTGTAAGCAGCGTACAGACCATTGTTTCAAAGCCCCGTTTTAGGTCTGTGAGTTTACGTCGATAAGGTAACCATCGTCAGAAATGGACAAGGCTGCAGAATTTGCCGTCGGACGTGCTGGGCTGACAGGTCCAGCCAGGGGCCGCCGAGGCTCGGCTGGAGGCCCCCGAGGATGGCGTGGACCGGGGCGCTGCCCGAACGTCCCCTCAGGTGAGGCTCTGACCCTGCCTGAAGGCGGGAGGAAGAGGTGGCAGAAAGGCCCGGAACGTTCCCACGTTCAGGGCTGGGTGGAGAAGCTGCGGCCGTGACCGAGACCGTGAGTAGTCAGAGAGGCATGCGGGCAACGCTTCGTTTCCGACCGACTGCGGAGAAGGCGGGGGACGGGGCGGGGGACGGGGCGGGGGACGGGGCGGGGGACGGGGCGGGGGACGGGGCGGGGGACGGGGCGGGGGACGGGGCGGGGGACGGGGCGGGGGACGGGGCGGGGCGCCCGGCCGCGCGGAGGCCCTTCGCGTCTTGTGGGTTTTCCCGCGTGTCTCCTTGTGCGCATTGATCGGTTTTGCTGTGCCGGGTCTTCGTTGCGGCGCGTGGGGCCCTTTTTTGTGTGTTTTAGTAACAGCATGTGAACTCTGCTGTGGCACGTGGGATCTAGCTCGATCCCTGAGCAGCGATCGAACCCGGGCCCCCTGCACTGGGAGTGCGGAGGCTTAGCCACCCGACGTCCAGGGAAGCCCCCATCTTGTTAGTTCTCATGGTTCCCCGGCCTGACCCCCTCCAGCTACCTCACCGGGGTGCCTGGGGTGACCTCCCCAAAGCACCCACAGCCGCTTCCTCTCCTGCTCAGGACCGCTGTGACCCTCTGTTGCCGCCAGGGTATTGTAAACCCTTTCACTGGCTTCTACAGCTTTAAACAAGTAACTGCTTTGTTGAGACATAATTCACATACCCCAAAATTCACTCTTCTTAAAGTATACAATTCAGTGGTCCTCAGTATGTTCAGAGTGCAACCATTACCACAGTCAGCTTTTCCTCGCCCGCAGATACGAGTCCCTTTGGACTTGCTGATTGTAGGCGTCTCATACAAGTGGGGCCGTAAGCGCTCTGGCCTTTGTGACTGGTTTCCTTGATGCCGCACAGTGTTTCAAAGGTTCCTGCGTGCTGCAGCGAACCTGTGTGTTCCAGCCCTTCTCCTGGCCGAGCAGTTCTCTCATCTTACAATACACACCGTGTTTCACTAACCCGTTCCTCAGGGATGGACTTGTGGATTGTCTCCACATTCGGGCTATTACCATGTTGCTATGACCATTCTGGTGAAAGCCCTCGTGTGGATAAACGTTTTATTTTCTTAAGTACATACAGACCTAGGAGTGACGCTGCTGGATCGTGTGGTAACTCCAACATTTTGAGAATTGTTAAACATTTTCCAAAGCGGCTGCCCCATTTTACAGCTCTGCTAAGTATGCATGTGCTATGGTGTTGGAGAAGACTCTTGAGAGTCCCTTGGATACAAGGAGATCAGCCTGTTAGTCCTGAAGGAGATCAGCCCTGAATACTCACTGGGAGGATTGATGCTGAAGCTGGAGCTCCAATACTTGCTCACCGGACGTGAAGAGCCGACTCACTGGAAAAGACCCCGATGTTGGGAAAGATTGAGGGTGGAAGAAGGGGACGACAGAGGATGAGATGGTTGGACGGCATCACCGACTCAATGGACATGAGTGTGGGTGAACTGCAGGAGTTGGTGATGGACAGGGAGGCCTGGCGTGCTGCAGTCCATGGGGTTGCAGAGTCAGACAGCTTAGTGACTGAACACAACAGTAGCACGTATGAGGCTCCAGTTTCTCCACACCTCACCAGCACTTACTTCCTGTTTTTTAAATAGCCATCCTCGTGGGCGTGCAGTGGTGTTTCAGTGTGGTTTTGATTCGCATTTCCCCAGTGACTACCCGTGGGTGCCTTTCCACTCGCTTGTTGGCCATTTGTGTATCTTTTTCAGAGAAATGTCTATTCAAACCCTTTGCCCATTTACAGTTGTGTTGTCTCTTTATTATTGTGAGTGAGCTTTCTTTATATATTCTGGATATCCATCTCTCATCGGACATGACTTGCAGATGGTTTTCTTCCCTTCTGTGGGTTCTCTCATCACTCTCTTGACAGTGTCCTGTGAACCATAAGCCCAACTTATCTGGGGCGTCCCTGGTGGCTCACTGGTAAAGAATCCACCTGCAAGGCAGGAGATGTGGGGTCAATCCCTGCGCTGGGAAGATCCCCTGGAAAAGGAAATGGCAACCCACCCCAGTGTTCTTGCCTGGGAAATCCCATGGAGAGAGGAGCCTGGCGGGCTACAGTCCATGGGGTCCCAAGAGTCGAACACGACTCAACAACTAAACCACCAGCCACGACCAGCAACTTATTTATCCTTCAGTGACTTGTGCTTTTGGTGTCATGTCTGAGAATCTGCCGCCTAACCAAGGTCGCAACAATTCACACTTCTGTTTTCTTCTAAGAGCTTTTTTGTTTTTAGCTCCTCCGTCTGGGTGTAGATCCATTCTGGGTTCATCTTTCATGTGAGGTAGGAGCCGCGCTTCACTCCCTGGCACGTGGACAGGCAGCTGTCCCAGCACCGCTTGTTGCAAAGGTCATCCTTTCCCCCACTGAGCTGCCCACGGCCTTTTGTAAACCGGTTCGTAGTCCTGCGGCTGCATCTTCCGCCTCACTCCTACTCCAGCTCGCCCTCCACTTCCAGCCCCATGGCATGAGTGGTCTCCCCGATGAGTCAAGCTCCTTCTCACTTCTGGCCCACTTCCCTACATGCTATTCTTTTACTGGGAAATCTTCCTGAACCTTCCTCGTCACCTGGCTTTCTTCTCCGAAAATCTGGTGGGTCAGGTTTAGATGTCGTGACTTCCAGAAAGCCTTTCCTAAGCTCCCAGTGAAGTTTTAACACAGGGCCATACTCCCCAGGGGTCCTGTACTTCTTAACCCCAAGAGGAGCTCCTTTGGTCCCTGGAACATGGTCTTGCGAGCCTGCTAAGTCCCTTCAGGCGTGTCTGACTCTGTGCGGCCCCGTGGACTGTAGCCTAGAATACTGGGGCACCCTCAGTAATACTTGCCACACCCTCCTCCAGGGGATCTTCCTGACCCAGGGATTGAACCTACACGAGCCTCCTGCATTGGCAGGTGAGCTCTTTACCATTAGCGCCACCTGGGAAGCCCGGGACATAGTAGGGATTCAGTGATTCTGATGAGTGGACGAATCCCAGGAGTCGAGAGGAAGACTGATTTGCACTGTGTGTTGCTGCAGAGAGTAAGGAGACAGACCTGGCAACCCCTCCAGGTGTGACTGCTTTTCTCGTTACAAACAGGGAGGAGTCTCAGCAGCACTGGGATTCAGAAGCCGGCGTGGGGTGAGGAGTGAGCACCAAGGAGAAGGCGATGCTTTGGTGGGAAACTGCTCATTCTGCAGTCGTCTGAGGGAAGGCGGGAGCTGGGCTGGCGCCACAGAACAGCTCAGAAAGACAGGGTCAAGGGCTCCGTTTCACTTCTGCGCATGTGTCTGTGAACTCCAGAGCCTCGGGGAGTTTAACTTCTCAGGAGAGACCCTTTCTTAGCTGCTTCTGTGTGAATTCCAGGGCCTGGCCATGATTTCCCCCCCGGTTACCCCTCCCCTCCCGGTGGGAGAACACACACCATCATCCTGTCCTTGAGCTGACCTCAGCACCCCAGGAATAGAAAGGTTCTGGGAGCGACCAGGGCCTTGTCCCAAATTGGTCTAAGCTACATCTGGCCCAGGAAAAGACAGCCTGTGAAGAGTCCCTTGTTTGGGCAGAAAAAGGAAGGAGCAGGTGGAGCATCTTGTTGGCACCACACTGTCTTCCCTCTCTGCCCCTCATTCCCTGGCATGACCCCCCCCCCCCCACCGCCGCCCCCAGATCACTCAGACAGGCTAGAATGATGTGGCTGCAAGATTTTAATTTTTCGGTGTCTTCCTCGTCTGTCTTCATCCCGAGCGGCCCGCGTCTCTGGCATGCTCCTCCCAGAGGTAAATGTGCCTGACGATGAGCCCGCCCGCCTGGTTGGCGTTTGCCAGCAGCCTCACGCAGCTCACCTGGTGCCCCACGGACCTGGGCACTACCTCCTGATCCAGCTGCCCCTCTAGGAGGCGGCCCAGCAGGACGAAGCTGGAGCAGCGCTGCGGCATGCCCTCGGGCCCGTAGCCCAGCTCCACCTGCCCCCTCTCCAGGGCGTACCTGCCCTCCACGATGGTGCCCGTCAGCACCTGCACCCTCCTCAGGTCGGCCGGCTGGTTCAGGATGACGGTCAGGTGGTTGCCGGCACTCACATTCTGGGTCCAGAAGAAGGACTCATCCAGAGTGTAGGCCTCCCAGGGGGAGTGGACCTCGAACACCTTCATGTCGGTGAAGGCGGCTCCCGGCGGGTTGTCAGGGCCGTAGGGGCTCTTTCTGTGCGCGCCCGAGGCCTTCGGCCTGTCCTTCCGGGGGTAGTAGGGGGCCCTGCGGTAGAAGAGGAAGGGCGTGCACAGGATGGGGTCCTTCTGGGCCAGGAGGACGCGGAAGTGGGCGAGCAGCCTGTCGAGGGGCTTCTCCCGGCAGAAGAGGAGCAGGAAGTGGGCCAGCGTCGGCAGGTCGCGGCTGCGGAAGAGCTTGCCCAGGACGCCCAGGTTGGCGAACTCCAGGAAGGCCCAGGGCTGAGACCGCAGCGCGTCCACCTTCCACTGCAAGTGGCTGATGAAGCTGGGGGCGCAGAAGGCGTTGCCCTCCAGCAGCAGGAAGTACTCCGAGAGCTTCGAGGCGGAGCTCACGAGGAAGGCGTGATCCACGTTCTGCTCGGAGTAGAGCTCCCGCCCGGAGGCCCCGGCGGCCCCGGCGCCCGCGGGCGGGTAGGCGTCTGGGGGGGCGTGGATCAGCAGCAGCTGCCCCGCCAAGATCTGCGGGCTGAAGAGGCTGGAAACGTGCAGGACGGTCTCCCCGAGCCAGGCGGGGTCGGCGCCCGCCAGGTGGACCAGCACCGTGAGGCGGTCCTGCTCCACCTTCGAGGTGGCGCGGAACACCGAGAGGAGCGTGTGCAGCAGGCCGCTGGGGTCGGGCCCCGGCCGGGGCCGCGAGGAGATGCCCACCGTCAGCCACGCTGGGGAGGCAAGCGGCGGCGTCAGGGGGCTGGCGCCGGCTCTCTCCCGCCCGCCCCCCTGGAGTGGGCTGCAGACCCTTGCTGTGGGGAGTGCGGCCCCACCGGGGCTCTGCGCTTGGACGCCGTCAGCAGGTGCCTGGTGTGCGCGGAAGCCTGAGGAGCCCTGAGCCAGGGTGCTGAGCCTCGCGGCCGCCGAGGCTTCCTGGAGCCACGGTTCTACCGCCCGCGGTTTAAGTGATCAGCACACGTATTAGCTGCTTTTACATTCACTGTCATTCCTTCTGATTTTACCTAGCTCATCTTCACAAAGCTTTCCTTTAAAGATCTCCTGGAAGGAGCCCTCTCCTGGAAGTCAGGAGCCCGAGCCCGCTTCAGCTCTGTGGGGCCCGCGTGGCTCCTGGAGTCCCGGCACCCCTGAGCTGCGATCTGGGCAAGTCGGGCTGTGCGCCCCGAAGGCCCCCCTCTCCCAGGTACTTTCAGGCCCTCTTCCGGGGGCAGCCACTTTATCTTCCCCCTCCTTGCTCCTCATCCCTGAGACCAGATGCCCTGACGGGGAGAGGACTGTCTGCCCGGCCCACGGACTCCCAGGCACCCTGCCCTCTCTCCCTGCCTCGTCTCTCCGAGTCCCCACCTTCTTCTTCCTCTTTCCCTCTATTTCTGCCCACACCACGTGGCATTCAGGATCTTGGTGCCCTGGGCAGGGACCGAGCCCACGCCCCTCGCAGTAGACGCGCAGAGTCCTCACCGCTGGACACCAGGGAGCCCCCCGCCCTCCCTCCTCTTGACCCTCTTGATCCCGGGGACCCACTGCCCTCCGTCCTCTTGACCCGCTCGATCCCGGGGACCCACTGCCCTCCGTCCTCTTGACCCGCTCGATCCCGGGGACCCCCTGGAGCTCACTCTTCCTCTGCTGGAGTCTTGCCAGGTATTTGGAGGTGAGGTTCTGCCAGTCTTCTGGCGGTCCCAGGTCCCTCCTTCTCCTGTGGCTGTCCTCCTGGGGCACTGGCAGAGGCAACATCTGGTCCTTCTGCCATAGAAAGCACAGGCTTTATCGCTAGTGGTCTCTCCAGAGCTCCTCCGGGGAAAGAGTGGGTCACTCCCCCCAGAGTGAGCCCAGAGCGGTATCAGGACCTCTGACCACCGACCAGAGTATCCAGGGCTCACACAGTACTTGCTGTGTTCCTTAGCTTAACACATATGGGGGGAGGGACAGGGAATCAGCTTCTCTGTGGACCAGTGGGTCCAGCCAGGTCCACACCCTCCCCTTGGAGCCTCCTGCGCTCCCGTGAGGGGGATGGGTGCTGTTCACAGCCCCCACCCCCCCGAACCCACACAGCGAGGGCTAGGCCGCTACTTGGACCTTGACAGCCATCCTGTCCTGGTCGTCGTCAACTTCCCTGGGCACTTCCAGCGTGAACAGGAGCCACAGGACCCCGAGGCCCACCGAGACAACGCAGCAGCGCCGGAGGGGACAGTGCATGGCGGCTCCTGGGCGAGAGGGGGACAGGCCGGCATGGCTCCCCCGTCCACACCTCACCCCCTGTCTCCTGCAGGCCCACCCCTCCCAGCCGTCCTCTGTCCACTGCGCACTCAGTCCCCACGCCTGCCCTCTGTCTGAGCCGGGACCAGAGCCCGCTTCCTGGCCGGCAGGGGGGAGGCTGCCTGCCCCGGGCCCTCTGTTGCCCTCTCTGTGCAGGTCTAGAGATTTCAGTTCTCCAAGTTTTCCCTGCTCCAGTGATCACGGTCTGCTGGGCCTTCATTGGTGAAGCCCATTTATCTTAGAAAACAGATGGTTACCACCCACTCCTACTTTTTTAAACAAAAGTCAAACTATTTATTAAAATAGCTGAACTTGAAGTGTAGCTAAGTGCTAAGCAGTTTGATGCCTTTCCTACTTTTTGTAAAGGACGTCCTTAATTTATTCCAACCCTTAATCTTATTCACAGACCTTGATTAGAACATAATTCTGTTAACTCAGAGCAAAAGAAAAATTCTTTCGGGACTGATGGGCTGCAGGAATTCAGACTGGCTCAGCCTCCAGAGCACTCGTATGCTGCTTTTTCCCTGTCTGTGTCTTTCCTCCAGGGAGAATGTGTTTTTCTGATTGTTTCTAAATGATCAGAAGAAAGGCTTTAATATACCTTGTCTCCCACGTGTGATCCTTTCTCTGCAGTCAGTACACAAAAGAAAAGAAATTGTCATCAGTAATTATGATGCTCCCAAGACTATGATATTCTCTAATTTCCCCCATTTTCATGGCTCCCTGCCACTTTACTATTTTGATAGAGGTTACCATGCTTTTCTGCCTTAGCCATTTAGCGTTTTGATAAGAGTTATAAAAACAGTACTTATTCAGCAGGAAGACTTAGACTTTTCTTACCTGGCTTTCTTAAGCCAGGACTTTTAGCCCGATGGGTAATTCAGATACAAATCAGTACATGTGACGGAAATAGGCTTGTTTTTTGTAGACCATAAATACATAGATACATATATTGAATAAAAGGCTTTACAACGACAGCCGGAGGCATTCACCCTCAAGTACACAGCCCTGTTCCCTCTGCTCCTGGCGTGCGGGTTACCTGTCACTCACTGGCGGCCCCTGTGGGGGGGTGGGGGGTGCACTGCCCTGTTGCAGCCCTGAGCCGGTCAGGCTCCTGGACGAGCAGGAGAGGAGCTGGGGTTCCGGAGGACCGGGCATTGCAAACTAGGCCCCTTCCCCGGTGCGCTGGCCTTGAGCTAGGCTCCCTCTGCGATGCTGCTCCGTGTCCCAGCCCGCTGCCCCGTCGTCAGGGGGACCCCTGGCCAGGACGCACCCGTGGGCTGGGCTTGTCTGGGAGGCCCGGACTGGGTCCCTCCTGCCCGGGTGGCTGGCTCCCTGCTCTCGCCCCGTGAGGACGCTCTTTCCTCCTGCCATCTGCCCATGCTTCTTGCCCTACTGGGCCATTCCCGTCACTGTCAAAAGGACACCAACCGTCTCCCAGTGGGTAAAGCAGCAACACCCCCACCCCACCGAAGAAATGTCCTTTCCAAGTCCTGCCCCCTGCCTCTGCAGCCGCGCTAGAATCTCTGTCGCCCTGAATCAGCCCACTTCATCTCACACTCCCTCTCCTCGTCTTCCTCAGCCTCCTCCTGCTCCAGACACTTTGCCCGGCTCGGCTCTTGCTGCTGACTCTCCCCTCCCAGGCTCTTTCCTTTGCTTCTCCTCTTCCTCGCCAGCCCCGTCGGGTGCCCCAGGGCTCTGACCCAGCCCCGTGACTTTACTGTGTACACTACTCGTGAACACGTGTGCGCCCATGTGCGTGTATACATACACGTATGCAGTTGTGTATATATCCACCATTTCATATATACTCCTAAGGCTGGTCTGACCTCCAGCCCTAGCTTCTTTCCTGAGCTCTGAAGGACGTGACGATTCACCGTCTCCACTTGGACAAGAGGTGTCTTCATTTTAACGGAGCTGAAGCAGAGCTACAGAGTCTTCCTACTTGCCAAATCTCTCCTCCCCAAGTTCTCCCCATCTCAGTAAATAGCACCACCATTTTCCCAGCTCCTCATGGGAAAAATCCTTGCTACGTCTCTCCCCTTAACACTCCATGCTCCACCTACCTAGTTCTGTTGTCTCGTCCTCCCCAAAGCATCTGGAATGCGACCCTCTCTCCGTGTCTGCCGCTACATCATCTCCTGCCCGGGCCACCGCCACCCCGACACAGGGGCCTTTTACCCTGGAGATCAAACTCCAGACCACGGCCTCCAAGGTCCTGCCTGACCTGGCCCTCTGTCTGCCTCGTGGACTCCATCTCCCACCCCCTACGCCGCCCCTCCTCCCCAAGCTGTTTGGGGGAGTGAGCATCCTTTGGACAAACCAAGCTGTTTCTTGAGTGCTGGCATTTGGTCTTCTTAGAACTTTCCTTCAGAGACTTTGCTTGAGCCGACTCCTCCCAACACACAGGGTCTTTATGCGGCCTCAGGTCATCATGGTTAAAACAGCTCTCACCTTCTCCCATCCTCCCATCAGCTACCATGCATTCCCTTCTCTGCATTCACTTCTACCAGAAGCTATCTTACTTGTGTGTGTTGCTGTCTCCAGTCACTAGGCTGAGGGCCAGGCCTTCGCTTCACTCCATGCCACATCCAGAGCGCTGCACAGTGCTGGCCCAGAGTGCTGGCTCGGCAAATATGTGTTGAGTCACAAGCTACTGGGACTCTGTGATGTGACAAGTGGTCACCTATCTCTTCAACAAACACATGCTGGGCTCCAGGGACGCTGCAGTGCCAGGAGAACAGGGCAGCTCACCGGAGAAGGGCACTACCTGGGCGACGGATAAGAGCTCAGAGTCTGGACTCACTCAGACTTGTTCTGCTAAACTTACTGGCCATGTGATCTTGGCCAAATGACTCAATCTCTCTGAAGCCCAGTTCCTCATCTAGAAACTAAAAGATAACGATGCTTACTCAGTGAAATCCTTACGAGGGTGAAAAGAAATCATCCACAGAAAAATGTCTGCTTATAGCCAGCACTCAATAAACGCAGGCAGTTTCGTGATAAGGGACGATGACCATTTTTCAACCATGGAGACCAGCACTGCCTTCCTTTCCGTCATATCTGAAAGGTCCCTCTTCCTTTATTCCTAAACCCCACCCAGATTTTACTTTTAGACTCTTAAACAGATGCACAGCATTTTGAGAACATTTCCGCGTCTTGACATCTAATTCCTGCATCTCTAAGTGCTTTAGAGGAGACAAACAGTAGTGAAAGAGAGGGAAAGACACATTTTTAAGTTGAAGGGTAGTAGACTTAAAGTGCAAATAAACGTTAAGCCCTGGCAGGCTCCTCCGCAGCGTGCAGAGAGGGGTGACCACCTGGGATGCTGTGTCTGTTGCCGCAGCGGGTCCTGGGTGCAGGCTCTGGACTTTGCTGGAAGTCAGAGCTCTCCTTCCAGCACAGAAGCATCATCTCGACCCCCGGCTGGGAGAGGGGAAAGGGTCTGGAGGGCACCTCTGTGCCCCCAGCATCCCTGGCTGGGCGTCCCCACTGGGGCTCCCTGGGCAACCATTGTTCTTCCTGAAGGTCAGCAGACTGACCACCCCACCCCCAGCCTCTCCAGGGAGGCGGCTCCACCCAGAACACACTTGGACCACAGGCCTGTCTGGTTGGCCCACACACTGTCTTTTTGAAATTAGATTGAACATTTTAAAATTAGGAGAGACTGTATAAACACTTAAGACATTTGCCTTTTCTTGAAAAATTGCACCTTGCTGTCACCCTGGCCTGAGCAGTGATGGGAAGTGCATTCTCTTCTTCAGAATTTTTTTCTGTCCCCTGTTAGTCATTTGAGTCTTTGGCCTCTGCTTTAGGTCTTGGGCGAGTCGGAGACTATGCTAGGTCCTGGCTTTATACTGGGGGCCTGTATGGGATACGATGGGAAAAGATGGAGCAGGAAGTGATCCCTCTAGTTGAAGGGCTGTGGGCAGAGGTAGGAGATGATGAATAGAGGATGGCAGACGAGTGAGGAATAAACCAAAGTAAACAGCAAACCAAAGAGATAAACAATGCAAACAGGCTGATGTGAGCTGGGCAGCCTGGGCTGGATGGAGAGGCGAGTCGGAGAGGAGCAGCGGCCAAGCCTGGAGGTGGGTGTGAACAGCTCCTTCATCTACCTCTTCTTGAAAGCTGCCAAACAGGAAAAGCTAACCCGCTAGCACCATGTTTCCAGCCAAGGGTCAGAATCTGTAATGGTTACGAAGCCTACTTCATGGGTCTCAACCAGCTCTGTGTAAGGGTGAGCACTGTTGTGTGAAACCATCAGAATGTAAGCAAAGGGGCTATAGATGGCAGTCCAGAGCGCAGGAGAGCGTCGGCGCTTAGCCGGGGGAGAATGGACACGTGTTGGCAGCTGAAGGGCCAGCTGGTGGTCAGATCTGGGATGGGGTTTCCATGTCCTCACGCCTCACCTTGGTGTTTAGGGAAGAGCACAGGGTCACCATTCCAGCCTGAGTTCTGTCACCGCCTGTGTGACTTTGCTGATCAGTTTCTTCATCTGAGAAATGGCTTCTGTTTATTAATATTCAGTTCAGTTCATTCAGTTCAGTCGCTCAGTCGTGTCCGACTCTTTGCGACCCCGTGAATCACAGCACGCCAGGCCTCCCTGTCCATCACCAACTCTCGGAGCTCACCCAAACTCATGTCCATCGAGTCAGTGATGCCATCCAGCCATCTCATCCTCGGTCGTCCCCTTCTCCTCCTGCCCCAAATCCCTCCCAGCATCAGGGTCTTTTCCAATGAGTCAACTCTTCACATGAGGTGGCCAAAGTACTGGAGTTTCAGCTTCAGCATCAGTCCTTCCAGTGAACGCCCAGGACTATCTCCTTTAGGATGGACTGGTTGGATCTCCTTGCAGTCCAAGGAACTCTCAAGAGTCTTCTCCAACACCACAGTTCAAAAGCATCAGTTCTTCAGCGCTCAGCTTTCTTCACAGTCCAACTCTCACATCCATACATGACCACTGGAAAAACCATAGCCTTGACTAGACGGACCTTTATTGGCAAAGTAATGTCTCTGCTTTTTAATATGCTGTCTAGGTTGGTCATAACTTTCCTTCCAAGGAGTAAACGTCTTTTAATTTCATGGCTGCAGTCACCATCTGCAGTGATTTTGGAGCCCCCAAAAATAAAGTCTGACATTGTTTCCACTGTTTTCCCGTCTAATTCCTACAAAGTGATGGGACCAGCTGCCATGATCTTCGTTTTCTGAATGTTGAGCTTTAAGCCAACTTTTTCACTCTCCTCTTTCACTATCATCAAGAGGCTTTTTAGCTCCTCTTCACTTTCTGCCATAAGGGTGGTGTCATCTGCATATCTGAGGTTATTGATATTTCTCCCGGCAATCTTGATTCCAGCTTGTGCTTCTTCCAGCCCAGTGTTTCTCATGATGTACTCTGCATATAAGTTAAATAAGCAGGGTGACAATATATAGCCTTGATGTACTCCTTTTCCTTTTGGGGACCAGTCTGTTGTTCCATGTTCAGTTCTAACTGTTGCTTCCTGACCTGCATATAGGTTTCTCAAGAGGCAGGTCAGGTGGTCTGGTATTCCCATCTCTTGAAGAATTTTCCACAGTTTATTTATTAATATTACCCATCTATTATACTTTGCTTTCCTGGTGGCTCACTGGTAAAGAATTCACCTGCCAAGCAGGAGACCCAGGTTTGATCCCTGGGTTGAAAGGATCCTCTGGAGAAGGAAATGGCAACCCATTCCAGTATTCTTGCCTGGGAAATCCCAAGGACAGAGGAGTCTGGCGGGCTATAGTCCATGGGGTTGCAAAACAGCCTTATAGGACTTGGCAACTAAACAACAACCCGTCTACTTTCACAGGCCAGGGTGTCCAACAGACTATGGATCACTCCAGCCACGGGCAGATCTGGTTCCCTGTGTCTCCAGGTGCCCCCTGTCAGGGGAGGGGAGAAAGGGAGCTGGTGTCAGGGTGGTCAGACCCTGTGCTGGACATGTGACAGGATTCCGTTGAGCGCCGGATTTCAAATGAGTGTGGTGGATTTGGGAGTGCTTCGGGAAGCTCTGAAGTAAAGTTTTATTCCTGTTCCAAGACCCCCCCCGCATTCAGAGAATTCCAAACACTCCGACCACCTGAGGGCCCCCAGGCCCTTTCTTAGGGTGATGGCAGCGGCCGCGGGGTGAACAGAGGCGTGTGCTTTTCTCTCTGCCTCTTCAGCTTTTCCCAGCATAGCCCAGAACCTCCAAAGCGGCCCAACCTGAATGGGAGGAAACACCCTTGGGGTGAGGACGGCGCCCCGCCCTGCCCCACGCCTCAGCCAGGTGACTCCAAGTCCTGACCCCAGGTCCCTCCGGGCTGAAGGGTTCCCACGACCGGACAGGAAGAGGGAATGGGGGAGAGAAAGGTAGTTATCAGGCGCCTTCCGAGGACCCAGACCCAGCTGCCCAGGGCCAGCTGCCCAGGGCCGAGCCCGCCCCCCGTCACGGTGGCAGTGGACCTGCAAGGACGGGCCCATGGCGGGGGGTGGGGCAGAACCGGGAGCAAGCGAGTCCCAAAGAGACTTCCGGCGGCACCGAGCGGGGCAGCGGAGAAGCGGGAATGACCAGGGCCCAGCCCAGTAGGTGGGCCCCGTGGTGCGATCTCTTCCTGCCTCCTCTGGGAGCCAGGTTCATCTCCTTGTCCGGTCCAAAACTCCATCCCCGGCCAGACGGAGCCACGGACCACCATAAAGGCCATCTTCTCCTCCCCTTCTGCTCGGGGCTGGAGGCCTTGGCTTCCCTCCCTTCCAGCGGTTTACAATCCCCAGGGTGAGAGGGCAGGGACCGGGGAGGGAAAAAGACAAACAAGTTAAAGGTGCAGGAACAGAGACACGTTGTGGGAGCGCACAAAATAAACCACGGAGGCCGCCGAGGCGGCAGCTCAGCCTGAGGTCTCAGGGTCTGCGGGTTTGTCTCCACGGGGGACATCCGACACCAGACATTCCAGGGCCCCCAGAGGGGTGGGGGATGACGACAGAGAACCAGAGGGAGGAGCCGAGCCGGACTGTGAGCAGGCCGGGAAGAGGCCTGTGCGTCGGGGAAATCAGAGGAAAGGAGGGCAGAGGGCAGGCCCACCAGGGCTGGGGAAAGACGGGTGGAGGGGAAGGGACGCCGCGCCGAGGGCAGGCGCACCGCGCGCCCCGGAAGCCGTGGGAGGCGGCGGCGGGCGCGAGCGGCCCTCCACGTGCGCTACGTGCCGCGCTGGCCGCCCTCGCTGGGGAGCCGGTCTCTCCGCTCCTGGAACCCAGTCGGGGGTGGGCGCGGGACCACGTTGTGCCCTGGGTTGCGAGTGTGCAGCGCAGCTTCCGGAAGGAACGCGGTGCGCCCCGACACCGGGCGGCCGGCCCGGGGCGCGGGCTGCGGGGCCGGGGTAGGCTTGGGGGAGGCCCGCAAGCTGAGCGGGGCGGGGAAGGGAGGACAGACACCCCAAGGCCGTGTGCTCGGCTCCAGGTAGGCACAGACGCTGCGACCAGAGGGTGAGCCCCGCGGGGCGGGGTGTCGTGCCGGGTGAGGAGGGGTTACTGGAGACGTGGCACCCGGATGCGGCTCGGCTCCGCTCCGGCCGCCGGCGCTACCCCTCGCCGGCCCCGGCCCGACCCCTCGCCGGCCCCGGCACGGGACGTGACGCCGGCCCGCCCCCGCCTCGCTGCCCTCCGCCCCGAGAACAGGACCTCCGGCCGCGAGCGAGCACGACCTCCGGGACGCCCGGCGGCCGCGGGGCAGACAATGCGGCGCGCGCCCCGCCCCCGAGCGCGGCGCCGGCCGGCCAGTCAGCGCCCGCGCCGGCCGGCCAATCAGCGCCCGCGGCCGGGCTCTTTAAAAAAAGAAGGGCCGGCGCGGCGCGGCTGTCAGCTGGAAGGATCCCTCCGCGCATGTAAACACGCATCATAAAGGGCCGAGAGCGCCTCCGCGTCCCCGCGGGCAAAGCGGCCCCTCCCAGCTCCCTTCGAGGCCCCGTCGCCGACCCTCCCTCAGCTGCAAGGCGCGTCTGTGGGGAGGGGCAGCTGCTGCTCTGTTTGCGGGCCACCGAATCCCGTGGCTCTGGGCTCTACCGGAAGTGGCGGACGCGGGGCGGGGAAGCTGCGGTGCGGGGGTGGCCCGAGGGTAGCCCGGGGGTAGCTGGGGACGGGCGCGCTGTCCTGCTTCTCGGCCGGAATCCGTACGTGTCTGGAGTTCGTCTCGGAGTTTTGCCTACCTGGCTCGGAGGATGCCAGTGTTCAGTGTGATAATCGTCTTAACGCTGCTCCCGGGAGAGAGCACAGGACAGGAAGTCCACCCCAGCAAGACCTTCTAGAGCCCAAGGCAAAGAGTAACAACGAGCACTTTTCTCCCCAACATTTTATTGTGAAAAATTTTCAAATATTCAGCCAAGTTAAAACTTTGTGCAACAGATTTCTCTACACCCCCAGCTAGATTCTGTGAACACATGAGCACATTCTAACCTTCAATCTTACATCCTCTGTACACTGACGACTTAATAGGGTGCCAGCTGCCCTTGGTTTCAGCCTTCGTCGCCCTGGCTTAGCAAGATCCTAAAGCCCTAGACAGCAAGGGAGGGATCTGCCTTCTCCAAGGACCTTTGGGTTTATTTCAGAGCTTTCTGAAGAGGAGGCTTCTCCCCTCCGCGGCCTTTAGGAGGAAGGATCCTCAAGGATAAGACTTTCCTTCAGGTGAATATAACATCAGGGTTAGGACTCGGTTGACACCTACCTACCAAGGAGGCCCTGGCGAACAGTCCTTCGTGGGTTTGGCTCCTTTCTAGAGGAAAGAGCTCTTTTGAGGGTTGAAGTTCTACTTTTTGAATTCCCTCTCTTCCCTTTTCTGGGGCAGGACATTATCCTCCCCACACCGCCCCAGATGTGTCAAAAGTGTTATCATCTCTTAGTGAACTTCTTTGTGCCTTTATTGTCTGCTCTGCAAAATGGGGACAATAGCAGGGACTCCCGCGTGGGATGAAGCGCAGATGCAAGCAGCTAACATACCACTGTCCACACCCGCCGTCTTGTTGCTCAAGGAGCACTCTTCCCTGCAACACCCTACCTTCCGGTTAGGTGGTGTCTCCACCACTTGTTGGCCTATATGCAACTTGGGCAAATCAACTTGCGCCTCGCTGGGTTTATGTGTAAATGGAAACGAGTACCTGCCTCGTAGGGTTGTTGTGTATATGAAAAATTCATCATGCGAGCACGTGCACAGGCCTAGTACGGAGTGCTAGTTTCTCAGCCTCCTGTTGTTTTCTCACCTCTGGGCTGTTGTCACGTTCGAGCTGTCCCCTCTACCTGGAAAAGCCGCCTCCGGCCCCGACACCCCACGGCCCCAGGGGTCTGACCAAATGTCTGCGGACTTCCACCAGGGCGCCTCCCACGAGGCGGGGCGGGACAGAGGGTCCACCCGTGAGCCCAGCCTCTCCCCCAGACCCGTAACTTCCTGAGGGAGGGAGGGGACTCTGGCACGCAGTCAACGGTCAGTGGAGGCCAGCTGGGCTGAACCGTGAGGCCGCGATCGTTCCCGGGGGCCGCCCCACCCGGCCCGGGGGCGGGCGCTCGGCGCGGGCTGGGTGGGGATGGGGGTGGGGTGGGACTCCTTTTCCTCGCCGTGGCGGCGGAGGCGCACGGCGTGGCTGGGGCGGCGCGGCGTCGTCGGTCGGTGTCGGAGTCAGAGTCGGAGTCGGAGTCTGAGCAGCCGGATCTGAGTCTGAGGAGGAGGAGGAGGAGGAAGGCCGAGGCGTCGGAGGAGGCCGAGGCCGGCCACCCAGCCGCGTCCGCGGCGCCGCGAGGATGGAGGCCCCCGGCCCGCGCCCCGTGCCGGCCCTCGGCGGCCCCGGCCCACTGGGGGAGTTCCTGCCGCCGCCCGAGTGCCCGGTCTTCGAGCCCAGCTGGGAGGAGTTCGCCGATCCCTTCGCCTTCATCCACAAGATACGGCCCATAGCCGAGCAGACCGGGATCTGCAAGGTGCGGCCGCCGCCGGTGAGTCTCGAGCGGGGCGCGCGGCCGGCGGGGGTCCGGGCGGCCGGGCCTCGGCGCGGGGCGCGGGGCGCGGGGGCGGCAGACGGAGCGCGGCCGGGCCGGGGTGCGGATCCGGACGGAGAGGCGGGGGCGCCGGCACCGGGGTCGCGGCCGTGCGCCGGGGCCGCGCGGGCCGAGGGCGGCCGGGCGGCGGGCGGGCGCGGAGGCCCCCGGGCGCGGGGGGCCGCGGGTGCGGGGCGCCGGGGGTGCGGGGCGCGCGCCCCGCGAGTTGTCGCGAGGAGGAAAGTTTTCAATATGGCGGCGGAGCCCCTGGTCCTTTGTGTGGAGGCGGCGGCGGTCCGGGCGGCCTCACCTGGCGCCCCACCCTCCGGCCCCGGCCCCCCGCCCCGCTCCGGACCCCCGGCAGGTCCTCGGGGCCGGGGGCGAGCCGGGACGGCGGCGCCGTGCGGGGGCACCGCGGGCCGGGCCGAGGGGGCGTGAGCGTGGGCCTCGGGGGGCGGCCGCCGCGAGGCTCTGCGCGACCCCCGCCCCGCCGGGCCCCCGGCCCGGGAGCCGTCCGCGGCGCGCGGTGTCGCCCCGGAGGCCGAGGCCGGCCCGCGCGCAGCCCCCGGCGCGGGTGGGCGTGCGGGGGGTGTTCCCGACCCGGCCCCAACGGCCGCAACGGCCGCCGCCCCGCCCCGCCCCGCCCCCGCTGCGCCCACCCCGGCGGCCCGCCCGCGGTGGGACGCCCGCGGCCGTTGGCCCGAGCCGGAACTGCCTCCGGAGGGTCTGCGGGGCCGGGCGGCCGCTCCGCCCCCGCCCCCCGGGAGGCAGCCCCCGCCCCCGCCCCGCGCTCGCCCTTTGTGGTGACGTTGGAGCTGCGGGGCTCGCCCGGCCGCCCCCGGGTCGGAGCGCGGACTGGGACCCTGGAGTGTGTCTCGGAGTAGTTGGAAACGGAGGTGAGATTCCCACCTCCGAAAATAGCTGGTCCGCTGGTGCGGGGGCGATGTTTGGAAATCGGTGCCTCTCGCTGCAGAAGTGGACACGGTCGCTCGCCGTTGCCGAGGGGAAGTGCGCGTCGGCTGGGGCCGGAGGCCTGCAGAAGTTGTGCGGGATCGGGGCCCGGGCTTGGTTCGGGAAGAGGAGGGCGGGCGCGGACAGGTGGCCGTGGAGCTTGGTGTCGTGCGCTAGGGACGCAGACTGTGGAGAGTGCTTTGCCTCAGTGGGGTCTCTTCTGAAACTAGGCAACCTGAGGAAGTTCTCGGCAGCCCAAATGCGTGCAGTCGCCTCCTGGGAGTGAGGTGTCCTCCATGTTGGTATTGTGGTGCAAACCCTTTATCCACTCTCTCATCCCGTACCTTTTGGGAGGCTCTTTTCCTAAAAAGGTAGTGTTGCTCTGCTTAGGTTTGGCTACTCATTTCCTCATCTTGGCCAGAATACCAATTGTAAGCCCTGCAAGACGTGTGATGTGTCTGTCTTTCCCCATTCTCAATGTCTGACAGACATGATGGCCACCATTTTGTATTGAGAGAGGTGCATCCCACAGCCCGAGAAAGGGTGTGAAACAGGCACAAATAAGGGCTCCACAAACATGACCAGTGCTGTGCTTTGGAGACCTCCTTTGTGTGGAGGAGGCTTGCTTCCTCCTTTGTTTAAGAAACTCCTGTGCCAACTGGAAAGAGTTTCGAAGTATCCATTGTTGATACAACCACAAAAAGAGAAACCTTTCCAGAAGTTGTAGCTCTTGAAGAAAGGTCTTGTTGGAACAAAGGCTTCTTAAGAGAAGAGGATATAAGCAATGGTTGTTTTAGAAACCGTTTTCTGTGAAAAAGTGGTTTCATATAGTTGAAATAAACCAACAACAAACCAAGAGATAGGAAATGTTTTCCACGGTGATAGCTATATATACTATAACGCTTGTGTTTCTAGGTGATTGTGGCCACTAAGTTTCTGGAATATAAGTGACTGTTAAAATGAGGATTGGGTTTATTGGTATTTTACTTTTCAAAGTAAGGGGAAGAATTACAAAGTATTTCTATTTCTTTTTGTCCTTAACCTTTGCGTCTTTAATTAATGGTACTTAAGGTAGCTTCCGTTTATAGCTGCTTCTCAGTGATGGTCCTAAACTACTTGGCTATTGACAACTTGAGGTTCACAGAAATTTGTTTGAAATATAGTAAGATAAATGTGATAAAAGGTAATAAATCAAAAAGACATTACTCAAATCCTGAGTTACGAGTTTAAAGATGGAAGTAAACCGTTTTTCAAATTACATCAAGTGTCTGGCTTTCTGGATTTCTTTCTTCAGTTTACAAGTAATCTGACTTTTGGTTTTATTATCCTTTTAATGCAAATTTTCATTTCCTCCTTGATGTACTTAGATTTCTTTTTAAGGACAAATTGTATTTTCCATGTCATTTTGTGGTATTTGGAGGTGATTAATTTTAGCGAGGTAATTATTAGGCAAAATCTAATAGGCTGGTCAGTGAATTTCTGAGTCTCCTGAGCTTGATTGGAATATATTTGATGGCTTCAGTAAGCTACTCTGTTCTCAAACATATATCATTTGGCCATAGCTAGGCAGATTCCACAAATTTCTTATCTGGTGGTATCCAGAAGTGAGAGATGTAAGTCAAGCCCCAGATGGCACAGTAGACACATTTTTCCACTTTACCTTCTTGTGGTCGTTAGTTAGTTTGACCCCTTTGACTTCATAGCCAGAGTGTAAGCCTTTCGCGTGTTCAGTCCAGTCAGCATCTTGCAGCCCGCTGGCTCCGCCCTGAGGAGCGCGGAGGAACTCAAGTGCGCCTCTGTGTGTGGGGAGGCTTGAGCGGCAGGAGCGCGCCTGCTGTCGTCTCCCTGATGTTGGGGTTGCCTGACTTTGGCCTCATCCCCTTTATTGCTTTCCCAGTTTCTTTGGTGACCTGAAATTTTTCTCTCTGATTCTTTGCCGCCTTAAACCTTTTAACATTTTGGGGAAAAGCTTATCAATAGAAATATCCTTGAGCAAAGGAAGAATTTACAATAAAAAAACACAGTTTTGTTTCTATATATATACGCGCACACACACTATACAGTTCTTCAGTTTAAACTGCAGTTCAGTAGTTTTTAGCCTTTTTTCCTATAGCCATCGTTCGTTGTTAGAGCTTGTTCCTCACTGCCCCTCCATGCCCCACCCCAGAAGAAAGCCTGAACCAGATTGTAACCACTTTTTAAGACAGGTTTAGAACTTTACCTCTCAAAAGAACTTTTTTTTCTCACTTGATAGGAGGCTGGGTTAAGTAAGTCCTACAGTTCGAGTTTGTGAATGTATCTGCCTTAAAGTAAAAGCAAACTTCATTTGTTGTAGTCTTTGGATGGGTGCTTAGCTACATTTGACTTTGCCAGTGGTAAATTGATCACACCCAGATCCTCAGATATCCATCTAACTCACTCTTAGTTAACCAATCAACAAATTAGTAGACTCAAAGAATGGAATGTGAGTGATATTACAAACATATGAGGCAGCTAAAGATTTATGTCCCTACCCCCCGTGGAAAAGTTTCCCTTCCTGTGGTTGGTTATAGGATTTGTTTTTAAACATGCAGTCTAAACCTTTTTTAAAGAGCAGAATGAGGAGAGAATTGCCTTTGAAGAGTGTTAATTGTTGCAACTTAAAACTGGAGGATTTTCATTATTGAGAGACAGCTATAAGGAAAATTAGAGAAAATGATCAGCCATCAATTTCACTTTTTGTCTCTAACATACTTAATTTTCTTTATTTCTGGTAGATCAGTAGTCAACTCATTTACTTGTTTAGTTTGGGAGACAGTAGCAAAGTCCAGGATATTTAGGATACTTTAATATAGGCATACGGTAATCTGCCAATGAGAGTTTTCTTTTAGAAAGGCAAAAATACCATTGTGAACTAGTCAATTTAAAAAAAAAAGGAATCTGGTTTATGTGCTGTAAAATAGGAGCTTTCTGTAGGCTTTTGTAACCTCTCATTTTTGTTCTAATTGGACCACATTAAAGTTTGGCTATAGAAAGGATAGAGGGACAGCTCATGCCTCAAAATGAAAGTGCTATTTAGGTTTCTGGATTTAGGTTCCATGAAGTCCACTTGTATATCTCTTGGCAGAGGCCATCTTTGGGTTTAAAAACCAGTAACCAACCGGGAAAGACCTTGCTTTCCCCATTGTACAGCCCCTTGCATTGAGCTGGTAGTCTGATTTTTCCTTTCCAAGAAAATTATATATTCTTTGGGGATTCTGCTAATATACCTGTTTTCTGAGCTAGAAGACCATTGCAGCCTCATTTTTTTTTTTTTCAGTTATGTGGAATACGTGTTGAGGATTAAACAACTGACTGTACTTGGAGAAATGTCTAAGTTTGGGCCCCTTGAAGAGGAGTCATCAGAAGCACACTGATAAGTTCCTTTGGAGTGGATCCTGCCATATCATTGGGCCACTCATTTATTTTAGATTACTTAAGAGTTTGAGACACTAGTAACTGGATTTTAAAATCTGAGTTGCAAGAAACTTGTTTAAGGCATGAGAATTGTATGCAGCTTAACAAGGATTTCCTAAGTACTTATTAACTGCTGTGTCCTAGCATGGGATTAACAAAGAGAAAAATGAGATAACACCTTTGTACACTGCAGATAATTCTTCTAAAAATGCTCCTTTTTCTGTTATTAACTATTAGATGAGTTCAATGATGACTTTGCTTTTTCGACCTCCAAGTTTATGAAGATGAATGGGGTAAAGCCATCTCTGGGGCACTAGGACTCTTAAGTTCTGTAATTGTAAGATGGGAGAATTTGACTAAATACGTTTGTCGTACAGCATCATTGCCATGCACCTTTAGATGTGGCCTAGAGTCATCCCATCCGTTCATCGGTTACATTGTTTTTAATCATTTAAGTTGTCTTTCTGGATTTAGGACTAGATACTTTGCTCTGCTAGAGCCTTCATTTCCAGAGTATAGATGAAATTTTTTAAGTTATGAAAATAGGCATACACTACATAGGCCCTTTATGTGTTTTCCTGGGTGTAAGAGAGCAGAAGGCGGAGTAGCAACATTGGAATTGAGAGCAAACTAGTAACCTCAGTTGGAGAGAACACCTGGTTTCGCTCTCGTCTTACTCAGGGTGAGTGAGATTTGGGCAGTTAGGAACGAGGTTCTGGTCGGGAGGGAGGGCCTCTCTGCCTAATCAGGGCGGGGACTGGGCTTCTCAGCCCCTCTAGTGGTCTGCTGCCTTGTGATACGTTTGTGACGTGTCTGCGGGAGCGCCTGGTCACAGAGGCAGGTGGTGGGAGGTGGTGCCCCTTGTTCCCTTGCCACTCTGGGTCCATCTTCCCGTCCGACAGACGTCATCTCGACAGAGTGCAGCTGGGAGTCGGGAGTGACTGAGAGGCAGAACCGAGCCCCTTCTGGAAAATGAGTGTGAAGGAGGCGAGCGGCGAGGCTCTGAGGAGTTGCTGGGCAGGATGCCGCCAGGTGTGCTTGCCTGTGAAGATGGTTACTGACTTCCAGGTTCCGTGGTGCAGCTACTGTTTCAGCAGAATTGCTGATGAGCATTTAGGTGGCCTCAAATAATAAAAAGAGCCATTTAAAAGTCAGGCCATTGACAACTGTTTTCTATCCCCCTTAAAGTCTACGTGCCCACTGCCCCCCACCCCCCATCATAACTTTGTTTTTCAGGCATTAAAACAAAGTGCCTAAACTGAACATCCCTAGGCAGAAGACATAATGAATGACTTTTTTTTTTTTTAAAGAAACTTGTTGATTCCATTTCACTTGGAGATCTGTTATTTTACAACAGATGTAGAATTTAAGAAATACTTTGCAGGGATAAAAATCAACTTCTATCAAGGAGAGTGTATGTGGGTTTTTTTTTTTTTTATGTTATATAAAAGGAGTCAGTGTTTCTAGATTTTGTAAAATGAGTGAGTAGAATCTTGACTCTAATGCCATCGTGACCTTGGACAAAGTCATTTTTTCCCAATGTGTGCCTTCTTACCTGCTATAAGAAGACCTAACACTGACCTAGGGCCGCTGTCCAGACTAATTAATTGATGGTTTGCAAGGAGCTTAAATTCCAAAGCTTATGTTTGCTAACCGCTAAGAGTCTGGGGACAGATTTACAGAGACAAGGGTTAGTGCCAAATGCATATCCCTCATTTTCCCTTAGAACGAAGGGATTTTAAAAAGTGAAAAAGTCAAAAGCCCAGCATCAAAACTAGAATATACAGAGTGTAATTCTTGTGTTGGTTTAGGTAAAACTTTTCTGTACCTTAAGTGTTCTTTAAAATTGAAGTGAAAAAAAATTTTTTTTCCAGGTAAAGCTGTTAGAAATTATTTCAGAAAATTCGCAGTGCCACGTGGGTTATACAGAGAGGAGTTTGTATTTGGAAAGCTTCGTGTTGGGATGGCTCTGACGCTGTGGGAGCCCTGCAGATGGAGAGTATCCTGTTTTATCCAACACAGTTGGATATCCCAGTGCTTTCCTGACAGGACGGTTAGCAGAACTGAGTCTTAGTGAAGTGGGGAGGAAGGTAGAACAGACGGGAGGGAAGGCTTATTTTGGTCCTCAGGACAGAGCCTGAGTATGTTATGTTCTATTACTGACAAGTGGCAAACTTTTAAAAAATAAAGCTCATTAGAATTGCTATATAATCATACAAATCTGGATTTCTCACTTTTGTTGTTAAAATATATTATCAGTGCTGTTTTCTAAATGTGTTAAGACACAGTCCACTGGTGTACATACCAAGTTTTACAACCTTTGAATGTTGAGTATTTTAATTAAGAACTTGTAGCTAGGCTGAGCTCTGTCTTCCCAGCTGTGTTCCTCGTGTGGCCCTAGGCAGACTTTTGTGCATTCCTACGTTAATTCTTGCCACCTCACAGCTTGATCAAATTGTTGCGTTAGAGAACTAAGTTCAAACCTGAGTGTGTTTTCAGCCCCTGGCTGGGGCTTCCGTGAGGCGCACAGGTCTCTGAACGTGGCCGTCCACTCCACTCCTGCAGCTCCAGAGACAAAGAACAAATCCCATCAAAGCCACGTAATTACAAGGTCTTTAAGGCCAGTGCCTCCCAGTTTTCTGTGTGGTTGTACCAGCTCATCATTTGGTGATATTTAAACCAGATGGGAACAGCTCATCCCTGCCAGGATTTAACTTGGACAAGGAGAGCAAGGCTGTCTTAGGATTTGTACTCTGATATCTTTTTATTTGCAGGAAGGGAGGTGCGAGCATGGAGATGAGCAAGGTCTGTAAAGAGAGTTTTTGGAGTATAACCCCCTTTTGTAAAATTCCAGATATTCCAAGCTTTTTTCTTCTCCCAGAGAGGCTCTTATCCAATATTATGATGCATTTTGAACAAATTGAGAACAGCTACCAGATTTTCCAGTGGAAGGCTGGCTTCAGGGTTTTGTGTATGGTATGGGTTTGGGGTTTTTAAAAGTTACAGTAGAAGGCAGCCCATTCTTCTGGGTTCCTCTCTATAACTATTTTTTTTTTTTTTAGTAACTACTTTTTTCTCTGATAATCTTGTGACTTTTCCTGTATTCCATATGTAAAATATATCTTTGACTTATATAATAGATAATTAATTCAGTTCAGTTCAGTCGTGTCCAACTCTTTGCGACCCCATGGATGGCAGCACGCCAGGCTTCCCTGTCCATCGCCAACTCCTGGAGCTTACTCCAACTCATGTCCACCAAGTCTGTGATGCCATCCAACCATCTCATCCTCTGTCGTCCCCCTTTCCTGCCTTCAATCTTTCCCAGCATCAGGGTCTTTTCCAGTGAGTCAGTTCTTTGTATCATGTGGCCAAAGGATTGGAGTTTCAGCTTCAGCATCAATCCTTCCAATGAATATTTAGGATAATTGCTCATCAAATTTTTTTTAGGGGAACAGGGTTTAAAATTTGGTTTAGGATCCAGGGTAATTTGTTTTTGAAGGTTGGTATTAGATAGGAAGTGAAAACTTTGCAGAGAATAGAGATTTCATGAAAAGATTGTGGAGCAGGAATCCAAACGTTAGACTTCTGGTATGTTTTCCATTATCTAGTTATTATCCTTGAGCTTCATGCCTTGAGGGTCATGACTGTTTTCAAGGTTTTATTCCATTAAGTAAGTAAAGTCGCTCAGTCATGTCCAGTTCTTTTTGCGACCCCATGGACTGTAGCCTATCAGGCTTCTCCGTCCATGGGGTTTTCCAGGCAAGAGTGCTGGAGTGGACTGCCATTTCCTTCTCCAGGGGATCTTCCCGACCTAGGAATTGAACCCGCGTCTCCCGTATTGCAGGCAGACGCTTTACCGTCTGAACCACCAGGGAAGCTATTTTATTCCATTAACCTGACTTTAAAATGGGGGTAATTCTGGCCTTAGTTTACATGAAGAGGCATAAAGAGGGTAAGTAAACTTCTCAAGGTCACCTGGCTACTAAGTAGAGAAACCTAATGTGAGCACACACAGTGTTCTTAATATTTATATTGCCTGTACCCTCGTAAAATTAGGGTTACATAGGATGGTGGACAGAAAATTACCAATCTTTTTTTTAAATTGAAGTGCAGTTGATATAAACTAACAGTTTTGGGCTTCCCTGGTGGCTCAGACGGTAAAGAATCTGCCTGCAGTGCGGGAGACCTGGGTTCGATTGCTGGGTCAGGAAGATCCCTGGAGAAGGGAATGGCAGCCCACTCCAGCGTTCTGGTCTGGGCGGGTAGTGTTAGTTTCACAGGGGAGTGGTTCAGTGATATGTATTCTTTCAGATAATTTTCTACTGTAGGTTATTGTAAGATGGTGCATATTGTTTCCCGTGTTATCCAGCATACGTGTTTCATGTGTGGTGGTTTGTATCTGTTGATCCCATACTCCTAAGGTATCTCTTCCTGGCCCTCCCTTTCCCCCTTGGTAACCAAAAGTGTTCTGTGTCTGTGCATCTTGCTTCTGTTTTATACATAGATTCATTTCATTATCTTTTAGATTCCACATATAAGCAATATCATATGATACTTGTCTTTCTCTGTCTGATTTACTTCACTCAGTACAATAATCTTTAGGTCCATCCAGATTGATGCAGATAGCATCATTTCATTATTCTTTATAGCCGAGTAATATTCTATGTATTCTGGTATCTAGGCACCACATCTTCTGTATCCGTCCGTGTGGGCCATCTAGGCTGCTTCGTTTCCTGGCTGCTGCAAATGCTGCTGCTGCGGGGCGCGTGCATCTGTCTGGAGCCTCTTCCCCAGACATCTGCCCAGGCGCGGGGCTGCTGGGTCCCTGGTGGCTCTGGTTTCAGCTTAAAGAGCCTCCTCCGCATTGTTCTCCAAAGCACATCGCTTCAGCAGTGCATTCCCACCAGCAATAGACAAGGCTTCCCTTTTCCAATAGGTCCAGTAGAAAAACATTTCTGGTAACTTAGTTCTTGCTGCTAAGGTAGGACTTTTTTTTTTTCCCTTCCCATTCCGTGCAACTTAGGATCCCATTCCGTGGGATCTTAGGTTCCCAAGCAGGGATTGCGCCCAGGCCCACCGCATTGGAGGCACACCGCAGGACTGCCAGGGCGTTCGAGAGCAGGTAAAGGGAGATGCGCTGAGGGAAGGTGAGTGGCTTGTCTGAGGTGGCACAGCTGGTAAAGGGCTGACTGGGGGATTCCCAACTGGCTTTTTACGTCTGAGTTCAGTGCTCTTCTAAGACGCAGTGACCAGTGGCTCCTTTCATGGGTCCCAGAAGTCAGCTGGGCTTTTTGGGAGGAGAGTGTGGCCTTCCTTTAGTTCCCTTTGGCTGTCCTGACACACTGCAGGAAAACCATAACAGAAAGCTGTACTTACCCGATGCCAAAGTGCAGCACCGTGTTTTGTCTGCTTTCTGTTGTTGTCCAACTCTTGGTGACCCCATGGACTGCAGCACGCCAGGCTTCCCTGTCCTTCAGTATCTCCCGGAACTTGCTCAGACTCATGTCCATCAAGTTGGTGATGCCATCCAACCATCTCATCCTCTGTCGCCCCCTTCTCCTCCTTGCCGTAAATCTTTCCCAGCATCAAGGTCTTTTCCAATGAGTCAGCTCTTCGCATCAGGTGGCCAAAGTATTGAGAGTTTCAGTTTCGGCATCAGTCCTTCCAATGAATATTCAGGGTTGATTTCCTTTAGGATGGACTGGTTGGATCTCCTTGCAGTCCAAGGGACTCTCAAGAGTCTTCTCCAACACCACAGTTCAAAAGCATCAATTCTTTGGCACTCAGCCTTCTTTATAGTCCAACTGTCATATCCATACATGACTACTGGAAAAACTGTAGCCTTGACCAGACGGAGCTTTGTTGGCAAAGTAATGTCTCTGCTTTTTAATATGCTGTCTAGGTTGGTCATCACTTTCCTTCCAAGAAGCAAGCGTTTTTTTTCATGGCTGCAGTCACCATCCGCAGTGGTTTTGAAGCCCAGAAAAATAAAGTCAGCCACTGTTTCCACTGTTTCCCCATCTATTTGCCATGAAGCGATGGGAGTGAATGATGATGTTTAGGCAATGCTAATATAAGGGCTTTTCTTACCTGTTGACTTTAAATTAATAAGAATTCTCAGCTTTGCCATAGGAAACTGAGAAATCCTTTTTTGTCAGCTCTGGTGAATGAAGAAATGGATTGGGTCCTTGGGGCTGGCTCTAGGTTCCATTCAGTAGGCTTATTGATACATCAGTAAGTGCCAGGAATTGTTAAGGTTCTGTAGTGTACAACTTTGACTTAAGGAAACTTGTAATCTACTGGTGAGAAAGATCAGCAACTAGATTATAATAGTAGGATGTGTGCAAGTGATGGAAATTGTATATGGAATGCTTGAAGGTATTAGGGTTGGGCAGATAATGGAGGTGGAAAGAGAGTATGGGGAGAGGGGGCTGCCTGGGGTATCTGGGAAGACTGGGTTAGGGCAGAGTTAGGGAGGGGGAGGGGTGTAGAATGAGAGTGAGAGTCATCCAAACCTCCAGAAACGTCAACAGACAAGGAGCAAAGAGGACCTAGACGGAGGCTGCAGGCAGTGTGCTGGGAAGCCAAGGAGAGAAAAAAGCTGGTTTGTTGAGTCTGTATTTCAGACTTACAGGACTTCTTGGCGATGATTTTCTCAAGTCTCAACTCCAGAGACAGCTGTAAAATTCTCTCATTTAAAATCTGGGAGAGTAGATAATAGAGGAGTTTTATAGTGCGTGTCCCACTGATACCAGGCATCCCTTCACATGAGGACCAGTTTTATCAGGCTGGCATTTCCTCATATTTTGGGGTCGGGTGCGTCATAATCATGTAATAAATCGATCAAATTTATTATTATGCCCATGCTGCTCGGCTTGCTGGATCTTAGTTTCCTCACCAGGGGTTGAACCTGGCAGTGGTGGAAGCACCTAGTCCTAACCACTGAACCTCCAGGAATTCCCAAATTGATTATTGAATGTGGCAGTACATGTGAAAGAAGTAAGATAGTGCCATCTGTACAGCAGAGACAGGAGACACGTCATAGGATGAATTTAAGGTTTTTGGACATAGGACCTGTATCTGCTCTCCTAAATTGAGCTTGCCTGTGTAATATTACATCCTTTGTCTTTCAAACAGAAGATCTAGCCTTGAGGCACGGTCAGAATTAGAGTATATTGAATAGATGGTCTGGTTATGTTTGTGTAAATATTAGGTGATTGGCCGTGGGGTGGGGGTGAACAGAGCAGCTTCCTAGCAATACCAGCTCAGGTTCAAGCTTAGTCTTTTCCTTTGAATATGGCTATTAGGGATCATACATATTCTAAAATTATTTCCACTTTTGTTATTATAGTTAATATATCTTAATTGCAGCAGGACTGAAAGCTGTTAAATATTTGCTTTAATTAAATGTGTGGCTTACTATTTATGTTTCTTTTTTGTACAATTGCAAATGTATCTTGAGATAGATGGGAAGAGCTGACTCATTGCAAAAGACCCTGATGCTGGGAGGGATTGGGGGCAGGAGGAGAAGGGGACGACAGAGGATGAGATGGCTGGATGGCATCACCGACTCGATGGACGTGGGTTTGGGTGGACTCCAGGAGTTGGTGATGGACAGGGGTCCTGGCGTGCTGCGGTTCATGGGGTGGCAAAGAGTCGGACCCGGCTGGGCGACTGAAGGGAACTGAACTTGAGGTAGAACATCAGAACAAAGACCACCCCTTAGTGTCTTCTCCGAGGCTCAGGCTGATGTTCGCTGCCACTGCTGTCCCTGTCCTGACCTTGATGTTTGAATCTCCCAAGAGAGCCCAGTTTGTCAAGTAGGGAAAGTGCAGTGTAGAGCAGGTGTTCACGGATCTAATAAGCCTTTAAAGATAGGGTGTGGGCTGTTTAACGTTCCCTGCCCTTGGTGCCCAGGTTGGTTTGGGTGTTACCAAGTGCAGGTTGAGGGGGCAGAGTCCAACCTCATTCCTAAAGTCCTTTCCCTGACAGATCATTTTTGTAATCTTTCTGAAGTATGTAATCTTTTCTTAACTTTAAATCAAAACTACTTATTAAATAACTTCAAAAACTGTGGTATTGCTACAGGATCATAATGTGGCTTGGTTATAGGCATACCGAAGTAATATTTTTGCCAGTTATAATCGCTACAGGGGAGAAGGATCTGAAATTTCTTGCAGACTCATTCAGTGACCATAAGATGTCTATGAATGACCTGAAATGAATAGTGCTTTCCTGTTAAATTTTCATGATTAACCATCGTATTGTCAGCCTGTTTAAGGGGAAGATAATTTGTTTTAGAGATTTAGCTTTCTTAGGATCTTTCTTTCAGCGCCCCCACGAGAGACTGACCCCGACTTGCCAGTGAGTGTCCAGGAGTCTCTGGCAGAGGCGTGGGCTGGTGTTGGCCAGCTGCAGGGTTGGGGCTCTGAGTTCGGCAGTGCATGGGACCTTTTGAAGGAGGTCACCATCATCTTCTGGAGAAGGCAATGGCACCCTACTCCAGTACTCTTGCCTGGAAAATCCCATGGACAGAGGAGCCTGGTGGGCTGCAGTCCCTGGGGTCGCGAAGAGTCGGACACAACTGAGCGACTTCACTTTCACGCATTGGAGAAGGAAATGGCAACCCACTCCAGTGTTCTTGCCTGGAGAATCCCAGGGATGGGGGAGCCTGGTGGGCCGCCGTCTCTGGGGTCGTACAGAGTCGGACTGAGGCGACTCGGCGGCGGCGGCCACAGCGGCGGCAGCAGCAGCGCCATGACCTTCATCAGCCCTACCTAGTTTGGTCTCAGGTCAAACAGGGAGGGAACACAGCCCCGCCTGTCAACAGAAAATTGGATTAAATATTTACTGAGCATGGCCCCGCCCATCAGAACAAGGCCCAATTTTCCCCACAATCTGTCCCATCAGGAAGCTTCCATAAGCTTCTTATCCTTAATGACAGAATGAAAAACCACAATCACAGAAAGCTAATGCAACTAATCACGTGGACCACAGCCTTGTCTAACTCAATGAAACTACGAGCCATGCCCCTTAGGACCACCCAAAACGGATGGGTCATGGTGAAGTTCTGACAAAACGTGGTCCACTGGAGAAGGGAATGGCAAACCACGTCAGTATTCTTGCCTTGGGAAGCCCACGAACAGTATGAAGAGGCAAAAAGATAGGACACTGAAAGATGCACTCCCCAACTTGGTAGGTCCCTAATATGCTGCTGGAGATCAGTGGAGAAATAAATACAGAAAGAGTGAAGAGACGGAACCAAAGCAAAAACAACACCCAGTTGTGGATGTGACTGGTTATGGAAGTTAAAGTCTGATGCTGTAAAGAGCAATATTGCATAGGAACCTGGAATGTTAGGTCCATGAATCAAGGTAAATTAGACGTGGTCAAACAGGAGATGGCAAGAGTGAACATTGACATTCTAGGAATCAGTGAACTAAGATGGGATGGAATGGGTGAATTTAACTCAGATGACCATTATATCTACTACTGTGGGCAGGAATCCCTTAGAAGAAATGGAGTAGCCACCATAGTCAACAAAAGAGTCCGAAATGCAGTACTTGGATGCAATCTCAAAAACGACAGAATGATCTCTGTTCGTTTCCAAGGCAAACCATTCAGTATCACAGTAATCCAAGTCTGTGCCCCAACCAGTAATGCTGAAGAAGCTGAGGTTGATGGTTCTATGAAGGACCTACAAGACCTTCTAGAACTAGCACCCAAAGAAGATGTCCTTTTCATCACAGGGGACTGGAATGCATAAGTAGGAAGCTGGAGGAGTAACAGGCAAGTTTGGCCTTAGAGTACAAAATGAAGCAGGGCAAAGGCTAATGGAGTTTTGCCAAGAGAATGCACTGGTCGTAGCAAATGCCCTCTTTGAACAACACAAGAGATGACTTTGCACATGGACATCACCAGATGGTCAACACCGAAGTCAGATTGGTTATATTCTTTGCGGCCAAAGATGGAGAAACTCTATACAGACGGCAAAAACAAGACTGGGAGCAGGCCATGGCTCACATCATCAACTCCTTATTGCCAAATTCAGACTTAAATTGAAGAAAGTAGGGAAACCACTAGACCGTTCAGGTATGATCTAATCAAATCCCTTATGATTGTACAGTGGAAGTGACAAATAGATTCAAGGGATGAGATCTGATAGACAGTGTGCCTGAAGAACTATGGACAGAGGTTCATGTCATTGTACAGGAGGCAGGGATCAAGACCATCCCCAAGAAAACTGCAAAAAGCCAAATGCTTGTCTGAGGAGGCCTTACAAATAGCTGAGAGAAGAAGAGAAGCTACACCTTTCCAGAGAATAGCAAGTAAAGATTAGAAAGCTTTCCTCAGTGATCAATGCAAAGAAATAGAGGAAAACAATAGAATGGGAGAGATTAGAGATCTCTTCAAGAAAATCAGAGATACCAAGGGAACATTTCATGCAAAGATGGGCACAATAAAGGACAGAAATAGTATGGACCTAACAGAAGCTGAAGATATTAAGAGGTGGCAAGAAAACACAGAAGAACTATACAAAAAAAGATCTTCATGACCCAGATAATCACTATGGTGTGATCACTCACCTAGAGCCAGACATCCTGGAATGTGAAGTCAAGTGGGCCTTTGGAAGCATCACTACAAACAAAGCTAGTGGAAGTGATGGAATTTCAGCTGAGCTATTTCAAATCCTGAAAGATGATGCTATGAAAGTGTTTCACTCCATATGCCAGCAAACGTGGAAAACTCAGCAGTGGCCACGGAACTGGAAAAGGTCAGCTTTCATTCCAATCCCAAAGAAAGGCAATGCCAAAGAATGCTCAAACTACCACACAATGGCACTCATCTCACACTCTAGCAAAGTAATGCTCAACATTCTCCAAGCCAGGCTTCAACAGTACTTGAACCATGAAATTCTGGATGTTCAGGCTGGATTTAGAAAAGGCAGAGGAACCAGAGATCAAATTGCCAACATCCTTTGGATCATCAAAAAAGCAAGAGAGTTCTAGAAAAACATTACTTCTGCTTTATTGACTACGCTAAAGCCTTTGACTATGTGGATCACAACAAACTGGAAAATTCTTCAAGAGATGAGAATACCAGACCACCTTATCTGCCTGCTGAGAAATCTGTATGCAAGTCAAGAAGAAAAAGAACCGGACATGGAACAATAGACTGGTTCCAAATCGGCAAAGGTGTATGTCACGGCTGTATATTGTCACCCTGCTTATTTAATTTATATGCAGAGTACGTCATGCAAAATGCCAGGCTGGATGTATCACAAGCTGTAATCTAGATTGCCAAGAGAAATATCAATAACCTCAGATACACAGATAACACCATGCTTAATGGCAGAAAGTGAAGAAGGACTAAAGAAGCTCTTGATGAAAGTGAAAAAGGAGAGTGGAAAAGTTGGCTTAAAACTCAACATTCAAGAAACTAAGATCATGGCACCCGGTCCCATCACTTCATGGCGAATAGATAGGGAAAGAATGGAAACAGTGAGAGACTTTATTTTGGGGGGCTCCAAAATCACTGCAGATGGTGACTGCAGCCATGAAATTAAAAGATCCTTGCTCCTTGGAAGAAAAGCTATGACAAACCTAAACAGCATATTAAAAAGCAGAGACATTACTTTGCTGACAAAGGTCCATCTAGTCAAAGCTATGGTTTTTCCAGTGGTCATGTATGGATGGGAGAGTTGAACTGCTGAGCACCGAAGAATTGATGCTTTTGAACTGTGGTGTTGGAGAAGTCCCTTGGACTGCAAGGACATCCAACCAGTCCATCCTAAAGGAAATCAGTCCTGAATATTCATTGAAAGGACTGATGCTGAAGCCAAAACTCCAATGCTTTGGCCACCTGATGCTAGGAACTCACTCTTGGAAAATACCCTGATGCTGGAAAAGGGGACGAGAAGGCAGAAAGGGACGAGAGGATGAGATGGTTGGATGGCATCACTGACTCAATGGACATGCGTTTCGAGTAAGCTCATGGAGTTGGTGATGGACAGGGAAGCCTGGAGTGCTGCAGTCCATGGGGTCATAGAGTAGACGTTGCAACTGAGCGACTGAACTGAGCTGAGGATCTTTCTTAGTGAATTTTAAAAGGATCCTTCCATTATAGGCTTTATGAGACTTTTGGGACATGCCAAAAATCTGTATGAATTGCTCCAGATAACTTGGTAGGTATCTATCAAGGGTGTTTTTGTACTTAGCTTGTTCCTACAGAGGGACTTGGGAGGAAACTGTCTTTGAAGTCTGAAAAGCAGTATTAATGGGAGGATTGTTTTATATTTTCATATGGCAAACAATAGATTTTCTCATGAAACCAGTAAAGTGGGCCTGTTTGGTCTCATTTTGTCATTTTGTAAGTTTAAAAGTCTTATATTAATGATATGATTGTGTTTTGGTTTTTGACAGTTCTCTTGTGGAGTCAGAAGTTTGAAATATAAGATAAAAATTGATCCAAATTATTTTTTAATTGAATATTTAAACTATTGTAAGTTTACAGAAAAATTGAGAAGATAGGTCGTTTGAGAACCTCCTCACCTAGTTTCTCCCCCCTTTATTAACATGCATCAATGAACTGTTAGTATGACACACTTGTTGTATAAAATCCGTGAATGAACACAGGTGCACTTCGGTTTTATCTGATGTCTTCTGTTCCAGAATTTTATCTGGGACATCGCAACACATTTACTTGTCAGGTCTTTTTGGGCTCCTGTTAGCTGTGGTAGTTTTTCAGATTTCTTGGTTTTGATGACCTTGACAATTTTGAGGAGGACTGACTGGACATATCAGCAGCTTTTTTTTTCTTTTCAGGAGCCATTTATTCTTGCAGTCTTTCCTGTTGGCTGTGGGAATATTTAAACATTAAAGCTGTGGGAGTTGTTCTTACCTTAACTAAAGGAAGCCCTCTGCTACAATACGCACCTCCCTTGACACAGTTGCCCATGTCTAAATAAGGAGCATGATGTATTTTACTAAAATATTGTTTTCAAATACTTGTCACCAAGTTTTCTTTATTGACAAGTTTTTAGCAGTGAGAGGTTTTTTTATTTTATATTTTTAATCTTATAGAGACATTTAAAACTCACTTTCCTAATTAGACTTTGCTTGTCAGGAGCGTTTATTGGACATCCATAGCACTGTTCTGGGAAGGTAATTTCCATTGTAAAGTCTCCCTTATTCTGTACTTCTGGTACGGAGCTCACTGTCCTTCATAGAAGGGGGTCTCAGGCGGGCACCTGTGGCTCCTGTGATCACATCGATTCATTTTTATCCTGTGCTTGGCTGGCTGTAAAACGTGACCCTTGAGTGAAGCTGAAAGAAGCTTCTTAGAACGTATAAATGTTTTGTTTATGATAATTAACATTGAAAAGTAAAGGAAATAACCTCAATGTCCAATAATAAGAAATTATTAAAGTGCCACTACAATGAAATATTTATGTTGATTGTATAGTAATAAGTAAAATGCAATGTAATTTTTTGGGGGAGGGTTTGAAATTATGAAGATAAGCATCTTAGAAAAAACACTGGAGGGATGTATACCAAAATGTAGCAGGTTTTTCTCTACAATTATAGGGCTGATTTTTTTCTTTATTTTTTTTCAGTAATAAGTCTGATTACTTTTGTATTAGGGGAAAAAAGTATATTTTAAACCTACTGTATTCCTTAGCCTTTGTCCCATAAGAAAATATGCAGTCAGGAAATTTTACATAGTGGTCATACAGAAAATGGCTTTGTCAGTATAAAATATTGATGTCACACGTGAAACCATAGGTAGACTTGCCCCCGAGTGTCATTTTTTGTGTTACAGAAGTTGAATTCCATTGCCACCCTAGCACCTCTTCTCTGGACAGTTTTGTTAACTGCCTCTATGCCTGAAACAGTCTGATGGCATCACCGACTCGATGGATGTGAGTCTGAGTGAACTCCGGGAGATGGTGATAGACAGGGAGGCCTGGTGTGCTGCGATTCATGGGGTCGCAAAGAGTCGGACATGACTGAGGAACTGAGCTAAAACAGTCTGATAAGAATCTCGGTGTTTTTTTTTTCTTTGGTCACGTCTCACAATATGTGGGATCTTAGTTCCCTGACGAGGTATTGAACCTGGGCACAGAGTTGATTCCTGGACTGCCTGGGAATTCCCTAGGAAGCTCTTTCAGCATGAAAATCCTGCTTCAAAAAAGCAGGATGCGTGTATCTAATGCTGGAAAAAGAATACAGAAAAAAAGAAGATTAATGGACCTCGAGTAGTATATATTAATGAATTCCATTTTATACAAATTCATAATGAAGATTAGAGAATCACAGCCATTGTTTTAAACATAACCAATCAAAAAAAGAGAGAGATGATTGCATTAGGCTTCCTGGAAACGACAAATCTTTGCAACATGAACATTTCATGCTCGGTAACGTGCTTTTTCCTGTCATTCACTGTGTGCATGCCAGGTGCCTCTCTAAAGGCCTCGCCCACATTATTTCGCTTAAGCTTCCTGATTCCCTCTCTCTGCGTGCGCACAAGGCACAAGGAGCTAGCTTAGTTCAGAGTCACAGTGGAGCCAGGCTTTGAGCCTGGGCAGTGCGGCTGCGGGCCTCCTCCCTGACATCCCCTCTGCGATTTCGGGGAGGCATAAGCCCCACTGTGCCTGAGGAGGCAGCATCGAGCAGGTGACAGGCGGGGGATGTACAGCCCTTGCTTGTTACAGTCAATTTTCAGTTCATTTCGGTCGCTCAGTCGTGTCCCAACTCTTTGCAACCCCATGGACTGCAGCACACCAGGCTTCCCTGTCCACCAGCTCCCAGAGCTTGCTCAAACTTGTGTACATTAAGTCAGTGATGCCATTTAATTTTATTTAAGTTTATTGTTTATTCTGACTTTATTGAGTTAAATGTATAAAATAGTAAAGTATATACAGAGAGGTTTAATAATTAGTTGTGTATATAGATATATAAAATTTAGTCAGGATGCAAGTTAAAACAAGTTCTTTTCTATCCCAAATACAGTTACTTCTTTTTTTAATCTTTTTTATTTCTTAAGTTATGAAGATATGATAACACATTACAGGAAATTTGGAAAATATAGAACAGAGTTACATATATTTCCACTTATATATTGCTGTTTTTTTTCTAAGTAGGTAAATTAAGATTTTTAGTTGGGATTTCAGTATCAAACTCAAAAATTAATAGAAATGAATATACAGAGAAGTAGAAGGATATAGTAGGCTTGGAAAAAGCCCCGTGAGCCAGTTTAGCATAATTAAGATTTGTACAATTTTCACACAATACCAAAAGATACTTGAAAATAACCCACATAATTTCAAGTTCAGTGTGACATTTACCGAGAGAGATCTTTGAGTTAGACATTGAAAGCCTCAGTAAGGTTAGAAAACTGGAAAACCACAGAGGGTGACCACAGAGAAGACGGCATTCAAGTGAGAGATTAACATCAACGATGCTTTTAAAACCCCATGTGTTTGGAAGTTAAATGTCCACTTTTAAGTGATGGCTGTATCTAAGAAGCCAAAACAAGGAAAATTAGAAAATATTTGTAACAGAATAAAAATGAAAAGAGAATTTTCCAGAATTGGTTGCATGCAGCTGAATTTGAAGTTGCTCAATGGAACTAAATACAATGTGGAATCTTGAATAAAGAATTAAAAAGATAGTGTACCCTAGCGTAAAATTTTGTGAAGTTTGAACAAAATCTGTACTTTAGTTAATAATACTGTATCACATTAATTTCCTATGTTTTTTTTTTAAACGACATAGTATTTCCTTATATTCTCAGAAATGGATTAGAAGTTTCAAGCTTCATTCAACTTAAGAAAAAAAAATCCCTAAAATAATTGTCTTTTTAGACTTTTAGCATGAATACTAAATGCCAAAATACATGGAACTGTATCAAAGTTTTTTACTGAGTCAAACAAGTAGACTCAAAATGTCATGATTTTTTAGGCTAGGCAAAAACTCGTAAGTTTTCTAAACTCGTAAGTTTTCTGAATATTTTACATACTATTTGTATATGTGATATGTGTATGAAAAGCTTTTCTACTGTGCTTGATGAAGGCTTAAGAAAGAACAACCAAAAAAAGGGAAATGAGAGGACGCAAACTGAATGAGATGGGGGCCCTCGCCATCTTCCGGGACCCCTATAATGCGCATGTTGGTGTGCTCAGTGTCCCGGAGGTCTCTTAGAGACTGTCCTCTTGTTTTCTCCCTTCCCATTTTTCTGTATTCTACGGCAGTGATTTCCACCGTTTTGTCTTCCAGGTCACTTGCCTGTTCCACTGCCTCAGCTTTTCTGCTGTTGATTGCTTCCACTGTGTTGCTCATCTCTGTTCTTTAGTTCTTCTGTGTGTTAGCTCAGTTGTGTCCAACTCTTTGCGACCCCATGGACTGTAGACTCCCGGGCTCCTCTGTCCATGGGGTCCTCTAAGGCAAGAATGCTGGAGTGGCTTGCCTGCCCTCCCCAGGGCATCTCTCTCCTGCGTCGGGGGCTCCTGGTGGTGATGGTGGTGCTTTAGTTGCTTAGCCGTGTCCAGCTGCTGCGACCCCGTGGACTGTAGGCGGCCGGGCTCCTCTGTCCATGGGGTTCTCCAGGCAGGAATGCTGGAGTGGGTTGCCATTTCCTTCTGCAGGGAATCTTCCCGACCCAGGAATTGAACCTGGGTCTCCTGCCTTTCAGGCAGATTCTTTACCTACTGAGCTTTGAGGGAAGATCCTTCCTTTTGGTAAAGTTTCTTATAAAGCTTTAATCCAGCTATCTACTGTGGGTGGCAGTTACACTTCCTCCCTGTTAGTTGTTTGGCCTGAGGCGACCCGCCTTGAGATCTATAGGCTCTGAAAGTGAAAGTGTTACTCCGTCAGTCTTTGCAAGACTCTTCAAGTCCATGGGCTGCAGCCAAGGCTCCTCTGTCCATGGAATTCTCCAGGCAAGCACGCTGGAGTAGGTGTTCATTTCCTTCTCCAGGGAATCTGCATTGACCCTATCATATGCTATAGGCTCTATGGTAGGGTTAATGGCGACCTCCAAGAAGACCTAATGCCAAGGAGCATCTTCCAGGGCTGCTGCTGCCAGTGTCCCCGTCCCTGTGGAGAGCCCTGCTGACCCACCTCCACAGCAGACCCTGCACTGCTAGCAGGGAGGTCTGGTTCTGTATCCTGTGGGGTCAGCTGCTCCTGTCCCCCGGGTCCTGGTGCATGCAAGATGGCTCAGTTGGGAAAGACTCCTCCTGCAGTGTGGACACACAGGTTCAATCCCTGGGTGGGGAAGATCCCCTGGTGGAGGAAATGGCTCGTCACTCCAGCATTCTTGTCTGGAAAATCCCATGGACAGAGGAGCCTGGGGAGCTACATACAGTCTATCTGTGGGGTCACAAAGAGTCGGACACGAGTTGGCAACTAAACTACACCCTTCAGGAGTGGAGTCTATTTCCCCCAGTCCTGTGGAAGTCTTGTAACCAAATCCCACTGGCCTTCGAGGTCAGATTCCCTGGGGATTCCCGGTTCCTTTGCTGGACCCTCAGGCTGGGAAGCCTGACTTGGGGCTCAGAACCTCCACAATGGTGGGAGAACTTCTGCGGTTCAGTTGTTTTTGAGCTTGTGTGTTGCCCACCTGGCGGGTGTGGAAGTTGAATTTACTGTGATTGCTCCCCTCCTCCTGTCTGGCTGTGGCTTCTCCTTTGTTTCTGGACGTGGGGTATATTTTTTGGTGGGTTCCAGCATTGCCCCATCCGTGGTTATTCAGCAGCTAGCTGGGATTTTGGTTTCTCTCAGGAGGAAGTGAGTGCATGTCCTTGTAGTCTGCCGTCTTCAACCAATCTTCACTGTTACTTCTTTTTTTTTAAATGTTGCTCTCTTCTTTTTTAAAGGTTGTACTCTGTTTCTAGTTACTATGAAATATTTGCTTTATTTAAGGGAACTCTTTATTAACTTGTGTTGAAATTGCTATGATGAAAAGTACTGGTTGGCAACTAGGTGCCAACTAGAGTTAGGCTGAAAGGATGGGGCCCTTAAAGTTCTAAGCTCATATGCTCCTTGAAAGTTGAGGTTGCATTGACTTTTTGCTAGAGGAAAATTACATTTCGGCGGTCAGAACTCAATGTGATGTAATGCTTGTTATTTTTGCTTTGCAGTAAGCAACACTTACATTTGTAATTTCTATTCTCATCATAGTCCTGAAGGTAGCTATTTTTCATACTTTCCTGCAGAAAGAAGTTGAGATTGCCCAAGTGGTGAAGAATGAAACGCAGACTCTAGTCTTCTGCCTTTCAGTACATTACTCTTCTTCTGTCCTATAGTAACGCTGATGTTCTGAGGAACAAGTGTCTTTATCTATTATTATTATGTTTGGTTAAGTAAAAGGAGAAAGTATTGAAAGAAAGTGGGTTAGGGTAGTGAGATAAGAACTTGAAAGCGCAAAATTTTTAAAGGAAAGCCAGATGTACTCCCAGTACGGTTGTTTGGTTACAGACCCATTTGAGACCCTGGTGAAAGCTGTGAGCCTGCCCAGAGAAAACCACATACACTTAAAGTGCCTCATATTTAAGACATAAAAGTGTTCCATAGTCTAAAAAGAAAATCCTCAAAGCGTTCTTACTAGCAGCTCACTAAGGCCAGGCGATCTTAAACATACTTGAACAAACTGGTGGCTAATTAAAGTGCTTGGGGCCAGGTCTGCCCCGAGGGGAGTAAGACGCAAAGGAGAAGCAGCGCCAGCGTGTGTTTGCTTTGAGAAGACTCTGAATAAAGCCTTTGTCACAAGACTTCCCTGCTAGACCCCTGTCAGTGTCATTGTGAGTGGCAGTGGATGTCTGAGGGGCTCGTGAGCAAGAAGTCTGTGCCCACAGTTCACGGGGAGTGTGCTTTTGTGCAGATGTCTTAAGGCTGTCTTACAGACTGACGGGTGAGAAAGTGTCTTTAATTGTATTTCATAATATGTTACTGAAATCTTCATTAAGGCTGATAAATCTTACAACCTCAGCTCAACAGAAAGTTTTTTTAACTTCCCTTAACATTCTAAGATAAATTCTTTGTTCAGATCCTTAAAATTTGCACTGAGGTTCTGTGGTAATGTTGATAACATAAAAACTGTGAGAATCTGCCCTTTAGAACGCTGAGTTTTAGCTCTGCTGGCATTGAACTCAAATCCCGTGAGTGTGTTTTTTCAGTGATGAATGGGATTGATAGAGTATATGCAATTAGAAAAAAGCTTTGGTTCTATTCATGTTATTCTTTGTAAACTAACGTGCTTTTGATGCTGATTTTTACTTGGTTTTGTCTGTAGGGAATCGGAGAACTAACTTGTAACCTCTGTATACTTTCCCGTTTTGGTGATTGTTAGGTTTCAAATGATGTCAGTCTCTAGAAACATTAAAACAGCTTCTAGTATTTTGAGTATGTGGGTGTTAATAGTGGATATCTATGAAGTGAATTTTCATGTTGTTTTTGAAAAATCTTTAACATTCTATGGAAGTTATTTTCATACTGTCCATCATTTCAGGCATTTTCTGAATGAAATGTGCTGTAAGTTACTGTTGCTAAGTCAGTGCTGGGACTAAGGAAAGTGTTTACGTGGTGTTTCTCAGGCCTCTCTCAGGATTTGGAAGCTTCAGTGTCCTACTTAACTGCCTTCCCAAGGAATATATTTTTTAATGCTCAGGAAGATAATTGAGCTTTTAAATATTATAACTGTACTTTTATATTGAATAACATTTTAAAGTTTTTAAAGGAAATTAAAATGAATTTTGACAGGGAATTTATATGGAACTCCTTGCAGTCTATAGCTAGTTCATGTAGAAATTGCTTTTCTAATGTTAAAAAAAAAGCATGGTTTTATGAATCATTTTATTGGTAGAGGGCAAGATTTTGGTTAGATTACATGATATCCCTTTTAGATACTTCACTGTCCAACCAGAAATTATCACCATGTTTCTAGATGGAAATTTTTGTTGTTTGACATTTGAACATTAGATTCCTGTTTGAAAATTTTCACTTCTTAGAAGCTTTATTATGGTCTCTTTCCTTCTCTGATGGCTGGTATTAGTTAATTCACAGTGTATCTCTGATGGCTTCTTTCGACACGTAAAGGTCATGGCTCAGTGAGGCCAGACTTTGCCAAGGATTTCTTTGTTCTAATATGACAGTGAGCATCGCACAGAAAATGCGCTTCTTTTATTGGAGCAGAGCTTTGCCCCTGACAGTGGAAGACTCAAAACTGAATGACATTTATCCGATTTTATCTCATTTTTTGTAACCAGAGGAGGAGACAAAGTTTGCAGTGATCTGAATTTAGTGAAGGAATAATCTACTGAAATAGTTTTGGTTTTAAACATGTTATACGCACTGTGTGAACTTCCTGAGGACAAACACGTATTGTTTTCCCTTTGTGTGATTTTTAGGATTCATTTTACTCAAAAAATGTTGCAAGCTAAAACCAAGTATAAATTAAATAAGCTACATACATACAAAGACACTGCATATCTTAATTTAGAAAACTTTAATATGTAGACTTACAACGAAGTTAATTTCTGCATCATTGTGTTTTGGAAATAGAAGGCATATTTGATTCATTGGAGCGTATCATACATTACCCATAAATCTTAATCTCTAAAAGTTGCAGATCATTTGGGCATTATGTTAATCATTTACTTACATATTTGACACATTATCTTTGATATATTTTTGGTCTAACCTTCAACTCGTATCAATTCAATTCAGAAAGCCTACAGCTTTTATGAAGTAGTAGAGAGCAAAGCTCTGAGCAACATCCAGTCTTCCATTATGCTGCTGCAGAATATTAAGAATCAATGTAATTTTCTTCTGCTACATTTTATTCATATAATTAAACACATTGCTTTCCTTATTTTTAGTTAACAAGGTAAACAAAAATCATTTTAATCTTTCTGACCCAGGATGAAATAGGTAGTATTTTTGTAAGTCTGTTAGCAATATAGTATGTTTAACTAGCATTTAAACATTAGCTGTGGTGTTTGCTGAAGAGGCTGTATGATAGCATTAGACACTTCAAGACCTGATCTGTAATTGACTTGTTAAACAGGACTGTCATTTTTTCCTTTCTCCTTCCTATTCTTTTTGGGATTGTAGTAAATAGCTTTGTACCAATGTGTAATCTACTTATTTCCTTTTTAAAACAATTGTAATATTTAATCTACTTTTTAACATAATGTTTAATCAGGCATTGCTGGTGAGCATTTTCACTTGTGTGTCTATCACAAAAGCAAAGTCTTGTTTTAATTTTAAACTAAAAGCGGTCGATAGTGATAAATTCCAACAATATAAATTTGAAATTTAAATAACCTCTTTCCCCCTGTCTTTTATGATAGTCTTTACAATTTACAAATGTTAACACAAATTTGCAAGTTTTAGTTTTTCACTCATTCACTGTTGGCTGTCTTTCCATGTTTAGAGTGTCTAGATACTCTTCATTACAGCTGCAGAGTATTTTATTGTTATTTACAGATGTAACCAGCATTTGTATTAACTTGTTCTCTTAATCTAAAATTATTATTATTATTAGGTATTACATAATGTATTTAATATATTTCAGATTGTATTTAAAATGGGTAGTGAAGCAAAAGAAAAATCACCCGTTATCCTACCAAAGACAAACCACTGTTACCCTTGTTGCTCGTTCCCTGTTTTATTTTCCTATTATATAGCCTGTTTTTCTTTCTTCCAAAAAACATATGTAAGGAAAAATTTCAGTGTCAGTAAATAGAGCTATGTGTGTGTTTGTGACCCCATGGACTGTAGCCCACCAGGCTCCTCTGTCCATGGGATTTCCCAGGCAAGAATACTGGAGTGGGTAGCCATTTCCTCCTCCAGGGGTTCTTCCTGACTCTGGGATGGTACCTGGGTCTTCCGTATTGCAGGCAGGTTCTTTGCCGTCGGAGCTACCAGGGAAGCCACTATTAGAACTCTTCAACAGTTTAATTTTTGTCTTAAAATTATGTTGAAACACTAAAATAGTACATAATATAAAGTAAACCATCGTTAGGGTGCAGTTTGGTAACATTAAGTACATTGACAGTGTTCCATAACCGTCACCACTGTCCATCTCCAGAACCTTGTCGTTGTTCCAGACTGATTCTGTGCCTGTTGGTTAACTCAGGGTGCTTCTTAACACCTTTTAACTATTCTCTTACTGTGAACAGTTTTTCCCACTTGGAAACAGTTCATATACACTCTCCTTCTTGTCTGTTTTCTTCTAATAGTTCTTCCAAGAACCCGGATCAATAGGTATGTTAAGGATGACTTTTTTTTTTTTTTTAAGGATGATTCTTAAAGTTGGTTTTAGATGTCAGCCCTCCTTCCCCCAGGGAAGAGTTTATCCTCAATTTTATAATAAAGGTTAATGTTACTAGGTTACAGATACTAAAATACAGTTTGTATATAATTTGACATTAATATAGCTGTTTGGCAACCCACTCCAGTACTCTTGCCTGAAAAATTCCATGGACTGAGGAGCCTGGTAGGCTACAGTCCATGGGGTCGCAAAGGGGTGGACACGAGTGAGCGACTTCACTTCATGGTCGTTTGGTAAAGTGAGAGGTCCTTACAGAAGAGAGGAGTGGGAGCCTCTTTTGCTTGAGCTAGCGACCTTTCGGCGGCATCTTTGGACCCTGGTTGGAGGGGTGTGTGCAGGCCGTGTCAGTTATTTGGAGAAGGGGGATTGTACATACCTCGCTGTTCTGGTGGAAAAAGGTTGAGAAACTACTGCTCTGTGTTTTGTTTGACTCATTAGAAATGACATGTACTGTACTTAACCAGAGATTTAACTTCAAGACTCTTTTTCTAAGTGTGAGAATTATAAAGTTTTCTAATGAAAGCCGTTGCTTCTCTTCTAGGATTGGCAGCCACCATTTGCATGTGATGTTGACAAACTTCATTTTACCCCGCGCATCCAGAGGCTGAATGAACTGGAGGTGACGTCTTAACCACTATTCTGGTTGCCTGTATTCTAGTATTCTGAAAGGGCTCTTCTGAACTAGGCCTTGTCGCAAATCTAGTGGCTTCAGGGAAACTAAAGTATAGCTAGTAATTGTTAATATAGTAAAACAAATGGCAATAAGCCTTTGAAGCAAACCCCCAAACACTGATTTTTGTCAGTAATTGCCAGCCTGTTAATAAATGCATTTAAATCCTTGTAAATCTAAGGGACAACGAATAGAATTTAGATTTTGAAAGGCATTTGCTTTCAGAACTGTTTCATGGAGAAGATCTTCCAGCTCTGAGGTTCTTCCATTCTTCCGCATGTCTTCACTTAGATTTAAGAACACACTCTCCTTCCCCAAGGAGGAATGAATAGCCTGGGACTCTCTACAGAAGGGGAGTGTCTCTTCTTTAGTCCTGGGTGACTTGAGCCCTAGAGTGCTGGGCGAGTAAGAGCTGAGCGCTTCTCGCATGAAGGCACATCGTTCATATGAATGTTTTGCTAATCTAATTTTCATACCGAGCCGTGTTTTATTTTTTATACCAAACCAAACATTCTTAAATGAAAACTGTGTCCACTGGAACTCTGCTGCATTGGCAGTGGTGACATCTGGTGTATATGTTTTCAGGCATTTCACTGTGTTTTCACATTAAGCTTGAAAGATAGGAAGATGGGTATTAACTTTGACGTAGGTGGGAATATCTGAATACTGATCTCAATTTTGGTCTTATGCAAGATAAAACTCGTAGAACTGTCTGAATTTCACAGTGAGGGGAAAGAAAAATGAGATAATTTAAAAAAAAATGACTTGTAGGCTACAGTTAGTAATCTGTTAAAGGAGTAACATTTAAGAGTTTTTTTGCTAAGGTATCCAGACTATTAAAATTGATGTAGAACTGCTGCTGAACATGTGCTTTTAGATTTGCATTTGAGCAAATAAGAAAATTTGTACTTGGAGAAAATAGAACTTTAAAATACTGAAATTGTAAAAAGACCAAAGGGGCATATAGAAGCTTACCTACGATGCTCCTTAAATGAAGAACTTTTCAGATTTTGCCTATTTATGTTATGCGAGGACTTCCTGAGTGTGGAGCTGCTACTAACCTGGTACCTGGTAGGGACGGAATTAAATTTTTGATTTTTTATGTGTAATTATTTAATCAGTTTTATTTTGTCTATTTTGGGACAGTTTCTCTCTTGAATTCATAAGTGCTATTGCAGTTAAATATTCTAAGAATGAAAATATCCCATGCGCAGGAAAGGAGCTTTATAATAAGCTCGGTAAGAGTAAAGCTCAGTTCTTTGTCATTTAGGCTCAAACACGTGTAAAATTAAATTTCCTGGACCAGATTGCAAAGTACTGGGAATTACAGGGAAGTACTCTGAAAATTCCACACGTGGAGAGGAAGATCTTGGACTTGTTTCAGCTTAATAAGGTAAAAAAGCCTAATGACCATCTTTCTCAGTGAATAGTTTTTCTGACAGCATGAATTTGCTCTTCATTGCCTTAAACTAAGAAACTTACTGCTGCTTGAAATATGTAAAGTAAAATTCATCATTCAGTTTTGTGATTAATTGGTCTCTGCTTTTCAGGTTTGAAAGCCTTATCTTGTGAAGTATATTGCTACCACCTGGTTTTAGTCATACTTAAACTTCACAATGGTCCTCTTCGATATTCCTGTCTCTTTTATTACAGATAAGACAACAGTGGCTTTCAGTGTCCAAAGTGACCAGTTTGAAAAGGCTGAGTTATAATTCTCTACCTTAAAGTTCATCTCAGTCCAAAGCCTGCGTTATTTCCACCGGGCATGCTGCTGTTCTTCCTACTCATCAGTTTATGGAGATTTTAAAGGGTCACTGGGTTTGACCAATGGCTTGAACTCTGTCTTTATCAGAGATTTCATTGCTAATTTAGTTCTTTCTCATGGAAAATCGTGACTACTTTGGGGAACTGAGAAGTAGCTTTTGGAGGAGTACAAAAAGTTAATGGACTATGCTGTCAAAAGCAGTGTTTTTAATTTCTAGTTTAAAATTAATAGTGTATATATATGTGTGTATGTATATATATGTGTGTATTTTTTTACTTTGAAAATGTAATTTTTAAAAAAGATGATCACAGCCAAGAACATTTTATTTTCGGTGCCATACCTAGGCTTGAGGGATTTAGAAGTGATTTCCCTATAAATGTTTCTAATTTCTTTTGCTGTTTTATTTAACAGTTAGTTGCAGAGGAAGGTGGATTTGCGGTTGTTTGCAAGGATAGAAAATGGACCAAAATTGCCACCAAGATGGGCTTTGCTCCTGGCAAAGCTGTGGGCTCTCATATCAGAGGACACTATGAGCGAATACTGAACCCCTACAACTTATTTCTGTCTGGAGACAGTTTGAGGGTGAGTGGGGCTAGCCTTAACCTGTTTTATTTCGCTGCTTATTGGTACATGGTCTTTGTGAGGAATGAAAAGGCCTTGATTATGTATGGAATACTTCCTTAAAAGACTTGGTTTATCAATTTTTCCTCTGTTTTTGTTCTGTTTCGAGAGTGAACATACTAAAAAGGCTGTTTGGGAATGAATAAGGTTGTGGAGGAAATAGTCTTTTGAGGAAACTGAAACCTATATTACATGCTCCTTTCCTACAGTGAGCAGTTGGTTATCACCTACTTGTTACAACTCATGCTTTTGCGTTCACTTACTGTTTAAAGTATATTCCTGGACTTCCCTGGTGGTCCACCAGTAAAGCATCTACCTGCCAATGCAGGGGACATGGGTTTGATCCCTGGTTCTGGGAAGGTCTCACATGCTGTGGGGCAACTAAGCCCACGTGCCCAGAGCCCCTGCTCGGCAGCAAGAGAAGCCATTACAGTGAGAAGCCTGCACTGCAACTGGAGAGAAGCCGCACCTGCCGCAGCTGGAGAAGGCCTGCAGGCAGCAACGACCTAGCACAGCCGAAAACAAATGATAGCGAATAAGTTAAAAAAGTATGAGGCTTTAAAAAAACGGAATTCTCCCTGTCACATGAAAGTATAGCATGTGAAATATCTTGCTTGTGTGCTCTCTTGCCAGCTGAGATCTCCAAGGAGATTTTCAAATAGAATGTTGATTTTGGTAAAGAGTTAGGGAACTTGGTAGGTCTTCCCAGGTGGTGCCAGTGGTGAAGAACCTGCCTGCCGACGGAGGAGATCTAAGAGACGCAGGTTTGATCCCTGGGTCAGAAAGATCCCCTGGAGGAGGCATGGCAGCCTGCTCCAGTACTCTTGCCTGAAGAATCCCATGGACAGAGGAACCTCCTGGGCTACAGTCCATGGGGTTGCAGAGAGTTGGACATGACTGAAGAAACTTAGCATTCGCGCAGGGGACTTAGCAGTGCTGGACAGCAAATGGATCCCTTTTCTGATAGTTCTGTGTAACCATGTTTGTTTCCTTACAAATTATTCAGATGAAAACTTCCTTCTAATTAAAAGCAAAACAGTGTTATAAAAATTTCCCACTTTATTTTAGGCCCTGGTAGGAAGAAGAATATCATAATTACCCTTTGAGATATTGTGCACTAGAGCAGGGGCCCCTGTAGTTTTAGAAACTGTTAGGTGGAGAAGTAGGAAGGTATCACTGTTTCAGAGGGTGAACCACTAATCAGAACTGTATCCTGAGGCAGATACACCATCCATGATGCTCGCACCCTATAGATTCTCATAGCGTTTTTTTCTCTCTCGTGATTCCAGGAAGGCATTCTTTTTACCCTTGAAGAATGTGACTATTCTAATATTCAGAAAGTTGTTTAAAGATAGATGGATTGTGTGAGTGTTGAGTGAACCCATGGATGAAATAGTTAAGAATACTGTGTGTGGAACCTTTATGTCTCTGTTTTATAATCAGATCTACATATTTTTGCCCACAGTAGATTTTTTCCTTTTAACCTTCTTGGTGCAGAAGTTAGAAAAATACAGAGAAAGAGTCTCTCTGCTTTATGGGTTGCAACATTTTAGAAATAGCTCAATCTATGTACTTAGAGTCTCAGAGTCTTTTCCAGTGAGTCAGCTCTTTGCATGAGGTGGCCAAAGTACCGGAGTTTCAGCTGTAGCATCATTCCTTCCAAAGACATCCCAGGGCTGATCTCCTTCAGAATGGACTGGTTGGATCTCCTTGCAGTCCAAGGCTGGGAGGGATTGGGGGCAGGAGGAGAAGGGGACGACGGAGGATGAGATGGCTGGATGGCATCACGGACTCGATGGACTTGAGTCTGAGTGAACTCCGGGAGTTGGTGATGAACAGGGAGGCCTGGCGTGCTGCGATTCATGGGGTCGCAAAGAGTCGGACACGACTGAGTGACTGAACTGAACTGAACTGATGTACTTAGAGGCCCTGTAGTTTCATAGTTGAAAAGTATGTAAGCATTTATACAATTATAGTCTGAAAGGAGTGGATATTTAAAGAACCTCTGAAAGGAGTGGATATTTAAAGAACCTTTTACAAACATTGCATCTACAACACATAAATATTTGTTGAGGGGTCTACTGATATGTTCATTGTGGAAAAAGTCTAAAAGGGAAATAGGATGAAAATAAATCCCACCTAATCCTCTCATTTCATGTATTATTTTTATACACATACATACAAATGGAGGTATATTCTTCATGTACAGAATTGATCTTACTTTTTTCCTGCTTAACATGTCAGTGTATATCTTTGAAGATACAGGTTTTTAAGGAATCTGTGGCATTCCCTTTTTTATACCCAGACCTCTTTTTTTTTTAGGTTGCTTCTTTCCGGTTGTGCTGGGTCTCGTCGCTGCGGGTGGGCTCTTCTCTCGGTTGTGCTGGGTCTCGTTGCTGCGGGTGGGCCCTTCTCTCGGTTGTGCTGGGTCTCGTTGCTGCGGGTGGGCTCTTCTCTCACGGTGTTGAGCGGGGTTGCTCTCTGGCTGCGGTGTCTGGGCTTGTTGGAGCGGTGTCTTGTTGAGCATGAGCTCTAGCGCAGGCTCATTGGGATCTCCCTGCACTGGGGGTCAAACGCGTGGCCATTGCGCTGACGGGGATTTTAAACCACTGGATCACCAGGGAAGCCCCAGTGCAGACCTTGCTTTGATTTCTCACGTCGCATTCTTTGTGTGTGAATTTTGTGCCCATTTCTGATTTTTGAAAATAATCCTTAGAGGAAAGGAGAATCAAAATGCATATATTTTTAATGGAAAACAACAAGAGGCCGCTGGGCATCATTAGAGTGACTGGATCCAGAGCACGACGGCCCCGGTGCTGGTGGGGTGTGGAGCAGCAGGAGCTTCTTTCCACTGCTGGTGGGAACACAGAACGGCGCCGCCGCCCTGGAGGGCTGCGCACGACTGCCTAGAGAACGGAACGTGCTGATTGCCACACACGGCCCGGAAGGCACATGCTTGGTATTTACCCAAAGAGTTGCAGCTTTATTGCCAAAATTGGAAGCAACCAAGATGTCCTTTAGTAGGCGAATGGATAAACAAATTGTGAGGCACCCAGACGATGGAGTATTACTCAGCCCTAAACAGTGAGCTGTCAAGCCCTGAGAAGACAAGGAGGAAGCTTGCGTGCGTTTCTTTACGTGAAAGAAGCCGATGGGAGGGCTGCGCCCACTGGATGATTGTACCTCAGTGGCACCCTAGAGAAGACAAGACCATGGGGACGGTGCAAAGACCAGTGATCGCAAGGGGTGGGGGAGCGGAGGGAAGCGGAGCAGGCAGAGCCCAGCAGACTGAGGGCAGCGAAAGCGCTCCGAGTGGTGCCCCACCTCTGTCCAGACCCAGAGCAGGCACGTCACCGAGAGGGAGCCTTGTGGCGTGAGCGGTGGGCTCTGGGGGCTGTGTCGGTGTCGGCCCACCAGCTGGAGCCAGTGTCCTAACACTGGTGAGGATGTTGACGATGGGAGAGGCCGTGCATGTGTTGGGGGCAAGGGTTGTATGGTTAATCTAGGTACCTTCCTCTCAACTAGACTGTAAACCTAAAAATTCTCTTGAAAGATAAACCCTTAGTAAGGGCTGGGGGAGACGGGTGCTCTGTGAAGGAACTGTTGAAGCCTGAAGTAAGTTTCGGGAAACTCGAGAGACTGGCGCCGTGCTCGCGCGGGACGGAGCTTCAGTCTCGCACCCCGTGGGCTCTAGTGTCTCACGGGATTGCATGATGTCATTGCGTGTGATGATTCCAGTTACCTCGAAGGCCCAATTTCTCAAACCTTTGTTTGAGAGTTGGCATGTGGTAGCATTAAATATATAACAAACATATCAGGTGTGTTTTGAACTGACTGAGCAACTAACACCTTCACTTGAAACAAATTAATCTCTTCATATACATTCTTAAAAGTTTCTGAGCTTGATTTTATCTTGATTCTTCAAAGCCCTTATACAGCCAAGCAGACCATGTGTTATGGAGCTATTTACAGCAGTGGAGACTAAGAACCACACGCACAATATTCTGATTTCTGACCCTCCACTTCATAAAATGTCTATGAACCAGCCTAGTTCCTGTGTCCACAATCATACATACGTTCAGGTTTCAATAGAAAGTTTATCTAATACATGAAAGTGACTAATTTAGGTGGTAGACAGGTTTTATTCCCATCTACGTGTTTTCACTGAACATGCTCTTAACTACTTAATTACACAATGCCAGTGATACTCTCTTCTAATTGAATTGGTGTTTCTAGAGCAAATCTCAGAATAAGAATCTTTAATGTTTATAGGGTGTGCTGCCAGTGGCAGATTGGTTACTTGTTCATAGCATCGAGCAGCCTGTGAGTGTTTTCATTACTAGTCCCTGACACTGTGTTGGAAGCAGACTGTGTCAGGTGGTTGTTCTGTGGTGTCTCGGTGTTTCTGCTCCCCCTTTCTCTTGGTTCTTTTTGCAGATGTCATGAGGAAGGACCGGTCACGTTAGTGAGGCTGTGGTTGTGACGGTGCTCGCAGAGCGGAAGCTGTAGAAGGTTATCACTTCGGTGTATCTTACTCTGAGTGTGGATGACATAACAGCCTTCAGTGCTTACGTTGTGGAAACGGCTCTTAAAAATGCTATCTGTGATGTTTGTAGGTCCTCTTACAAAGGAGTAGTATTTTCTTGAAATTTATATTCGATTCAGTGGTAAAATTTTGTTATCACTGTTTTGTCACATCTGGCATTAAATCACCCTTTTACAGTGGGCTTCAAATCAAACCAAAAAGAAAAATCAGAGCAAAAAGACACTGTTGTATGACCAGAACCAAAGTTACTCCTGAGGGCTGCCTGTTAACCTTTGCCTCGTGAGTGAGACTTTGTAGGGATATGTTGAAGAAAAGGAAAGCCTTAATATGGGAGAACAGTCAGGTAATCTGTTTTCTCAATGCAAATGATATTTTTTTGATAACAGAAGGTGGCTAGTTATGTTTAAACCTACAGGATAGCATAACATAATGTAGAAAACTTACTGAATTCCACATTTCATTGCTGTAAATTTTTTTTTTAAATGAGATATTCCAATTATGCAAAGCTATTTTGGGAACGTATAGGGGCCTTTCTAGCAATTTGGACCTTCAGTTAATTGACAAGTTGTAAGCAAGGATAATTGCCACTGGCTCATGGGAGCTGCTTTGAGCCTGCTGTGGCCTGTTGTAACCTGATGAGATGACATCAGCATCACATGAGTTGAAGCAGCACTGTTCACCTCCTGGAAAAAAGTTCAAGGTGTTATAACTATATGTGTGTGTATATGGTTGATAACTGCAGACTTGTCTTTGCATTTATTTATTTAGATTTTAAAAATTGCACACCTGTATTTCCATCAGTAATTGTAACATATACCCTGCAAAAATCCATTGAAATTCTCTTTAGATTCAAATGGGAGAAATTCATCAGTACAATTGTGTTTTATTTCCAGTGTCTGCAGAAGCCAAACCTGACCACAGACACAAAGGACAAGGAGTACAAACCCCATGATATTCCCCAGAGGCAGTCTGTGCAGCCCTCGGAAACCTGTCCCCCAGCCCGACGAGCAAAGCGCATGAGAGCGGAGGTGAGAGCCTCGTGAGGCTGGTCAGGCCTGGAGCCCAGTGCTGGAGTCTCTGACCCCGGACTCTGTCGCGCATGCGCTCTCCACAGGCTGAACTTTCCTGACCTCACAGAGGCCTGCTGCGTGTACGCTGGCTTTTGCACTTGGAGGAATCGCACTGTTAGAGGGGCGAGGAATTGAGGAACTCCTTCTAGGTTTATGCTGCCGGGACAGTCTGCTGCTGAATGGTTAACAGTCAGAGACTTGGGAAGAATAGGCATTCATTGCGACCCTGATGATGTTGGGCAGAGTTTATTGGGGGTTAAGGCTAGTAGGTGTGAAGTTGAAGATTTTTCGCTGAGAAGAACTTTGTTTTTTTAACAAAGCATTTAGGAAGCAGGTAGTGACAGTTGTTTCTGTCAGACTTGAAGAGGAATATGTCTGTGGCAAACGTTCGTGCTGCAGCGGCAAGGGGCAGGGAATTGAGCACAGGTGAAATGAAAGAGAAGCAGGAGGGAAGATCAGGAGTGAACGGCTAACAAAACCAGCTCGCTTTCAGACACTCCTGCTCTGAGAGGCTTCTCCTAGAAAGGGAGCAAAGTGCTTTCCCAGTTAGCTTTTTCCCACACAGAGGGGGGAAGTTTGGGGTTCTTCCCTGGCTTGATGGACATGTATGAAGAATCAGTGATTAACATATTAAGAACAATTTAGAACTGGGAAGCCTCTTGGCATTAGTTGGGTTTCTGAATCAGTAGTTGGGTTATTTAGTAATTATTGGAGAGGATGAAAAAAATCAGCCATTTTGGTTTCTGAGAAAATGGATAAATTAAGAGAATTATTTTTTATTTAGGTGGGTTGGAATAGGGAAAAGATGACTCCATTTTTCTGAAGTGAGAGTGCCTCCGAATAGGAATAAATGGTTATTTGAAGCCCACAGGCAGGCTTCAGGTGTATTCGTCTTAAAGGGAGTTCTTGTTTGAGTACATCTTGATCTTGAAATGTGTAAGACATCCAAGTGCTGTGAACGTCCAGGTCTGTCTTGATGACACATCACGGTGATGGTAGCAGTGGACGTCCTAATTCTGTGTGAGTGAACGTGGGGCACAGTTTCACAACCTCACTTGTGTCCCAGAGCAGACAGGGCTTTGCTTGTCAACCAGTGTGAGCACGTTAGTGACTACTAGGGACCGTGATTGGCTTGCATGCTCTTGCTGATGGGAGCCCATGACTCAGTGCTGTTAGGGGAGCGGTTATAGTGATAGTCCACTACAGGAGTTAATAGGAAATTGCTGTGGAAGCTGAATTTTCCTTGAATGCAGCCAAACTTTGGAAGAGCCAGCAGAAATTACAGGCTGATGAAATTATGGAATTTCTGTAACTGTTCAGGCTGTGGCCTAACGATGACTGAATAGAGTGTAAGTTGTGAGCAGAGGAGGAGTGAGGAGCTTCTAGGAGGAAACACGCGCTGTTCCCAGTAGGGGTGCTGATGCTTCCCATCAGTCACTCCTGATCCCTTGCCTTTTCCTGATTGTTTTTGTCCTGTTAAAAGGGGAGAAGACTCGTAACTTACAAGTTTCCTCATTCATTCCTTAAGTAATTATAAGAATAAAGGTGGGGTCTCTCCTTTAAGGGGAAAGGGAGCTATGTTTTGAATGTCCTATTGATAGAGATAATTTTTAAGATTATGGGGATTTTGTGATTCCAACTGGATTTTAGGATATTTCTTTCTTTTTAAAGAAGATACTCACGTATATGACAAATTTTTTTAAGGCCATGAATATTAAAATAGAACCCGAAGAGACGACAGAAGCCAGAACTCATAACCTGAGGCGTCGAATGGGATGTCTGGCTCCAAAGTGTGAGAATGGTAAGAACGTCCACCCATGGGTAGGGAGGAAGAGCAGATAAGTGAAAACAGCCATTCATCTGTTAACTGAAACAGTGGAGCAGCTTTCCATACTAGTCACTGCGCTGCACCCTGAGAGATAAAATCTTATTATATTTGTTCACGTATGAAGTGACCAGAAGGTGAAATGGTCTCAGCTCTCCCTAGTTGCTACTTTGAATTTTGATTTGGCAACATTAATTGTAAAGCAGTGATTTGTGAGACGCATGGGCACCTTTGACTGAAGAGCTGAGAGGTTTGCTTTCAGGCACGCTTGCTTAGTCTGGGTTCTAGTTGCCTGCCTGGCCATTGCTCGATGTCAGTCACAGAAAGGCAGGTTTGGCGCTCTCTTGAGAGAAGTTCTAGACAGGGAGGCACTTAGTAATGAAGACGCTATTCAAGGAGACTTTTCTTAGTGGTTGGTGTGTCAGCGTAAAGGCAGCACAAGGCAATAGGAAATAGACGGGGTTAGCAGCGCAGATCTGAGTCTGGTCCTGGCCCAACCACTCACGGGTTGTATGGCCTTAGAGATGTTTCTTATCTGCCGTGAATGCCAGTTTTCTTGTCTTTGAAACAAATTTGATGCAAAGCATTATGTGATAGATACAGTAGTGCTTTAGTGCAGTACCTGGCACAGGATAGCCCATTAGCTAATAGCTAGTGTTTCTAAAAAGTCTGCATCTTTGAAACGAGAAAGTTAGGTTAGCAACCTCAGACCATGGAGGGCAGTCTGGAGTGTGGAGGGAGGCTCTGGTGGTGAGCTGTCAGTCCCACAGGCAAGAGCAAGAGGAGCTCACTGGCTGCATATGTGGTGTCTTAGTCTTAAGACCGTATCTTCACCTCCCACATTAGAAGCATACAGGCTTGAGCAGCATCTCCAGAAGTGCTCGTATCTTAGAGTTTGAGTGATGGGAGAGTTTGCACTTGACCCTAAAGCGATGAGCACAGAGCCCTTGAGCATGGTCGCTCGGGGTGCCCCTGCCGCTGCGGTGAGAGCAGCGGGACACCCATTCAGCGTGTGCTTCGGGAGGAGGTGGTGAGGAGGGAGAAAGCTGAAGAAGCAGAGCAGAGAAAGTGCTAACCTGGACTGCCTCTTACAGACAAAGACGTGAAAAGCAGCATCAAGCAAGAACCTGTTGAAAAGAAAGAGTATGTTACAGAAAGTGAGAAGGAAAAACCCAAGAGTCGAGCTAAAAAAACTACCAATGCTGTGAGTTGACATGTTTAAACTCTTCTGTGGCCCAGTTTATAAATATTTAATGCCTTGCCTGGGACTGCTGGTTCAGGGTCTCTAACAGTGAAGAGACCTGCGGAGGTGGTTTGTATCGACAGCTTGTAAACAGGGAACACGGAAGCATCGTGAAGATGGCAGTCACTCCTGGGGACAAGGACGGCCGTGTCTCTGGAGGCCATGCCGTTTAGCCCTGAATAATGGTGAGCTCAGGCCTATGCCGTCGTTGCTAAGTGACTCACCTGCCTCCAGGTAAGCTGCAGGTGGATCAGAAAATGACGATGGTGTTCTCCAGCAAGGAAGGAAAGGGGAAGGAGTGTGGGGCCCCTGGCAGCCAGGGCCCGGCAGGGCTGTTCACTCAGGGGGACAGAAAAAGCCAGGCTTCTCCCTCAGCCCCCTTCTGAGCGCCTGGGAGCAGCAGCTTAACAGCAGTACTTTTGATCTTGGAATTTGACGTTACTCAGTTAAATGTTCTCTTCATAAATATCTGTCCCTGCCCCACCACGAAAACACAGCCATCAGAAAAGTGGTTCTGTGAGCCAGTCCGGGTCTCTGTTGGCTACAGCGAAGACGCCTGCTTGGGCTGCCTTGATGAAGTATCACAGACCGAGCGGCTTCAGCAGCAGAACCCGATTTCCCCCAGCGGTGGAGGCTGCGGGTCTGAGGTCAAGGTGTCTGCAGGCCTGGTTTGTGCCAGAGGCCTCTGTCCTGGGCTCTGTGTGTCTGTGTGCGAGTCTCCCCTTGTTATCAGGACACCAGTCAGATTGGATTAAGGCCCATTCATAGGGCCTTTTGGGGCTTCCCTGCTGGCTCAGTGGTAAATAATCCACCTACAATGCTAGAGACTCAGGTTTGATCCCTAGGTTGGGAAGATCCCTTGGAGAAGGAAATAGCAACCTGCTCCAGTGTTCTTGCTTGGGAAATCCCATGAACAGAGGAGCCTGGCAGGCATGGGATTGCAAAAGAGTCGCACACGCCTGTGCAACTAAACAAAAACAAATACGACCTCTTGAAGACCCTGTCTCCAAATGCAGTCGCATTCTGAGGTGCTGGGAGTCAAGACTCAACATGTGAATTTGGGGGAAACGGTATTCAACTTATAGTAGGTGATTTCTGAGTAGTTTTGTCCTTGTGTATTTGGGAGAGCTTCTTAACTATCACTCTTGAATTAGGATGTAAAGGGGTAATTTGATATGCTTAATTAACTTAAAACAGTTTCCTTTTAACATGCTAAAATTCAACTTTTCCTTTGTAAGTTCTGTTTTTGGTTAGATGAATAATTTATTGCCTAACTTATTCTTCTAGAAGACTTAATCTTTCTGTAAGTTAATACAAGCTGGATATTTAACAAGTAACTTTAATTAAAACACATAATTGAGAAATGTTGAAAATTACTCTGTACAGTTGGGAGTGCATGGGTATTGTGAAATATCTCTTATAGAAGGTGAAACATTTTTATTTAGAATGTTCCTTACAGAGGATGAAACATTTTCATTTGCAGCAGATTGAAGAGACTAGATTATACTGCAGATTCATCACATTCTTAGAATTTCTCAAGAGCCTGCCTGTGTTCGTGCCTGTTTTCACGCTGCAGGTTGACCTGTACGTCTGCCTCTTGTGTGGCAGTGGCAGCGACGAGGACCGGCTTCTCCTGTGCGACGGGTGTGATGACAGCTACCACACCTTCTGCCTGATCCCGCCGCTCCATGACGTTCCCAAGGGAGACTGGAGGTGTCCTAAGTGCTTGGCTCAGGTCAGAAGTGATAGCAGAGGCGGCCGTAAAGCGTTTCCTTCAAATGTGTTTTCTTTGCCTTTGTGTTTTATATTGGGCAGTTGATAATAATGAGGCTCATGATAAAAACTGGGGTGGGCCTGAATGGAAAGGAGGTCTTGGAAGTGACTGCACAGCTATGCAGTCAGCTAAGAGGCAGAAAAATGCTTTAATAACTATGCTTTAAAACTTCTCATTTAAAAAAAGCATTGTATGCTCTTTGCAAAAATTCTTAGGAACTGAACAACCTAAAATATAGATAACTTCACAATAGATAACCACTGTTAATATTTTCCAGACAAGTAGAATTACACTGCACAAGTAATTTTAATAAACATGTAATTATGATTTCTCAAATATACATATATGTGAACTGTAAGTAAATATGAATATACTTAACTATTTTTCCTTTCTCTTTGTTTTTGGACAGGAATGCAGTAAGCCACAAGAAGCATTCGGCTTTGAGCAGGCGGCCAGGGACTATACTCTCCGTACTTTCGGCGAAATGGCAGATGCATTCAAATCTGATTACTTCAACATGCCAGTCCATGTATGTACATTCGTGCTGCTCTGAGTTAGGGTTCTAATAACTTTGAGGGAAGGTGTATTGAGGATATTTGAGTTGGTTCTTAACTCTGGTAGTCAGTTCATGCACAATAAAACCTTTAATTTGTTCAGTAGTATTAAAATTCTACAATACTTTTAAAATGCACTCTTTAAGATTTCATTTGATTTCTCTAAGGATAGGCTTTTTGAGACAAATGATATAGCAGCAGGGACAGAACGCCGATTAAAGGCCAACACTGGCAGTCCTTCCAATTCAACAAACATAGTTTGAAGAAAACATCACGTTTACTGAATGACTCCTGTGTGCCAGTCAGTGTGCTGTGCCCTGGGGGCCTGTTTACGTATTCTTATGTTGTCATAAATTAGCGCTGTGAGCTTTACACTTTTAAATCCTCCTTTATTCACTTAGAAGCGTAAGTGTGCTTCATTCAGTGAATGAGTGCACCAGGACGAAAGGGCACCTACCATAATTTTGGAGACTTAAGCTGTGTTTTCTTTTTCTCACTAGTAATAAAGTGCTATAGCAAACATTGTATGCATCTCTTTAGTTGGATTATTTTCTTAATATTTATCCATCTTCTCCCCATCTGATACACCAAGCTATACCATTTATGCGATCCCAGCAATGTATGGGTGAACCTGCTTCTCCTAATATCACTAATGTTAACTGTTACTTAAAATAGCCCCTTATTTAACAGGCTTATAAATAAATTCAAGTTATAGTCCCTTTAAATTTTCAGTTCTTTTGACCCCTCCTGTATTACATATTATTTCTCCATATGTTTGCTAAAACAGTTCTGATGCCTCTTCTATCTGTGGTTGGCTTTTTATTTCACTGAAACGAGGACTTAGAGACTGGCCTCTGGCCTCATATCAGATGAACAGCAGACCTTAAGCATTCTTTTACATTCCTGGCGGCTCTTTACATGTGAGCTTGCAGCTGCAAAATCACGGCAGCCTATCTTTACCTTGAGGTTGCCCGCATCACTCTCTGCCAGGTCAGGTGCAGAGAGTGAGAATGTGGATTCAGGTGACGTGATCAGACGCATCTCAAAAGATAAAGCATCATTCAAACACAGCTAACCATTGTTACTAAACAATAGTCAACCAGGTTGTGTTTTGGATTTCTGAAAACAGAAAAACACCTCCAATTCTTAAATCGCAGCATTTTGCTCTCCTTGACCCCTTGTACGGTGGGGGCCGGGTTGTTGATAGAGGAGCATGGATTTTCAGCTCATACTCTGGTTATAAGAGTGTTTTTAAGAAGATAATGTTCACATCTGTGCTGCAGACGGGCCAGTTGTGCATTTGGGACATGGCATGCGTGCCAAGTCTTGTCCAACCCTTGCAACCCCATGGACTGTAGCCCCCCGAGGCTCCTCTGTCCACGGGATTCTCCAGGCAAGAGTACTAGAGTGGGTTGCCATTTCCTCTTCCAGGGGATCTTCCTGACCCAGGGATCGAACCTGTGTCTCCTGCATCAGCATTCACATTCTTTACCATTGACCCACCTGGGGAGCCCTTTGGGATGTTAGGGACTGTTTTTCCTCAGCCTCCTACCCTGTGATACTTAGGTTGCTCACGGGCCATGAGCAGCTGCGGAAAGCCACTTTCTTCTGTTCCTCACTGTTTTGTTTATAGATGGTTCCCACGGAACTGGTAGAGAAGGAATTTTGGCGACTAGTGAGCACTATTGAAGAGGATGTCACCGTGGAATATGGAGCCGATATTGCCTCGAAGGAGTTCGGCAGTGGCTTCCCTGTCCGAGATGGGAAAGTCAAGCTCTCGCCCGAGGAGGAGGTGAGCTGAGCTGCGAGCGCCGAGACTTGGAGGAGGAGGCAGATGCCCTTAGAGCTGGTCGGTTTCAATTAATGAAGAAAGAATTCACAGAAAAATAAGAATCCTAGATGATATGGGAGAATCACTTACCTCCCTTTGCCTTCAGATTCAATAATTTTAGTTTCTCCTTCTGAAGAAAACATGAGGCACTGGGATCAGACGTGTGTGTGTGTGTGTGTGTGTGTGTGTGTGTGTGTGTGTGTGTGTGTGTGTGTGTGTGTGTGTGTGTGTGTGTGTGTGTGTGTGTGTGTGTGTGTGTGTGTGTGTGTGTGTGTGTGTACCCACTTACATAAGGTGCAAAGCTGGGCAGAAGTAATCGATGGGCATCCAGGAAGTAGGCACAGTGGCCGCTCCTCTCCCCCACAAATTACCCCCCCCCACCCCCATTCTCTTAATTTTGAAGACTATTTACAGCCAGCCTTTTGAAACCAGTGGAGTTCCAAATTGTTAGCATGTTAGAGCTAAACCTTTATCCTTTTTTTAATCTCCTTATTTTTAGGAGTATCTTGATAGTGGCTGGAATCTGAACAACATGCCCGTGATGGAGCAGTCTGTGCTTGCTCACATCACTGCTGACATATGCGGCATGAAGCTCCCTTGGCTCTACGTGGGGATGTGCTTCTCTTCCTTCTGCTGGCACATTGAAGACCACTGGAGCTACTCGATTAACTACCTGCATTGGTGAGGAGCCCAGAGAGCCTATGAAGAGCATGCCAGCTGGGCTGGAATACGTACCCACCTCTTAACTGTGACACACCCTTTAACTCTGTCTGAAGAGTAATGAATTTTTTATTCCTTAAGATTTTTGTTGACAGCTGTTGGAACAAGCAGCCTGACATGCTGAGACAAAGGCTCTTAAGAATCCATATGAAGTCCACGGAGCCCTGAGCTTGCTCATGGGTTTTGGTGCGAAGATAGGCAGTTTTTCTCTAACCCTCAGAGAAGTCTTTACTCACAAGAAGTCTAGAGAGCACTGTTCCCGTTGGGTGGCAGTGGCAGCCTCGGCAGCCCCCTTGGATGAGGGACAGGGCTCAGGGCCCACGGTTGCTCTAGGTTCTCGGAGCCACCCGCTTCTGAGGGCTGGCCGAGGACCGACTTCTGTGTCAGGTGGAGTGGGCCGCCTCCTCGCGTGCCTGTGGTGGGAGGAGGCGGGAGGGGATATAACTCCTCACACAAGGACTTGGAGTTGGCCCTCTATGGGCAGAGCACCAGTCCTGTTCCCCAAGCAGGCACTTCAAGCTGTGGAGTGGAGGTGTTCACCACACCTCATAGGCTGTCACAGATTGATTGGCTGACAGGTCACTGTGCTCTGGAAGAATGAGAGCTCTGTGGAAGTGCCTCCCTGGAGTTGGGTTTCACTCCTCCAGCAGCGCAGGCAAGGGAAGGGAAGACGTGGGCTGCTGCTGTCCCTCGTTAGCCGCTGTGGGCAGCCGTGGCCGCCACCTCACCTCTGCTCACATGATGCCTTATGTTCTCAGGATGCGCGATCCCTGTGCTTTCTGAAGGGTCAGGTAAAATGGGAGGGAAGGGGGGCCTCAGGTGGAGTTCCCATATTCAGACTTTACACTTGAAGAGGCAAAGCGCCTCACTGTGTTCAGGTCATACTTCCGGTGACACTTGGGGATATTGCTTCAGTTTGAACATTGCCTTACAAAGCAAGATCTTAAAAATAGAAACTGGTGAACCATTTTGTTTGCATGGATATTTGCTGGTTGATTTGTAAGAAGCCGCTGAAATATCATGTGTTTTTTGAGATTGTTCTGCTTTTACTGCTTTAGGGGTGAGCCAAAGACCTGGTACGGAGTTCCGGGGTATGCCGCCGAGCAGCTGGAGACTGTGATGAAGAAGCTGGCCCCAGAGCTCTTCATCTCCCAGCCCGACCTTCTCCACCAGCTTGTCACCATCATGAACCCCAACACCCTGATGACTCACGAAGTGCCTGTATGTTTGCGTCAATCCTCCTGCCACCCAGACTTAACTCCCCACTTCTTTTTCTCCCCATTGCCTGCGACTTTATGCAGTTGATTTGGTTGTGTAGAAATAACTGTGTGGTGTAATTTCGTACAAAATTGCATTAAGCCAGTGGGACTGGATCCTCAAAACACCGTGAAAAAAGCTGGTCTGGTACAAGTGCTGACTAGCTTGCCGAGCAGCCTCGTTTTGTCATAGTGAGTGTGGGGCCGCCTCCTCCCTCCTCTCCAGTGTTCAGTTCATAGTATGTTCCTAGGCTGTGGCCAGCGCCATTCCTGCTTTCTAAACTGTCACTTAGTTTGTAACTTTAGTTCTTCAAAGCAGCAAAGCAAAAACCTTAGAAAATGAGTCTTGTTAGTGTGAGTGAGTTACTGTGGTACTACCCACTTCAGTGGTCTTGGGCTTCCCTTGTGGCTCAGCTGGTAAAGAATCTGCCTGCAATGCGGGAGACCTGGGTTCGATCCCTGGGTTGGAAGGATCCCCTGGAGAAGGGAAAGGCTACCCCCTGCAGTATTCTGGCCTAGAGAACTCCATGGACTGTCCATGGGGTCACAAAGAGTCGGACATGACTGAGCGACTTTCACTTTCACTATGGAAATGGCTAGGTTCTGTTATAAATTAGATCTAAACTTGTGTGTGTGAATCCTTCATACGCCATTCCTACTTTAGAAAGTATCGAATATGCCTGACCCTGGTTTTGAATGGTGAACTGAAACGGTGACTTCCTGGTGGATCTTAAACACTACGCCCCCCCCCCCCGCCCCCCAATTAAGCTTAGTTTAAGAGAAAATTCAAAGAACAACAACAAAAATAGAAAATTCATTTCAAGGTCTTGAGCTTGGATTTCAGGGCTCCCACTGTAGACTGAAAGGTGCTGTATGCTTTTTCCTATGAGGTTTCTGTACAAAGTGACACTTTTGTTTACTGACTTCCTTTCAGTGGAAACTCGGAAGACATTTTGGCAGGCCAGATTGAAATGTATAAAGTTGGAGAATCCAACTTAGTTAGCTCAGGCGAGTGTAAATGATACCTTTACAGTGTTAAGAGAAATTCTTGATCTCATGATCTCCATTTCATGCTTTTGGGTTCACAAGCTAGTAAGTTGGGCAGATGAAGAGGACTTTTCTTTAAAGGATCTTCGAATATTCATGGGCCAAAGCTTAGAAAATAAGGACCAGTAGCCATCAAAACACCACCATCACCTCATTGTTGGCATTTTCCGTATTGATTTCCCACCCCACACTGATGGACCTTTCTGATTTGCTTTGCAAAAAAAAAAAGGCAAAAGTTAGTCACTCAGTCATGTCTGACTCTTTGTGACCCCATGGACTATAGCCCACCAGGCTCCTCTGTCCGTGGAATTCTCCAGGCAAGAATACTGGAGTGGGTTGTCATTTCCTTCTCCAGGGGATCTTCCCAACCCAGGGATCGAACCCAGGTCTCGTGCACTGCAGGCAGACTTGACTGTGAAGGAATTTTAAGCACTGGGATGAGCTGGTAGCTGGCTTTAGAAGAGACCTCCAGCCCAGTCCTTTAATAGCTGAGTAACCCATATGGGGCTAGACTCTGGATCTAGAGAGGCAGATGAATGACACTGTGCATTTTAGGGCCCACAGTCTAAGAGAAAAGACATAGTGTTTACACAGACAATGGAAGGGTGGTGTGGTTTGACAACGGTGTCAACTCTGGTGAACCGGAAAGGGCTCACGAGGGCATTGAAGCCCAGGTGTGGGGCCCTGAAGAAGTGTAGTGTGTGTGGCACCGAGTCGGGGAGGGAGGAGGCAGTCCTGGTGACAGGGCTGTGTGGTGCTTAGTGGCCTCACACTTGGCCTGTCGGAGCCCTGAGAGCGTGTTGCAGCACGGGGCTGGGCCTCGGCCGGGAACTGCTTGTCCTCGTGGCCTGCCTGCCTGGCGCTGGGGAGCTTGGTTCCAGCAGGTGGCCAGTTGATGTTGCTCTTGGTCTGGGAAGTGCGTTTTGGAGAACTGCTGGGGGAGGCGCGTGTGTGCAGGCACAGTCATGTCCATCTCTGCGACCCCGTGGACTGCAGCCCACCAGGCTCCTCTGTCTACGGGATTTCCCAGGCAGGTTACTGGAGTGGGTTGCCATTTCCTACTCCAGGGGATCTTCCCCACCCAGAGATCGAACGCATCTCTCTCCTGTGTCTCCTGCATTGGCAGGAAGATTTTTTTTTTTTACCACTGTGCCACCTGGGAAGCCCTTGATGTTATTATTACATAATAGTTGGTTCAGCATGAGGATTTTGTGCCTAGAACAGTGTGGGTGTTTTTTGGGTGAGAACAGTTGGAAAAGAGGAATTGGCGGGGGTTAAGTTTGAGGCCCAAATCAGGAAGAGTTCTGTATGGAACGAGATCCTTGAAATAGAGTGGAATTTCTTTAATGGGTGGTAGGAGATCCTCTTTCATTTATGATACTATTTAGAAGGGTGTGTCCTGATCCTGGATATAGCCAGGTTGTTGTGTAAGCTGTTTTCTCTTGAGATACTTACACACCTGGAAGTCTGAGTAACCACTCCATCTTGTGGCAGAAACAAGTATCTCTAGGCAATACCCACCACACTTGTTGGCCCGCCCTTTCTGGATCTGATAGTCTGTGTCCAGAGTGTCTTTCATGAGAAATGTCACTGAAAATCTCCAATTTTTGTCTCTTTAGGTTTACCGAACTAATCAGTGTGCTGGGGAGTTTGTGATCACGTTTCCAAGAGCCTACCACAGCGGTTTCAATCAAGGTTTCAATTTTGCTGAGGCCGTTAACTTCTGCACTGTTGATTGGGTGTGTAATTATGACCTAGTGAGCCTTTTGACATGTCCTGGTTTTCCTGCAGAAGTGGTATAGACTTTCTAGTTGCTTAAACCAGTTGCTGCTGAGACGGCAGGTCCGCCAGTCGGGCACCTTCCAGCAGGAGAAGGCACTAGCCCGCAGTGTGAACCCAGGACCTGGTGAAGAGTCTGTTGAGCTATGTTTTGCTTGAAGCTCATGTCTCATTACAAACCAACAACAAACATTCCCAGTCTGAAGACTGTACATTGACTTAAATTTTCCAAACACAGTAATTTTTAATGATACTTGATTTTAGATGGTTGTAAATTGCATTTTTATATTAGTATTAATACTTTTCATTTACTTAAAAAGAGCTGTCTAGTTTTAAGTGGGTGTGGTGTTAAAGCTAATAAGTTGTAACCTTGTTTCAGTGCTTTTTAATAAAAACAGTACTACTTCCTACACCTCTAATTATTTTCTGTACAGTAATAATAGTTTTTAGAGCATTTTTGTTCCCTGAAGTAGGTTAACCACACCAATTTCACACAGTTGCTTCAGGAAATGTGAAGATTCATATTTCTGATTAAATTCTACATTGTGGTAGACAGTAATGCCTCAGTAATACTTTGGGTTTTAAAACCCTGTTACAATTGAGGTCCCTAATAGCCAGATCTTTGAGATGCAAAGATTTTGAAAGGTCCGAGGCTTCTTTGAGTCCTGCTGTAGGTCGATGTATAGTACGGGTGATAACCCGAGATGTGCTCTCTGCTCGTTCGGTAGTACAGGGCTCTTTGGAAACAGGCGGGTGTCCCCTCCCGCACGTCACGTGTCTTCCCTCTTTTGGCGCAGCTGCCCTTAGGCCGACGCTGTGTGGAGCATTACCGTCTGCTCCACCGCTACTGCGTGTTCTCCCACGACGAGATGATCTGCAAGATGGCTTCCAAGGCGGATGTCCTAGACGTCGTCGTGGCCTCGACTGTTCAGAAAGACATGGCCATCATGATTGAGGACGAGAAGGTGCTCAGGGAAACTGTTCGCAAGTTGGTAAGGTTCCTGAAACTCCCATCTGAGTGTCGCTGGGTGTCACTCAGTACAGTCCTCACACGCAGGACCCTTCTGACGGGCGTGTAGCACTGCTTCACCGTGCTCTCGTCTCCGTCTCTCCAGTGGCCGATGGTGCAGGCGCTGTGTCACGCTCGCTGCCCGTGCGCGTGTCCCTTCGGTGCAGCGTCTGCTCGCTCTGTCTTGCTGCGCCCCTTTTTACAGGCTTGTTGAGACGCTCCTCTTTATTCTGACCAGCTAAGTGTCCGCAAGTATTTCCTTGCAGTTACTGGTTTGTCTTCCCACTTTCTTAGCAGGGTCTTCCAGACAGCAGAAGCTTTTCCTTTTGATGAAATTCAGTTTCCCATATTTTGTTGTTGTTGTTTGATTTTAATGAGTCTTTTTTGGTGTGTCCTTCCTAAGAAATTCTCCCCTAACCTGAGTCACAAGCGTTTCCTAGTGTGTAGACATCTAGAATTGCTAGTTTTAGGTTTTACATTTAAGTCTTTACTCCTCTTAAGTAGTTTTTGTTTACGACAAGTTGTGGTTGAGGTCATTGTTTTTGCATTTGACTGTATAAGTGTTCTGGCACCATTTCTTGAAGATGCCCGACTCTTTGCCCATCGGCTGTCCCGGCACCTTGGCTGAGAGTCGGTGCGTGTGAGCCGCTCCTGTGCTCTGTTCTGGTCTGTTAGCCTGTGCCTTTATCCTCTTGCTGATGCCTTAAGGTCTTGATTACTGTAATTTTCTAATAAGTCTTGAAGTAATTTGAATCCTCCAACTTTTGCTCCTTTTAAAAATTATTTTGCCTGTTTCAGCCCTTTTGCTTTTCCATATAAAGTGTAGAGAATCAGCCTACTGATTCTACCAAAATGCCTGTTGGCATTTAGATTGGATCTGCATTAAATTCATGGATAGTTTGGGGGAGAATTGATCTTGTAACAACACTGAGTCTTCTGATCCGTGGACAGTATATCCCCTCGTTTATTTAGGTCTCCTTTTCTTGGCTATGCTAGAAAGGCTGGGCATTCGGGATCGTACTTCCCTGACCAGGAATCATCCCTGTGCCCCTTGCAGTGAAAGTGGGGAGTCTTGTCCACTGGACCACCAGGGAAGGTCCCCACTGAGGTCTTCTTGGTTTCTTTCACTCCATGTTTTGTGGATTACCGCACACGGGTTTTACACGCATTTTCTTGGGTCTGTAATTAGGTTCTTCTTGTTTTGGGGACTATTATAAGTAATACTTCAGAGTTTTTCCCAGTTTTTTCTTGCTGGTATTTTAAAATACAATTTGACTTTCAAATACTCTATCCTGACTGCTTCCCTAACTTAATAGTTCTTACAGCTTTTTTGTAGATTCTTTGGAGACAGTCGTCTCCTCAAATAGTCATATGGATTTATTTTTCAGTGTGCCTCTTTAGCATGTTGGCTCCCTGGAGCCCACTGGGAATCAACAACCGCTTGCTCACCTTCCCCTGATACTGTACCATTCTGGAAGCAGTGCCCAGAGGGTTTAAGTGTCTTACCAAAGTCTTCCGTCAATAGTGGCAGCTTGTTTTTGCAACTTGGAGAACTCATAATTTTTTTTCCAGATGTGGAAAATTTACAAATTAAAACTGAGTGGACTAATATGATTTATTCTCAACCAAAATTCATAGAGTTGATCCTTAATCTTACTTTAAAAAAAAATTTGGAGACATCTCCTTAACAAAGTCCTTTTTAAGAATCAATTTCAGGTTAGAACCAAAATTCATTTATTAGGTTTTTCCTAACTTCTGATGAGCAGGATGTGAAATAGTCCAGAGGCTGAAATACAGAATGAAAGAGTAAAACAAAGGAGCTGGCTGGTTTATAAACATGAGTTGGCCAGACTCTGCATTCTCAGCTTTAGGTTGGAGACAGTTCCAGGTAAGGAGAAAAAGTGGTACAAGTTCAATTTTTCCAGAACAAAAGAGGCATCCTCGACGGGCTTGTCGTCAGGTGGTGCACATCACGGCAGGGATGCACTGGCTCGAGAGCTCATCTTGCTTGACGCTTGGTTACCAGATGCTTCATTCTGCCTTCAGTCTCTGCGTCACAGATTGGCGAGCCTTTTCCAAGAGCCAAGCAGGCCACTCAGTAGCTTCCCATCCACAGTTCCTGCATGATAGTCTTCTCTGCTTACCCTGTCTTCTTTCCTTTTATTTATCTTTGTTATTTTAATGGATTCTCTGAAGTCCTGTATAGCATTTCCTCTGCAGTAGAATGTATTTACATTTCTTTGCTCTTATATATACCCCAAATTTGGGCAAGGCCAATTTTGAGTAGAAGCAGCAGCTAATCTCAGTAGTTTTATAAGCCTGTGAATAGCTGTTCTCATATTCAGATCAGTATAGCCAAACATAAGGGCCTACCTTGTCCAGAAGAGATTGTTCCGGCCGAGTGAAACAGGTTAACTTGCCCACATTGACTGGGCCCACACATTTTTAATCACGCAGTCTCTGTTTTGGTAGGGTTCTCTCTGGTGTTTTTAAAGCTCACCTACTGCGTGTTTTTCTTGGGAGCTAGTGGGTGGTATTATCCTTTGGCGATCTCTAAAGTACACTTTATTTTAGGGAGTGATTGATTCAGAAAGAATGGATTTTGAACTGTTGCCAGATGATGAGCGTCAGTGTGTGAAATGCAAAACCACATGCTTCATGTCTGCCATCTCCTGCTGCTGTAGACCTGGCCTGCTTGTTTGCCTGCATCACGTAAAGGAATTATGTTCCTGTCCTCCTTACAAATATAAATTGAGGTGAGTAGGAAGAATGACTCTTCTCCCTGTGGAAAGCACTGGATGTTTAATCTAGGCTTTGTGATGTTGGCATCTCATTACCTTCAGGCCCACGTATCTCAAAGCCAACCTGCTCTTCTGTTTCCAGGTACAGATACACTCTGGATGACCTCTACCCCATGATGAACGCACTGAAGCTTCGAGCAGAATCTTACAACGAGTGGGCCTTGAATGTGAATGAAGCTTTGGAGGCTAAGATTAATAAGAAGAAAAGTATGTGGTATATAGAAAGTGTGATTTGGTGATTGACAAATTGGGGCTGATTGTAATACAGTCAGCAAACAGTTATCGGCAAACATTACTTGAAGCAGCCTGGTTGAGCTCATCTGTCCAGCCAGGCTTAGAGCTTTAGTACAGGTTTTAAGCCAAGAGTGAATGAGGCAAATGTCCAAACATCAAAGGGAAGTCTTAGTGTAAGAGTTCTGAAAGATTGCATTCTTAACAGAGGCAGCATTATTACAAACCACAGTAGCTCTTACACGCCTCTGTCTCAGAAACAAAAGTATTTCACATTTTATATGGACCCTTAGAAAAAGTTTTTGTTTGTTTTGCTTTTTTTTTAAACTAGCGTTCATGACCCAAATAGTATATCCTAAAGAGTCAGTGAAGAGTTTATTACTTTTTAGCTCTAGTCAGAGTCTCTGTCCTCATTATTACCTTTGAAAGTCACTGCTTCCCTTCACATCTCTTCTCTCAGAGTGGTTTCATTTGCTTTCCTTTTTGGAGCTCAGCAGGGGACTCTGCCCTCTCCTGTTCCAGGGCACGTGCAAGATCAGTCTGTAAGCCGCTGGTTCCCTGCCAGCTACAGTTAGATGGATGCAGGAGGAAAGTGTGGCTCCAGCCACAGGAGGATCTGCATGTGCGCTCTCCTGACAAGTCAGGTGTTCTTTGTTTCAGACACTTGTCCATATTAAAGGGCAGTTCCAGGCACTTCATAAAGCCCTCCACTCTCAGGGCACCACCCACCGGCCCCCCAAACCCCGCCAAAAAAAAAATCAACAAATTTACTAGAGGGAGAGCATTGCAAATATCCATAGATAAGAGCTGATAAAATCAAACCTCATCTTCTGTATTTCATACCAGAAGTTCATATATATTGATCACAGAAAAGGTGATCTTTTGTTTCTAGGCCTTGTCAACTTTAAGGCTTTGATTGAAGAATCTGAGATGAAGAAATTTCCAGACAATGATCTTCTACGTCACCTCCGCTTAGTCACGCAGGACGCGGAGAAATGCGCCTCTGTCGCCCAGCAGCTACTTAATGGCAAGAGGCAGACGAGGTAGGCTCTGTGCACACCCGCTTTGGGTGTGGACTCTTGGGGAGTCTGCTGTGGCTGGAGTCTGGGGTGCTGGTACACGTGTCCTCATGCAGCCTTCTTGGGCCTTTGTCTCTCTAGATACCGGTCTGGTGGAGGGAAATCCCACAATCAGCTGACCGTGAATGAGCTCCGGCAGTTTGTGACCCAGCTGCATGCTCTCCCCTGTGTCCTCAGTCAGACACCGCTGCTGAAGGTGCCCGGATGGGGGCTGCCCCCTTCCTATATGTGGTCATCCTGTATTTTGTAAATAAGCTCAGTTGACATGATGAAGTCCTGTTCTTGAGTGGTTACTTTGTACATGTATTTGCAAATGTGTTTAACAGCAGCTTGAGTGGTACATGTTCATAAAGAGGTTGTAACAGGCCTGCAGTGGAGAGACAGTTGGAAATTCTCACCTTGACAGGGACCGCCAGCTGCTCATCGCCGCTGCCGTGCGTCTGCCTCGAGCCCCTCGTTGAACCGCCGTTTGGCCGATGCGCTGTCATGTTGATGTGTGTTGTTGCTGGGGTCGAGTGAGATGCAGAGGGTCATGTTGGATACGCATTGAAGACTGTACGTTTGCAAGAAGCCTGTTGCTGAAATTAGTGTTTTGATGCCACAACCTGTGTTTTTTTTAGGATCTCTTGAATCGTGTAGAAGATTTCCAACAGCATAGCCAGAAACTGCTCTCTGAGGAGATGCCCAGCGCTGCTGAGCTGCAGGACTTGCTGGATGTCAGCTTTGACTTTGATGTTGAGCTTCCCCAGCTTGCTGAGATGCGTGTCCGGCTGGAGCAGGCCCATTGGCTGGAGGAGGTGCAGCAGGCTTGCCAGGACCCTAGCTCCCTCACCTTAGATGATATGAGACGTCTCATAGACCTGGGGGTGGGCCTGGCCCCGTATTCAGCCGTGGAGAAGGCTATGGCGCGGCTTCAGGAACTGCTCACAGTGTCAGAGCACTGGGATGACAAAGCCAGGAGTCTCCTCAAGGCCAGGTAACTGAGCGCGGCCACGCCTCCCCTGGGGAGGGCTCGTGCTTGGTCCACGCTGGGCAGGGCACAGGCTTAGAATGAGACCCAGGCGCAGCAGCTGAGCTGTGCGTGTGGAAGTTTAGCTGAGATGTTTGCAACTGCTTTGGAACTCGGTCAAAAGAAGATTAATGTTTTTTTCTTGATTTACTGATCGTGAAATGAATGGTTCAAATGGACACTCATTTTCTAAAAGTGGTTTAATGAAATTTGCCTGGATTTCAATGGGAACATCTTTGAGGGAAGAAAACATTTACAAATAAGTGGAACTGTTTAAACCCAGAATTAATGAAAGAGATCCCAAGGAGTCGTAAAGAGAAGCATCCGAGCCCCGCGCTGCGCAGGGCCTTGAAAGCGGTGGCCGCGCTGTGGTTCCCAGCGTTCGTGCTGTTGCCTCATGACCTTGTCTGTCCTGGAGGGCGTGCTGGGCTCCGGCTGACCATCTGAGGGGAGAAGATGGTTCCTCCTCGTCTTGCTTTCTGTCTAACAGACCTTTACTGTTGCAGCTGACAGCATACAGTGCAAGGGATAGCTATTTTCTGGACGTTGCTGTTTAATCCTGAAATAGTGGTCATCGATCAGAGGACAAAGAAGTTTTGGGCTTTGTGCTTCGGTGTGGTGATGTCCTGGAGAGTCTTACTTATCTTAGTGGAGCTGTATGAGTCTTGATCGCGTTTCTAGTTTAACATGGAGGAAATTACCCCTAAGCTACCTTTTGCAAACAGAAGTTTATGGTTATTCCATTGTCAAATCAGAACTAAGTAGAACTGAGTTATTTGCCTTAGTCTTATGTAGATAATTTGATATCATGTAGTTACTTGCTATTTCAAAAAGTTTATTTGCAACTGTGAATTTCCTTTGAAGTGGTTTCTCTAACTTCTCTGATAAGTAAGCCACGAGACGTGCGAGCGGTCGCGCGGAGGCTGACTACAGTCTTTCTGCTCTCTAGGCCTCGGCATTCACTGAGCAGCCTCGCCGCCGTGGTGAAGGAGATCGAGGAGATCCCCGCACACCTGCCCAACGGCGCGGCGCTGAAAGACTCTGTGCAGAGAGCCAGAGACTGGCTTCAGGAAGCGGAGGCCCTACAGGTAGGTTTCCAGAGTCCCGCGTATGCCAGCGCCTCTCTGAAGAGCAGGGATGGAAGGCTGGTGGAGGGATGTGCGCTGGGCTTCGCGGCGCGGGGCCTGTGTTTGGGCCGGCCACGCGATTGATTCTCTTCTACCCGGTGTAGATGCCCTTGCCCACCCCACCTGTTGTGCTCACCAGTTGGCTTAATATGTAAGACTTAGCTATCTTTCACTAACCTTTTCTGGGAGCTTGGGAGCCTCCCATAACAACAGTCTTAAGCACTTGATTGGGGTTGAAGAGAAAGGGCTAAAAATGAAGTTGTGGGAGAAATGCAGTTACTAATCTTTGACCGTTATGGCTGTCTCTCGCTGGCTTGCCAACTGCTTGGAGTTTAGAGAATGAAGAGTAGGCGACTGAGCGAGTAGTGATACGTGATTCCATGGCCAAACTGGGCAGTGAGGTCCGGGACTTTCACCGCACAGGTAGTGACTTAAAAGTGCAGAGGAAGTGAGGCTTAGCATATTCTGGAGAAACTCTCCAGAGAGTCAGCACAAAGTATCTGCGGCTCTGTGCTAGATGGTGTACTTACTGAGCCTTTACCTATAAGTTAAAATAGAAAATTAAATGCGTGTGTAGCATTTTTAAGGTATAGACAGAATATACCTTCACCATGTCCCTTAACCTGGTGGCTGCAGTCCGTGGGGTCACAGAGAGTCAGACAGGACTGGGGGGCTGGAGACGAGACACGCTCTCTGTTTTCCTCTGTTTCCCGTTGGGGGACTTCATGTGAAAAGGGGTGGCTGGGGGTGTTTTCCTTTTTCTCTCTTATCATCATAAAACACCATGTCTTATGGTCCTATTGAGAAAAAAAGATCTTTGAATTACTTAATGGGCTAGGTTTAAAATTTTTTAATTTATATTCTTCTTGAGTCTCAAGTTCTGTTTTGTTGAAGCCATCAGACTCTAGGAACAAAATATCTGGTTTTCTAAATATCTGCATAATTTAAGTTCTGCTAATAGACCAGTTGTTAATGAGAAGTGCCAAATAGGACAGCTTAGCCAGGTGTTTTCAATGAAACATCTGGACATCTATTCTGATTAACAGGGAAGAGAAGATACATTGTTTGGTAAATAGTACATAAGGAGTGACTCCAGACAGTCAGAGAAAAAAGCATGGGAAGTGTTTGCTGTGCACACAGACTTCCCCAGCGAGATCACTGATGCACACTCTTGTCTGTCACTGCTGGAACCATCATGATTGTAGCCTTGGTCCTTGCTTCCACTCATGGTTGCTAGCCGCCAGAAAGTGAGGTGGTGGCAGTGGTCAGGAGAGGTGAGCATATGAAATCAGAGGAGAGGACACGTTTCTAGGTGGGTTTGGTTCCCTTCACATGTTTTCATGTATGTGCTTCTTAGTTCTGTGTCTGCAACAAAGTCTGTCGATAAGGACAAAAAGCAAGTTTTGCTCCATTCCTGAAATAATAGCTTGGCCTTGAATCATGTATGTAAGGACTAGCAGAGAAATGTGACCAACGACAGGGCGACCCCTTGTGTTCGGTGGACTCCTCGTTCTACAGTGCCGCCCAGCTGTCTGTTTACACGCAGGGAGTGCTCTGCATGCTTCAGAGTGTGGTCCCAGTACAGCCCCAGCAGCCCCTGGGAAGTTTTAGGAATACAAATTCACATGGACCCTTCCCTAATGAACTGAATCAGAAATCTGGGGGTGGGGCCCAGGAAGTTTTTAAAACAGGCTTCCCAGATGGTTCTTAATAATAAACTTTGAGAGCCAGTGTTCTTTCTCAGCTCATTTTAGTTTTCCTGGATAATCTATTAGCTCATTGTCGGTGGGTGGAGTGAAAGCCTGTTTTTCCTCTTTGTTCTCTCAGTCAGTGTGGAAGTCCTTTGAGTTGTTACAGGTTTGCATTTCTGTTGGATTTTCTTCAAACCCACCAAAATGGCAGATACCCTGAGAAAGGGCGTAAGCGTCTGGGCGAAGGGATGGCAGCGCATGCCAGTCCTCAGTTGTGTCTGTGGCTCCAGCATGAGCCAGGCTCTTGCCTGGTGACCAAGTGGGATCCCCCAGGGGCCTTACTGTCACCACCACCAGCTAGCCGGCAGGTTCAGTCGGCATCACTCGTGAGTTTAGTATGTTGAGATCATGGGGGGGTACTTTGTGCACGTCCACAGAAGTGTTCTCTTTCCTTTGACTTAACTAGGCTGGAGGACGTGTGCCAGTGTTGGACGCGCTGGTGGAGCTTGTCACTCGAGGCCGGTGTATCCCGGTGCATCTACCCTCGCTGCCGAGACTGGAGTCCCTAGTAGCTGAGGTTCACGTTTGGAAAGAATGTGCTGCTAATACATTCCTGACGAAGAACTCGTCCTATTCTCTCCTTGAGGTAAGTTTGCGCTCAGACCACCTTGGGGCCTTGCGGCCCCTCACCTGGTAAACACACAGCCCCTTCGTTATGGAGGGGGCAACACTGACTGATGTATGCTCTAGGAGTTATTTTCTGAGGGGAGCCAGGGAGAGTCTCCTGAATTTCGCTGGAGACTTAGGAGAATCTTTGAATGTTTTCTGCATATGTTTGGGGATAGCATTCACTAAGGAAGAAATATTCCTCTTTGAAGTTCCTTGGTCTGTTAGAATTGAACATTTAACCTTGGCTATGCTTCACCACTTGGATTTGCCAAGCTTGATAAAAGATCCCCACCTCTCAACATGCTTATAGTTCACACTTGTAGTTTCCTTAAGCTGATTCTGGTCACATGTTACGACTGGAATCATTGCATTTTACTTTTCTTCTCTTTACTTACTGTTTGATTGAATCTGAATCAAAAGTCTGTCTTTTTGTGAGATTTGCTTCATCCTTGCTTCCTTCCTTTGTAGAGTGGGATTTCTGGGATCAGGGTTGGATGTTACGCAGAAAATATAAAGAAATCCATGTCCTCCCCGCTGCTTCGGCTTTTACTTGGGAACTTGGTGATGCTCTGTGGTGAACCAGACAAACCACAGCGGCTGTGCTTTGTTCCACATCAGGTGCTGTGTCCTCGATGTGACGTTGGCCTTTTGGGATTAAAGAGGAAGCAGAGAAAGTTAAAGGATCCCTTGCCGAGTGGCAAGAAGAAGAGTCCCCGTGTAGAGAGTCTGAGCGACCTGGAGAGAACGCTGATGGAAAGCAGAGAGACTGCTTCAGCTGTGCGTGCTGGCGCTCCTCCTCTTTTCTCGGGGGGAGGGCCGTTTCTAGCTCTTCCTTCCTTACTGGGTATATTGGGAAGGCAAGTAGGAGAATAACTTCCAGAGTACTCTGTTTTACCAAAGCAACTTTAGGAAAACTGTCATTTGTAAAAGTTTTTAATGGAAGGTGCCTGCGAGGCCTCCCAGACTCAGAAACACTTCCCAAGCCTGTAGCTCGGTCCAGGGCTTAACAGGTGACCTGCAATGCCAGCTTACTGTTAAGTTTACAACAGGCCATACACTGGAAAGGGTACTGGGTACTCCTGAGTCTGATCTCCTCTTAGCGTGAGCACTGTGGATCCAAAGATAGTGTCATCTTGAAGAAGATGGAGCAGTATCGGGCCAGTGTTTGGTGAGCACAGTATTGGATGGAAAGAAGAGAGCTATGGACCTGGATGCTTTAGAAACTTGCCAGGCGGGTGTGACTGGCCTGCAGCGTTAGTCTCAGGTGTGCCTGGAGTGACCCAGGATATGTGTATTACCCAGTGGTCCCTGTATGAGTCTAGTCAGTAGCCATCACCACACAGGTTTGCTTTTTTCTCTTGTGATGAGAACTTTTAACATCTACTCTCTTAGCAACTTGCAAAACTATAACCTAGTGTTAATGACTATCTGGAGTAGGGAATGGCAACGCGCTGCAGTATTCTTGCGGAAAATTCCATGGGTAGAGGAGCCTGGCCAGCTGTAATCCATGGCGTTGCAAAGATCTGGACACAACTGACGTATTCCCCAGAGAAGAGGGCACAGTTCCTTTTCGTATCAGTGACTACGGTCACCGTGCTGTATGCCGCAGCCCCAGGATTTGGTTTTGCCTTTTGATCCCCTGCACCCATCTCCCGGACCACTTACCTCTGGGAGCTGCCCGTCAGCGCTCTGTGTCTGTCAGTCCAGTTCAGTCTCTCAGTCGTGTCCCACTCTTCGCAACCCCATGGACTGTAGCACACCAGGCTCCCCTGTCCGTTACCAAATCCCAGGGCTTACTCAAACTCATGTCCGTTGAGTTGTGTCCATCCAACCATCTCATCCTCTGTTGTCCCTTTCTCCTCCCACCTTCAATCTTTCCCAGCATCAGGGTCTTTTCCAGTGAGTCAGTTCTTCACATCAGGTGGCCAAAGGATTAGAGTTTTAGCTTCAGCCTCAGTCCCTCCAGTGACTGTCTAGGACTGATCTCCTTCAGAATGGGCTGGCTGGATCTCTCTGCTGTCCGAGGGACTCTCAAGAGTCTTTTCCAACACCACAGTCAAAAGCATCAGTTTTTCCATGCTCAGCTTTCTTTATAGTCCAATTCAGATCCATACATTACTACTGGAAAAACCATAGCTTTACCTAGATGGACCTTGGTCGGCAGAGTAATGTCTCTCCTTTTTTAATATGCTGTCTAGGTTGGTCATAGGTTTTCTTCCAAGAAGCAAGCGTCTTAATTTCGTGGCTGCAGTTACCATGTGCAGTGATTTTGGAGCCAAAGAAAATAAAGTCTCTCACTGTTTCCATTGTTTCCTCATCTGTTTGCCGTGAAGTGATGGGACCGGATGCCATGATCTTACTTGAATGTTAATCTTCTGAATGTTGAGTTTTAAGCCAGCTTTTTCACTCTCTTCTTTCACTTTCATCAAGAGGCTCTTTAGTTCTTCTTCACTTTCTGCCATAGGGTGGTGTCATCTGCATATCTGAGGTTATTGATGTTTCTCCCGGCAATCTTCATTCCAGCTTGTGCTTCATCCAGCCCGGTATTTTGCATGATGTACTCTGCATATAAGTTAAATAAGCTGACCATATACAGCCTTGACGTACTCCTTTGCCAATTTGGAACCAGTCTGTTGTTCCGTGTCCAATGCTAACTGTTGCTTCTTGACCTGCATCCAGATTTCTCAGGAGGCAGGTCAGGTGGTCTGGGACTCCCTTCTCTCTAAGAATTTTCCACAGTTTGTTATGATCCGCATAGTCTTCTGTGGGGTGTTATTTTTTTTTTCTTTTTTTAGATTTCAAATGTAAGTGAGATCATATAGTCCTTGTCTTTCTCTGGCTTATTGCACTTGGTGTAATGCTTTGAGTTCATCCGTGTTGTTTCAGATGGCAGAATCCTTTTCTCTGTCTGTGGTTGGTAACACCCCATTGTACATACACAGCCACGCTTCCTTTCATCCACCAGTGGGCGCACTGAGGTGGTTTCCGTATCTTGGCTGTTGGGAATGAGGCCGCCTTGGACATGGGAGTACAGATAATCTTTTCAAGTTAGTATTCTTGTTTCCTTTAGACGTGTACTCAGAAATGGAATTGCTGGGTCCTGTGGTAGTTCTGTTTTTACTTTTTTGGGGACCCTTCACACTGTTTTTCCACGGCGGCTGCAGCAACTCACAGCCCCACTGTTATAGTGTAGGAGCGGGTTCCCTTTTCTCCACGTCCTCACTGACACCTGTTATTTCTGGTCTTTTCGACGATAGTCATTTTAAAATAGGTGTGAGGCGATGTCTCAGTGTGGTTTTGATCTGCATTTCCCTGATGGGCAGTGGTGCTAGGCGTCTTTTCATGTACCTGTTGGCCATCTGTTCGTCGTCTTTGGAGAAATGTCTACTGGGCCTCCTGCCCATTTTCATCGGGTTTTGTTTTTGCTGGGGTGACAGTGCGGGTGCTGTTGCAGTATGTGGGTTCTTCACAGATTTGGGGTCTTAATCCCCTGGATCAGGTTACAAGCTGCCAATACTTCTCCCATTCTGTAAGTTGTCTTTTCATCTTGTTGATGATTTCTTTCCACGTGCAGAAGTTCTCTAGGCTGATGAAGCCCCTTTTAGGGTGGTTTTGAAGGCACGAAGCCTTGCCCTTCCCGGAGCAGGAGCCCACCTGCTGCTGGGGCGGAGCTAAGCGGACTCGCCCTTGGGCCAGGACGCCTCTCTAGTCTGAGCCCTCAGTGCTGCCTGGCTGCCCTCGGGATTGACGTGGGGTTACCCTGAAGTGTCTGTGTATTTTGACACGGACTGTCTTTAGCATATTCGTCTCTTTCTTCGGATTGTAGTCAGCTGTGGCTGCCTGAGCATCATTCTGGTGCTTCCGAGCTGCTGCTTCCACTGTTACACGGCGGGTTTTGCACAGGCTCGGCCTGGAGCTCTGCTCGGCTCTGCGCATTGCCTGCTGGCCGCTTTGTCACCGCGTCACACCGTGTGCACTGCCTGCGCGCTGCTTCATCTGTTGAAGTAGGAGATTTTCCAAATTGAGCAGGGGTTTGTTAGGTGGTTTATCCTAGATCTTTTGGTTTCTTGCCTCAACCCTCATTGATACATTTTCTCCTCTAATCCAGAAACAGTGGCGCGTCAGTCTGGCCTCACGACTCAGGTTCCTCGTCTGGTGACCGGGGGTGGATCTGATCTCGGGAATGGTTTAGCTGTGACACATTAATATTTTAAGGACTCGGAAATAGGGTTGGGAAAGACACGGTTCTGTAAGCCTTTAGTTTTTGCTTCTGGTGGGGAATGCTGGTTCTAAACATCTGTGCTTCCTCTGTGTTTCTCTTCAGTGAAGTATCAGGACTTGGCTCGTCCAGCCGTTTGCTATGAAAGGTCAATGTGTTATGTACCAAGGGGGTAGTGACTTACTCTTACATAGCTAGTGATCTGAATTGGTCCCCCTTAAAGCAGTTCTACTTCATGGTGAGCAGTGAAGAAATCTGTAAAGCCTGGACTGCCTCACATAGAGGTCACACGTGGACAATTTGTACATATTGGTCAGGAACATGTTCGGTATCACTTCAGCTTTTTACTCTGAAACTAATTATGCTTGTGTTTTCAAGTTGCTTATACAGATTACCTGATCTCGGAAGTGAAATGTGGCTCTTGTTTTAATAGAGAAAAGACTATAGCAGGCACACGTGCCGCTTCCTGCAGAAAAGCAGCTTGCTTTTGTCTGTGCCTGGTGGCCTCACAGTATGTTTGTGTGTGCGGGGCGCTTGGTGAGGTGCTCCTGCAACCCCTTCAGGAGGGACCCTCTCTCACCACGTGCGGTTCATGCGTCCAGTGCACCTGTGAGGCCTGATGTTAGAGGCAGTGAGAGACACAGGCTACTGTGGCACCTGAGAGACTTTCTCATCTAAATTACCTTTCTAGAAGATCACAAAAGTTACTGGAGCTGAAGACAAACCTCAGAAACTTGTACATAGACAGTGAAAAGCCTGGATCTTAGAAGGGAGGTATATCTTTTAAGAGATACACGTGCAGAGAAGTTGGCTTGGAAGAGCAGTGTGTGTTAGGTAACTGCTGACAGTGTGGTTCGCTGTGAGGCAGCCAGAGCACCTGGTCACATGGCCGTGGGGTCGTCCCAGCAGCCCTGGAGGCGGGCACTGTTCCCGACTCCAGTTTATGCCTGTGGGCGTCCCACCACAGTGAGCAGAATGTTGTTGTCCAAGGCGCCCCCACGGCTTAGTGAGGCAGAACCGGCGTTACACCCAGAGCCTGCTCTGGAGCCCTCCTCACCGCCACGCCCCGTGAGTTTGAGAAGACGGCCGAGGTCTCTGTGCCATCATCCTTTATCGCCCTCTCCTTTCTAGATGGCAGCACTCGGGGAAGCTCGCGCACGAGAAATGGAAGCCTTGCAGTCTCTCCGACAAGCCAATGAGGGGAGACTGCTGTCGCCCGTGCACCATGTGGAGATGAGAGTCTGCGTGTGTCAGAAGGCCCCCGCGGCCCCCATGATCCAGTGTGAACTCTGCAGGGATGCTTTCCACACCAGCTGTGTGGCGGCTCCCAGCATTCCACAGGGCCCCCGAATCTGGCTGTGTCCCAACTGTCGGAGGTCGGAGAAGCCTCCACTCGAGAAGATTCTGCCCCTGCTGGCCTCCCTGCAGCGCATCCGCGTCCGCCTGCCTGAGGGAGACGCGCTGCGGTACATGATCGAGAGGACCGTGAGCTGGCAGCACAGAGCCCGGCAGCTGCTCTCATCAGGGCACCTCGCGGCCCTGCAGGACCCAGTGGGCTCGGGACTGTTGTGTGGCAGGTGGCAGGCCGCAGCAGGACAGGTGCCAGAGACCAGCAAGGTGAGCCTGGGCCCTCTCTGCTGGTCTGCAGACAGCTCGCCGCCGTGCCCCTGTGGCGCTGGGCGCTGCTGCTGCCGGCGCCCGCTGTCCTCGCAGGGCTCCGTGCTCCTGCCACGTTGTCCGCTTCCTCTGCTCCCGGTGCTCAGTCTGTGGAGCAGATTTCACCTGCCCATATATTCATATGCTTTCCCCATTTGTGTGGATGAACCTAGGTATTTTTAATAGATATACTTAATTTTTTTTTTTTTTTGCTTAGCTGTTTTTTTTCCTGCTTCCTATCATGTGAGTCACTGAGCAGAAAGAGAGCGTGCCTCCTTCTGTGTCTTGTTGCTTTTTGAGGAAAAATTAAGTTTTGAAGCATCTTATGTGCCATGTTGCTTCAGAGGGGAGACAGTGGGTCTCACACGATCTGTGGTCTTGCTGCCAAAAGCCTGATTCTGATAACCGTGACTTTGGTGGCGGGGGTGGCGTCCTGTCGTCTTCCGCAGAAGATAAGAAAGTGCAGTCGGGAGTGCAGGGTTCAGTCCTCGTATAAGGCCCACCTGACGCCTCCCGGATGCTGCGGACTCTCCAGCAGAGTCACTGCTCCTCCCTGGTGCTGCACCAGCGGAGGCCTGTGGTCTGCAAGGGCTGTGTGAGGTGCAGGCTAGACATGGCAGACAGAGGGTTGGCTCTGCTGTGTTTGGTATCCCCCCCGCCGCCCATTTATTTCCAGTTTCTGAAATATAGTGCCTGGCACTGAGCAGATGATGTGTTTAAGTTTTTGCCTCATAGTTGAGTTGTGGCTATTCGGACAACCTAGCCTACATTGGAGACAGTTGTGTTCCTTACACATGACGTGCTGAAGAAAGTGGGGACATGAATGGGAGTGCTGTCTGGTAGCTCCTCAGTTGGTTTACCCAAAGGGCTGCATGTCTGTGTCAGGCAGGTGAAAATCTCCCCCAGGAATCCAAGAGGCTGTGTGATCTGTTGCCATGCAGAGAAAACTGACTGACTGCCCAGTAGTGCTCTTCACCTCTGAAGTCAGTCCAGGCACAGCCAGGAAGGCCAAAGGCTTGGTGAACAGGAGTTGGCTTGGCCAGATCTGAGATGCCAAAGGCTTGTTTCAGTTTGGGAGCATCAAGTCCTCTGCTATATGCTGCCTGATAACCCAAGCTACTGCTGTTAGGCTGGTGGGAGTCTTAGTCCTGGGAGAGCCTTACTGTGAGATGTTTTCCTCCCGTCAGATGCCTCAGCCTCCTGGCCCCGCGTCCTGCTCCGTGCCTGGCGCCTGGGACGGCAGAACCTCCTATTCACACTCTCCCTTCTCCACTGGCCGGAGCTGTGTCCCCCTCCATGGTCTGTATTGATCACCACCATCATGATCATTGTTGGTACTCTGAGGGCTTGAATAGTAGCAAGTGAGACTGCAGCAGTTTTCTGTTGTAGAGAATCTGGAACTGTTGAAAAATGACTTTGCTCTTGTATGTGGGATATGTGTTACTGTGTACTTGAAAGGTGGGAGGAGAACCCTGTTTAAAGGCTTGTAAGTGCAAAAGAAATAGAAAGGAAAGCTTTATATCCACTGCTTTCAGGGAGGAGTGGGCTTATCCCATGTCAGCTGATAGTTAAACAGCAAGTGATACGGTCAGATGCTCAGTCACAGGTTCACTTGTTGCTTCATTACTCAGGAGACTTGAGGGGGCTGTTCGAGACCCTGCTTCTCTTCTGTCCCTCCTGAGGGTGACTGTCCCCCGGGAGCTCTGCCTGGAGCCCCAGCCCGTGAAGAGTGCCCAGCCCTGAGACGGCTGTCCAGGCAGAGGCGTCTCTCCTGCGTCAGCGCCAGACTCAGTCTCATTTGGGCCTGTTGGGCTGTGGCTCTGGGCACAGAAAGTGGCTCCACTTGACGTGGGGAGGGTGGCAGTTGGCTGGGTAGTCCTCCTCTGCTCATGTCACAAGGAGTGTCCCCGTGATCTGCTCTGGTCTTGACACAGGTATCAGCCCAGAAGTGAATGAGCTGCTGATGGAGGCCCAGCTGCTCCAGGTGTCCCTTCCTGAAATTCAGGAGCTCTACCAGACATTACTCGCAAAGCCGAGCCCTGCGCAGCAGGCTGACCACAGCTCTCCAGTGAGACCCGGCAGTGAGAAGGTGGGCACTGGGGTTCGGCGTCACCCCCTCTCGATAGCACAGGGATGAGACGCTGTCTCTGATCCAGGAAAAGATGCCGACGGCGGCTGGGCTCGCAGCCTGGGTTCTGGAACTGGTTCTTAAACCACTGTGTGAAAAGCGTTTCTTTTTCATAAGGCGCTTCTCATCATTTCCATGTGATAATAGCTAGAAACAGGATTATTCTTGTGTAAGAGAAATCCTGTTAGATGAAAATGTAACTACAGCTGGAAAGGCTTTCATTCTCGAGTCAGCGTGTAACAGATGCGGTAACTCTGCTGAACGGAGCCTGACAGCTGTTGGCAGGGCCCGGTGGCTAGACCAAGAGGGCCCGCTTCTGCTGTGCTTCGTTGCTTTTGGCTGCACCGCAGGATCTTAACACCTTGACCAGGATCAAGCCTGTGCCCCTTGAAGTAGCAGTAGGGAGTCCTAACCTCGGGAGCTCCCGGGAGGCCCCGGGGGGCCTGTTCCCGTGCTCTCTCCCTGAAGTGCCAAGGCCCCGTTTCTCAGCAGCGTGAGGTGCTGCTGCTGCTGCTGCCTGCTAACGGAATCGCTGACCCCTGAGGATATAGTCGAAGCAGGAAGACAGCATAAGGGTAGACCCTGGCGTTTAGGATTGATTTTATTGTTTCAATACCAAATAGGGTAGCACATTACCAACTGTGTTCAGTTAAAAGCACCTTTTTTCTCTAAGGGGCGGAGATGTCCTTTACAAAGGACGGTATCGGCCTGGTTTCTTAGCCATCTGAGGGTCAGCATCTCCCAAGAAGCTCTGTGGACGTCAGGCATTTGCTCGTGTGTCTGGCCTCTCCCGCCTCCCGGCACTGCTGGGCTGGTGTGAGGCAGTTCACGTTGGTGGCACGTTTGTCCTCCAGTGTTTGATGGGCTGAACGGCAAAGTTAGGTGGTCCTGTGGGGTGGGGTGGGCGAGGCCGGGAGCGGGGGCAGCCTGTCTTGGTTTCGTGGGGCGCACCTGTTGCTCATGCCTGCGGGTGTTGACACGGCAGCTTTAGTGAGAGGCAAGCCGTGCCCTAAACTGGGCTTGCCGTCTTCCTCCCAGAGTGACGGCTGCCGAGGGAAGCGAGACGGAGCCAGTGGCCTCGAGAGCAAGCTGAAGAGACGCCTGGAAAGAGAAGGCCTCTCCAGTGAGCGGTGGGATCGAATCACCAAAATGCGGGCCCCCAAAAAGAAGAGAATCAAACTGAGCCACCCCAAGGACACGGACAGTCTCAAGTTAGAGAGAGAGTGTAGCTATGAGTTGGTCCCCTCTGCCGACACGCAGTCCCTGCCCTCAGACTCGTCCTCCTCGGAGCAGGAGGACTCTGAGGACGAGGACGCCATCTGCCCGGCCGTGAGCTGCCTGCAGCCAGAAGGAGATGAGGTCAGTGAGGTTTGGGCCGTGGAGGACATGCGTTCCCTTAGCTCAGAACCCTGTGAGCACCAGCTCGCCCGGCCGGGTCTCTCTCCTGCTTAGCTGCCTTGAGCCCGTCTGAGTGGATTGCTCACCCTCCCCCACTGGTGTCTGCTCTCACAGCGCTCCTGGGTCTCCTCCCTTTTCTCGAAGAAACTCTTCCTCTGCCCTTTCCTTTCCTGCTCCTCCGGCTCTCGCCGCCCGGCGCTCAGAAGGTGGGGGGGTGCCGCTGTCGTCCCTTTGCTTACTTGTCACGGGGCGACCTGTCCTCGCCCCGCGCAGCCACCGCGTGGAGAACAGCTCAGCGTGCTCGCCTGGGCTGCCGTGCCGGAGGTCCCGTGAGGGGCAGTGGCTGCCCCGGCCGCCAGGCCTCTTCTCCCCTGAAAACCCCGTCTCCCTGCTCTCTGTAACCAGGTGGACTGGGTCCAGTGTGATGGCAGCTGCAGTCGGTGGTTCCATCAGGTCTGTGTTGGTGTCTCTCCCGAGACGGCCGAGGAGGAGGACTACGTGTGCGTGCGCTGTGCGGAGACGGACGCGCCGGGCCGGAGATAAAACCCGCAGAGCCCTTCTCAGTCAGGGCTTGGCCCGGGGACTCCCAGTTTCTCAGCAAAGCTGCAGGACTGGCGTTCAAACCAGCCTGTGAACGGTGCTATTTCTATTCCTTACGGGATCATTTTTCCAGAACTCTTTGAAAAAAAGAAAAAAAAAAAACAAAAATTTTTCGACACTTTTTGTATTTTTTTCCTTAAGAGCTGTTTGTGGTTGTTGAGGTTTGAAACGCTGACTGTTTTTGCAGGGGTTCCCACCAGTTTGGAAGGATTGGCGCTTGCACCTTCTCATGTACAGCATTAAAATCTCACCTCTTCCTGGGGTTTACCGGCTGAGTCCAACTCGGTTTCAGTGCCCAGAAGGGCCCAGTAAATCCTCATTTGAGGAATTTCTCTCTCGTTTACTCTGTTACCATATTGGGGAGCTTAAGTTTTTCACTTTTGAGGTTTTTGTTTGTTTTCTTTATCCACTTTTGTTTTCCTGGTAGACTAGGTTTATTTATCTAAGCAATAACTTCCATGTTGGTTTCAGTGGCTGCAATTAAAACCAAACAAACTTCCAAACAGTGTGGTGCTTTAGCATCTGGCGGATGTCCGAACACAGGCGTCTGGCTTCTGGTGTCACTGGGGAACTGGTGACAGAGAAGAGGCTGCTCCCTAAGCACCTGTCACTGCTGTTCTGGCTCTCCGCACCCCACCCCCCGCCTGCTCATTTGGAAGCTTGTATCAAGTGTTGCGGTTTATATTGTGGAGTAAATCCTTGGTCCTAACGTAACACTACCTGCTGGTTATTCAGAGCCATCAGCCTACAGCTGCTTCTGCCCCTCCCTGTGGGCTGTGAAGAACCCGAGGGGGGCTTGCTTTTGCCTCTGCCCACCCAGGCGACAGCAGCAGCTGGTGGTAGCCTGCAGATACTAGGGAATTCTTCTGCATCCTGCTCTGTCTGGTGGGCCACATGCCTCCAGTCCCCGCTAACAAAGACCCCCTTTCCTCCCGTCTTCATGCACCAGAACCTTCTAGAAAGCCATGCTGTTTTTAAATACGCTTTCTCAGAATGCTGGTGGATCATTCTGTCCCTGGGTCAGTTCCCGGCCTCAGAGGAGCTCTCCTTGGGGGGATGATGTCTTTATTCTGTTTGAATCGACAGGACGTTTGGTTTCGGGTTAGGACCTCAGAAGGCATCCTCACGGAGGCCTAGGAGAAGGGGGCTCCAGGGAGCACTCGGGAGCAGCCGGGCTCCCCTCCCACCGGCCTTCCTCTCTGGCTCGCTGCTGTTGCCGGTCGTAGGTGGGTCCCAACCTTCGCACCCCTTGTCTTCTGAGGACCCTGTTGCGCAGTGGAGAAGACGTTCTGGTGAACACTCTGACTTGCTTTTCCTGTCCTGTTGCTAATGCCTACTTTGCCTACATTCCGTAGACCGGAAGATGGGTAGAAACGGCGGTCTTTAATAAGACCACAAGAGCAGCGGCAGCTGTCTGTGACGTAGCAGAGATTACGTGTGTACTGCTCCCTCTTATGCAATTCAGTTAATTAAATTTCTGTAAGAATGACTCTGAAGTGTCTCCAGTTTTCCCAGAGTTGTCCTCATGTTTCTCCTCATCTTACGGGTTTGTGGGGCCAGTGGAGGAGACTGTCCAGAGTGCCGCCTGGCGTTAGAGCAGTTTGATTTACAGTGTTGCGCCAGTCTGCTGGTCTTGGCCTTTTTAAGTGTCCAGATCCTTAGAGCCCCTGGCGTCGGGGCAGGATGCTGACTGTCCCAGTTCCACAGAGAGAGGAAGCTTAAGGCCACCCTGCTCCTGGAACAGAGCCTTGCCTGTGGAGAGCTACTCTGCCCGTCTGGGCTGCCCCTCTCCTGCCCTGCCAGCTTTGCCGCTTCACCTGGAGGGTTGTACGTGATCCTTGACAGGAGCACCCTTGGTGCTAGAGATTCTCTGCCCCTTGGGGATGGCGGAGGCAGGAGTGTGTGGGAGCTGCCCCTCCCCGGGTGAGACCACTGGCCCTTCATACACGATGGTGCTGCAGTTGCGGGCGCATTGGGTGCCAGCTGTCAGCTGCTGGTACAGACCCCGGCCTGCTGTGTCTTCAGCCCTGCCTGTGTGGCCGTGCGGTGTGAAGACGCACACCTCCCGGTCACCCTTCTGAGGGGACGCACCACGACACTGGCGGTCGTGTGTGAGCTCTGAGGCTGCAAAGACTGTCACGCAAGCGAACTGACCCCTTCCTGTCTGGTCTACAGCCGCGTGAGGAGGAGGAGGGCCGAGTGAGCCTGGCGTCTCAGCCAGGAGGACCTGTGGACGGAGGGCCTAGTGCGCTGCTGCCTGTGGCGGCCGTTCATGTTTCTTGGCAGGTGAGGCTGGGGCTGCTCGCTGAGCACGGTGGACCCCGCCTGTGTGTAGACTGTCCTGGAGGAAGACTGGGGTGTGGGTGGTCTGTGAGCAAGGTCTGCCTCTCTGCACTTCATTCCAGCACCCTGGGAGTAGGGCCTTGTTCACCCTCAGAGTGAACCTGAAGCCAGAGATGCCGCCTGTGCTTGGGGTTGGTGGGAGCCTGCTTCTTCGTGCCTGTGAGCTCTGGTGACGGGGCAGAGGCGTTGGTGAGATTTGGGGTGCTGTGGCAGACGTGTGGCGTGTGACCCACTTGCTCTGCTAGCACACCCACCATAAAAAGGAACACGACCTTGGGGTGCCTGGACGGGGGTAAGCCTGTGCCCAGCGTGGGTGCCCCCTGGAGGGCGTGAAGCCTGGCTTCTCTCTACCTCTGGCTGAACTTGCCACAGGCCTCTGTCTCTCCTTTGTCTCGCTGTGATGCTGATGGATAGCCCGGCATTCAACTTACACCCTCTTCCGGCTGGAGTCTGCCTTGGTTGGAGTTCACTGCCCATGGGTGGTGGTCCGGGCTAAGTTCTTTCTGGGTTTCCCAGCTTGTGACAGACTGGAATGGCTCACAGATAACCGTGTCCTGTAACAGGAGGCAGGTGCACAGCAAGGGTTTTCAGTCCGTGCCCATCGCCGTTCAGTCACTGAGCCAGTCTGCGCTGGGCATCGGCCTGTGTTGGAATGGCCTTGCCTCGGTGTAAAGATGCAGACAGCACAGTCCCTTCCACTGGACTTGACCTGTTGAGGAGGGCACTGAGGAGCGGTGAGGAGCCCGGTGCCCCGCCCTGAGCAGCCAGGGGGATGGCTCCCGCCCTCCACCCTCCCGTCCAGCACGTGGCTCCTGAGAGCCCCCCTGCTCCTCAGGGCAGTCCCTGAGAAGCTGCCTGGACAAGACCGCGTGTGAAGTCACACCACCATAAATCCAGTTCCAAAACACAGAGTCCATGTGTAATGCGCACATTTCACTTCTTCCAAATTGATGCACACCTTGCCGTGTTCTGAGACTGCTCGCGCAGGTGCTGCCCCTTCCTGCCAGCGGGGACGGGGCCTGCAGGTGGTGGCCCAGCCCCCTCTTCTGTCTTCAGCTACTTGCACTAGGAGGAGGGGCAACGCGGCGCTCTTATTCTCAGGAGGACTCGCTGAGTTGGACGGAGGAATGGGATTGCGAGGTCGTGGGCCTGGTTCAGGTGAGTAGAGGCCAGAGGACTATTCTGTTTTCCTTGAACTGGAACACAGGGAAAAGTTAATGGCTTTTCTCAGGGAACATTGTTATTTGCTCTATGGAAAATAAACGCCCAAGACACCATCTCCCTGGAAGCAAATGTCGCTCCTACAAGCCGGAAGTTGGGGACGCGGCGGGGGCCAGTGGCTCCTTTCTGCCCGTGATCCCAGCAGGAACACACACGGGAGGCCCCTCCTGCGCAGGCCAAGGACTGTGGGTCAGATAGTTTATCAGAAAGTCAGCGGGTGAAAAGGGACGCTTCCTGTTCCCTGAGTCCTGTGTTCATCCACTTAAGAGGCTAAAACTCAGGAGATGGCAGCCTGGGGGCGAGGGCTTTTCTCCACAGCGATCGCCACGCATCATCCATGATGCTCAGTGTGGGCTTCCAGTAAAACGGATGAAGAATTTAGCCCTTGTATGAAGGAGTTTGGCTTTCAGAATTCAGACTCTTTTCCTGCAATCTTTTGTAAGTTTTGCCCATACTTATAAGCAGTTCTGTCTAGTTTTTATAAAAGCAACTCTTGACACTCAATGGTTTATATTATCATAATGACGGACTTTCCTGGTGGTACAGTGGGTAAGAATCTGCCTGCCAGTGAGGGCACACGAGTTCATTCCCGGGTCTGGGAAGAGTCCAGATGCCTCAGAGCAACTAAGGCTGTGCACCGCAACTAACAAGCCTACACACCCAGAGCTGTGCACACGGCAAGAGCAGCCGCTGCAACGAGAGCCCCACGCGCCACAGTGGGGAGTGGCCCCCGCTGGCTACAAGTAGACAAAGTCAGAGTGCAGTAACCAGGGCCCAGCACGGCCAAAAACTCAAACTGTCTAGAAGTCAGGACTACAGCCAGGAGTAGGCGAGACCACAGAGGGCCAGCTGCAGACTCAGAGTCCGGGCTGGGCGAGCCTGCGTGGCGAGCTGTGTCCTGCCCTGGTCCAGCCCTGGTGAGGCTGCAGGATCCCGGGACACTGCTTGGTGCCCTCTGGCTGGGGCCCACCGAGGCTTCTGTTCTCAGAGCGGGTGGTGAGCACCCGTCTCAGAGAGACCAGCAGGTGGCAGCCCCAGGAACCCAGGTGGGGTGAGCCTCCTGGGCCTGTGCCTGCTCTAAGCGAGAGCTCTGAGCACATGCCTAGGGCTGGGAGCCCACTGCGTCCCTCTGCCCCTGCCCCGACGCAGCAGCTGGGGTCGAGCAAGACGACCTCGCTCCCAGTATCGATGGGACATGAGCCCTGTGGCCCTGGTGGTGCGGGGCTCCGGGTTCTCCACGAAGCCCCTTTCTCCCTGTGGATAGCAAGGACAGAGGCAGCAGCGTGTCTATGTGACTGCTGGACTTAACCACATGCCTCTGTGGGTGCCGGTGAGGCCAGGGTCTGCTGGGCACAGACCTCCCAGCCTTGTCACGCTCGGGACGGTCCAGTTGAGCTTGCAGTGGACATGGCTGCCTGGCCTGTTTCCTGGGCTCTAAATTTCCACCCCCCCCACCCCCACCTTCCAAGAAACTTGAAGGAGCAGGAGCAACACTGAGGGTTTTGCTGCATCAAGGCAGAGCAGGGTCCAGAGAGCAAAGCGGAGGCCGCTGAGCAGGAACGAGAAGGCGTTTCTGGGAACCGAGTGCACGGCCAGCAAGGCCCTGGCCGCTGCCCAAAGTGCCCAACCCCGCACCGCCTGCTCCTGGTGCTGGCGGAGGTTTCCCTGGTTGGATTGGCCGGGAGAGAGAGAAATAGGGACTTAGTCAGTCTTTGGGATTCTTTGATGTTACCGAGGCTCCCACACATGCTTCCCCAGCTTCAGTCTCTGGAAGATGGGGAGAGCGGGATTAGGGACCAAGGCCTTCGGTGCAAGGAACACCATTTACCCGGCAGAGGTCTGCAATGTGCTGACGGCGACCCTCCCCGCAGCTTCCTTCCCACGGAGCCCCCCTAGACTGTCCCCTGGAAGTAGCATCGGGGTGTGCCCTGCTCGGCAGCCAGACCCAAGCCCGTGTCCTGGAGACAGCCAGACCGTCCCGCCGTGCTGGGGCCTGCACGGCACGGAGCGCTCCACAGCCCCCAGGTGCCGTTCCTAGGGCTCCTCTGGCCTGAGGAGCCGTTTCTCTGTGGGTGTTGGGCCTTCACCCTTAGCTTCAGAGCCTGAAACTGGAAGCAGCTGGGTATTAGTCAAGGGGGATCCTCCAGGTTCCTGTGAAGGCTGTGCCCCCAGCCTGGCTCTGTCCCGGGTGACAGCAGCTGAAGTCGCTGAAGACACCCTCAGGACGAGCCTGCAGGGCTGTTGGGCGGCAGGGGGCTGGCGCTGGGCCACGTTCCTGCCAGGTCCCTGAGCGCGGCCTCCCTGACGCCGTGCGCCTGCAGCCTGGGGCCCCTTAGGGATTCCGCTCTATTCAGGGGAGACTCAGACATGGACTTGAGATGGGGCCCTCAGGCCTTCTGCCCGAGCTGCTGGTGGCCCTAGTTCTGGGCTCCACGCGAGGTTAGTAGATTTGGGGTGTACAGAACTTGGACGCAGTCCCCGAGAAGCTGAGTCCAGGGCAGAGGGGCCTGTGGAAACAGGTCTCTGGGACTTTTTGGTCTTGGCTTCACGACTGGTGAAGTCAGGAGAGCCGCCCTTGGGTTCTGTCACCCCACACTGACTGTGTGACTGTGCTGAGGGGGAGGCTGGGCCCACTCACCTCCCCCAGTCCCACCCAGCCCCCACCTCAGAGCCCTGACTGCAAGCTGTTCTGGGGCAGGGCTCCTCTAGCAGGGACAGGCCTTGCCTCCGAGGGGGACCCTTGGGTACAGACTGCGGTGAATGGAGGAGACATCTTCAAGGACCCCCAGTGTGACCAGAAGGAGATGTATGTGTGTGGTGGGGGCAAGCAGTGATAAGAAACAAGCCAACACAGTCCTTAATACGTGGTGGGTGCTCTCTGAAAGCTGAGCCTGAATTCACCCCCTCTCCAGAGCCTCCTGCGCAGCCAGCACCCCCGTCGTCTCCCAGATGACACGCAGCCGCTAGGACTGCAGGCCCTCCAGCCGGTTCCAGGGGGCCAGACGGGGCTCACGCCCAGTCTGGGCCCTACACTCAAGGCGACAGGCCTCTGTGTGCCCTTGAGCCTCGCCTTCGCGGGCTGTGGCTCCCCAAGGCAATGAAGAACTCCTGAACCCTCCCCGACCAACTCCTGAAGCCCTCAGAGGCTGTGGGTTTTCTCCCACCACCAGCGCAGTGCGGCTTACGGAGGCCTTAGGAACTGGCGGGACGCTGTTTTTCTCCTGAACTGGTTTGCTTAATTCAGGCAGGCGGGAAATGCACTTCAGCTGTCTTATTAAGCTCCGGTATCTGCGGCTTCAGGGTGCAGGGACCCTGCTGATGGGGGCCACCTCCCCCGTGGCACTCTGCCCTCACCCTGTACCTCCTCCCATGGTTGGCAAAGGCACGTCACTTGGCACAGGCCAGGCATATCCATTGAGATCCTGGCAAGTGACCAGGAGAAAACAAGACCTTTAGTGACGGGAGGGCGGCACGTCCAGGTGACAGGCCCGGCCTGAAGCAAGGCTCTGTGGTGGTCGTCTTCTCTGGACAGAAGCCCCATCGATGCCCACAACCCAGAAGAAAAGACCCAGCTTGCCATGCCACTCACGGACCTAGCTGCACACACACAGCAATATTTCGGACCAGAGGCAAAGCAGACACGCCAAGCCCTGCTCCAGAGACGAGGCTTAGGCTCAGGTCCTCTCCTTCCTGAATCTTGCTGTGGGTGGGCCACAGGCTGAGTGAGGAAGCTTCCAGGCTCACTGTGTGTCCTTGGGAACATCCGTCTGCCTCTCTGGGGCATATGAGGACAGCCGTCATGAAACTTGCTGGCCAGAGGTAGCAGTGACAAGCCCCGGCTCCAGCGCAGCCCTCTGCGGGTGCCCCCCCACCCCCCGCACAGTCCCATGAAGTGAGCTCACCGCTTAGTACCCAAGCCTGTGGGCGGTGAGCTGAGCCCAGGCTGAGATTGAACCCAGGCAGCTGGGCACCAGAAGCCACAAGGGCCAGTTCCACCTGCAGGCCCCCTTGGGCAGTCAGCAGGGGAGGGGGCCAGTGTGGGCCTCCAACCACCTGACGTGAGTGGGTTGACCGGGCTCCTGTGTGTAGACGCCCTCAGCGGCCTCTGCCCACTGGTGAAGAGAACCTGAATGACCTGTCTGAGCCCACCTGCCTTGGCCGAGCCCTCGGCCCTGACCTTACGTGACTCCCCTACCCCGGCACAGTGGCCCCTGCGCAGGGATCTTCCTGTTGCTGAAGCCTCGTGGCCGCCTGTTGTCAAGACCCTTCCCAGGGTTCCCACAGCCCCCGCCCCAAGCCGCAGCGCCTCAGCAGGTGCTGAGGTCTCCGTTCGACGGAGACACAAGACACCCTGCTGCCACCCTGACCTGCTGCTGCCATCTGGAGGCTCCAGGAGGCCACCTGGGTCAGTCACTGCAGGACTGCTGCCACCGCCCCCCCCCCGGGGAGTCGGGGGTCTCAGGTGCCACAAGCCGCGGGGGGTGTGCCAGTGCCAGCCTTGGCGCTCCCAGCCCCCGACAGGTGCCAGACAGCATCTCCACTGGGGGTCGGGGTGAGGGCACGCGGGTGAGGCTGCAGTCAAGGGTGTCTGGCTTGCTGCAGACGTGCAGAGGCCCAGGGAAGGGCGGCGGGGCAGCCGGGGACACCCCGGCCGGCCGAGCGTCTGTCAAGGCCTCTTCCCCCGTGATGGCCTCTGCACTGCGGGCCGCTCTGAGACTCAGCCTCAACACACGGACACTTCATGGACTTGGAGATGTAAAGGTCTCAGTGGTTTGCTTCTCACCCCCCTCGATGGTGGGTGTCCTGTGTCCTGAGAGCCGTGCTTGCCCTTGGGAAAGAAGAGTTCGCCTGGTGGGGCTCCCGGCGGAGCACTCAGCAGCGCACAGCCCCTTCCGTGCATTTCTGGATTCAGGGAAGACGGGGGCTGTCTGGGGAAGGAGCGGGGTAGCTCAGGAGAAGCTGCTCCTCGACCATGGCGTGGGGGCCTCCGCTCAGAGGCATGCATTTACCTGGGACACCAGACTGGCGGGTACTTTGCTGACGAAGGAGGAATATAAAGATAAAACAGAGTGTTTATTACTATTATTCCCTTTGAAAAGAAAAATCATGTTTGCTTCCAGAAAAGTCAGATCAAAGAATGTAAAAAGAGGAAGTCCCCATGATATTCACGAGGTCCTGTGATCTGATCAAATCTGAGATCATCTTTGGGATTTGTTTCACTTCCTCTCTATGCCAGGTATGGTCCTGAGAATCTTAAGATGTGACTTTTCTAGCAGTATAAATTTAGAGAGAAGTCCTCCTCAACCCTCCCTGTTTTGTGGTATTTGAGTTTTATTGGACTCAGTTGTTAAAACTTCATTGTTTTCGTTCATTGCGTTGGGGGGGAATAAATAGTCCAGTCACTCAGTCATCTCTGACTGTTTTGCGACCCCATGGACTGCAGCACGCCAGGCCTCCCTGTCCATCACCAACTCCTGGAGCTTGTTCAAACTCATGTCCATCGAGTCGGTGATGCCATGCAACCATCTCATCCTCTGTCGTCCCCTTCTCCTCCCGCCTTCAATCCTTCCCAGCATCAAGGTCTTTTCCAATCAGTCAGTTCTTCGCAACCAGGGGGCCAAAGTATTGGAGTTTCAGCTTCAGCATCAGTCCTTCCAATGAGTATTCAGGGTTGATTTCCTTTAGGATGGACTGGTTGGATCTCCTTGCAGTCCAATGGACTCTCAAGAGTCTTCTCCAACACCATTCTTCGGCATTGCTTTTCTTTGGGATTGGAATGAAAAGTGACCTTTTCCAATCCTGTGGCCACTGCTGAGTTTTCCATATTTGCTGGAATATTGAGTGCAGCACTTTAACAGCATCATCTTTTAGGATTTGAAAGAGCTCTGCTGGAATTCCATCACCTCCAATAGCTTTGTTCCTAGTGATACTTCCTAAGGCCCGCTTGACTTCACATTCCAGGCTGTCTGGCTCTAGGTGAGTGATCACACCATCGCGGTTATCCGGGTCATGAAGATCTTTTTTTATATATTCTGTGTATTCTTGCCGCCCCCTCTTAATATCTTCTGCTTCTGTTAGGTCCATACCGTTTCTGTCCTTTATTGAGCCCATCTTTGCATGAAATGCTCCCTTGGTATCCCTGATTTTCTTGAAGAGATCTCTAGTCTTTCCCCTCCTATTGTTTTCCTCTATTTCTTTGCACTGATCACTGAGGAAGGCTTTCTTATCTCTCCTTGCTATTCTTTGGAACTATGCATTCAGATGGGTATATCATTCCTTTTCTCCTTTGCCTTTTGCTTTCGTCTCAGCTATTTGTAAGGCTTCCTCAGACAAGCATTTTACCTTTTTGCATTTCTTCTTGTGGGGGATGGTTTTGATTACCACCTCCTGTATAATGTTACAAACCTCTGTCCATAGTTCTTCAGGCACTCTATCTATCAGATCTAATCCCTTTAATCTATTTCTCACTTCCACTGCATAATCATAAGGGATTTGATTTAGGTCAAGCCTGAATGGTCTAGTGGTTTTCCCTACTTATTTCAATTTAAGTCCGAATTTGGCAATAAGGAGTTCATGATCTGAGCCACAGTCAGCGCCTGGTCTTGTTTTTTCTGACTATATAGACCTTTTCCATCTTCAGCTGCAAAGAATATAATCAATCTGATTTGGTATTGACCATCTGGTGATGTCCATGTGTAGAGTCATCTCTTGTGTTTGTTCATCACATGTGGAATAAATAATTATAGTTCACTTAGCCAGCTTCCTGGAGGAGCTGGCCTTCACTGACTGTTTAGAGACCTTTTTTTTAAATTAAAATTTAAGATATTATGCGAATTGTGTGATACTTAACTTTATCCATGTTTCATTTTTTGGTTCCGTCTAATGAGTTAATGTCTTTGGTATTAAAAGCATTTTTATGCAATAGCTAAGAAATTAAGTGGAGTTGAGTATGAAATATATTAGTGTAAGTAAAATTAAAATACCTCTAAACTTGGTGTGTCTACAAATCAAGTCAGATAAAGGTCACTAAGACCTGAGTGGCAGGAATCGCACAGAAGATTTAAAACCCTTTGCTCTCTTACAAACAGGGAGGCAGGCGCCTCAGTGGAAGCTTCACCAAGGTTTGTTGAATTGTCAGAAGTGATGCAAACTGCCCCAGAGACTGACAGGGTGTATGGGGCGTGGGGGGTGCAGCTTTGGGGGCATGTTTGTGTTGGGAGGGGTGTGAGGAGAAAGCAGGAGCTGGGAGCTGCTGAGGCCTGCGGAGTGATGGCCGGCTCGCCCCGCTGGCTCTGCTCTGTCTGCTCGAACGACAACAGCAGAGCTTTGGAAGATTCTTGAGGCAGAGACATCCCCAGAACACAGTGGGGGTCCAATCCAAGTGCCAGCAGACCTGTGAGAGATGGAGATGGGCACAAGCAGGATTATTTAAGCAGCTGAGTTGGCCAGTGGGTGGGTGAGGGTGCAGGGGGTCTGGGTCCCCAGGGAGAGCAGTGATGGGGTAGATGCCACCTCCCTCTGGCCCGCCTCCGGCTTGAGACAACTGGAGATGAGACAGTAGGAAGCTCTGTTCAGCAGAAAGTGGTGCAGCCGGGTAACCAGGGGATTGTAGGCTCGGTCTCCCTGGAGAGCCCTCCAAGTTAGGCAGCCCTCTCCTACCTTCATAGGCTCAAACGGTGTTGCACAGGGACAGAGCGATTGCCTTGATGGCCTAGTTGAGCAGCAGTTCAGCGTCTAGGGTTGGCCGCAGGCTCTTCCTTCAAAGGACGAACAGCTGGAAAGCAAAGTGGTAACGCGGTGGGGGGTGGGGGGGTGGGCGTCCCTCCCACCCTTCTCTCAGCTCCAGAGCCTGGGGAATGGGTGCCAGGGGTGCTGAGCTCCCAATCAGGCTTGTAGCTGACACTATTGGTCCTGATGGATTAATGTGGAGGCCGTGGCCAGGAACATCGCATTTTTCATGAAACCAAACTGACTACAGCCTAGCCTCTACATAGTCTAGGAGGCAGGCCAGCCCCCTCTGCCCCTGGGCTCTGGGCTCATTCAGGAGGAGCCCTGACCACAGCTGGCACAGGTTTTGACTGGAGTGGCAGGCAGGGAGGCAGCCCAGCCGGCTTGGATGGGTTCTGTGCCAGGAGACTGCAGCCCTCTCTCCCGCCTGCATCCTGCCGATGCGTCACCAGCTGGGGACCAGGAAGGACAACTCAGGCCCTCCAGGGAGGCAGCAGGTCCTAGGATGCTGGCCAGGGTGGGCAGCCTGAAGGTGTCAGCTCAGATGCCTCTCGTGGTCTGGATTCAGATTCCACTGCCCCTTGCCCTGTGCGTGGGGGTGACCTCCAGGCCTCGGGCAGGCACAGCTTCAGTCTCATCAAGGACCCCGCAGGCCTTCCATGCCCTTTAGGCAAGCTGGCTGCGACGGCCTCCATGAGTGATAGGGAAAAGCCCAGCTCCTCTCCCTGCCCTCCTCCCTCAAAACTTGCTTTCATTTCTCCCGCCCCTCCCCTCCGCGCCCCCCCCACCCCCCCACCCCCCCACCCCCCCACCCCCCCACCCCCCCACCCCCCCACCCCCCCACCCCCCCACCCCCCCGCCCCGCCCCCAGGCCGCTCGGTACTCCCCTTCACTCAGGAAGTGTTACTGAGAACTGAGGTCAGGTCAGGCGCATTCTGGCGGGAACCTCTCTGGGCATCTCTGGGAGAGGCAGATACTGCCCTCTGGTGATCAAGTTGACTCCAGGACACCTCGTGAAGATTGAGAAGCTCCAGACGCTGCAGGAGTTCCAGATGCGGAAGGGAGAGCAGCACCTGGTGCTTCACCCCCCCCCCCCCGCCCCGGCCCCTTCCATGACTGTCTGCAGCTACTTGGCCATAGGACCATTTCGGGGCTGTTTGCTCCCTGCAAACCACCCCAAACCCACCTCCGCTCCGAGGCCAGCCCGTGTGGAAAGGCCTGTCCTGTGATAATTGGTCCTCCTCTGCTCTCTTCTCCCCCACCCACGCTGTTCTCTGAGCCGCTCCAGGCACCTTTAACACCTCCCAAGGGTCCTCCTCTTCCTCACCAAGTCTCGAGGCTCAGAAACCCCTCCATCCAGGTGACAACTGCAGGTAGAGGTGACCTTCCAAGGAGGAGGACGGCGAGGAGAGGGGCTCAGAGACCCCAAACGGCTACCAGGGCTCCTGCGGCCCGTGATGGCGCCTCGAACTGCAGTGGATTTGGGACATTGAGGGGGAGCTGGCACGAGAGAGACAGCCCCTCTCGAGTGAGGACCGCGAGGCCCGGCTCCCGGTCCGACCCTTCCTGACCTTGAGCAGGAGTCCGGGGTGGGCTCTGAGAGCCCAGAGATGCTGCGCGTAGGGCACCCGGGTCTGCCCCGCCCCGGCCCGCCCCGGCCCGCCCCGGCCCGCCCCGGCCCGCCCCTCCCTACTCCGGCCCGCCCCTCCCTACTCCGGCCCGCCCCTCCTTCCGCCCCGCCCCTCCTCGTCCCCTCCCCCTTCCCGGACTCCGCCCCCTTCTGGCAGGTTCCCACCTCCAGCCGGTCTCCGCCCCTCCGTGGGCCCCGCCCCCACTTCCTCCCGCCCCTCCGGGCCCCGCCCTCTCCCCGGACTCCGCCCCTTCTTGACAGGTTCCCACCTCCTGCCAGGCTGTGCCCTTCCCCGACCATCCGGGCCCCGCCCTCTTGGCTCCGCCCCCTTCGGGCCCCGCCCCCGCCCCGCCCCTGCCCCGCCTCTACCGCCTCCTGGCACTGCAGCGCGGGTCGTGCGCCTCCCTGCCTCCTGCCGGTCTCCGCCCGGCCCCGCCCTCATTCGGGCCCCACCCACGGCTCCTCCTCCGGCCCCGCCTAGGGCTCGCCCCTACCCGCTCCCCGCACTGCAGCGCGCCCCGCGGATGGGAACGTCCCTCACCTCCTGCCGGTCTCCGCCCGGCCCCGCCCTCCTCCGGGCCCCGCCCTCCTCCGGGCCCCGCCCCAACCCCCGGCCCCGCCTCGCGCCCCCATCTGGGCCCCGCCCTCGGCCCCGCCCCTCCTCCGGGCTCCTCCCCTTCCTCCCGCCCTTCCACCGGGCCCCGCCCCCGTCCCCACACCCTCCCCGCACTGCAGCTCGCTCGGTGGCTCGCGCGTCTCCTGCCTCCTGCGGGTCTCCGCCCCGGCTCCGCCCCATTGCCTCCGGGCCCCGCCCCGGCCCCGCCCCCATCACCTCCCTGCACTGCAGCGCGCTCCACGGGTCGCGCGCCTCCCTCGCCGCGGCGCAGGCTGCAAGCTCAGCAAGTCTTGCGGCAAAGGCACTCCGGCCGAGTTGGGGCCGGGGCGCCGCGGGACTCCGGGCCGAGCGGACGCCCTCTCGGCCGTCGCCGGCAGCCCGCCGGCCCTCACTTCGGGGACGCGGGTCCCTGCTGGCTGGCTACCTCGGTGAGTCGTACCGCCGCGGTGAGGGGCGCCGACCGCCTCCTCAGAAGTTTCTGTTCCTCACCGAGGGGCCGCGGGTTGGGGCCGCTCCCGGGGGCGGGCGGTCGCGGAGCTTTGAGGCCGAGGGGCCCGGGCGCCCGCACCGTCCTTTGGGGGAGTTTGCGCGCGTCCAGATGAGGCGTCTGGGGAGCCGGACCCGAGCGGCGCGGAGCCGCTGCTCTGCGGGTTTGGGGCGGGAAGAGGGGGCAGTTTCCACCCTGGCTCCCCCGGGACGAGCTGCGGAGCAGAGGGCTGGGCCCACTCCGCTGCGCCCCCGGGGTCTGAGCCCCCGACCCTCTTTCCCGCGCCTCGGAGACGTCCCCACTCCCGTCTCGCTCCAGCCGAGGTTCTCCTTGCCCCCATCTCAAGCTTCGGGGACCCCCGGCCCCGCCGTCGTTGGGGGAAGCAGGGAGGATCCTGAGCTCCAGGAGGGAGAGACCCTCGGTCGGGGAGCCGGCGCGGATGCAAACCACAGGGGTGGTCTGCGATCGAGGGTCCGGAGGAGCTGGGGCAGGGATGCGAGGGGATGCAGGCACCCCTCACCTGTTCCAAATCTCATGACTCAGCAGACCTAGGACGTCCCGTCGCGCTGCAGCCCTCCCCCGCGCTGGGCAGCACCCCTGCCACGAGGCAGCTCTCCCCCAACTGGACAGCCCAGCCCTCCTCCCAGCTGGGTACCCAGGCCCAGGAAGCACAGACAGCCCCTCCCTCTCTCTGGACCCCTATCATTTACCCCCACCTCCGCCTCTGTTCCTGCCCCAAATCTGGGCACAGAGTGGTTATTTTTTAACTCCAGACACATGGCTTATCCCTTCTCCTTCCCTATTTTCATCCCCACACTCCACAGGTGCAGCCAGGACACCCCCGGCCCATGGTGTGGGGTCACCAAAGCCTGGTCTCTCCCCCTGCAGCATGCCCCCTCCCCCGTCAGGGAGAGGAGAGTGGCTTTCCCCGGTGATGGCAGAGAAACAGGAGCGCAAGGACAAGGAGGTGCCGACCTGGTGGGGGGGCACTGCAATGAGGAGAGGGCTCCCCGCCTGGAGTGGGCTGGGCTGGGGGACAGGAGGACCTTAGGATCCGGGGACACCCAGAGAGAGGAAGGTGAGCTAGGGTCTGACAGGGAGCTGGAGGGCGCCCTCCCCGGCCCCACTGGCCCCCTGAGGGGAGGCTCCATGTGTAACAGCGTGTCCTCAGTCCATGGAGCCGGCCCCCGGGAACCTGGGTACTTCATCAGAGGGTGTGACCGTTAAGAGCAGGGCCCCTTTAACCCTCCCAAGTCATCTCCCCCTGCTTAGGGCCGCGTCCAACCTCCAGGCTGCGTCTCTGTTACCCCTGGAGAAGCCAGAGGGAAGAGCCATGCCCAGGGCCCCCAAGGGCCAGCCCGGGGGCCAGTGGGAGAGGCAGGGCAGCTCTGATGCAGCGGGACGTGCCTGGTGTCCTGGTGAGCCGCGGCCTGGCAGGCCCTGCAAGCTGCAGCATGGGTCTGGGCTCCCAGGTGAGTCAGCACCAGGGGTCCTGGCCCGGCACGCTGCAGCCACCCAGGGAGCTCGGCCCGGGCCCCTGCTTTCCACCACCCTGGGGCGTGACCAGAGCTGCGGGGTCCTCTCCCTGGGCTTCTCTCCTCCGGGGACCAGCCTCTGCCAGGTTGGCTCTCAGGCAGATGCCCCAGAGGGGCTTAGCTTTTTCTGGACACCTCTTGGGCTTAAGGTTCACAAGCTCCCCTTCTCCAAGGAGCTGGGAGCTTCTGGAAAACTGAAGCGGGGGGAAGAGATAAGTGTTCCATGTCTAGCCTCACGTGGACCTACCTGGCCCCCATCCCCAGGAGGAGGAGCCCGACTACTCTGCCGAGAGTTTCGTCCAGCAGTCCAGGGCTTTTTTTAAGGCAACAGCGTTTAGGTTGGGGGGTGGCGGATTATGCAAATGCAACTTTCAGTGTTTCAGCTTCAGGGCCTGCTGCCCACACACAGATCAAGACCAGGGAGGAGAAAGGTGCTGGTGTTTCCCCACAGAAGCGCTTGTGGCTGGCTCCATCTCCTGACTGCTGCTGGGTTTATCCCCGGGCACAGCGCGTACCTCGTTGCACACCTGCAGGGGCAGGGAGACCCTTTCTGGAGCTGGGGCCGGACTCTCTGACCTTACACTGTGGCCTTCCGCGCTCGGGCGGCTTCAGGCAGATGCCACAGGGCTGTCCCTGGTGTGGCACAGACCTGCAGAAGCCCCTTCCCTGCCCTCTCCAAGCCGGTACTCCCCACCCCAGGCCAGTCTGGCCTCTCGTGTCCCTTCAGTCTCTTCCCAGGCTCTGACGTCTCTCAGCTGGGACCCCTCAGAGAGCAGGTGGAGGGAGGTGGGGGGGATGGTTAGGATGGTGGGAAGGAGGCTGGGGCTCTGGGGCTGGGAGAGTGGCTCGTCGACGCCTCCCTGAGCAGAATGTCCTCATGGGTGGTCGAAGGCTGTGGGAGAGGAGGAGCCGTTTCCCCTGGCGCTGCAGCTGGGTCGCTGGACTTGGTTTGTTGAACGGTCCCGACATTGGGTTCAGCTGCAGCTGGGCTTGCTTTTCATGAGCCAGACAACTCCGGGGTCAGGGTGATGTGGATATGCTTTCCAAACTGAATCAGCAGCCACAGGGAACAGCCGTGGGTGTCTGCTCGGTACAGGGGGGTGTTAACGTAAGCAGCAGGCATGCATGCATGCAAGTCACTACAGTCGTATTTGACTCTTTGCGACCCTCTGGACTTGCAGCCTGCCAGGCTCCCCTGTGCATGGGATTCTCCAGACAAGAATACTGGGGAAGGTTGCCACGTCCTCCTCCAGGGGATCTTCTTGATCCAGGGATTGAACTCTACTCTCTTACGTGTCCTGCATTGTCAGGCATGTTCTTTACCATTAGCGCCACCTGGGAAGCACAGAGGCTGGGAGCCCTACAGGCCTGGGTTCAAACCTCCAGGCCACGAATTACAGAGCATGACTATTAATTCAGCCAGTGCTTATTGGTGAGACCTGCCCTGTGCCCGGCTCTGCTCCACTCACTGTGGACACTGGTGTGAACACAGCACACAGTCCCGGCCAGTTTGGACTTTGTGTTCCAGGGGCCAAGGCACGTTACTCAGCCTCTCCACGCAGCAGTTTCTATGTCATTCCACCTTTAGTTTTTGAGTCTGTTGTGTGCTTGGTGCTGGCAGCGAAGCAGACCGGGTCGCTGCCTTCACGGCACTTACAGTCCAGTGAGTGAGTCAGTTAGACAGACCATTACATAGATGATGAACCACAACCACGACAGATGTTAGGCGAGCACGCAGGTTGCTTGGAGAGCATATAATGGGGTGACCCGACCCACTCTGGTGGGTCTCATCTGTAAAACAGAGCTAAGGACACTTGGCTGCACGGTAAGTAAGCTCTCAGCAAGTGGTGATGGTTAACAAGTCCCACCGGACAGGTAGAATTCTGAATTCCCTACATGAACCGTCATCGTGCAGTCCGGGGAGCTGGGGTCTGGCCCGCGTCCCCCAAGCAGGAAGCCTGTGGGCTCCTTGGGGGAGAGTCTCGTCGCAGGTATCGGTCTGAGGCACTCAGGCCGACCGTGGGCGACTCAGTCAAACTTTGCTCAGTTTCCCTGTCTGCTAAATGGAGATAAAGCTCACGTGGGTGACACCGGCTCGGGGAGGACTGAACGAGCTCGTTCCTGTTGTGTGTTTGGAAGAGTGCAGAGCGTGGCGGATGCCAGCTCAGCGCCTTGGCATTACCAGGGTGCTTCTGCACATGGACCAGACTCTTTCTGGGCTCCCCAGCTGAGGGGAGCCCTTCCCCCACCCTCACCCCCAGCTGTTTTTCTTTTTCAAAACTCAAGAGAAGGACCGGCGGCTGTCACTTCCTCAGAGGCCATTCCAGTGTCTCACCTCTCCGGCTTTCAGCCTTCCCAGCTGTGTCTCACCAGAACTTAATTTCTGGGAAGGGTTTGTCCCAGAATCCTTGATTTTCATCCCTGCAGTGATGGTTCAGGGAGTGGCCAGAGTGATGGGTAAACTTGGATCCTTGGCCAGTGACTGAGAATCTGGACAGCCGGGGGAGCCCCTGGCCGCCGACCCCTCCTCTGAAGACATCTGAGCTTCAGCCAGGTGTCCAAAGTTACCCACCAAGAAGGACCCCCAAGTCCAAGGGCCACAGAGCGGTCCCGAGGCTCCCTCCTTGGAGCACCTCCACTGTTGGCCACCTGTCTGGCCCGGAGACCATCTGACCAGACACCAGGCAGGGGCCAGCCCTGGCTGCTTAGGGAAGTGGGGCATCAGTTGCTCGGGTCAGTATAATGGCCACTGAACCTCAGGGGTTTTGTGTCACCAGGCAGCCCCAGACTGGGGGTCCGGCTGCAGTTGTAAAGTCAGGACAGGTCGTCTCTGGCTGCTGGCCGGGCCTCGGAGCTCAGCGTTCCCTGCGGGGGACACGGAGCCGGGTGCCCCCCCCAGCTGCTTCAGGTTCCCCCTCCCTGAGCGCGCCCCCACGGTGAACAGCCTGCAGCTCCGTCCCTGCGGCCCTCAGGGCAGCCTTCGCAGCCTTTGCTGCCCCGTTTCACAGTGAGAGGACACAGACTCCCGGACAAGTTCCGTGACTCACTCTGGGTCTCAGAGCACCTGCTTGGGGCAGGGGGCAGCTCTGGACCCTCCCGGCCGCGGCAGCTGATTGCTCAGAACGTTCCTCCCATCAGCTGCCCCTCCCCACCTTCCCGCCGCTCCACCTGCCCGGGCCCTCAGGGAGGAGAAGGGAATCGGGCATCAGACGCCTGATGGAACTGCTGGGGTTGAGTCAGCCTCCTCCCCTGCTACGGGGTTTCGTGGGACTGGCTGTGGGGCTTTGGCGGCCTCAGGAGCACCTGAGCTGAAGGGATGGTGGGGGGAGCCGCGGTGGGTGCATCAGAAGGGTACTGGGGGCCCGGCCTCAGCAGCCTTGCCTGACGGCCTTGGCACCAGAAGCCTTCACAAGGTTGTGATTCGGTAATTACAGGCTTCCTCTGACAGCCGGGACATAGGTCTGCGCACACTTGTGTGTGTGTGCATATACACGTGTGTGCATATACACGTGTGTGCACGCATGCCTGGCGCTCGTGCATACTGGGGGCTCTGGGGACCGAGAGGGAGCTGGGGTCTGGTTGGGGTCTGACTGCCCCTCCGTCCAGGTCTGAGAAGCGGGGATGCTTGTGGGACTCACAGCCCCGCTCCCAGGCTGGACCCTCCACCGGTCCCACTGTGCCCCTCCCTTCTGCTCGCAGTGTGGACAGACAGAAAGGGCCCAACGGTGCTGGGAGGCTGGGCCTCACCACGCCCGCTCCAGCAGCCTGGGGCGCCCCCAGGGTTGGGGTGGTGGTGCTGGGCCCCAAGACATTCCCTGCCCAGGACAGCTGCCCACCAGAACCAGGTTTCCTCAGGGTGGGCAGCCCTCCATTCCCTCCGCAAGAAGCCAGGAAGCCTGAGACCCTCACCCGGCCCTCTGGGACCAGGGTAGGACTGTGGCCGGGTAGGGGGCAGCTCCCCTCAGGCGTCTGTGGGGAGGGCACCTCTGCGTAGGACGGGGCACCCTCAGGCCACGGAGAGCCTAGCGGGGCTTCCAGAACCGGGCTCCTGCCGCGGCCCCGGGGAGTCAGCAGTCAGGGGATGTAGCGTGTAATTCCTGCACTCCATGCATCTGTGTGGAGTGTAGTGGTCGCAGCTGTGAGTCTGGCCTTAGGGAGATGGGAACACAGAAATGAATGGGGCGGGGGTGGGGCAGGGAGGCACGCAGCCCTCCCGCTCCCCGCAGGCTGTGCGTAAGGCCCAGCAGCCCGCAGCTCTCCTAGGCGTCCTGCTCACCTTGGCGCAGGTGGGCACGGGGCAGGCTGCCCGGTGGTCAGCTTCAGAGAGAGGGCACAGTCATAGCCGATGGGTGCAGGGAGGGAAGGCGTGAGCAGGCAGCCCCTCCCGACGACTCTGCTCTGAAGTGATGGCCACGGGCTGGGCACCTCCTCCCTTTGGAAGCTGACGGAGGGAGCCACTTTCCTGCTGCTGCAGAGAGGAAGCCCTCGGTGGGCTTTGGGACCCCCTGGGTGAGCAGGAGAGCCGGCGCATGGTCCTCCGTCTCCTCAGGCTGCCCGGCTCCCCTCAGCGTCAGCCGTGGCCCCCGACCCGCCCGTCTCAGGCCAGGCCAGGCCAGGCCCCTGGGTTCCCTCTTCCCACCTGGAGGGGCGGGTCCTGCCTGAGGGGTGAGGGGCTGGGGGCTGACACCCAGCCTCCCGCCGGGAGCCCAGGAAGGTGGAGGCACAGGCCTGCTCTCCCAGTTTGATTCTCCCCCAGGGAGGAAAGGCACCACTTTAATGAGGCTGCCCCGGATCTGAATCAGGCCTGGCCTTGCAGGAGACGGGCGGAGGCACAGTGGGAAGCTGGGTTCGCTCGCTGATGCTGGGCACTGGGCTGCTGGGGGCAGGGGGGCCGGGCAGCTGCCCCAGGTCTGAGCTTCCAGGGAGGCCCCGCCCGGGGAGCACAGGCGGTGAGAGCAGCCAGTCCTCACTCGTGCCAAGCCCGAGAGGCGCCCCGGCTTCCCCTGGGGTGTGGACAGTGAGCGTAGGGAGGGGCAAGAAGGGCCCCCCAGTCTGTGCCCCACGGTTGCGTGTCCTGCGGGTGAGATCTTGTGTGCGGCTGGAGTGGACGGCCCGCGTGGGGACCAGGCTCTCATTGCAAAGTGGAGACTGGCAGGTGGGACATGGCCTGGGGCCCCAGTCCATGAGCTCCTGGGACAGCAGTTCTCAGCGTGGTGCACCGCCCAGGGGTGCGCCGGGGCTGACATGCAGAGTCGGTGCCCCAGCCCCGGCGGTGATGGAGCCTGGCCCGGCCCTCCTGCGAGGCTGAGGGCCCACTTCCTCTCGCATCATGAGCCAGGTGCAGGCGGGCCTGTGATGGGCCCTGTGTCTGCACAGCTGCAGCTGCGACTCAGAGCCCTGGGCTCCAGGGTGGGGAGGATGGGAACTCTTGCCTTCTGTTCTGTGGCTTTGGCGGCTCTGGCTCTGAGAGGCTGTGGTCAGATCACCCCAGGAGGGTGAGTGGAGCGTGGGGCCAGGAGGCCTGGAGCCGCTGGAAGGGCGGCCTCTGAGTGAGAGTGAGCACTGGACCAGAGGCGCCACATCCTGCTCCTCGTGGTCACGCGTGGTGAGGGACCACCCTGGCACGTGGCTGCTTCCTGGTCAGCTATCCTGGGCTGCCCACCAGAGTCTGGGAGTAGGGGGAGACTGAGACAGGAAAAGACAACTCCTCCCATGAGAGGGGTCAGCGGAGCAGTATGTCCCTTGCTGGGGATGGGTGTTCAGAGCTGGACGTGCTCCACAGGGTTTTCCAGCTGCAGTGGAAATTCTTCGCTCTCCAAGCTCTGCCCCCTGTTCAGCTCATCCTGCCCGTGCCCCTGAGGTGACTGGAGGTGGCCCTGGGCTGGACTCGTGGGCAGAGGACTCAGCAGTGGTCGGAGCCCCTCTAGGGCCCCTGGGGACCCTCAGGGCTCAAGTTCTGTGGGCCTGAGCTCTGGCCTTAAAAAGATCTGCGGTGCCCCTCTCAGCCCCCGCGGCCTGGCTCCCCTTTCAGAGAGCAGCTCCCTCTTGTCTGGGTTTGGGGCACCTCCAGGCATGTGGCTCAGAGTGGGGAAGACCCACAGCGCCACAGACAGAATGCCACTCCTGCCGCAGTGTGGGCCGCTTGCCCGCGGGCCCTGGTCCCTCTCGCTCTCCTTCCTTGGAAATCAAGGATGAACTTGCCCCTGAGGCTGTACCTTCAGGCTGCAGCTCTTCCTGAAGCTGATCCAGGGCTGCGGGGCTGAGAGGCAGGGGCTGGCGGGAGGCAGGGGCTGGCGGGAGGCAGGGAGACGGTGCATCCGGTGACGTGTGCTTGGGGAAGGACCAGGGGAAAGGCACGTATGAAAGCCTGTGGACTCGTTCAGTCCTTTCAGCGGCAGGCTGGGCTCGCCCGGAGCAGGGACCTCGCAAAGCAGCGCTCAGCCTCGAGAATCCCTTCTGTGTCCCAGGCCTCTGGGGAGGGAGCGTCCTGAAGCTGCCGTTCTCTGTCCTCATTGTCAGAGGAGAGGCAGGCCCCGGCCTGCAGTCCCGCACCCGAGTGGCCCTGGCCCGCCCCCAGGCCTGTGCTCACTCACTCATGCCCAGACACCCTGCCCTCAGGGCCCTTACGGTCTCAGGGAACTGGGCAGTAAACAAAAGAGGGCCGCTTCACCGCAATTATGGGAACTGGTGTGGAGTAAAAGCTGCCCAGTGTCCCAAGGGTTTACGATGGGGGCGCCCAGCGCGTGGGGGCCGTGGGGCCCACCCTCACTCATGGGCCGTGGAGGGGCCTTCTCCCCAGACGGGGGTCCCGCGGGCGCCTGTGTGGTGGGCTCCGCCTGTGCAGCAGCGCGCGGCCTGCAGGGCGGGGGTGGGGTCTGCGCTGGGGGTGGCCTCTGGTGCTGGAGGGACTGGGTGTCACCTCTGCCCACGGTTCCCAGGTGGCCTCCGGCGCTCACTTTCCCTCTTCGTCACTGCTCCTTCCTCTGTGAAATGAGGAGGTTGGGCGAGGAAATCCCGCTGGCCCTCCTCAGAGCCCCAGGAACGTGTCCGTGGTTTGCAGAGGCCAGACTGCCTTTCGTGCCCTGAGGCTGGGACAGGGATTTGGGACCAGGACAACTCTGCTCTCCGGCAGGGGATGGAGGCCAGGCCGAGTGCCCGGGTCTCCCAGGTGGCTGGCATCAGAGGTGGAGACGGATGGGGCAGCCCGCAGGACTCAGGGTGGACACCAGGCAGCGCTTTCTGGCCTGCCGCGCCGAGACGTCAGGCAGCTGACCAGACGGGGGAAGTGAGGGCGTCGGACAGACGCTCCGGAAAAGCACAGAGCCTTGCAGGGAGAGTGTTTGTGCAGAGGCGGCGTGGTGGGTGACCTTCCAAGGTCTCCCCTCAGACAAGTCTGTGGCTCCCTCCTCGCCTTGCCACTGATGTCAGCGCCGTCTGGGTGTCTCTTGGAAATGAGTTTTTGGGCATAAACTGTCCCCAGTTCACGTCCCTGATGACACATGTGGCTAACTGTGAGCTGTCACACTCCATCACATCGAGCCCAATTACACCTTTGCTCTCTTGTCCTGCTGTAATAGAAATATGGCTTCTGAGAAGTGTATTAGTTGCTGGTGGTGTGATTGCTGGGGAGGCTGGGCTTGGGGGTGAAGGGAGGCCAGGGTGTTTCACGCTTCAGACCCAGAAATGAGGGCGGGAGACAGACTCTTCAGGGAACCTGGGACAGTACTGTCCCTGGAAATGGGGGCAATCAAACGCCCTCTCCAGGGGCCTTTGTGTCCTTGGGCTTTTTTGTTGTCATTACCCGCGGCCACAGGTTCTCCGTGTGTATGTGGGTGGGGGGCTGTCCGGTGAACCCCCACCCCACTTCCATGAGGGAGACTCTCCATGTCTTTAAAAATTATTCACAAGGTCAGAGAGGCCATAGGATTAACCTGACATGTGAAGTATTTCAAGTGGATGCGGAGGGCGTTTCTGAAGAGAAATGTGGTTGGACATTGTGCCAGAAGACCAAGCAGGCGGTGAGACCACCTTCCAAGAGGAGGGGCTGGGCTGGGCTGGGCCTGGGAAGGGCAGGCTGACCAGTGGGACTGCCGTGGACCCAGAGTCTCTGCGGGTGTGGGGGGAGCCGAGGTCAGGTGGGTCACTGCGCTCAGTGAGGGGGGGGACAGCGTGGGGCGGAGGGGCTTAGCAGGGCGATCAGCGCCAGATGTGGTCACGTGGTCTCAGGGTAAGGGGGTGTGTGTGACAGTCAGGGCTGCGGAAGGACATGCAAGTGCCCCCTCCGCCCGTGCTGCTCGTTTAAACCCAGGAGGCTGTCGTCTCCTGCTGAAGTAGCTCTCTTTTGGTTGTGGTCCATTCACAATTGCAGAATGTTTGGCCTGCAAAAGCCACCATCACTCCACCCTAGGGTTGAAGGGAGTCGAGAGCCAGGTCCCCGAGGAATATGGCTTCTCGGTCTTTCAGCAGGGACTCCAGTCTGGGGCTCAGGATAGACTCAGCCCCCTCTTTTCAACACAACCTTGATATTTTTCCATATGTTCCCAGTGAATCTCAGGGTTTATGCTAGAAACGCGTAAACCTAATCTGAAGCTACTTTGCCACTAACAGAGGTCAGATGCTCGGTACTATAATGCTTTGACCCCCTTCTCCTCTAGACTTCAAGGACCCACAGGAGGGTCATAATCTTTGGACCCTCAGTTCTGGACTTTGGACGTATGACCTTGAAAGATCCTGACACCTGACCTCTAGCCTCTTGACAGGACCCTTCCGAATCCCCCCACATTCTTGACATGTCCTCCTGTTATCCACATAGCCTCCACATTTCCCTTGCGAATTCCTCCCCCCTGAGGCTCACCGGGTCAGTCCTGTTTTCTCGCTTTTAGCTGTTCTGAAAGGATCTCAGCCTCTCAGATCAGGTGGCCATGCCCAGTTTAGGTGATGAGCAGGTTGGGAGGGTGCACTTCCCCGTCTCCATGCTCCAGAACATCTTCCCGTTTATTTATTGTTGTTTTAAATTTATTTATTTTAAATTGGAGGATAATTGCTTTACCAATATTGTGTTGGTTTTTGCTGTGTATCAATGTGAATCACCCATAGGTATACGTGTGTCCCCTCCCTCGTGAACCTCCCTCCCTTTTTAAAAACATTATTTATTTTTAATTGGAGAATAATGATAGAAGGATGGAACACCCCAAGGCACCTCCCGAAATGCCAAAGCCTCGGGGTGCTGAGATCATGGGCCGTGTTGTGCGGCGGTTCAGCACCATGGACAGAGCCCGGCGCTGCGCCCTGGGAGGAGGGTCCGGCTGGCTGCGTCCTAACCTTCCGGGGAGACAGACGCGGGGGCTGACGGGAAACCTGGTGCTGTGGGCACTGTTCCCGCCCTTTGAGACGCGGCCACGCCCCCTTCTTCCCCTCGGTCCCCTGTTTCCGATAGAACGGGCGATGGACTCCCGAGTGCCGCACAGTGAGCCCTGGTGTCTGCCTTGCCTTCGCCGCGAGGCCTTTAACAGCAGCGAGGCAGGCGTGGCCCGGGTTGGCGGGCCCTTGGCTTGCGGGTGTTGGGAATACACGACCTCAGGTCCTGCAGCCTGACTGTGGTCTCCCAGCGTCAGTGCCTTGCTGATTGTCTTTGTTCCGATAGCTCATCACCCACGCCTCTCGTGCAGCATCCAGCCTGGGGTGGTGGGAGGCACCAGCTTTTGTGGTGGATGCTGTCCTGTGGGGCTTACTTGGGGCCCCTGCCCCGAAGTGAGGCTGGAGTAGGGAGGGGGCTGCATAGGGATTCGGGATCAGTGGGTGGGAGCAGGTGATGGAGCTACAGGGTGGAGGCAGCTGTAGCTCGGAGGAGGTGTGGGGTGGGCAGGATGCGATGGGACCCCGTGCCGGGGAAGGTGGGCAGGGACTGGCATTGCTCAGGACTCAGAGGGCCCTGGAGCAGGGCGGCACTGCTTTCCGGCCTCTTGATCCCCCTGGACAGGGTCCTTCCTCTGCTTCCGGAGCTCAGGACACCCTTGGGTGGAGGAAACCTCTCCTGCCTCTGTCCCTTCCCCTCCACCCTTCCACCCACAGTGCCTCCGGGACCACTGTATGCCCTCCGAAACTGACCCTCCACACCCTCCCGGCTTCCTGTCCAGGGCACATGGCTGGGCCAAAGGTCTAACGTTCATCCCTCGAGTTATGAGAGACAGCTCAGCTGCCACCCTCCTCATGGGGCCACTAGGACCCTCCAGGATTTACCTAGCAAAAGCAAAAACCCAGGCCGCACTCAGGCCACTTTCTGTCCCCCCTTGGGTGCCTCTCCCCTCATGTTGCACTCAGATGCCTGGGTGGGGCCCCTGCTACCTGGGCCTCCCCTCCTTGTCCCCTCCTCAAGGCTGTACGTTGGGCAGAGCTTCCCCGTGCCCTGGCCCTCCCACAGGCTGTACCTCGGGCAGAGCTTCCCCATGCCCTGGCCCTCCCCCAGGCTGTACGTTGGGCAGAGCTTCCCCGTGCCCTGGCCCTCCCACAGGCTGTACCTCGGGCAGAGCTTCCCCATGCCCTGGCCCTCCCCCAGGCTGTGCGCCGGGCAGAGCTTCCCCGTGCCCTGGCCCTCCCGCAGGCTGTGCGCCGGGCAGAGCTTCCCCGTGCCCTGTGCCCTGGCCCTCCCGCAGGCTGTGCGCCGGGCAGAGCTTCCCCGTGCCCTGGCCCTCCCGCAGGCTGTGCACCGGGCAGAGCTTCCCCGTGCCCTGTGCCCTGGCCCTCCCGCAGGCTGTGCGCCGGGCAGAGCTTCCCCGTGCCCTGGCTGGCCCTCCCGCAGGCTGTGCGCCGGGCAGAGCTTCCCCGTGCCCTGGCTGGCCCTCCCCCAGGCTGTGCGTCAGGCAGGGCTTCCCATGCCGTTGGTACCGCCAGGTGGTCGCTGCCTTCCCCCCTGATGGGCGGAAGCAGACCCACCAGAGGGGCAGGCGCGTCCTGGCAGACAAGCCCGGTGTCCATGTGTGGGCACAGAGCTCTTGGGCAGGAAAGGAGACCTGGGGCTTCCCTCTGGCACCAGGAGAGCTTGTTGCCCAGGTTCAGTCTGGAAAGCCAGTGCCAAACAGGGAGGTGGTTCTGGGGAATGGGGCCAGGCTGGGGGAGCAAGCTGGGGCCCCTGCCTCACTGCGGGAGCTCCAGGCACTGTCCTAAATCTGTTCCCCGTCTCATCCCCTCCTGGGCCCCGTAAACAACAGCTGATCCATGAAGCCTGACTGCAACCCACTCTCAGAAAGAGGTCGGCAAGGACTTGGGCTTGTTGGGTGTAAACCAGCGTCCTGTTTGGCACTGGTCCCTGGAAGACGCTGAATGACTGTTGACCGGATGCATGCTGGGGTAGGGGCCTGTCTGTGGGCACTCAGTGGCGTGCTGTTAGAGGGGCCTGCCATCCAGCAGGCTTGGTCCTAAAGGCCTGTCCTCTTTGTCTGCGAGAGTCCAGGGTTCTGTGACCTCTCCTTGGGGAAGGCACCTTCAGGAAGAGGCCGGGGCTGCACTGGCAAGGGCATCTTTCCGGGGACACGGAGCTTGGGACCTTCTGCCCAGACACGTCTGCCACCAGACATGCCTGTCGACCTTGAGAGAGAGCAGGTCTGTGTGCTTCTCGATTCTTAGAAATCCTTGTTGGGAGGCTCCCGAGTGTCGGCCTCAGCGTGGCTGGTGCCTTGCTGGCCATCTGCTCAGCAGGGTGACAGCCATCTGGATACTGTGTCACTTTGCAGAGGTGGGCGTCCGTGGGACCCCGGGTGGGCAGGGGGTGGGGGAGACAACTGGCTGCTGTTAGGGGGAAGAAGGTGGGGTGGGTCTGGTCCTGGCTCCAGCTGCTGCATGCTGTGTGTCTGGCTCTGGCCCTGACGGGGATGAATAATTGATGGTGACTAATGGACCGTTGCTCTTGCATGAGAGACTCCGCGGGGACCAAGCAGGCTTGTGCAGTCGGGTGCTCCACTGCCCTCCCGGTGGGTGTGGGTCTCCCGGCTTCCCTTGACTCTCAGAACCCTGGGGTGGTGGGTGCTTCCCAGAGCGAAGGGGGCATCTTTCTCAGGGTGAACTTTCTAGGGGAGGGGCAGGGCCCTCAGTCCTCAGTTCTGGGGACTGGGCTTGCCTGCTTTGTGGGGTGTCTCCACTGCCCGACATTTGGAATGCTGGTGAACTTCCAGGGGAGGCAGCAGGCAGCCCCGAGGTGTCCGAGAGGCGGTGGGATAGTGATGGTGGACAGGGGGACACACGCCGGCCCCCCGGTTCTTAGAACAGACCCGGAGCGTGAACTCATCTCACCGACGAGGAAGGAGTCTCGGAGGAGTGAGGTGATGTGCCTGAGGTCATGTGTCTGGTGGGTGGTAAATGATGTCACCGGGACCCCAGGATAGAATTACAGCCACAGCAGCAGTGTGCTGAGAAGGCTGGCTGGCCCCCGTGGGGGATGGGAGGAAGGGAGTGTGTGTGTGTGTGTGTGTGTGTCGGAGAGTGTCTGCCAACTCGTCCCTGGTGTGTGATGAGGGGTCTGAACCAGTCTTTCCCTCCATCACCTGCCCCGGCCCCCCGATCTCTGCACGGTGGGAGTGCAGCAGAGCCTGTGTTCAGGGGGGACACAGGGATGGGATTCACCTGGGGGGCTGGCTCCTAGGTGGGGATGGAGGGTAGCCGCCCCCGCCACCCCCGGCTTGGGTGGTGCCCGCTCCCTTGGAGCCGCTCCCTGCAGTGTTTATCCGTCCACGGACTTGCCGGCCACAGCCAGAGCCTGCACGTCCTGAGTCCCTTGTGACCTTCCCTCTGCCGCTCTGCCCGGGGCTCCGCCCCCTGCAGAGGTGGGCAAGGGGCTGCCTGAGGCCCTGCTTCCTGCGCAGGCCCCTGGCCCGCACTCACAAGCTCTGCAAGACCCTGGGGGATGGGTCGGTTCCTCCGACTGTTTCCACGGCTTACAAGCTCCTGGGGTCGGGAAGCTGTTCAAGCCCCAGGCCCCCTGCCACAGCTGTCCAGTCGGTCTGTGCTTCTTCCCGCAATACTCGTGTAACGTCGGGGTGGGGGCACCACGCATGCTTGCTCAGCAAGTGGGGAATGGGATGCGGGATTTGGGTGCGGTGCCAGGTGCCTTGGTAGCTCTCTCCACGAGGAAGCAGAAGGCCCCCCAGGAGTGTCCCCTGCTCATGCCCCAGTCCTCCGTGAGTGTGTCCTCTGTGAGCGTGTCCTCTGTGAGGAGTGTCCTCTGTGAGTGTGTCCTCTGTGAGGAATGTCCTCTGTGAGAGTGTCCTCTGTGAGAGTGTCATCTGTGAGAGTGTCCTCTGTGAGACTGTCCTCTGTGAGACTGTCCTCTGTGAGTGTCCTCTGAGAGTGTCCTCTGTGAGTGTGTCCTCTGTGAGTGTGTCTTCTGTGAGAGTGTCCTCTGTGAGACTGTCCTCTGTGAGTGTGGACTCTGTGAGTTTGTCCTCTGTGAGACTGTCCTCTGTGAGCGTCCTCTGAGAGTGTCCTCTGTGAGTGTCCTCTGTGAGTGTGTCCTCTGTGAGTGTGTCCTCTGTGAGTGTCCTCTGTGAGTGTGTCCTCTGTGAGGAGTGTCCTCTGTGAGCCTGTCCTCTGTGAGAGTGTCCTCTGTGAATGTGTCCTCTGTGAGTGTGTCCTCTGTGAGACTGTCCTCTGTGAGTGTGTCCTCTGTGAGTGTGTCCTCTATGTGAGTGTCCTCTGTGAGAGTGTCCTCTGTGAGTGTGTCCTCTGTGACAGTGTCCTCTATGTGAGTGTCCTCTGTGAGAGTGTCCTCTGTGAGTGTGTCCTCTGTGAGTGTGTCCTCTGTGAGACTGTCCTCTGTGAGTGTGTCCTCTATGTGAGTGTCCTCTGTGAGAGTGTCCTCTGTGAGAGTGTCCTCTGTGAGCGTGTCCTCTGTGAGTGTGTCCTCTGCGAGAGTGTCCTCTGTGAGTGTGTCCTCTGTGAGACTGTCCTCTGTGAGACTGTCCTCTGTGAGTGTGTCCTCTATGTGAGTGTCCTCTGTGAGAGTGTCCTCTGTGAGCGTGTCCTCTGTGAGTGTGTCCTCTGTGAGAGTGTCCTCTGTGAGTGTGTCCTCTGTGAGTGTGTCTTCTGTGAGACTGTCCTCTGTGAGACTGTCCTCTGTGAGTGTGTCCTCTATGTGAGTGTCCTCTGTGAGAGTGTCCTCTGTGAGCGTGTCCTCTGTGAGCATGTCCTCTGTGAGTGTGTCCTCTGTGAGCGTGTCCTCTATGTGAGTGTCCTCTGTGAGAGTGTCCTCTGTGAATGTGTCCTCTGTGAGAGTGTCCTCTGTGAGTGTGTCCTCTGTGAGTGTGTCCTCTGTGAGAGTGTCCTCTGTGAGTGTGTCCTCTGTGAGTGTGTCCTCTGTGAGACTGTCCTCTGTGAGTGTGTCCTCTGTGAGTGTGTCCTCTATGTGAGTGTCCTCTGTGAGAGTGTCCTCTGCGAGAGTGTCCTCTGCGAGAGTGTCCTCTGTGAGTGTGTCCTCTGTGAGTGTGTCCTCTGTGAGTGTCCTCTGTGAGAGTGTCCTCTGTGAGAGTGTCCTCTGTGAGAGTGTCCTCTGTGAGTGTCCTCTGTGAGAGTGTCCTCTGTGAGCCTGTCCTCTGTGAGAGTGTCCTCTGTGAGTGTGTCCTCTGTGAGTGTCCTCTGTGAGAGTGTCCTCTGTGAGAGTGTCCTCTGTGAGAGTGTCCTCTGTGAGTGTCCTCTGTGAGAGTGTCCTCTGTGAGCCTGTCCTCTGTGAGAGTGTCCTCTGTGAGTGTGTCCTCTGTGAGTGTCCTCTGTGAGAGTGTCCTCTGTGAGTGTGTCCTCTATGTGAGTGTCCTCTGCGAGAGTGTCCTCTGTGAGAGTGTCCTGTGTGAGTGTGTCCTCTATGTGAGTGTCCTCTGTGAGAGTGTCCTCTGTGAGAGTGTCCTCTATGTGAGTGTCCTCTGTGAGTGTCCTCTGTGAGTGTGTCCTCTGTGAGACTGTCCTCTGTGAGTGTGTCCTCTATGTGACTGTCCTCTGTGTGAGTGTCCTCTGTGAGTGTGTCCTCCATGAGTGTCCTCTGTGACAGTGTCCTCTGTGAGAGTGTCCTCTGTGAGTGTGTCCTCTGTGAGTGTCCTCTGTGAGAGTGTCCTCTGTGAGTGTGTCCTCTGTGAGTGTCCTCTGTGAGAGTGTCCTCTGTGAGAGTGTCCTCTGTGAGTGTCCTCTGTGAGAGTGTCCTCTGTGAGTGTGTCCTCTATGTGACTGTCCTCTGTGTGAGTGTCCTCTGTGAGTGTGTCCTCCGTGAGTGTCCTCTGTGACAGTGTCCTCTGTGAGAGTGTCCTCTGTGAGTGTCCTCTGTGAGAGTGTCCTCTGTGAGAGTGTCCTCTGTGAGAGTGTCCTCTGTGAGTGTCCTCTGTGAGAGTGTCCTCTGTGAGTGTGTCCTCTATGTGAGTGTCCTCTGTGAGAGTGTCCTCTGTGAGTGTGTCCTCTGTGAGAGTGTCCTCTGTGAGAGTGTCCTCTGTGAGTGTGTCCTCTGTGAGTGTCCTCTGTGAGAGTGTCCTCTGTGAGAGTGTCCTCTGTGAGTGTCCTCTGTGAGAGTGTCCTCTGTGAGTGTGTCCTCTATGTGAGTGTCCTCTGTGAGTGTGTCCTCTGTGAGTGTCCTCTGTGAGAGTGTCCTCTGTGAGTGTGTCCTCTATGTGACTGTCCTCTGTGTGAGTGTCCTCTGTGAGTGTGTCCTCCGTGAGTGTCCTCTGTGACAGTGTCCTCTGTGAGTGTGTCCTCTGTGAGTGTGTCCTCTGTGAGTGTCCTCTGTGAGAGTGTCCTCTGTGAGTGTGTCCTCTATGTGACTGTCCTCTGTGAGTGTGTCCTCTGTGAGTGTGTCCTCTGTGAGAGTGTCCTCTGTGAGTGTGTCCTCTGTGAGTGTCCTCTGTGACAGTGTCCTCTGTGAGTGTGTCCTCTGTGAGTGTGTCCTCTGTGAGGAGTGTCCTCTGTGAGTGTGTCCTCTGTGAGTGTGTCCTCTGTGAGTGTCCTCTGTGACAGTGTCCTCTGTGAGTGTGTCCTCTATGTGACTGTCCTCTGTGAGTGTGTCCTCTGTGAGTGTCCTCTGTGAGTGTGTCCTCTATGTGACTGTCCTCTGTGTGAGTGTCCTCTGTGAGTGTGTCCTCTGTGAGTGTCCTCTGTGACAGTGTCCTCTGTGAGTGTGTCCTCTGTGAGTGTCCTCTGTGACAGTGTCCTCTGTGAGTGTGTCCTCTGTGAGTGTGTCCTCTGTGTGAGTGTCCTCTGTGAGTGTGTCCTCTGTGAGTGTCCTCTGTGAGTGTGTCCTCTGTGAGTGTGTCCTCCGTGAGTGTCCTCTGTGAGTGTCCTCTGTGAGAGTGTCCTCTGTGAGTGTGTCCTCTATGTGACTGTCCTCTGTGTGAGTGTCCTCTGTGAGTGTGTCCTCTGTGAGTGTCCTCTGTGACAGTGTCCTCTGTGAGAGTGTCCTCTGTGAGTGTGTCCTCTGTGAGAGTGTTCTCTGTGAGACTGTTTTCTGTGAGTGTGTCCTGTTTGAGTGTGTCTTTTGGGAGTGTGTCCTCTGTGAGTGTCCTCTGTGACAGTGTCCTCTGTGAGTGTGTCCTCTGTGAGTGTCCTCTGTGAATGTGTCCTCTGTGAGTGTCCTCTGTGTGAGTGTCCTCTGTGAGTGTGTCCTCTGTGAGTGTGTCCTCTGTGAGTGTCCTCTGTGACAGTGTCCTCTGTGAGTGTGTCCTCTGTGAGAGTGTTCTCTGTGAGACTGTTTTCTGTGAGTGTGTCCTGTTTGAGTGTGTCTTTTGGGAGTGTGTCCTCTGCGAGGAGTGGCCTCTGTGTCATATTAACAGGACCATCCCCGCTGGTACCAAGGCCGGAGGAGCAAGGTGCAGGCACTGCAGGGGCCCACTTTACCGATGGGGAGGCCGAGGCTCACAGCAGCATGCCCAAGTTCACATTGCAGGCAGCGGAGGGTGTGGGCACGCACCCTGGTGTCCACCCCGAGTCCAGCGCCCGGGTCTGGGGGCCGCGGTCAGGAGCTCTTCCCATGACAGTGCCTCTGTCTGCCAGCCTCTGCTGCAGAGGAGGGGCACTGCCCCTCCATGAACGTGCCTTCAGCCTTCTTCCAATTTCAGCTTCAGTTCCGGGTTTGCTGCAGGGGACTCGCCATATAGGCGGGCACGGGCTGGGAGATGGGCAAGAAATGACCCCAAAAGGAAACACTAATCACGTGGAAAAGGATCTGTTCTTTAAAAACAGCCCTTCCTGTCTGAGCAGCCGGGCTGGGGTGTCACACCCTCCACTTGCCTCAGCATCCAGTGGGGCAGCCCCTGCGGTCCCTTTGCTGCCCAGCAGTCCCGCAGCCCGCAGCCCGGCTGAAGGTCCCCAGGGGCCCAAGCTCCGGGCTCCTCTCTCTGGCGGGAGACGGGAGGGCTCAGCGCCCCCAAAGGGGTGGCTGCGGGGCCTTGCGAGCCTCACTCCCTCCCTCTCCAGCTGCCGTGCTGTGGGCCGCCCCGCGCTCCGCCAGCTCACGGAGGGCGTGCTGGGGCAGACGCGAGGCTTCTCCGGATGGACAGAGGGACCAGGGAGCCACGGGTGTAGACTCAGGTCCCGGGGGGCTGTGGGGAGCAGAGGGGCAGAGGTGTGAGCGGCCTTGTGCAGGTGGGGAGCTGACCCCAGGCCCCAGCTCCCCCTGCGGGGTGTGGAGAGTGGCGGGGGGGGGGGCGGGCAGAGAGCTCTGGCTGGCAGAGAGGGGCGGCAGCCCTTGAGGTGATGGGGGGCCTCTGTCTGCCCCCCAGTAGAGTGTTCGAAGTGGGTTTCAGGACACTTGCCCTCAGCTCCCTGGGGGACCTGGGTGTGGGGAGCCCCTGCCCCAGACCGCCATCCCGTTCTCTCGGGCTGTCGGAGACCCAGGCAGCAAGCCTTCACCCTCAAGGAGAGAGAAGGTGTCTGTTTCCCGAGACCCTGTCTGTTGGAGGTTAGGACGGGAGGTGGGGGTCACAAGGAGCTCCGAGTCTGGACTGCTGAGCTGCCAGGGGGGTCCCTGCCACCCGCTCTCCTTAACTTACGTGTTTCAGCCCTGACGCTGGCCCCGGCCTCTCTTCTCGGTCGGATTTTCCTCTTACTTAGTATGTGTTCACTTGTTCGGCTCCGCCAGGTCCTGTTGCAGCACGTGGACCTTTTGGTTTGAATCCTTGGCCCGCGGGGTCTTTAGGTGCGGCGTGAACTCAGAGTTGTGACAGCGGGGTCTAGTTCCGCGAGCAGGGATCCCCCCCGGCCCCGGTGTGGGAGCGCCGAGCCTCGCCCCTGGACCACCAGGGCGGTCCCGTCGCCGTCGATTTCTAACCGGGACTGAGCGGCACCTTGCCCTTCCCAGAGGTCTGTGAGAATGCTCAGGGACCCAGGCCGTCCGCCTGCCCCGGGAGGACCCTCGCGTGTGGTGCCTCTGTTTCTGGCTCCAGGTTCTCTTTTTCCTCTTGACTCCACCCACCCTACTGGGGGCCCGGGCCAGCCGCACTTGGGCGTCCGGAGGCCCTGCTGCTCCCCGACTCTGCCTCTGCGTCTGACTGCCTGGCCTCCATCCGTCTCGTTTTCTGCAGTTTCTCTCTGCTACGTCTAGACGCACGTTCACTTTTTCTGCTTGGAGTTTGCTGGGTTCTTGAACCTGTGGGTTGGTGTCTTTTCTCAGCCCTGAGTATCCTTTTCCGTCTCTCTGTCCGTTTTTCCTCGCTGGGACTCCAGCTCAGGCCTTGTCGCCTTCTTGTATTCTGCCCTTTCTTCTGCGTGTGTGAGTGTTCGGCTGGGCCCCCTCCCTGCTCTGTCTCCCGGTTCCTTCCTTTCCTCCTCGGCTGCATCAAACCCACAGTGGGGCCTGTCCACTGGGCTCACTGTATTCTCAGCGGCAGGCTTCATGTTCATGTCAGCCCTGCGCCCCTGTGGGTCTCCTGCCCCCTGCTCTTCCTGACCGCGCACACTCACGGCATCCCCGAGCTTTAGTTTCATGCCGAGTGTCATGTGTGACGCACCCTGGGCTCTCTCCCCCCGGAGACGGCTTGCATTTGCTCCGTCAGGCGCTGGGGGCATTCCTCGAGCAGGAGGCTTCACTGAAGTTCAAGGCTTGGGTTTCCATCACCAGAGGTGAAAAGTCGGACCAGAAGCCCATCCAGCCCGTGCTGAGATGCACCTCCGTGCTGGGACCAGGGCTTAGAAAGACAGGTAGCTTTTATCAAAGTCTCTCCCGCGTGGGCCCCACCCCAGGGGGCGCTCAGCTCTCCCTCCTGCGGTGTGGACGCCCTCAGGACAAAGGCACCTACCCTGGACTCCTGCTGCCAGACTGCAGCCTGGCGTCTCCTTGCTGGGTTTCAGATGCTTTAAGGTGACCATTGGGTGGCATGGAGCTTTCCCCACCGTCTCCTAGGGGGCTGGTCTGGGCCGCCTGGTTTCCCTTTTCTGAGAGGGGGGTCTCCCTGTCTCATCCGTGCACATGTGGCTGTCTCAGCCCGATGCCTGCCCGGGCCCTGGTTGAGGGCTCAGACGGACGGCTTGGGGATGGGGCACGTGGGGAATGGAGGGCGAGGCCCCGGGCTGGGCTGCTCTGACTGCTCCTCCAGACCAGTCCGTGGCCGTGGATGTGACTGGTCACTGGCCCTGACTGGACTCGCCCGGGCCAGCACTGCCCGTGTGGCAGCCTTGGGCGGTCTGTGTGGGCCCAGGCAGAGGTGGGGAAGAGCGTGACTGAGCCAGCCTCCACACCCCCACATTGCACTGTGGCCGTGTGAGCTGTCGAGGGCCTGTGCTGACCGGAGATGCGGGCGCTGGACAGCTGGGATGAACGTCAATACAGATCTGGGACGCGGGCCACCCGTGTGCCCCTTTCGCCTGCTCCCCAGCACTGCTCCAGGAGGGAGCAGGGAGGGGTAAGGGCGCCTGGCACCTTCCCCCGCCCCCGTGTCGTTCAAGCTGGACGTGGCCGTTTGGGTGCTGGGAGCGCTTTGGTCTGGGCACCTTCCCCCGCCCCCGTGTCGTTCAAGCTGGATGTGGCCGTTTGGGTGCTGGGAGCGCTTTGGTCTGGGAGCGCGGCAATTAGTCCCGGCGGGAACCTCATTAATCCTGAATTAGTGGCATGTGGAGGCACGCCCCCTCCTACATGGAAGCGACTCTGGAAGCACGTCCTTCTCGATGATAGCTGCGGGGGCTGAGGGGCTTGGGTTCTCCCCCCCAGGGTGTCAGGAGCCTCCCCTGCCAGATGCCACCAGAGGCTCCCTGGTGTCAGCGGAGTTGGGCCCAAGAGCATCTCTGTCCCCTGCGACCTGCCCGTCTGGGTCCAGGGGTATTGGCACCCTGGACCCCTCCATCTGCCCCAGAGTAATGAGGCGGGGTCGCTCGCGCAGGGGCCTGTCGACTGGCAGGGGCTGCGTCCTAAGTCCTCGCTGTGGCCCCGGCTCCCTCTGCCGGCGTGGAGCCCTCACTGATGATTGAGGGCGGCCAGGGGCTTGAGGAGGAGGACGGGTGACCGCTGACCAGTCTTCCTTTTGGGCGAAGACTGTTCTGAAGTTAGCTGGCAGTGCTGGCTGCCCTCCTCTGTCCTGGGGCCGCACAGGGTGGGCGGTGCGGTCCTTCTGCCTTCTCGGGGTCGGGGCGTCTCTGCACCCTGTGACCCTCAGAGACCCCAGGCTGCCCCTACTCCCACCCAGGGAGCTCAGACCAGAGAGATTCGCTTATGCCCCGGGCACCATCTCTGCACCTGTGTGGCACACACCCTAAATTCATCAACCACTTCCACAGACGCTATCAGCCTGCTTGCCCCCGGACCACACCGCGAGTTTTAGATCACATTAAGAAAAAGATTCAAAGCCCACCTCAGGAGTTTCAGCCACACTCTGTGTTGTGCATCAGAGTGTGCAGTGCACGTGTGTCAGGAGGAGTGTGTGCAGGTGTTTGCTTACACGTGTCTGTGAAACGTGTGCACTGTTGCTGTATCCTCAGGACCCCGGACACCCTCCGCCCCAGGGACCCTGGACCCCAGCCTCTGTTCTGCTCTTGCCAAGTGGTCTGCCTGTCCATGGTGGCAGGACCCTGGCAGCGTGTACTCAGGGCACCACCCCGAGGGGCTTCTTGAGAAAGTGTGAGCTAAGGTGTCGGCGCCTGTCTCTGGCCAGACGTGTGTTCACACACACACGTGCTCACCATGCCCGTCGCCTGGTGCTCTCAGACCCACTCCACGCCTGCCCTCTGCTTGGCTGCACAGGCTGAGAGCTCCATCTATCGGCTGCTTTACCAGCTGGGATCTGGGCAGGTTCCGCCCCAAGGCGGGCACTGGCGAGGCTGGAGGCCTCTCCCCCTTTGCCCAGGAGGCTGCTTTGGCAGCCCCGTGTGTCTTCTGTAGCTCTGGCTGCTAACAGACGGCTCAGACTCTGGTCCTTGGGGGCCCCCACCCGTCTGCCAGCCCAGGGAGCTGTGGGCTCCTGCTAGCACCCCCCACACACACACACACACCGGGAGCCCTCCCCCATTTGGCCCCTGCCCTCACACGGTCCCTCCTCCTGGTATTAAGTGTGAGACATAAGGAAGGTGCAGGCGCCAGGGAGGCCTGGGCCGTCGGCTTGCTCCGCGGGCCTGTCTGCCCTAGTTTCCTCCGTGGGAAAGTTTCTGGTGGAGAGAATTTTACCATTTCCCCAGCAGATTGGACTAGATTCTGCTGAAACGGGCAGTCAAGCTGTCAGACCACTGGGGAGACTCAAGTTAAATGAGCTGTTTGGCATCCTGAGGATGAAGGATCACATAACCTTTTTTCCTATTGAGAGCTGCTGACTAAATGACTTATTTTAGTGAGCTCTTTAAAGAAACAAACTGTGCCCCATTTATCTGCTTCTTAATTTAGGAATTGTGATCAAAAAAGTCGATTGAGTAAGCACAATAAATAATAAAAATATAAACTTGGACTAATGACCAGTTAATGTGGAAAGACAGGACAAGGGATGGGGTGAAGGGCGTGAAGACGACGGGAAGGGAAACAGGGGAGCGCGGGATGTCTGGGGGCTCGGAGGGCCTGGCTGGACTGTTTCTCTCAGCCCTGCAGAAGGTGGGCTCTCCCTGGCCTGCGGATTTCTGCTGCTGCTGGGTACTGACCATCTACCCAGCACCCAACCTGAGAATGTTTCTGTGGCCAGTCACTGCCCTGCCACCCTGTGAGCCAGGGCTGCTACTGGGTGAGTCACGTCAGCTCTGTAAGTGCTGGTTAAATACTTGTTCTGTGCCAGGCCCTGGGTTAGGAAGAGGGCTAGAGTCAGCTGCGGCTCAGGGGCTTCCAGCCCAGGTTGGGTGGGGGCTACATACGAGGGCAGAGGGAAGTGGGGAGCCTGGAGGCGTGAGCTGTGATGGGGGGCTGAGCACAGCAGGAGACGCAGCAGCCCAGGTGAGGCTTTCTAAGCCGAACCCTGAAAGTGCACCCCACCTGGGAGAGCAGGGGAGGGCTCTGGGCAAAGGAGCAGCAGGTGTGAAGGCCCAGAGGCGAGAGAGCGAGCCTGTGTCCGAAGCTTCATAGCTTGTTGAAGCGGCAGTGCAGAGGGGACACGGCTGGGCTGGGCTGGGCTGGTGGTGCTGGGAAGGAGAGTTGGGGTGAAGAGCAGACGAGCGGGTCGCAGTGGAAATCAAAACGGTGTCCAGTGAAGCCTCAAGATTCAGCCGTCAGTTGATAAGAACTACACAACAAAGCTACAGTAATCAAAACAGTGTGGCAGAGGCGTTAAACCAGACACACAGATCCATGGCACAGGACGGAGAGTGAGCCCGGGTCGAGATCCACACATCTCTGGTCAATTAACGTATGACAAAGGAGCCAAGAATATACAAAGGGGAAAGGATAGTCTCTTCAATAAATGGTGTTAGGAAAACTGGACGCTAACCTTGCACCATATACTGAAGTCAATTCAAAACAGATTCGAACATAAGACCTGAATCCTAGACAAAATATGAGAGAATACAAGGGCAAAGCTGGAGATAAAGAGGGGAGTTTGAATGTGGGTTCAGTTTAGTCGCTCAGTCGTGTCCGACTCTTTGTGGCCCCGTGAATTGCAGCATGCCAGGCCTCCCTGTCCCTCACCAACTCCTGGAGTTCACTCAGACTCACGTCCATCGAGTCCATGATGCCATCCAGCCATCTCATCCTGGGTCGTCCCCTTCTCCTCCTGCCCCCAATCCCTCCCAGCATCAGAGTCTTTTCCAATGAGTCAGCTCTTCTCATGAGGTGGCCAAAGTACTGGAGTTTCAGCTTTAGCATCATTCCTTCCAAAGAAATCCCAGGGCTGATCTCATTTAGGATAGACTGGTTGGATCTCCTTGCAGTCCAAGGGACCCTCAAGAGTCTTCTCCAGCACCACACTTCAAAAGCATCAGTTCTTCGGCGCTCAGCCGTCTTCACGTGGATTGGGTGTTGTATAATATTAGGTAATATTACTGTACCAGGTGTGATATGGCCAGCTAGTCATAAAGAGACATACATATAATTTTTAAATTTTTGTTTTATATTGGAATATAGCTGATTAACAGTATTGTGTTTCAGGTGTATAGTAAAATGATTCAGTTATACATATACATGTAACTATTCTTTTTCAAGCTCTTTTCCCATTTGGTCATTACAGAATATTGACTAGAGCTCCCTGCACTAAACAGCAGGTCCTTGTTCATTATCTGCTTTATACACAGTGGTGTGTACATGTCCATTCCAAACCCCCACTCTACCCCTCCCCCACACTTCCCCCGGTAACCATAAGTTCACTGGTATACGCATAAGGGATTTTAGTTAGAGGTCTTCACTTATACTGAAGTATTTATGGGAAAAGTAACATGATATCTGGACTCACTTCAAAATGCTCCCCCTCCCAAACAAAGGAGGCCCTGAAGGATCCAGGCAAGTGAGACGGCAAACTGTTCATAAATGTTGGGGCCAGGGGCCAAGCATAGGAGGCCCTTCTTTCTGCTTTTCTGTGGGTTTGGTAACACCCACAGTGAAACGTGTTTGTAAGAAGCTGGCCCTAAGTTTTGAAGTGGAGCCCACAGAAGCCCACGGTGCCGTGAACAGGCTCCGGGAATCCCACGGGAAGGGTCCGTTTGGAGGCAAAGCTGGGGCACTCACTGGGAAAATTGCTCTTTCTGCCAAGGGTGATGCCCCTCGTCTTGGGGCAGAAGGCTGCCTGAGCTCTGCCTCTCGGTGACCGTGTGAATGAGCTGAGGACGACCGTCCATATCTCCAGATAGCTCCTTCTCCTGGCGGCCTTGGTGACCCCTTCCTGCTGCCTCCTGGAAGGGGTGGGTGGAGGCCGCCAAGCTGAGCCTGCCCTTGGGGTTTGCAGCTGAGGGTTCCCAAGGGCTTGTGGCCCCTTAGGGCCCTCACTTCCTTGGCCTTTTTCTGACAAGGAGGGCTTTGCACGTGTCAACCTTGGCACCTAGCACTTTGCCTGGTAGAGAGGAGGCTTGTAGAAGCACCGAATAAGTGAGTGAGTGAGCAAGTGAATGGAACGCATGGGCTAATGAATGAGTGGGTGAGCAAATGAGCGGGTAAACTGAATGAGTAAGTGACCGAGGGAGGGAGGGAATGAGTGAGGGAGGGCATGAATGAGTGAGGGGGTGAACGAGTCAGTGAATGAGTGAGTGAGCTCATGAGGCAGTTGATAAAGGATTACATGGTCCCCAGGGTGAGGGTTTTGTTTGGCCCATCGCCTGACGGCGCCCCCAGAAGGTGTCTGGGGCCAAGTGGGGGCTCGTGACCTGAGAACCCAGGGTGGGAAGCGGTGAGCCGTGGCGGGAAGTCCTGCTCCGGAATGCTTGTGGCAGAGAGGGATGCGGCTGCGGCGGGGCCGGGCGCCGAGCACGCTGCAGCCCGCGGGTGCAGGGCCCCCTCTGTTTCTCGGGACGCGGTGAGCCCCCGGTGCCTGAACTGAACCTGCCGACCCAGAGTCCCTGGGGCTGGGCCTGGGGCCCTGCACCGTACGTTGCTTCCAGGAGAGACTTCATGCACTTAGAATCCGGAGGCGTTTGCCCGAGGCTGCGGGGTGGGGCTCCTGGCAGCTGCGGTGAACAGACTCTAGGCCGGTACCCCTCGCTGCAGCCTGTGAGCTGTGGCCTATGCCCTCCTGTTCCTGGTGAGGAGACAGGCCCCAGGGTCAGTGCAGTCACCCTGGGACCCCAGGCGGAAGGCGGCAGAGTTGGGACCACGGCCTGGACTCAGCATTACCCTGCCTGCGGGGTTCCCTCCGCCTCCTGGTGGGTGTCCCCCTGACGGCTGACCTGACCCACTTCCTGCCCTGAGCTCAGGGGCGGAGAGCTGTCCCTGCGTCCACAGCCTGTGCCCCGGTGGAAACGCCACGTGCAGGGTGGTATCTCCCAGGCTGAGGGCCGGCTTGTTTTCATCTAAAGACCTCCTGCCCCTTGGGCCTGGGGGCCCCTCCTGCCAGGCCCGAGTCTGGTGGCAGCGGGGAGGGGCCCCGACCTCCTAGCTCCGAGCGCTGCGTTGCTGGCTGTCACCTGCACACAGATGGCAGGCTGGCAGTCCCCCAGGCCGGGCCAGCTTGGCCCCCGCTCTATCCTGGCTGCCCCCGAGCTAGAGCCACCTGTGCCGGAGAGACTGGCCGCAGAGCGGGGAGCGGGCGGGGCCCCGCCGCCCTCCCAGTGAGGGGAGGGGCCTGGGGGCACCAAAGGTCACCTGCCACCTGGGACCTTTTCTCTGCTGGCCTCGGCGCGGTGTGGTCCCTGGGAGAGGGTGGGGTCTCCAGCAGCCTGAGTCAGGCTTTGTTTCCCTAGCTGATTGAGCCCATCCCTTTCTAATTGGAAAGGCAGAGCTGCAGTGAAAAGTTCCCTGGAAATGAGACCCAAGAACAGAAGAAGGGCACAAGGCAGAGCGTGTGGAATTAGTGTGTCACCCAGTGGGCAAGCGGAGGGGCCCCTCCCCCCGGAGGCCCCTGCAGCAGACTGGCATCTGATCCAGCAAACGGGGGGCACGGCCATCTACTCCCCCTAGAGGAGCTCCTTCAGAGAGGGCAGGGTAGGGTGAGGTTGAGCCCCTTGGGTCTGAAGGCGTCTCTTCTCGGTGATGGAGACTCAGCCAGAGGCTTGGGGTCGGGGTTGGTGCTGAGTGGTGCTCCGGCCATGGATGCCGAGGAGCCTGCCCCACCAGGCTGCACCCCAGGACCGGAGCCGGGGCAGGGCTGCTCAGGGGCGGGAGGAGGGCCGGCCGCCAGGTCCCGGAATCAGTAGGACGGACATCCCAGGCCGCCTGGCCGCCCCTTTTTAGAAGCATTTGGCTGCGCTTTTCCCTGGGATATGAGGAATTTTAGGGAAAAAAAAAAAAAACAACTAACAAAAAACCCCAGCACTGCATTGCAGAGCCGCTGCGCTGGGCAGGCTCTCCTGTAGTCAGGGCCCGTAGTCACGTCTGCCCTGGGGCCGGAGCTGGAGCCAGGGAGTGGGGGCCCAGCCCAACGACGCCAGGGGACGGCGCCAGGGCCGGGGAAGGACCCGAGGGGCGGGGGCGTCTCCTCCGCCTCCACTTCCCGCCCGGGTGTCTCCATCCTCAAGGGCACGTGTACCTGAGACCTGTCCCTTTACCTGAGTCTCCATCCTCATCATTCCTCCTCCTCCTTCCTCAAAAGGGACCGGCATCCTCGACTGTTCACCCACTGCCAGCCCCCCAGGCCCCCAGGGCAACTGGAGGTGAAGGAGCCACTTGGTCACCCAGACCCCACTTATGGGACCAACAGGGCCCCCAGGCCCCCGGCAGAGACTTGACCCACCCAGCCAGTCCGGGAGGGGCGCCGGCTGCTCTGGGGCAGAGCCCGGCTGCACTAGCTGCTCCAGGCGGCTGCAGGGAGGGGTAGCCAGACCCCAGCACCACATGTGGGGTCAGCCCGACCGCCCCCTCCCTAGCTTTCTCGGAGCCCTGTGCCCCCCACCCTGCAGAGGGGAAGCCCTCCCCCAGCCACTGGCCGGCCCAGAGTCCAGACTGTGTGAGGGCTGTCCTCGGCTCCTCGCCTGGGGCAGCATCAGAGAAGGGGCCGGGGGCGACTCCCCTGCCCTGGGAGCCGGCACTGGGCAGCCCCGAGTGGGGTGGGCCCTCCAGGGTTCCTGCATCCCAGCATCGCCTGCCTGCTCCCCCCTGGCCCCTCCCAGGGGCCCGTGGTCACCTGGCCCAGAGCGGGAGGGCAGCCCTGGGAAGCGGGCTCCAGGCTGGCGGCTGTCCTCAGGGAGGGAGAGGGCCGGGCTCCTGGAGGCTGGACGCGCACTGCCGGACGAAGCCTCAGGGAGACGGAGCCCGATTAGTACAGGAACCCGCTCTGACCGCTCTTAACAGGGTGTGGACACCGAGGAGCCGGCGGCGGGCTGCCATGGCGTGAGCAGAGGTGGGTCCATCAGGGACACAAGTCGGGGCCCTGTGTGGAGGTGGCGGCCAGGTCTCACCTCCTCCCTCCGAGCACGGGCCCCAGACATGAGAAGGGACCTGGGCATGGCGTCCGGCTCTGGAGACAGGGGCGGGAAGGTCTGCCTCCCAAGGGCTGAGAGGGTCGTGGAAAGAGCGCTCAGCAGGCGGGAGCCCCCTCGGGCCTCAGCTGCCGGCAATGTTCCCTGTCACCGTTGGCTCCTGGGCACTTGACCAGCTGTTGATTTAGTAACAGATAAAGGAAACAGGGGCCTGCGTGAGTCTCAGATGGAGGAGCTGACCAGGACGGCCTCAGGAGGCGGGGTGCATGCCCGTCTAGGAGAGCTCGTCCCGCCCGCTCGCCAGCCCTCAGCCTCAGCCCATCCTGAGAGGACGCCGCGCATGCCATCAGCCTGGGCTTCTCCGAGGCCGCCCACGCCCCCCGCACGTCTCCTCGATGCCCCGCAGGTGACTCGACACCCAGCTTTTGCTCACACCCACCTGCCCACGCCTGGGCTGGCTCTAGGGCTCCCTGCCCCCCGCCAGCGGCCCCCTCAGCCCCACACCCACCCTCCACGCGCCTCTGTCCTCCCAGAGCCCGCCAGCCTTGGTTGACTCCTTCCAGGGCCCTGAGCCCCCAGGTCGTGCAGGAGCTGCTCACTCGGCCTGCTGCTTTCTGTGTGGCTTCAAGCCTCCACTTAGGCGCTGCTTCCTCCAGGAAGCCGCCCTTGATCTTCCTGCTGAGTCCCTCTGGTGGGCTATAGCACCCTCCCTCCCCACTTCACAGTTCCAGGTGTAGCACACATCGTGTGTGTGTGTTTGTACAGTGTCAGGTGTGTGTGTGTGGTTGTACAGTGTCGGGTGTGTGTGTGTGTGTATTTGTACAGCGTCGGGTGTGTGTGTGTGTGTGTGGTTGTACAGTGTCGGGTGTGTGTGTGTGTGTGTTTGTACAGCGTCGGGTGTGTGTGTGTGTGTATTTGTACAGCGTCGGGTGTGTGTGTGTTTGTACAGTGTCGGATGTGTGTGTGTGTGTACAGCGTCGGGTGTGTGTGTGGTTGTACAGCGTCGTGTGTGTGTTTGTACAGTGTTGGGTGTGTGTGTTTGTACAGTGTCGGATGTGTGTGTGTGTTTGTACAGTGTTGGGTGTGTGTGTGTGTGGTTGTACAGTGTCGGGTGCGTGTCTGTGTGTGTTTGTGTGGTTGTACAGTGTTGGGTTTGTCTGTGTGTGTGTGTGTGTGTCATTGTACAGTGCTGTGTGTGTGTGTGTGTGGTTGTACAGTGTCGGGTGTGTGTGTGTGTGTGTGTGTGTGGTTGTACGCTGGCAGGTCCCTACGTGGACTGGCTCAGGACACAGCCTTATCTGCTCTCACTCAGCAGGGACCCCCGCCCTCGCCAAGCTCGGAGGCTGGCGAGGGTGAAGTAGGCCGCCCACAGAGGTTGTGGAGGGGTGTGAACAGGCAGGGGCGAGGCGGGTTTACGTTAGGAAAGGCTGGAGGAAGACGCCCTGGCCCCTCTGAGATCAAGGCTTGGGCTCAGTGCAGGTCACGCAGGTGCGGGCGACTGTCAGGGTTGGCAGAAAGCTGGCCCATCGGGGGGCACGGCCGGCCGGCGCAGGGCCTCGTTAGGAGAGTGCGCCTTCAGGGTCCCGTGCCTGCCGCTGCCGGGCCTGGAGCGATTAGTTACGTTAATTGGCTCATCCATTTGAGCAGCGGCTAAGGCAGCAGGCCTGAAGACTGGGGAAAGACATTCAATTATTTGCACCGCATCACCCTAATTTCCTCAAGAAGCTCGGCTGAGGAGGAGGTTTGAAAGCCCAATTAATCCGCCTGGGGTGAGAGCAGGCAGAGAGTGGGCCCTCGGGGTCTTGAGCCTTGGCACCACTGGAAGACGATGCAGTGATTAGCTCCCTGCCCCTCCATTAAGGACGTGGGTTTGGGAGGCTGTGAGGTGCCACCCCAGAGAGAGTAACTCGGCCGACATCCTGCAGGTCAGCTCCGGGGCAGCCCGCCTCTGTCCTCCCAGCGCCCGGCCCAGCCACTGTTGCCTCTTTCCCGGGTCGTGCAGAAGCTGCTCACTCTGCCTGCTTGGTTTCTGTGCAGGCCAGGCGGAGGGCACAGGCGGGTGGCGGGGCGGGAGCGCCCTCCCCACAGGCAACCCTGCATCAGCGTCAGCTGTGCCTGCTCAGCTGAGGGGACTGCCCTCCTGGCTGATGGCCGGTGGGAGCGGGCGTCACTTGTGGCTCCACAGTCAGCTTGTGTGGCTTAGGGAAGCTACGCCTCAACTTGCCAGTTCTGCGAAACGGGCAGATCAGATGTGGACAGAGACTCACACCTCAGACCTTTAGGAAAGAGGAAGAAAGTGTGGGAGCATTTTGCGACTGCTCAGACCCGAGGCAGGAGCTGTGGGGGGAGCGCACTGAGGTGGCGAGGAGGGTGAGCCTGGGCCCATGTCTGGGAGCAAAGCCAGTCGCGGCCACTTGTCAGGTGGTTGACGTCTCCAGAGCAAGCGCTTCTTTGCCGTCTATGAATCACTGTCTTCTGGAGGCATGTCCCTGTCCAAACCTCTCTCTGAGCTCCAGGCCATGTTTCCAGGTGTGTTCTGGACATTTCCCCTGATTCTGGTGCAGGCTCCCAGTGGACTCCCCAGCTCACAACTCCCTGGACCCTCACCCCGACCCGGGCCCGTGCTCCTGCTTGTAAAGAGGAAGCTCATCCCGCTTCTGTCACCAGCCCGGCCCAGGAGCCGTCCGACCCCGTGTCCCCAGCTCGGGGTCTTCCTCCTAGGGTGCACACGCACGCCACCCTCGCCCTCAGCCCAGCCAGGCTCACCTCCCCTGACCCAGCAGCCCCGCTGCCCCCGTGTGGGGCCACAGGAGCTGTTCTGTCCCCCAGCGCCCGTGGTTCTCTTTACACCATCCTGTGTGGTGGCAGTGTGTCTGAAATCACAGCGCGCGTGCCTTAATTTAAAATGCCTTGTTTGTAAAGACGCTAACCTGGGTTGGCACCCTCAGCCAGTCCTTGTGGTGACATCAGAGGTCACTGTCCACAGACCATCACAGAACACTAGCGAAGACGCTGAACTGTTGGGAGAATTACCAAACGCCACAGAGACACGGAGTGAGCGAAGGCTGCTGGAGAGACGGCGCCGGGGGCTTGCTCGATGTGGGGCTGCCCCCAGCCTCCTGCTAGTGCAGACACAGTGCCTGCCAAGAGCAGCCTGAGGCCTGTGTTTAGGGCGTGAGCCGCCTGCTGGGCAGGAGTGCAGCTGAGGTGCAGGGTGTGTGTCCTCAAGGGAGGCCGGCCTCGGGGTGAGACGCTGGGTTTGCAGCCGCTGGGGCCCTGGGCGTGGGGCGGGGGCCCTGGCCCGGGCCCCTCGCTGCCGAGTGAACTCGGGCAAGTCATTTGCATTGTGGAGCCTCAGTTTTCTCCGCCGTGAGCTGGGCACAAACGCCCATTTCATAGCGTAACTGTGAGGACTGGGCGGCACCCAGCAGTCCACACCTGTCCAGCTTACAGGGAGGAACACGGGCCTGGCCTTGATCGGTGAGGTAGGGGCACGGGGTGGGGCAGGGCCCAGAAGAGACCCTGCACCTTCCGGACCTGCTGTGAGCGTGAGCAGGCCACTGCACCCTCTCTGCCCTGAAACGGGCTCAGGAGCAGCCCTCTCGCGGGGTTTTGTTTGTGTGGGGTGAGCAGAGTCTGGCCCATGAAGGCTGCTGTCCTCACCATCAGCATCTCAGACCCTGACCCCCACCTGCTCCTGCAGGAACCCCCCCAAGCCAGCCTCACCTTCCCCCACCTGGAGGAAACCTGTCCTCCCAAGCCGACCTCACCTTCCCCCACCTGTCCCCCCAAGCCGGCCTCTCCCCCTCACCCGCCCCCCAAGCCGGCCTCACCTTCCCCCACCTGGAGGAAACCCCCCCAAGCTGCATCATCCCCCCCCACCCGCAGGAGACCTGTCCCCCCAAGCCGGCCTCACCTTCCCCCACCTGTCCCCCCAGGCTGGCCTCTCCCCACCACCCGCCCCCAAGGCCGGCCTCCCCCCCCACCCGCCCCCCAAGCCGGCCTCTCCCCACCACCCGCCCCCTCAAGAGGCCTCTCCCCACCACCCACCCCCAAGGCCGGCCTCCCCCCCGACCCGCCCCCCAAGCCAGCCTCACCTTCCCCCACCTGCTCCTGCAGGGCACCTGCCCCCACAAGCCGGCCTCACCAGCCTGGGTGCCTCCACAGCTGCCCTGCGAGGTGCCTCCTGGCTGCATGCCCACTTGTGGCTGGCCTGTCTCAGTGCCCACTGAGAGAATGAGAACCCCCAAGGGTGAAGTGCCCATTTGGGGGGTTTCCCGGCAGGTGGTGGGGTCCCTGACCTGCTGCCCAGGTCCCTGGGTCAGAGGAGGTCAGGTGCCAGTCACCCTCCCGCACCCGGAGGGTCCCTCCCTCTGGCTCTCAAGCCCTGCTGTGCCGTCTGGCTCGCCTGTCAGCTGCATTCTTTGTTTTTGACAATTTCTTTACCAAAATCCCCAATCTAACGGCTGCCAGGCCTGCGCCCCACCCGGACGGCTGTGGACGCGGCGCGTCCCCAGGTGAGGTTCTCCAGCAGCCCCACGTGGAGCGTGGAGGCAAATGCTTGCCGGGACGGGGGTCGGGGGGCGTCTGCCGTGGCTGCAGGCCTCGCACGTGGCACACGAGCCGCTGCTCCGGGTGAGGCCCGGGGTGACCAGGCGCTGGTTCCCGCATCGGCGCCTGCCGAGAGTGGGCACAGAGCAGATGCTCTCTGGGCCCCCATCATGGCCCAGACGCCCTTCCAAGTTTCTGCCTGTCTTACTTATACACTCTTCACAGTGATTGGGTGAGGTGCAAACTGTTTGTGCCCCCATTTGACAGAAGAGGCACAGAGGGGCAGAGCCACTATCCTCTCCCAGGTGTCTGGTTTCAGAGCCTGTGTCTCAACCCCAGAGTCTGCCGGCCGTGAGGGTCCCATCCTTCCAAGTCTGTGGCCCGAGTGCTGCTCAGGTTGTCCGGTGAAGCCCAGGGGGGCGGGGGAGAGGGTAGGGGGAGGGGAGGCGAGAATGGGGGTGGGGATGCGGGAGGGGAGGGGGAGGGGTGGGCCGCCAGTGGCACCAGCGGTGGTCACGGAGCTACTGCGGGGTTTCGATGCTCTTTGGGCGGAAGCCCAGTTGCTGCGTCCCTGGAAGAAGAGCTGAGAGTCACCGCTCTGTCTGCACAACTCTGACGTGGGGTGGGGACCTGGCCTGGTGGAAGAGCCAGAGCAGCCTCTGGAAGGGGCTCCCCTCCCTCCCCCTCCCTCCGGGGCCAGCTGGGGCGCGTCAGGTGGAGGGCTGGGGCCGGGCTGCCCATTTCCTGGCAGTGGCCTTTGAAGGCCCAGGTCAGACCGAAAGGAGGGCGTGGGACAGCGGCAGGGAGCCTACCCGGAGAGACCAGTGAGCCCCCTGGGCCCTTCTTGACGGCTGCCCTCCCCCCCGCTGAGCCCTCAGCAGTGGCTTCAGCTCAGGTCGGGGGCAGCTCGGGGGTCTCCGTGGAGGAAGCACAGGGGACCGCCTCCTGGGCCGTGGGCGTGGACTAAGCCAGACGTGGCTCTTGGGGAGATGCTCTGCTGGCATCTGAGGCTGATGCGGGGTAGAGCCGGGAGCCGGAGGGGCCAGGCCTCGGCAGGGAGGGAAGGGGGCTGCAGCCGCTGTCTGTCCATCCTGGAAGCCGGGGACAGACGTTAGGGCTCAGGAGCTGCTGGGTGAAAGGGGGCAGGGGGCAAGGAGGGGGGCTCCTGGGGAGGAGGGAGGGCGAGGAGGCTCCATCCTTCATCCCTTCCTTTCCAGCAGGAGCTGACCGTGTGCTCCAGGCATGGCACTGGTCCCTTTAGTCCCTGCAGCGGCTCCGATTTGGAGCTGGAATTGGAGTCCCTGTGTGGCAGGTGCGAAGCCCAGGCTGAGGGCTCGCCCAAGGTCACAGTGTACGCTGGGAGCAGCGGGACTCCAGAAGCCTCTGAGCCACGGAGATTCTGAGGTGGTGCGGTGCTCCCTTCCGGAGCCCGTGGTCTGGGGATGGGGCGATGAGAACAAGGAATGACCGGCAGCCAGTGCTCAGAGGACACGGGCAGGCACAGGGAGGTGGCGGGCGTCAGGGGCGGGCGGCGGGGGCAGAGGCTCTGTGCGGCAGAAGGAGCGCCGCCCTCAGTGCAGCTGGAGCTCGGGGTGGGGGCAGAGCCGCTTCGGCTGCAGGACCACGTCCAGTGAGGGCGTGCCTCGGGGGCGGCAGGGTCGGAGGGGCTCGGAGGGCAGTAAGGCGCCCCCGGGACAGGCGTCGCCACAGGTGTGCCCCCAGCCCACGTGGACTAGGGGGCTGGCATCCGGGCCACAGGACCCAGCTCCACACCGCACTGCACCCCCCCCCACCCCCGAGATGCAAGCTTCCGGGGGCCGACAGGGTGAAGGCTGCCCCGCCCACCTTGCTGCCTCTTGGGAATGTTTCCAGGCTCAAGTGAAACCAAGGCTGGAAGTTGTCCTGACCACCCTCCCCCGGGAGGGTCCTCTGGCGTGAGAGGTTTTCTAAGCTCCTCTTCGCTAGGGGCCACAGCGTTCCTACCAGCCTGCGGCCGCGTCCCCTACCTGTACAGAAGCCCATCCCAGAGAGGAGAGGCACGCGGAGGGAGCTCTGCCCTCAAAGGAGCAGACAGCCCTCCAAATGCTTTGTTTTCTGTAATTAGGCCATTTCACCCCTCCTTGGACCACTTTACTAGAGGCAGCTTTGAGTGACGCTCAGGGGATCTTTTGTTCCGTTTTACCAGAAGGAGCCACGAGGGCCATTCCATCCATACTCCTGCGCCCAAGCAGCATCAGAGTTCCAAGCAGAGTGGCATCCCCGGACCCTGGGCATCAGGAAATACCAAGCCCCTAACCCGAGTCCAGCCTGTGGGACTTTCAGCTCCTTCCCTCCTCCTGGAGAAGACACTTTATGGGCTTTCAGGGGATTCTCTCTCTCCAGGGAGGGATGGAAGAGCGACCTCCTGGGTCAGGTCCCCTCAGTGTGGTGACCAGCAACCTCGGGCGGGGCTTGATGCAGGAGGGAACCTCCCCTCCTGCCCAACAGCTCACCTGGAGCCCCTGACCCGCGGAAGGCACATGAAGGGTCTGCAGAACTGACCAGCGGGTCTCCGCGCCGCGTCCCCTCGCCCCGCTTCCCGCCCGCATGCCCCCAGCCGGGAGTGCCTGCCGATGGAGCCTAGAAACCCCGAGTCAGCGTTTTCCGCAGACCCGGCCGGTGCCCAGCGCGAGCGCGGTGCCGCCGCCGCAGTGCGGTGGCCGCTCGGGCGATGTGGCTGGCGGGCTGGGGACGCAGGGAAGAGGGGACACAGAGGGCTTGCAGGGCTGGGGGTCCCCAGGGTTCCTCGGCTCTGACGCTGCAGAGGTGAGGCGCCCCGGGGAGCCTGGCTAAGTTCTCTCCCAACACACCGGATTTGGGGGTGTCACTTCCAGGGTGAAACCCCAAACTTGATTCCGGATTCTGAGTCTCCAGGCCGGGAGCAAGCAGAGAGGAGGGAGCTCCTGAGAGCGGAGCGGAGGGGCGGGGACGAGGCCGGGCGCGCCGACACAAGCCAAGTTCCACGCGGCTGAGCGGGTCCGGAGGTCCGGACACTGGGTGCCGAGGCCGGAGGAGGGGCTCAGTGGTTCCTCGTCCCCGCTGCCCCTCCGGCCGCAGTGCTGGGGTGGGGGGCCCAGGCCCGGCCTCCCCGAGAGGCCCCACGGAGGTGCCCTCTGAGAGCGGGGTCGGGGTCCCGTGCCCTCCCCGCAGGGCCCCCTCCGCCCGCGTCGTCCCCCATCGCGGCGCGGGAAGAGCCTGGGCTCCGGGCTGCGGGCGCACGGACCCCGCCTCCCCCAGCCTTTGTCTCCGCCGCTCCTCTTCGCCTCCCTTTTCTCTTCCCGACCAGGAAATCCTTCATCCGTATCCCCGGAGCAAATCAGCTCCCTCCCGCCCGCGAGCCGGTCCCGAGCGCGGGGAGGCGCCCGCCCGCCCGCCGCCCCCGCAGCCAATCCCCGCGCGCGAGAGGCGCGGAGAGCCGGCGGGTGGCGGGGCGCGCGGCCGGCCTCGCCCACCGCAAACTTCTCCCCCTCCCCGGGCCCGAGCGGGGCGGGCCGTTGGGCGGGGGTCGCGCCGCGTGCGGACGGCCGAGAGCGGCCTCGGGATTGGCGGGCGGCGCGCGCGGGGCAGGTGTTACTACTGCGGCGCGAGGGAGCGGGCGGAGCCGCCGCGGCCGGGCGCCGGGACTCGCCGAGAGGGGCCTGCGCTCCAGGCGCGCGGCGTCCTGCCCGCCGCCCTCGCCGCGAGCTCGGGTCGTCACGCCGAGCCGTCTCCGGGTAAGAGCGGTGCGCGGGCGGCCGGGCCGGGGACGCAGGCGGCGTCCGCCTGGGACGCTCGGACTCTGGGCGGTGGGGGACTGCCCTCCGGGAGTCCGCGCGCTCCGGGAGCACCCTGAAGGTTCCAGGGGAGAATCCGAAATTATCCCGGGAACCCCGCGGCGGAGAGTGGCTGCGGGCGCGGGACCCCGCCGGGCACCTGGCGGAGCGCGCTTCCTGTCTGTGCCTCTCGCCCGGCCGCGGCCATCGGGTCTGGGATGGGCGGCGGCGTCTTCCGCCCCTTCCTCTCCCAGAAACTTTTTCTACTCCAGCCAGCGCGCGGCCAGTACGCGGGGAAGCGAGGGCCTGGGATCCCGGCGAGCGGCGTAGCTTGGAGAGACCGGGGTGGGGTGGGGGTCCCGTAGGCGCGCTGCTCATTTTTCTGTGTGACCTTGGCCGATCGGCCGCCCCTCTCCGAGCCTTTAGGTGATGCGATGCCCCGGTGGGGAGTGGGGGCGTTGGGGGGCAGGGGCGGTGGGCGAGCAAGCCCACGGGCGCACCTGCCGGCTGGGCCGCCTAGCAGGGCGCCGCCTCCGTTCCCGCCTCTGCAGGAGCTCCGAGCGGCCGTCCTGGGAGGCGGGTGGAGGCGGGTGGCGGTGTGGAGCTGCGCTCCTGGCCTGCCAGACTGAGTCGGAAAGCTTCCATGCCAACCCCGCCTGTGACCTTGGACAGCTCCCTTACCCTGCCGGGCCTCAGTATCTTCATCTGGAAAATGGGGGTTTGGAGTTTATGGTGACTGAATCTCTCCTGGTCCTGCTGGCCTGCCTGCAGGTGGGGTGCGCTGAGGGCATGGGGGCCCACCCCTGGGTGACCTAGCCTCTGGGGAGAACTGCCGCGCCCTCCCCTGCAAGGCAGCGCGCCTGAGACTGTTTCCAGCACCACACAGCCTCCTTGCAGGGGCAGAGCCTTCCCCCAGAAGGGTTCCCAGTGTGCCATAGGAGGCCTGGGGGTTCAGGGGGTGTCACGGGCCTCTCAAGGTCACGCTGTGTCTGATTGATGAGGATGACTTGAAAGGCTGCACTGCGATAGCCCTGGACACGGGAGCTTGACCCGAGCCTGCCTGGGGTGCTCCAGCTGTCTTCCAGCTGAGATGAGCGGTGGCTTCTCAGTGGGCCTCAGGGTGCTGTGGGGAGGCTCCCGCTTTGAGATGGGAGGCTTGAGTCTAATCCTAGGCGCCGCTTCTCATTCTTGTGACCTTGTGTGACCTTGGGCAAGCCCCTCTCTTGCTTTCCTTGACTGTACATGGCAGGGGTCCAACCAGATGACTTCCTGGGACTCCTGCCATCCTATGGCTGCAGTTCCAGACAGAGTCTGATCAGAGTGGGCTTGGCTGGGCGGTGGGGCCCATGGCCCTGGAATTCCCAGCACACATCTGTCTGCAGAGTGGAGACCCTCGAGGCAGATACTGGGTGTGAGTGGGCCACGGGCAGGCATCCCTGGGGGACCCGAGCTTACCAGTTAGTGGCTGTGTGACCTTGAGCATGGTACTCCACATCCTTGAGCTTCAGTTAGTTGTCAGGATGAAGTGTAACAGCTGTGGTGTTTTAGTTGCCGTGAGGTGTGAACAAGCGACGTGTGCGACGCTTCGTCCAGTGCTGAGTCCTGAGTGGCAGCTGCCCGTGAGAACGATAAGGACCTGCAGGGGGGCGGGGGGGACCTGCCATGCGACCTCCCAGCAGCTTCAGGGCGGCCCTGCAGAAGGGGGCAGCGGCTCTGCCTGCTCCCCTGACTTTGCGTCTTTCTGTGCCTCTTTCTTGGATCATTAGAGAGGTTCTGCGGCTGAAAATTCGCGGGCGAGGAAGTTGCTGCTCGACTTTAATCTCACTCCTTTTTCCCGCTGGCTCCTCCGCCCCACTTCCCATCCCTTCTGAGGTTACAAGATGGGTTCAGTCCATCCGCTCCAGAACCTTCCAGGAAAGAGCCAACAGGGGCTAAGAGAGGGTGAGGCTGGCCCCCCAGAGGGAGCAGCCGGGGCGCGTCTGCACCCAGGGCAGCGGCGGGAGGACCCCAGGATCCTGGGCTGCCAGTGGGGACTGCGGGCTGCCCTAGGCTGAGGAGTGGTGTTGCCCCAGGCTCACTGTGTGACCGTGGGCAAGGTGCACTCAACTGCAAGGGACAAGGTTGGTTTAGCTGCTTGAAGGGCCCCTTGGTCTGCTTTTGCCAAGGTTGGGGGTGGGGTCCCACGGGCCGTGCCTCTCAGCCCCCTCCACTGGGGTTCTGTGACATCCTGGGGCGGTGGTGACATCTTGGCGGGAACGCTGACGCTTAAAAGCAGACGGATCCAGGCTCCCATCTTGGCCTTTTCCTTTTAGCTGTGTGAACTGGGGAAAGTGCTTGACTTCTGAGGCTCCGTTCTGTTGTCTGTGGACTGGGAACACTGTTGCCTACTTGCCAGGGAATGGTTCGTGCACACTCCTAGGCGTGGGCAGTTCTCAGTGTGAATAGGTGCACTGCGTGCTGCCCGGGGAGTGGCCTTTTGAGGTTCTGTGTCGTCACGGGGGATGCAGGCTAAGGCGGAGCGAGGACACAGCCCCCTGCCCCGCCACCGTCACCAGGCGTGGGGGCTGCAGGCTGGGGTGAGTCTGCAGAGAGGAGTCTGGGCCAGCAGAGGCCCCCAGTGCCCAGGGACAGGCAGAGCCCGGTGGCCCCCAACTAGGGCTAGTCTGAGGAAGGGCTTTAGAGAAGGGTTTTGGGGAAAAGGCCTCACCATCCCTGGGCCGTGTTGAGTGAGCCGCAGCCTAGGGCGCTGGGGGCGCCTCGGGCATCATCCATTCAGCGTTTGGTTTTGCTGACGGGGAAGCAGGGCTGAGAGAGGGGGCGTGCCTTGTCCGGGATCACACAACACGTGGGCATCGGAGACGGGGTTGCACCTGCCCGGTGGGTCCTCAGGCCAGCCGCCTCTCCACTCTCCCGTTAGGAACCGAGCGGGTATTTTCTGTCTCTTCTAAAATCAGAGTACACGGTAAAGGGGCTTTGATGGCAGCAGAAAGGAGGTGAGGTCCTCAAGTGCAGCATCCCCAGGTTGAACGCTGAGGCCCAAGAGGCCTGGAGGGTCGGCCATGGTGGCCGGAGCCAGAGATGCGTGCTCCTGCCCACGCTCTGCCAGCGACGCCAGCCGCTGCCTGCTTCTCTGGGGCCCGATAGGCTGCCTGGCAACAGGACAGCAAAATGCGAAAACAAACCCAGGGGCTCGGGGGAGGCCCAGAGGCCAGAGGGCAGAAAGAGTGGCTCACAGAGCAGCCCTCCCCTCCTGGTTCGCCTCTTGGCCCATCTCCGCAGGGCCGCTCCTGACGGTGAGCACACCGCGGCCTCCCAACCTCCCTGCTGTGGCCTCAGACTCTGCCGGGCAGGTCCGAGGTGGGGGCGCGGGGAGGGCTTCTGGAAACAGGGGCGGCGGGCCCGGGCCTCGGGGGCAGCCCTCGGTCCTGAGCCGGCCAATGGGCGAGGCGTGCGGAAGCGCCCTTTGTGTCCAGACCCGCGCCCCCACCCTGACCCCCACGTACCTCCCTGGCCGAGGGGACCCCTGCAGAAAGGCCCTGGAGTGGCTGGCCCTGTGCGGGGCTCGGGCCCGCTCCCTCGTCTGCACCCGAGCTCAGGGACGACGTGGAGACAGTCCTCGTCAGGTCGAGACAGGCTGCACGGCCTCTCTGCCTGCCCTTGTTTCATCTCCTCATTGTCCTCTGCGTCCTATTCACTTGTCCTGTGTCCTGAAGCTGGAGGAGGGCTGGGGCGAGGGCGGCCAGAGCCCCCTGCCTTCCTGGACTGACGGGGACTGGCCTTCAGCCGCTGTTGTGGTCTCTGTTGCTGGTAGAACCGCGTCTTCGCAGGTTCACGAGGGGGGCTTCGGGAAGCAGGGTGCTCCTGCCCCCACCCCCGGGCTGCGCTGTAGCAGGAGGGGCTCGGGGGCACAGGGGGGCTCCCTGCTGTGTGGCGACTCTGCCAGGTGGGAGACGTGGGTGGAGCCCGAGCCCCTGCCTCTTGTGGGAGGGCCTGGCTGTGCCACCTGCCGCAGAGAGCAGAGAGCCAGGCTGACCTCCTACCGTGGGGCCGGCCATGTGCCGTTGGACCTGGGGCAGCGGTGGAGAGACCGAGAGAGGGCCCACACCCCAAACCTCCAGGCAGCCTGCCGCCTGCTCTGAGTGGCCGCCTGGCGGGGGCGGTGAGGGGCCTTCAGCCTGCTCTCCACTCTGGGCCCGCCTGGGCCTGACGGCTGGAAGCCGCTTGCGTACCATCCCCTGGGCCCCAGCACGTGGCCTTGGGCGAGAGCGCAGCCCAGAGTGGACTCTGCTCCTTCCCGGGCCCTGACCCATCCGGGTGGGGTCTGGGGGCTCTGGGCCTGGCGCCTCACAGGTGCTCAGCTTTGCCACCCCGGTGCCAGGCGCCTGTGTCCAGACCCTGCCTCCTGCAGGGCTATGGCTAATTTACTGAAACGCTTGGGAGAGCACGTGAAACAACTGATGAAAGATCAATCCCCAAAATACACAAGCAGCTCACGCAGCTCAACACCAGGTGAGCAGCCCAACCAAAACATGAGCGAGAGAGCAACACAGACATCGCTCTACAGAAGACGTCAGTTCAGCTCAGTCGCTCAGTCGTGCCCGGCTCTTTGTGACCCCATGGACTGCAGCACGCCAGGCCTCCCTGCCCCTCACCAACTCCCAGAGCTTGCTCAAACTCACGTCTATCCAGTCGGTGATGGCATCCAGCCATCTCATCCTCTGCCGTCCCCTTCTTCTCCTGCCTTCAGCCTCTGGGCCTCTGCCCAGCGGTTTTGAGCAGGAGCCCAGCCCGCCTGCTGCAGCGCCCCTGGAGCACACACACCCTGGAGCCTGCTGCGTTCCCTCCGCCCCCGCTTCCTAAAGGTGTCGGCCGGGGCTGGAGTGTAGGGTCCTGGGCAGGTGCCTGTCCCCTGTGACCTTGTCTGTGGCCTCAGATCCCACAGGAAGCTGGAGGAGCATTGAGAGGTGGGAGCACTTCCTGAGGGCTCGGTGGGGAGGTGAGAGGAGGCTTTTTCCTGGATGTTTGGGCTTCAGGCTGGATTCAGGAAAAGCTTCAGGAAGAACCTCGGATGTGGAATTCTGTAACTCAGAGTCCCGAGTCGGACCCTGCAGCCGGCTGCGGGCCGTTGCTGGGGCTCCCTGGCCCCATCTCCCTGCTCCCAAAACTGTGATCAAAGCCCTTCCCTTGGAGGTTTACAGGGTTTTTTTTTTTTTTGGCCATGCCACGCAGCATCTGGGAACTTAGTTTAACCCTGATCAGGGATTGAACCCGTACCCCCTGCAGGGGAAGCTCAGAGTCTTAACCGCTGGACCACCAGGGAAGACCCCAGGTGTTTCACTTTTAAAAGCCCTGACTGAGGTGTCACTTGCATGCCGCACAGTGCAGTCACCTGAATGCACAGCCGGGGAGTTTTAGCAGAGTTTTGCAGCCAGTACCACCAGCTAACTTCAGAGCTTGGTCACCCAGAAAGAAAGCTGTTTGCGCCAGTGGTCACCGTGTCCTCCTCCCCTCCCCCCCCCCCCCGGCTCCATCCAGGGGACCGTCTGTCTTCCGTCTCTGTCTGTCTGTCCCTCTGGACGTCTCACATGAGAGAGTCATCTGCCTGGTGGGCTTCTGCTTTCAAGGTCAGTCCGCACGCCACAAGTCCGGCCTTTGTTCCTCTGAGCTGCTGAGTGATGTCCTGTGGCAGGGATAAACCGCAGTGTATTTATCCATGTGTCGATGGCGTTTCGGTTGGTGTTTGACGATGTGAATGCCAGTGCTGTGAACATTTGAGGGCAGGTTTTTGACAGGACACCTGACTTTATTTCTCTCGGGCACGCGCCTAGGAGTGGGCCTGCTGGGGCAAATGGTATACAGTCACTCTTTCTGTATCTGGGAGTTCTCCATGTCTGAGGATTCAACCAGCTGTAGAGTGAAAATATTTGAAAAAAATTCTGAACAGTTCCACAAAGCAAAATTTGAATTTTCCACATACCAACAACTATTTATGTAGTGTTTACATCGTATTTACTACTAGTCACACAGTGTTTACATTGTGTGAGGTGTTCTCAGCAATCTACAGGTGACTTAAAGTGTCCAGGAGGGAGGTGTGCCACGTGTATATGAGAGACTTGAGCATCCATGGGTTTGGTGTCTGAGGCGTCCTGGCACAGTGCCCATGGAGGCTGAGGACCATGGTTCTTATTTTTCACTTATTTTTGAAGTTGGCGGTGACCCAGGCCTGTTCTGAGCATTGCATGTGGATAACTGTCAGCACAATTCTCTGTGAAGAAGGTACTGTCATTATTCACTTTCTAGAATAAGAAACCTGGGGGTCAGGTTCCCAGGACCCTCGCCTGGAGACCTGGACTTAAACCCGACACGTGGCTGAGTGCCATGCTCTGGGGGTGCTCCCCGCCACCGCTGAGTGCTCCCCACCACTTTTGGGTGCTCCCTGCTACCGCTGAGTGTTCTCCATCACCACTGAGTGCTCCCTGCCACTGCTGCATGCTTCCCACCACCACTGGGTGCTCCCCATCACTGCTGGGCACTCCCTGTTACTGCTGCACGCTCCCCGCCACCGCTGAGTGCTCCCCGCCACAGCTGAGTGCTCCCCGCCACTGCTGTGTGCTCCCTGTTACTGCTGCATGCTCCCCACCACTGCTGAGTGCTCCCCATCACTGCTGGGTGCTCCCCGCCACCGCTGGCCCTCCTGGGGAGGTGACCAGACCCCCACACCCTCTGTCCCCATGTGGGACTTAGGGACTCCTGTGCCCCCCAATGTGGAAAGCCTCCCACGTTGCTCTTAAGAGGAGACAGGGAAGACCCCGGCTCTGGAGCGGGGTGTCCGGACTGCACCTCTGTCTGCCCTCCTGACTTGGGGAGAGGCCCCTTCTCTGGCCCCTTCCCTCTACCCGGCTCTCTCGTCCATGAGGCTCTGCACTGCCTCACGGCAGCGGGTGACACCCAGGCCCCTGCAGAGTTCCGCCCTCTTGGAGTGCCAACTGACCAGGCGGGCGGGAGGAGGGGCACCCGCCGCAGACCCTGCACCCGTCACCCCTGCTGTGGGCTGGGGACCCCTGGGCCCAAGCCAGGACAGAGCCCGTCGCCACGTGGCTTGTGCCTCCGGAGCCCTGCTCTGGAGTCCTGCACCAGCCAGCTTCTGACGCTCGGCCCTCCTCCGCGGTCTGGGGCCTTCATGGGAAAGTGCTGAGTGCACAGGAGGTGCCCAGTGTGTGTTTAGCCCACTCTGAACCTCCAGCCAGCCTGGTGACACCAGCGAGGTGGCACGGCCCCCGCGCACCTTCCCTCTGCACGTCCAGCCCTGCGACCTCTCCCAGGCCCTCCACTCCGCCCTCCCCGCCTCCTGGAACCTTCCATCTGCGCTCTTCCTGACACCCAGGCCCTGTGTCCATTCAGTCCAGTCGCTCAGTCGTGTCCAACTCTTTGCGACCCCATGGACTGCAGTACGCCAGGCCTCCCTGTCCATCACCAACTCCCAGAGCTTGCTCAAGCTCATGTCCATTGAGTGGTGAAGCCATCCAACCATCTCATCCTCTGTTGTCCCCTTCTCCTCTTGCCTTTGATATTTCCCAGCATCAGAGTCTTTTCCAAGAGTCAGCTCTTTGCATCAGGTGGCCAAAGTATTGGAGTTTCAGCTTCAGCATCAGTCTTTCCAGTGAATATTCAGGACCGATTTCCTTTAGGATGGACTGGTTGGATCTCCTTACTGACAAAATGTGGTCCACTGGAGAGGGAATGGCAAACCGCTTCAGTCTTCTTGCCTAGAGAACCGCCCCCATGAACAGCATGAAAAGGCCTTGTGTCACAGAGCCTCTAACCCGCGGAGGGCCAGCAGTGCCTCTGCTGGGGAGAAGGAGGTCCAGGGTGGGATGTGCCTTCTGTGAGCTGGCGGCTGGCCCCGGAGGACATGAGTGAAGGCCATCTCATCCCACACACCCAGGTAAAGCATGACCCAAGTCTGTGACCTCGGCGTTTCCAAGGTCAAAGACAGAGGAGAGGCTGGGGCATGGTGCCCCAGGACGGCACGTCTGGTGCTGGGGGTGCCCACCTACACCTTGGTTGGTCATTGCAGTGAGGTTCCCAGACAGCAAGGGGTTGGTCGGCAGTGACTGCGGGGGCCTCCCTGGAGCTTCAGTGGTCAGGAACCTGCCTTCCAGCGCAGGGATGTGGGCTCGATTCCTGGTCAGGAGACCACGATTCCGCGTAAGCAGTGTGCCCGTGTGTGCTGCCGTGTCTGACTCTGCGACCCCACGGCCTGCAGCCCGCCAGGCTCCTCTGTCCGTGGGATTTCCCGAGCAAGAACACTGGAGTGGGTTGCCATTTCCTTCTCCAGGGGATCATTCTGACCCAGGGACTGAACTACGTCCCCTGCGTTCCCTGCACTGGCAGGTGGAGTCTTTAACAATGCACTACCTGGGAAGCTCTAGGATCCCATGTGCCATGGGGCGACTAAGCCTGCACTCCAGAGTCTGTGCCCCAAAGAGAAGCTGATGTGTCACAACCAAGACTCCACGCACCGAGGACCTAGCGCAGTGCAAAAAAAAAAAAAATTGTAGTAAAAAAATAATACTGGTTTTAAACAACGTGACTGCAGGCACACTGCGGTAGAGACAGGCACAGAGAGTCTTCAGTTTGTGCATCTGAAAGTTATGTCGCACCAGGCTGCAGTCTCGTAAGTGTGCAATAGCGTCATCTCTGTAAAAACAATTTGCGTGTTTTCATTACAAAACGGGCTTTCCTCATAGCTCAGTTGGTAAAGAATCCGCCTGCAATGCAGGAGACCCCGGTTTGATTCCTGGGTTGGAAAGATCCCCTGGAGAAGGGAAAGGCTACCCACTCCAGTATTCTGGTCTGGAGAATTCCATGGCCTGTATGGTCCATGGGGTCGCAAAGAGTTAGACATGACTTAGTGACTTTCACTTCACTTCATTACAAAACACTTTATTGCTAAAAAATGCCAAAGCAGCTGCAATAGTAATATCGAAGATCACTGCTCGCAAATCACCACGGCAAATCCAGGGATAGTGAACGTTTGGAATGTTGTGAGAATTCCCAAAATGTGACAGACACGGAGTGAGCAGAGGGTTTTGGGAAATGGTGCTGACGGGCTTGCTCGACAGGGCTGCCCGTGACCTTCCGTTTGGGAAGCACATGATGCCTGTGAAGCAAGGCCGAGTGAGGTTGCCTGTGTCTCCTCCCACGTTTAGGAAGAGATTGGTTCCTTCCATGATTGTCAGAGGCATTTACAGGTAGGGGCCTAAGTTCAAGTTTGCTTGTGTTTGTGAAATAAGCTGCGTTTTCTTTTGCTTCTGTGGCTTACGCGGCTTTGTCTGCTCGGGGAAGTTTGCAAGCTTGATCTCTATTGTGTATTTAGTTCTAACACCCCCCAGGCTGTCTGTGAGGTAGTGATGTTGTAAAGAGCACCACTGAGCTCCCCCAGACCTGGGTGGTGGGCACCCCGTGAAGACAGGCTGCCTGCGGAATCGGCCCCTGGGCAGCCCAGCGGGGGTGCAGATGTCGGGGGTTTAGAGGATGTTGGAAAGGGGGCCTTGGAGGTCATCCAGGCCAGTGCTGGGTCCCCTCCGTGTCCTGCCAGCAGTGGTCTGTCCTCAGCTTGAATTCCCCCGCTGACAGGGCACTTATCCCCTCACAGAACCGCCGTCTGTCAGGGCTTCATCAGATGCCGAGATGCCCTCACTCTGGGCCTGCGTCTACTCCCGCAGCACGAGGTGGGGGCCCGCCCGGGGACAGTCCGGCTGCCCGTGTCCAGGCCCCTGTGCCCCTGGAGTCGGGGGAGAAGCAGGGGCAGCCGCGGGGCAGCGCCTGGGCCGGGAGGGGCGGGGTCTCCCCGACAGGGACCCTGCTCGCGCGCCGGGCCACCAGCAGGAGCAAGATGCTGTTGGCGGGGAGTTAGGCGCCTGGAGTGCATGACAGAAGCACACAGACAGGAGGCGGCAGGCGCCGGCCGCCACCACCTCCGGGGCCGCGAGTCTGATGGTGCCTCGCTGGGGGCTCAGCCAGGGCTCGGGTTCCACGCCGTCAGCCCTGCCCTGCCGAGCGCACCGCCTCCTGCCCCGACCCTGCGACCTGGGGCGCGTCTCTGCCTCCTGCCTGCCCTCGTGTGGGTGTGCCACGTGCGGACCTTGGAGGGGGTGTGCTGGCCGAACTCTGGGGGAAGCAGAGTCCCGAGCCACCATGGAGGGGACAGTGCTCTGCTGGGCAGGGTGCTCCCGAGAGCGTGAGCCTGGAGACTCCACATCCTGGCCCAGGAGGCTTCGAGGGGCACGTCCCTGGGTGGTGGCCTGCTGTGCCACTCCCGGGGGCCGGCTGTCCCCCCATCTCAGGGGCGGTGGCCGTGAGCCCTCCCATCTTGTTTTGTGGTCCTCACAGGCCGCTCACTCCTGCCAGGGGCGGAGTTTCTTGCCTGAGACTGGTCGGTGTCTCCCGAGGCCTTCCGTGATCCCCGGCTCGGGGCGCCTCTGCCAGGAAGCCCCCCGCCGGTGCAGCCGATCCTGGAGCCTGTCCCCGCAGTCCCTCAGCCAGAGCTGTGGAGACCGCGGGGCCGGGGTGGACCCACCCGGGCTGAGCGCTGTCCTCGAGATGGAGGGCAGTGTGCCTCGTGCGGAGCCCGCAAGGCCTTCCTCCCTGTGCCCCACACGTGCCTGTCCCCATGCCGCCTCCACGCGGGGACCCTCCACGTGCTGCTCTGCCCGCCAGAGCCAGCTTCCTGCCCCCATGGCTGTGCTCCCAGCGACCCCAGGGCTCAGCCGCCGCGCCCCTGCCGCTGAGCCAGACGCCTGTCCGCAGCTGCTGGCACTGCCAGCTGGCGGGTCGCTGGCACAGCGGGGGTTCGGCTGGGGCGTCTGAGTGGCCCGCCCTCACTGAGTGCAGCCCTGTCGCCGGGGGGGACGGGGGGATGGGGAGCCTGGGGACGGGGGCCTGGGGACGGGGGGACGGGGAGCCTGGGGATGGGGGGACGGGAGCCTGGGGACCGGGGGGACGGGGAGCCTGGGGACGGGGGGACGGGGGCCTGGGGACGGGGGGGAGTGGGCGAGAGAGAGGGTCGAGGTCAGAGGTGCCAGGGCCACTTCTCAAGGCTGGACGGGGCGGAGGCTGCGCCCTCAGTCATCAGGGAGGCAGTCCTCACACACATGACACACACACACTACACACACACGTTCACTGCATACACACCTCACACACATGTGACATACACACACCTCACACACATGTGACACACACACACACACTGCATACTCATCACAGACACAACACACCTCAAACACACCACACACACCTCACGCACACACTCACTGCATACGCACCACACACACCATGCACCTCACAAACACACCTCACAGATGAACCTCACACACCAGGCGCCCCACACAGGACACAGACACTCAGCACACGAGTCACCGTTGCTCAGTCACCAAGTCATGTCCTACTCTTTGCGACCCCATGGACTGCAGCACACCAGGCCTCCCTGTCCTTCACTGTCTCCTGGAGCTTGCCCAAGTTCATGTCCATCGAGTCAGTGATGCCATCCAACCATCTCATCCTCTGTCATCCGCTTCTGCTCCTGCTTTCAATCTTTCCAGCATGAGGGTTTTTTCAAATGAGTCAGCTCTTCGCATGAGGTGGCCAAAGTATTGGAGTTTCAGCTTCAGCATCGGTCCTTCCAATGAACACCCAGGACTGATCTCCTTCAGAATGGACTCGTTGAATCTCCTTGCAGTCCAAGGGACTCTCAAGAGTCTTCTCCAACACCACAGTGCAAAAGCATCAATTCTCTGGCGCTCAGCCGTCTTTATGGTCTGACTCTGGCCCTCCCTAATGACTTATAGAACTTGCCCTTCCTAGGGTCCTGTCGCCGTTTGAACTAATGACCTCACTTTTTTTTTTTAATGAGCATTCTCATGCCGTTTCTCACTGCTTCTCACTTTACCTCCCGCTTGCACTGAGACGCTTGCCCCGACTCAGTCCCGCCAGTGGTCCTAGCTGGTGTCCTGAGGTCTCGCTGATAAGGCCCTGGTCCTCTCCTGAGACTCTGACACCCTCGCTGCTTTAGGCCTTATGCTGTTCCTAATAGCTCGAGGTGTTTCTCACCTGAGCCCTGATCTTGTCTGTATTTAAAGCCCTGACTGTGTCTTTTTCTCTGACCGTCCCTGAATGTTGGCCTCAACTCTTTCTCACTGTGTCCTCCACTCGTTTCCCCCGGGACCCTGATCGTGTCCCTGACCGAGTCCCCTGCCCTCTCTCAGTCCTCGATGGTGTCTGTGAGGCCCTGACACTGTTCACCTGATGACCTCGCTCTCCCGCTAACACCCTGACGCCGCCCCTAACTAGGATGCTGATGCTGTCTTGCCCCAAGCCCCTCTGTGGCAAGTCACATCAGTCGTGTCCGACTCTTTGCAGCCCCACAGACTGTGGCTCTCCAGGCTCCTCTGTCCACGGCATTCTCCAGGCAAGAATACTGGAGTGGGCTGCCACGCCCTCCTCCACCTAAGGCCTCTATTGTCGTCCTGTTTCACGGCTGCGGTCACCATCCGCGCTGAGTTTAGAGTCTAAGAAGAGAATCCGTCACAGCTTCCACCGTTTCCCCTTCTGTTTGCCATGAAGTGATGGGACTGGATGCCACGATCTCAATTTTTCAATACTGAGTTTTAAGCTGGCTTTCAGTCTCCTCTCTCACCCTCACCAAGAGGTTCTTCAGTTCTGCCCACTTTCTGCCATCAGCGTGGCATCATCTGCATGTCTGAGGCTGTTGGCATTTCTCCTGGCAACCGTGATTCCATAACCAAGACTGGGATCAGCTTGCATTTTGCATGAGGTGCTCTGTGTGTAAGTTAGATAAACAGGGTGACAATAAACAGCCCAGCCGTGTTTCTTTCTCAATCCTAAACCAGTCAGTCATTCAGGGTTCTAACTGTTGCTTCTTGACCCGCATACAAGTTTCTCAGGAGACAGTTAAGATGGCTTGGTCTTCCTATCTCTCTAAGAGTTTTCCACAGTTGGTTGTGATCCACACAGTCAAAGGCTTTAGCGTAGTCGATGAAACGGAGGCAGGTGTTTTTCTGGAATTTCCTTGCTTTCTCTATGTCCAGCGAATGTTGGCAGTTGGATCTCTGGTTCCTCTGCCTTTTTAAAACGCAGCTCATACATCTGGACGTTCTCGGTTCGCGTCATGCTGAGGCCTAACTTGGAGGATCTTAAGCACAACCTCACTAGCATGGGAGATGAGTGCAGTTGTCTGGTGGTTTGAACATCCTTCGTACTGCCCTCCTTGGGAATTGCGATGAAAATGGACTTTTTCCAGTCTGGTGGCCACTGCTGGGCTTTCCAGATGTGCTGACGTGTGGAGTGCCATGTTTTAATAGCATCGTCTTTCAGGATTCTGAATAGCTTTGCTGGAATCCATCGCCTCCACTAGCTGTGTTGGCCCCAGTGCTTCCCAAGGCCCACCTGGCTTCACGCTCCGGGGTGTCTGGCTCTGAGTGGGAGGCTGCGCCGCTGTGGCTGTCTGGGTCGCTGAGGCCATTTTTGTGCAGTTCTTCTTTGTCGTCTTTCCGTCTCTTCTTGACCTCGTCTCCTACCAGGTCCTTACTCTTTCTGTCCTTACTGTGCCATCTTTGGATGGATTGTTCCTGTGACATTTCCAGCTTTCTTGAAGAGGTCTCTAGTCTTACCCTTTCTGCTGTTTCCCTCTGTTTCTTTGCTGTTCGTTGAAGAAGGTCTTCCTGTCTCTCCTTGCTGTTCTCTGGAACTCTAGTCGGGTGTACTTGCCCTTTCTCCCTTGCCTTTCGCTTCTCTTCTTCCCTCACCTGTTTGTAGAGCCTCCTCGGACAGCCCTTCGCCTCCGTTCATCTCTTTTCCTTTGGGCTTTGTTTGCTGTCTCCTGCCGAGTGTGCGGGCCTCCGTCCATGCTCCTCCAGACGCTCCGCTTACTAGATCGAATCCCTTGGGTACTTGTCCCCTCCCCTGTATATTCATAGGGGATTTGACTTAAGTCATACCTGATTGGACTCATGGTTTTCCCCGCTTTCTTTAGTTTAAGCCTGAATTTTGCTATGAGGAACTGATTATCTGAGCCACAGTCAGCTCCCTGTCTCGGCTTTGTTGACTGTGTAGAGCTTCTCCATCTTTGACCACAAAGAATAGAATCAGTCTGAATTTAGTCTTGACTGTTTGGTGGTGTCCGGATGTAAAGTTGTCCCTTGTGTTGCTGAATAAGGGTGTCTGTTGTGACCAGTGCATTCTCTCAGCAGAATTCTGTTAGCCTTTGCCTTTGCCCTGCTTCATTCCGTATTCCAAGGCCAAACTCTGTTACTCCAGGTAGCTCTTTGCATTCCAGTCCCCAATAATGACAAGGACATCTTTTGTGGGTGTTAGTTCTAGAAGGTCTTGTAAGGTCCTTCATAGAACAGTTCAACTTCAGCTTCTTCAGCATTACTGGTCGGGGCATAGACTTGGATTACTGTGATACTGAATGGTTTGCCTTGGAAACGAACAGAGATCATTCTGTCGTTTTTGAGATTGCCTCCAAGGACTGCATTTCGGGCTCTTCTGTTGACTGTGATGGCTACTCCAGTTCTTCGAAGGGGTTCCTGCCCGCAGTAGTGGATGTGGTGGTCACCTGAGCTAATTCGCCCGCTCCCGGGCATCCTAGTTCGGTGACTTCTGGAATGTCTGCGCTCACTCTCCCTTCTCCTGGCTGGCCATGTCCAATCTACCTTGCTTCATGCACCGGACATTCTGGGTTCCTGTCCTTAGAGTATCGGGCTCTCCTCACAGACGCGCCCACACTGAGCGTCGTTCCCGCCCGGCCCGGCTGCTCCCTTCTTCCTGGGGCCGCAGCGGTCGTCTCTGCCCTTCCCCGCTGGCATGCTGGACACCTTCCGACCTGGGCGCCCGTCTCTCGGTGGCCTGTCTTTTTACCTTTTCATGCTGCTCATGGGCTTCTCGGGGCATGAGAATGCTGGAGTGGTTTGCGTTCCCTCCTCCAGCGAGGCCCGCTTTGTCAGGACTCTCCACTGTGACCCGTCCGTCTCGGGTGGGTGCGGCTCCTGGCTTCTCTGAGCTATGCAGACTCCTTCGCCACAGCAAGGCTGTGACCCAGGAAGGGCCAATCACATGCACACCTCACAGGTCACACGCACACCACACGCACCTCTTACACACCTCACACACACACACCCCACCTCACACACCACACACGCCACACGCACCTCTTACACACCTCACACACACACACCCCACCTCACACACCACACACGCCACACGCACCTCTTACACACCTCACACACACACACCCCACCTCACACACCACACGCACACCACACGCACCTCTTACACACCTCACACACACCCCACCTCACACACCACACGCACACCACACGCACCTCTTACACACCTCACACACACACACCCCACCTCACACACCACACACGCCACGAGCACCTCTTACACACCTCACACACACCCCACCTCACACACCACACACGCCACGAGCACCTCTTACACACCTCACACACACCCCACCTCACACACCACACGCACACCACACGCACCTCTTACACACCTCACACACACACACCCCACCCCACACACCACACGCACCACATGCACCTCTTACACACCTCACACACACCCCACCTCACACACCACACGCACACCACACGCACCTCTTATACACCGTACACACACACACCCCACCTCACACACCACACACGCCACGAGCACCTCTTACACACCTCACACACACCCCACCTCACACACCACACACGCCACGAGCACCTCTTACACACCTCACACACACCCCACCTCACACACCACACGCACGCCACACGCACCTCTTACACACCTCACACACACACACCCCACCTCACACACCACACGCACGCCACACGCACCTCTTACACACCTCACACACACACACCCCACCTCACACACCACACACACCACACGCACCTCTTACACACCTCACACACACACACCCCACCTCACACACCACACGCACGCCACACGCACCTCTTACACACCTCACACACACACACCCCACCCCACACACGACACGCACACCACACGCACCTCTTACACACCTCACACACACCCCACCTCACACACCACACACGCCACGAGCACCTCTTACACACCTCACACACACCCCATCTCACACACCACACGCACGCCACACGCACCTCTTACACACCTCACACACACACACCCCACCTCACACACCACACGCACGCCACACGCACCTCTTACACACCTCACACACACACACCCCACCTCACACACCACACACACCACACGCACCTCTTACACACCTCACACACACACACCCCACCTCACACACCACACGCACGCCACACGCACCTCTTACACACCTCACACACACACACCCCACCTCACACACCACACACACCACACGCACCTCTTACACACCTCACACACACCCCACCTCACACACCACACGCACACCACACGCACCTCTTATACACCGTACACACACACACCCCACCTCACACACCACACACGCCACGAGCACCTCTTACACACCTCACACACACCCCACCTCACACACCACACGCACGCCACACGCACCTCTTACACACCTCACACACACACACCCCACCTCACACACCACACGCACGCCACACGCACCTCTTACACACCTCACACACACACACCCCACCTCACACACCACACACACCACACGCACCTCTTACACACCTCACACACACACACCCCACCTCACACACCACACGCACGCCACACGCACCTCTTACACACCTCACACACACACACCCCACCCCACACACCACACGCACACCACACGCACCTCTTACACACCTCACAAACACCCCACCTCACACACCACACACGCCACGAGCACCTCTTACACACCTCACACACACCCCATCTCACACACCACACGCACGCCACACGCACCTCTTACACACCTCACACACACACACCCCACCTCACACACCACACGCACGCCACACGCACCTCTTACACACCTCACACACACACACCCCACCTCACACACCACACACACCACACGCACCTCTTACACACCTCACACACACACACCCCACCTCACACACCACACGCATGCCACACGCACCTCTTACACACCTCACACACACACACCCCACCCCACACACCACACGCACACCACACGCACCTCTTACACACCTCACAAACACCCCACCTCACACACCACACACGCCACGAGCACCTCTTACACACCTCACACACACCCCATCTCACACACCACACGCACGCCACACGCACCTCTTACACACCTCACACACACACACCCCACCTCACACACCACACGCACGCCACACGCACCTCTTACACACCTCACACACACACACCCCACCTCACACACCACACACGCCACACGCACCTCTTACACACCTCACACACACACACCCCACCTCACACACCACACGCACGCCACACGCACCTCTTACACACCTCACACACACACACCCCACCTCACACACCACACACACCACACGCACCTCTTACACACCTCACACACACCCCACCTCACACACCACACGCACACCACACGCACCTCTTATACACCGTACACACACACACCCCACCTCACACACCACACACGCCACGAGCACCTCTTACACACCTCACACACACCCCACCACACTCACACACCACACACGCCACGAGCACCTCTTACACACCTCACACACACCCCACCTCACACACACACACCCCACCTCACACACCACACACACCACACGCACCTCTTACACACCTCACACACACACACCCCACCTCAGACACCACACGCACGCCACACGCACCTCTTACACACCTCACACACACCCCACCTCACACACCACACGCACACCACACGCACCTCTTATACACCGTACACACACACACCCCACCTCACACACCACACACGCCACGAGCACCTCTTACACACCTCACACACACACCCCCACCTCACACCACACGCACACCACACGCACCTCACACACACCTCACACACACCCCACCTCACACACCACACGCACGCCACGAGCACCTTACACACCTTACACACACCCCACCTCACACACCACACGCACGCCACGAGCACCTCTTACACACCTCACACACACCCCACCTCACACACCACACGCACGCCACGAGCACCTCTTACACACCTCACACACACACACCCCACCTCACACACCACACGCACCTCTTACACACCTCACACACACACACCCCACCCCACACACCACACGCACGCCACACGCACCTCTTACACACCTTACACACACCCCACCTCACACACCACACGCACGCCACACGCACCTCTTACACACCTCACACACACCCCACCTCACACACCACACACGCCACGAGCACCTCTTACACACCTTACACACACACCCCCACCTCACACACCACACGCACGCCACGAGCACCTCTTACACACCTCACACACACCCCACCTCACACACCACACGCACGCCACACGCACCTCTTACACACCTCACACACACACACCCCACCTCACACACCACACGCACGCCACACGCACCTCTTACACACCTCACACACACACACCCCACCCCACACACCACACGCACGCCACGAGCACCTCTTACACACCTCACACACACCCCACCTCACACACCACACGCACGCCACACACACCTCTTACACACCTTACACACACACCCCACCTCACACACCACACACACCACACGCACCTCTTACACACCTCACACACACACCCCACCTCACACACCACACGCACACCACACGTACCTCTTACACACCTCACACACACACACCCCACCCCACACACCACACGCACGCCACGAGCACCTCTTACACACCTCACACACACCCCACCTCACACACCACACGCACGCCACACACACCTCTTACACACCTTACACACACACCCCACCTCACATACCACACACACCACACGCACCTCTTACACACCTTACACACACCCCACCTCACACACCACACGCACGCCACGATCACCTCTTACACACCTTACACACACACACCCCACCCCACACACGACACGCACGCCACACGCACCTCACACACACCTCACACACACCCCACCTCACAGGTCACACGCACACCGCACGCACCTCTTACACACCTCACACACACACACCCCACCCCACACACCACACGCATGCCACACGCACCTCTTACACACCTCACACACACCCCACCTCACACACCACACGCACGCCACACGCACCTCTTACACACCTCACACACACACACCCCACCCCACACACCACACGCACACCACACGCACCTCTTACACACCTCACACACACACACCCCACCCCACACACCACACGCACGCCACATGCACCTCACACACACCTCACACACACCCCACCTCACAGGTCACACGCACACCACATGCACCTCTTACACACCTCACACACACCCCACCTCACACACCACACGCACACCACACGCACCTCTTACACACCTCACACACACCCCACCTCAGACACCACACGCACACCACACGCACCTCTTACACACCTCACACACACCCCACCTCAGACACCACACGCACACCACACGCACCTCTTACACACCTCACACACACCCCACCTCAGACACCACACGCACACCACACGCACCTCTTACACACCTCACACACACACACCCCACCCCACACACCACACGCATGCCACGAGCACCTCTTACACACCTCACACACACCCCACCTCACACACCACACACGCCACGAGCACCTCTTACACACCTCACACACACCCCACCTCACACACCACACGCACACCACACGCACCTCTTACACACCTCACACACACCCCACCTCACACACCACACGCACGCCACGAGCACCTCTTACACACCTCACACACACACACCCCACCTCACACACCACACGCACGCCACACGCACCTCTAACACACCTCACACACACACACCCCACCTCACACACCACACGCATGCCACGAGCACCTCTTACACACCTCACACACACCCCACCTCACACACCACATGCACACCACACGCACCTCTTCCACACCTCACACACACCCCACCTCACACACCACACATGCCACGAACACCTCTTACACACCTTACACACACCCCACCTCACACACCACATGCACACCACACGCACCTCTTACACACCTTACACACACCCCACCTCACACACCACACACACCACACACACCTATTACACACCTTACACACACACACACCCCACGCACACCACATGCACCTCTTACACACCTTACACCCCACCTCACACACCACATGCACACGCACACACCACACACAGGACACAGACACGCAACACACACATGCCAGACAACAAACATACCACAAACACACACGCCTCACACACCTTTATGTATATATCACACACACAACTACACCCCCTCAGACACTACAACTGTACACACTGCACAATCTCACAAACCACAAACAACCCACACGCACCTTATACACACCACACACACACACGCCATACACCTTGTACTTACCACGCACCCCTCACATACTTACCACGCACCCCTCGCATACTTAGCATGCATCCCTCACATACTTAGCACGCGCCCTTCACATACTTACCACACACCCCTCACATACTTACCACGCACCACTCACATACATACCACACGCCCCTCGGACACTTCACACACTCCGCACGCTCTCATGTCTTCACGTTAAAAAGCGTTTGCTTCTGGCTCACTGCCTTCACACTGTCTGAGAAGCCACACAAGCACGTGTGTGAAGGGAGCACACCCCCCCCGCCCTCCCTGGCCAAGCTGCCTCCAGCTGCGCTGTGGGGTCCCCCAGGAGGCAGGCTGGGGGCAACGCAGCAGGACCCCACCCGGCTCCCACGCCACCTCCCAAGGCCATAGCTCCCTCAGGGGCCGTGTGTAGCAGAGCTCGTGTGTCGGAACCTTTAACGTTCAGTTGCCAAGAGAGCACATCTGTCTTTAGTGGTTTTCGGGTGCGTGTGGCATCGTGTGTCTGGGGGAAGGGTAGTGGGGTGGGCCCCGAGTGCAGGGCGGGTTTGTGTCCTGAGTTGTCACTGCTCGGGTGGGGGGTCTGCCCCTCCTGCCGGCACCTGTGCCCCCGACCCTGGGGGGCACCTCACCCGGCCCAGCCCCGCTCCACTTTCCTCTCCGCCACCTGCCCCCGGCCACCTGTGGTCCCCTGGTGTCCATGGGCCCCACTCAGTCACCCTTCGGGGTCCCCCTCCCCCACCTGCTCCCTCAGACCCTTAGCTCATGAGGGCACCTGTGGGCTTGGGAGACGGCGTGGGAGCAGGGTGGGGTCAGGCTGTGTCCTGCTGGGGCCCGACGGGGTGACCCCTGGCCTGCCTGCCTGGTGGACCCCACGGCGCAGCTGGAGGCAGCTTGGCCAGGTGGGTGGGGAGGGGTTATGCCCCCTTTATGCACGTGCGTGTGTGGCTTCTCAGACACAGGCTCTGGGCGGTGGTCTGCAGGGTTCCCCAGGCTCCTGGTGTCCAGAGTTCTCTTCTCCGCTTTGTGAACCCTACACCCAGGATCTCGGTCCAGGGATTGAGCTCTCTCCTCTGACCACCCTCACTTCTGGGCGAGTGGGCGGAGGCTTGGGATTTGCTGATCTCAGCCTGGACCCAGGGAAGGCAATGGCGTGTGGGTGTAGCAGGAAAGATTGAAGTGAGATTCTGGGCCGGACTTCCCAAGGCTGGGGCCCTGGGGCGGGCAGGCTCTGCTTCTCCACGCGGGTGGCAGCCTGGCTCCAGGCACAGGTGTCCACGGCCGACCCAGGCAGGCACTTGAGGAGCTCACAGAAATGGCCATTTTTAAGAAAATTAACTGTTTTAAACTTTAGCTTCTACCTCCCAGGACTAAATGTCAGACCAGAGCGTGGGTCCAAAAAAATAGAGACAAATTTATCCTTAAGTATTGCTCTTCTTTGGTCATGAGGTTGAGCAAACTCCGGGAGATAGTGAAGGACAGGGAAGCCTGGCATGCCGCAGCCCGTGGGGCCGCAGAGAGTGGGACACGACTGAACAAGCAGTTGGTCTTCTTAGCTACCGGGCACCTTGCTGGTCAACCTTTCACCTCATTCCCATGGTGTCTGCAGACACAGCGCCATCAAAGTCAGCTCCCCGTTGTCCCGTGCGAGTCGAGACTGGGCCTGCAGTGACCGCACCGTCCTGGTCGTGCCTGGTTGGCTGGGGGGGCCTGGGGGTCGTGGACACCTGTGCCCCCGGCAGGGTTGGGGGTGGAACGTCTTGTCTCCCTCATGGGGTCAGGTTCTGTTCTGGAAGGAGCCTCCCCTGGGAGTGCACGGAAGCTGCAGGAGGGCCTGCTGTGTCTTCGGGTGGAGGAGCTGCTGGCGGGCCCCCTCGTGGGGGTTGGGGGAGGCGTTGCTGGGCAGCTCCCTCTTGTCCAGATCCAGGGCCCTCAGAGGTCTGGTTGAGATGGTCGGGGACCCTTGGGGGAGGTTCTGTGGGGGACTGGGGCCCTTCGTGGGACCAGCTCCCAGTAGAGATGCAGGGTCTGGGGGCCTGGAAGGGCCGGTCATGGAGCTGAGTGGCTGCCCTGGAGAGACAGACCGGACAGCCCAGGCTCATTCCTGCAGGGTTGGGGGTGTGGGCAGGTTGAGGCCCAGCCTCTCCCGGCCTGGGGGGCAGAGACCACTGCTGTCTGGGCAGAGCCTCCTCGGCCGGCGGGGGTGGGGTACTCCCCTCTCCCAGGAGGACGAGGGGGACTGGCCAGCGGCAAGCCTCGGGGCTTGTTTTCCTTCCAGCACCCGCCGTGGGCCTGAGCCTCCCATCCCAGAACTTCGTTCTGTGCACCAGCCTTGACCACCCCCTTGGGGTGAGGGGCCTCCCTCTTGCCCACCGAGTGGATGGGAGGGGGCTGTGACCACTAGCCGTGTCTTCCCCAGCCCGGCCTGGCCCCCTGCCCGTGTGCCTGCTCCCTGCGGAGGCGCTGTTTCCTTCTTCCCACGTCAGGCTCGGGAGATCCATCTTCTGAACACTGTGGCCGCGCAGGACCACGGCCAGAGCCCCGGGAAGCGGACCGCGCTTCCCCTCCCGTGCTGTGCTCGGGCGGGCTGTGTGCCCTTGGGCAGATTCCTTCTCCTCTCTGGGCCCTTCCCTACAGGGGTCCTGAGAACTGGTGTCGCACCTTTCGACTTTGCTTCCTTAGCTTCTGTGGGGTAAGAGGGCGTGTAACCCCACCTGTAAGGCCTGTTGGGATGGGGGCGTGAAGCCTCGGTCTTTGCTGGAGAAATGGCTGGTGATTCCAGGAACATTGCCCCCGGGCAGGTGGGGTCTAGCCCTGTCTTCCTGCTTCCGCCCGGACACCCTCTGCCCCGGAGTGCTGAAGGCGCTGTGTGCACAGGCCCGGCTGCCGCCCCGCTTTGTGTTCTGAACTTGACTCTGGAGGAGACACGGGGGTGGGGTGGGGTGCTGACAACTCAGACAAGGGTGGCCTCCGGAGCTTAGCAGGGCCAGCGGCATCCATCCCGGCGTTGGCTCCAGGCCCAGGAGGCCACATGGCAGAGCAGGCCTCCCGCCCCGGGTCTGGCTGTCGAGTGGCCCGCCCCGCTGCCCTCTGGGTGCCCCTCGCCCCCATCTGGACAGGCTCTGCAGGCCCATTACCCCCATCACAGGGTGGGCACTCCTGGGCCCAGCACGGGGTCCTGTGACCGATGGCTGGGCGCCCATCTGCTCTCCCCTCGTCCTGCACGTGCCCGTCGTCTGCAGGTGGGGTGACCCCGCCAGGGTCGGGTTTCCCCGCCTGGGGGTCTTTCCCCGAGGATCAGAGATGGAGAGTCCCAGGCTCAGAGGGCCGCTGCCCACCCCTGCCGCAGTGTGAAGGCCACCAGGACAGGCAGAGCACGGCCCTGCCCCGGTGACCGCGGGCCGTGCTGGGGCTGGCAAGGCTGCGGTGAGGGGCGGGCAGGCTGGGGGCCTGAAGGCCATGCCCGGGGCGGCTCCGCTCCTCGGGGTGGGCTGCGTCTGAAGGTGGCACGGCCAGGTTTACATTCTGGAAGGTTGCCTTGGGGGCAGGTGCGCAGCAGGGCCGGGTTGGGGAGGTCACGGTGGGACGCGGATGGCATTTGGGGAGCTCTGAGGCCTTCCTGTGTCAGCCCGGGGAGAGATGAGAAGTGGTTTTCTAGAATAGGATGCTTGTGACGCTGACAAGCAGACTGACGTGAGGGTGCTGTGCCCCCAAGAACGTGGGGGCCAGTTTTATAATCAGAGGAAAAGTGGGGCATCCTGGAGTAGCCGTCAAGCCTCCAGTGTCAGCTCCTGCTCCAAGTCCGGCAAGGGTGCTTTCTTGCCCCTCACGGTCACGCCGGGGCAGGCGCGGTGGAGACGCTCTCTCAGGTTCGGAGCCGTGAGCTCCTTTCTGTAGCCGCTGCTGCTGCTGGGCCTTCGCTGCGGCCGGAGGCTCGTCGCCGCGTCGCCTGGACCCCCCTCTGCCTGCGGCCCGCACGGCTTCTCCATTCCGCGTGGGCTTCTCCTGGCTCAGCGTGTGGCCTTAATTGCCTGCAGGATCTTAGTTCCCCGCCCAGAGATTGAACCCGCATCCCCTGCACTGGAAGGTGGATTCTTAACCAGCAGGCCCCCAGGAAAGTCCCCTAAACTGTTGTCACGTGAGCAGAGAGCACGTCTTCAGTTCAGTCGCTCAGTTGTATCCGATTCTTTGTGACCCCATGGACTGCAGCATGCCAGGCCTCCTTGTCCATCACCAACTCCCGGAGTCCACCCAAACTCATGTCCATTGAATCAGTGATGCCGTCCAGCCATCTCATCCTCTGTCGTCCTCGTCTCCTCCCACCTTCAATCTTTCCCAGCATCAGGGTCTTTTCCAATGAGTCGGTTCTTTGCATCACGTGGCCAAAGTATTGGAGTTTCAGCTTCAGCATCAGTCCTTCCGATGAATATTCAGGACTGATCTCCTTTAGGATGGACTGGTTGGATCTCCTTGCAGTCCAAGGGACTCTGAAGAGTCTTCTCCAACACCACAGTTCAAAAGCATCAGTTCTTTGGTGCTCAGCTTTCTTTATAGTCCAACTCTTGAATCCATACATGACTATTGAAAAAACCATAGCTTTGACTAGATGGACCTTTGTTGGCAAATTAATGTCTCTGCTTTTTAACATGCTGTCTAGGTTGCTCATAATTTTTCTTTCAAGGAGCAAGCATCTTTTAATTTCATGGCTGCAGTCACCATCTGCAGTGATTTTGGAGCCCCCAAAATAAAGTCTCTCACTGTTTCCATTGTTTCCCCATCTATTTGCCATGAAGTGATAGGACCAGACGCCATGATCTTTGTTTTCTGAATGTTGAGCTTTAAGCCAACTTTTTCACTCTCCACTTTCACTTTCAACAAGAGGCTTTTTAGTTCCTGTTCACTTTCTGCCATAAGGGTGGTGTCATCTGCATATCTGAGGTGATTGATATTTCTCTTGGCACTCTTGATTCCAGCTTGTGCTTCATCCAGCCCAGCGTTTCTCATGATGTACTATGCATAGAAGTTAAATAAGCAGGGTGACAATATACAGCCTTGATGCACTCCTTTTCCTATTTGGAACCAGTCTGTTGTTCCATGTCCAGTTCTAACTGTTGCTTCCTGACTTGCATACAGGTTTCTGAAGAGGCAGGTCAGGTGGTCTGGTATTCCCATCTCTTGAAGAGTTTTCCAGTTTGTTGTGATCCACACAGTCAAAGGCTTCAGCATAGCTGATAAAGCAGATGTTTTTCTGGAACTCTCTTGCTTTTTCAATGATCCAGTGGGTGTTGGCAATTTGATCTCCAGTTCCTCTGCCTTTTCTAAATCCATCTTGAACATCTGGAAATTCACGGTTCACATACTGTTGAAGCCTGACTTGGAGAATTTTGAGCATTACTTTGCTAGTGTGGGAGATAAGTGCAATTGTGCGGTAGTTTGAGCATTCTTTGGCATTGCCTTTCTTTGGGGTTGGAATGAAAACTGACCTTTTCCAGTCCTGTGGACACTGCTGAGTTTTCCAAATGTGCTGGCATATTGCGTGCAGCACTTTCACAGCATCATCTGTTAGCGTGAGCTGGAGGTCATGAATCTCCGCGCTCACTGGGTGGGAGGGGGGCGGTTTACTGTTCGGGGCGCGTCTTCTCCTTTTGCATGGTTTTGTTGCTGATCGAGTCAGCTTGGTTTAATCGTGAAGCAAGCCTGCTCTCTTGAGTGATCACTGCCTTATAGGGACCTCTCATATCTTTTCCTAGTTACAGCTCCCTGGTGGAATCGACTACTTAATCGCCCGCTTTGTCTCTTCACCCTGTCCCTGCCGGCGGGTCACTGAGGCCTGGGAGAGACCGGGCTTGAGGGGGACAGAGGAGTCAGTGTGTCGCAGCCAAGTCGCGGGCACGGCGGGCAGGGGCCGTCGCGGGGCGTCCTGCCTGACGGGCACACGGGCCTTCGGGGCTCGGTGGCCTCTCTTCACAGCTTGTGAGGGTGGGCGGGGTCCAGGGGGTCAGAGGGGGGCTGGGGGGAGAGTGAGAGAGAGCGCGGGGCCTGGGCTGGCCCGGGCGGGCGGCTGTTCCAGGTCTCCCAAGAGGAGCAAGGAGGCGGCAGGCGACCCTAGCGTGGACGGGGGCTGCGGGAGGCGCGAGGGCCGGGCGCTGGGCTGGGAAGCCCCGTGCAGACTGCTTGCCGGGGCGGCGGGGCGGCGGGGGGTGTGGGGGCGGCGGTGGGGGCTGGGGCCAGCTGCGGGACGATTTCCGAGAACCCGGCAGCCTGGAGGCGGGCAGTGGGGGTCAGGCGCCCCCCCCTCCCGCCGAGGCGCCTGGGTCCTGTGGAGGAGGGCTCAGCGAGGGCCCGTGGGGGCTCCACCCGTGCCCTGCCCGCCCTCATGCCACGCATTGGGGTCACACATGAACTGGGGGCTCCCCGCTCCGGGCAGGGCCGGTGCTTTGCCGGGTGAGTCTCACAACGAGACAGAGGAACGGGGGTGCAGGGCCCTGGAGGGGTTTGCTGGCACGATGGGCCTTGGTGGGACGTGAGCCCGGGGGCCAAGAAGCTAAGGAGATTTCAGGGGGGCTCCCCCGGGGCCACTAGTGTCAGGAACCTGCCCGTCAGTGCAGGAGACGTAAGAGACCTGGGTCGGAGAGCCCCCGGAGGAGGCCGCGGCAACCCACCCCAGGATCCTTGCCCGGAGCGTCCCGTGGGCAGAGGAGCCCGAGGGGCTACAGGCCCTGGGGCACGAAGCGTCGGACACGGCTGGGCGCCTGAGCACGCGTGTCCAGGCCGAGGGGCGCAGCTCGCCGGCGGCTTGTGGCCGCTGTGGCGGGACTGGCGGTGGAGGCAGAGGCGACGGGAGCGGCTTCGGAGGAGCCGCTGGGCCCAGGCCGGCCGGGCCGTGGTTCTGAGCGTGGACGGCCGCGCCGGGGCTTCGCCCGGCTGCCGTGTGGGCGTCAGGACGAGTGGAGGGCCCTGGCCGCCTCCAGGAGACGGCAGTCGTGGGGCGGGCTGGGCTGGGGGCGTGGGGAGCGGAGGGGAGGGCGTGCGGACCCCCGGCTGTGGGGCGGCCCCGGGGGAGGACCGCAGGGCTTTGGTCGGGCCGGGCGCCGCCTGCCTTCTCACACGGGCCTCGTCCCCCCGCCGTCTGGGCAGCCGAGTCCTCAGGCCCGGGAGCCACCCTCGGACCCTGCCCCCTCCCAGCAGCACTCTCCCCCAGTGCCCTCCAGAACGAGGTCTTCGATCTTTCATAAGAACCTGGATGACAAGACATTTATGTTGGCTGCTTTTTTTAAAGCTCTTTATTTTGGAGTGTAGCCAATTATAGCACAGGGGCTCAGCCGTACATGCACGTGTACCCGTTCTCCCGCAGACTCCGCTCCCACCCAGGCCGCCCCGCGACACTGAGCGAGTTCCCTGGGCTGTACGGTGGTCCGCTTCGGTTATCCTGTTTACGTGTGGCGGTGTGTGCGTGTCCATCCCAGCCCCCCTAGTGTCCCTCTGCCCCGCCTTTCCCCCCGGTGACCGTAAGCTCGTTCTCTAAGTCTGTGAGTCTGTTCCTGTTTTGTAAGCAACTCCCGCATATAAGGCGTGTCACGCGATATTTCTTCTTCTCTGACTGACCTCTCTCAGGATGACACTCTCTAGGACCGCCCACTCTGCTGCAGACGGCACGATCCCATGCCTTTTCATGGCTGAGTGATGCTCCATTGTGCGCGCGCAGCCCATCTTTTCCCGTTCTTCTGCCGATGGACGTCCGCGTGGCCCCCGCGTCCTGGCTCCTGTAAACGGTGCTGCGGTGGCCACAGGGGAGCATGGATCCCTTTGGACCACACTGTTCTCTGGATACACGCACAGGAGCGGGGTTGGGTCATAGGGCAGCTCGATTTTCGGCTTTTTAAGGGCCCTGCACACTGTTCTCCAGGCGGCTGTGCCGAGGCCCCGTCTCTCCAGCAGTGTAAGTGGGCTCTCTGCGGCATTATTTTGGTGGGTGGCTTGATGATGCCCGTTCTCCTGAAACGAGGTGACATCTCACTGTACTTTAGGTTTGCGTTTCTCTAATAACTAGTGGTGCGGACTCCTTTCGTGTTCCTCTGGGCCATCTGTGTGTCATCTTTGGAGAAATGTCTATTAATTAATTAATGGAAATTAATCCTTTGTCAATTGTTTCATTTGCTATTTTTATCTCCCATTCTGAGGGTTGTCTTTTCACCTTGCTTATAGTTTCCTTTGCTGTGCAAAAGCCTTAAAGTTTAATCAGGTCCCACTTGATTACTTTCGCTTTTATTTCCATTACTCTAGGAGGTGGGCCACAGAGGAGCTTGCTTTGATTTATGGCATCGAGTGAAATGGTCAAAGAGACCAGGAAAAGGTGACCGAGAAAGGAGAGTTTAGACCACACGCCTCGCCCGTCTCTGGCCGCCCCCCTCGTAGGGACGTTGGCTGTCTCTTGGCCTTGGCAGGTCGGTACAAACCCCGACCAGGCTCCCTTGTCCGGGCTGCCTTCCGTCATGATGAGGCACCGTGAAGCCGCAGGGCGGGGCTCATCGCGGGCTTCGTGCAGGGCGTGCCGTCCACTCACAGAGGCACACAGAGGGTCAGCAGAGTAAAGCAGAGAGCGTGCGCGTGAGGGAGCGAGGGGCTGGAGCTCCAGGTGTCCTCACCTCGACCCGAGGATCCCGGGCGAGCCCCCAGGAGGACAGCTTTCGGTGAACGGTGTTGGATCCGTGATCTCCAAAGAAGACTGAGCTTCGGGACCAGGGACCAGGCTGGATCACTCAAGAGCTTTTGTGAAGCAGAGTTTTATTAAAGTGAAAAAGGGACAGAGGAAGCTTCTGACACAGACTCAGAAGGGGGCGGAGAGTGCCCTCTCATTTGTTTTTTTAAAATTTGTCTTTATTTCCATTATTTTGGGAGACAGGTTTAAAAAGGTATTTGTTGCTCAGTCATGTCTGACTCTTTGCGACCCCATGCACTGCAGCACGCCAGGCTTCACTGCCCTATGTCTCCCTGAATTCGCCTAAACCCATGTCCCTCGAGTCGATGATGCCATTCAACCATCTCACCCTCTGTCGTCCCCTTCTCCTCCTGCCTTCAATCTTTCCCAGCATCAGGGTCTCTCCCAGTGAGTCAGCTCTTTACATCAGGTGGCCAAAGTGTTGGAGTTTCAGCTTCAGCATCAGTCCTTCCAATGAACATTCAGGGTTGATCTCCTTTAGGATGGACTGGTTGGATCTCCTTGCAGTCCAAGGGACTCTCAAGAGTCTTCTCCAACTCCACAGTTCAAAAGCATCAGTTCTTTGGTGCTCAGCCTTCTTTACGGTCTAACTCTCACATCCATTCTAACTCTCACATCCATACGTGACTACTGGAAACACGATAGCTTTGACTAAACGGACCTTTATTGGTAAAGTAATGTCTCTGCTTTTTAATATGCTGTCTAAGTTGGTCATAGCTTTTCTTCCAAGGAGCAAGTGTCTTTAAATTTCATGGCTGCAGTCAGCATCTGCAGTGATTTTGGAGCCCAAGAAAATAAAGTCTCTCACTGTCTCCATTTTCCCCCTCATCTATTTCCCATGAAGTGTTGGGACTGGATGCCATGATCTTCGTTTTCTGAATGTTGAGTTTTAAGCCAACTTTTTCACTCTCCTCTTTCACCTTCATCAAGAGGCTTTTTAGCTCCTTTTCACTTTCTGCCATAAGGGTGGTGTCATCTGCATATCTGAGGTTACTGATATTTCTCCCGGCAATCTTGATTCCAGCTTGTGTTTCTTCCAGTCCAGCGTTTCTCATGGTGTACTCTGCATACAAGTTAAATAAGCAGGGTGACAATATACAGCCTTGACGTACTCCTTTTCCTATTTGGAACCAGTCTGTTGTTCCATGTCCAGTTCTAACTGTTGCTTCTTGATCTGCATCCAGATTTCTTAGGAGGCAGGTCAGGTGGTCTGGTATCCCCATCTCTTTCAGAATTTCCCACAGTTTGTTGTGATTCATACAGTTGAAGGTTTAAGTGTAGTCGATGAAGCAGAGGGAGATGTTTTTCTGGAATTCTTTGCTTTTTCTATGATCCAGGGTATGTTAGCAATTTGATCTCTGGTTTGTCTGCCTGTTCTAAATCCAGCTTGAACATCTGGAAGTTCTTAGTTCACGTACTGTTGAACCCTAACTTGGAGAATTTTGAGCATTGCTTTGCTAGCATGTGAGATGAGTGCAATTGTGCGGTAGTTTGAACATTCTTTGGCACTGCTCTTCTTCGGGATTGGAATAAAAACTGACCTTTTCTAGTTCTGTGGCCACTGCTGAGATTTCTTATTTGCTGGCATATTGAGTGCAACACTTTAACAACATCATCGTTTAGGATTTGAAATAGCTCAGCTGGAATTCCATCACCTCTACTAGCTTTTTTGTAGTGATGCTTCCTGAGGCCCACTTGACTTCACACTCCAGGATGTCTGGCTCTGGGGGAGTGACCACACCATCATGGTTGTCTGGGTCATTAAGCTCTTTTCTGTACAGTTCTTCTGTGTATTCTTGCCACTTCTTTTTAATATCTTCTGCTTCTGTTAGGTCTAGACCGTTTCTGTTTATTGTGCCATCTTTGCATGAAATGTCCCCTTGGTATCTCTAATTTGCTTGGAAAAATATCTAGTCTCTCCCACTCTATTGTTTTCCTCTGTTTCTTTGCGTTGATCACTAAGGAAGGCTTTATCATCTCTCCTTGCTGTTCTTTGGAGCTCTGCATTCGGGTGGGAATATCTTTCCTTTTCTCCTTTGCTTTTCGCTTCTCTTCTTTTCTCAGCTATTTGTAAGGCCTCCTCAGACAATCATTTTACCTTTTTGCATTTCTTCTTCTTGGGGATGGTTTTGATCACTGCCTCCATCCATAGTTCTTCAGGCACTCTGTCTATCAGATCGAATCCCTTGAATCTATTTGTCACTTCCATTGTATAATCGTAAGGGATTTGATTTAGGTCGTACCTGAATGGCATAATGGTTTTCCTACTTTCTTCAATTTAAGTCTGAATTTTGCAATGAGACGTTCAGTCCATATCGTCTAATGCATCATTTAAGGCCTGTATTTCCTTGTTAATTTTCTGTCTGGATTATCTGTCCATTGTTGAGAGGGGTATTGAAGCCCCCCACTCTCACTGTGTCACTGTCAATTTCTCTTTCCGGTGTTAGTATTTGCCTTACACATTGAAATGCTCCTGAGTTGGGTGCACATGTATTTACAATTGTTACGTCTTCTTGGATTGACCCCGTGATCACCGATCATATTACACGCATGCGTAAACCCTCCAGCAGCTCCCCTTCCTCCGCGGGTAAAGACAGCCCTCCCTGCTGTGGCCAGAGGGCTGTGTGTCTGGTCCCGAGGCCCCGTCCACCCGTGAGGGGCTCCTCCGGGCTCTGGGCGCCCGCCGCTCCCATCCCTGGGCCCCCGCACGTCCTCCGTGCACGGAGGCCCCTTCACCGCAGCGCCTCCGGAAGGCACTCCTGCTCCCCCCGAGTGGGCCAGATGCCGCCGCCTCAGAGCAGCCAGCCCGGCCTGCGCTCGGCATCCCTCACGGCTGCACCTCTACGCTCGCTCGCGCGCGGCCGCCCACCGTCCAGCTTGCGGGGCGCTCCGAGCGGGAGCAGGGCGTGAGCCGCCGGTGTGGCTGAGTGAACGCCGGGTCCCCCCAGCCCCGGCCCGTGTCCGATTCCTACCGCCGGGGTCCAGGCCCTCTGACCGGGCTGTGAGCGCTCCCCTGGGGGCCCCTGCCCGGCCTCCCCCGCTGCCCCCCTTTTCCTGGACTTCAAGGCCCCCGGGCGGGCTCTCCCCGACGCTGGTCTGCGGGGCCCCCGGCTGGTTCCGGCTCCGCTCGCTCGGCCGCTGGGCCGGGCCTCTGCTGTGCGCAGGCCGCTCGGCCAGGGAAGGGGCGCCGGGGTCGGCCCCGGGCGCCGGCCGTGAGCATCGCCTCCAGGCAGACGCCGTCGAGTTTACTCTTGTCATTTCCACACCAGTTTTGAACCGAGGGTATTATTTCCTCCAGCTTTTATTTGAGGAAATTGAGTTTCAGAAAGCGACTTGTTTGGCGTCATCTGGCAAGCAGTGGGCATCCTGGGGTGCCAGCCGGGCTGCCGCCCCGACCACCGCGGCCGGGCGGGCACGGGACCTGCGGCCGGCGGGTGAGCGTGACAAAGCCTGCGTATACAGGCTCCATATACACACACCACACCCACTATACACACTACACACACCACACACACACCACACCACCACACACACACACCACACACACACACACACCACACACACACACCACCTCACACACACACACCACCACACACACACACACACACCACACACACACCACCTCACACACACACCACACACACACACACCACCACACACACACCACACACACACACACCACACACACACCACCACACACACACACCACCACACACACACACATACACACCACACACACACCACCTCACACACACACACACCACACACACACCACCACACACACACACCACACACACACACCACACACACCACCACACACACACACACCACACACACACCACCACACACACACACCACACACACCCCCCACACACACACCACACACACACACCACCTCACACACCACCACACACACACACCACACACACACCACCACACACACACACACACCACCACACACACACACACCACACACACACCACCACACACACACACACCACCACACACACACACACCATACACACACACCAGCACACACACACCACACACACACACCATACACACACACCATACACACACACCACCACACACACACACTATACCACACCCACACCACACCCACTATACACACACACACCACACAGACCACACACACACCACCACACACACACTATACCAAACACACACCACACCCACTACACACACACATACCATACACACACACATACACCATACACACCCACACACCATACACACACACCACCACACACACACTACCACACACACCACACCCACTATACACACACACACACCACACAGACCACACACACACCATACACACACACCACCTCACACACACACACACCACACACACACACACCACCACACACACACCACACACACACACCACCTCACACACACACACCACACACACCACCACATACACACACACCACCACACACACACACCACACACACACACCACACACACACACCACACACACAGACACCACCTCACACACCACCACACACACACACCACACACACACCACCACACACACACCACACACACACACCACACACACACACACCACACACACACACACCACCACACACACACACCATACACACACACCAGCACACACACACCACACACACATACACCATACACACACACCATACACACACACCACCACACACACACACTATACCACACCCACACCACACCCACTATACACACACACACCACAGACCACACACACACCACCACACACAGACACTATACCACACACACACCACACCCACTACACACACACACACCATACACACACACATACACCATACACACACCCACACACCATACACACACACCACCACACACACACTATACCACACACACCACACCCACTATACACACACACACACCACACAGACCACACACACACACCAAACACACACACCACCACACACACACTATACCACACACACACCACACCCACTACACACACACACCACACAGACCACACACACACCACACCGACACACATATACACCACACACACACACTACACACACACCACACAGACCACACACCACACCCACACATACACCACACACACACACTACAGACACACCAGACAGACCACATACACACCACACCCACACACATATACACCACACACACACACTACACACACACCACACAGACCACACACCACACCCACACACATATACACCACACACACTACACACACACCACACAGACCACATCCACACACATATACACCACACACACACTACACACACACCACACAGACCACACACACACATCCACACACATATACACCACACACACACACACTATACACACACCACACAGACCACACACACACCAGATCCACACACATATACACCGTACATGCACACACCACACATACCACACCACACACACTATACCACACCACACCCACACCACACACACCACACACACACCCACAACACACCACACCCACTACACATGCACCACACAGACCACACACACACCACACACACTACACACCATACACACACACACCATACACACACACCACCACACACACACATCCCACACTCACACACATACACCATACACACACACACCACACACACCACACCACACACACTATACACACACACACCACACACACCACACACACACTCTACACACTATACCACACCACACCCACACCACACAGACCACACACTATACACACACACACCACACACACTATACACATATACCACACAGACCACACACACACCACACACACCACACCACACACACTATACCACACCACACCCACACCACACACACTAAACACACACACATCACACACACTACACACACAAACACTACACACACACCACACCCACACACACCACACACACTACACACACACCACACCCACACACACACACACACCACACACACACCACACACATCACACCCACTATACACACACACACCACACCCACTACACACACCACACACACTACATATACACCACACCCACTATACACACACACACACCACACACCCACCACACCTACTATACACACACCACACAGACCACACACACACCGCACCACCACACACACACACACACCACACACTACACACACACACACCACACACCACACCCACTATACACACACACACCACACACTACACACACACCACACCCACTATACACACACACACACCACACACACACCACACGCACTATACACACACCACACAGACCATACACACCACACCACACATACTATACCACACCACACACACACCACACCACACCCACTACACACACCACACCCACTATACACTCACACACCACACACACTACACACACACCACACCCACTATACACACACACACCACATACCCACCACACCCACTATAAACACATCACACAGACCACACACACACCACACCACCACACACACACACACACCACACACACTACACACACACACCACACCCACTATACACACACACACCACACCACCACACACACACCACACACACTACATACACACCACAGAGACCACACACACACCACACCATCACACACATATACACCATACACACACACACCACACCACACACACTACACACGTACACACTACACACATACCACACAGATCACACACACACACCACACACACACATATGCACCATACACACACACACCACATCACACACACTATACCACACCGTACCACACACACACACCACACATACCACACAGACCACACACACACACCACACACACATATACACCATACACACACACACACACCACACCACACACACTATACCACACCATACCACACACACACACCACACACTACACACATACCACACAGACCACACACACTACACACGCACCACACAGACCACACACACACCACACCACACACACACACATACACCATACAGACACACACACCACACACACCACACCACACACTATACCACACCACACACATACACCCACACCACATGCACACCACACCACCACATAGACCACACACACACACCATATTCACCACACCACACACACCACACCACACACACCACACCACACACCCACCACACACCCACACCACCACAGACACACACACCACACCACACCCACACACCACCACACACACCCCCACACACACATGCACCACACACACACACCATACACACCCACTATACACACACACCACACACACACCACACCACCACACCCACATGCACACACACACCACACCCACTATACACACACACCACACCATCACACACACATACACCATACACACACCACACCACACACTACACACGCACACACTACACACATACCACATCACACACACACACCACCACACATATGCACCACACACACACACATACACCATACACACACACACACCACACCACACACACTATACCACACCATACCACACACACACACCACACACTACACATACCACACAGACCACACACACACACCACGAGACACACACACACACTATACCACAGCACACCCACACCACACACTACACACATACCACACACACCACACAGACCACACACACACCACACACACTATACCACACCACACCCACACCACACACACCCCACCACACCCACTATACACACACACACACCACACACACTACATACACACCACACAGACCACACACACACCACACCATCACACACATATACACCATACACACACACACCACACCACACACACTATACCACACCATACCACACACACACACACCACACACACTATACCACACCATACCACACACACACACACCACACACTACACACACACCCTACACACATACCACACAGACCACACACAGACACACCACCACACACACACACCACACACACACACACCATACACACACACACACCACACCACACACACTATACCACACCATACCACACACACACACACCACACACTACACACACACACTACACACATACCACACAGACCACACACACACACCATGAGACACACACACTATACCACAGCACACCCACACCACACACTACACACATACCACACACACCACACACACTACACATGCACCACACAGACCACACACACACCACACAACCACACACACATACACCATACACACACACATACCACACACACACCATACACACTATACCACACCACACACATACCACACCCACACACCACACGCACACCACACCACCACATAGACCACACACACACACCATACACACACACCATACACACCACACCACACACCCACCACACACACACACCACACAGACCACACACACACCACACCACACACACACACACACCACACATACACCATGCACACACACCACACGCACACCACAGACACCACACCACACCCACACAGACTATACTACACACTCACTATACCACACACACACACACACACCACACGCACACCACACCACCACACAGACCACACAGACTACATACACACTATACCACACACACACACCACACACACACCCACACCACCACAGACACACACCACACCACACCCACACACCACCACACACACACACACCCACACACACACACATGCACCATACACACACACCACACACAGACACTATAGCACACACACACCATACACACACAGACACACACTATACACACAAACCATACTACACAGACACCCACACACATACACACACACCACCACGCACTATACCACACACACACACACATATATACCATACACAGTGCATCTCACACACAGTGTCAGAACTAGCAGCCAGCTCACATGGCAGGACACGAGACCAGTACGTGAAAACCTACTGCATTCATATGTTAGTAATGAACAATTTGGAAATGAAATTAAGCAGGTCTATCCACCACAGTATTAAAGAGACTCAAATATCTACAAATTTAAGGAAAGTGTAAGGCTTTATGCTGGAACCTGAAAGGGAGTGTTGCAAGAAGCGAGGGTGGCCTGGAGGGTGGGGTGCTGGGCACCGGTGTGGGTCTGGGAGGACAGCTCATTCTCGCTGTGAGCTGCCTCCTGCCCTGGGTGGTGTGCTCAGGTGGAGTGGGATTCAGGAAAGCCACGTGCTCTGCGTAAGTGAGGGTGCCCAGGCTCTGTCTCTGCCTCTCTGAAATGGGTGTGTGTGTGTGACTAAGGGGGGTTCTGCACAGCCCTGGGGGCACATGCCGGCCGAGGGGTGGTCGTGTGTCTGCTGCTGCTCGCGTTGCTGCTGCTGGAAGTACCCTTGAACTTAAAGGGATTAAGTTGAAAAAAAAAAGGCTTAAAAATATTTTTTAATTGAGGTTGATTTACAGTATCATGTTAGTTTCAGCTGTATCCCATCTGTTCCACACAGAGCCCCGCTCTTTCAGGTTCGTTCCCATATAAGTCCCCAGAGAGTGCCGAGCATTCCCCGGCGCTGCGCAGCAGGCCCTCGTATCCACTGCACACATGGTCTTGCGTATCTCTCAGTCCCAATCCCCCATCCCTCCCATCCCTTCCCCCCTTGTTAACCGTGTTTACTTTCTTCATCTGTGACTATATTTCTGTTTTGTAAATAAGTTCATTTGTACCATTTCTTTTAGATTCCACAGATGAGCGATGTCTGTGTCTTTGTCTGACTCATGTTACGCAGCATGCTCATCTCCGGGCCCACTGATGTCACTGCAGGCCATCAGCCCGTCCTTTTCGGGGCTGCGTGGTATTCCCCCGTGTGCACTGCGCTTCTTTCTCCACTCCACTGCCGACGGACATGCAGGTCGCGTCCATGTCTTGGCCACTGTGAACAGTGCTGCAGTCAACCCTGGGCCGCATGTATCTTTTAAAATTATGGTTTTCTCCAGGTAAATGCCCAGGAGTGGGGTTTCAGGGTCATCTGGTAGTTCTGTTTTTAATGTTTTAAGGAACCTCCACGCTGTTCTCCATAGTGGATGCAACAATCTGCGTTCCCACCAACAGTGTAGGAGGGCTGCCCTCTCTCCAGGGTTTCCTTTGCAGACTTCTCGATGCGGGCCATCCTGGCTGGTGTGAGGCGATACCCGACTGGAGTGTGGATCTGTGCTCTCTAATAATTAATGATGGTGACCCTTCCATGTGCTTTTTAGCCGTCTGTATGTCTTCTTTGAAGAAATATCTGTTTAGATCTTCTGCCCCCTTTTAAAATTTTTTATATTGAGTTGCATGAGCCATTTGTATATTTTGGAGATTAATCCTTTGTCAGCCTCTTTGCAAATATTTTCTTCCATTTTGTGGGTTGCCTTTTTGTTTATGGTTTCCTTTGCCGCAAAAGCTTTAAAGTTCACTTCAGTTCAGTTCAGTCGCTCAGTCGTGTCCAACTCTTTGCGACCCCATGAATCGCAGCACGCCAGGCCTCCATGTCCATCACCATCTCCCAGAGTTCACTCAGACTCATGTCCATCGAGTCAGTGATGCCATCCAGCCATCTCATCCACTGTCGTCCCCTCTTCCTCCTGCCCCCAATCCCTCCCAGCATCAGAGTCTTTTCCAATGAGTCAACTCTTCTCATGAGGTGGCCAAAGTACTGGAGTTTCAGCTTTAGCATCAGTCCTTCCAAAGAAATCCCAGGGCTGATCTCCTTTAGAACGGACTGGTTGGCTCTCCTTACAGTCCAAGGGACTCTCAAGAGTCTTCTCCAACACCACAGTTCAAAAGCATCAATTCTTTGGTGCTCAACTTTCTTCACAGTCCAGCTCTCACATCCATACATGACCACAGGAAAAACCATAGCCTTGACTAGACGGACCTTAGTCGGCAAAGTAATGTCTCTGCTTTTGAATATGCTATCTAGGTTGGTCATAACTTTTCTTCCAAGGAGTAAGCGTCTTTTAATTTCATGGCTGCAGTCACCATCTGCAGTGATTTTGGAGCCCCCCAAAATAAAGTCTGACACTGTTCCCACTGTTTCCCCATCTATTTCCCATGAAGTGATGGGACCAGATGCCATGATCTTCGTTTTCTGAATGTTGAGCTTGAAGCCAACTTTTTCACTCTCCTCTTTCACTTTCATCAAGAGGCTTTTTAGTCGCTCTTCACTTTCTGCCATAAGGGTGGTGTCATCTGCATATCTGAGGTGATTGATATTTCTCCCGGCGATCTTGATTCCAGCTTGTGCTTCTTCCAGCCCAGCGTTTCTCAGGATGTGCTCTGCATGTGATAAACAGGCAGGGTGACAGTACACAGCCTCGACGTCCTCCTTTCCCATCTGTTTTGTTTCTCTTCTTACTACTCTAGAAAATGGGCAAAAAAGATCTTGGTGCAGTTTATGTCAAACTTGCGTCTATGTTTTCCTCGAAGAGCTTCGTGGTTGTCTGGCCTTACATTTAGGTCTTTAAGCCATCTTGAGTTTACTTTGTGTTACGGTGTTAGGAAGTGTCCCGTTTTCCCAGCACCACTTATTGAAGACTGACTTTACACCAGTGCGTATTCTGGCCAGCCTCCTTTGTCAAAGATAAGGTGCCCCAGGCGAGTCGGTTTCTGCCCTGTTCCGTTGATCTGTATTTCTGTTTTTTGTGCCAGCACCACACTGTTTTGATGACTGTAGTCTTGTAGTTTAGTCTGAATTCAAGGAGCCTGATTCCTCCAGCTACATTTTTCTTTCTCAAGATTGCCTTGGGAGTTCGGGGTCTTTTGTGTTTCTGTAAGTTCCAAAATTGTAAATTTTCTGTTCTAATTCTGTGGAAAATGCTATTGGTGATTTGACAGGGCTGCACTGAACTGAGTCTGTAGCTTCCGCTGGGTAGTACAGTCACTTCGACAGTATTGCTTCTCCCAGGAACACGACGCATCTCTCCGTCTGTTCGTGCCGTCTTGCTTTCTGTCATCTGTGCTTACGGTCTTCTGAGCGCAGGTCCTTTGCCTCCGCACGTAGGTTACTCTAGGTATTTTATTCTTTCTGATGCAATGGTAAGTGGAGTTTCCTCTTAACGTCTCCGCTCTTTCGCTGTCCGGGCATCGGGGCCAGAGGCTTCTGTGCATTCCTTTTGTGCGATGTTGGCTCTAGAGGGTTCCTGGCCGCGCCGTCAGGACTTTCCAGGCAGTGTCATGTCGGGCAGTGACAGCTTTGCTGCTTCCTTTCCAATCCGGACCCCTTTTATCTCTTGCTCTTCTCCAGCCGCTGCAGCTGGGACGCCCTCTGCTTGCTGAGCGACAATGGCGAGAGTGGCCACCACTGTCTTGGTCCCGATCTTAGCGGCGAGGCTGCAGTTTTTCACCATCACGAGGATGTTTGCTGTGGGTCTGTCACACACGGCCTTTGTTCACAGCCTTTAGCTTCCGGAAGAGCCTTCTGCAGCCTGTGGGCAGAGCCGTCTGCGCTCGGGCCTCCGGGCTGCTCACCTTGCCCCCTCCCCCGCAGCTGGCCCTCTGCCACCATGAGGAGCGTCTTCAAGAGGAACCAGGAGCCCATGGTGGCCCCCGCCACCACCGCCATGCCCGCCGGCCCGGTGGACAACTCCACAGAGAGCGGGGGTGCAGGCGAGGGCAAGGAGGACGTGTTTGCCATGCTCAAGGAGAGGTTCTTCAACGAGATAGTCAAGCTGCCTCGTGAGTGTCCCTGTGTGCTGGGCGGGCAGACGGCTGCGGGCTCTCCTGACATTTGGGCTCTAGGCTGGATTATTTGGCGATCCCCTTCAGGACCGGGGGTGGTGGGGCCGGCAGAGGGGTCTGTCACTAATGAGAGGGGCAGGGGGTTTAGTGCCCTCACCTCCCTGGGCAGAATGTTCTTACAACGCAGAAGACTCGAAAGGTGAAATCTAAAGATGAAGTCTTCCAGTTATACTTTGAAATAGTTCTGTTAGAAAATAATCCCCTCCCCACCGGGGCTTCCCTGATACCTCAGTTGGTAAAGCATCCACCTGTGATGGAAGAGACCTGGGTTTGATCCCTGGGTTGGGTAGATCTTCTGGAGAACGGAAAGGGTACCCACTCCAGTATTCCGGCCTGGAGAGTCCCATGGACTGTATGGTCCGTGGGGTCACACACAGTTGGACGCGACTGGCTGATTTCCACTCACTGCTTCATAGATTCCTGGTGAAGACGGTGAGGAGACACCCAAAGTCCAGATCTGGGGGGAGCAGCCGAGCGCTGGCCCCACTGCCCCCCTCCCCCAGGTCACTAAGGAGCTCAGCCTCTCAGCACTGCACTCGAAGGCTGTCCCCACCCCCATCCCCCACCCCCGTCCCCCACCAGGTCCGCACAAGGACTGTCCCATCCTCCGTGTGAGCCACAGTCACATCTCAGCAGAGCCCGGCTGGGCCCCACAGGGGTGGTGAAGGGGCACAGGGTACGCTCTGCCCGTCTGGGTTTTGTGGGCTGCCCGGCGGGCACCGCTGATCCTGTCTCCCACGGGCAGTGCCCCCCTGGGCGCTGATCGCCATTGCCGTGGTCACGGGCCTTCTGCTGCTCACCTGCTGCTTCTGCGTCTGCAAGAAGTGCTGCTGCAAGAAGAGGAAGAACAAGAAGGAGAAGAGCAAGGGCGCCAAGAGCGCCATGAGCATGAAGGACATGCGGGGCGGCCAGGTGGGCGGGGCGGCCGGGTGGGCGGGGCGGCCGGGTGGGCGGGGCGGCCGGGTGGGCGGGGCGGCCGGGTGGGCGGGGCGGCCAGGTGGGCGGGGCGGCCAGGTGGGCGGGGCCGGGCTGCTCTGCCAGCGGGGCTGGTCGGGGCGATCCCCGCAGAGTGATGGGGGACCTGGGGTTCCCGCTGGCAGGGCCAGCAGGCCGGCCAGGACTCAGAGGACTGGGCTCCTCTCCGCCCGTCTCCCAGGGGCCCAGCCCAGAAAGGGCTTGGTGGTGTCCTGTGTTTCCTCTTGGGCACCCCACTTCCCCGTGTTTATTGTGTGAGACATTTCTTCCTGAAGGAGTCAGTGCGGAGGACGGCAGGAGGGCTCAGCCTGGAGGCCTCAGGGTGTGTGCGTGGGGGCCCGGGAGGCCTCAGAGTGTGGGCGTGGGAGGCCTCAGGGTGTGCGTGGGGGCTTGGGTGCAGAACGGCCCCCGGCTCTTCGCGGGCTCGTCTGAGCTGCGGGGTTTCTCACCACTGTCTCCTCTCCTCTCCCTGTGGACGCGCCCTGCCTGGACGCCTGGCCCGCACGCCTGGTACGTGTTGCCCGGGGTGGCGGCCTGCATGGGGAGGACCGGGGCCCTGCCAGCTCCGGGGCAGGCTCTGCACGGGGGCGGCCCCCTCCTGTCCCTGACGCAGCCCACTCTTGCAGCCCCCAGGATGACGACGACGCGGAGACGGGTCTGACAGAGGGCGAGGGCGAGGACGAGAAGGAGCCGGAGAACCTGGGCAAGCTGCAGTTCTCCCTGGACTACGACTTCCAGGCCAGCCAGGTGGGGGGTCACCACCTCCCGGCGAGCGCGGCCCAGGGTCTCTCGGTCCCCTGCGGTGTGGGGACCGGCGTCCTGCCTGGCACCCGCCCCCGGGGGTGCTGACGGGCTCCCGCTCTCTTCACAGCTCACCGTGGGTGTCCTGCAGGCTGCGGAACTGCCCGCCCTGGACATGGGCGGCACCTCGGACCCTTATGTCAAGGTCTTCCTCCTTCCAGACAAGAAGAAGAAATATGAGACCAAAGTCCATCGGAAGACGCTGAACCCTGCCTTCAACGAGACCTTCACCTTCAAGGTGACAGGCGGGAGGCGCGGCGGGCCGTGACCCAGGCCCGGAACAGCTCGGCCGGGACCAGAGCCCAAGTCCCTGCGGTGTCCACAGCCTCTGGACGCCCCCGAGCTGCTCTGACCCCTTCATCCCGCCTGTGCCCTGCAGGTGCCATACCAGGAGCTGGGGGGCAAGACCCTGGTGATGGCCATCTACGACTTTGACCGCTTCTCCAAGCACGACATCATCGGCGAGGTGAAGGTGCCCATGAACACGGTGGACCTGGGGCAGCCCATCGAGGAATGGCGGGACCTGCAGGGCGGGGAGAAGGAGGAGGTGAGGCGGGGCGGGGAGGAGGAGGAGGTGAGGCGGGGCGGGGAGGAGGAGGAGGTGAGGTGGGGTGGGGGTGAAGGAGGAGGAGGAGGTGAGGCGGGGCGGGGAGGAGGCGGGGCGGGGAGGAGGCGGGGCGGGGAGGAGGAGGAGGTGAGGCGGGGCGGGGAGGAGGAGGTGAGGCGGGGCGGGGAGGAGGAGGAGGTGAGGCGGGGCGGGGAGGAGGAGGAGGTGAGGCGGGGCGGGGAGGAGGAGGAGGTGAGGCGGGGCGGGGAGGAGGAGGAGGTGAGGCGGGGCGGGGAGGAGGAGGAGGTGAGGCGGGGCGGGGAGGAGGAGGAGGAGGTGAGGCGGGGCGGGGAGGAGGAGGAGGAGGTGAGGCGGGGCGGGGAGGAGGAGGAGGTGAGGCGGGGAGGAGGAGGAGGTGAGGCGGGGCGGGGAGGAGGAGGAGGTGAGGCGGGGCGGGGAGGAGGAGGAGGAGGTGAGGCGGGGCGGGGAGGAGGAGGAGGAGGTGAGGCGGGGCGGGGAGGAGAAGGAGGTGAGGCGAGGCGGGGAGGAGGAGGAGGTGAGGCGGGGCGGGGAGGAGGAGGAGGTGAGGCGGGGCGGGGAGGAGGAGGAGGTGAGGCGGGGCGGGGAGGAGGAGGTGAGGCGGGGCGGGGAGGAGGAGGTGAGGCGGGGGGAGGAGGAGGAGGTGAGGCGGGGCGGGGAGGAGGAGGAGGAGGTGAGGCGGGGCGGGGAGGAGGAGGAGGAGGTGAGGCGGGGCGGGGAGGAGGAGGAGGAGGTGAGGCGGGGCGGGGAGGAGGAGGTGAGGCGGGGGGAGGAGGAGGTGAGGCGGGGGGAGGAGGAGGAGGTGAGGCGGGGCGGGGAGGAGGAGGTGAGGCGGGGGGAGGAGGAGGAGGTGAGGCGCGGCGGGCCCCCGTGGGTCAGCTGCCCGGCGAGGCCGCAGGCGCCGGGGACACGGCGCTCCTGTTTCCCTCGAGGCCCTGTGCCTGCTTAGCGCCAGCGACCCACCTGGGGCCTCGTGTGCCCGCAGGGAAGGCCCGCGCGGTCTGAGCGGGGTCTCAGCACCGGGCTTGTCTTCCCGGAAGCGGCTGCGGCTGCGGCTGCAGCACCTGCTCACACACTCGGCGAGTACGAGCCCCCGCTGTGTACCAAGCCTCTGCCGTGTACCAAGCCTCCGTTTAGACGCTGCCCTCGGAGCACCAGTCCCCGGGTGCGCGGGGGAGGCCTCCTCTGAGACGCTGCAGCTCCGCGCCACCGCACTGGCGGCGACGCACTGTCCTCCTCTCTGGTCTCAAGGTCCCTGCCCCCTGGCACTGACACCAGATGGGAGGTGCCAGGGGCTCTGAAGACCACCGCGCATGCTGCAGGCGGGACCCCACAAACCCTACGTCCATCCAGAGCCTCCTGGTGCCACCGGCCAGGGTGCCCGCAGCTCCAGTGTCTGCCTGCCGCAGGCGGGGCTGGGCTGCCCCTGGCCCGAGGCCCCAAGGGGTCAGCCGTGCTGGCGGCCGCTGAGATGACCCGCACCCGCTCTCCTGACAGCCGGAGAAGCTGGGGGACATCTGCGCCTCGCTGCGCTACGTGCCCACCGCCGGGAAGCTCACCGTCTGCATCCTGGAGGCAAAGAACCTGAAGAAGATGGACGTGGGCGGCCTCTCAGGTGGGCGCAGGGCTGCTGGCCGCCACCGGGGGCGCCCGAGCCCTCGGGCTGCAGGGGAGGGGGTGGCTCCCAGGAGGGGGCTGCAGGGCGAGGGCCGGGCTCTGCTGGGCCGGAGGGCTGAGCGACCGGCCTGTCCTCGGCCGGTGCTCGGGGCTCCTGAGTCACCCTGGACAGGCCGGCTTCATGCAGGCGTGTCTCGCCACCCGGGCCGGAGGATGGGTGGGGGGGGGTCCCCTGCCCGGGACAGATGTCGCCAGGAGCCCCAGGCTGCGGCGGGTCACGGGGGCAAAGCCTGTGCCCACCCGGCCCCGGGCTGGCGGTCCGGGGTGGGCTCAGGGCCGGCCTGCTGCGCCCCGCAGACCCCTACGTGAAGATTCACCTGATGCAGAACGGCAAGAGGCTCAAGAAGAAAAAGACGACGGTGAAAAAGAAGACGCTGAACCCGTACTTCAACGAGTCCTTCAGCTTCGAGATCCCCTTTGAGCAGATCCAGGTCAGGGCTGGGCGCTGGTCCCGGGCGCGGGCTCGCCGCTGACCCCCGCGGGCGGGCGGGCGGCCACCACCCTGGGGCCTGGGTCCGGGCGTTTCCCGCGCTGCCCCTCGTGCGGGCGGCAGGCCTCTCTCGCACGGCCTCGGTCACTCTGCAAGGATGGCTCTGCCGCTCGGGCTACGCGGGACCGTCTGGGCGGAAGGTGGGAGCTGGGGGGCGCCGTGCCAGCGCTCCTGCCCACCTTCCCTCCCTGCCCGCCTCCCGCAGAAGGTGCAGGTGGTGGTCACCGTGCTGGACTACGACAAGCTGGGCAAGAACGAGGCCATCGGGAAGATCTTCGTGGGCAGCAACGCCACGGGCACGGAGCTGCGGCACTGGTCCGACATGCTGGCCAACCCCCGCCGGCCCATCGCGCAGTGGCACTCGCTCAAGCCCGAGGAGGAGGTGGACGCGCTGCTGGGCAAGAGCAAGTAGCGCCGCGGCCGGGCCGCCGCCGAGACCCAGAGCCACGGACACCTCGGCTGTGCCCCCGCGCGGCGCCCCGCCCCCTTTCTATAAGGACCCTCCCCTCCGACGGCCGCGGGAGGAGGGCCCCCAGAGGTGGCGCGGCCTGCCCGGCCCGCCCCGGGAGCCGTCCCCGTTGCATGCCTGTGACCCACTCCTGCGAAGCTGCACCCCAGGCTCACCCCGAGGCGGTGCTCCCCGCCGGCAGCGCGGCCTCTGCTGTTCCCTGAGCGTGTGCCCCCCCCGCGCCCCCTGCTCCGAGATGGCGGCACTGCTGGGTTCCGGATAGGGCCTGCGCTCCGGCTCCTGGACGGGTAGCCACACGTGTGAGTGGCTGGTTCGGAGGCCGGGTGTGGAGACGGGATTGTGCAGAAGTCACCGCCCCTCGGGCTGGTTTCAGGGACAGCACGGACCTGAGCTGGTGGCCGGACTTGCACGGGGTCTGTCCATCCTGCGAACTCACCTTGTGGACGGGAGATGTCAAACCGTGAAGACACAGGAGACCCCCCTCCCCAGAGAGACCACGACGGGCCTGCTGGGCCCTGGTCTCTGGGCAGGAGGCGTGGGTGCTGGCCCCCGTCGGGGCCGAGAGCTGAGCGGCGTCTCCGTCCTGCCCGCGCCCATTCCCTCTTTGAATCTCCGTGGAGCCGCGCTGTCTGTGCAGAGCCGGGTTCTTCCTGAGGAGGCCCTGTCCTTGGGCCCAGGTGAGCAGGGGGCAGTGGCCGGCCGGCCTCCTGTCGTCCCCCGGGGCTTCTCTGGGTCCCCAGGGCATCCGCCCCTGCCCCGGGGTCCCCATGCTGGCTCCCCGCTCAGCTCCTGACCCCAGTGTTGATAAAAAGCCATATATACGTGCGTCCAGTGTGCACGCAGGCTCCTCCCCTACCCGCAGCCTGGGCAGGAGTATCAGCCCCGCCCCCCCGGCTGGCTCCCTCCTCCCCTCGCGGCCCCCCAGGGCCCAGAGCTGTTCCCGTCAGCCCACACCCCACACCCGGACGGACGGCTGTCTTAGGCAGGCTCTTGCCGGAGGAAGACGCCGGGGCCCTGCTGCGCGTGACGCAGTGGGGAGGGGGCTCGGCCGTGCTCAAGGGCCTGCGTCCTGGGAGCCCCTCTTCACAGGTGGGAAGGGGGCGGCCTGCCTTCAGGACCGGGTAACCACAGAGCAGAGGGATTCGGTGCTCCGCGAGGGTCCCCGTTTCAGGGCCCCACCCCAGGCTGACCTCACCCCTCCCCTCCCTGTGCCAGCACTGGCCTCCATCCTGACGCCTCTGCTGCTCTGGGGGTCTTGAGCCTGGACGTGGGGCTGGATGACAGCGCTGGGCTGGCTGAGGGGCGGGGTGGGGGCCGCAGGGGCCTGCCAGGTCGGCCGGGCCCAGAGGAGCCGTCTGAGCAGACATGTCTGCTGACCTGTGGCTGCGGGAGACACATGCGTGCTCCTGTCTCTGTCTGAGGGTCCTGCCCCAGGCCTGTGGGTGCCCGGGGCTGGGGTCCCCCCTCCGTGGGCTGAAGGTTGCCAGGAGGGAAGCAGCAGAGATGCCCTTCACGGAGGGGCTGAGAGGCCCCTTCCTCCCCTCTGCTGAGCAGGGGCCAGGGGCGTGGGGGTTGGGGGGCAGGGGTGGTCTCAGCACAGCCTCAGCCCCTCCTCCCAAGAGACCACACAAGTCCCTGCTGCTGTGGCCTTGGGGTGGCAGCAGAGAGCGCCTGGTCCCCGTGGGCTGGGTGGGGGGACGTGGTGAGCAGGGTTGGAAGAGACCCCTCTGTCCCACAGTCCCGCGGGGTCTGGGTTAGTTCTTGGGGCCCCCCCCAGAGAGGCTGTCCCCGCCCCGCGGCCCCCTCTCCACCTCAGAGCCCTGGTGACGGCAGACACGGGGGGTCCCGGGCCTGATGCTGGCCGCCCTCAGCCCCGCGGTCCAGGTGCCAAGGTAAACGTGAGTTTTTGACAAACCACCAGCGACTGAACGTGTGAGCCCGCCCTTAGCGCTGGCCGGGACAGCCCCGCGCCCACGGACCCGTGGCCACGCTCTGCCGTTGGGCAGCCTCGTCCTCGGCCACTCCTGCCTCCCTGGCTTGGGGTCTGGGACGGGTCACCGGGATTGTACCCGTTTCCGAGCTGCGGTGCTGGGAAGAGGACGCTGCGAGCTGGAGATGACAGCAGGAGCCTGAGAAGCCAGCCTCGTCTGCCCCCGCGCGCGTTCAGCTGCACACGAGGGTGGCCACCCATGCCCGCGCCACCCCGCCCGCGCACGCCCCGGCTCCGCGCCAGCAGCCGCATGGCCGCGCCCAGAGCCCAGCTCCGCGTCAGCCCCGAGCTGCTCCCCGGCGCCGTGTGCCGCCTGCGTCTCCCCCAGCTCCCCATGCCCGGGGAGTCAGCCTGGGCCTGGCCCGCCCGGCGGGTGCGTGCCCATGGCAGAGCGGCCTTTGTGGCCTGCTCCCCCCCCGCCGTCTGACCCACTGAAAAGCCATACGGGGGCCTCCGGGCCACCCTGTGGGACCCCCGGTCCCTTTGACCAGCTCCCCTCAGGATACTGTGAAGGGCTTGCCTGCCAGCCTCCCGCCCCCCGCCCCCCGCCCCGCGTCCCGAGGACAGACGGGTGTCCCAGGATCCTGGTGGGCCCCAGCGGTGTCCCCCCGGGCCTGCTCCATGTTGGCGGCGGGGTGGGCAGTGGGGGCCCGTGGAGACGACCAGGATGCATGGGAGCTGCTGGAGGCTGGGTCTGTGGTTGGGTCCCGCTCCCGTGACACTGAGGGGATGGGGGTGGCAGGGGGCAGCGGTGGGGACCCCAGGCTGGAGAACAGGTGCACTCAGCGCCGACCGTCGGGCAGGGACACCCCAGGAGTGGGCAGCTGTGGCTGCTCTGAGGTGGGGGGTTGGGACCCCCATCCGCACCCAGCCCCACCCCACCGCCCCCTCGGGAGGAAGGGAGGTGGGAGGGGAACCGCTGGCCCCAGGCTCTGAGCCGTCGTGTTGGACCCAGAGGACACCAGCTCCCGCCAGCAGCCCCTAGGTGGGGTGACCCCTCCATGGGCCCTGCTGAGAGGGCACGCTGGCCGAGCTCCCCCACGCTCCACAAACTGGGGGGGTGTGTGTGGACGGGATGGACCCCGACCCCTCAGAGCAGCCAGGCGTCCTGCCCCGACCCCTCCTGTCCCAACACTGGCGCTGCGGCTTCTGAAGCCCCCAGACCAGGGCAGCAGGCCCAGGCTCCTGCAGCGTGTGGCCCACTGGGACTCCCAGCCTGCCTCATGGGAAGGACGTGTGTACAGCGGCCCGCCACCCCTCCCCCCCGCCCCCGCTTGGCAGTACCCCCCCCCACCCTCCCCGGCCACGGACTCTGGTCTCCCGCCCATTTGTTCTTTTGTAACAAACAGCATCTCCTTATTAAAGAAAAGAGCTGAAAGCGAGCTGGGAGTGGAGGTCTCTACGTGGGTGGGGTGAGGGCACAGTTCTGAGACCCTGGCCCTGCGCTCACGGGGGTGGTGGGCACGCTGGGCCCTCAGGGCAACTTTTGGGGGGGCCTTCAGGGAGGAGGGGTGGATCAGACCCTCGGAGCCCCCCCCCACCAGCCAGCAGAGCAGGCCTGGGGCATGGCCGCAGCCTGAGCCCCACAGGTCTGCGGAATGCCGCCGCCTATAAGCGCTGAGTTAGCTCATGGAGGAACCTGAGATGTCTGACCTCGGAGGCCAGGGCTTCGGGGGTTTTCAGGGAACAGGCAGCACCCCCTCACCCCGGAAAGCATGACCCCCCGCAACACTCCCCCTCACCTCAGCCCGTGGCGGTCTCCTTGGGGGTCCTGGCAGGCCCTGAGCACCGTGGGTATCTGGCCCCGACTCCGGAACGAGAAGGCAGAGCGCCCTTCAGGCTGGCCGGGGGTTTCAGGAGGGAGTGGCCGGGCCTCAGCGGTCCCTGGGTCTCTAGGGGACGCGTCTCCACCGGTCGTGAGGAGCCCTGGGCTGCAGCCAGGCGACCGTGGGGGATGAGGCACCCGGCCCCTCCCCGGCCCCCAGTGTGGCGACGGGGCCTCCGCAGGGTGTGAACACACTGGGGGGCACGGGGTGGACGCAAGGCCAGGCCTGGGCAGCTGCCCACGCTGAACGCCATCTCTGGTGACCCCGCCCGCGGCCCTTGTGGTCTGGAGCTCTGGAGAGGCTCTGGCTCCCCAGACCCGGGTGGTGGCCCTGAGACCCCGTTGCGGAGGGCAGAGACCACGACCTGGCCACGAGCACCAGGGGCACCGCCAGACACGGGGCAGCCCCATAGTCGCGCCCCGAGCCCCTGGGCCACGCGGCCAGCCCTGGGATGCAGGCCCCGACGGCTGGGACGGTGACATGGGGACGCCACAGGCTGGCCCACGGCCACGCCACCCCGAATGTGCCGACCGCGTCTGAGCTTGAACACCAAGCAGCGTCAGGCTGGGTGGGAGAAATACCACAGGCTAGCCCAGATGTGAGGTTCTATGAGCCCCATTTCCTAAAGCTCAGAGACCATCACAAAGTTAAAACACAATTTAATTTACTCATTTATAAATACTGTTGTGTTTACAGGCATCATACAGACGTGAATATTATTCCCAAACTTCCAAACACAGGAAACTTCATAGTACTATCTAACAGCAACCAGTAAAACAAAACCATTCACCTCAGGGTTGAAAGGCCACTCAAAAGTTGCATAAAAATACATTCAGCTCACGAAGTGCATCCGGGCTCCTCCCTGAACCCCGCCCCCTGGCGTGTGTACACAGAGGTGCTGTCTCGGAGGGGAGTCAGGGGTGTGTGTGGGGGGGTGTGAGGTGACGGGCGAGGGCGTGGGGACCCTGGGGAGCTTCTCACGTGTGCTCTCCACCCAGCCAGCCAAGGCTGCGGCAGGAGACTGGGGGACGGGGACCAGTCACAACCTGAGGCTGAGCCCCTCACGGCGGGCTGGGGGACAGTCTCCCCTCCTGACCGGACAGTCGGCCTTTTGGGGGGCTCAGAGGCCCTGCCCCTGCAGCCCACCTCCAGGGGGCCTGGCTCGAGGCCAGTCCTCCAGCCCAGGAGGCAGGTGGGGTGGAGGCAAGGGGCAGGGCAGAGCCCGGAGCTCCGCCCGCACCCAAAACCACTGAGGTGCGTCCAGCTGGAGGCAGGGCTGCCCCCAGGGCCCCGCCGGGCAGGTGCACAGCAGGGTGCTTTGCAAGTTGGGGCGACTTGTGGAAAACCCCCCCTCCTCTGAGCACCATGGGCTCCAAGTGAGAAAAGCAAAGACTGAGCGTTAGGAAGGGTGGAAGGCGTGTCTGTTCTGGAAGGTGGCATCCTGCAGGTGGCATCCTGAAGCCACCTTAAGGGGCCACCCAAGGCAGAGATCACTCTGGAGTCCCCGTCGGGACAGCGAGCGGAGGAACCGGCGTGGCCCGAGAGGAGCAGGGCGGCGGGGGGGCAAAGATGTGAGTTAACAGAGCCCCCGGATGAAGCCAGGGCGAGGCTGTGACGTCTCCAAGCAGCGAACACACTGCACGCAGGCTGGAGGCAAGAGTGACCCCCGAGCGCGGCACCCCTCAGGGGCACCAGACTCTCAGCGGCTTCCGTCTGCAGTCTCCTCCCCAGCCTGCTGCCTAGCCCGGCCTCCCGGAAGGCGGCGCCGCCTCCGTCCGGCCTTTCTTCGCCCAGAGCCTGCTCACTCCCCAGGAGCCGCGACGGTGACAGCTCCCGGGCCCCAGGGAGTCAGCGCGGGTGACAGGCGCGGTCCTTGAGGGGCCCGCAAGCTCCGTCCCGCAGCCCTGCTCCGGGCAGGGACCTGCCTCGGCCCGGGACAGCCCCGACGGCCCCCCAGGACCGAGGCTGGTTTCCATCCAGGACGGTCCTCTGCAGGCCTAAGGCAGAGCTAGGACGGGGCGGCCGCTGGGGAGAAGGACAGCTCGAGGCCACCAGGGGCCACACCACCTCCTGGGAGGGCCGCTTGTCCAGAGGCTCGCCCGGCCACCAGGGGGGCCTGCCCTCCACGCTGAATTCACTCTCCCGCTTACACACATGCTTAAACAGTTTGAATGGAGAAGGAAACATGAATTTATGAAGTTAGAATGAGCAAAATCTGACCGTGAGAACTATCTGCTCTCCTTAGGAATCAAAAAACCCACAGACTCTCAGTCTAGAGACCCGACCCAGACCAAGAACCCGGGGCCCAACCACCGGCCCTGTCCTTCCAGCTGCTTCCTCCTGTTGCACCCCTGCCTTCTCACGGTGCCCGAGGACTCACCCCCAGGTGCCGACGCCTGCCCCGAAGCTCAGCATGGGGACAGCGCTCGGTACTGGCCCTGACCGGGAGGACCACCTATGCCCGCCCCGTCCAGAGGCGGGGTGCCAGGGGCTCCCCTGCCGGCTGGAGCTGGGCCCTCCCTGCTGGCTCAGCTGTGAAGTCGTGAGGCTCCCCCTCGGAGGCACGCGGGCTGGGGCCCCGGGAAGCCCCTCCGTGCTGTGTCCACTGCCTTACACCCACAGCAGCGCCCACCCAGTCAGGCTCCCGTGCCAGCAGCCTGGCTGAAACCCTGACGCCTGTCTGTCCGTCTGGGCAGATCACACAGTCAGGCGGGGGTGGGGGCCGGGAAAGCCAGCGCCCTGTGGGGGAGGGGAGATGGAGGCCCAATCCTCGCATCCAGGAGCAGCGGCCTTGGGGACAGGGTGGCGAAGGGGCCAGGCTGCAGCTGGAGGCCCGGTCGTCAGGCCCAGATGAGCAGCCTCCCTGGAAAACTGCAAACCGCCCCTGACAAGGGCCCTCCCAGGCGCCGACCTCCTGCTCAGGCGCCGTGGTGACGGGGTGGAGTCCCAGGGGCAGCAAGGAGGCCTTGGCCACCACCTTACAACCCACACGGCCCAGAAAGAGACCAGATTTAGGGTCCCCTACAGAATGAGCTGCATGAGGCCGTGCCTGAGACTGCGGCTCCGGCCACAGGGCCCACCCTCCTGAGCTGGGGCCTGTCGGACACACGAGGGCTGCAGGAAGTGCCCGCAAGAAGGCACAGCTGGATCTCCTCTGCCCGCTGTGAGAAGGGTGGGGTGACCCCTCCCACTCAGCCTCCTTCTCCTGAAAAAGAGGCAGGGCCGTGCCAGCCTGGTGCTGGGGGTCAGGGTCTAGGGCCCCTGGGGGTCCCCCAGAACAAAGGGGTGGTGCATTGAAGACTGGAGGTTCCCCTGACGTTCCCAGCCTGCCTGTCCCCACTGTCAGACCCCTCCCCATCGTGCGCACGGGGAAGGGTCTGCACGCCCTGAGAAAGTGGTTTTTCCCCAGGAGACAGACCTCCTGTCTGGAGCTGGGACTGTGATCAATCATAGCTCTTGGTTAAGGAGCACGGGGCGCTTCTGAGGGCCACGGAGGAGCTGGAGCACTCTGCCATTTTCTCAGACAGAGGTAGTGTTTGCTGACAGCTACACACCAGACATCAACAGCAGCCCCAAAGCTGACCTGCATGCTCACACCAGCCGAGGGACAGAACTCTGACAGAAAGCACAGGCCTCAGTATTAACACCAAGGCATCACCAAGGACTCAGGACCCAACTCTGCCCTGGACCGAGGGGGCGGTTCACCCAGGCTTCTGTCCGGGGAGGCAGCCACACCGGGACGAACAGGGAGCCGGCCACGTGGGGACTGAGCTCTGGGCCAGGGAGCCACTGGTGCCTCGGGTCCCCAACCACGCACGGCAGGGCTAGCACGTGATGGGGGGCCTCAGGAAGACCTCTGCTCCCACCTGGAAACTTTCTGGTTATCAGCGTCTCCCAGCTTGCGAGTGATCAAGGTACAACCCCCAAAGCTCCCTGACCTGGGGTGGGGTCCCTGGACACGGCTGTGGAGGGGGGCCCTGCCCCTGCCGGAGCCTGGACTCCTGCTGCTCCTAAGCGAGCGAGCGCCTTTCCCCACACACGCCCAGAGTCGCCAAGTCCGCGTCCTTGAGGCCGGTCTCCTCGTGGGCCCCACTCACACCCGCCTCCAGCAGCCCGCCTCCAGCAGCCCACCCCGTGCCCCTCAGAAGCCCTCACGGAGGTGTTGCTTTTCTCAGGACAGGAAGTCGGGTTGAGGGAGCGAGGCAGGTGGGGCGCTCAGAGCCCAGGTTTTCTCGTGAAGAAACTGTGATGGGGGGACAGGCGTGCTGAGAGCCCGGCCCGGCTTCGTGGCGTGAGTGCCTGGACGGACTGCGGGGCTTGGGGCCTGTCCAGCACCTACGCCCCGGGCACGCGCAGCGGGGGCACCGAGGACGGACTGTAACAGCACAGACTCGGGGATGAGCCAGGCCGCCCGAGCTCGGGGCAGGCGCTGCAACAGCCAGGTGCCAGTAGGCGGTCGGCAGAAAAGCTGCCGCCAGCATCGCCGCATGGGCTCAGAGGAGAGTCAGCTCCTGGGCGGCAGGGGCGAGCGGCCGGGCAGTGGGCGGCCGGGTCCGAGGCAGGCCTGGCAACCCCGAGCCGCCTCCGGATGCCCAGCCGGCTGAGGGTCGCTGTGGTGCCTTGATGGGAACTGTCTGAGCCGGGGTGGGGGTGCTGGGGGGCCACCAACGGTGCGGTGGCTGGCAGCGGCTGGCGGCCAGAGGCAGGCCCCGGCTCGGCCGGCGGGTGCAGACACGGGCTGTCCCCGGCAGCCCAGGCCTGGCCTACTTGGACAGCTTGCTGATGACCCTGATGAGGGCACCGTTTTCGTCTTTCAGCCTCTGGTTGTCGGCCTTCAGCTCTGTCAGGACCTGCGGGGCGGAGGAAGACGCGTGAGGCCTGGTGTGGCCCGCGCCAGGCCGCTGTGTGAGGGTGACCAGCGCCAGCTCCCGGCCCCGCGGCAGGGACACCCTCCCCCCATCCTGGGCGAGTGACTGCTTCCTGGGTCCTCCCCGGGACCACTCTGGTTGGAGAACCTGGGGCAGCGCCCATGCTGGGGACACAGGGACGTTCCGAGGGTGACGGGGGAGGCGGGGGCACAGCCCAGGCCTCCGCTCACACCCACAGGACGACGTGCGGGTCCTGCTGCTGCAGCCCGGGGACGGGAAAGCTGAGGGCCCCGGGGCCACGGCGCACGTGGCCTCATCAGCCCCTAAACCGGGCCGGGACTGCCGGGGGAGGTGAGAGAGCTGTTCTGTTGGCCTTGGACCCTCACACCCCACTGCTCGACCTGTGGGACAAAGGGGGCAGCGGCCCCTAGCCCAGGCGGGGCACTCCCAAGGGAGGCATGGGGTCCAAGCCCCCTGACGGCCCCACAGGGACACAGCTGGCGTGTGACCTGGCTGCAGGTGCTGGTCTGAGGAAGAGAACTTGTTCACCTCGAGGGCGACCAAACCTCTCCTCCCATCTGTTGAGGGCCAATGTCCTCTGCTCGGTCGTTCAGGCCTACAGCCCCCATTGGGCCATGTTCCTGGGGCTCTGCTAGTAACACTCAGGGGCCAGTCAGATTCCCGAAAAGGATGGAACTGTCCCCTCAGCCCCTTACAGATGAAGCAGGTTAAGCTGCAGACAGACACATGTGGGCCGCAGGCAGCAGCACGGTGCCCAGAGGACAGAGGGCATCTGGAGCGTCAGGACGGCCCCGGGTGCTGGGACACAGCCCCCCTCACGGCCACAGATGTGGACAGGAGCCCAGCATCGCCGTCCACGCACAGCCCCTCACGGGAAGACGGACGCTGCAGGTGCGGGTCCACAAGCCGGGCCACGTCAGGCACCTGGCTCTCTTCCCTGGGTTTACCACTTTGTATCTAGAAAGGCCCGTCCCTGCCCTGGTCCCCCACAAAGCAGGGACTCTGAGGGGCCCACAGCTGCAGCATGGCGTGTAGGAGAGCGCTGATCCAGAAACGCCAGAGCAGGGCGGGCCTCTGAGCCCCTATGATGTCCCTGCGGCCCCATCAGAGCCGGACCACCTCCCTGCCCACCCTCAGCCTCAACTGCTCAGACGCCTGGGCCGAGAGGCTGGGAGAGGCCCTCTGATGTGCCCTCCCAGGCCGCCAGCAGACGCCCGGGCTGCGTTCCCACAGCGGCTCTGGATGGAAAGCAGCTCCACGTGGGTATGGCCGTGTCGCCACCGGTGGCTCTCAGATCAGGTCTGAACTGCCGCCTTTGAAAACATGTCCAAACACGGCCTCGACTCTCGGGAGACTCACTTCCAGGTTAAGACTTGATTCTTTGGGAAAACCAGGTCGAGGCACTTTCTCAGCCGCCCAAGCTTCTGCTGACAGCCCGGGACAGTCGGAAAGGACCAGGAGAAGCCGGCACTCAGACGGCAGAGGCCGCCTGCCCCACACTCTCCCCATGACCTAGGGTGGGTCACATCTTCTGACTTGGTTCTTCCAGCAAGAACAGCGGCTGGTTTCTCACTGAATGAGAACGTGTAAGCAGAGAGCTTGGCACGGGCCTGCACAGAACACCACCGGCTCCGTGGTACCTAGCCCCAACCAGGCCCGGGATCTTCCTCACCAGAGGGGGAATGAGAAAAATGGGACATCTTTTGGGGCCCCCAGTTCACCCTGAGTCAAGGGCTGATCTCCCTGAGTGGAGCGTGGACCTCATGCACCTTCCCAGGAGGCTGGGGGCCCCTTGGCTGGCAGGGGGACCCCAGCATGCCCGACAGGAACGGGGGGGGAGGGGGTTCAGACCCGGCGGGTGCGAGCTGCCAGCTACCAACCCAGAGGCACAGCAGACAGGCAGAAAGAAGAGCAAGCCTTGGTCGGGACTAATTAGATTGTTGCTGGAAATCAAAAACTCATGTCAGAGAGTGAGGACTGCTCAGGCCGCCTTGGCGGGAAATGCGCCAACTGTGAGTCAGGCTTCAGGCCACGTGAGGGAGAGGCTCCGAATCCAGGCGATGCGTTTCCTGGTCCTCCGGTGGCCGCTCACAGCCTCCTGCCTGTGGCTCCGTCAGGGAGGGCCTGGCCATGGCAAGGGCCCTGCCCCCAAGACGGGAAAAGAAGGCCAGACCCAGTGCGGGAGGTGGTGGAGAGGAGCAGGCTCAGAGCCCCTGCCCAGCGCTTGCTCTGGGCAGGGCCCGGGGCCTGGTTCTCGCCCGGCTGCACACAGAACAAGCGGGGAGCTCTAGACACCCCAGACCTCAGACTCAGAGGCTGAGCAGCACGTGGGATCCAGCCCCTGGGTGTCTGGAGCCTGCACCCCCTGCCCTTGGTCACAGCACCCCAGGCCCAACCTGACTGCTCCAGGGAACAGGCCGCACTGGGGTCACAGCTGACCGAGAGCCCGCCCTCCCCTGGAAACGCGTGGCGTTCACACACAGGCCAGGACCTGCGCGGCCACCTTGAGGGAAGAGTCTTAACAGAGCCCAAGCCAGGTCCCTGCCCTGCGCCTGCAGACCACCAACCTGCATGGACCCCACACACATAGGCTCTGGGGGCGAGTGCAGAGCCCGAGGCCGACGACAGAGGGAACGTGCCTGGGGTGGCGGGGAGGGCTAGGGCCCCTGGGGGTCCGAGCCCTCGACGGCCTCCGAGAGTCTGGCCACAACCCGGGTCAGAGCCCGGTTCTCAGCCTGCAGCTGCTTGTTCACGTGCTTCAAGGTCTGAATCTGTTTTAGCTGGTGAAGGTTCTGCAGAGAGTGAGACAGGGACGGACAGACAGACAGGACAGGCCAGAGAAGAGAGAAGTGGGACAGAGAAGTCACGCGGCTTTCTGCTTCTGCGCTCAGTCTGCACGCAAGGAAGGAAAGGCGAGGCGGAGGTGCTGGGTGGGCAGCTGGGGCTGGGGGCTGGCCGTGGCAGGGGTGAGTCTGGGGGCCGGTGCCTGGGGCTGCCCTGCTCCCCTCTCCTCACGTCCTGCCCTGAACTTGGCTCCCAACTCCCGTTCGTCTCCTCTCTGAGTCTTTACTATCTCACTTGTGTTTCATTTCCAATGGAGTGAGGCCTGTGGGAGGCGCGCCTGTGGCAGCCCGTCCTCCCCTGGACACAGGGCCCCAGCAAGGCCTGCTCTGCTGCCTGGAAGCCAGGGTGGAGACCTGCTCCCTGCCCTGGGGGAGGGCAGGGCCTCATCTCAGAAAACGGATGAGTGGCCGGCGCCAGGCCCGTCCAGTGGTCACCCCACAGCGTGGCGGATGGGAGCAGGGGAGCGTGTGCATGGCCGTCCCATGGACTACAGCCAGCAATAAACAGGCTCCTGCCCGGCCCAATCCTTCCCGCCAGGCCTCTGAGCCTGAAGCTGGGACCACCAGCTCTGGGAGGGAGAGAATGGGCTCCACAGACGGAGACGACGACCTGTGGGTTACATGACTACAGACAGGTCGCCAGGCGCCAGAGGAAGGTCTCTTCTGCCCGCGCAGAGGGGAAGGGCAGAGATGGAAGGGGAGGAGGGGGGCAGGGAGTGTCCAGGAGAGAAAGAAGAAACGAGAAACAGCAGGAAGGGGAGACGCGAAAAGGAAACACACGCAGACAGACGGCTGACCCTCGACCCGCAGACGGAGACTCGCCCCTGGGCGGCAGGAGGGTGGCCCAAGGCTCCCAGGAGCCCAGAAGGGCCGGGCCAGGGGGCCCCCTCAGCCAGAGGGTGAGTGCGCTCACGGTGCAGCGTGCGGGGCCAGGCGCAAGGACCCGTGGACAGCCCGTAGCGCTGCCCCTTCCCTGGGGCTGATGGGACCAGCGCTTTCAGCAATCATGGTCCCTCCACGAAATGGTCCTTGCCTCCTAGAGCGGTGTTCAGCTAGCAGAGTGACTCTCAGAACCTGGGAGCACAGGCGGGTCAAGGGAAAGAATCTGGCTGTGGGGGCAGGGCTGAGAACAGGCGTGGCAGGGAGCTCCGAGCAGGGGGCCAGGGTCAGCCAGGGACGCTTCCAGAGCCGGAAGACAAAACTCAAAAAGCAGTGTCCACATGGGTGGGCTGCAGGACCTCCCATGCCAGCGCCTGGAGGGGGGAGGGGAGCAAAGGGAGTGAGGGCGGGAGGGGAGGGGAGGGAGGGGACAAGGTTGGGAAGGGCGAGATGGGGGAGGGGTGACGGGGTGAGGAGGTGGGGGAGGGGAGGGAGGAGGTGGGGGAGGGGACAAGGTTGGGAAGGGCGAGATGGGGGAGGGGTGACGGGGTGAGGAGGTGGGGGAGGGGAGGGAGGAGGTGGGGGAGGGGAGGCGGTGAGATGGGGGAGGGGTGACGGGGTGAGGAGGTGGGGGAGGGGAGGGGAGGTGGGGGAGGGGAGGCGGTGAGATGGGGGAGGGGTGACGGGGTGGGGGGTGAGGTAGGCCAGCCCACCTCAGGGTCCAGAGCCAGGAAACTGGCCCCAGCCCCATCCGTCCTTGAGGCCCTCCCGCTTCCCGGGGCTCCCTGGAGGTCCCCACGACCAAGCCTGCAGGGCCTGAGCTTCTGTGTACACGGAACAGTTCCCTGGGCGCAGGTGTGACCGGGGTCTGCGGCTGGCCGGGGAGAACAGGGTGGCCGCAGGAAAAGCCAGGTTCCGACCAGCAGGCCTGCTGCCCGGGGTGCAGACACTCATGCACAGGCCCCACCCGGTTCCAGCTGGGCTGGCACAGAACCTGGACCTCGTGGGGCACCAGCCCGTGTGCTGACCTCGAAGCAGAGGAGAAGGCCTTGTGACCCCGCTGAGGGAACCGCAGGCCGAGAGGAGGGCACAGAGCCAGCTGCCTGAGCTGCGGCCTGAGGGCTCCCACACAGGCGGGAGCGGGCTCGGCAGCTCCCCTCCGGACAAGCGTGCACCCCCCATGCAGGCCAAGCGGACCAGACGGCAGCCTGACCTGGAGCGGGTGAGGCCTGGGCTCCTGAGGGCCCTGTTTGCAGGGTCCCAGCTGGGGCCGTGTCCACGCTCTCCTCAGGGCTGGCCCGTTTCCTAAGGAGCACCCTGGCAGCGGCCAGTGTAGCTCAAGAGCGGCAAAACCAGAGGAGCTCCGAGGAACCAAGGCCCACCCTGCGGACCCCGTGTGGGGGGCACGCTTGGAGCGCCGGGCGGTGCGTCCAGAGGAGCCAGCAGCTGGGGGGCGTGGGCCCCACGCCCTCGGGAGAGGCGGCCCTGCTGCAGACACAGGGGGCCCTGCCCGAAACCGCCCGCCAGCGTGGCCCGTCCACCCTGGGACACCGAGCCTGCCGCCCACGTGCCTCCCGTGCTGGGGCCATGCAGACCGACGCGGCGCCTGGCACCGGACCGCACGTCAGTTTTGACATCGTCAGGCCCTGGGCAACCTTCTTTAATAAATAACCCACCTTTTTAGGCCATGGGAACAAGGAATGGTCTCCCTCAAAGGGCTCAGCTCACAGCCCGGTGCCTCTGGCTCCCAGGGAGGAAGCCCGAGTGTGTTTCACCCAAGTGTGTTTCACACAAGTGTGTAGCCCCCTCACTATCACCCCGACACGCAGATCTGACGCCGCCCTGCCCTGCCCCGCCAGCCCCATCCTGTGCCCTTGAGTGCAACTCCCAGGGCCTGAGGGCCGATGGTGGGGATGGGTGCTGCAGGTCCTCAGACCCCGGAGCAGCCCCACCTGCGACCCGTCCTCAGGGCTGGAGCTGGAAGCCCGCCTCTGTCCTCTCATCCAGCCCCTTGGGGGAAGCCCTCAGAGGAAACCCTCCAGGTTTAGCTCAGGTTTGCCCCAGCTAGTTAGAAGTCCCCTTGGCCCAAAGGCCACGTCTGTTCCAAGGGGCTGAGGGTCGAGCCCAGGCTCCCCTCACCCACACAGTGCGCGCCCCTCACGAGCCCCCGCGGCCCGCAGGCTCCGTACCTTCACTTCCTCTTCCATCTCCGACATCTTCCGCTCCAGGGCCCGCCTCTCCTGTTCAACAGGGCAAGATGCTGAGTACTGACGGACTCCAAGTCAAGAAGCCGCCCCCCCGGCCCCGCTTAGCCAGAACCCCATGCCGTGGGAATCGAATGTAAAACTGAGCTGCTTTCCAAATGAAACATGGCAACAGGAGAGATGAGAACGTATTTTATACTCCAGGTCAAGGCGACGCTGGAGTTCATCAGTACACCTGATTTCTCCCAACCCGAGAAAGTCGACCCCCAGATAGATCCTGAGCGTGCTCGGGAGGAGTCAGCAGCTGACTGAGAAGCCCCTCGGTTAGAATGAGCAGGCTGTTCGCTCACGTTCGGTCCTTAGACCTCAATCCAGGGTGCAGCCGAAAGCGCCCCTTCTGCTCAGCAGGGCGGGAGGGCGCGTGCGCTGGGGACGCACTCTGCGGGCAGCTGAGTCTGCACAGCTCCACCTGCCCCAGCGATGCCAGCGGCCCCCTGGACCCCTGCCCTGAGCTCAGAGGCCGCCCTGGGACTAGCAACCAAACTGCCGCCCGGAGGCAGAGAGAACGGCAGCCCCTGGGACGGCCGCGCGGAAGCCCCGTCCCCGACGCACACGCACCCGCTTCTCCGTCTCCAGTGCCGACGACCGGTCAGGTGTCTTGTCTTGCTTCTGTCGGTGCAAAAGGAGGGAAGGAACACAGTTGTTACTGGAGGTCTCAGGGCCAGAGGGCTCGTCTCGTCTAGCCCCCACCGGCAGCCCACGAGGTGGCGGGGCTCCAGGCGGTCACACAGCAGGCCCTGCCCACGGGTCCTGACACGACTGAGATGCACTTCACCGCCCCTCCCGGTTTCACAGAGTCCCCACGGCGGGGCTGGGGGCGGTGGCCGGGCCCCCTGAGACATGACATGGCAGGGACACGAATGCACAGCCACCACACCCACAACACACCCCCCAAACATAGCACACACCCACACACAACACGCACACTGCATGCGTACACAACACACCCACACCACACACACGCACACACACCACACACACACCACACATGCACACATACACAACACGCTACACGCACATACCACACAATGCAACACGCACACTACATGCACACCACACACCCACACAACACGCACGCATGCACACATACACAACACACTACACGCACACAGAACACAATGCAACACACACACACCACACGCACAACACACCCACAACACGCACACGTGCACATACACAACACACTACACGCACACGCACACTACATGCACACACCACACACCCACACCACATACACATGCACACATGCACCACACCCACAACGCGCACACATGCACATACACAACACACTACACACACACACGCAACACGCACACTACATGCACACACCACACCCACACAACATGCACATGTACACACACAACATGCACACACAACACACACATGCAACACACACACTACATGCACACACACCCAAACATGCACACCTGTACACATAACACCACACGCACACAACACACATGCACACACATCCACCACACTACATGCATACATGTATACACACAACACACCCACACAACATGCACACGTATACACACAACACACACTACATGCATACACAACACATCCACACCACATACACATGCACACACACCATGCACCCACAACACGCACACATACACAACACACACCACGCACACAACACACACGCAACATGCACACACCACACACAACATGCACACGTGTACATACACAGCACACACACCACATGCACACACCACACGCACACAACACACATGCAAACACATACCCATACATAAGACACCCACATCACATACGCAACACTCCCCAACACATACACATGTACACACATACATGTATATACACACACCACACCCACCCACACAACACACACACATGTACACATACACACTACATGCACACAACACACGTACACATAAACACACTACACACGCACACATGTACACATAACACCACACGCACACAACATGCACACTACATACACAACACACCCACACCACATACACACACGCACCACACACAACACGCACACATGCACACATACAACACTACACACACACACAACACATCCACACAACACACATGCACACATACACAACACAGTACACACACACACACCACACATGCAACACGCACACTACATGCACACACCACACCCACACAACACACACACTACACGCACACAACACACCACACACATGCACACACCACACACCCACACAACACACACGTACATATGGAACACACACACTACACACACCACACAACACGCACACATGCACATACACAACACACTACACGCACAAACACATGCAACACTACATGCACACACAACACACCACACATACTACATGCATACACAACACACACCCACACATAAGACACCCAAATCACACACAACACTCCCCAACACATACACATGTACACACATGTATATACACATACGACACACACCCAGAGACTACATGTACACACACACACCACACGCATACATGTATACACACACCACACACACACCACGTACACACACAACAACCCACACATAAGCAACACACCCCCACATGTACATGTATACATACACATTCAGCACACACTACATACATATCACAAACACAACCCCTTACAGTACACACTACATGTACACACACATTCACCACAGGCACTACATGTATACACACAACACATGTATACATCAAAATACACTCCATACCCACTACATGTATACACACACAACACCCCCACACACACCACATACATGTACACACACAACACGCCCACACATAACACACACCCACATGTAGTTTCACCACACATTATATACATACTACACACACACAAACACCCCCACACAATACACACTACGTGTACACACAGATACATTCACCACACACAACACGCCTACACACCACACATACTATATACACACTAAATGTATACGCACGCTACGTAGTACTACATGTATACACACAACACACTACATGTACACACACAGAACATATCCACACAGAACACAGCCCCACACGCGTTTATCACACACAACACACATACACAGTACATGTACATGCACAAACAACACACATGTACACATACACAGACACCACCACACATAACCCCCACACACTACACACACAACCCCCACACACCCACAGAACACAGACTACACATATACACATTCACCACACGCACACGCAGGACACATGTATACACGAAACAACACAGAGAAACACACGCACTACCTGTATACACACACACATTCACCACATACAACACACTCCCACACACATCTACCACGCACACCACACACTAAATGTGAACACATTCACTACACACACACCCACAACACAATCACATACACACATTCACCACACACTCCCACACAATACACATTCATCACATACATACCCACTACATATACACACATTCATCATATACACACAACACCCCCACAACACGCACACACACACACACCAACATACATGGAGATACACACTCGCTTCAAGGCTGCCCGACTCTCCCCGTGCCACCCCCATTCCCTCTCTGGAATCTCAGGCCGGAGGGAATGGAGGGGCCTTCCTCCTGAGCGGCCCCTGCTGCTCTGCCCCTCTGTCCTGGGGGCAGAGGTGGTGCTGTTCAGGTGGGCGGGCTGGAGGCCCGTGGGTCTCGGTCCACCCACAGACCTGCCTGCTGTGTGCAGCGCCTTCCTGCTTCGTGCAATGGGCTCTGCACCCGGCGAGACTCTGCTCGAACGAGAGACTGGAGCTCTGCTAGGGGCCGCCCTCCACCTTCTTCCTTTCTTCACTCTGGCCGCGCCCGGTCTTTGCTGCTGTGCGGGCCGCTCCCCGGCTGCGGCGCGGGGACCGCTCTCCGGCTGTGGGGGCCGCTCTCCGGCTGTGGGGCAGTGCGGGCACCGTCCTGGGGTGGCTTCTCCTGCTGGGGAGCGCAGGCTCCAGGCATGTGGCTTGGGCTCCGGCTCGTGGAGTGCGGGCTTGGCTGCTCCTCAGCATGTGGGGTCTTTGAGGACCAGGGATCGAAGCCATGTCTCCTGCACTGGTAGGCAGGTTCTCTACCTCTGAGCCACAGGGGAGCCTCTACTTATTACACATAATTTGGGGAGGAGATAAAAAGATTCAGCCACCACAGCCAAAAAGCAGAGTAGCTTCAAGGCTGGACTCCTTGATGGGGCATGGGGACGCCCCGAGGCCCCTTCTGTTATCAGCGCTTCAGAACCAGGCAGAATTCCTTATGACCAACAGACCGCTGATGACAAAGTGACTGCTTATGCTGAGTACCAAGCACAGAAACGCTGAGTGAACACAGAAAGCGCGCTGGGGTTCCTGAGGAGGCTTCTTTTCTTAAACTGTGAAGGACTGGCTGGAACCAGCAGAGACTCGGGATTTCAGGCTCCTATCCGAGGCTCTCGCCAATGTCTCTGAAGCGCACGGCCATCGGCCACTCCCTCCACCGAGAAGCAGGAGGAGAGAAGGGGCAGGGCAGTCGCACCCCGGTCCTCCTGCCTGAGCCGGGGCCGCGGGAGCCATTTCACGGCTACTTCACGTGCATTGGGAGAGCTTAACTGGCTTACTCGGCCAAAGAACTCGTTCTGTTTTGCCTTGGTTTAAATCTAAGCCCTCCGAGTTAGGGTGGGCCTTCCCTGCAGACACGCCGTGCGTCCATGTGGTAACCGTCTGCACACAGATGTGTGGGGCCGACAGGCCTCCCCCTCACTGTCCATCGAACAGTCCATTTTTGGTAAAGAGCTGAGGCTTGGCTTGCAGCACCAGCATTTCTTCTGACTTTCAGTAACTCGTATTTGGCAAAACAAAGCATATTCCGACACACCCAGTAAAGCAGTTGGCTAAAAAGTCCACACACTTCCCCAGGGACGCAGAGGCTGAGTTTATCTTCAACAGCCACCACGCAATCAGTGTCCCAGCTCGTGGGAGCGCTGTGCCATGAAGCCAAGACCCGGAGGTCAAAGGAGGCACTGTTGGAGCTTCTGCAGAGGGAGTGGGGGCGGAGCTCCTCACAGGACGCCCCCAGCCGCTGAACCGTGCAGCCCAGGCCTGCTGCTTCAGGACAAAGTCGGCTTCGGCTGCCATGAGCAGGTGGGGCCCTTCCAGGGTGAGGATGAAGGGCAGCTCCCAGGACAGGCGGCTCTGCACTGCAGAGCCGTCGAGAAAGCCCTCGGGGCAGGCCCCCCCAGGGCATGCCCCCACCCCGGCCCCCCGGGCGCTGGCACCCCTGTCGCCTGCGGGTTAGGAGGACACTGTCCCCCGCCACATGCTCACTGCTCAGGTCCAGCATTTCCATCTCTGCTTTCGGACCCCATCTTGGGGCAGAACTGACAGCCAGCTCTGGTCTCCACCTGGGCCGCCCTGGCAAGACTCAAAACTCTCACCCCCAGGCCTCCAGGCGGCTTCCCACAGACCCAGCAATGGCCCATGGCAGGTGAAGCCCGCCCCTCATCTCTGGGGAGGGCCGTCCTGACCACCTCGCTGCCCCATCCAAGTCTGGCTCTCCTCTCCCCACCTCACCTGGGCCATCTTCTCAAGCCTGGACTTCACGTCCGCCAGCTCGAGCTGGGCCTCCTGAAGTTTTGTCTTTAGCTTCTGGTTCTCGGTCAGGGCGCTCTCGTAGAGCTGGGGAGGGAGAGAGGAGTCAGGTCCCCACCAAGTGGGCAGCTGGAGACAGGCCTCCTGCTGCTGGAACCGTGAGGTCCAAGGGACCGAACACAAAGGTGACACTCCCGTCAGTAACGCTGCTCTCCAGGGCAGGGGACAGAGCGGACGCAACGCTGCGTCGTGCTGTAGAACTCTGGTTCCCACACAGAAGAGGCTTGACGCTGGAGCCGCCCTTGCATGTGTACCCGTTTTAGCCAAGTTCTGCCTAACAAGACAAACGTTTTGGTAACGAAAAAGTTTTTCCTGGCACCTCATGCACAGAAACGGTTTCGAGCCGGCCCCTTGAGCTGGGTTCTCTTCTGCAAGAAGTGAAGGAAACGAGCCGTGAAATAACAAACCCTCAAACCAGAGTACTGTTACTGACCGCGACCGAGCAGCGTGTGTGTCTGGGGCTCACGGGACTCACTGAAAGCAAATGGCTTTGCTCTCCCTTCCACAACTCTCGGTCCTTGCTGCTTCCCACACCTCTAAGCACCCGATACAGGGACATTTTTACTGTACAAGAAACAGCAGCCGGCAGAGGGCGGTGACCGAGGCGCCCTGCGGGGCTGTCCCGAGTGGGGCGGGCCGGAGTCGGAGCCCACCTTCCTGTAGTCCCTACTGCCGTCCTCCTCTGCGCGGCTGCTCAGGGTGGCCAGGCGGGCCTCGCGGGCCTCCCGGCGGGCTCTGGCTGACGCCCGCTCAGTGGACGCGTCGCTGCCTCCAGATTCCAGCCTGCAGGAGACACAGGGAAGGGGAAGCTGGTTCCGAGAACAGCAAGGTGTAGGAGGAGACGCTAAAGGGCAGCAGACGCTTTCCCCAGAGGCGCTGAGTGCCACAGGGCATGCCTGCCCACCTGGGCAGGGGGCCAGCCGGCACCCAGCACACAATGGGCTTCAAGTTGGCAGTTTACACGCTTGTGCTGGCTGAAATCTCAGAGCTTTTCACACTAGCTTCGGGGTGAATATCTTCCCTCGAGAGAGTGCTTTTAAAAGCAAGTTTCTTGGATCTCAGAGGCTCTTACAAAATGATTCCAATGAAGTCAGAAACACGTGGGCCTGGCGCTCAAAGCTGGGGTGGGCGAGGAAGGCCCGGGGCAGGCGAGCTCACCGTCCACCCCTCCTCTGGACGCCACATGGGGGCAGCCATGCCCAGGACAGGACTTCACAGCCTGTAGGGGCTGCATGCTTGGGGCGGACGGCGGCTTCGTTCCAGAACTGGCTGGTCCGAGAGTGGATCACAGACTGAGTGGGTCCCTAACAGTGTTCCTGTTTGTCTGGGGCTTTGCTGTTTCCAAGCTAAAACGCAGCCCATCAACGGCCACAGACGGACTGGCCCTGCTGGGCTCCACCCTGAACCAGGAGGCGTGAAGGCCCGGCTCCAGAGCATCTGCCCATGGCCCTGTCCTGTGGGCGCTGCTCGGAGGTGGGTGGGATCCAGGCGCCAGAAGAGGCAGAGCTGGGGGGGGCGGCGCCCAGGACCCCGAGGGCCGCTCTGTCCTCAGAGGGAGGCTGCGTTCTACAGCAGCGTTCTTTTTCTTCTTACACTAAAACAAACACCTTTTGTAAACAGAAATTCCTTCACTGACTTTCCTGATTATAAAAGCGGTACTGCTCGCTGAACAGCTTAAGCACTGGTATCGAAGCGCCTAAACAGAAAGTGAAAGCCACCCCAAGCCCTGCCCCAGGACAGTCTCTGTCAACAGCTTAGTCCGTGTTCCTGCAGGATGTTAGACGCGGAGGTGGGAACAGACACTTCTGTAAACAAATTCGGAGAACACTTTCCGCGTCTGCCTCTCCTCTTCTCCCCTGCACCTGCTCCCAACGGCCACGGGCACCCCACACGCGCATAAGGACAGGCCTCCCTCAATGACAGAAAGATGACTGTGGAGACTTCCACTGTATGGCTGCGTGAGCGCTTAATCCTCTATTGAAAGGCCCACACCATCCGTGCTACGGCACTGAGGTCGTGTCTGACTTTGCGACCCCAGGGACGGTAGCTCGCCAGGCTCCTCTAGCCATGAGATTCCACAAGCAGGAATACTGGAGTGGGATGACGCTTCCTTCTCCAAGGCACACACTGACCTGTCTATAAGCCTTAGTCTATCTGTTCAGTTACTTTCTCAGCGTAAAATTTTAGCAGTGGAACCGTCTGGTCGAGAAGGAAATATACTGAGCCTCCTACACACAGCAGAGCTTTTAAAACTGAAGTGGAAGTCGCTCAGCTGTAGCCAACTCTTTGCGACCCCATGGACTATGCAGTCTGCGGAGCTCTCCGGGCCAGATGCTGCCATGGGCAGCCATTCCTTTCTCCAGCAGATCTTCCCAACCCAGGAATCAAACCAGGGCTCCTGCATCGCAGGTGGGTTCTTTACCAGCTGAGCCACCAGGGAAGCCTCAGAACTAACGGGAAAGCTGCAAGAAGTGTTTTCCCCGCTTTCAGAGGTCGGAATCTCATGTGATGAGGCGGACGCCTCCCGACGAAGCGAGAAGTCACGCGCGACTCCGCGGGCTGTTGGCTGGCTCCTCCGATTTTGAGGACCTCACTGATCTACTCGATACAGTTTTACAGCATATTTTGAAGTTGGCAGGGAAATTTATTTTCATAAATGGCATTATAATGTAACAGAGTTCACAAGAAATTAACCGGAGTAAAGCGCTTCTCTCCACCAATCTGCAAAATTAATTTTCTTCTGGGTTAGAGGGAAATTAAGAGTTACCCTCAGCTGGTGCTGGCGAGAGGACACGCGTGGGGAGGACACGCGCCAGTGTGTGAATTTTAGGGTCTATCAACAAGGAAGCAGCGACTCCATCACGAGACGGATCCGCCCACACCTCCCGCAACCACGCACCCCCGTCCCTCTCAGGGTCATCAGAGCGGTCACAAGCCTGGGGACCGACGGCCTCCACTCTTACTTCATTCTTCAGGAAGACCAAGTCTGCCCTTAGGTACTCGGCAAAAAGTTACAGAGGACCCCTCCCCAAACCCTGACATTCTTCGAGTTTTCAGGGCTGTAGCTCACTGGACAAACTTCCCCTGGGCCCACCTGGGTACAGGGAGCAGGCTGGGGCCCCTGATCCAGAACCATGGGTCCGACTGGCCATCCCTCTGCCCCAAGCGCCACCAGCACCTCCCTCAGGGCCCAGCTGCTTCCCGCTGAGACTGTCTGTCCAGCCGTCTGTCTGTCGGGATGCTCACGCCCCCCCGAGCCCAGGGGAACCGAGGTGGAGGCAGGACGCAGCGTGGTGTGGATGGAGGGGTTGTGCGGGGGCGAGGAGAGGAGAGAGGACACAGAGAGGCTGAGGCGGGCGGCGGCGCGGGCAAGCATGCTTACTCACGGGGGTGGCGCAGGGCGGGCCTTACCTGGAGAGTCGCTCATGCTGCAGAAGGGAGAGAAACAAGAGGTCAGTCAGCCGCAGGCCGATGTCGGCCGTTCCCATTCCCAAGTGTACTTTCCAACCAGACACCCCAGCTCCACAGCTGCAGACGGGGTGCAGCTTCGCAGGCTAAGGAAAGGCTGCTGAGCAAAGCACCGCCCCACGTGCCCAGGACTCTCAAGACTTGCGGCTGGTGGGGGGGGGAGCACACCGCGTTAAGCTGGGGTTCAGTGACCTGTGACAGGACCACCAGCCCCCAACGAACGGCCCTGTGTCCCAGGGCCACGCAGGCCTGTGACGGGCCGCCTCTCTGCATCTCAGCGTCCCGCCTACCCGTCGCCTTCCATTCACACCCAGCCCTGCTCTCGGGGACGCCCTCATCTACTCTGTGAAGGCCCAGGACCGTCCCCACTGCCCCCAGGCCCCTCATGAAGGGAGAGGAGGGCAGGCAGAGGCCCCCTTGCTCCCAGGACGGTGGGAGGAGCAGAGCGAGAAGGCACCGAGGCCTCAGGAGGAGGGGCTCACAGGCCTCAGCTGGGAGCCCACCTGCTTCCACTGCGAGCACCGCGGCTGCTTCACGCTGAGCTTTGATCACAGATGACCTTTACCCTTTAGCTCCACTTTCCTAATAAAAGAGCTCAGGCAGAAAGCCAAAAACCCTCCATCGACGCAGACGCATTCATTTTTCTCTTCTGAGGAGTTAACAACAGCATCGACGAGGGGAGACAGAGGCAGGAGGGCGAGGGACAGGACGCGCAGGTTCCCGCCGGGCTGGGCCTTCCCGGGGATGGTGCCCCACCCCGCGGGCCCCACCCCAGCGACCCGGCTGCGAGGTGCCATCCCCGAGACCCTCGCCCGACCCGGGCTCACGCCCACCAGCTCTGCTTTCCACAGCGCCCCACCGGACCTCCACCCGGACCTCCGGCTGGCAGGTGTCCCCTCGACAGGCCAAGAGCCGGCCTCCCTCCGTGAATGGCGCCGCGGCCCCAGGTGCCCTGCGTGCAGCTGGACGCGAGCGTTTAGGGTGAGGACCCACCCCACGGCCGACGGAGGAGTTGCTTCGAGGGGTGTGCGCCTTCTTTTGACCTGGGGCCAGACACCGGCAACGGCTCGGGAGTCCTCCTGACTCACCCCTGTAACGCCCGGCCCCGCCCCTCTTCACCAGCCCAGCGCGTTGCCTGGCCTGAGTGCCAGCGCTCAAGCTGCCCCCAGGGGCTGTGCCAGGGGCGGAGGGCTCACGGCCGGGGCCTGCACATCAGGACACACCCAGACCCCAGAGAAGTGAGGCCAAACCCAGGCTGGGGACAGCAAGGGCCCCAGCGAACAGAGACAGCCGCGCAGGGCCTGCAGGGAGGCTGAGCAGGGGCACCGAGAGTGCGGCCGGCAGGCCTGCCTGAGCAGCGGGGGCAGACGGAGCGGGGTGAGGAGAGACGGCGGGGAGATGGTGCTGCTCACGCGCCCCAGGGCCCCCGCCCTCCCGGTGACGCCCCCGGGGGCGCTCAGCACAGGCCCGGCCCGGCCCTTGGGCTCCCCCACCCACCTCGCACACACGGTCGTTCTGAGCAGTAAACCATCCCTTCCTCTCTCTCCTACAGAAACCTGAGCCCCGGGCAGGGTGCCTGCAGATGGGCTCGGTTTGGTGGCCCACAGATTTGCTGCTTGGGGGTTCCTGACGTCCTCTAAGCGTGTGACCTGTCGGGTGAGACTGTAGCTGCACCTCCAGCTTTAAATTCTGCGGTGCGGACTGTCTCTGGTGAAGACAGGAAACTCAGCGTTCAGGCCTGTCTCCATCAGAGCTCACGAGTCACGACCAAGACTCACTCCTCACAGGGCAGGAGTGGTGACCTCCCCACCGGGGTGGGTTCCTGCCGTCACGCCCCTGCGGTCCTCAGGTGGGGCAGCTCGCACGCAGGGGACACACAGCATGGCCTCCACTGAGGAAGCTACACAGACCGTGGGCCAGCCCTGCCACGCTGCCCTCAGGACAGCCCGCGGCTCCCCGAGGGGCCGCCTGGGGGGCTGGAGGAATACACGCCCGCTTCTCCCGTGGGGCCGCGCTTCTCACGGTGCAAGACCCACTCAGGTGGACTCCCACCAGAAGGCGGGGACGAGCAGGAATCACCCGAAGCCGGGGTCAGAGGAGAAGAGCCTCCTCCCACCATGTCCTCCGCCCCTCCCAACTAGTGACCACCTGAGCCCTCTGGGAGCCTCGGCTTTTTACCACCACCTTTAAGGACGAGCCTCAGCCACATTTCGAGGTGACCGGCTCCTCAGAGGAGAGCATGAGGCTCAGGAGACATGATCTGGGAACAGGCGAGGCAGCTTGGCTACCACACGCACCACTTCAGAGGAGGACCCCTGGGTTTCTAGAGACGGCACTGTCCCTGCAGCAGCAAGCCCAGGAGGCTTCTGAGAGCCGCGAGGGCAGGCGGGCCCGGACAGGTAGAGGCCTCGGGACGCAGCCTCGGCCTTGGATGGCACGGTGCTGGTGCTGAGATCGTATTCCAGAAACTGCTGCTGTGCCTGGCTTCTTAATGCCCTAGATAACCTGGCATCTAATGGAAAAACACCAGCTACGTTTAGGGAGAGAGAAGTCTGGGTTTCTTGATCAAAGGAGCTGTCACTCACTAAGCCCAGCTCCCTGTCATCCGGACACTGCACCTCATTCGAAAGCGTGCGCCCATCCCTGCAGGGAGTGGTTGGAGTGGGCCGGGAGAATGGGCGGCGAGCCCATCAAGGACATCACGGGAGTCGGGGCAGGGCCCAGGGCCCCCGGGGAGGAGCCGGAGCCGCCCCAGGGGCAGCGAGGGCCCAGGCCCGGCCAGGCTGCGCCCTCAGAGGACAGGCACGGCGTCCTTGCACCTGTGCTTTGGACACGGCCCGAGTCCCCAGCCCTCCGGAGCCGCAGGTGAGTACTGGCGTCTGGCAGCCCGTGCTTGAGTCCGCACGTCTCAGGAAGGACTCCCGGTGAGAGACGTTGCTCTGCTGGCACTGAAGACCAGCGCCGTTGGCCGCGAGGCGGGACTCTGTGCTGCCTCTGGGCTGGAGGGAGACTGCTCAGTCGCTCTCACAGCCTTTACGGCCCAACCTGGGGCCTCGGCAGCAGAGAAGACAAGCTGCTCAGAGAGCAACAACACACGGAAAACAGAAAGTGCGGAGGAGGAGGAGGACCCAGACAGACCGCAGCCCAGAAATGCTCCCAAACCAAGGAGCTGGCTCCTCCCTCCCACACCTCCCGAGTTCTCCCGTAACGACCTCACTGGCTGGGGCCTGTTCCTAATAAGACAGCAGGGCCGAGGGCGCTGGGAATTCACAAGGCCGTCCTGGAACGGGACGGGGCCAGGCTGGTTTTCATTTGTGAAATGTAGAGGCTCTCGAAACACCAGCGGCTGGCTTAGAAAAATCCCCACAAAAGCTTTTAGCTTGGAGTTACTGGGAGTTCAGGAAGGTGGATAATTAAAACCAAACTCCTCCGACCAAGTTTAAAATAAAACCGTGGCTCTGGAGGCCGGGCCCAAGGGAGAGGCGGACCGCGTCACGTGCCCAGGCCGAGACCAGCGGGCTGACCCCAGAGCCGTGGGAAAGCCTGTTTCCGTGCTCCCTGCAGAGGACGCAGCGGGCGCCAAGCCAGCGTCTGCCTCGTGCCCAGATGAGGCCCCACTGCACACCTGGCCGCGCCCAAGAACGTCCACACGACGCCAAGCCTCTGAGAGCCTCTCCCCACACACAGACACGGCCTCGGGCTCTGGGAAGCCTGAACCGGTGGCCGGGGGCTCCAGCTCTGAACAGGGCCTTCCTGAGTCTGGGCTGTCCCAGCATCCGGGACTACATGCGGGGGCAGAGAAGGAAACCGTCCCTCTGTGCAGAGTGGCGGTGTCCAGGCAGGGTCGGGCGCTTCCCAGATCTGTCTCCTCTTGCACATCTGCCGTCCGTGTGGGCCAGGTCCTGCCCCACTGTGCCCCTGGGCCGGTCCCGCAGCCCCCGCCTCCGACAGGGATGCGGCCGCCTGTCACACTCCCCTGCTCCCCCGCCGTCAGCCTGGGACGCTCTGCGCTCAGGGCTGGTGCTGGGTCAGGCCCGTCCTGCCGAGGGCCGCGTGCCCACGGCACAGTCCAGGGAGAAACGCGTGAGCATGGTCGCAGGCCCCAGCCAGGCCAGGACACCAGCTCGGGACGCTCTGGAAAGCCCCATGGTGAGAGGCTCGGCCAAGTTCACCCCGCACCCCAGGGCAGGAAGTATCCACAGCGCACGGCCCCCGCAGCGGCGGCTGGCTGACGGCTCACAGCCTGAGTCAACAACGCCGGGAGCACGACACGCAGGCAGGTGGGTGTCCTCCGGGCAACACTTGCAGGCAAAATCCAACTTTTAAAAGTGTTCAATTACATCTGACTTCATCGCATTTTACCCCGTTTGTCTTTACCACGCACTTACTGCACGTGGAAAGTAAAACAATGGAGTCAAGACACACCGGGATTACATCCAGTTCCTGGAGATGTTTCTGAAAACTCTCACTGGCAGATCGTGACGAGCCGTGTGGGAGACTTGTGGGAACAAGGTGACCAGCTGTCGCTGCACGAGCTCTAGTGTGTCCCCCCATCGGCAGAGGTCCAGCCCTGCTGCCCCTCTGGTCACGCTGGCCCCGTCTTCACTCCATCCAGGCCGGCACCTTTCCCTGTGGACATTCCCAGTTTCCGAAGAATTCCCACACCTCTTGTGCTGTGCTCAGTCGCTCAGTCGCGTCTGACTCTGCGACCCCGTGACTGTAGCCCGCTAGGCCCCTCTGGCCCTGAGGACTCTCCAGGCAAGAATATCGGAGTGGGCTGCCATGCTCTTCTCCAGGGGATCTTCCCGACACAGGGATCGAACACAGGTCTCCTGCATTGCAGGCAGGTTCTTTACCGTCTGAGCCACCAGGAAAGCCCCACAGATCTTTGGGGAGCTCACAAAATGTACTGATAGCAGAAGGGAATACACGAACATGCTAAAGTTTCCCTGAAGAACCCGGGGCAAGCCACCTGCGCTTAAACACCATCCACAAACTGTCACGAACCCAGGAACAAAGCACCCTCTCCAGGCGGCCTTCACAGGCCAGGTGACGAGGACCAGGGACCACGGGCTGGCTCTTGTGGTTCTGGTCGGGGTGCCCGGCCCACACGGAGCATGCAGGGGCACGGGCCCTGGGTCTGCACGGCACAGGCACTGAGGGAGCTCGTCAGCATAGGCCTCCACTGCCCACTCACCTGGCCCCTCGGGCTGTGGGGCTTCAGGCCGCCAGAGGAGTGAGCTCAGGTACACCCCTGCCCACAAGCCAGGGTTTTGATTATCTGCAGATTTTGATTATCCAGGCTAATCCCTACTCACCCTCTCTAACCCATGGGCACTTCGGGTTATTATTTGACTGTCCAAACAGTTACACTCTCTCTCTGATAATCACTCAAGAGGTCGACGCTCTGACACAAAGACGCTGCTCTCACTGGGAAGAAGACAGCAGTCAAGTCCAGGGCTCCTGGGGAGGATGCCTGCTCTGCAGTCCAAGAAAGCAGTGGGGCTCCGGGCTGGGACCGCACTGGCCCCTGCGGGACACACACTCAGGACCAGAAACCAGAGGAACGAAAGGCCGGCTCGAGCCTCTCCCGTCTCCTGCGGGTCACGCTGGGCCCCCCCGCCCGCCCTCCAGGCGGACGCGCCTACCGCCTGACGGGCCTACCGCCTGACGGGCCTCCTGCGCCCAGCGCCGCACCCGCGCCCAGATCACAAGGCTCCCTCTGCCCTGCGGTGACCCTTGTGTTTCCCCTCGTCTCCCCTGTGAGCCGGCAGGCCTCCAGGCAGGGAGTCCTTCCGTTTCACTCTCGGGTCTAGCATCGGCCCATTGCGTGTGGAACGGTCCCCAGGGAGGATCCACCACGGTGACGAGGGTCCCGGAACCAGCCTCCGGTCTGCAGGCCTCTCCTCTGTGGCCAGCCCAGTCCACCCAGGACTCGGGGCACTGCTCCGGGGGTGGTGGGACCTGCTTCCATGCCGACAGGTCCTCCCGTTCTCGTGAGGAGCTTTCTGCTGAAGAGTTACTGCTGACTAGCTTTTACTCAGTGGATTTAGAAGACCAAACCAAACCCAGCGCACCAGTGGTTCTGATTAGAAAGTGACAGCTAGCCGCCTGCACCCTTGGTCTGTATTATTCACCCAGACAGCACTTCTCATCCTGGGACAGCAGGTTCTCAAGTGGAGTCAAGACTGCATCCCAGACGGGAAGTGCCGGGTCAGGATGGTGGGAGCAGCAGAAAGCGACACCTACGGGGCTGCTCGCCATCTGCCACAGGGGCTGATGAGGGGGTCAGGGCTGGAGACACCGGGCTCAGCAAGGGGGTGGGCAGGGCTGGAGACAGTGGGCTCAGCAAGGGAGGGGCCAGGCAGGGAGACACCGGGCTCAGCAAGGGGGTGGGCAGGGCTGGAGACAGTGGGCTCAGCAAGGGAGGGGCCAGGCAGGGAGACACCGGGCTCAGCAAGGGGGTGGGCAGGGCTGGAGACAGTGGGCTCAGCAAGGGGGGGGCAGGCAGGGAGACAAGCGCTTTGTGGGGCGGTCTCTCCCCTCTGGGAGGAAGACGCCTCACGGGGTGGGTGCGCACTCCCTGCCGCCACAGGGCCGACACCAAGCGCGCCCTCGCTGGTCTGCAGAGCTGGTTGCAGGTTTAGCTGGTGAAACGCTCCCTTGATCCACATTAATAGCTAGGGTGAAAAAGACGTAAAATCTGCGTGTTTTCTGTTGAGATGATGTAAGTCTTGAAGGAATAACAACCCAGGTTACACGGGGAAAATGCTACTGATCTTGGTTTACAGATGCAGGTCAAATCCTATTATCATAAATACCAACCAATTCAAAGAAAACCTGTCTAATGGAAAGACTCCCAGGGTGCAGCTGATGCCCCACTTACTTCAAGACTGTTTGGTACAACAATGCCAACCAAGCTCTGTAGACGTCAGCCTTTCTCAGGCATGTTACCTCGGGGTATGCCCTGTACTGAGGAATATTTTGCTAAATTAGCAAATAATATTTCGAGAATATTGACCACAGGTTACCTGGTTCTTACTTTCAAGATGATTTAAAAATACTAAACCATCTAAACTGACTAGTTTTTAAGATAAGAGAATTTATAAACTTGAAACCCAGCAACAGCCACAGTGATTAAAGAGCAAATAAGAGCTAGAGACATCTAATACACTAGTGGCTCAGATTTATTTTTTTTAATACTGGAAAATTACATCAAAAAGCAGTTTGAATGGCATCACTGATTCAATGGACATGAGTTTGAGCAAACTCTGGGAGTTGGTTAAGGACAGGGAAGCCTGGCGTGCGACCCATGGGGTCGCGAAGAGTCAGACACGACTGAGTGACTGAACCAGTGGGTGTGTGAGCCGGGCGCCTGGCGGAGCTGCTCAGGGTGCGAGGAGAGGCCGACCTTCAAGTGCTCATCAATCCACACGGGAGTAGGCGCCTGACAGACTCACGTGGGGCTCTGGAAACTGTCTGGCTTTCCCTGAGCAAGAGGTCAGAGACGGCAGGCCTGTCACTCGGGGACCACCCCTCAGTTTTCAGACAGAGGTGCTGACCTAGTGTGAGTCTGGTGTGAAAGGGGCAGTGGAGACCAGCACTGTGGGTCAGGAGGGCGGGCGGTGGGTGCCTTCTTTATGGGGCTGGATTTAAAGCCATGTGTAGTAGTATAACAGAGGTTCAGAGAATGAAAAACGTTTATTATTTTAAAACTACAAACTAGAGAAAGTAAACGCCACCCTTGGTTGGGGAGGACATGCGCTGTCTTTGGCACCTAAGTGAATATCAAGGAGGCTGCTGGCCGCACAATCTCTAGGCAAACATTAGATTACTACATTATCTTAAAAAGGTCGCTGTTTTACCAAGTACAGAAATGCCGACGTACATAATGTTAGAAGTGCCAGATGCTGCCGGCAGTTTAGAAGCGTGATAAGACAGCTTCAGTTTTCAACTGCTGAAAACGCACCGTCAAGTGTTTTCTGGAGTCAGAAATAACCCGTTTGAGCTGCAGTTTACAGGCTTCCTGAACACTGAAGAGCAACGTGCCCTAAACTCCCCCACGAGACAGCCGTAACTTCACAATTCCTCTGAGAACGTTTTCCTTACAGGAAAGGAAAATGGAAGCATTTGCTGTTTAGCCCTTTGGACGACACAATTTTTCTCAGTGGGGGCTTCGAGCCTCGGGCCTGCAGAACCAGCTCTGGTGGTGTGTCGCCTCCAGCAGGATGGCTGTTCCCAGCAGGGTGTCCCAGGTCCTCTGCCGGCAGGCCAGCGATTCTGCCCCAGAGGGGGCTCAGGGGCCCTGGGGGCCTGGCTCCAGGGGCCCCACCACGCCCCAGAGCCACCCAAGCTCGTAACAGCTGTCAGTGAGCTGGGGCTCCTCAACCCTCACGAGTATTTGCTGTTTGCTTGCTGACAAGGGGCCTGGCCGGGTTCCGCGCTCTCTGGGGAGGATGCGGGGATGGCAGCACCCTCGGCAGGCACCTGGGGCTCGTAACCATGGCCCGGCCTGTCCTCGGGGCGTCTGTGCCACACACGCTCCCAGAAGCAGCGTTGGAAGGCAGGGGAGATGCCAGCGCGGACCCCACAGGACACGAGCCGAGGACCGCTGGGAGATGAAATCAGGGCATCCCCGCCCGTTCTGACTGTCGACAGCCCCAGGTTAGTCTGCGTGTCTGACACCCAAGCGGAGCCGCCCTCTGACCTGGGAAGCGGCACCCAGGCCGGGTTTCAGCCCCTCTATCCCGGAGCCTCAACTCTCTCCACCGTGGCCTTGGCCCAAAAGCTGGGGGGGGCGGGTGGCCATTGGGGACCAACACAGGAAGCAAGCCGCAGCCCGTGCAGAGAGGACACGGGCTCCTCGGCACGGGAAAGGGGTGTCCCTGGAGACACGAGCAGGGTGCTGCTGGGAAGCACTGCTCTGGGAGCGGCCCTGGGGCTGAGCGATGCTGACCAGGGCTCCTCTCACCACAGGACGGCTCGGCTGCCCCCACCTGCGGGCCCTGCCTGGAAGCTGCGGGGCCCAGGCTCCCCAGCTCCTTGGGGATGACAGCAGCCAGGCCACGTGCAAAGAGGCCCCCACATTCCCAGGACACACACAGGAGAGGCCCTGCGGTCACTCGCATGGTGAGAAAGACACTGAAAACAGACACAGAACCGCTCAGGAGACACGCAAGACTCCTTCAGGGTTCCCCTCCAAATAAGGGAGCCGTGCTAACCCCCCACCCAGGAGGAACCGCCCTGACCCCTGACCCCCCAGCAGGGCGCTCGCGGCCACGTGCAGACACGCGCCCTGGAGCGGGAGCCACCGGGACCCTCACAGCCAGCAGGGGCGCCTTCAGCTTCTCCAGCACAGAATTTCCTGACGGCCACCGAGGACTAGGACCCTGTGTCCGGAACGCCTGCCCTCTGCTGTCCGTCACTCAGAGATGCCCCGCACACACACGCACACACACAGAGCCTGCGCACACCTGAGGTCACCGCAGGCGCTTCCGCAGCCCTGGGGGCTGCCCCGGGGACACAGCACCGGCCCCTACTTCACAGGAAGAGACCGCTGACCACAGCCAGCCTCCATTCTGCCGTCGGCAAGGAGCTCCACTTGAGCTTTCCAAGGCCGTTTTCAGGGCAGAAACCCCCTGTTGAGCAGCTCCTGGCCAGCTGGTCCCACATGCCCCGCAGCACCTCTGCCCAGCCCGACCCCAGGGCCAGCCCGGCCCCACAGACCCCAGACCTCAGCCCGGCCCCGATCCCACAGACCCCAGACCTCAGCCTGGCCCTGACCCCACAGACCCCAGCGGCCAGCCCACAGCCTACCCCTGAACCCAGACCCCAGGACCCAGCCCAACCCCAGCAGACCCCAGAGCCCAGCCTGACCCCATCACACCCCAGGGCCCAGCCTGACTCCAACATACCCCAGGGCCAGTCCACAGCCTGGCCCCGACCCCACAGACCCCAGACCTCAGCCTGGCCCTGACCCCACAGACCCCAGGGGCCAGCCCACAGCCTACCCCCGAGCCCAGACCCCAGGGCCCAGCCCAACCCCAGCAGACCCCAGAGCCCAGCCTGACCCCATGGCACAGCCTGACCCTAACACGCTCCAGGGCCAGTACACAGCCTGGCCCCAACCCCACCGACCTCAGGGGACAGCCCACAGCCTACCCGAGCCCAGACCCCATGGCACAGCCTGACCCCAACACATCCCAGGGTCCAGCCCACAGCCTACCCCCAAGCCCAGACCCCAGGGCCCAGCCTGGCTCCGACAGCCCAAGGGCCAGCCTGACCCCATAGCACAGCCTGACCCTATCACACCCCAGGGCCCAGCCCGACTCCAGCATACCCCAGGGCCAGTCCACAGCCAGGCCCCGACCTCACAGACCCCAGACCTCAGCCTGGCCCTGACCCCACAGACTCCAGGGCCCAGCCCACAGCCCCACCCTGACAGAGCACGGATGGAGGGGGTCTGCTTACTCGTAGAGTCTTGGCCGTCGGGGAGGGCGAGGCTGGGGGTGAGTCCGACTGGGCCGTCCTGCTCCGAGCGAGGTCCTTGCCCCGGCCATGCAGGGAAGACATGGCCCCAGGGGGGTGTGGGGAGCGGCAGGGTCACCAAACGCCCCCGATCACACCTCAGAGCTGAGCGGGTCACGATGGGGGGCCCCGTCGGTGAGTCCACGCTGGGTCTGAGCACATCCAGTCCAGCCTAGACTGCTTCTCCCCGAGGAGCTTCTCTTGGAGGCCTGCTCCCACAGAACGAGGTCCAGGCTCTGGGACCACAAGTCACGCCCGGGAGGTTGTGCCGGCGAACGGCCGCCCTGTATTCATCTGCAGGGAGGACACACCAGCCCCCTGGACACCACGCCGCCTCCCAGAGCCAGGCACCGGGGCTGCACTGGGCCCTGTGGCCATCGGCCGTGACAAACGCAGCTTAAAGGACTTAAACACACAGACACCAACCGTAAACAAGGCAGCCAGGGCTCAGGAGAAGGAAGCGGTCTGGGGAAGTCCAAGGAGGCTGCTCTTACATATAAACATGCGCCCCACATGTTCCCGCCCTCCACTCTGACATTCCAAATCCTATTCGCTCAGCGAGGAATGCTGGCCGAGGGCCAAGGGCCAAGATGCGCTTTCCACTCGGAATTCGGGTTGCCACTTGCAGGAGGAGAAGAGAGCCCGCGGCTCCTGGGAACGCAGGGGGGCCCTGGGGGCGAAGCCGTCGCCCCCGCCCCCCGCCCCGCTTCTCAGAGGCGTCTCCCGGGGGAGCCGGGACTCTTCCACATATGGGCCCGTGAGCGACAAAGCCCAGACAGGCAGCAAAGCAACGGAGGCCTTTCGTGTCCAAGTGTGACCACACGTCACTGCTGGCGCCCCGTGAGGAAGCCACAAGTTGAAACTCTGGCCACGACGGAGGAAGCTCTCTGCACAAGAGACCCTGCCAGGGGAGCCTCTGAGAACACAGCTCGGCAGGGCTTTACAAAATGCCATCACTGGAGGATCAGACAGGCGGAGAGAGCCAGGGGAAGCAAGCAGAGGACAGGGCTGCGGGAGTCCAGAGTTAAGCAGAGGAATTCCTCCGCTTGGGGTAGAAGGGCTCTGCGTTTCGCCTTGAAACATCTCCAGTTCAATCTCTTGTGCCCTGTGTCATCGCCACTGTAGCCAACATTTCCCGGCCAAGCGCTTTCTCAGCCAGCGGCTCCGTCCCTGAAGCAACAAGGCTCTCAGAAGGAGTCCCGCCTCCCGCCCCCGGTGAAATGGACGCTTTCCCTCCACTCGTCCCCAGCAGGCCCCCTTCCCTCCAATGCCCTGATATCTTCCCCACCCTTCTGAGCAACTTCTGAACCTCAATCAAGGGAACTGGCGCTGCTCTGAGGAACACAGGCTGGAACGTCTATACAGGGGCCCTGATCCATTCCCAATCTAAAACCCCCTAGGAGGACTGCCCAGTTCTACCGTGGACCAGTTGCACGTGTCCAAAAGGCAGTGATCTCGGGGCTCAGACCTACAAGTCCGACCTTCTGCAACCTACTTACACGGCCACTCCCGTCTCTGGGGGCACGTCTTCCTCTGTCAGACCTTCCCACTTAGAACAGAGACACCGAGGAGACACTCCCGCAGCGCGACAGGCTGGGAGGGTCAGGTGCTGGCCGAGCTGAGAGACCCCGGGAGCCGGCACTGCCCCGGGTGCGGCGACCCCTTCCTCACGGGCAGCTGCTCCCCGTGGTCCGCGCGGGTCTCGCGTCTGTGTCTCGGCAGCACCGACGACCGTCAAGCCCTCCGTGTCTGTCTCTAACACCCATCATCTCGCCCGGCCCTCTGCCCCACACGGAAAAGGACGACCACCCTACAGACGGGGAGACAAGCCCTCTCGAGCGAGGCGCAGCGGCCCGGCGGGGAGCCCCGGCTTCAGCAAGGCGTCTCCAGACGTCGGGGAAGGGCGGACAGCACGCAGCGCCAGGAGTGCAGGGACAGGGCTGAATTCTCCGGAAAGGTAAAGCTCAGCTTTCTTTATCCACCGGTCCTTTTATATGTTTGACGCTTTCTTCACGCTGGCGACAAGCACTTGTCGTCTCCCTTCTCAATGACAAGGCGCCAGCCCCGGAGAGCGTTGCGTGCGCTTCCCGCCCGGTGGCCCCAGCCCTGCGCCTTTGGATGGAGCCCGATCTGCTTTTCAGGGAGCGCGGCGTTGCCGCATCGGGCGGCCAGGGACGGGAGCGCTCCGTGTCTCTCCAGGCCGCCCGTCACGAAGCGCGACCTTCCGACCTCGGCACACACGTCCCCGCGGGGCAGCTGCTCAGTCAGACGAGCGGCGTGGAGCAACGGCGCGGCGAGAGCGGCCCTCTCGGGCTCCACCGGAGGCTCTGGTCTTTCATCTCTCAGCCTAGTCACCGAAGTGCCCGGGAAAGGCGCCCTCCAAACAGAGGCCTACACACGGTGCTTCCACACGGGCAGGAGGGGGCATGGGGTTCGTGCTTCATTTCCTCCAGGGAGACAAAGGGGAGAAGCTCAGCAACGATAGGACGCTCTGTTATAACTGAACCAGAGTCCCAGGCCGTGGGCTCAGCAGCGAGAGGAGGTTCTGTTATAACTGAAGTGCCAGGCTGTCGGCTCAGCAGAACCTCCGACAACCTGAGACCAGCCGCAGGCCCCTGCGTCTGACGGCACGTGCGCGCCCTGCGTGTGCCCTGCATCTGACGGCACGTGCGCGCCCTGAGTGCCCCCTGCGTCTGACGGCACGTGCGCGCCCTGCGTGCCCCCTGCGTCTGACGGCACGTGCGCGCCCTGCGTCTGACGGCACGTGCGCGCCCTGCGTGCCCCCTGCGTCTGACGGCACGTGCGCGCCCTGCGTGCCCCCTGCGTCTGACGGCACGTGCACGCCCTGCGTGTGCCCTGCGTGCCCCTGCGTCTGACGGCACGTGCACGCCCTGCGTGTGCCCTGCGTCTGACGGCACGTGCGCGCCCTGCGTGTGCCCTGCGTGCCCCTGCGTCTGACGGCACGTGCGCGCCCTGCGTGCCCCTGTGTCTGACGGCACGTGCGTGCCCTGCATGTGCCCTGCGTGCCCCTGCGTCTGACGGCACGTGCGCGCCCGCAGGCCGCCGCACACAGCAGGCGGTGGTGTGTCCTGCCCACCCGCTCCCCGAGGGCTCTCCCAGCCTCCCTCAGTGGCTTTCAGTTCGGAACTGATGAGCCACGTGAGTCACTTCTAATGTCTCCTCTTAGGTCTTAAACCAAGAAAACTAAACTCCACGGTTCAGGAGTGATGACGTTCGGTAAAGCGTGCCCCAAAGCAACGGCACAGCTGACACAGCCGCCCCTCAGGAAGGGCGCATGCACCGAGGCCAGGCCGCCTGCCTGCCGTCTTGAGAAGCAACACATGCAGTCCCAGCGCCTCCTTCCTCCACGAGGAGTGTGCTTCCCTCGCTCCCCCGTGAACAGACAATTCCGGGCTGTGCTCACCCCCCGAGAAGTGCAGATGTCAGCTGCCTCCAAATTCAGCCTGCGCGAGCAGGCAGCAAACACGGCGTTATTATCACACTCACGGGAGCGTCTCGGCTACTGTGTCGGCTGCTGCCACTCCACACAGACCGCCTGCAGCAGGGGCCTCGTGTTTACCCAGAACAGATGTGAGTGTGCAGAGACACAGGCTGTCGCCCACCAGGCCCCTCTGTCCGTAAGATTCTCCGGGCAGGAATACTGGAGCGGACTGCCATTTCCTCCTCCAGGGGGTCTTTCCGGTCCAGGGATGGAACCCTCACTTCCTGCACTGCAGGCGCGTTCTTTACCACTGAGTCACCGGGAATGCCCGTACGCCTTTCTAGGTACCTTCTGTATTTCTATGTGTCCACATGTCCTTTACTCTCTGGTTCACGGTCAAACTAATTTTTGTAATTACCGAGGGTAGAACATACAAGCATAAATGTATGCACCCAGAAATGGACTGGATAAACCCACAGAACTGCATGCCGAACACAAACCGCTGCTAAAACAGTCTCATAGTCAGACTGCAAACCCAAAGGGGGCGCACTTCATCATGCTGCATATAACCTGTGAAGGGCAGGACGCAACGGTTAGAGCTGGACTTGGAATAAGGGACTGGTTTAGAGGTAAAAGAGTACGTCAAGGCTTTATATTGTCAACTCTTCTTATTTAACTTATATACAGGGTACATCATGAGAAACGCTGGGCTGGATGAAGCACAAGCTGGAATCAAGATTGCCGGGAGAAATATCAATCACCTCAGATATGCAGATGACACCACCCTTATGGCAGAAAGTGAAGAGGAACTAAAAAGCCTCTTGATGAAAGAAGACAGAAAAAGGTGGCTTAAAACTCAACATTCAAAAAACTAAGATCATGGCATCCAGTCCCATCACTTCATGGCAAATAGATGGGGAAACAATGGAAACAGTGGCAGACTTTATTTTCTTGGGGTCCAAAATCACTGTGGACGATGACTGCAGCCACAAAATTAAAAGATGCTTACTCCTTGGGATAAAAGTTATGACCAACCTAGACAGCATGTTAAAAAGCAGAGATACCACTTTGCCAACAAAGATCCATCTAGTCAAAGCTACGGTTTTTCCAGTAGTCATGTATGGATGTGAGAGTTGGACTATAAAGAAAGCTGAGCACCGAAGAATTGATGCTTTTGCACTGTGGTGTTGGAGAAGACTCTTGAGAGTCCCTTGGACAGCAAGGAGATCCAACCAGTCCATCCTAAAGATTAGCCCTGAATATTTATTGGAAGGACTGATACTGAAGCTCTAATACTTTGGTCACGTGATGCAAAGAGCTGACTCATTATAAAAGACCCTGATGCTTGGAAAGATTGAAGACAGGAGGAGACGACAGAGGATGAGATGGTTGGATGGCATCACTGACTCACCGAACATGAGTTTGGGTGAACTCCAGGAGACAGTGAAGGAAAGGGGAGCCTGGCGTGCTGCAGTTCACAGGGTCGCAAGAGTTGGACACGACTGAGCAAATAATTGGAATCGGTCGCAGAAACAAGCATGGGGCTGCCGCATAAATTCTGGAGTGCTGCTGGCCAAGGGGTCAGAAAAGGGCCTCTGTCTGCACTTTTGAGGGTCACAGCTGAGCCCCGGGGTGAAATGTTTAAGTTAACAAATAAACACTGTAGGAATTTAGCCATAAATGTGAGGTCTACACTTCTCTGAAGATCGACCCTGAAACCCACTCACCCTGAACTGCGGCCTCTTCCGAAGAGCACGGGGATGGGGTTAAGGGCGGGCTGTTGGCTCAGGAAGGTGAGGGAGACTCTCAACAGGCTCTCCCGGCCCCAGGGAGGTCTGCTCAAAGTCTGCAGCCAGTATCTAGTCTTTCAAAAATCCTGCTGCTGCTCTTCTTGCAAATTGATTTTGGGGGACAACTTAGTGTATAAACTTCCGAGACACCATAATATACAATATTTTAGTTCAGATCTAGAGAAGGAAGCAATGAGTCACGTTATTAAGAGTCACTAACTATAAATAGTTCAGACCTCTGCTCCTCCTTTTGTAACCAAGAATTCGGAACACAACATTAAGTTTCAGGCGTATTTATGAATATAGGGCCAAATAAAGTATTTTCTGCTTTTAACCATCAACTTGACTTTCTCCCATCAAACCACCGAACACCACCGAGTGCTCATGCAATGGGCTTCCTAAACAAACAGGTCTTCCCACTGAGAGGAGGCCAACACACGCCCGCACACACTCAGAAGACGAGTCTGGGGTCCTAGGAGCCCCATGGATTTACGCTGCTGTTTTCATTACTGGGCGCCTGGACGGGCCACCAGCATCGCAGCAGGAGAGGGAAGAGGAGCTCTTTGCCAGGCATCCCGTCTCTGCCTGTTTCCCCGTCTCCATCTGTATCCTTGGTCTGTGTGGGCACAGAGTTCTGAGCGAGGGGCATACAGCAGGAGCTTCACCACAAAGCAGCCCCTGCCTTCCCTGCCGCTGGGAGGAGTCCTCCCAAGGAGAGCCGGTCCTCACCCCACACCTGGGTGGACTCCGGTTTCCTTTTCCATCTCTGAACAGCAGTAGGGGCAGACCCCCTTTGACCGAGTCCCCCAAGGCCTGGTAAACCTTCTGCAGACTGGCTCAGGCCTGGAACCTCTGGCACAGGGTCGGAAAGCGGTGGTTAGAGTATTACCCGATTTCCTCTAGTGGTTATGAGGCTTTTCTATTTTCCTATTACTTCTTGAGTAATTTTGGTATTTTATATTTTCCTAGAAAAGAATCTGCTTAAACCAAGTGTTCATGCCTACGGTCATAATGCTGTTCAAAAGCACGTCTTATGATTAATGTCTGCTTTCTCTCTTCTGTCCCCCTCCCTTCCAGAGCTGTTCGTTCTGACTGTCCCCACCGGCCCCCAAGGCCGTCACGTGTGAGGTTGGCCGTCCTGTGTCTCTTCAGAGTCAGCTCCTGGTCTCACCGGTCACCTCCACGGCTGCTGCGTTTCCGGTTCGTTGATTTCTGCCCGTCTCTCTATCTCACCCTTGCTGCTGCATCTGGGCGTTCTCTGTCCTCTTCCCAGCACCTCGAGTTTGAACGCCTGGCTCACTGGCTTTTCCGTTCCGTCTTACTTTCAAGAGTTTTCGACGCACGTCTGGACTGAAGGGTGTAGCTTTTTCTCTCTAGCTACCTCTCCAGGATCTAGTGTGAAGCAGCCTCACCCTAAGTGTGTTCTAGCTGGTGACGGCAGCCTCCCTGACCCACGCGGTGTCCCTATGAGGGGCTCTCAGCGCCCCTGTCCCCCCACCCGCACCGCTGCAGCCTCTGCGGTCTCGACGCTGCCCCCGCGTCTCTCCTGCTCTCAGGACGCGTCGTGCCGCCGCCGGCTGAGGCCCGCGCCGCTGTGCCCAGCGCTGAGTCCCTCACGCCCGCTTCGTCCCGCATGAAGCGCGCCCCCTCCCCTCCCCCTGCACTGCACTCTGGCAGAACCACGGCCTCGCGTGAACTGGCCTTCCTGCCGGCTCCGCCACTGCGAGGGGCTGGCAGAGAAGGACACCCCCGGGCTCACCCGGCTCGACCTAAACACACCCCCGCGAGCCGGGGCGGGCCCCAGGCTGGCCCTCGCCTTCCAGGGCTGCGATCGCACCCTTCCACAGGCGGTTCTCCAGCTGCTGGTCTGCTTGCTGCTTCACTGGGGAACGGCGACAGGCTGGCCACGGCCCGGGGGTGGACGGCCCTCTCCCAGGGCACCCGCGGCCGGGGCCCGCCCCCGCCCCCGCCCCCTCTCCCGGGGCGCCCGCCCCACCTCCTGCTCTGCCTGGTTCTGGGCTTGCTCCCCACCATCCGCCACCCCCAGGCCCATCGGCTGACTTCTCCATCTCAAGAAGCACCCTTGTCTTGACCCCATCTCTCCTGTGAGCTATCATTCCATTTCCCTGACCCGCTCTGCTGAGAAACTTGTTTGCAAAAAATGACTGTTTTCCATATTTCTAACTCCTCTCCCCAGCTGGGTCTTGAAACCTCCGCTGCCAGCCTTTCTTTCCACCGGAGCTAGCCCCACCAAGGTCACCGCTGACCCCCACACGGATGTCACTGGGCAGCCCTCGGCCTTCACGACCCGACCCATCAGCAACCCTCAGCGCCGCGGCCGCTGTCTGTGGAGGGCTCTTCCCACTCACACAGGACGGGGCACCGCCACTTCCCGGGTGCCCTCCAGCCCCTGGGCCTGAGGCCCTCCCTGCAGTGCGGAGTGACCCCAGCTCAGGCCTTGACCCTCTCGTTTCAACTACCCTTCCACCCCCTCACAGATTTAAGCATCACCCAGACGCGCCACAGGCCTGACAGCTGGGCACCCGCGGAGACCTCGAGCTCAACAGCCCCCACCCGGGCCCTGCGTCCCTCCCAGGCCTGCGGCCTCCAGCCGCCAGCAGTTCGGGCTTTGCAGCTGCTCAGACCAAAGACCTCGGGGTTGCCAAGACCCCTCATTTTCTCACATCCCGAATGCCCAGAATACTCTTTTCCACTGAGGCATATAGTTCAAGTACAATATTATATGTTTCACGTGTCCAGCATAAAGATGTAAATTTCTGAAAGTTACATTCCATTTCTAGTTTCAATAAAAAACTGTATTCCTTGCGCTATGCATGGCCTTGTAGCCCACTTGCTTTACAGAGAGTGGCTTGACCTCTTCACCCCTACTCCAGCACTCCCTTCCCCTCCCCTCTCCCTCCTGCTGACCTCTGGCTTGCTCTCCGCACCTGGGAGTCTGCTGCTTCTCAGTTTTTGGGTCCCACACGTAAGTGGCTTCATACTTCTCTTCCTCTGACATCTCACGTAGCATAATGCCTTCCAAGTCCACCCACATTGCTGCAAATAGCAGACTTTCATTCTTTTCTGTGGCTGAGTAATATTCCCAAAATAGATGGGGAGACAGTGGAAACAGGGTCAGATTTTATTTTGTTGGGCTCCAAAATCACTGCAGATGGTGACTGCAGCCATGAAATTAAAAGACGCTTACTCTTCGGAAGAAAAGTTATGATCAACCTAGACAGCATATTCAAAAGCAGAGACATTACTTTGCCAACAAAGGTCTGTCTAGTCAAGGCTATGGTTTTTCCTGTGGTCATGTACGGATGTGAGAGCTGGACTGTGAAGAAGGCTGAGCGCCGAAGAATGGATGCTTTTGAACTGTGGTGTTGGAGAAGACTCTTGAGTGTCCCTTGGACTGCAAGGAGATCCAACCAGTCCATCCTAAAGGAGATCAGCCCTGGGATTTCTTTGGAAGGAATGATGCTAAAGCTGAAACTCCAGCACTTTGGCCACCTCATGCGAAGAGTTGACTCATTGGAAAAGACTCTGATGCTGGGAGGGATTGGGGGCAGGAGGAGAAGGGGACAGAGGATGAGATGGCTGGATGGCATCACCGACTAACTCCGGGAGTTGGTGATGGACAGGGAGGCCTGGCGTGCTGCAGTTCATGGGGTTGTAAAGAGTTGGACACAACTGAGCGACTGAGCTGAACTGAATATTCCACTACACACACACAGCTCCTTACCCATTCATCGGCTGACAGACGCCTAGGCTGCTTCCATACCTTGGTAACTGCAAATAATGCTGTTATGAACACAGGTGCATTATCTTTTCAAATCAGCGACTTGCTTTCTCTGGGTGTATATCCAGGAGCAAAACTGCCGGGTCACATGACGGCTCTATGGTGAGCATCTTGCTTTCCACGGTGGCTGCACCAAGCTACACTCCCGCCAACAGTCTGAGTGTGTGGGGGCCCTCTTCTCCACGTCCTCACCACGCGGTTTGCGTTCTTTCTGATGACAGGAGCGCTGAGAGGTGTGCGGTGGTGCCTCACTGCGGTCTTAGGTTGCCTTTTCCCGGTGATTAGAGATGCTGGCCATCTCTGCATCTTCTCTGGAAAAATATCTATTCAGGCCTTCTGCTTGTTTTTAATTGAGTTGTTTGTTTTTATGGGGTGTCCCTGGTGGCTCAGATGGTAAAGAATTCGCCCGCAATGCAGAAGACCCTGGTTCAATTCCTCAGTAGGGAAGGTCCCCTGGCGAAGGCACAGGCTGCCCGCTCCAGTATTCCTGGGCTTCCCTGGTGGCTCAGCTGGTAAAGAATCTGCCCGCAGTGCGGGAGACCTGGGTTTGATCCCTGGATTGGGAAGATTCCCCTGGAGGCGGGCATGGCAACCCACTCCAGTATTTTGGCCTGGAGAAGTCCCCTGGCAGGCTACAGTCCATGGGGTCACAGAGTCGGACGTGGCTGAGCACCTAAGCACACGGATAACGCACACAGGTGACGCCTCACTGTGGTCTTAGCTTAGATCTTCCTGATGGTTAATGACGCTGAACATCTTTCCATGAACCTGTTGGCCATCTGATTATCTTCTCTAGAAAAATGTCCACTCAGATCTGGTCGTTTTTTAATTGAGCGGTTTGCTTTTATGATGTTGAGTTGCATAAGCTGTTTACACATTTAGGATGCTAACCCTTCATCAGTCGTGTCGTTTGGGACTATTTTCTCCCATTCCGTAGACTGCCCTCTTGTTTTGTCAATGGTTTCCTTTGCAATGCAAAAGCTTTCAAGCTCAACTGGGTCTCGTCTATTGCTGCCTGTTTCCTCTGCTTTAGAAGGCAGATGGGAACATTCATGAAGGTGGTTGGTTTCTCCATCTGCTTGTATCATCTTCCGTTTCATTGGCCTCTTCAGAATGCAGGGCTTTTGCCTCCTCAGGTAGGTTTATCCCCAGGTATTTTATTCTGTTTGATGCTATGGTAAATGGGGTTGTTCCCTGAATTTCTCTTTATGATCTTTTGTTGATAGTGTATAAGAACGCAAGAGATTTCCGTGCATGAATCTTGCATCCTGCAGCATTGCCAACGTCACTGAGCTCCAGCAGCTGCCCGGCAGCACCATCAGGGCCCTCTGTGCAGAGCAGCCGGCCGTCTGCAGCAGACCCTTCCTTCCGTTGGCCTGTTCTTCTCGAGCTGATGCAGCCAGGACTTCCAAGGCTACGTGGAGTGACCGGCGAGATCCTGTTCTCAGAGTGGGTGCTTTCAGTTTTCGCCATCGAGTGGGATGTTAGCCGTGGGCTTCTCATATACGGCCTTTCTCATGTTGAGGTAAGTTTTCTTTCTCATTTTCTGGAGAGTTTTTTAAATAAAAAATGGATGTTGAATTTTGTCAAAAGCTTTTTGTGCCTCTACTGAGATGATCATATGGTTTTTATTCTTCAATTTGTTGATGTGGTGTGTATCATATTGTCTGTGGATACTAAACCATCCTTGTGTGCCTGGGAAAAGTCCCACTTGATCATGGTATATGATTCTCTAAATGTATTGTTAGATCTGGTTTTCTAGTGTTTACCTGAGAGGTTTTATAATGTGTTCATCAGTGATACTGGCCTGTAAACGTGCGTGCGTGTGTGTGTGTGTGCGAGAGATATCTCAGTCTGGCTTTGGTATCAGGGTGATGCTGGCCTCACAGAGTGAGTTGGAAATCCTCCTCCTTCTGCCACTTTTTGGAAGAGTTTTTCAAGAGGAAACCAGTCCTGAATATTCACTGGAAGGACTGATGCTGAAGCTGAAACTCCGATACTTTGGCCACCTGATGCGAAGAACTGACTCATTGGAAAAGACCCTGAAGCTGGGAAAGATTGAAGGCGGGAGGAGAAGGGGACAACAGAGGATGAGATGGTTGGATGGCATCACCAACTGGATGGACATCAGTTTAAGTAAGCTTGGGGAGCTGGTGATGGACAGGGAGGCCTGGCACGCTGCAGTCCATGGGGTCGCAAAGAGTTGGACACGACTGAGCGACGGGCCCTAACCCTGACTCTTCTCTAATTGCTGGAAGAACTAATCCGCCTGCCAATCAGTGTAGAAGTAGATCCGATCCCTGGACTGGGAAGATCCCCTGGAGCGGAGCATGGCAGCCCACTCCAGTATTCTTCCCGGGAAAATCCTGCAGACAAAAGAGTCTGGCAGGCTACGGTCCACAGGGGCGCAGAGAAGTCAGACACGATGGAGGCCCCAGAGCACAGCACGCACACACACACACGTGAAGCCATCTGGTCTAGGACTTTCATTTGCTGGGAGTTTTTGAACTAACTGATTCAATTTCATTATTGGTAACTCATCTGTTCCCATTTTCTGTTTCTTCTGAGTTCAGTCTTAGAAGGTGGAACATTTCCGAGAGTTTGTCCATTTCTTCTAGGCTCTCTGTGCGAATAGCGCATAGATGTTCAATACAGTCTCTTACGATCCTATGTATTTCTGTGGTGTCAACTGCAGTTTCTTTCTCTTTTTTTTTATTGATTTGGCCTCCGTTTTTCTTGAGTCTGGCTGAAAGTCTGTCACTCCTGTTTATCTTTTCACAGAGCCAGTTGTTTTTACAACAGTTGTGTTTACTTATTTTTGGCTGTGCTGTGCATGGGCGTTCCCCGGCTGGGGTGCCTGGGCCTCAGCAGCTGTGCTGTGGGGCTTATGCCCCGACCGCGGAGCCAACCCGAGTCTCCTGCACTGGCAGGTGGATTCCTCCCCTCCCCTCCCCCGGGCCAGCAGGGAAGCGCTCCCCTCCAGTCCCCCAAGGCCTGGCTCTAGCTCACACGTCTGTCTGGAGAACTCTCCCTCCAGACGTCTTTGTGGCTGACTCGCTTGCTCTTCAGCTCTTTGTTCTGATCTCAGCCAACAAGATTCATTCAGGCACCCAGCCTGGCAACAGAGCGCGTCCTCTCCCCACCCAGTCCTCTTCATGCGACACTCTTTTCCACACCGAGTCTGACACCTGACACACCTCTCTGTGCTTGCTCTTTCCCACCTGCCTCCTCCGCCCTCTCCCTGCTGGAAGGTCAGCTCCATGAGCCGAGGCTCTCTGTCGACCGTTGCGTTCCAAGTGCCCAGGACAACGGATGGTGAGTGTCAACACTCAGTAAATATCTGATGAATGAAAGCATGAAGCTGATTTTCAACTCACCGTGGTCCTCACGATACAAGCCCACGTGTGCCTGGTGCAGCTACTGGCAAGAGCTGGCTGTTTATGTTCTCTGAATCTGTTCTGCCCTTCAGATGGCTGTGAGTGTTTGACACACTAGTTTCTCAGAGGTGTGTAAAAGTCTGCAGCTCTGACTGTGGACATACAATTTACTCGCTACTCTGACAGCTTTTGCTTTATAAGTCTTCAGACTGTATTTTCGGTATCTACAATCCGTTATTTTGTGACTTCTCTGTGGACTGCTTTTCACAATTTAGAAATATCTTCCTGTCATCTGATGTCTTTTGCTTGCAGTTATCTTTTGATGGACACTAATCCTGCCGCATCAGCTTCCTCTCGGTGAACATCTGCATACACCCCCCACACTTTTATTTCTAACCCTTGACTGCCATTTTGAAGACAGCATGCAGTGAAATAATGCAACCTGAGTGTCTGCCTGGCTTTACAGGTAAATTCATGCTCATCAAGACAGCGACCACATTTTGTTCTGAATCTCCTATTTACTCTTTTCCCCTTTGCCTCTTTTCATCTCCTTTCTTGTCTTCCACTGGATGGAGTGAATTAATTTGAAAATTTTCCTATTTTTCCTCTACTGATGGGAGTTGTACCTTCTATTTCTATGTTATTTCAGTAGCTATCCTTATGTAATGGTTTAACAGTTAAGGCATTCTTTCTCTTTAGAAGTGTATAAAGTTAACCAGTCTCTTTCTGCTCAAAACTAGAACTGCAGGGCACTTCTATGCCTTCAACACTGCATCGCTCCTAGATTCCAGGCCCAGTGCTTAAACATTAGGGACACTTGGCTCTGTCGCCACGTTCCACGCGCCTTCTCTCTTCCGTCCCGTTTCCTTCTGTGTTTGCTTTCCCTCTGCTGAGAAATGCTCGGTCCTCGTGCCAGCAGGGCCTGTGGGCTGAGTCAGCCCCGCGGGCCTGACACCGCCTCACTCTGCACCTGCTGCGTGGCCGCGCAGAGCAGCGGGCTCGCGGCCGCTCCCCCTCAGCACGGTGGAAGCACCACGCTCTCTCCTGGGGTCTGCTGCTGCCAATCTGACGACCATTCTTTTGGGAGTTACTTGTATCATTAGTGGCTTTTACTTCTGAAATAACAGCAGTTCGGTTCCCCTAACGTCACAAGTCAGATAAAACATTAGTAAATATATCCAAAGCTCAAACTCAAAATCAACTGTAGTGGGGGACTGTTCCTACTGTCTGGAAGTTGCATGGACTGAAACCTTGGGTTTACTGTGAAATGAGATACGGAGGGCAGATGGCTCTGACACGGTGATAAGCTTGGGCAGCAGCAGCCCTGACCGGGCCTGTGTGTAAACCCTGCCTGTATCTCCCCGCGCGAGGCACAGAGGAGGCCGCTGTCCCCAGAGCCAGGCCGCAGCACCTCCGCCCCAGGAGGCGCCGGGCCCTCGGGAGGACAGCGGCCTGGAGCCAACGGCGGGCGGACCCTGCAGCTCCGGGACGGCTCGGAAGCCGCGCCCGCTCTGGGGCTCTGGACTTTCAACCTGTAAAATAAGGAAGTTGGGGTGGGATAGTTTCCACAGTCCCTTCCAGAAATAACTCTGTGACCCCCAGTGTCTGGGGCCTCTAAGGGCCGGGGCGAGCGTGCAGACCGCTCCACACAGCAGAAACTGGCGGCGGCGGAGGGCGGGGTGTGGCCGAGACAGCAGCCTGCACTTCACTTCAAGCCTCTGCTTTCCCAACGTCTGTGCTGCCCAAGCACTTAGAAAAAATAACAGCGGCAACAGGGGCTCATCAGAGCAGAAGCAAGCGGGGCGCCCTGAGTGCCACCACGGGGACACGGCCACCAGCACTCGGCGACTCAGTCTGCAGCCCACGTGCACGCGCTCATGTTGCCCGCGGGGCTGTGCACAGGCCCACGTGGCGGCGCCCCGCAGGCGCTCACCCAGGGCTCTGTGCGGCCTCTGCAGCTCGGCGGCCTCCGACTCCAGTCTCTTCCTAGGAAACCCCCCAGGGCTGGCCGTCGGGGATGGAACGCAAGCTGTGATTCACGGTGTCCACTGCAAGGGTGAGGCACTGTTTGCCTAACTGCCGCCGGGACAAGGGACGTTTCGGTAGTTTCCATTTTCCCACTAACACAATCGCTAAGTGGACTCTGCTCTGTTCAAAAGCACCAAACAAACGCCTCCCACGTAACAGGCATGCGAGCATTTACTGAATAAACAAATGTTTATACAGCCACGTATGTATTATATAACCTCTGCTGAAAATCACTGGATGTAACACTTCTCTTCTTTATCATATTTAGGACTGTTTCTAGAGACAGAGTTCCAAAAATGAAAATTCTGCATCAACTCGGGGTCTTTGATAGCTTGGCAATTTGCTTTCTAAAGAGAAGTATTAAAGTATTAATTTGCATTCCCAACATGAAATATGAGGCAATTCATCTCACAATCCTCTCAAACTGGCCTTTATCTTTTCAAAATATTTTCGTATTTTGGTTGGTGAAAAAAAAATTCTACTTCATTAGGCTCATTTCCTTGGAAGGAAAGCTATGAGAAACCTAGAGAGCATATTAAAAAGCAAAGATGTCACTTTGCTGACAAAGGTCTGCATAGTCAAGGCTATGGTTTTTCCAGTAGTCATGTATGGATGAGAGAGTTGGACCATAAAGAAGGCTGAGTACCGAAGAATTGACGCCTTTGAACTGTGGTGGTGGAGAAGACTCTTGAGAGTCCCGTGGACTGCAAGGAGATCCAAACAGTCTATCCTAAAGGAGATCAGTCCTGAATATTCATTGGAAGGACTGATGTTGAAGCTGAAACTCCAATACTTTGGCCACCTGATGGGAAGAGCTGACTCACTGGAAAAGACCCTGATGCTGGGAAACATTGAGGGCAGGAAGAGAAGGGGACAACAGAGGATGAGATGGCTGGATGCCATCACTGACTCAACAGACATGAGTTGGAGCAAACTCTGGGAGATGGTGAAGGAGAGAGAAGCCTGGTGAGCTCTGGGGCTGTGGAGTCGGACACGACTTGGTGGCTGAATAACGACAATTCTGAATACGTGAAGTTACACATTTTTATTCATATAGATATATATTTGTAAACTAATCTATTTTGAAGTAGTTTTCTAGTAATGATTACAATCTAAATCAAATTTATTCCTTTAAGCTTAATTGTTGTTTAGGCACTAAGTCATTTCTGACTCTTTTGCGACACTATGGACTGTAGCCTGCCAGGCTCCTCTGTCCACGGGATTTCCCGGGCAAGAATGCTGGAGCAGGTTGCCACTTCCTCCTCCAGGGGATCTTCCTGATCCAGGGACTGAACCCAAGTCTCCTGCATTGGCAGGTGGATTCTTTACCACTGAGCCACCAGGGAAGGCCCAAGCTCAGTTGTAGCTTGCAGTAAAAAAGTATTTTGGGGAGGTAAATTCTAGAAGACACTTTCTTCAGAGGACTGACCTGAACACAGAGCAGGAAGTAGCTTATTCACAGAGCAACATGCTGTAACTCATGGCACAGTCAGGGTCAGTCTCCCAGGCCCTGCCCTGCCCCTCGGACTTACCGTCGGGAAGCTCCGTTTCACCTCTGATGTTTTTCTGGGGCGACGGTGTGCACTGAGGAGAGGTGAGCTGGGAGAAGTGCTCTTTGAGGAAACCGTTCCAGATGAACCCATACCCCAGGGCTGTTTGCCACGACTGTTACCCTCCTGGGAACCTGGGAGCCTCAGAGACTGGCTCAGGTGCGGTCGGAGTCTGCAGGGAGCTAAACCTGTCACTCAGCAGGTGACTGCCTGTGTCCAAACTGTGGCTGGAGGCCTTGGGAGGTGGGAAGGAACAGGCTCGGATGGGAAGAGCTGACAAGGGACAGATGGGACCGTCATCTCAGGCTTTCTCCCCAGAAGGCCGTGAAGTGAGACCACGGGGAAGCTCCGTGTAGACGTTCCCTCCTCGACGCTGCCCCCTGGGAAGTTCTGCTGCGCCCCTGCAGACGTGCGTTCCCAGGTGAGGACAGATGACACCGCTGCCTCCTGCACGACTCCCCTGCCCACACACTGCTGGTGACGCTCAAGAATCGAAAAACGCGGCATCGACAAGGTGGGGCCTGGCAGCAGACACACGGGCACTGAGAGGCACGCGGTCGCCAGCAGCCTGCCCGAGCCGGTCACCTGGCGCTTGCCCTGCAGGCCAAGTCCAGCCTGCTTTGTATGAAAAGTTTCGTCAGAACACAGCTATGCCCATTCAGGACATACTGTCCACAGCTGCTTGCTCACTGGAACAGTGGAGCTGAGCAGCTGAAATGGACCAAGTGTCTGGCCAAGCAGACAACACGGACGATCAGACCCTGCACGCAGGCCTGCTGAGCCCAGACTGGCAGCATTCGGTGCCAAGATGAAGGCCAGGCCGCCCCCTCCCCCCGCCCCCCACAGGGCAGGCCCCAGCACTTGCCTGGCTCCCCAAGGCCCAGAGTGCAGACCCTCCAAAGAGCCGGACGCTTGGACAGAGGGAGGCCTTAGCGCTCGGGACGACAGCCTGACGACCGCCGAGGCGGTGAAGGTTTTCTCTGAGTCCCCCAGCGCCAGGCAAAGCTCTGTCGCACAGCAGGCGCTGTTTGTACAGGATATCCAAACAGTATTTTCCTTCTAGGATGCTGCTACAGCCTGACAAAGGTTTCAGGAATTTAGGTATGACCTAAATCAAATCCCTTATGATTATACAGTGGAAGTGAGAAATAGATTTAAAGGCCTAGATCTGATAGATAGAGTGCCTGATGAACTATGGAATGAGGTTCGTGACACTGTACAGGAGACAGCAATCAAGACCATCCCCATGGAAAAGAAATGCAAAAAAGCAAAATGGCTGTCTGGGGAGGGCTTACAAATAGCTGTGAAAAGAAGAGAGGTGAAAAGCGAAGGAGAAAAGGAAAGATAAGCATCTGAATGCAGAGTTCCAAAGAATAGCAAGAAGAGATAAGAAAGCCTTCCTCAGCGATCAATGCAAAGAAATAGAGGAAAAGAACAGAATGGGAAAGACTAGAGATCTCTTCAAGAAAATTAGAGATACCAAGGGAACATTTCATGCAAAGATGGGCTCAATAAAGGACAGAAATGGTCTGGACCTAACAGAAGCAGAAGATATTAAGAAGAGGTGGCAAGAATACACAGAAGAACTGTACAAAAAAGATCTTCAAGACCCAGATAATCATGATGATGCGGTCACTAATCTAGAGCCAGACATCTTGGAAAGTGAAGTCAAGTGGGCCTTAGAAAGCATCACTCCGAACAAAGCTAGGGGAGGTGATGGAATTCCAGTTGAGCTGTTTCAAATCCTGAAAGATGATGCTGTGAAAGTGCTGCACTCAATATGCCAGCACGTTTGGAAAACTCAGCAGTGGCCACAGGACTGGAAAAGGGCAGTTTTCATTCCAATTCCAAAGAAAGGCAATGCCAAAGAATGCTCAAACTACCGTGTAATTGCACTCATCTCACATGCTAGTAAAGTAATGCTCAAAATTCTCCAAGCCAGACTTCAGCAACACGTGAACCATGAACTCCCTGATGTTCAAGCTGGTTTTAGAAAAGGCAGAGGAACGAGAGATCAAATTGCCAACATCCGCTGGATCATGGAAAAAGCAAGAGAGTTCCAGAAAAACATCTATTTCTGCTTCATTGACTATGCCAAAGCCTTTGACTGTGTGGATCACAAGAAACTGTGGAAAACTCTGAATGACATGGGAATACCAGACCACCTGACCTGCCTCTTGAGAAATCTGTATGCAGGTCAGGAAGCAACAGTTAGAACTGGACATGGAACAACAGACTGGTTCCAAATAGGAAAAGGAGTACGTCAAGGCTGTATATTGTCACCCTGCTTATTTAACTTATATGCAGAGTACATCATGAGAAACGATGGACTGGAAGAAACACAAGCTGGAATCAAGATTGCCAGGAGAAATATCAATAACCTCAGATATGCAGATGACACCACCCTTATGGCAGAAAGTGAGGAGGAACTAAAAAGCCTCTTGATGAAAGTGAAAGAGGAGAGTGAAAAAGTTGGCTTAAAGCTCAACATTCAGAAAACGAAGATCATGGCATCTGGTCCCATCACTTCATGGGAAATAGACGGGGAGACAGTGGAAACAGTGTCAGACTTTATTTTTTGGGGCTCCAAAATCGCTGCAGATGGTGATTGCAGCCTTGAAATTAAAAGACGCTTACTCCTTGGAAGAAAAGTTATGACCAACCTAGATAGCATATTCAAAAGCAGAGACATTACTTTGCCGACTAAGGTCCGTCTAGTCAAGACTATGGTTTTTCCTGTGGTCCTGTATGGATGTGAGAGTTGGACTGTGAAGAAGGCTGAGCGCCGAAGAATTGATGCTTTTGAACTGTGGTGTTGGAGAAGACTCTTGAGAGTCCCTTGGACTGCAAGGAGATCCAACCAGTCCATTCAGAAGGAGATCAGCCCTGGGATTTCTTTGGAAGGAATGATGCTAAAGCTGAAACTCCAGTACTTTGGCCACCTCATGAGAAGAGCTGACTCATTGGAAAAGACTCTGATCCTGGGAGGGATTGGAGGCAGGAGGAGAAGGGGACGACCCAGGATGAGATGGCTGGATGGCATCACTGACTCGATGGACGTGAGTCTGAGTGAACTCTGGGAGATGGTGATGGACAGGGAGGCCTGGCGTGCTGCGATTCATGGGGTCACAAAGAGTCGGACACGACTGAGCAACTGAACTGAACTGATAAGCTCCAAGCCCACACCAAGTATTCTAGTTTGAACTATTAATTTGGTAAAGGGCTTTAAAAAAGTCCCTTTTTTCTTCTCAGTAGCCGTTGAAACTGGCATAATTTACAGTGTAAGAGTTGGGGCTGTCAGGAAACGAAGGCTCTGAAGGCCCAGGGAGCATGCTCCGGTGCACCTGTGCGGACATCTGTGTCCCTCGAGCACTGCGTCTGGACAGAACATCACGGTTTTCTAAGAGAGAAATTCAGGCCCCTGAATGCCTGCTCCGTTTCATGAGTCTGCCTGATGGAAAATGGAGCTGGAGAAAACGAAGCCTGGTAGACCGTGACCGCGGCCCCCACCAGCCCATCCCTCCGGCCCTCCAGCCATAACATCAGTCAGTGCCTCAAGTTTGACATTCCTGCCGGGGCAAATCTATAAACACTTCGTTTGCTGAGAAAGAGCCGCAAATCCCCCACTAAGCTTGTTACCTCAATCATGGGGCTAGAAGGCTGACATTAGCTAGGCCTAAGCCATGGTTAAAGGTCTCCAGAAGAAATGAAGGGTCCTGTAACTAAGGAAACCCCCAGACTGCACTGCGCAGAGAACAATTACCCCTGCGGGCTCCCCACGATCAAAGCCAGCGCGGCCTGACTCCGCCCACGAGAGAGCCGGAAGCCAGCCTCACACAAAGCTGTCATCACGGTAATGATGGGGGCCCGGAATACCCAAGCTGCAAACGATCGTCTTCTTAAGAAAGCCATTAGCTGGTTTCAGGATATAAAACTCTTAGGAAAAATATCGGCATGAAATTCACCGGAATGTTAAACAATCATCTGAGTGAAAACTTTATTTTCACTCTCTGCAGCAGTAGGAATCGCTTCTTATAACAAACATTTTTTACTCCCACCAACTATGACTATTCTGAAGTTAAATTCTTAAGAGGTAAAACTCAGCTAAAATCACAAAAAATCAATAATAAAACATGGAGAAGAGACAAAGGGAAATCACTGAAAATGAAGCATGTGTTTCAATGTGCAAATCTGGGGGCCAGGAACACCAGAAGGCGTCAGGAGGCAGCCAGAGGTGGGCCCCGAGAAGCATCCTGAAGGCCGACGGCAGCAGTGACGGGGGTATGCGGGGCGGGGGCTGCTGAATGACGACGTCCTTGCACAAGAGGCGACGCGGTTGGGGAAGCGGTCAACCCACGTGCAAGCGGCTTCTCCTCGACCGAAAAAAGTGAGCTCACACACATAGTCAAGTCTGGCTTTGAACTCGGATGACAGAGAGGCTTTCACCCCTGACTGTCCAGGGCGGCAGGCAGAAGCCCAGCGGCAGGACAGTTGTGTTCAGGGGCACGGGGGAGGCCTGGCTTCCCTGGCCCTGCCTGCGTCCGTCTCCCCCATGGCGACCCTACAAGGACAGCCTCCTCTAGAAGCTCTCTCTGCACGTCTCCATGCGTCACGTGCTTTCTGCCTAATCACAGAAACAAGCTACAGCGGAGGTTCAAGCCTCTGACGATGCCACACAAGGTCAGAGGTCGCTGACAAAACCGGAGGCCTTGAAGGCAGCCAGAGGCGGAAGGAAGAGACTGAAGTAAGTGCAAAGCTCAGAGGCTAAGTGTCCTCCCCTCAGCAGCTGATAAACCCGCCGCATCTCTGGACCTCTGAGTGGAGGCCACACAGATACCCTGAAGGTCAATTTTTCCATCTGACAGATTCCTGACTGAGGCAGAACTCACTGATGTGATGGGGAAGCGGGCCCCAAAACTGCAGGGTCTGAGAGGAACATGTGTGCACTTTCGTGAGCTCTGCTTGGCAGCAGCGTCACCTAAAACTGATGGAGTCCTTGAAAGGAAGACGTCAAAAGAGACTGCTCTCAGGCCGGCTTCTCCAGCTTGGCTGGAACCAGGCACAAACGTGACCCACACAGAGACACACACAGAGACAGCCCAGCAGCTGCGGGATCCTAAGAACTACGGGTGCAGAGCAGAAGTGCACGAGGGAAGAGGCTGGAGAGGCCCCCGCGGGCAGCCTGGACAGACGTACTGGCCCGCCTCCCCCAGCGCCCTGCCCGTGGTCCCTGTGAGAGTCTGCCAACCCCTGTCCACACAGCCCTCCCCGTCCCATCTGTCCCGGGAGCACCCTATCAGGTTCTTAGGCTTCACAAGCCCTCTCACTCCGGGGACAAGCTAACTACCTTTCCCCTTTCTTCCCCTTCTTTTCCAGCTAAAGACAAAGAAGCTGAGGAAGGAAGATCTATATTTCACTATCTTTTCACTCAGTTAAAAGGGAGAGCGGCTTGCTTAAAAAAAGATGATGGTGGTTTTCCAGTGACTGTGAAAAATACTGCTTGACTACAGAAATAAGCTGTCCCGTCCGGAGCTTACCTACCGGGTCTCTAAACTTAGACGGTTGTTCTGTCTCAACAGCTCAGCTCGTCTGGGACATACTTTACCTTATTAGGCAATCGGGCCCCGGAGAGAAGGGAAAGCCAAACAGGCCTCAGCTTTTACCTAAAAGGAGAACAGCAAAGACACTACCCAGCGGCGGGCGCGGACAGAACCCGCTGGGCGCCTGCCAGCAGACGAAGGGGCTTCAGGAGGCTGGGTAACAAGCCAGAGTCCTGCCTGACAGAGGGGACAGCGCCCACAGAGCGCCAGGAGCAAACAGGAGGGGAGGCCACCACCAACTCCAAGTGAGCGGGGGTGGCCTGAGTGCGTGCGCGTGTGCAGACGAGCGGAAGGCGGGCGGGCGCAGGAGCGGCAGGGCGCCGGCAGAGCCTGGGGGCTGCTGAGCGCAGGGCACGCACAGGGCGCCGGAGCTCGCCCTCCTCCCGGCCCGCCTGGCTCCCCCGCGCCTCGGCACTCCCTCTAACGTTTACTTCTCAAAACCCAGCAGGCCCGCTGTCAGAGCACAGGCGTGTGCTGGAGCCGGGCTACTTCTCTGACCCCGAAAAATCCATCCTTTACGGACAGCTTAACAGCCAGCCTCGAAGTCAGAGTATCCTCAGGTCAGTGAGAGTATTCCAAGATTCGGAACGAGTCTGAATGGCCGTGACTCATCTCTAGCTGTTTCAGTGTATTAGGTGGTTCTCATTTCACGACTCTAAGAGGTCGACTGTCATCAACCCCTTTTACAGACGAGGAAACGCAAGCGTCTCCTACAGAGCAGCTGGGCTGGGCCTGCGCTCCTCCCGCCGTGACAGTGTGTCACAACACGCGACGGGCGCACACTCAGGGGCAGAGTCCACACACAGCTGTGGGCGCTTTCCCTGGGGCTCGCTGTGAGCTCTAAAGGGAGGCGCTCAGGGACCCCCGGAGCTCCAGAGGCTCGGGCGCTCACCGCTGGGACCCGCTCCAATCCCTGGCCTGGGCACCAGGATCCTGCAGGCCCTGCGGTGTGGCCATGAATAAGGAAAACAAGAAGTTCAAAGCTTCCTTTGTCTCTAAAATCCCAAGCCTATGACTGTCGTTTTAGACTGACCAAGGCTCCAACTCGCAGGCCCATAAGGACCACCGTATACCACGCGGGGTATGGCCAACATTCCCTAAGAACTGTGAGACTCAGTGAGAAAAGAGGAACTCTGCTGAGAAGCTGGCTGGCTGCAGGCGGTCTCAGAAGCTGGCTCAGCTCTGGTTCCCTCTGCCTGGCCCGATTTCGCTCAGGGTCACTACATCTTTGAGTGTTCTCTGTTTTCCTTAAGGAGGGCCTTTCTTTGGAAAACTTATTTCTGGGAGCTCTTCTGTATGAAGCTCTGATTTAGCCCTCGGATGGCTAGAGTGACACTTGTTCAGTTACTAAGTCGTGTCCAACTCTGTGTGACCCCAGGGACTGCGGCACACCAGGCTTCCTTGTCTGTGACATTCCCAGCCGTCAAAGAGACAGGCTGGGTCTCCTTCTCGGAAGCCGTCAGGGGAGCCCCAGGAACCAGCTCTCCACAACCGCAGGGCCTTCCCATGGGGATGCCCCCACACCAGCTGAGGACCGGGGACGGGGTGACGCTGGCCCTGAGCACGGCCTGCCCACAGCAGGCGCCTCGGAGGGCTTGCTCCACGAGTCGGGGAGGGGCTACAGGAGACGAGGGGCAGGAGGGGAGGTGCGTGCAGCGGCTTCAGGTGTAAGAGACATTCCCGCGGCCAAGTGGCTCCCAGAGCAAGTTTCATTTCCTGTTACAGCTTAGTTCAAAACCAAGCTTTGCTGGAAACACCCCAGTTTGGGTCTCTCTGGTTCAGTTTGAAAGTCTCACACCTAATCGCTTACGCCTTCTGGAGCATTGGACCAGCGTGCCCCTGGACGAGCTCACCAGCCATCTGCAGCAGGGATCTCAGCACCCTCTGACCAGCACTTCCTCAGCACGTCTGCTGGGCAGGCATCGCCAGGAGGAGGCATCACCAGACCAATGGTCCACTCTGGACGGGACGCTACGCTGCCGACTTCAAAGGTCAAGTGTCATGATTTGTTCAGATGATGGCATATGATTTGCTGGAAAGCAAAAGGGCACCTTCCTAAGTGGAGGACGGGAACGCCACATCCTGCAGACAGACACACACCAGGTCGGGGCAGCAGGGGAGTGCTCCCCTGGACACGGATCAGACTCTCACGCGGCCTCTGAGCCGCCCTTCAAGGGAACCTCCCTTCATGTGAGGAGGCGCAACGCCACCAGCAACTCAACTCAAACACGGAACCTGCTCGGTAGGAATAACAGACGACGACGGAGGAGTGAGAGGTACACCTCCTGCGGGGCAGGAAGCCGGAAGGGCGACTGCACGACACACAGAGTACGGCCGACGCTCTGCAAGAACTATACGTGGGGCATAACCTTCGAAACTGCGAGCCACGACTCTGCACAGCTGAAGCTCACACAGTGCTGCACATCAACACACTTTAACCAGAAAACCAGCTGGGAACGTCCAGACTCACCCCCACCTGCTGGAGGAAGGCAGAGGGGGAGGAGACTGAGGTAACAGCGAATTACACACTTGAGGAAGCCTCCAGAAAAACCCGAAGACTGTGGGGTCTGGAGAGCCTCTGGGTTGGTGTGAGAGACGCGTGCCAGGCGATGGTAGGCCCACCTCCACGCGGCAAAGCTTCTGAGCCTGGAAGCCCTCCACATCCCACTGCTGAGCCTCTTCATTGGGCTTCATCTGTGTCCCTAAATAGGGACGGGGAACCACAGGGGACGTGAGGTCAGCCCCAGCACAGTCACAGAGGCCCCTGAAGTGGGCCGGGGGCCACCTGGAGAGCGCTCGCCCCTGGATGTTCCGCTGGACCGGGCCTCAGAGCTGCCCCTGTGAGGCGAGGCCCCTCACCCGGACTTTCTCTAACTCCCTCCCAGCTCCAAGGTGCCCACGTCTGGAAGGCGGGCAGCTTCCCCGCACGGATGTGGACTCCCCACCGAGTCACCTGCCTCCCGCCCGGCCTCCTCAGGCACGGCTCTTCTCGCTCACCATGGCTCCAAGACACGTCTGCCCTCTAGTGATGAATTCAACCACACGTAGGAACCGACCTAGGGATCGGGAAACAAGAACTGGGAGACCCAAACAGCGCAAACAGAATGAAGGCGCAGGCGAGAGAAGACGCAGAGCCTGCAGGGCCCTGAGCACACAGCCCGCCCCGGGGCCAGGGGACAGGCAGCACTTTGGATGGGAGCAGCCGCCTCCCTCACGTCAAACCCAGACTCGGTTCGGCCTCACTTTGCAAGATGCAGACAGGCGAGGACTTCTGGGAGGGTACCCACCTCCCGCGGACAGCCGCGCAGACCTGCTCCCAGCACGGCGCCAAGGGGCTGCTGAGACGTGAGCCCTGCATCACCTGCGGTCTCACCGCCTCGTGGCTTTTCCAGGGGGGCCGGGGTTTGCCTCAACAGGTGCACCATGTGAGGCCTGGAGCATTCCTGTGTCACCACCAAGGAAGCGCACGTGGCCTCTCCTCTCACCCAGAACAGAGAGCACCCAGGGCTGCTCCAGTCGCAAATCGTACCCGGACATGCAAGTCAGCGCCACTTCTCCAGCTGAGCTACACGACAGGAAACAGATGCCCACAACATCAATACAGATCGGGATTAGACCACAAAGGTTTTCTAACCAGGCTCTAGACTCTGAGAGGAGGAGAGACATCCACACACATTCAGGATCATTCTAGCCCCCACCTGACCAGGGATGGACTCCCAGGGTCCATGGGGACTGGGCCTGCTGCCCTGGGGGCCGGTGCGGACCCCGGCATCACACCTGCCAGGCTGCACAGGTGCCGGGGAGGAGCCCACCAGGGCCAGGGTGGCGTCAGGGCATGGGCTCACCACACACCCTGCCCTCCTAAGCCCACACTCGATGTCCCTGCCTGGTGCCCCAGCACCAAGGAGCTCAGAAACGCAGAGACCGCAGCCTCCCTGCAGGGATGCTGCCTAGGCCTCCCTGCTGGGCTCCTTTGTGGAGCTGCCCACCTTGACGCCCCTCCATACACGGTGGCCATGTCCAAGCTCTGCGGTCACACTCGGGCTCTCCCCTTAGGTATGTCAGTCACAGCTTACTGTCTCCCAAAGCCCTGCCAACCCCCAGGAACGAGGTCGCGGTCACGCGCACACACCTTGCCCTGGGGGCCTCCTCGGGCATCTGTGCCCACACTGTGCCCCCAGCCCTCCCCTGTGAGCCAGCTGCAACCCTGCCCCCACAAGGGGGCTGCACCCTCCTCAGTGGTCTGGACCGCACGGCCTCTGGAGGCCACTCCTGATAGTTCCGGGTCTCGACCCCAATCCTGGCAGGTCAAGGACAGCAGAGCATCCCTACTTCCTCTCTAAAAATGAACTGGCTAGTGACTTCCAGGATGCGTTATTCTATATATTCTGATAACACACTGTCACATACCTCAGGGTAGAGAAAAAACCATCTATTTACGTAATTTCCAATAGAAATGCACATATTCTCTCAATTCATCTGGTCAAAGCCAGACAAACCCCTTCCTTCTGGAGAAACAGCAGGAGGGCGTCCCCGCGGTGCAGCAGTCAGGACTCGGCGCGCCACGCAGTGGGCAGGGCTCCGGCCCTGGTCAGGCAGCGAAGACCCCCAACCCCAACCCGGGAGCTGCGCAGCACGGCCAAGAAAACAAACAAAAAGCCCAAAGGAAGAGAAAGGAAAGACGCATGGTGCTGCCCAGGAGCACGGAGCCGACGCTCGCGAGCCCGGGGCTTTGGGAGAGCCGCCCTCAGGCAGGAGCGGGCGCCAGGCGTGCAGGCCTGTGAGCTGCCCAGGCCAGAGCGAGGCCTCCTTCCAGAGGCAATTGTAAGTGACTTCCGACCGTCCCCACCCCGCCCTCTGCTCCTCTCTGCCAGCGTGGAGAGGATGCTGATCCGTGAGAAACAGCATCACTGCACTTTTCTTCCCAAGATTCCAAAGGACTTTACACACTCCAACAGCACAAGAGAGAGGAGACAGAGCCGGAAATCGAGTCAGAGCCTGGCCGGAGGCGCAGGAAACCTCGCGCAGGAACCCGGGACGCAGCTCGGCCAGGGCAGCGTCCCGGACCCCCAGACCCCAGCCTGCACGCAGCCCCGCGGGGCAGCCTCACCGCCGGTCACTTACCCACGCTTTCTTCACCTCTTCCGGGACTTCCGTTTCATCTTCCTGGAAAGGCAGGTGGAAGAAAAACAAGTGGCCGCGGTCGCAGACAGCGCCGGCGGCACCAGTCAGCCCCGTCAGCGCGCGGCCTCAGCAGCGCCTCGGAGCGCCCCCTGCGGCCCGAGCGGAACGAGAACCGGACTCCCCGGGCGCTGCCGCCGGTGGACCCGTCCGGACGCTCACACCCGCCGCTTCTAACAGCGACCACCACCGCCTCTTCCCTCTCTTCCCGCCTCATCGCAGCGGCCATCTATTCCCAACGGGCCACGCTCACTGGGGACCTGACCCCGGCCGCTCGGTCTGTGGACGTCAGGGGTGGGCTGAGCCAGCAGGCAGAGGCCAGCGGGGAGCGGACGCACGGAGCCCCGTCCTCGCTCCGAGACCAAGGCAAGCTGTGCTGCGTCACCTGCTCCTCCTCCTCCTTCGGAAGGGTAACTCAGAGAGCCCTGGGTCCTCGGCCAACCCCGCGCGCACGGGACGCCGCGCTGCTGACTCCCTGCGCGCCCTCGCAGCCCCGAGGGAGGCTCCGACCGCACGGCCTGCGCGCCCGCTCTGTCTGCACTCGCCGCGCGCTCGCCCCCTGCCCGTGCGCTTGGCACTGCCGTGGGTGCCAGCCAGAGCCCCCCAGACGAGCCCGCGCCCTGCAGCCTGCCTTTCTCACGACGCGTCCTGACAGGCAGCGCTCGTGGCGCCGGGCGGGGCTCTCTTCACCCACACAGGACGCCCGGCACCAACGGGCCACTTACGTCCTTCGTCCAGAAGTTGATGCCCGTGCCCCGCCGGCGCTCCCGGGGCCGCCTCCTCTCGCGGACGGACATCCTTCCGGAGGACTGGTCGCCCGGCTCTGCTTCTCCGCCCTCTGTTCACGGAGGAGACGAGGCACGGAATTAGGCGCCGGGGCGTGCGCACCGGAAGCCTGTGCTTTCCGAAGCCCGACGTACCGTTTCTGTCCATGTCCCGCGTCCCGGCAGTGCCTGCGGGGGGCTCTGAGCTCTGCGAGGCGGGGGCAGAGGACCCACCCGTCCGGAGCAGGTAGGAGCTGGTGTAGAGCGAGGGTCTCGGGGCGGAAGGGGACGCTGGCGCCGTGGGCTGCTCGGGCTGACCTGGACGCTGCAGGGGATGATACACAGGCTAGGACGACCCACAGGATGGGGCGCCAGTGGTCAAGTCCAACGGAAGCGTAGGGACAGCACGTTTATTAAAAATGGGCTTTTCTACATCACGAGGCTTATAAGCAGTTAACCAGCCAGAAAGAAAACAGGTCTGAACTCTGACACAGCCAGGGTGACAGCAGCCCAGAGAAGTTCCCCCGAAACGGACGGGTGGGCGCTAGGAAGCACCAGCTCGCTAACAACTCCTGTGATTCTACAAAGCAGACAGGAAGGATGCTGGGGCATCCTTCAATGTGGGGCACGGAAAGGCAGGGTGCACGTGGGAAAATAAGCTCAGGATAGGAAAAAACAACGTAAGAGGCATCTAGAAACAGATCGAGTCTGGACCTTCTGCCAGTTTCTGAGCCTTCTGCCAACCTGACGTAACTGGGCTACTGACACTGAAAGCTCCCTCTCTCTGGGACTTCCCTGGCAGGCCGGCGTTAAGACTGCAGCCCACTGCCAGGCGTGCGGGCATGACCTCGGGCTGCTGGACTAAGATCCTGCGTGTGCACCTCACCCCCAAAATAAAAGGAAAAAAATAATTCCCCTTTTCTGCTTTGAGCTTTTTTTCCTTGAGAGTCAGGACAGAGCTTGACAGTAAGCCTCAGCATTTATCTGCTGCCGTGGTTTGCTGAAGATGCAGAGATAAGCTCTCGCCACGTGTGGAGATCGCCTGACCCTTTGTTTGTAAGTCATAGAGACAGAAGCAGCGAGTCACAGGCAGCTTGGGAGTCTGGGAGGATGTGGCTCAAATTCTAGCTTCAGCACAAATGAGCCGCGTGGCCTAAGAAGGTGACTCGAGTTCTGAGTCTCCACTTCCTCCTTCATAAAACGGAAAACAAGCTCTTCCTCAGAGAGGCCTGGGAGGACTGGATGAGATACCGCATGCTGTGTGCTTAGAACTGAACCTTGTATGTAGTAAGTATTCAAGAAACAGTGGCTGATAAACGGAATAAACAAGAGAACCTTGGCCACCTACAGGAAGAGCAGGAAGACTTCTTTTCCTGCAACCACGGTCACCGTAAAATGTGTCATCGCGACCGGGGCATTTCTGGGCGTGAAAAGGGATGGTGCTGACAGTCACCCCGAGATAAAAGGCGTCGCTGGGAGTCTTCGGTGAACCAGGAGCACCTACCCAGGACCCCACACCTCTGACTGTGCCTGCACTAAAGGGGTGAAGCGCACGGCAGGCTGTCCACCCGCAGCGCAGGAGGAGAGGCCGCGGGAGTGTGTGGGCAGGGGGCGGGCCTCGGCTCAGCGGCCCCGCCACCTCTTCTTCCAAATCCCTCACTGGTGTCTGGCCACGCTGTGCGGTTGTGGGATCGCAGCCCCCGGCCAGGGCTGAAGCTGGGCCCCACAGGGGCAGCGCAGCCTCCTACCTGCTGGGCTGCCAGGGAACCCGTTGGGCTCTCCTGAGTCGCGGAGATGCCGAGCAAGGTGCTAAACACCCCACGGCCTCAGTGTAAGAAGGACTGGCATTTACCTCACAGGGCTGTGCTGAGGACTGAACAGTCTCACACGTGTGAAACAGCTAAAGCAGTGCCGAGCATAAACAATAATAAGTGCTTCTATTTCTACCTCATTTTATTATATCGAGACCTTTCTCTTCAGAACTGAAAGACATTCACATTCGCTCACCAAGCTTGTGGTGGCGATCATGTCACAGGACACACAGGCATCGCAGCAGGCTGCGGCCGAAAGCACATCAGGTTAACTCCCAGCGGAGACGACAGTCACTGAAGGACACCGTCCTCTGAATTCTCTCAGTTACACAGGCCCACCAACCACAGACGGGCGTAAACAGGCTTCCTGGGAGGCGTCCACTGCAGAGCAGCGGGCACCGACTCCCCGTGAGCAAGAGCCCCCTGGCCGCCCCCCAGACCCTGCTCTCCATGCCGGCGCTCACCTCTCCCTCCGGGCTCTGGCCCCAGGGCTGGTGGCTCTCCCCGGCTTCCTGGGCAGGGGCCGCCAAGGGCTCGTGCTTCCGGGGGCTGCCCTCAAGTGCTCCGGGACTCACGGGCTTCAGGCTGGGCTGCTCCTGAGCCTGACGCTCTACCCTCGACCGGCTGAACGTCCTCTCCGCTTCCTGAAGGTCCGTGAGGGTGACGCCCTGGGAAGACACCAGACAGTCAGAGGGTGCACCCTAACCGTGGACGTCTCCCCGTGAACGAGCAGGGAAGCTCCTCAAAGGTCTAATGGTACCAGGTTCCAAACAGCTCCCAACAGGTGTGAAGCCATCTGCAGCTAATATACACCGAACACAAGCGCCTGGGTGTGCAGAGGCCCGGGCCCGGGGCCCAGTGCACCGCAAGGGCAGCCCTCCAGCGTCGCCGCTCGAGCTCCACGAGCACCCCCTGCCGCGTCCACACCTGTGCACTCGGCTCCTCGGGGCCCTCCCGACCTCAAAGAGCACGTGGGCTCCAGCTATCCCCGGAGAACTGGAGCTGACGCACAGGAAGAGCCGGGCTCAACAAGGCGAAACGTCAGTCAGGCTAGGGCAGCCACCAAACCCCAGACTGCACCCACGCACACACACAGAGCTGGCCGCGAGGGGATGGCCAGGACGGCGGAGCAGGAAGACCCGGAGCACAGCCCTCCGGGGCTCATCAGAATGGCCACTGTGACGCGGTTGGCCAGGAAGGGTCTGCCACAGCTACGGAGAGAAGGGGCCGCTGCAAGACAGCAGGAGGGGCGGCCCACTCACGGCAGACTGACTAACCACAGAGGGGGCTGAGGGGCGCCCCAGCTGGGGGTCCTGTGCTGGGGAAGGCGAGCCCCCAGAATGCCGGGCTTCGAGGCCAGCAGGGCTTTCTCGGGGAGTCGCCAAGGCCTGTGGGGAGCAGAGACTCCGTTCCTGCAGGCACACAGAGCTTCACACACCCCACAACCCAGGGTGGAAGCAGGGACTTCAAAAGAGCCAGATCGGACCTACTGGCTGACCAGAGTCTCCCCGAGAGGCAGGCTGTGACACTGGGGACAAGACACTGGCGGCGGCCACACTGGGAGCTGGCCCCGCCCCAAGGACGCTGCTGCAGGCCAGCGCCACGGTGGGACCCTCCCTCCAGCCCAGTACCTGCAGCACCTGGTCCCCAGCAACACAGCATGGGAGGCCTCAGGCCCAGCAACCAAGCAGACAGGGACGTGTGCCCGTCCCCCTCCCCAGCAGACAGGCTGTCTGATGAGTCCTCGAGCCCACAGCGGCCCTGGACAGCCAGCCCCTCACAGCAGCACAGGCGCTGGATGGGGACGCAGGGACCCGCGCCCGCGGACCCTGGAGCCCGGGTCCACCCACCAGCGGGCAGACTCCAGACCCAGACATGGCTGGGGCCCGGCCCTGTCCACGAGCAGCCTGTGTCGACCTCGAGACCAGCCTCACACACCAGTGGGTGGGCATCAGCCCCAGGATAACTGCAGGCCACTGCCTGCCGTGGGCTGACCGGGTCCACCACCTGGAGGCTGGCACCAGCCCCGGGGTTTCCTGCACCGACTCCCTCACCAGTGAACCAGCAGCAGCCCCAGGGTCCCCCACAGCCCACACGGGGGCACCCTAGAGCACGGAGCGCTGCTGACCACAGGGAGGTGCACCGCTGGCATGCACAGGACACTTCCTACAGAAGGCCACTTCTCCGAGACCGGGAAAACAGAACCAACCTGCTGGACACGCGGAAATAAAACCAGCAAGTCAGGCACAGGCAGGCAGCAGAACACGTTCTAAACGAAGGAGCAAGAAAAGCTCCAGCAACAGCTACAGGAGAAGCAGGAACAGGCGGCCTCCCGAGAAGGTCCCGCGACGCCGGCGAGGGAGCCCGGAGAACCGGAGGGAGAGCGGGCAGGCAGGAAGCGCAGAGAGCGGCCAGAGACCAGAGCCGCGCCAGAGACAAGAGCCGCGGTCAGAGAAGCAGGAACAGGCGGCCTCCCGAGAAGGTCCCGCGACGCCGGCGAGGGAGCCCGGAGAACCGGAGGGAGAGCGGGCAGGCAGGAAGCGCAGAGAGCGGCCAGAGACGAGAGCCGCGGTCAGAGAAGCAGGAACAGGCGGCCTCCCGAGAAGGTCCCGCGACGCCGACGAGGGAGCCCGGAGAACCGGAGGGAGAGCGGGCAGGCAGGAAGCGCAGAGAGCGGCCAGAGACCAGAGCTGCGGTCAGAGCGGGAACGCGCTAGAAGGGATCAAGGGGTGACTGAGCACTACGGAGAACGGGCCAGCGACCGAGGGGAGAGTGGGGGGTGTCACGGCTCTGAACAGGACAAGGAGAGCGTGCGCGTAAATGCACAGGTGCAGGAGGCCTCAAGACGACAGCAAGCGCACCGACGCTCAGGTTACAGGAGCCCCAGAGGAGAAGGGGTCACGGGGCCACTGAGCACGCTTGCAGACACGACAGCTGGAAGCTCCCTGACCCGGGAAGCGAAACAGACACCCAGGTCCAGGAAACACTGGGTCCCCACTGAGAATAACCCAAAGAGGACTACACCAAGGCACCTCGGGATCAAATCGGCAAAATTTAGAGACGAAGAGAGGATGGATATTAAAAGCACCAACGGAGAAGCAACAAGCTGTAAACAAGGGAACTCCCATACAGTTATCAGCTGACTTTTCAGCAAAAACTCTGCAAGACAGAAGGGGCATGATACATTCACAGCGCTGAAAAGGAAAGGCCTACAATCAAGAATACCCTCCTCAGCGAGGCTCTCATCTGGAGTGGATGAAGAAAGCAAAAGTTTTATACACAAGCAAAAGCTAAGAGAGTTCAGCACCACAAAACCAGCTTTACAAGAAATGTTAAAGGGATTTCTCTAAGCAAAAGAAAGGGAAAAGGTCGCAACTAGAAGCATGGAAATTACAAAAGGGAAAATCTCGCTGGCAAAGGCGAACACACAGGAAAGGAAGCATCAATCCATCAAGCAACCAAGTACAAAGCTCGCCTCAATCAAGCAACCAAGTACAAAGCTTGCATCCATCAAGCAACCAAGTACAAAGCTTGCATCCATCAAGCAACCAAGTACAAAGCTCACCTCAATCAACCAACCAAGTACAAAGCTCACATCCATCAAGCAATCAATCAACCAAGTACAAAGCTCACATCCATCAAGCAACCAAGTACAAAGCTTGCCTCAATCAAGCAACCAAGTACAAAGCTCGCCTCAATCAAGCAACCAAGTACAAAGCTTGCATCCATCAAGCAACCAAGTACAAAGCTCGCCTCAATCAAGCAACCAAGTACAAAGCTCGCCTCAATCAAGCAACCAAGTACAAAGCTCGCCTCAATCAATCAAGCAACCAAGTACAAAGCTCGCATTTCCATCAATCAACCAAGTACAAAGCTCGCCTCAATCAATCAAGCAACCAAGTACAAAGCTCGCCTCCATCAAGCAACCAAGTACAAAGCTCGCCTCCATCTAGCAACCAAGTACAAAGCTCGCGGGCTTCCCCGCAGCTCAGATGGTAAGAATCCACCACACTCTGGGAGACCTGGGTTTGATCCCTGTAGACAGGTTAAAAGACTAGTAAAATCAACTATATCCACAATAAGCAGTTAAGGGACAGACAAAATGGAAGGATGTAAAATATGTAAAAAGCAGCAATCTTGGAGGGGAAAGAATGAAGAATGCAGGGTTATTAAAAAAATCTTTTTTGAAATTAGAGCGATCAGCAACTTGAAACACAAACCTCATGGTAATTACAAGCCAGGAGACTATGACAGACTCAGACACAAAGCAGGGAAAGACGCCCAAATACAGCACGAGAGACAGTCCTCAAACCGTAAAGGATGAAAACAAAGAGGAGGTGAGCGAAAGAACTGCAGAAACAGTCTCAGAACAGCAACAGATGACAGCAGGTACACAGAAAGCAATGACCACTGTAAATGTACATGGATTAAATGCTCCCATCAAGAGAGAGAGTGGCTGGATCCACTCTGATCCAGAAACAAGACCCACACACGCACATACTGCCGGCAAGAGAGACACTTCAGGCCTGAGACACGCAGCCTGAGAGCAAGGGGAATGGGCAAGGCATGTGATGCAGACGGCAATCCAGAGAAAGCCAGGAAGACACACCTTAAAACAGAGACAAAGAGGGAAAGGACGCGACCACCAAGGGATGACTCCGAAAGGAAGACACAGCAATTATACTCATACGCGCACCCAGCACAGGAGCGCCTCAACGAGTAAGGGGAGAATGAGAGACGCAGCAGGGGCTCCACAGCAACACAGCGACAGGAGGGGGCTCCACCCCCACTCACATCAGCGGACACGCGGCCCGCACGGGGCGTCAGGGCGGGGACACTGGCTGCGTGTCACACCCGACCAGAGGGGCCACTCCATTCGAAAGCAGCAGCACACACATGCTCTCAGACGCATATTCTCCAGGGCAGATTTGCACCGCTGCACAAGTCACAGGAAATTTAGCACAGCTGAGACCACATCAGGCATCTATTACAACCACGAGGCTATAAGACTAGAAACCAACTAAAAAAAGAAAGAAACCCTGCAAAACCCACAGACACATGGGGGCTAAACAGTGTGCTACTAAACAACTGATGGGTCACTGGAGAGGTCGAAGCAGAGCCCAAAGCACCCCCGGAGACAAATGAGATGGAAGCGCAGCCCTCCGAGGCCTCCGGGGTGCTGCAAAGGCCGTCCTAAGAGGGGTATTTGTAGCAATACAGGCCTACCTCAGGATACATAGCAAACCTCACACAACCTAGCCTTCACCAAAGGAATCAGAAAAAGAAGAATAAACAAAATCCACAGTTAGCAGACAGCAAGGAGATCAAAGCAGTCAATCCTAGAGGAAATCAACCCTGAACATTCACTGGAGGGACTGACGCTGAGGCTCCAGTACTTTGGCCACCTGATGCTAAGAGCCGACTGACTGGAAAAGACCCCGGTGCTGGGAAAGATCGAAGGCGGGAGAAGAAGGCAACGGAGGATGAGACGGTTGGAAGGCATCACCGACTCGATGGGCACGAAGCTGGGCAAGTTCCTGTAGACGGTGAAGGACAGGGAAGCCTGTCCGTGGGGTTGCAGAAAGTTGGAGATGACTTAGTGACTGAACTGCGATGACAACAGTCAGCAGAAGAGTCATAATGATCAGAGTAGGAACAGGCGAAGCAAGGAGCAAAAGTAAACGGGAAGATGGATGGACCCAACCCCGTTCCTCGAAAAGACAGATGGATACATTTCTAGAAATGACAGTCTGAACCAGGGAGGGTAGGAACAGGTGAAGCAGGGACCAAAGGTGACCGAAAAGATCGATGGACTCAACCTCGTTCCTCGAAAAGATAAAAAAAACTGACAAACCTTTAGCCAGACTCATCCAAAAAAGAGAGAGCTCAAATCAAGTCAGAAAAGTTGCCACTGACATTGCGGAAATAAAGGCAACGAGAGGCTGCTATGAGCAAGCGTATGCCAAGAAGGACCACCACCTAGAAAAATGGCACACTTCTAGAGATGACAGTCTAAACCAGGAAGATAGACAAGATGGCCTGACCAAGTAACAGTGATGAAATGGAATCAGCAATAATAACAGACGCTCCCCACAAACAGAAGTCCAGGACCAGGTGGTTTTACAAGTGAATTCTGCAAGACATTTAGAGAAGAGATAACACCTATCCTTCCGAAAGCTTCCAAAAAACTGAAGAGTAAGGAATGCTTCTGAACTCATTCTCTGAGGCCAGCATCACCTCGATACCAAAACCAGACAGATATAACACACAAAAAGAAAACAACAGGCTGAAATCCCTGATGAACATAGATGTGAAAACTGTCAATTAAATACGAGCAAACCAGATCCCATAAACGTTAAAAAGATCAAACACCATGATCCCTCTTCATGGACCACAGCTTGTTGTGGTGAAGGGGCTTGTGCAATCCAATGAAGCTATGCAGCCCTGCAAAGCCACCCAAGACAGACGGGTCTCAGTGGAGACTTCTGACAAAACACGGTCCACTGGAGAAGGAAATGGCAGCTCACTCCAGTATTCTTGCCTGGAAAACCCATGGAGAGCATGAAAAGGCAAAAAAATATGATTCTGGAAGATGAGCCCCCAGGTGGGAAGTATCTGGTGTGCTACTGGGCAAGAGCAGAGGGCACTACCAACAGCTCTGAGGAGAACGAAGGGCGGGGCTGCTCACGGTGGCACAGTTGGCAGGGCTGCTCACGACTGCACAGCGGGCTGGGCTTCTCATGACTGCAGATTCAAGGGACCAGACCTGAGGGGGCGCCTGAGGAACTGCGGATGGAGGTTTGTAAGACTGTACGGGAAGCAGTGACCAAAACCTACCCAAAGAAAAAGAAACACGAGAAGGCAATGTGGTTGTCTGAGGAGGCCTGCAAATATCTGAGACGTGGAAAGCAAGGGAGGAAGGGAAAGACAGCACCAACTGAATGCAGAGTCCCAGAGAAGAGCAAGGAGAGATGAGAGAGCCCTTTAAACAAACAGTGCAGAGAAACAGAAAAAAACAGCAAAATGGGAAAGACCAGAGACTGCTTCAGGAAAGCTGGAGATGTCGCGGGAACACTTCACTCAAGGTCAGGCTCAGTAAAGGACAGAAATGGTAGGCCCTGACAGAAGCAGCAGAGATTAAGAGGTGGCAAAAAGTGACTCTGAAAAGCTAGACAAGAAAGGTCTCAATGACCCGAATAACCACGATGGTGGCCACCCGCCTAGAGTCGGACATCCTCGAGTGTGAAGTCAAGTGGGCCTTGGGAAGCATCACTACGAACAAAGCTAGTGGAGGTGATGGGATTCCAACTGAGCTGTTTCAAATCCTAAAAGATGATGCTATTAAAGTACTGCACTCAATATGCCAGCAAATATGGAAAACTCAGCAGCGGCCACAGGACTGGAAAAGGTCAGTTTTCATTCCAATCCCAAAGAAAGGCAATGCTAAAGAATGCTCAAACTACCGCACAATTGCACTCATTTCACATGCTAGCAAGATAATGCTCAAAATCCTTCAAGCTAGGCTTCAACAGTACGTGAACAGAGAATTTCCAGACGTACGAGCTGGGTTTAGAAAAGGCAGAGGAACCAGAGATCCAACTGCCAACATCTGCTGGATCACAGAGAAAGCAAGGGAATTTCAGAAACACATCTACTTATGCTTCATGGCCTACACCAAAGCCTTTGACAATGTGAATCACAACAAACTGTGGAAAATTCTTCAAGAGATGAGAGTTCCAGACCACCTGACCTGCCTCCTGAGAAATCCGTATGCTGGTCAGGAAGCAACACAACTAGAGATGGGACAGCTGGCTGGCTCCAGATTGGGAAAGGAGGCCGTCAAGGCTGTGTACTGTCCCCCTGCTTATTTAACTTACATGCTGAGTACATCATGGGAAACGCTGGGACAGCTGGCTGGCTCCAGATTGGGAAAGGAGGCCGCCAAGGCTGTGTACTGTCCCCCTGCTTATTTAACTTACATGCTGAGTACATCATGGGAAACGCTGGGACAGCTGGCTGGCTGGCTCCAGATTGGGAAAGGAGGCCGTCAAGGCTGTGTACTGTCCCCCTGCTTATTTAACTTACATGCTGAGTACATCATGGGAAACGCTGGGACAGCTGGCTGGCTCCAGATTGGGAAAGGAGGCCGCCAAGGCTGTGTACTGTCCCCCTGCTTATTTAACTTACATGCTGAGTACATCATGGGAAATGCTGGGCTGGAGGAATCACAAGTTGGAATGAAGATTTCCGGGAAAAGTATCAGTAACCTCAGATGTGCAGACGACACCATTTTAATGGCAGCAAGTGAGGAGCAAGCAAAGAGCCTCTTGATGAAGGTGAAAGAAGAAAGTGAAAAAGCTGGCTAAAAATTCAACATTCAGAAAACTAAGATCATGGCATCTGGTTCCATCACTTCATGGCAAATAGAAGGGGAAAAAGCGGAAACAGTGTCAGATTCTATTTTCTGGACTCCAAAATCACTGCAGAGTGCAGTGACCGCAGCCATGAAACTCAAAGACGCTTGCTCCTTGGAATGAGAGTTATGACAGACCTAGCGAGTGTACTAAAAGAGCAGAGGCATCAGTTGCCTGCAAAGGTCCACAGTCAAAGCTGTGGCGTCTGCAGCAGTGATGAGAGAGCTGGACCATAAAGGAGGCTGGGTGCCGAAGAGTTGATGCTTTTGACCTGTGGTTGGAGAAGACTCCTGAGAGTCCCTTGGACTGCAAGGCGCTCCAACCAGTCCATCCTAAAGGAAACGAGATGGTTCGATAGAATCGCTGACTCAATGACCATGAATTTGAGACAGGGGAGGACAGAGGAGCCAGGCGGTGCTGCAGTCCATGGGATCACAGAGATCTGGACTTACAGGCTGAGTAACGACAACTAGTAACACCGTGATCAAGTGGGGCTTATCCGGGGCATGTAAGGGTGGTTTAGTATCTGCGTATCAATCAGTGGGATAGACACCACACGAACAAATTGAAGACTAACAGCCACATGATCATCTCTGTAGAGGCGCAAAAAGCTTTCGACAACACTCAACACCCATTCACGATACAAAACCAATTCTCCAGAGGGTGCGGACAGAGAAAACACACCTCAACATAATAAAGGCTACACGAGAAGCCTCGCGCGAACACCGTGCTCAACGGTGGAGTTCTGAAAGCGTTTTGTCTACGATCAGGAGCGAGACAAGGATGCCCACTCTTGCCACTTCTATTCAACACCATACTCGAAGTCCTAGCTATAGAAATCAGACAAGAAAAAGAAATAAAAGAAATCCACAGTGGAAAAGAATGGGTAAAGCTGTCAGTGTGTGGATAACATGATCTTATACATGGAAAATCTCAGCGATGCCACCCCAAAGCCACGAGGGCTCATGGACTCGGTAAACGCACAGGATATAAGATTAATGAGAAGACAGACAGAAGCGTCGAAAAGGTAACTGCAACCCACTCCAGTGCTCTTGCCTGGAGAATCCCACGGGCAGAGGAGCCTGGCGGGCTACAGTCCCCGGCGTCACAAGAGAGTCGGACACGACTGAGTGGCTAAGCAGCAACAACAAGACAGAAACACATGATCCAGCCCCTTCTGCTTCCGGGTCTGTATCTAAAGACGCAAAAGCAGGGACTGAAGAGTCAGCTGCACGTCATGTTCACAGGAACACTGTTCACGGCTGCCCAGCGGTGGGAGCAGCCAAGTGTCCATCAGGGTGGCAGCCAAACACGATGCAGTGTGGACACACCGTGGAACGCCGTCCGGCCGCACGAGGCAGGGCAACGTGAGCGGCACAGGGACAGGCTGCCGCCGGCGGGCAGGGGCTGCGACTCCACTCACACGGCCACCTGGAGCCAAGGCCAGGGAGAAGGGGCACAGCAGGGCTGCTGGCAGCCGGGGAACAAACGAGTGTCCAGGGGGTTGAGAGTTTCAGTCTGGAAGAGGAAGGCCGTTCCAAAGATGGATGGCTGCAAAATAATGTGACTGTCTTTACTGCCAATGAACTGTTTGCTTAAAAACGGCCAAATTATCAAGCTGCACGTTACATATGTTCTTCCACAATAAACCCAAACGAACAAATGACAGCCAGTCTGGTCCTCTTGGGGTTGCGTCCTCTGGGGGAAGGAACCGCCGTCAAGCACAAGCAGTCACAGCTGTGACAGCGCCTGCCTGGCCCTGGGCGTCCGTCAGTCCTGAGCCTTCCTGCTCGGCGTCTTTAGCATCTGAAACTGCGGGGCTTCCCCACCCCCTGGAAACGGCCTTCTCACCCCTCTGGACCATCTCCTGTTGACTCCTCACCCTCTGCCGGCCCAGCTCACCCTCCTCTGCCTCCCTGATGCCCAACCACAGGCCCCGAACATGTTGCTGCCAGAGGCCCACGGCCCAGCTCGGCCAAGGGACAGCTGTCCACGTGCCTCCAGGCTTCCGAGATGACCTATGGGGTCTCGGCGACCTTTGTGAGATATTCCTCACCGCAATACCTCCCTCAGGGCTCTTTCCTTTCGTAACATCACTAGTGGAACGTAAGCCACACCTGGCGGCACACACACTGCCTCTGAGCAAGCTCCCGGGCTGCGCACACCCGCACCCAGCGTCAGGGACGCCCCCCACACCCTTGGGGTCGCTTTCCGTCCCCCGCCTCCAGCCCTCAGCGAACACTCGTCCACTTTCTCTTCTCTGCCAGTCTGGGGGCTGGCGCGGACGGACCCGGGCCCCGTGCCTGCCGCTGGCACCGCTGCTGCTTTGGGCTCATCTGCGCTGCAGTGTGCGCACGCTGTAAGGCTTCACTTCCCTTTGCTGCCAAACACTATTCCTTGAACATGGGCCATTCCGTTCATCCATTCATTAATCAACAGAAACTTGTGTGGTGTTTCAAGTTTTGCTAACTGCTTGTTTGTTCAGTCTGTGCAACAGCCCAGCTTGAGCCCACCACCCCCACCTGCTGGGGGCCGCCGGGCGCCCCAGCTCCACAGCGCTGACCACGCTGTGCCTAAGGGTCCAGGGCTCAGCCCTGCAGCCAACGTGCAGGCTCCACACGGAAGAGGGGCCTCCACAGCAAGTGAAGCCCAGCCAGAGGAGACACTGAAGGGGGCTTTCTGGCTCCCGTGAACAATGTCGTTATAAAATCTGTGTAGGAGCTTCTCTGTGGACGCCTGCCTTTCTCTCCCGAGGGCACACCCAGGAGCAGCACGCAGGCCCCGTGGTAACTGTGGTGAGCACCGAGCTTTTCCTGCAGGAATGAAACGGGGGCCTTAGCACAAGGGAAATGATCAGGCTTAGCAAGGAAAGAGGAGAGGCCTGCTCTGCGCCCGGAAGAACAGAAGCGAGAGCAGGCGTGTGTAGCCATGAGTGCATCTGATCCTGTGCGGTGTGAGGTTTAGCACAGGAGCTTCCGCTGCAGGGGCTGCGAAAAGGCACTCGGTTTACCGCTTTTTAACTGTACTTCCAGTGGAATGGCAGACAGACAAAGGATTCAAAACACAGAGGCCACACTCACTTGGGTAGACCTTCGAGTCTGCCGAGCCTGTCTGGAGCGCGCCTTCCGTAAGGACTCTGCTTCCTCGTCCCGGACGGGAGTCAGATACGACCTGTGGGGAGAGGCACACCAGAGGTGAGGCCCCGGCACATGCAGGCGGGCCCCGCACGCCTAGACGGAGCCAGGCAGAGGCAGCCACAGAAGGCCGCTGCAGAGGGCGACAGAGGCCAAGACTCGCTCTGGACCTGCTCCCGCGCGTGCAGAGCCGCGTCCCAACGCAGCACGAGACCCTTCCTTCCCCTCTCCCGTCCTCACGTGGCTTCTTTTCTGGCCTCACACTCCGATGCAAACCTCCAGGTCAGGTGAAGGGGGTGTGACCCGCCGCCCAACTCCCGCCTTCAGAGCCGGCTTCCGGCAGAGAGACAGCAGACTCGGCTCCCCAAGTGCAGGCAGCTCCTCCCTCTCTGGAAGCAGGTGGGGGGGGAGTGTGTGTGGTGGGGGCGGGGTGTGTGTGGAGGTGGGGATGTGTGTGTGTGTGGGTATGGGGTGTGTGGGGGGTGTTGTGTGTGTGTTGGTGTGTGTGTGGGGGGTGTGTATGTGTGTTGGTGTGTGTGTGGGGCGGGGGTGTGTGTGTGGTGTGTGTAGGTGTATGTGTGGGTGTGTGTGGGGTGTGTCTGTGTGTGTGGGGTGTGTGTGTGTGGGGGGGTGTGGTGTGTGTGGGGTGTGTGGTATATGTGTGTGGGGTCGGTGTGGGGTGTGTGTATGGTGTGTGTTGGTATAGGTGTGTGTGGGGGTCGGGTGTACTGCTCCTTCTGGCTCTCAGTCACTAGTGTGTGCAGTTTCACTCACTTTTTGTGGTGTGTGTCTGTGTGTGGGGGTGTGGGGTGTGTGTGGAGTTGTGTGTGTAGGTGTGTGTGGCGTGTGTGTTGGTGTATGTGTGTGTATGTGTGTGTGTGGTGTATGTGTTGGTGTATATGTGTGTATGTGTGTGGTGTGTGTGGAAGTGTGTTGGTGTGTGTGTGTAGGTGTGTGGGGTGTATGTGTGGTGTGTGTGTGTTGGTGTGTGTGGTGTGTTGTGTGTGTGTAGGTGTGTGGGGTGTATGTGTGTGGTGTGTGTGTTGGTGTGTGTTGGTGTGTGTGTGGAAGTGTGTGTTGGTGTATGTGTGTGTGGTGTGTGTGTACGTGTGTGTGGTGTGTGTGTTGGTGTATGTGTGTGTGGTGTGTGTGGTGTATGTGTGTGTGTGGTGTGTGTGTGTGGGGGTGGGTGTGTGTAGGTGTGTGGTGTGTAGGTGTGTGTGGTTGTGTGTTGGTGTATGTGTGTGGTGTGTGTGTTGGTGTGTGTGTGGTGTGTGTGTTGGTGTATGTGTGTGGTGTGTGTGTGTACGTGTGTGTGTAGGTGTGTGGGGGTGTGTGTGTGTTGGTGTATGTGTGTGTGTGTACATGTGTGTGGTGTGTGTTGGTGTATGTGTGTGGTGTGTGTGTAGGTGTGTGGGGTGTGTGTTGGTGTATGTGTACGTGTGTGTGTGGTGTTGTGTGTTGGTGTGTGTGTGTGTGGAGGTGTGTGTGCTGCTCCTTCTGGCTCTCGTCACTAGCCTGTGCAGTTTATCACTCGCGTTTCCCCCCAGGTACTGAGATGATCGTTTCCGTCCTTCTTCTGCGAATGTGGTGGATTTTGCTGAACGGTTTTCAAATGATAGAACAACTCTGAGTCCTTGGGATAAGCTCAGCTTGGCCAGGATGCATCACCATATATAGACGTACTTTTCATATAGATTCAGTATTATTTACTTCCAGATTTCCCCATCCTTATTCTTGGAAGAAACTGGCCTGTACTTTTCCCTTCTTATAACAACCTGGCCAGTCTGGGAATTAAAGTTATGAAAGGTGAAAAGCACTCTCTCCTTGGCTGTTTGGAGAATCTGTGGGAGACAGGGGTCAGTTCCTCCTTAAGCAATTGGAAGAGCTCCCCAGTGGAGCCATCTGGGTTTAGAGTGTCCTCTGTGGGAAGCTTTAAGTAAGGGTTTCCGTTTCCTTAATGGAGTTAGCCCTGTCCAGACTGTCTGTTGTGCTAACACTTGTTTGCCAAGGAATCTTATCTACATCTTTGTATACAGTGACTGCTGATACTATCCTAACGATGTGTTTCAATTGGCACCGTAACACACGCATGCCTCAGAGACGCTGAGGTCAGCTCCAGACCACCAGAATAAAGTGAAAGCTGCAGTGAGCTCAGTCGCGTGCCCAGCACCTGTGCAAATCACGTCTACAATGCACTGTAGTTGACTAAGTGTGCAACAGCATGGTATCTTTAGAAAATAAAGGATGTACTTCAACTAAAAATACTTTTATTGTTAAAATGGTGACCATCAGCTAAGCCTTCAGCAAGATGTAATCTTTTTGCTGGTGGGGGGTCTTGCCTCCACGCTGATGGCTGCAGACGAAGCAGGGTGGTGGCTGCTGAGAGCTGCAGTAATTTCTTAAAATGAGACAACAAAGTCTGCCTCACTGATTGACTCTTCCTTTCATAAAAAACTTCTCCATAGCCTGTCATGCTGTTCGACAGCATTTTGCCCACAGTAGAATTTCTTTCAAAATTGGAGCCAATCCTCTCAAATCCCACCACTGCTTTCTCAGCTAAGTTCATGTGAGAATCCAAAGGCTTTCTTGTCGCTTTCAAGTCTCCACAGCATCTTCGCCAGGAGAAGATTCCATTGCAAAGAAAACTTTTAAAAAATATTTTATCTTTTAAATTGAAGTACAGTTGATTTTTCATTTGGCAAGTATGGATGTGAGAGTCGGACTGTGAAGAAAGCTGAGCGCCGAAGAATTGCTGCTTTTGAACTGTGGTGTTGGAGAAGACTCTTGAGAGTCCCTTGGACTGCAAGGAGATCCAACCAGTCCATCCTAAAGGAGATTAATCCTGAATATTCATTGGAAGGACTGAAGCTGAAGCTCCGATACTTTGGTCACCTGATGTGAAGAGTCAACTCATTGGAAAAGACCCTGATGCTGGGAGAGACTGAAGGCAGGAGGAGAAGGGGACGACAGGATGAGATGCCTGGGTGGCATCACCGACTCGACGGACGTGCGAGTCTGAGCGAGCTCCAGGAGACAGTGAAGGACAGGGCAGCCTGGCCTGCTGCGGCCCACAGCGTCGCAGAGAGTCGCACACGACTGAGCGCCTGGACAGCAGCAGCTGGTCTGCAATGTTCTGTTGGTTTCAGGGCACAGCAAGGTGTTTCGGTTATGCACATGCCTACATCGATTCTTCTCCCGATTCTTTTCCCTTTAGGATATTACAGCGCTGAGCACAATCCCCTGTGCTATACCGGAGGTCCTTACTATTCATCTGCTTTATGTGTAGTAGTAACGTGTCTATGTTGGAGAAGGCAGTGGCCCCACTCCAGTACTCTTGCCTGGAAAATCCCACGGACAGAGGAGCCTGGTGGGCTGCAGTCCATGGGGTTGCAAAGAGTCAGACACGACTAAGTGACTTCTTTCACTTTTCACTTTCATGCACTGGAGAAGGAAATGGCAACCCACTCCAGTGTTCTTGCCTGGAGAATCCCAGGGATGGCGGAGCCTGGTGGGCTGCCATCTCTGGGGTCGCACAGGGTCGGACATGACTGAAGTGACTTAGCAGCAACATGTCTATGTCAGCCCCAAAGTTCTAATTCACCACCCTTCTTTTCCCTCTAGTAACAGTAAGTTTCTTTTTATGTCTGTGACTACTTCTGTTTTATACGTAAGCTCATTTGTATCTTTCTTGTTTTTAAAGACTCCACATATTAGTGATATATCACACGGTACTTGTCTTTTTTCCTCCTGGCTAACTTCACTTCCTGCGACAGTCTCTAGTCACACCCCTGTTGCTGCAAGCTTTTTACGGCTGAGTTTTATTTCACGTATACCTGCACCACTTCGTCTTTATCCATTCATCTGCTGACGGACGCTTAGGTTGCTTCCGTGTCTTGGCTGCTGTGAACAAGAGCCCTTTCCCGTGCTCATCCATGAGAAGCAGGTCCTTGCCCTTCAAGCTTCAGCACGAGATGCAGCGATTCTGTCCCAGCCTCAGGCTCCCCTTCTCACCTAGTCCTCCGGCACAGCTCCTTCAGCTCTCGAGTCTTGGACCCCTCGAACTCATCCAGGAGGGCAGGGATGTACTTCCTCCAAACTCCTGCTAAGGTGGATATTTTGATCTCTTTCCACGAGTCACAAACGTTCTTGGTGAGTCTTCTCCAGAGGGTTTTCAACTGACTCTGCCCAGGTCATCGGAGGACTCACGTCTGTGGCAGTTACAGCCTTATGAAATGTAGTCCTTAAACAATAGGCCAGAGAGTCAAAATCACTCCCTGACCCCCAGGCTGCAGGACAGGCGTGTTTGCAGGCATGAGCCACAGGAATCCCACCGCCCACCTGCATCAGAGCTCCCGGGTGACACCAGCACACCGTCAGTGAGCAGCAATGTTGTGAGCCCTTATTTTCTGAGCAGTAGGTCTTAGCGATGAACTTGAAAAGTTCAGTAAATCTTCTGTCAACAGGAGTGCTGTCTTTAGGCTTTCTTGCTCCATCACAGAGCAGAGGCAGGGCAGACACAGCATAACTCTTAGGAGCCCTGGTTCTCGAAATGGTAAACGAGCACTGTATTCAACTTAAAGTCACCAGCCTGTAGCAAGGGAGGCAGTCTGTCCTTTAAAGCCTTGAAGCCAGGCACTGGCTCGCCTAACTATGGAAGTCATGGATGGAACCTTCTTCCAACAGAGGCTGGTTCACCGACACTGAGAATCTGTCGTTTAGTGCAGCCGCGTTCATGGACGATCTCAGCGGCATCTTCTGGATAACTTGCTGCAGTTTCTACGTCACCACCTGTTGCTTCACCTCATCGTATCTGCGTTATTCAGTCGCTAAGTCATGTTCCACTCTGTGTGACCCCATGGACTGCAGCCTGCCAGGCTCCTCAGTCCTCCACTATCTCCAGGAGTTTGCTCAAATCCATGTCCATTGAGTCTGTGATGCCATCTAATCATCTCAGCCTCTGCTGCCCCCTTCTCTTCTTGCCTTCGATCTTTCCCAGCATCAGGGTCTTTTCCAAAGAATTAGCTCTTTACATCAGGTGGCCACAATCAGCTTCAGTCCTTCTAATGAATATTCAGGGTTATAGTTCTACGTTATTAAGATGGCGTCTCTCCTCAAACCTCATGATCAACTTCTGCTAAGCTTCAGCCTTTCCTTCCGCAGCGTCCTCACCTGTCTGCCGTCCCAGAACTGAAGGGAGCTAAGGTCTCGCTCTGGGCGAGGCTGTGGCTAAAGGAAGCTTGTCTGTCTGATCTTCTATCCAGAGCACTCAGGCTTTCCCTCTGCACACCAGCAGCAAGGCTGCTTCCCTTTCTATCACCCACTGGAGCAGCACTTCCCACTCCGCTAAGCTCCTGTCCTTCCCATCCCCAGCTCTAGGCCTCTCTTGGCTTTCGAAGTGCCTTCCTCACTGAGCACAGTCGTTTCTAGGTTTAGATTTAGACTGGGAGGCGCGCACCTCCTCCTGCCAGTTGGATACGTAGGGACTCTGGTGGGGACTCTCTCGGCCTGAGTTCAGTACTGTTGTGTCCCCAGGGAGAGGGATGCCCAAGGCACGGGAGAGAGATGGGGGAACTGCTGGTCAGCGGAGCAACGAAAAGCAGCATTTTTGATTGTTGGTGGTTTCATACAGGTGTGGTGTGTAACACCCCAGACAATTACAACAGTAACCTCAAAGACCACTGATCACAGATATCATAACGAATACAGCAAGGAAAAGTTTAAAGCACTGTGAGAACAGCCAGCTGTGATACAGAGACACGACGCAGCCAAACGCTGCCACAGAGCCAGTGTGCTGGCAGACTCACTCCTCGCCGGGCGGCCTCCGAGCATCACAGGGCCACACGCAGGCCTCACGCGAGCCTCACACGAGCCACACGCGAGCCTCACGTGAGCCACACGGGGCCCAGGGGAGACGCCGGGACGCAGTCATGCAGGCTCCACATGCGTCTACGGCAACGGCTCTCAGACTGTTTGGTCATGGACAGTTCACATTTTTAAAAGTGCTGAAGATCCCCAAACAGCCTCTGTTTATATGGGGTATATCTATTAATATTTACCTTATTAGACATTAAAATCGAGAAATTAAACAGCATTTGTGAATTTATTAGAAAATGACAGCCCTATTACATGTTAATATCAATAATTTACCTTTTATGAAAATACATGTTCTAAAACAAAATTTTAGTAAGAATAGTATTACTTTTACATGTTTGTAAATTTCTTTAATGTTGCCTTAAAACAAGATAGCTGGATTTTAATACACATTTCTGCATTCAATATGTGTGTATTTTGTTTTAGCTAAAATATGCAAAAATACCCAGTCCTGCAGAGATATGTAGTTGAAAAAGCAAGGAGTCTTCGAGCAGCTCTTTCAGGTAACTGTGGACAGTCGTCTGTGATCACAGTCACAGTGACTAATACAGGTAGTGACCCCTAAGGTCAGCTGCCACGTGGACCCTGAAGCCACGTCAGCAGGGCTCTCGCGCCCGTCACGCTAGAACCCAGTCGTCTGTCTTGTGCCTGAGCTGCAGTGCCTTCCCCAGACGTGGCTCTGGGGAAATACTGGCACAGCCCTCCCAAACGCGAACACGTTTCATCGCGCAATGGCAACTTTAAAAACCACATTCTTTGACATCAGTCTTGACAATGCCTTTCTGATTCCAAAAGCAAAATGAACACACGGGACTTCATCAAACTTCCTGCTTCTACACAGCAAAGGAAACCAGCAACTGGACAAAAAGGCAACCCACTGAACGGGAGGAAATACTCGCAAGTCATATATCTGATACGGGGTTAACAGCCAAACTGAAGAACTCACACAACTCAGCAGAAAACAAACACTCCAATTAAAACACAGGCAAAGGATCTGAACAGACTTTTCCCCAAGAAGATGGACAACAGGCGCATGAAAAGGCGCTCACACCACTCATCACCAGGGAAACGCCAACCACAGGCACAGTGAGAGGTCACCTCACACCTGTCAGGACGGCTACCAGACAAGAAGCAACCAGCGCTGGCGAGGATGCGGAGACGGCGTCCCCACGCACCGCTGGGGGACGTAAGCTGCTGCAGCCGCTGGAGAACAGCAACTCCAGAACTGCCATGCGACCCAGCGAGCCCACTGCTGGGTATTTACCTGAACGAAACCAGAGCACCACCTCGATCAGTGCCCAAACTGCACCCCACGTGCGCTAGTCACATTTGCCAAGACAGGGAACCAGCCACGTGTCCATCAACATGAGTGCATGAAGAAATGTGTGTGCACGCACACACACACACGTGCACACACGCACGCTCGCGCGCACACGCACACGCACGCACACGTGCGCATACATGCACACACGCACGCACACACATGCACGCGCGTGCACACAACACATGCATGCCTACACGCATGCACGTGTGCGCACACACACATGCACACGCACAGCAGAATACTATTTAGTCACCAAAGGAGGAAGTCCTGCCACCTGCCCCAATATGGATGGCCTTGAGGGCCCATGCTGGGTGAAGTAAGTCAAAGACAAATATGCTGTGATCTTATTTGCACGTGGAATCTAAGAGAACTGAGCTCACAGGTGCGGAGAACAGCCTGGGGGTTGCTGGGGGTGCAGGTGGGCAAAGTGGGTGAGGTATTCAGAAGGTGCAAACTTCCAGTTACACGGCAGCCAGTGCCAGGAGTGTGTGCTACACGGGGCCACAGTAACCGACACGCACTGCGTATCCGAGACTTGCTCAGAGAGCAGACCGTGACAGCGCTCACCACGAGGGAAAAAGAAAGCTCGTGCGGGGCTAGACGGCAATTAAAGTGATTGCGGCAGTCCCTCCGTAACATGCTTATCAAATCACTGCACTGTACACCAGAGAGAAAGTGTTCATTTCATCCATTCTATCAATAAAAAATAATAAAATTCCTAAAACTCCATGTTCTCTAACACTGGCTTTGGTCTCAGAAGCCTTTGCACATTAGGAAGCAGTGAATACTGTCACCCAAAAGGTACAAGTCTTGCAAAATTCTAACTTCTGCCTTAAATGTTATAATTTGCAACCAATACTCAAAATGACAAGTTCAGTTTGCTCGCTTTCAAGAAAATGTTGGCTACGCACCTACATCTGAAGGGCGGGTCTGAGCATCCAAGTCCCGAGTCCCGGGAGGAAGCGGTGCCGGCCAGGAGAGGCAGCCGGGCCCCCTCCTCTCCAGCTGCAGGTCAGCGCCCCAGGGCGCACCGCCGCCCTCCAATCTGAGGACGCTCTTCCCGGCCTTCCCGCTCTCTCTCTGGGCTGCACGAGTCCTCTCTTCAGCTGCTCTTCTGCAAGTGATTTCTTAATTTGTTATTTTCGTTTTCAGTTCTAGAATTTCCATCTTCATAACAGAGAGCAGTTCTCTATTGAAATTCTCCATCTTGCCTTCTGTTTCCTTGAACATGCCAACCTGAGCCTGCCCCTAGTGTCTGTATTTTCTCCTAGTCTTTCATAAATCAGTCGCCTACTCAGCATGTATGGTGACTTTTAAACTAATGCCAGAATTTTCAATGAAAGAAAATCGTAATGGCTTGCAGCTCTGGAAGCACTGCCACCCTCCAGAGGAGACCCTCGTCCCTGGCAGTCAGGCTGAGGAAGTGGTTCCCCGACTTCCACGCAGCAGCGTCGCTCGGAAGGCCGTGACTACGAACCTCACAGGGCTCCCCCTCCACAGCACTGACTCAGCAGGTCTGGAGGGCATCCGAGAAGCTTCTGACTGGTTCTCAGGTGACGCTGGTGATGTGCAGACCACACTGTGAGGAAGAGGGGGCTCAGGCAAGCCCTCTGAACCCACCTTGAGACTGAGCTGCTCAGAGGCGGGGCTTCAGTCTCTGCAAAGCTGGCCTGGGTCTGGGAAGCCTGGCGGCCGGAAGGTGGGCCCTTGGCAGTCCCGGTGGAAGTCTAGGCGCCCCTGGGGCCCTGTTTCTGAACTCTGGCTTCTGTCCCCTCAGCATGAGGAGCCTTGTAACCAGTGCCTCGGGGACAGCACAGCCCGGGGCAGGGCTCACCTCCTGGCGACTCCCTCCAGGACTGGGACATGCCCAGCGGCCATCGTCACCGTCTCTCCAGCACCTCCGCAGGCTTCTTCCCCTTCTGTTTATCCACCTTCCCTGCTTATTCTCAGTGGGAGGGCTTGTCTGTTACAGGACATGCCATAGTCTGAACAGAGGTCCTCAGCCAGGCTGCATGTTGAGAGAGATTTTCCCGCCACGTGGGTCAGTGAGCCGGAGCTGCCGTACGCTCTCGGCGCACGGTGAACGCCTCCTTCCTGAGCATACTCTTCTCCTCGGGGCACTGGACAAACCTGAGCCTCCAAACGTGCAAGCCACAGGCGAGCCTTGGAGTCAGTGAGCCAGTGGCCACACTGAGGACCAGCCCTCCCCGGGAGACCCGCCTGGGTGCCAGGCAGCCTCCTCACACCGCACCTCTGCCGGCAAACACAGGGAGCGCCCCTAAGCCACCCAACTCTTGACTGTCATCTCTTCTCTGCACCCTGGACAGAAGCCACAGTGAAGATGCAAGCTTCTAATGGGCACATCTCACCACCTGCTCCAGTGACTTTTATCAAACAAGAGAAATGCAGCTGATAAAAACAGCTCTGGGGGGAAATCGAGGGCCTTTCACCTCACTTGGAGTCTTAAGTGTTTGAAATCACACACGTTCTTCTCAGAAACAATCAGAAAATAGACCAACATGTGAAAACAAAACAAACTGAATTTCTCCACAGGAAAACAAGCTACACAGACGTCTAGATTTTCATCTCTGCGTGTATTTCCATCATCTGTACACTATATTATGATCTATTTTTAATTGCAATCACGTATATTACTTTGCAACCTGTGTCAATATGTGAGATCTGTACTAAGTTGGAAGGGAAAAACACATAAAAGCAAACCTCAGAAAACCCGAGTACTTGATCTTAAGAGTTTCTGAGAAGGGAAGGAACATCCTCATTCACTTTTGTCGCCCAGATGTGGGTTCCAGACCCACAGAAGTGAGCTCCTCCACACCCAGTTTCCCGGGGGACACGCTGCGCTTTCAGCAGTGCCTGAGTCCTGAACGTTCTGGGAGCACGCTGCGATCCTGGAGCCACACCCGGCCACCACATTCTGCAAACCAGGTCTTACCAACAGCAGCAGCAGGGTTTAGTATTTGCGACTGAAACAAAATGGGCTGCAAAGTCCAAAATATTCATCACCTGGCCCTTACAGAGAAGTCCCGGCAACGCCCATGGCGGGGCAAACCCACACAGCGCGTCGCGGGCGCTCACGCATCTGCCCTGCACAGCTCTGCTCTGCAGACGAGTCTCAGCCCACAGGATACTGCAGCGACAGCGCAGCAGAAGCCTCGGCTTTACATCTGCCCCTGCTCTGGCCTCCAGATAAAAGCCAGGCTCACATCTGCAATGCAGGGACAGAGGAAGGAATTTCGATGCCAAATCATCTAATTACCATACCTGCCTACTGAGTCTCCTGGAAGGCGGGAAACATTTTGGTTTGTCTGAAGTTACATGGTCAGTAGAATTCAAATACTTGGAAATAAGCAAAATAATTTGTTACTACAATAATTTGACTGCAAGAAATAATTTGCTCTCTGCCTCTAAAGTTCACAGTGCCCCTTTATTTACAACACATGCACCAATTCTATCTTAGAAAGCTGTGCAAAATCGTCAGTGAGCATCAAGAAAGTCGTCACAGTAATAAACGGCCTAGAACACCTCCCGACAAGGTCAGTGTGGAAGGACCAGACGTGGAGCCAGACGGCCGGGGTTCGAAGCCTGGCCCCGCAGCATTCATGCTAGAAAACCCCGGACAAGACATCTGAGCACTCTCAGCCCGAGGTCCTCATGCAACGAGGGCATTCCCGGCTGCCACCGCCTCTTCACCCAGCACCAGGGCAGGTGCCACGGACGGCCTGGCCGCTGCTTCCGGCCACGACCTCTCCATCGCACGTCAGAAGCTCAGCAGTGATTTGGGAAAGAAAGAAAGGCACTATAAAATCCATGCCACCTAGTCTATTAAGGAGCTCCCCTAATCAGTTTTCCCGGAAGTGGATAATCCATTTGGAAGAGGCCATAATGCCCTTGGCGCACTTTCAGCACAGGCCCCAGGGCTCTCTAAGTAAACTGCAGTATGTGAGGCAGCCTGAAGAGCAGGCACCAAGGGGCCTCCCAGGACTGCACAAGGCTGTGAGCCCTCGTGATGAGGATCGGCTCTCACCCAGAATCCACCCACGGGCGCTGCTTTCTGCAACAGCGCTGGGGAACCCTGCGTCTGAGCTCTGCTCTGAGCTGAGAAGGGGGCTGATGGTTCATTTCAAACCAGGAAGGAAGCAAGATAAGCATCTGCCTATAGCACCCGTTCCATTAAAATCACTCCAGCCTTGAACGCCAAAGCCACTTCCACAGGACACTGTTGTATTTACGGAGGTCACCCTACAGTGAGTTCACGGGTGCCAAAAAGGGAAGACAAGCACCAGGGGGCGGCAAGGCTGCTCCATCTCACTCCCAGGCTACACCTGCCAGCTGGCCTGGCCCACTCTCAAACATCCGTCCCTGACTGCAGGATAGACCAGGTCAAATGCAGCCTCACCACAGCTTTTTCTCTTTTAATCAGAAAGAAAGTCAACACACAAAATATTTATGGAAATAACTCAGATCTTCAACAATAGCGAGGATGCTGACTTACAGAACATCCACACACTACAAGACAAACTGGGCTATCACGTGTGCGTGGACCTGCAAATACTGGTGTCTAGACTACGTGAAGACCTCGTTCCAAGGTTTTTAAAAAAGGGCCAAATTCCAACAGGAAAAAAATAAAGCATATAATAAAGGAATTTACAAAAGAGGAAACCCCGAAAGCCTTATAAACAAAAGAGATGTTCACTTTCACTAGTAATCATGAAATGCAAATTAACACAAAGAGAAGCCAGTTCATCTTCCTTTGTTTTTACAAACCCACCGATATCATCAAGCGCACCGTGGACTGCAGAGAACTGCACGCTCACTGCGGCAGGTGAGACCAGGAGCAGGCAGGGTGGCCTCTCCAGAAGCCGCACCCAGCTCCTGACAGCGGGCCTCCTCGGGAACAAACGCCCTGGACAGAGCGCTGCACGCGCGCAAGGGGCCAGGAGCGAGCATGCACAGCGCAGCTGCAGCGCTGGGGGGCACCAGGCAAGCACCCTGGATGCCCATCAGTAGCAAATGCACCTAACCCAACTGCGCTGCGCTCACACCAAGGCCTCGGCAAGCAATGAAAATGGACAGACAGACCCGCTAAGTGAGAACAGCAGGTTCCAGACTGCTGCGCAGAGAACACCACAATTCACACACACAGTGAACCCTTGTAAAAGGATGGTATGTGTGCACACACGTGAAGTAACGACTGACAAGATCTGAAAATGGTGATGGCCAAACTCACAGCAGTGGCCCCTCGAGGGAGGGGCCAGGGAGACAGGACTGAGGGGCCACAGTGGTGTGAACGAGATTTTGGCAACTTATTTTAAAAATTGAAGCCAGTAGGCAAGACACAGGACTTGATAGGGATAAAAACTGATATGTTGGATGTTTTAAATATGTAACAAGAATATTTTAAAAATGAAACACGGCACAGCTTCACCTCCAAGTGAGTAAAACTTAGAGATGTCAGCAGAGGTATTGCGGGATGGCGAGACTATGCATGCCTCTTCAGTTCAGTCGCTCAGTCGTGGCCGACTCTGCAACCCCACAGACTGCCACACGCCAGGCCTCCCTGTCCATCACCAACTCCCAGAGCTTGCTCAAACTCATGGCCATTGAGTCGGTGATGCCATCCAACCATCTCATCCTCTGTCGTCCCCTTCTCCTCCCGCCTTCAATCTTTCCCAGCATCAGGGTCTTTTCCAATGAGTCAGCTCTTCCCATCAGGTGGCCAAAGTATTAGAGTTTCAGCTTCAGCATCATTTCCTGTAGGATGGACTGGTTGGATCTCCTTGCAGTCCAAGGGACTCGCAAGAGTCTTCTCCAACACCACGGTTCTAAAGCATCAATTCTTTGGTGCCCAGGTTTCTTTATAGTCCACCTCTCACATCCATACATGACCACTGGAAAAACCATAGCTTTGACTAGATGGACCTTTTTTAGCAAAGTAATGTCTCTGCTTTTAATATGCTGTCTAGGTTAGTCATACGGAGAAGGCAATGGCACTCCACTCCAGTACTCTTGCCTGGGAAATCCCATGGATGGAGGAGCCTGGTAGGCTACAGTCCATGGGGTCACGAAGAGTTGGACACGAATGAGCAACTTCACTTTGACTTTTCACTTTCCTGCACTGTAGAAGGAAATGGCAACCCACTCCAGTGTTCTCGCCTGGAGAGGACGGGGGAGCCTGGTGGGCTGCTGTCTATGGGGTCACACAGAGTCGGACACGACTGAAGCAACTTAGCAGCAGCAGCAGCAGGTGGTCGTAACTTTTCTTCCAAGGAGCAAGCGTCTTTTAATTTCATGGCTGCAGTCACCATCTGCAGTGATTCTGGATCCCAGGAAAATAAAGTCTGTCACTGTTTCCACTGTTTCCCATCTATTTGCCATGAAGTGATGGGACCGATGACATGATCTTAGTTTTTTGAATGCTGAGTTAAGCCAACTTGTTCACTCTCCTCTTTCACTTTCATCAAGAGGCTTTTTAGTTCCTCTTCACTTTCTGCCATAAGGGCGGCGTCATCTGCGTATCTGAGGTTACTGATGTTTCTCAGTTCCCAAGGGAGGGGGAGGGCAGGGTTCCCGAGGGCCGTGCAGGTGGAGAGGGAGGGTGCTCTGATGTGTTCTCAAGGGGAAGGGCAGATAGGACTCGAGGAGGCCTGGTCACTTCTAGGGAGAAGAAAAGAAGTCTTTGATTTTCATGTTCCTCAGCAGAGTGACATCTATTCAAGGCCTCTAACAAGGACAAAAATATGTAAGAGCAAACAGACTTTTCCCGCTCTTTCTTGCTTTCAGAGTCAGAGGGAAGGGAGCGGTTTGGTTCATTTGCTTACACCCTCGTTCTGAAGAGAAATTGAGAACGCAAGGCAGTGCATACCTCCAGCATCACCCTGAACAGACGGAGACAAAACAGAGGGAAAGGAAACGAACGGCCAGGAAAACAACGGCGAGGGTTTCCCTGGCGGCTCAGGGGGAAAGAACCCGCCTGCCAAGGTAGGAGGCGTGGGCTTGATCCCTGACCCAGAAGATCGCGCACGCCGAGGAGCAACGAAGCCTGGGAGCCACAGGCGCTGAGCCCCGATCCCCTAGAGCCCTCTGTAGCCAGAGAGAGGCCTGGACGCAGCCACGCAGACCCAGCGCAGGCCAAGACAGGCAAGTAAAATTACACACACAGACACACGCACGCACGCACACGCACACACAGACACACACGCGCACACACACAGACACACACGCACACAACAGACACACACACACGCACAGACACAGACACACGCACACACACAGACACACACAGACACACACGCACACACAGACACACACACGCACACACAGACAGACACACGCACACACACAGACACACACACGCACACACAGACACACATGCACGCACACACACACACACACACAGACACACACACAGACACACACACACAGACACACACACGCACACACACAGACACACATGCACGCACACACGCACACACACAGACACAGACACACACACACAGACACACACACACAGACACGCACACGCACGCACACACAGACACACACATGCACACGCACAGACACAGACACACACACGCAGACACACACGCACACACAGACAGACACACGCACACGCACAGACACACAGACAGACACACACGCACACGCACACACAGACACACACGCACACACAGACACACACGCACACACACGCACACACAGACACACACAGACACACGCACACAGACACACACGCACACACACAGACACACACAGACACACACACGCACAGACACACATACAGACACACACACAGACACACACACGCACAGAGACACACACACACAGAGACACACACACACACACACGACCAGCGAGAGTCCTGGACAGCCCCCGGCAGTCAGGCTCCGTGGCGTCAGGAAGGTCCCAAGAAAGGAGCCCGGAGGACGCAGAGGGGCCTGAGCCGCTGGTGGCGGGGGGCGGTCCCAGAGGTGCAGAGGAGCAGCCGGCAGGGGCGGGAGGGCTGCAGGAGCCAGAGGAGGGAGAGGACGCAGGGGACGGAAGACACAGGCTCCGGGGGCACAGGCAGAGTCGGCGGCGTAGGCGTGGGGTCGGCGGGAAGCGGCAGGGCAGAGCCCCCGGCAGCAGGTCTCAGAGGGAAGAGGCGGCGTGAGGACGAGGTGCACCGGCCCCGCCTCGAGAGCGGCACGCGGAGCGGGTGACGGGCGGCTGGCACGGGGGCTCCAGGCCAGACGGTGGCGACGCGCCCCTGGGCAGGCACCTTGGCCCAGGGACATGAGGAGGCAGCCCTGTCATCCCCAGCTTTGCTCGGGGCGCCCCTCCTCCACGTGCTTCTTCAGGGAGAAGCCGAGATCCCCCCCGGTCCCCAAGCTGTCACTACACTGTATCACAGGTCAGCAAAAGCACACGGGAACCGTGAGTCACGCTCTACTCCCCCCGTTTTAAGGTCGGAAGACTAGGGCTTCTTCGGAGAAAACAAAATGAAAGTGAGGCTGCTCTACTGCCCAGCGTGAACAGGGAGCCTGAGGAAAAGCGTCTGAGGAAGAACCAGAGGCAGCGGCTCGCCCAGGTGACTCCGGCAGCCAGCCCCAGCTCTTCAGAAAGAGGTGCCCCCCAGGCTCTGGGGCACCCCCGTGGGCGCCGTGCGCGGGCCGAAGACACCGCAGACGGCTTCCAGGAGCCCTGCGTGCCCTTTGGCCTCAGACGGGACAGAGAGCTTCCAGTCTTTGTTCTCAGGATGGTTTCTCCCAGGCCACATACTCACGTCCTTCAAAATCAGAACGCCCAGAGCCCTAGGCCTGCGCCCACACTGCCAGCTCACGGCGCCCAGGGCCCAGTGGAGACTGGTGCCTCGGACGCTGCCCCGCGGGGTCAGAGCAGGGGGCAGTGATGTCCCAGAGGCCTGGCTTTGAGCCCTGGCTTTGCCACGTACCAGCTCTGTGACTGTGGGCAGGACCGTAGCCCACCTCCACTTTCTTACATGTACTAAGGGAAAGTACTATTCAGCTCACAGTTACGAAGGCTGAATGCGTCTGGGGGAACTGGTATATGGTAAGTGTTCACAAACATCAACGCCTCGACCTGCCTAGGCCTTCCACGCCTGAAGGCAGCTTGGGTCCCCCTCACTTTATGACCTTCTCTAGGTAGGTCATGTGTAGGACCACCCACCCTACACAACCCGCCTTCTTCTCCGAGCGCCTAATACATCCCCCGCCCCGACAGCCTGCTCCCTCACGGCCTCCGAGGCGGGCACCTGGCATCCCCAGTCTCGGGGCATGAAGCAGGCAGGGCTCTCATTTTAAACCCACGGCTCCCGGCACAGCAGTGAGTGTGTGGCTGACAGGACGGCCACCTCTGGTCTCCAAGCGGACCGGAGCTAAGTTAAAAGGCAACCTCGAGGTGCAGGGCCCGGGAGCCCTCCCCTGTGCCTGCCGCTCTCACCAGGAGGAGAGTCCACCCGCCTGGACACCCTCGGGAAGGAACGACCCAAACACAGAGCAGCAAGGTCTCGGGGGCCGCCTTCCCAAGTCACCACGGTCACCACACGTGCCTCTGCTGCCCCCCGCTGGACACGGGGGTCACTGCACAGCAGCACGCTGGCCCCCGCCCAACACCCGCGTGCTGTGTGGAGATCGCGGCAGGACCAGCCCCAGGGAGCTCCCGAGGCAGCAGCGGCAGCCGGACCAGCCTGAGCACTGGGCCACAGAGGCGCACGGGGAGCGGACCCTGACCTCGGCCGGGCCTGGGGGAACAGAGCCAGCAGCGGGGTTGCTGTCAGGAGCTCTCCCAGGAAGAACAGAACTTGGTTCAGCAGAGAAGGGGACAGCGGCCATCCCAGAACAAAGGGTCAGCGTGGACGTCAGACACACGCGGGGACGTCTGGGCTTGCTACCTGCAACGTAAAGTCGGGCAACCGCCAGAGACACACGGGGCAGGGGGATGGGAGGAGCAGGGAGGGAAGGGTCTGGCTCCCGGAGGCCGAGTCCAGAAGGTCCCACGGGCAGCGACTCCGTGGGCCGAACCGACGACCCAGTAGCAGAGCCTGCTGCACGGCCTGACCTGGTACCTTCTGAGTTCTGTCTGGAATCTGGTCCTCTGCACACCCAAGACCACGAGGGGACGACACACACACGGGAAAACATTCACTGCCATTAAGATTCAATCTGATTGTCCAGTTTGTAGCAGGCAAATAGCTTCTACCCGGAGCTCAGTGCATCAGTCTCTTCACTTTATGATTTCCTGTTCAAAGGCCAACTCAAGTGGTGCCTTATACCTTCACACACCCACACCAGCTTGTCTCTCTGAGGTAAATATCTGACATGTTTTATTTACTTAAAATATATGCTGCTGCTGCTGCTGAGTCACTTCAGTCGTGTCCAACTCTGTACGACCCCATAGACGGCAGCCCACCAGGCACCCCCATCCCTGGGATTTTCCAGGCAAGAATACTGGATTGGGTTGCCATTTCCTTCTCCAATGCGTGAAAGTGAAAAGTCAAAGTGAAGTCGCTCAGTCGTGTCCGACTCTTCGCGACCCCATGGACTGCAGCCCACCAGGCTCCTCCGTCCATGGGATTTTCCAGGCAGGAGTACTGGAGTGGGTGCCGCTGCCTTCTCCAAAATATACGCTATGTGACGCTTAAGATGAAGCAACACAACCAGCACCTGAGCGCCACTGTCCACTGCGAGCACGCCGCCGCTGATGCTCATCTCAGCAGGACACGCACGCTTCAACTTCCCCAAACGCCCATCTGCCCCCTGCCACCCTGACCTCCATGAGCAGGCCCGGAGTCGGCACACAGGTTCACACACACTGGGACGGAGGAGACGCCAGCGGAGGTACACACGGGCTCTGGCCCGCACTGCATCCGGCCCTCACCACTTCCAGCCCCAAACACAGCACCCAAGCAGCGTGCACACCCGCCCGCCTCCCGAAGAACCGGAGCGGAGGGCGGACAGCGGAAAAGGCTCCGGCCGTCAGGGTCTCCGGCAGACTTACCCGCCACTCCCGCACTCAGGCCCCGCGCTCGCGGGGGCCCGGGGTGGCACGCCAGCCGCCCGCAAACCTGGAACAGCAAGATCCACTTCCCGCACCTCCCATTTCTGTAAATCCAGGGGCAGCAAGGACTCCACTGCCAGGTCAAGTCACGGAGGGGAGAGGTCGGGCACCCAGACACACCGCCACACACCTGGGCCCTGCAGCGGCGTTCCCGGAGCCTGCTTTTCAACAGACAGGTGGCCGTCCCTCTGCGGCCCTCCCCTAGTAAACACCAGAGCTCGTTTCGTGAGGTTGTTGCAAGCGACCATTTCCCTAACATGGGAAAATCACCCGGTATGGGGTGGGCATGGCTTGAGTGAGGGCCCAGCATTCCGGCCCCTCCCACCGCGCACCGGCACTCACAGCTCTGAAAAAAGCAGCCCCTTATCAGGAGAAGATTAGCTGTGAACTCAGGGCTGATATCGGCCCGGCGCTGGCACTGTGGGGCTGGGAGCAGGGGCAGCGGCCCCAGGCCTTCTGGACGCGCACGTCCGGCGGGGAGTGGGCGCTTTGGGAGCTCCGCTCCTGAACTGCTAAGTGACGCTGAGCAGCCACGCCACAAGCGCCACCGTCTCTGGACCCGGTGAGTGCGTGTCTCAGGAGCCGCGTTCAGTAACAGAAAACAGCCGTTCCCTCCCAGGCCCCCGGGCTCACTGCAGCAGCCCTTGGCAGGCACTGCCCAGGCCTGCTTTTCCGGAGCTGCTGGGGGGCTGGACACCGCTGTGCTATGTTTAGACAGCTTCCCGGAGCCAGGACGCATCACACCTCCACCGAAGTGCACCCCTCAACAGCTTTCCGTATATTAAGTTACACGATCATCACCATAATCAATTTTAAAACACTGGAATCACCCCCAAAAGAGACCCTAAACACGTTAGCAGCTCCTTCCCACTTGGCGCTGGTAAACCCAGACCGGCCGCGTCTCCCCGTGGCATCGGCTGTGAGCTGGCGGCGACGGCAGGACTCCTGCTTCACCCTGGGGGGGACAGGCGGGGCTGCCACGCGTGCTCCCCTTCAGCTGCAGACATCCCTCCACGGTCACTGGGAGGCGCCTGTGGACCCGGGCACCCTGTGCCTGTGTGGCACGTGGCCGGGCGGAGGTGCCCGAGCGACCGGGACCACACTCGGGCAGGTGCAGGGGCCACGGCAGCAAGACGAGGTGGCTGACGTCGGAGCTCGGGACACACGAGAGGCGCCCCCAGAACCAGTGACACTCGACGCTGCACGGCAAGGCGTGTGCTTGGTGACCAAACGGTGCAGACGGCCTCCTGACACGGAGGAAGCGGGTCACGCAGCTGTAGTCTTTAACCGCCGGTGAGTCAGCGTGGCAACTCGCCACACAAGCAACCCAGCAACCCGCAGTGCGGCCAGAGGCGGGCATGGACCGACCGCTATCCAGCCTCGCAGGCAAAGGAAACACTCATTTCAGAGTAAAGCTCAGAGGCTGGAGGAGCTGGGAGCCCCTTTCCAGAGTGCGTCCCCGAGCTGACCACTGCCCCGTCTTCAGCATGGAGACTGAGATGAGTCAGACAGCTTAAAAACCACAACTCAGAGTTTAAACCTCTCGCATTCCAAAAACGAGGCCAAATTAGTCTGCTGGCAGCTTCTCTCAGCGGAGTAACTGCCCCGCTTACTAAGACCCCGAGGAATTCAGGAAGGTCGGCCCATGTGGTGTGCATGACTCGGCTGTAAACAGATCACACAAAGCAAGTGCGCGGGAGCTATTTGGGAAAGAAAAATAATTTCAGTTCATGCAGAGAGAAAACATTTTGGTTATTTCTATAAGAAAAAAAGTGCGCCAAGAAAAACAAAGAATGTAAAATTCAGGGCTGGGGACTGTGGGAGGGGGAAGCTGGAGGAGACGCCGACCAAGAGGATCCCAGGCCGGCGCTCTAATATTAGAGCAGGGTGTTTCCAGGGTTGCTAAGGGAAACCCGAGGCTGCGGGGATGCGCGGCAGCTGCTCCGGCCACACGCCCTCCCCGCCGCCTCTGGTCCAGCAAACCCTGCACAGTCCCACAGCCCCGGGGCCTTCAGGCCTGGGAGCAGCCCCGGAACGGTGTGCAGGCCTGGAGGGCCATGGGGTGGAGACAGCTGTGCTCCCGTCACAGGGAGAGATGGACCGGCCCCGGGACGGAACCTTCTTTTTTTTTTTTTAAATCCAAAATAAGAAATGGTTAGGAAGTTCAACGGGGAGGAAAAGAGGCTTGAGACGTGGCCCCCACCGCCCGCCTCGATGCTCTTGGGCCTCAACATTTCCACCTGCAACCTGGGGCCGTAACCCCCCTTCCTTTCCATCAGGCAACAGGAGCGTGCCAGGCACAGGGGTGCTTTTCAGGGGAAAAAAAAAGAAACTTTGTAAATCCAAGACTGTGCCCTTCTCAAAGGTAATAAACTTCCAGAGGTCCTGCCCTGAACTTATGCAACAGAATCGTAAATTACCTAGACTCCTGCATATGGTGTCTGGAACCACTTAACTATCAAGGCTGCTCCTCAAGGACTGCGGCCTCTTCAAAGACACATCCTCACAGAGACCTGTCCACAGGGTTCGCCGGCCCTCCACCACCGTTACAATAGTAGCACTTCATCCCTCTACAGCTCCGGAAAATACAGCAAAAAATAAGTTATCCCTCATCCCTGAGAAGGGCCCGGTGCTGGCCTTTCCCGTGTGGTCACCACGCGGCGTTGCAGCTGTGCCCTGGGCCAGCCCCCGCACTGACGCCTGGGGCCCTGTTCTGCAGCTGCACCCACCGAGCCAGGGGGGCTGCTCAGAGGTGGAGAGCCGGTGCGCCGGGCACGGAGACCCAACCCCAGCTCGCAGGCTGCGGTGACGCTGCAGAGGAGATGCTTCCTGAGACGACGCTCCCCCTGGTCCGGTCCTGCTGTGACTGGTCTGAAGGCCCGTGGACCCGACACTGTCTCCAACGGGGCCCGAAAACACAGGCCCCAGGCCTCCAGTTCCCAGCAGGAGCCAGAGTGCCGCTGCGAGGACCCGACTTCAGAGGAAGCTGCGCATCAGGCGAGAGTGAGCACCCCAGCATGTTTCCTCAGAAGGAAAAGTCAGTTGTTTGCAAAACATGGGATTTGTTTTTCTTTCAGCCTGTGTTTGTCGGAAGGAGACACTGAATGGCTTTGATTCTGTAAAGGCTTGAATGGCATGTTTAATTTGGTCAAGTTGCTCCCCAGCTGCACACACTCCAACCCACAGCCTTGAGAGCAGCAGCTCGGGCTTCTCGGCACAGACACATGGCACCACCAGTTCCTGCCCACCCCTCGGACACCGCAGTCTCCCAATTATCCCAGCGGGAGACCACTGGGGCTCCCGTGAAAATCACAAGGATTCCGTGGACGCGGAGAGTGGGGAAGGCTGCAGATGCTCGCCCTCGCTGCCCTGAGGCTGGAGAGGAAGCCTGGTCACCGTCTGACCGCAGGTCGACAAGCTCACTTAGCCACAGAACACGACTTCATCTAGACCTGCTCCACAGAAGACGCCTGGGCAAACGCCGCATGGCCTTACCTCCCCCAGCGCCAGGCACAGTGACCTGTTCCTTGAGTGTCTCATGTCCCCTCTAAATCAGCGCCCGCCGCCCATGACCAACCCCCAAAACTTGAGCCCAGCACCTCCCTGGGCAGCTGCCCTGCGCCTCCGACCCTCACTGTGCGGCCGGCCCGTCCACACACCCGACCTCGGACCCGCGGCTTCTGGGCGGCCTGCTGGCCTCCTCAGGGACTCATGGGCCAGCTCTCCTGGGACCACGGCTCCTGACACCTCCGCCAGGCACACGGCAGCCTCGCCGGGAGGCTGCCACATGCTCAAGCAGCACTACTGGACACACGAGCGTGCAGCAGACCCTCCTGTCCCAACAAGTGCCCCGACCCTCACCTGACTGCTCTGCCTACAGACCTGCCTTGAGTACCACTGCTCACTTCCAGTTACCCTCACCGAGGATAAGATTCACACTTTATGGCAAGACAAGAATGACGCAGACCTACAACGACTGCCTCTGTCCTCTGGCCCCCTCCCTCTACTGTGCAGCGTGTCTGCCTTTCACACAGGCCAAGCCTCTGCCGGCAGAAACGCCTGCTCAACCACACGCAGCGGCAGCAGCAGCCCTGACAAGGCAGCCCCTCAGAGAGAGCCCTCCTCCCGGACGGAGCCGTGAGGGTGAGCAGACCCGGGTCGTGCCGACCGCCAGTGAGATGTCGTGGACGGGCACACGGCCTGTGCCCCAAACCTCATGGCACTGCTGAGCCAGGACCTCCAACGGGAGAGCCATCCTCGGGGCTTCCTGAGACGGTCCTCCAGGTCACACTCCTCCCGTGTGGCTCCGGTAAAATCCTGCGGGCTGACTGTGCTGACGTGACCAGTCGAAGCACAGGCTGCGGTTTCTGCCAGAGCTCGCAGACCCGGACCCCACGCTGCACGCGCCCTCGCAGGACATGCCTGCCCCAGCGCTCGCCGCGTTCCCTGCGAGGGGGTCTCTGGAGGGGACAGTGGCATGGAAATGCCTCAGACCCCAGGCTACACACGTGCCTCTTTTCGAGGTAGTTTCGAACGTGTCTGTGCCATCCTGGCCCCCAGACGTCCAGAGTGCACACCTGGTTTCTATGTTAAGATTCTTGGCTTGGGATTTCCAAACTGCATGCGTAGTAAGAATAGCCCAAAGGAGATTTTTCTGACGACAAAGACTACTGTAAGCACAGCAAGCTACACTCAGCTTCTTGTAATAACGTGAAACGGAAAAGAGCCTGAAGAAGAAAATAACACACGTACGTATTCTTTAAAATCGTGAGAAAAAATTAAAAAGTTTTCCATCCCTGCCCAGACCCCAGACACTGTTCTGGAGCAGGGGCCAGGACCCAGGCAACCCAGACGGGCTTCCGGTAAATGGTCTGAGCCCACTCAGGCCCACAGCCCGGCATCCTGCATCCACACTGGGCGCCAAATCCACGCCTCCAGCCCCCAGGCCTCAGGCTGCCCCGGGCCACGCAGACCACTCTGGCTTTTGGGGTCTCTTCACGTCTGCCCCCTGGGAGCCTCCTTTCCTTTTTCCCCACTCAGGTGCACTCTGCTACGCTGACCGGGGAACAGGGTCCTTGTGGGCCCACCGAGCACGCTGGGGAGCTGCCCCGAGGGGGCTCCTCGTCCTCTCCCACCACAGCCACCGCCCCCTCCGTGCCCCCTGCTCCTGTCTGCAGAGGGCCCCGACGGGTCGCCTCACCCCCTCCCCCATTGTTCCTCCCTGTCCACTCCACACACAATGCTAAACCAGAGCTCAAAAGACAGAGTTTTCAAAAATGTAAGTCAGACCGAGTTATTATTATTATTATTTTTTGGCTAAAATCTTCCATGGACAGATGACTAAGAAATTCTACGCTGAGGTATACACCCAAGAGAAATGAAAATATATACCTGCACAGAAGCTTGTACCTGAATGTTTATAAACAGCCAAGAGGCAGGACCGATCCACATGTCCAGCAACTTATGAATGTCAAACAAAATGCAGAACAGCCACGCAATGGGACAGTGTTCACCCACAGAAAGAAGAAAGTCCCGACGCACACCACAGCACGGAGAGCCTTGGAGACACCAGGCCGGGGACGGCCCCTCTCGAGGTGATGACAGGCTCTAACGTGGACTTCCAGGTGGGGAGCTCCAGAGAGGCAGCGGGCAGGAGCGGGGAGGGCGGAGAGCAGGGGCCCGGGCCGAGGGCGAGGGGCCGGGCCCCTCTCGAGGTGATGACTGACAGGCTCTAACGTGGACTGGTGTCCCTACCTGGCGACCACCGCGCATCTCTGCCAGGTGTTCGGAACACTCTTCCTGAGGCCGACGGCGCCTCTGGGAGCAAGCCCACACTCCTCCCGGCTGTGGCCGCCCGCCCCTCGCAGCCCCGGCCTGCCCTGGGGCCTCAGCCCGGACCCTCCACATGTCAGTCTCCTCCAGGGTCTCTGGAGCACGGAGCGCCTTGCACACGGCCCCTCTGCAGGGCCTGCACGCGCTGCCTGGAGTGCGCACCCGCTCCCCGCAGCTCCCGACAGGGCGGGCCTCGCACTCCTGGCCTGACTTTCTCTGAACCCCCAGGAGTCCTCTGCCAGGCCTGTCGTAGGAACTCAGAGTATGTGTGAGACACCTCGGCTGCGTCCTCTCACACGCGCTGCTCCTTGAGGAGACGCGCTGCATCGCACGCTGCGCGGGGTGCCGGGCTGCCGCTCCGTAAACACGGCGGCCTGCACGGGCCTTCTGTAGCAAGCCCACGGTCCGCAGCAGGTTACCGCTCAGAGGCCACAGACTCCCAGCAGACGGTCGCCGTGTCCCCTGCTCTCCCTGCGGCTCCCAAGCAGGAGCGGGGCAGCCTGCAGCCCCTGGCCCGGCCGTCCTTCAGGGCCCGCGGTCCCGACGGTGGGCCTAACCCATTTCACTTGTCTCCACTCAGGAGCAGTTTTCAAAGGGAGCTTTTTCTCGGCCAATGAAAGGTTACTTTTGCACTTAGTTTCTGGGTGAAACTAACAGTGTCTCAGTCACATCTGAACATGAAGCTCGTGAACATTGAACACTGAAGACTCGGTCTATTAAAGTTCCTGTTGGCTCTGCAATGTTAGCCCAGAAAACAGAATCTCCTCAAGGTTTACATAAATAAATGGAAAAAGAAAGAGGGAAACGAACAAGAAAAGCACTTTTTCGGCTGCTCTCCTTCCACCTCGTCTCAGAAGGCAGGCCTTCGAGCTCTCTTCACGGAGCACCAGCATCTAGAGCGTGCGGCTCACTGTGTCTGAGGTGACAAGACGCTCGGACAGGCGACACGCGCCCACACGTCCACACAAGCAACACTCCTTCTTCCGGATATTCAACATGAAATGAAGCCAAACTGGAATCTAAATGTTGCTAAGATTTCACTTCTTTATACAGTCTTAAAAAAGGGGTAATTACGGCTTCAGTCTTCAGTTCCCAAACGGAATGCATTCTATTTTTCTCCACTTCTTCAAGTGGGAGAAAATGGCCTGTCCATTCCGGTCGATGCTCCAAGGTCTCTCAGGCCCGACGCTTAGTTCAGTTCAGTCGCTCAGTCGCAGCGTCTGACTCTGCGACCCCACGGACCACAGCACGCCAGGCTTCCCTGTCCTTCACCAACTCCCAGAGCTTACTCACACCCATGTCCATTGAGTCGGTGATGCCATCCAGCCATCTCATCCTCTGTCATCCCCTTCTCCTCCCGCCTTCAATCTTTCCCAGCATCAGGGTCTCTCCCAGTGAGTCAGCTCTTTACATCAGGTGGCCAAAGTGTTGGAGTTTCAGCTTCAGCATCAGTCCTTCCAATGAATATTCAGAACTGATCTCCTTTAGGATGGACTGGTTGGATCTCCATGCAGTCCAAGGGACTCTCAAGAGTCTTCTCCAACACCACAGGTCAAAAGCATCAATTCTTAGGTGCTCAGCTTTCTCTATAGTCCACCTCTCACATCCATACATGACCACTGGAAAAACTATAGCTTTGACTAGAGACACCTTTGTTGGCAAAGTCATGTCTCAGCTTTTTAATATGCTGTCTAGGTTTATCATCACTTTTCTTCCAAGGAGCAAGCATCTTTTAATTTCAAGGCTTCAGTGACCATCTGCAGTGATCTTAGAGCCCAGAAGAATAGTCTGCCACTGTTTCCATTGTTTTCCCATCTATTTGCCATGAAGTGAGGGGACCAGATGCCATGATCGCAGTTTTCTGACTGTTGCGTTTTCAGGCAGCTTGTTCACTCTCCTCCTCTCTTTCATCAGAGACTCTCTAGTTCTTCTTCGCTTTCCGCCCTGAGTGTGGAGTCAGTTCTCTCAGCTCCTCCCGAAAGTCTCTGCGGTCAGCTCTCGGCTGCTCCCTCCACCCCTCCAGTGGGTCTACTGAACAGCCAGCCACTGGCCGCCGCCCATTTGTCACGCACTGTCCTCTGCCTTTTCTGACATGCTTCTCAAAGTAATCCCCACTGTACATCGAGCTCTGCTTCTTGGAGCCTTTTATCACATCCCTGCTCTCCTTTGCTGCCAGAGGTGGGCGCGGGCCGCGCAGTGTGGGACTGAGACCCTTCCCTGTGCTCAGGGGCTGCAGCGCCAGGGGAGACAGGGCCTGAGCGGGACGTCTCTCCCATGAGACGGGGAGACGGAAGACACGCCTGTATCCGTAACGGAAGAAGCGCGTACGTTAAATAATCAGAAGTAATTAAAATCTCCACTGAAAGTCTCTGAGAGGCAGAGTACAAACCCAAGCCATAACAGAAAGCTCTGCTTTCAGCAGCACCCGCCCCGCACCTCCTACCTCCTGCCTCAGAGCAGAGCCCACAGGGGGCAGGGGCCACACACCTCCTCCTCTGCCCGGCTTCCGCAGAGGGCTCGGGGCCAGGGGCGCAGAGCGGCGCGGCGGCTGGAGCCCCGCGGACAGTGCTGGGCGGGGGGCGGTTCGTGATCACACAGAGCGGGCTGCTCCAGGCGACGCCGTCGGCTCTCTCTGCCGTGGAGTCGGCCTGGGACCTGTAAGGGGTCCTAAAATCAAGAAGGACACAGCAGAAAGGGAACAGTCAGCACACAGACAACACCGCCCTGGGACCTGTGAGGGGTCCTGAAGGCAGGAAAGACACAGCAGAAAGGGAACAGTCAGCGCGCACACACAGACACACACACAGACACACACACACACACACATAGACACACATAGACACACACACACACACAGCGCCGCCCTGGGACCTGTGAGGGGTCCGGAAGTCAGGAAGGACACAGCAGAAAGGGAACAGTCAGCGCGCACACACAGACACACACACACAGACACACACACATAGACACACACACACAGACACACACACACAGACACACACACACACACACATAGACACACATAGACACACACACACACAGACACACACACATACAGACACACACACACGCCCAGCACCGCCCTGGCAGAGGGCAGAGCCTTGAGGAGGGCTCGCCCAGAGAATCTTCTCGCTCAGAATTTGTCTGTGGTTGGTCTGTTTTCTTAATTCTGAGCTCTTAAATCTTACAAAAGTGATTATGCTTTCAATCTGACATCTTCTGCCTAAGGAGTTATGTTTCAGGAAAAAGGAAAAAAAAAATTTTATTTGAGATACAAAAAAATTCCATTTAATCAACTAAGGCACATGTATCGACACACACGAGTGCGCTCGGACGCCTCCTGAGCGCCCCCAGGTCTCCACACCCACACACACGAGACAACACCAGGCCACTTACACCACCCGCAGCCCCAGGCAGGGGGCCCCGAGGGGCCGCGGCCGACACCAGGCGACCGTCTTCCTGGATCGCCCAGACCCCCTTGGGAGCACTCTGCGACCTCACCTAGCAGCGCGAGCGCTCTCTCTCCAGGGAGCCAGTGCCTGGCTGCCCACAGTCACAACTGCAGACAGGAGTGACCAAACAGAAGCTAACGGGATCCTGCGTGCAGCCCTGAGACAGACTGCCCATGGGCAAGCTGTGCAATTACGCTCGTTCACATGAAAACAAGATCTTTGTTTCTTAACAAAGACTTCAGAGCAGCCGTTGGCTCTGCACCCAAAAAGCCATCGCTTGTGACGTCACAGCTTGTTGCTGGGGTAACAGAGACCCAAAACTGATGCCCACAGAGACAGGGAAGCAATGGAAGTAATAAATGCTAAGAACCTGTTTTTTTCACCTACTTACAACCACCACAAACGCTTTAAGTACCTATAAGCTCATTTTCAAATAATCACATCATAGTAAGCTTGAAAGAATGATCAGATCATAAAGCTATCAATACGGTACCTCGATACAAGGGTAAAAATAGAGCAGTTCTGAACTGGTGTCTAAGAAACACACAAGCCGCTTCTCCAGGAGCAGCTAATAGCTCAGGAAAAAGGTGAGATTTCACATTCACTTTTTTTTTTTTAAGTGAAGGCAAATAATTCCTCAGACTTCCAAGATGTATAAGTCTCTAGGAAGCACTAACAAAATTAACCAGAAACAAAGGTATAAAAATTTACAATCATCAAAACTTCACATGAAATTCTGCTTAGTTAATAACATGCTTTGATTGCTGCAATTTCTTATGCTGGAGAAATGCCAAGGATTTTATTTTGTCAAATTACAGAATATGACTTTTATGATTTTGAAGTGCATAATTTTACTGACTGCTGGGATCGGAAGCAGAAACGCTCCGGGGCTCTGGAACCACCTGGGGCCAAGCTTAACCTCTTCCATCTCTCGTCCTCTAAGGGATAATGACGACTGTGAGCGCAAGGTCTTGCGAGACTGAATAGGACAGACCCGCGGAGCACTCGGGCTTCCCCGGCGGCTCACACAGTGAAGCGCCTGCCTGCAGTGCGGGAGACCCAGGTTCAATCCCTGGCTCGGGAAGATCCCCTGGAGAAGGGAATGGCAACCCACTCCAGTATTCTTGCCTGGAGAACTCCGTGGATTGAGGAGCCTGGTAGGCTACGGTCCATGGGGTCGCAAAGAGTTGGGCACGACTGAGCGACTTCACTTGGCTTTTGTTTTGCTTTGCTTTGTGGAACACTTACTATACCCAGAATAAAAGATAAACTCAGTGGAAACAAAAAAGTGAAAAAGAGCCCCGAAACGCACAGACCTAGGCTGGGCCCGCCTCTGCTCCTTCCAGCCTCGTGACCGCGGGCAGATGGCCGCGCTCTCGGCCTCAGTTTCCTCATCTATAAAGTGAGGCTGCCGCTCACACGCTGGAGGCCTCCTCTGGATCGAACAGGACACACCCACATCCACGCTCCTCACTCCAGGCCCCTGTGGCTCAGGGCAGCCACGTGCCCAGTTAAGAATCCACACGCGTCGAGGTCCCCCGGCTGCTGGAGGGAGCCAGTGAGGCACCGGCAGGAGGCTGGTGCCCAAGGGGAGCCTCAGTTCAGAGGCCTTCCCTCGTGGCATGCCGCCCGTCTCCTCAGAGGGCCTAGAATGCAGCCGTGATGGGAGAGTTCTAGCAGCTACTCTCGAAGTGGAAGCCACGCTCTGACCACTGGGACTTGAGCCATGCGCCAGCCCTGTCTTGGGGCCGTCCTGACTGAGAGGGAAAATGAAGACGCATCACCCCGGAGTCACTATTGCCGGGTGCACCATGCATGTGAGTGGACCAGGTCCTGATGTCACGCTGTTTGGCCCGAGCCCCGTGCCTGGTCCAGGGAAGGCTCAACACAGGGCAGCTGCTACGCCTCCTCCGCTCCCCCCCCAGGCCACGCTCTGAGCTCTGGGAGCCTCTCTGCTTCAGCGTCGTTCCGTGCGGGGACAACACGCCTGTCCCCACAGGCTAGCACCCTGTGCAAACGCACCGTTGTGGGGCCTGGCGTGTGTGCACGCGGCTGCAAGCAGCGCCCAGCAGCGGGCAGCACCGCGCCGGGAGGACAGCGTCAGGCGGCCCCAGCACAGGCGCAGGTGGCACTGCCCTCGCTGATGCTTCGCTGCCTGCGCCAGCTGCAGGGACGGGAGCAGAGCGGCCCTGGCCACACCCAGGGAAGGGCTCTGACCACAGTCACACCAGCTACGGCCGCAGTGGAAGCTCTGCGCCGTGTCACACATCACCCGCCGGGCTGCCGCTCGGACGGGCCGGACGCCAGGAAGACACAGCTGGGAAGAGACCACCAGCGCCACGGCCTCCCCTGTGGCCCGAGTGCTTCCGAAGCAGGACCGAGCCTCCTGCGCACCGGGGTCTGAACACTGTCCTCCAGAAAGAGGCACAGAAGAGGCCTGCTGAGCACTACAGAGACTGTAAGTCAAGGTGGGGCGGCTGTGACCTCTGACCTACCACACAGTCTGAGCCTGGACTCGCGGCCCCAGCTGCAGGGCTGCTGAGAAGTGAAAGCGGTCGTATTAAGCGGAGCCTGAGCACCCCTCCACTGACAGGACAGGCAGCCTCGGGTGGCTGCTGCACCCACGCCGACGGCGCACCTCGGGCCAAGCTCAGCACGGCGCACCTGTGGGCGGCCCAGTGCTTACCTGCCATGGTGCACAGACCAGCAACGTGCCCTGCGGAGGGAGGCAGCACGAGTGGGCTGCGATGGGCTGCAAGGTGGAGACGGAGGGGCCACTATGCCCAGCACGGGACGCACTGCAAAACGGCACACGGTCACTTCCTCCAGGACACGCGGTTCACCACCCGCCCAGCGCCACCTCCCCACCCAGCTGGGCGCTTCACGCAAGTTGGGCAGAGGAGGAGGACAGGAGGGGAGGTGCAACAGGAGGAAGCAGAATGCGTGGATGCAGTGGGCCTGAGAGCAGAGACCGGAAACAGCCATTTCATTAGGAAAAAACTCCGCAAACCCCAAGACAGAAAGTCATGTGAGCCCAGAGGCCTCCCTGAGACAGAAGCACCACTGCAAAAGCTCAGAGGCGCTCTGGCGCAGGACGGAGAGAGGCCAGAGGCCAGGGCACCGAGGGGCCAGGGGCCCACGTCCACGCAGCAGCACCCGGGGGCGGTGAAGCTCAGCTTCTCTGCTCCACCGAGACACACAATCACCACCTCAGCTGCAGCAGGCAATCATGTGAGTCCGAATTTATTTAAAAACTTGACCATAACAGCAACCTGGAGGTGTGAACAAAAGCGGTCAGGAAGACTTCTTGGGCAAAAGACGCATCTTACTGGGCTATACAAAAGGAATTTCTGCCTAGAAAGGAAAACAGGAAGTTTCCGAGAGTTGGCGTAGTCCAAGAATGGCAAGTACCTACTCGCGCTTTCTGTCTGAAACAGCGACTGTGGAGGATTCTTTCCTTTTGAAAGATCATGAAATAAGATTCGCTCTCAGACTCGCTCGCACAAGGAAGCGCGCTCCCGCCCTAGAGAAGCGGCCCTCCCCCCACCCCAGCTCTCGGCTCACCAAGACTGTGCAGACGGCATCTGCCCACCAAACGCCACTCCCTCCATGCGTCCACGTCTCAGCCTACCACAGTGCCCCAGCAGGCCGGAACAGCGACCTCAGCTCTCAGCTCACCAAGACTGTGCAGACGGCATCTGCCCACCAAATGCCACTCCCTCCATACGTCCACTGAGACATGGACGCGGAAGCCCCAGCCTACCACAGTGCCCCAAGCAGGCTGGAACAGCGACCCCAGCCTCCCCTCCCCTAGGGCTAGGACGCCATTCTCCTTGAGAACTCTTCTTAGCCTTAGATCCAACCTAAGGAGCAGGAAAGCATCGACTCAGACTAAGGCCTCGGCCCATCTACTCGCGGTCACACGGGGGCTGCAGGCCTTGGCCCTGAAGACAGGCAGGCAGCAGCCCCAGCAACGCCAGGAGCGCAGAGGCGGCGGCGCGAGCCCCGGCGCCCCTTGAACCGGGCGGGCGCCCCCTGAACCGGGCAGGCGCACTGTCCAAGCCGAGCCTCCTCTGATGGGACACGGAAACAGGCAACAGCGGCTCTCCGATTTCCGAGCAGTGCCCACGTTCTGATGTTGATTGGTTAATAAGATCCTTCCAATCAAATGAAAACAGTTTTTAACCCGAACACAGTCTGTGGCCAAAGCCTGTATCCCTCAGCCAACCAATCACCAAAACGCCCGATGATGAAGACTGTGGCACGAAGAGGCAGGTGGAGGGGTTAAGACAGCGGGAGTGAAGAGAGAATTCAGAAGAAGCCCCGAGAGTCAGACTCTTCCGCGTGAGCAGCAAAGTTTAAGCTGAAATATTAATTGTATCTTACAGCTTCAGGGTTCTGGCAAAGGTGCGCTGCTTGCTGGCTGGTACATGGCAAAGAAAGTGACTGCAGAAAGGGGCAGACAGATGAGAAAGGGGCAGGACGCCTGGGTACCTTCTCTGCACCTCACTCGCGACTTTCACATCTTGATGGATCTGAGGGCCATTAAAGTCATAAACAAAAACAACAACTCAAGTCCCTGAATGAACAGGCTTCAGTGCAAGACTCTTAAATTAAACCTGTCCCCATCTCCCCTTATACCCGCTGGGCCCCCCCACCTCCCCGCTCCCCAGGTGAGACTCAAGTCCCCGAATGAACAGGCTTCAGTGCAAGACTCTTAAATTAAAACCTGTCCCCATCGCCCCTTACACCCGCTGGGCGCCCCCTGCCTCCCTGCTCCCCAGGTGAGACTGCAGACGAGGACGGGGCTTAAGTTCAGTCCCGCTCAGAGACTGCTGGAAGCCAAAAGTGGCTGCAGACTGCACAGGACTGAAAGGGTGGAGAATGTATTCAGATCTGTCTGTGGGGAGAAGTTGGAATTAGCTTACGCTAATTCAGTTAGGAAAAGAAATTAATTTTAATTTAAAATTACTTACGATGTTAATCCCAAGAAATCTAAAAGCAATTTATTTCTCAGTTCACTTTTGTGAGGGTAATCGGATGCAGTCACTGCCCGTCTGTCTACAGCCAGAGTGAGGGGGCGGGTACCTTTTCAGGAAGGTCGACACGTAGGTGGAGGGAGCGGCCGTCTGCGGGGCCTCGCTCCCCTTGGCTGCGTCCCTCCAGGGCTGCCGGGGCTGGGAGCCACTGCACACCAGGTTAGCAGCCGACTCTCTGCGGAGGCAACAGGCAGGGCTGCGCTGAGGCCGCTGCCTCGCCGCGCCGCGGAGCTGGAGAGGGGCACGCGGGACGCCCTCCCAGGGCCTGTCCGCAGACTCCCCTGCTCCCCGCGCAGATGGAGGGCCGGCTCAGCATCTCTGTCTGCCCGTTCACCCACTTCAGGGCCAGCCCGCCTCACTGGGGACCCAGGCCTCGCTCCCGGGGTCTGGAGCCTCTTGAAGGAGCGGTCGCCTCGCTCCTCGTTTAGGAAGGCTGGCGAGTCAGCCGAGGGCAGGTCACTCCACGCAGGCGGGGCGGGAGCGGGGATGGACAGTACGAGCACCCAGGAGCAGCAGCCCCTCGGCTCACAGCGGGGTGCACCCCAGGAGAGGCTCACCCCCAGCTGGCAACTGGGGGCCTCTGCCCCCCCAGGTCCCCCAGCAGCCCCCCCAAGGAGGGGACTGTGGGCAAGTGGAGGCCGCTCCAGCAGGCCCCGGAGGACCAGGCCTCCGCACCACCAGCAGGCTGCAGGCGGCGCCTGGGCCGCAGGGGGGGGGGGCAGGATCGAGCCTTGAGGAGCCGGCTCCAGCTCTGAGACGCGGCGTAGGTCACAGTTCCCACACTCATCTTAATTAACGTGGACGTACAAACTAGAAGTTGCTCGACTCCGTTCCCTAACAAGGTCTCTAATGCTGCCCACGGGGCGGGCCCTGTGTGAGACCCGCGTGGACACTGAGCCCCCTTCACAGAGCCTGCTGTGCACAAACGCAAGCCCGGGGATCCCGTGCTGGACTGAGGACCTGAGGGGGTGGGGCTGGGGCTCCCGACAGGGGGCGGGCACGACGCTACCTGTTCTCCTTCTCTTCAAGGTCGCTAGCGCTGCCCGGCCTCCGCAGCCCCAGTGAACTCAAGGAGCTTCTGGTTTCTCTCTCCTGTAAAGTCAAAGCAAGTGAAGCACAGAGAAGGCCCGCCCTGACCCACTGGGGCAGCGAAGCAGAGCTTCACACCCGCGTGAGTTACTTCCAGACCCAACACCGACTCCTGCTCGAGCGGTATTAACAAAGGCTTATTCCCAGCTCTCCTCCGTTAGACGCCAACATGTAGGGAGGGAATTCTCTTGGGAAAAGCCGGGATGACCAAAAACGGAACAGCAGCAGTCCCACCAAAAGGGGACCTCTGAGAAGCTAGAGACAAGCTGTGCTCTGACGTTCTCCGCCTTGAAAGGCAGCCACAGGCTCAGCAGGCGTGCTGACACCCTGGCCCGAGCGTCTCTGGAAACACAGGGCCGAGTGAGGGGGCTGCGTTTGAAGGAGACCCGGCCACTCAGGCAAGCCGCCAGCACGCCCCGTGGAACCCGGACCATCTCAGGATCGGAACCCGTGGCTCCCGGTGAGCAGTGGGTGAGGGCTCAGCCCCCGGGACAGCCGCCAGTCAGGGAGGCGCACGCAGAAGCTTGCTTTCTAAGTGCTCAGATGCCCGAGCTTCACTAGGCTCGAAAGCCCAGCTAAGGAACTCTGCTTCCGTACACCAAGAGGAGGGGCCACTGCTGCTGGGTCAGAGCACGCTTTAGGCCAAATCCGAGCCTGCACGCTCGCACACTCCTGCCCTCAGGGAGGACGGAGGGGAAGGATGAGCAGAAGGCCAAATCCGAGCCTGCACGCTCCTGCCCTCAGGGAGGATGGAGGGGAAGGATGAGCAGAAGGCAGGCCAAAAGGAAAAGGGTTTTTCTTTCTTGGACAACCAAGTCATCGCAAGCAAACAGCTACCTGATGACCAACACGCCTGCCTCCTTTTAAAGGCTCCGTGCTTCCAGAGCCAGACCAGGCACTAGACACTGTCTGTCCGTCCCCGAGGCTGAGCTGTCGCCGAGAGACACCGCACCTTTTCTCTGCTGTCCATCAGGGTGGAGATGCGGGGGCTGGAGGCCGAGCGGTGGACAGACGCGCCCCGGTCCCGCAGGGCCTCCCTGGCCCCGGCGGCCTCGCTCAGCACATTCTGGCTGCCGGTCTTCCTGAGGCCCAGCCTCCACGAGCACGGAGACTCCTCCCTGGTCTCTTCCGGCTTGCTGAAGAGGCTGGAGGGCTACGAGGGAAGGGGCACCGGAGGTGAGGTCCCGACGGCTCCTCCCACCCCTGGCCGAGCGGCGAGGGCAACGTGAGGAGAGCAGGGGGCCCAGAGCAGGCCAGGCGCCACGGGCACCCCCCAGCAGCCCTCAGCCCTCGCAGGGTGCCCACCCAACAGAGAACCCACCAGCAGGGGAGTGCTGGCACGGGGCCGGGGGACAGCAGCCCGCCCCCTCCACGCGCCCCCCCCCGCCCACCTGCGAGCCTGGCCGAGAGCTGACCCTCTTGCGACACACGGACCCTGAGGAACACAGCCGGGCCACGGCCCTGTCACGCGGCTGCGGTGAGCTGGCTTAGGGCGGCCCTGACATAGACTGCAGGCCTCTCCCCCCAAACCCTAGCTGCTTATTTCAAGAGAGCAGCCTCTCTGACACAGGCGGCATTTCAGATTTCAAGAAGCAACAAAATCAAAAAGAAAAAAATGGTAGAAGTTATACGGTTGCCAGGTTTTAAATTCTGCCAGGAGAACAGCTTTCAAAAATGAATCACCATTTTCATTACCATCATTTCATTAAAAAGTAATGTTAACGTTGGAAAAGAAAGGCTCATGGAAAGCTTACACTGTCCTTAAGCATCTCATCTCCACACACCACACAACACATCACAGACCGGAGTCAGCCGAAGCCAGACTGAGGCACGGCCGGCCTGGGTACCACCAGCCGCCGCCTCCCTGGCCACGGGGGCCCTGCCGGAGCACCGCCCTCGCTCCAGAACCAGGCCAGCTCTGCTGCTGGCACAGCGGGAATGCAGCACAAGCCTCACGCCGTGCTGAGATCTGCTCTTCCGTGCACCCCCTCTCCTAGGGGCTCTGCAGAAGCACCCTGTGGGCTCTGTAAGAGCCGTCCAAACGCCCCCCAGCATCTTCTGAGCAAAGTGGCATGGGTGTGTGTTGGTGGCTTTCCTAACCCAGTCCTTTTCCTCCTAAAGAGCGGCTGATCTGGTCACACTCCTCACGACGGAGTGAGGACCACGTCCTGCTGGTGCCGCCCGACAGGCTCACAGCAGCGCCCGGGGAACGTGGAGCGGCTGAGCCTCTGCCTCCTGGTCCCCACGAGGACACCGGAGGCCCACTGCGCACGCGGGCAGCGCCGAGGGGCCAGCAAGTGAGGGAGCGCCTGCAGAAGCACCTCAGCCGCAGCGCGTGCGGCTCCCCCACGGCGAGCCTCCAGCGGACGAGGTTGGGAGGCTGCCGGCCCTCAGCCCCGCGAGCTCTGCCCTCCTGCCAGCAGCCGCACAGACCTCACTCATGGGGGGAGAGTGAAGACACGCGTGTCCGTCGCAGTGCCCAGGCTGCGCCCTGGCCGGCCTCTGCCCAGCCCGACCGTGACCCGTGTGCCCCAACTGCAGACTCGGGGACGACAGGCCGCGGCAGCACTCCCCTGGTCCCAGGCTGCTGGCGCTGGAGCCTGGCCACCCGCACGCGGCGGCCACAAGTCCTTTAAAACACACTGTGGGCAAGTCAGGAACGCCCTGCTTGTGTCCACCCCCCAGACCCACGTCCTGACGCCCGGACACCCAGGTGACAGCGTCTGGAGACCAGGGGGTCGTCTGAGCGCCAGGAGGAGAGCCCTCACCGTGGACGGAACCTGCCAGCCTCCGGCCGGTGGGACACAGGCCTCGATGTGCAAGCCACCCTGCCTCTGCCCCGTCACGGCAGCCTGAGCATGCCGTGGCGGGGGCGTGTGGAGGCGCAGCACGTGATGTGATGAGCACTCGGCCACGGCAGAGCCACGAGAGGGGTGGACCAGGGCCCCGTGGCAACACCGACAGACTGGGAGATGGTCAGCCTGCGTGCAGTCAGAGAGACACGTATCCCAACACCACTTGTGAGTGGAATCGGAACAAAAAAACGATTTTACGAAACAGACTCACAGAAAATAGACTCATGATTACCACAGGAGAAGGGGGCGAGGGATGAACGGAGAATGTGGGATTACCGTATAAACTCACGGTCACCGCAGGAGAAGGGGGCGAGGGATGAACGGAGAATCTGGGATTAACGTATAAACTCACGGTCACCGCAGGAGAAGGGGGCGAGGGATGAACGGAGAATTGGGATTAACATAGATACACTATTACGCATAAACCTGGAGAGGGGCATGGCAACCCGGTCCAGGGTTCTTGCCTGGGAATCCCATGGACAGAGGAGCCTGGCAGGCTGCAGTCAGACTCAAGTCAGCAACTGAACAACGAAAGCATATAAAACAACAAGGACCTGCTGTGTAACACTGGCGCCTGCTGCTCAATACTTTGTAACGATCTATAACGGAAAAAATCTGGAAAAAATATACGCAACGTGTAACAGTCACCTTGCTGCACAGCTGAAACGCAGCTGTGAGTCAGCTGGACTCAAGCAAGAAGGCAGGCGCGAGTGCGTCTCTAAGGCCTTTATGCCTGCCTGCTACCGCAACGGGGGCACGCCCAGCTTAACCGCACACTCACTCTCCTGGCTGAAGAGGCGGGGACGGCGCTCTGCGGAGCTGCGGGGGTCCGCTCCGCGACGCTGCTCCTGCAGTCAGAGCTGGGACGGCTGGGGACGGCGCCCGGCCCGCCATCTGGGGTGAAAGACAGAAGCAGCAGGTGCGTTAGGAAGCCCTTACGGGAGAGTCTGTACTGTTCTGACACAAAAGATTTACCCATCGTCACACAGACCACCAGGGCCAAGGAAGGCTTAGACTCCAACCACGATGAAAGCTCCGGCAACCCCTGCCTCTTACGAGAAAACAGGCGCAAGTGAGATTCTGTCTTGACAACAACTCCCACATGAACGCCGGACAGCCTTCTCCTCACTACAGGTCACACATACCGTTCATCAGTAAGTGCAGGTAGAGCCCGCTCTGGGGGCTGGGCAGAAAAAGCCAGAGAAAGTACGAGACGGACCTTGCTTCCTCGGCAATTAGAAAAAGGAAAGGTGAGACGCAGAACAATCACGGTGACAACACGAGGTCCCACGCGCCCAGTGCCGAGCGTGGCGGGCCCAGAGAGGAGCCGCCCTCCGAGGGCGGGAATGCGGGGAGGCTGCAGGGCGGGGCGGGGCCGTGGCAGGGGCGGGGCCGTGGCAGGGGGCGGGGCAGGGGCGGGGCGTGGCCGTGGCAGGGGCGGGGCGGGGCCGCCCACAGGGGAAGAGCGCTCCTGGGGGCGTGGTGGTGACGCAAGATGGAGGCTCCCTTCTGGGGTGTCGGCAGAAACCCGTCTGCTTGTGCCCAGGGCTGCTGCGCCTCTGGCCCCTGGACTCCCAAGGCCCAGCCCCACGACCCCGCGAGGCAGTCTTCCTGGGCAGAGACGTCCAGACTGTCCTGAGTATTCACAGTGACCACATGAGCTGTCCCAGGGCCGACCCAGTGAGCCTATACCCTGCGTGTGCCCTCCGCCCCCCACACACTGACCCCAGGCCTGACCCGTGACCTTCTGTGGCCCCTGGGGCTGGGCATGCCCCCCCACCCCCACACTGACTCCAGGATTGACCTGTGACCTTCTGTGGCCCCTGGCCTGGGTGTGCCCCCACCCCAACACTGACCCCAGGCCAGTCTTGGACAAGGGCAGTACTCCCCTGAAATGGCAGAAATCAGGTCAGTAAAGGAGACCCCTCACAGAGCGGGTGCCAGGGACAGGCAGGCTCCGGGGGGATGCACACTTGACTCTCAGCCAAGGCGGGCCCGCCCCCTCACTGAAAACCCTGCATCTTCTCGGGATGCCTCTGGAGAGGAACATGTGGTGACCGCAGGCCCCGGCCTGTGCAGTCTGAGCTCACCACGAGCCCCGTTATCCAGCAGGGCCACTGCCACAGGCAGACCCACCCAGCAAAACCCAGATCTGCCAGGCGTCCCCTGCCCGCGAGTGGAGACCCCGGGCTAACCCAGAGCCTGGCGTCCCCTGGCCGCGAGTGGAGACCCCGGGCTAACCCAGAGCCTGGCGTCCCCTGACCACGAGTGGAGACCCCCGGCTACCCCAGAGCCTGGCGTCCCCTGACCACCAGTGGAGACCCTGGGCTAACCCGGAGCCCAGAGTCTGCCTGCCCACAAGTGGAGACCCCAGGCTAACCCAGAGCCTGGTGGTCCGACCGAGCTCAGCACCCCACTCTCACTGCACAGGAAACGGAAGACCCTTAACACGACGCGCACCATTAAGAGTCAGCAAGGTAACCAGGACTGCGCTCCTCCTTCCATCCCCCCAGCAACTGAAGGGGCTTCACATGATGAGAAGGGAGAAGAAAGCGATCTGGGGCCCCTGTTTGGGAATCAGCCCCCCCGGGCCGGCTCCACCTGCCTTCTGACGCGCGGCGGCCCCCCGCGCTCTGCGGACTGACAGCCTCAGGGTCCCCCGCCTCCTTCTCGGCCTCTGACTCCGAGGCCTCGTCCTCCCCCTCGTCCTCCTCGGAGCTGGAGCTGCTGGACTCTTTGCTCTCCTCCTCTGCTCGCTGGGACTTGGGCGTCTCCTCCTCACAGAGCATCTTCTCTTTGCTAAAGTAGAGACGACAATCTGAGTAACTCAGAGAGGAGAAACCGCTTCCTGAGCTCGCTGTGGAGCTGGTAGAGGGGACAAGCCTAGGAACCTCCGTGTCGAAGTGGTAACAGGAACGCACACTCGCCCCCTCGGGTCCGTCCGGTGTCTGACCTGAGAGCGTGGCGTAATCTGCACTCAGGAAAACGGGGCTACATCTCCTCGCGAACGAGGGGCACAGTTCTAGCAAGTCATTTAACAGACGTTTCCTGACACACACACAGGGTCTCCATTGCTTCACAAAGTGAGCACACGCTCCCCACTCACAGGCCCCCACGGCCGTGCCATCCACCTCCTCACCCGTCGAACATCCCCCCTCGCTTAAAGACCATCTGGCTACAATCAGACACCAGTCTCTTCACCGTATGGACTCTCAAGCCAAGTCTCACACGCAGACCATCTTACTTCTTGAAGAGTCTACCGTGCAGCTCGCTGTTCAGGTCTGATTCGATGAGCTTATCCCGTGTCTCTTTTTCACTTCGAAGCTGGAAATCAAGAAAAGAGGAAAGGAAAGACACTGACTACGGGGAAGGAGTCAGCAGTGACGAGAACGCCAGCGGCCCCACCGCTGCACCAGCCCCAGAGGGGAGGTGGGGGCGGGCAGGGGACACAGCAGGGGGTCTGCTCGGAAGAAGCCGGCAGAGGAAAGCCCTCAGCCAGTGAGGAGAGGAAGCCATGGCGCCAGAGCTTCGGCGACACCCGCCTCCTGAACATCCGAGCCTCATCGCCCCCAAACCTCACTCCGAAGGGCGAAGCGCCAGAAGCGCCTATGAGAGAACGCTCTATGATCCCTAAGCTGAATTAAGTTGGCAAGCCTTCTACAGAGAAACCGGTGCCAAATGGGAAATCAGCCCTTAGGAAAACCTGTCCAGCACTTAGACACACACTCCAGACAACATGCATTTATATCCCGGGACCCCAAAGTTATGCGGAGGCAAAGGCAGGCACCACTGCCAGTGGTGGGAGACGTGACTTGGTGAAGATCCTACTCGTGCTCAGAGAGGAAGCACACCGGGTCAAACATGCACGGGGGCTCTCTGCGTGTTCCCGCAACTCCCACATGAGCCCAGAACTACTTCAGGAAAAGCATCCATAAAACGAGGAACACGTAGCCGTGAAAAGCGCACTCTGGTGTCGGCAAGGCTGCGACAGCTCAGGGACGGCGCCCACGGGACCCGGTGCGTCTGCACTCTGGGGCCGCGCTCCCCAGCGAGGCCTCTCCCGCCCCAGCCTGAGCCCCTCGCTCTCCCCTCAGAATGGCTCTGCACGCCCTTCTGAACCCGCCCTTCTGAACCCCCAAGCCGAGGCCCGCAGAGGGGAGCTCAGGAAAGTGAGGGCGTGACCTTCTCCCGCCCCAAGGGGAGCCGCTCGAGCCCCGCCCTCCCCACCGACAGCCCTCCTGCAGTGGAGCGGGACTCACTCCCTGCTCGCCCCCACACTGCGCCTGGACGTGGGCACACGCCTCCGTGGTCCTCCTGAGAGGCGCTGCGCCACGGGCCCAGGAGCAAACCCTCACACACTCAGGAGAGCAGCAAGGGAGCGACTGTGGATATCCGATGGACCTGGGCTAGGGATGAATCACTGACCAAGCGCCGGCCCAGGCCACATCTCTGAGCTTCGTGGGTTTGCTTGCTTTCTAAGGAAGAAACATATTCCTCCCTGTAGTCAACCCCCTTTAAATACAGAAGTCCCTTCAGTCAATAAGGAAGTCACGAGACATCCTGAACTCGGTACTCCCTGTTTGGAAAGCACTGACTCCCACACCCCACCCTCACTGCCTAGAGCTCCAGGCAGCCAGAGCCGCCCTCGCCGCGTTTACCTGCCAGCTGCCCTCAGGTGCTACGAGACACCCAGCGAGCTTCAGCAGCAAGGGCTTCTGGGATGTTCCCTCTAACGGACTGTGGACAGTTCCTGGAGGAACAGTGGCCACTGCCGGGACGCGGACAGACAGACCGCATGGCCGCCACGCAGACTCACCACGCCCTGCCTCTTCTGCAGCGCCTCCAGATGCTCCCCCAGGCCCTCGTCGGCCACGTCGAACGGCGTCTGGCCCTGGCAAGGAGACGACGCCGCGGTCACGCGCCTCTACCCAGAGACCAGCTGGCGCTCGCCTGAGGCCTCTGACCCTCTGACCTGCCTCCCTGACTCGCCGACTTAGCGCCAGGATGAGGCCCTCCTCTATCAGAGAGGGGACATAAGAAACAGAGGACCCCCCAGACACAGGGCTTTGCATTCTGTGAAACAGTGAGCAGGAAATCCTCACCTCGTTTCTAGTGTTTATTGTCTCTCGGCAAATGATCAATTGAAATCTCTGCTTGTATCTCTTCCAAAAAGCTCACAGTCGCTACAATAAACTCAGCAAGGGGCTCTCAGAGGCCTTGGAAGGAGGCCCAGGTGTGGGCACTAAGGACGAGTCACAGGAAGCAGCCCATTAAGTGAGACCCTCAGGCCAAAGCGCAGCGAGGGGCCCTGGCCCACAGACCGAGGGTGAGCAGGTGGGGCGGGGCAGACCGGAGCGTCCCCTGAGTAAGCAGCCAGGCCCCCAGACCCACAGTCAGCAGGTGGGAGGGAGCTGCAGGGCCTCTGACCTGCCTGAAGCGGGGCTGGACAACACCGCTTTCGGCCGAACGCGAGGGTGCAGCCAGCGCCACGGCTTTTAACAAATGGATGTGAGCGGGGCTCAGCTACTAGGTTTCTGAATGAAAAGCTGACGCACTTCACACTTCTCCCCGGACAGCGGTCTCGGGCTTCCCCACTGCTCACTTCTGCTGAGGTGAGACCGTTTCCTTCTTCCACTTTCTGTTTCAGGGGCTTCGATGGAAACGGTCAGCAGGTGGGCCTCCTACCGCCAGGCGAGCGTGCGAGCGTGCGAGCGTGCGTGTCAGGGGGAGGGGGGGGCGGGGGCAGGGCTCCAGCTGCTGCTGGTGCCTGCTCCGGATGGCAGGCCTGGCCCCTGGGCCGGCCTTCTCGCCTCGTGCTCCAGGACGCCGCTGGGGGCCAGCCCACTCACCAGCTTGTTCCTGACATCCATGTCGCAGAGGGCCTCTGCCAGGATGGAGCAGGCCTCCTTCACACCCCAGTGCGCAGCCGCATGCAGAGGGGTCCAGCCATCGTGATCCTGGACGTTGAGCTCATAGCCAGCCTGAATCAAAAGTCTGAGGAGAACACGGACAAGACGTTCAGGTCCTCTGCATCGGGGTTCCCTGCCCAGCGCACAGCCATCTGTCTGATGCTGCAGAACCCGGCCCCGAGCCCCAGCCCCAGCTGCCGAGCCCAGGTCTGCTTTCTCAGGCATCAGCGCAGCCACCAGAAGTGAGTCCCCCCTGACCGAGGCCACACTGGGGTGCAGCCACGTCACCCCCAGCACAGAGATCACCCAGAGCCCCGTCCGGGGCCCGGCCCACGGCCCCACCAGGAGGGCTCCGGCCCTCGTCCTCTCCCTCCTCCCGCGCCCACTCTCCAGGCGGTCTGCCGCCTCCCACCACAGGAGTGTCTGCGGGGGCTCCCGCCGAGGCGCCGAGGCTCCGAGGCGGCGGGCATGTGGAGGCTGGCATGACCCCCGGCTGACAGAGGCAGCACCGTGCGGGCCTCCAGAGAAGCAAACAAGGGAACCCCGCCCTGAAGACAGGAGCACCGACCCCACCACACGGACCAGGAGCCTCGTCCCGGGACACGGGCAGTGAGGACACCTGCTGGCAGACGCACACGGAGCTGCCAGCAGCCGGTGCCGCGCCCGCCCGGCCCTGAGGCTCCACAAAGCAGGGCAGGGACGGGGAGGTGGAGGAGTCCAGACCCCTCCTGCATGGGCGACCGCCCTACCCCAGCGAGTACAGCTCCCCTGAAACCTACACCACCAGCCTAATGAGGCCACAGAGGACACGGGGATGCACGTCTGTCTGTACTGCAGCGGGGCGGGGGGTGGGTGGTGCGGGGGAGCCGGAGATGAACCGCCAAGCAGCAGGAGACCCTCCAGGCCCTCCAGGCTGTGCTCCCCGCGGAGCGCCAGGAGAGGCCTGGGAGGAGGGTGGGGACGACCCAGCAGGTAGAGGAGAAGGGACGGCGGGGAGGGCGGGGAGGGGGAGGGGGAGGGGGCGGGAAGGGGGAGGGGGAGGGGCGGGGAGGGGGAGGGGCGGGGACGGGGGAGGGGGAGGGGGCGGGGAGGGGGAGGGGGCGGGGACGGGGGAGGGGGAGGGGAGGACAGGGCACCGTGCGTCCCGGGCGCCGTGCGTCCCGGCCGCCGTGCGGACCCACCTGAGGACCTCGGAGTAGCCCTTGGCCGCAGCCACGTGCAGGGCAGTGGCCCCCGAGCGCGCCTGCCTCACGTCGGCGATCCTGCCGCTGTTGAGCCACTGGCGGGCGTCCTGCAGCATCTGCCGTTCCTCCTGCTGCCGCGCCTGCTCGAGGTCCAGCCCTGCGGAGGCACGCCAGACAGCCGCTCAGCCCGCGGGGCTGGGTGCTCAGCCAACTCACTCTGCATCAGAAGAGGCGTTCACGGCCGCCGGCAGCCCCCCAGGGAGAGGCCACTAGGCTCACACAGACGGCAGGTCCACCGAGGCCTGCAGGCGCTCTGGCCCTAAGAACCTGAAGTCCGGCGGGCTGCCCCTCTGCAGCACCTGCAGCAGTACAGTCACAGCCTTCTCACACGGTGACCCGTGTGTTTCCCCACAGCCTCCGGCGCAAATGCAACCGCTGTCACTACCCCCACTGAACGCAGGAGGGAATAAACGCGCGGAGGTCGGGCGGTCACTCGGGGCCGCAGAATGGTCACCCCTAAGGCCGTCTGCTCCTCCTGTCCCCTGCTACACCTAGGACTGGGGTCAACAGGCTTAGCGTCAGGCATCGTATACGCTGATAGACTAGCTCCCTCTGAAGTCCGTCTCCCTGAGTAGAGAAGCATGCCAAGTGAAGCTCTGTGGCCCAGAGCTGAGGAGCAGCTGAGCACAGAGGCACTTCCGAGGGGTTCCATCTCCCGTCAGAACATCACGGACAAGATGCTAAGTGTCAGTATTCTTGGCTCTGCAGGCACTTGGCTGTCTCAGCGCCTCAGCTCTGCTGCTGGAGCAAAGGCGGCCTTGGGTGGTGTGAGCGCAGGCCCGCCCGGCCAGTAGGGATCGCGTCTGGAAGGTCACAGCAGAGAGACCCCCAGGGTGGACTGCAGACTGTGGGTGCAGGGGCTCCCAGAAGGACGGCACATCCCCGCACCTTGGGCCCACACAGCTCTGCGGCACTTCCAGCAGGGAGACCTGTCCTCCCTGCCATGTAGGCCCAGGGTTACTTGCAACTTTTTAATTTAAAAGAACCCAAAGACCTCCAGTCGGAGAATCCTGACCGGCTCTCTGAAGGGGATTCTTCTGAAAATATAAAGTATTTTCAGAGTTTCTTCTTCTCATTAGCTTCCTCACTGTAACAAACTACCAGAAATCTCACAGTCAGGATGGTCAGAGATCACTTCAGAGGTCGCAACAAAGGTCCCACCAGCACCACGTTCAGCTCTGCTCAAGAGGAAAGGCGCAAAGTCAGAGAGAGGACTGTCCAGGGCTCAGAGGTACACGGGCCGCCTCCTCTGCGGTCTGCACACATGGGAGCTGTCACATGCCCCTCCTTAGCCTGCCCTGCAGCGTCACAGCGCGCACCGGCCGCCTGTGCACCGCGGCGCACGGCCCAGGGCTGCAGGGGCGGGCCGACTGCACGCCTCTGGAGTCTGGCCCGGGCGATCCGCGCGCGAGGACTAGCAGGCACGTGCCGTGAGCAGCGGCGGCCGGCGTGAGCAGACGGTGTCTCACGGTGGCGCCCAGGCCCCTCCTGCCATGTGGCCCTCGGCTCACCTTGCTTCTTCACCTGCTCCAGAAGAAGGTCCTTCATGGCAGGCTCTTCCGCAAGGTCAGAGGGGACTTCGCCTTCGTTGTTGACGATGCCCACGCAGGCTCCATGGTTAATGAAATACCTACGCAGACAAGAGCAGAGTCAGCACCCTCCCCAGGCTGTTGCCGGCGGCACTCCCGAGCCTGGGGCTCCGTGCAGAGCGTGGCCTCCGTCTGGAGCTTTCGTGTGGCCCCAGATAAGGCACTCCACTAGCCTTCAGCACTCGGGATCAAAGCGTCTCTGTTCCTTGGTGAGAAAGACACCTCCAAGAGCGATTTCTCACACTCGTTTCTGAAGCCCATTCTCTCACTCTCATGGGCAGCAAGGCACTTTGGAAACACCGCAAGGGGGACACGCCGCCTTAAAGCTCACCCCAGGCTGCGTCCAAACCCAGGCTTCCAGGAGGGCTCAGGACACTGCTGATACTGAGAATGGGGTCCCCAGAAGAGAGGGAAAGGAGTGATTCCCACAGGAACGCCCCCCATTTCCATTAAGAGCACACTAAGTGGAGCCAGGGCATAAAAACAGAATAAAGGACAAATCAGGACTTTCATGAACCTGCCTGGGTCACGTGTCCACAGAACTCTCCCTTTAACCAGCCACCTCCATGAAATCTACACTCTAAGACGCGACTAAATGACTGGAAAAACATTAGATTCTATATTGAAAACCAACAGTGTTCGATCCTAAAGAAGAGGGGCCTGGTAACTTTAACACCTGACGTGGAATCCTCTCTGGTTTTCAAAGCACTTCCACGTACAATTAACAATGAGTCTTAAACAACTTTAGGAAGTAGGCTACATGGGTACTATTAGAGGCAAAAGACGGAGGTTACGCCCCATCTGCTGACTTCAGCTCCAGGTCATCTTGGCACTACGTCAAGTTACTCTGGGGCCAGTGAGAACCCCAACAGTGCCAGAGTTCTCCAAAATACACAAGTCTTTAAAGGAGAAAGAAAAGCTACTTAAATCAGACTTCAACCAGCCAGCAACGCAGCAAGCAGGCACAGGTCCCCTTCTGCATTTACAGGGCACACATTTTAGGCACACTGAGGCTCCCCTTGGGGCTCAGTGGTAAAGAACCCACCTGCCAAGGCAGGAGATGCGGGTTTGATCCCTGGATCAGGAGGATCCCAGGGGAAGAGAATGGCAGCCCACTCCAGAACTTTCCACTCAGCCTGGAAGATCCCGGGAGCAGAGGAGCCTGGGGGGCTACAGTCCACGGGGTCGAAAAGAGTCAGACACGGCTGAATGACCAAACAGAGCAACATTTCAAAGACCCTGCAGAAGATTTTAAGAGGTAACATGTGGCCACTGCACTCAGGAGCGGGCAGAGGGGAGCCTGCAGCTACTGGGTTTAGGGCACGTTTTTCGAGGGCACTGCTCCCTCACCGCTCAGCACCTCATCTAAACGGAGCGCCCCCAAAGGTGTCTGCCTTTCAGGTGGGCTGCACACACACGGACTCATCTGACTTTGAGCCGTCTCCACCCTCCCTCACAGACTCAGAGGACAGACGCTCAGCTGAGGCTAGCCGCTCCCTCGGCTCTCCTTAACTGCACTAAAGCCGCCTGCTGCCTTCACGCCCACGCTGCTTCACCTCCCAACCCTGAGACCCCAAAACGCAAAGACTACAGAGTGAGCGCAGGATACACGCTCCTGGACTGAGCCGCACCCTCTCTCACCCTGAACCCGCACTCCCCCAGCGTGAGCCCCACACACACACACATCCAGACTGAGCTGCACCCTCTCTGTCACCCGGAACCCCACATTATCCCCAAACACAACAGCTCACTTGCCTCCCACAGTTCGACAGTCCCTCCAACTGATGAAACACCCTCCCCTCCCCCCTTTCCTGCTATTACTAGAAAACTTCCGTGTCTTTCGAAGCCCCTTTGAGTGGCCTCTGCGTGTTCTGACAACTGAACCCTCCCTCTTCTTCCTTGGACTCCGCCTCCGGCACTGAGTCTGGGCCCCAGTGACACACAGGGATGTCGACGCCGCCCCCCAGCTGACTGCAGCTCCAGATAACAGCTGTGTCCTCACGGGCATCACCGCTGTGACGTCCGACGTGCGCTCTCTCTTAGCAACCCACAAACACTGCGTGAAATAAACCCAGTGTGGAGCCGCTCCACTCTGACACCTTCTCCATTCTTTACTGGGCCAGCGGCCATGTCCCTCGGGCATAAAGGCCCTGCTTTTCCCTTTCCTGAGAAGTTCTCGGACTCTGATGGAGACGACTCCCGTCCAGAAATGACCTGGGTCTCCCCGAATCAGAGGGATGCGTGCCAAGTGAGACACTGCCCCAGGCCATCCTTACCCTGGGGGAGGGCTGGTGGAGGTGGAGCCTCTCCAGGTTCACACTGTTACCTGAACAAGTATCAGCCCATGGAGTCTTCTTTCTGTTCTGACCACACTGTGCGGCATGAGGGATCTTTATTCCCCCACCAGGGACAGAACCCACGCCCTGTGCAGTGATAGTGCAGAACCTTAACCGCTGGACCGCAGGGAAGTGCCTATGAAGTAATATTCACTGTAATCCTGAGGATCCTTACAGTTGCCCTGAGGCTCAGAAATACCTCTTAGCTCAGTAAACATGTCCTTCAGAAAATAAAGCCGCTCTTGGGGATCCCCAGAGGCCCAGTCATTAGGACGCAGAGCTCTCACAGCCGTGGCCCAGGCTCCGTCCCTGGTCAGGGACTCAGGCCCCACAAGCCACGCACAGCTCGGCCAGGGAAGAAGAAGGAGAAAGAAAGTGAAGCCTCCGTGTCCCTCTCACGTCACCACCAACGTGAGGCCTTTCTGCTACTATCCTCAGGGGCGAACAAAGAAAACGAGATGTGCTCAAAAACTCAGACTAAATTAGCCCCATTAATGTAAACAATAAGACCTAACTAGATGCTGTCGTTTGGGCCAATCTGCCGCTTCTAAGTTAGACACTTAGTGGTAACAGGAAGGTGAGAGACCCAGCTAACTAGCAATAGGCCTGAATTCCAAAAGAGGAATCATCGCCCCTAAATCTTTTTTTAAAAATATATCATACAGAGTTGAAATGAAACTAAAAAAGGTCATCACACTAGAACGCACCGATTCTTCCCTGGAAAGCGAGTCTGGCTGTTCTTCATCTCCACTCGCCTGAAAGTTAGACTTTCTACAGATTCTGGGAATGAGAGTATAGTTTAAGATATATTTTTAAGATACAAAAGATATGTATTTTTAAGATACAAAAAGAAAAATGAGGGAACGACCGGGCACTAATCTCTGAAACACCGCTCACAGGCCCTGCGGTCGAGGCCCTGAAAGGCAGGGGGCTCTGCGGGCAGGGGGTGGAGGGCTCCGGGGGGCTCTGCGGAAGACGGCTCTGCGGGCAGGGGGTGGGGGTCTCTGCAGGGGGGGAGGCTCTGAGGGGCAGGGGGGCTCTGCTGGCCTGCATGGGGACACACGGGGAGGGTGAGGACGGCCAGCAGCAGCCCCAGGAGGGCTGGTCCAGCTCGCGCCTCTGGGCAGGCCTGCACACGTCTGACTGGCCATCTGTGCCTGAGGAGACAGTGGCTCTCACCAGTCCACTTCACTCAAGGTAGCGTTTGTTCCGGCAACAGACACTTAAAGTTTGAACTTATTTCCAAAGGAACCATGTTCATCCACAGCCAGGGTAAAGAAACCACGGCAACAACGCGATCGCAGTCACTGTCTGTCTCAGCTTCACTTTAAAAGGAGGAAGAGAGACCCCTAGGATTAGGCCAGCATGACGCCAGGCTGAGCTCCGCCTGTCACCTTCTGGGGAAAAGCAGAACCCCGGATGGAATGAGATTCAGGAGGTCAGAATCACAAAACAAGCCGCCCGAACAAACAGCCAAACACCAGTGAGGAGGGACGAGCAGGCTCTGTTCACGGTTCTCGGCAGAGGTGGGCTGAGGGCCCGCCCGGGAGGGGAGCTCTGCTGCGGGCGCCTGCTCCTCAGGATCCGCGTCTGTCAGTGCGCCACCTCCAACTCCCTGCGCCCGGCACCCTCCCGCGGGACCCGCTCCCAGGCCTCTGCAGAGCTGCCCACAGAACGCACCCTGCTGTGCAACAGGAGGGCTGTACTGGGCCCCAGTCCTGTGGGAAGGGGCCGCGAGACGCCTCTCACCACGGCTTTATGTACAGAGCTCACCTTAGCAGTCCAGTTACTCTCATCTAGAACACATGTGACTTTCTTATCTCCCCGGCCACGCCTTCACTCAGCAGACGCTCACTCAGCACCCTCCCAGCCCAGACCCTGTGTGGTGGGGTCCTTCTACACAGGGTGTGGAGAAATTCCCCAGGTCTGCCCCCGTGCGTGTCCAGCTACAGCTGCTAGAAACAGCCGACAGTGCGGGCAGCAGAAGCCAGCCCCGCGCGTCCCAACAAGCATGCACCAGCTGCAAACAGGAGCAAACACCAACAAGCACGCACCAGCTGCAAACAGGAGCAAATACCAACAAGCACGCACCAGCTGCAAACAGGAGCAAACACAAAATCTCTACTAAGAAGCTGCAGATTAAGCAACTATGCAAAACACAGTTATCAGTTATTCCTTAAACTAGTGCAGCCGCCCGCTTGCATGAGCTGCAGTGAAGACCGGTCACGGCTGTGAAACTCAGGCTCAAGAGCAGAAGAGCACGCGTGGCGCGCGCCGCCGGCCACTCACTCTGCTATGTTGAGGTAGCCACAGGACGCTGCCGCGTGCAGGGGCGTCCAGCCCTCGTTGTCCTGCTGGTTGACACTGGCTCCGTTCTCCACCAGAAACTTCACCACATCCAGGTTCTCGTCGATGCAGGCCTGCAAAGAAAGGCCCGTCACTGAGTCAGCAAGCGCGCATGGGGACGGTGCCCCGGCTCTTGGGGTGCGGCGGAGTCGGGAACAAGGCGTGTCAGCCCCTGCGTCCTGAAGGGTGTCCGGGGGGCCGCTCAGCGCTGGGATCTTAGGCAAACCCGCGAACTCCCTCCCTGCCTCACTGCTCAGCTGTGACAGCGGCACGACGGTGACTGACCGGGTCAGAGGACTAACCAAGGAGCGCGATCGCTGGAGTGCTGCTTCATCACGCATCCAAGAGCGACGTCAGGAACCACTCACCGACTTGCCTGTGAATCTTACAGGCGCAAACGCGCCTTTCTCAGCGGGAAGCTGCACTTTAGGTTCCAGGGCTGCTGAGCCATCTCTGCTCTGGCGAGAGGGTGCAGTGAGCCCTCAAGCAGAAGCCGTGTCCCTCTGAGCAGCTGCAGACAGCAAGGCAAGCGTGTCTGCGCAGCAGTCAGGAAGGCAGGGAGGCTTCCCGAACAAAGGCTGCAAGCCCACTCTAAGCCAGCAAGGAAAGCCACGAGACCCACAGGCCACCAGAGCACAGAGGACAAGAGCAGCGAAGGCCACACGGACAGACGCGACCATCGTCAAGGCGTCAGCGGACCCAGGCAGCGGAGACACTTCAGGGCCCAGAGACAAGTGAGACTCCCTTCTTAAAAGCCTGTCTCTGAGCCCTCCTTTGCAAAAGAAAAAAAGTTAAAACTTTAGCTGAGAACAGCTTTCCAGGTCAGGCTGACTTTTGTAACACTGCTAACACCTGACTTGCTCCTCTCACTGGCTGACGCCCGCACTCAGACACACAGCCCCACGGGGAGGAGCCGGGGAGCCTCCGAGGGGCAAAAGAAACACCGAGAGGCCGGTTTCCCTCAATAATGACCCTGAAGAAGCCGTAGAAACTGTTAACGTGACTAACCCTCAACCACGGTTTCCAAGTGTCCTTAACGCTCTCTGACACAACAGCAAACACGCACGAAGCCCTTCTCCACGTCCCGAGCTCAGCGCCGCCTCTGAGGACAAGCCTCTGTGTGTCTGCCCGAGGTGCAAGACGAGCAAGCACCTTCTTCACAGACGCTACTTCACTCAGAAGAACCAACAGACAAACTATGACGATCAAGGAGCAGAAATGAAAAGTGAGCCTGTCACTTCAAAGGGAAAGAAGCCTCGTATTTCTTGCCGATGACAAATTTGGCCATCCAATTAAAATCAGAATTTTGAAAAAAATATCCACTACCAAGAGCCTGACAGCTTCCTAATATTCAGTTTTCCAATGTGACCAGTGGGATTATCGAGAAAGGTGATTTTTTTATGCTGTGAATGGAAACACACACTGACATCCAGAAGATCGGTGTGACGCGATGAGCCCATGCTCTCCACAAACGCAGGCTCGTCGTGAGAAAGCCGCGCAAGGTGAAAAGCCCACTGGAAACAGGGCAGATGCTGGACTTCAGCGCCACAAAGTGAGGGAGCTCCCCGGATTCGGGTTCAGATTCCACACTAAGATTTAAGAAGCTACTCTTGTTGGCGTTTCAGTACAGCACCAAGAACACTCAGAACTGTCTGAACAGGCTATTAAAACACTCTCCCCTCTTCCAGGCAGACACCCGTGTGAGCCCAGATTTCCCTCATATACACTCATCAGAACAATTCATCGCGGGAGGCAGAAGGCAGACACGAGCAGAGCTTCACGCGGACGCAGGACAAGCCGCTCTTCCCTTTATGCCACAGGCCGACGGGCTGCTTTTACTTCGCTTTTGGTTCTGAAAGTACGTAGCTCTTTTCCACTAAAGTACGTGGTTCATATGAACATGTAATGGGCTATTGCTATTTTGACTGAATCACTAAGCAGATAGTTCCAAGACTTCTCAGAAATATGTAATAATACTTATGAATGAAAGCTCTTTAGGGTCCTGAAGAAATTTTTGAATGTCAAGGATTACTTAGATCAAACAGTTTGAGAACTGATGTCTTCAGTGAACATACCAAGGGATATTTTACGGTGACAATGAGCAACTGGGGAAGACTGAGGGCAAGAGGATGAGATGGGTGGATGGCACCATCGCCTCAATGGACGTGTCTGAGCAAACTCTGGGAGATGGTGAAGGACAGGGAAGCCTGGTGCGTTGCAGTCGGGGTGGGGGCAGGTCACAAAAAGTGACATGGCTTAGTGACTGAACAATGGACAACCATTTAAACAGCAGAAGATTACCCTGGGGAGAACCGAGCGAGAATTCTGAGGATAACTACAACACTCAAGAAGCATCTATCCCAGAAAGAGGACTTAAAAAGAAACCCCTCGAGATAAACCTCATGCCAATCCCATCTAGAAACAGACTGGAGGATAAGCAGCTGATTCAAACTAGGGGATATTTATTTAATCAGGTAATCTTGGCTGAAGACTCACCTCGTGGCAAATCGATGGGGAAACAATGGAGACAGTGAGAGGCTTTATTTTGTTGGGCTCCAAAATCACTGCAGATGGTGACTGCAGCCATGAAATTAAAAGACGCTTGCTCCTGGGAAGAAAAGCTATGACCAACCTAGACAGCATATTAAAAAGCAGAGACATTAATTTGCCAACAAAGGTCCATCTAGTAAAAGCTATGGATGTGAGAGTTGGACCCTAAAGAAAGCTGTGTGCCAAATAATTGATGCCTTTGAGCTGTGGTGTTGGAGAAGACTCTTCAGAGTCCCCTGGACTGCAAGAAGATCCAACCAATCCATCCTAAAGGAGATCAGTCCTGAGTGTTCATTGGAAGGACAGATGCTGAAGCTGAGACTCTAATACTTTGGCCACCTGATGTGAAGAACTGACTCACTAGAAAAGACCCTGATGCTGGGAAAGATTGAAGGTGGGAGGAGAAGGGGACAACAGAGGATGAGACGGTTGGATGGCATCACTGACTTGCTGAGTTTGAGGAAGCTCCAGGAACTGGTGAAGGACAGGAAGCCTGGCGTGCTGCAGTCCACAGGGTCACAAAGGGTCGGACACGACTGAGTGACTGAGCTGAACGGCCTGAAGAAATCCGGGATAGACACCAGGTCACTCAGGTCTGACCTAAATCAAAACGCTTACGATTATATAGTGGAAGCGACAAATAGATTCAAGGGCAGATCCAACAGACAGAGAGCCTGAAGAGCTATGGGTACAGGCTTGCCACACTGTGCGGGGGAGCAGTGGCCAAGGGCATCCCAAAGGGAAAAGCACGAGAGGGCAGAGTGGCTGCCGGAGGAGCCTCACAAACGGCTGGGAGAAGCAACGTGAAGGGCAAAGGAGGAAGGGGAAGATATGCCCAACTAAACGCAGAGTCTCAGAGAGCACCAGGGAGGGACGAGAGAGCTCTCAGGCGACCAAGGCCAAGAACCAGAGGAAAACAGCAGAACGGGAAAGTCCAGAGATCTCTCCAAGAGAACTGAGGCACCGCGGGGCATTTCACGCAAAGACGAGCACGGAAAGGGCAGGAGTGGTCGGGGCCCGACAGAAGCAGAGGACATCGAGAAGGGGCGGCAAGAATGCACAGAACTGTACAAAAAGGTCTTAATAACCTGGATAACCACAATGATGTGGTCACTCACCTAAAGCCAGACTTCCTGGAGTCTGAAGTCAAATGGGCCTTAGGAAGCATCACTTCAAACAAAGCTACTGGAGGTGATGGAATTCCAGTTGAGCTGTTTCAAATCCTAAAAGATGCTGCTGTGAAACTGCTGCACTCAATATGCCAGCAAACTTGGAAAACTCAGCATGGGACTGAAAAAGGCCAGTTTTCATTCCAATCTCAAAGAAGGGCAAAGTAATGCTCAAAATTCTCCAAGCCAGGCTTCAACGGTACGTGAACCGAGAACTTCCAGATGTTCAAGCTGGATACAGAAAAGGCAGAGGAATCAGAGATCAAATTGCCAACACCTGCTATATCATGAAAAAGCAAGAGAGTTCCGGAAAAACATCTGCTTCCGCTTTATTGACTCTGCTCAAGCCTCTGACTGTGTGGATCACAACAAACTGTGGAAAATTCCTAGAGAGATGGAAATACCAGGCCACCTTACCTGCCTCCTGAGAAATCTGGATGCAGGTCAAGAAGCTACAGAACCAGACGCGGAACAATGAACTCGTTCAAAATTGGGACTGGGGTGCATCAAGGCTGCATCTCATCACGCTGCTCACTTAACTTTTACATGCAGAGAACATCGTGAGAAACGCTGGGCTGGGTGAAGCACAAGCCGGAATCAAGATTGCCTGGAGAAACACCAGCAACCTCGGATATGCAGATGACACCACCCTTATGGCAGAAAGTGAAGACCAACTAAAAAGCCTCCCGATGAAAGTGAAAGAGGAGCGTGAAGAAGGCGGCTTGAAGCTCAGCATTCAGAAAACGAAGATCACGGCGCCCGGTCCCATCACTTCACGTCAAATAGAAGCGGAAAAACGGAAAGAGTAGCAAATTCCACGTTCCTGGGCTCCAAAATCACTGCGGAAGGTGACTGAAGCCACGGCATCAAAAGATGCTTGCTCCTTAGAAGAAAAGTTATGACAAGTGTAGGCGGTGTCTTAAAACAGCACAGACATCACTCTGCTGACAAAGGTCTGTAGAGTCAAAACTATCGTTTTTCCAGGAGTCGTGTTCGGGTGTGAGGGTTGGACTGTAAAGAAGGCTGAGCGCAGGAGAATTGATGCTTTCTAACTACGGTGCTGGAGAAGACTCTTTAGAGTCTATTGGACGGCAAGGAGATCAAACCAGTCCATTCTAAAGGAAATCAACCCTGAATATTCACTGGAAGGACTGATGCTGAAGCTGAAGCTCCAATACTTTGGCCACCTCTTGTGAAGAGCTGACTCATTTGATGCTGGGAAAGATTGAAGGCAGGAGAAGGGGACGACAGAAGATGAGATGGTTGGATGGCATCCCCGACTCAAGGGACATGGGTGTGAGCAAGCTCCGGGAGGCGGCGAAGGACAGGGAGGCCTGGCGCCGCAAGTCCATGTCCGTGGGGTCACAGAGTCAGACAGGGCTCAGCGACTGCGCAACAACAATCCTGGTAACAAAGCGCATCTTGTTCGTTTCCCCCAAACCACCTGACACTCTTTTTACCATTAGTGGGATTAGCTACACATCTTACCCTCGATTTGATCTGAAGTCATATATCCCCCCAACCCGACCTTTTAAGGTCAGATGACTTTTATAGCCAGTATTCAAAACAGCCTCTTTTTCAGCCAGCAGTTCCCAAAAAAATCAGAATTTTTCCTATTATGTTTGCTTAGGTTGATCAACTCTTCAAGCTTTCCTCATACTTCCTTACCATGTAAAATATTTCACAACTATTCCCAATATTATGAGCCATTTTGTAACTAAGATTATCAGTGAATCTCTCACACTCTGCACGTCGGCCAGTCTGCAATCCCACAGGTTAAGATTTAGCTAACCCCCTACAGAATATGTCACTAAAAACTGCTAATACTTTAAGTGGAAGGATGGAAGAGGGTATTTTCAAATAGGTACTGAAGTTCAAGGAGGAGACAGTGCTTCAGAGGTTCAGGGCACTCTGCCCAGGAGTCATACACTGTGTCGGGAAGGTCGAATGTGCCCTCTTGGCCTGTGCTAGTGAGGGGCGCAAGTCGGCTCCTCCTCACTTGGCTGCAAAGTCTCTCTGGCTCTGGAAGGAGACCAGCTGGGACATAGCCAGGGGCCATACCATCACCAGGCCGAATTCTGGGAGCCAATGTTCTCAAGACGGTTCTTCACCCTTAGATGACTGAGCCAAATCCCAGAGGTAACGCCACCCCGGCGAGGCAGACGTCAGACAGGAGAAACCTGCCTCTCCTCTTCCCCTCGCGTCTCCCCTGCCTTTTCCTCACCTCAGCGCATCTTCAGCTCTCTTCCTTGCCAGTTTCACGATCATTCCTGTCCACGAATCTCACACCCCTGACACGGTGTCCATGTAAGAATGACACCGTGAGGATGTCCGAGACGCCGCCACCAGCCTCACCTGACAGCGCCCGTCTCCAGTCGTCCGGGAGGGGGCGGAGCGGCACAGCTGTCAGGTGCCCCTGCCTGGCACTCCACAGGGCACGGCCGGAGCCTGGCAGACCTGGGGTCGAGACCCAGCCCTGCCGGTGCACACAGTCCCGAGTGAGGACGCAGCCTGAGCACCAGGGCTCAGCTCGGGGCGGGGACGCCAGCGCCTCGCAGGCCTCGTGAGGGCTACAGAGGACACAGCCTCGCGCAGCACGTGGCACCGTTTCTAAGCCGATGGTTCAGCTAAGCAGCAGCAGCCTCCCGGGAAGAGCATGAATCCCACGTCATCCTCACGCACCGCTGCCCTCCAGCTCCAGGCTCTGAGCCAGCAAGATCACAGGGCCTGTTCCGTAAGCCTGCCTTCAGGAAAGTCGCTGGAGCGCCTGGGATGCTGTGGGGCCCTACAGTCAGAAGCCACAGGAGTCAAGCAGTCTGTCCACAGCCAACTGAAGAGGACGCTGTCGGGCAGGCCAGCCCACAGAGCTGCAGGCAGCCGCTCTCGAGGGCATCTGGGGGGAGCCATTCTCTGCTCTTTGGTTCAGGGAATTTTTTTCCCACTAGGAGGGTTTCCACGGTGGCTAAAGAATCCGCCTGCAATGCGGGAGCCCTGGGTTTGGGTCTCTGGGTTGGGAAGACCCCCTGGAGAAGGGAACGGCGACCCAGTCCAGTATTCTCTCCTGGAGAATCCCCAGGACGGAGAGCCTGGAGGGCTGCAGTGCGCGTGGTCGCAGTGAGCTGACACGACTGAGCGACTTTCCCTTTCTCTAGGAGAATGAGCCTGACCAGACGCACAGTCCCTGGAGGCTTCCCAGCTAAGCATAGACCACATTTAGACGCTGCCGTCCCTCCCTCTGCAGCTGTGCTGTGCCTCTTCCCGGCCTCAGCGAGGGGCGGGCAGGCGGCCGCCTTCGAAGCCACGGCCCCCACGCAGGGCTGCACGCGCCTCCCCACGGACAGGTCTTCCCCTTGAACAGGCCAGGACACTAAACGGCTTTCTGATGTCACTTTCGACACAGAATATTACTGAAGTAACAACCTGTTCTAACTCCTTGAGAAAAGGAGATGTTATTTAATTATTAGTCCAGAAAGCTACCAGAGGAATCGCCAGGTAGTCATTTAAAGCTTCCTAGAATCAGCACGTCATAGTTCCCTGGCAATGAGCATCTCTCCCCCAGGAAAAAGGCTTGATTTCACGGCCTGGAGAAAGGGGAGCGCCGCGCCCCTCTACTGTGCCTTGCCCTGCCCGCTCTCTATCAGAGGCAGGAGCAGCTGACGGCGTTAATCTGGGAGTGCAAGGGAGGCCTCACAGAACAAAGCTGCCTCCATCCCCAAAATAGCCTGCAACTGTCACCGCCAGCAAGCGCCACGGGCCCCAGAGCGACCTTGCTCCTGTGTCTCAGAACCTGCCCTGGCCCGGGAGAGCGTCTCCCCAGGCCCGTCCACTCCGGCGCAGGCAGCACACTGACGCCGGGCTCCGGGCAGCGGGATTCCCCGGCCTCGATCCCACAGATCAGGCTGGGGGGGAAGCTGCTGGGGGGATGACGCCGGGGGGGGGTGGGTTGGTGACGGGGGGATGGCGACCCTGGGGTGGGGGCGGCAGGGGGTTGGGGGGAGGATGGCATGGGGGCTGGTGACGCCAGGGGTGGGGGGCGACCCTGGAGACGTGGCCCCTTCCACACCTTTCACTATCTTGTCCTTTATCCTCCAAACTTGTATAAAACAGTAACAATTCTTTATACAGTTTACAAAACTCGAAATTTATATAATTCCCCAAATTGCGTAATGTCTACCTTATCCTGAAAACCCTAAACGCTTGGAGGTAACAGCAAAGAGCCAAGTGTCTTTCACACACGCACTCATCACCAAACACCCTGACTCACCTCCGTGCAAGCGTCAAGTCCACCAGCAAAGCCAGAATGCAAATCCCACGAGGGAGGGCTCTCTGGCTATTGGTCCACTGATAGACCCCAAATACCAGGACCATACTTGGCACCCAGCAGGCCCCCAACAGATGTCTGTGGAGATGAACGGACACCCAAACGCATAGAAACTCCCATTTTCTACAGATTCAGGTGACTGCTGGTTACCTGGACTCTAAGACCTGTCCAGACTCGTCCCACTGAGAGCAGACAGCATGTCCCAGGGTGGGCCAGCCCCACTGAGGGCGGCATGCTGACGCCGCACGGCTCATGCTGGGCATACGTCTCCATCCACCGGGCAGCAGCTGAACAGTGGCCCAGCGGTGTGCGTCCACGCCCTAACCCCGGAGCAGGAGGGGGACCTGACTCAGACACGGGGGCCCAGCAGGGTGTGTCCACACCCTAACCCCGGAGCAGGAGGGGGACCCGACTCAGACACGGGGGCCCAGCGGGGTGCGTCCACGCCCTAACCCCGGAGCAGGAGGGGGACTCGACTCAGACACGGGGGCCCAGCGGGGTGCGTCCACGCCCTAACCCCGGAGCCGGAGGGGGACCCGACTCAGACACGGGGGCCCAGCGGGGTGCGTCCACGCCCTAACCCCGGAGCCGGAGGGGGACTCGACTCAGACACGGGGGCCCAGCGGGTGTAGGCGTGGCATGGTCTCCAGCTCCAGAGGCGTCCGGGATGACCTGAGGGGCCCCAAACCCAAGCAGCACCCGCTAAGAGGCAGACAAGCAGGCAGGGGAGAGCTGGCCAAGGCAGGAGAGGGGTGGCAGAGTGCCCGGGGCAGAGCCTGCAGCGTGCCAGCCGCCACCAGGGGCCGGGAGGCTAGAGCGGAGCGTCTCCCTGGAGCTCCAGGGCCAGGGCAGCCCCACCGCGCCCTGACTTCAGGCTTCAGCCTCCCGCCTCGAGAGCCGTGAGGGGACAGGCTCCTACTGTGTCCACCACCAAGCTCGTGGAGGCCACAGGGCCCCAACACGCCTGGCACGGAGCGGGCGTCGGCCCCGCGAGGACCGGTGGCGTCCTCGCCCTTGGTGCCAACGGGGGCACCGCAGCCAGTCACCCCTTCTCTGCCGGATGAAAACGGTCAGGAAATCAACTACACCACTTCTTAAGGCACAGCTGCGTTTTACCAGAAGGTTTTAGAGTCAATTTTCAGCCCAAAGAGCAGATGCCCCGAAATGCCTGATCACGTGCTCACATGAGACGCGCCCGAGGACGGGGCCGAGGCGGGCCGGGACGGGGAGGCTGAGCCAGAGGCTGCGGGCCCGACACAGCTCAGCCCACACTGCCCTGGCTCCAGCAGGGCAGCCTCAGGCGCCACCAGAACGCCTTCGAGAGAAGTCAAGGCCGCCCAGGCCTCAGTGTGTTGGATAAGCCCTGAGCAGATAAGCCCTCTGAAAAGGCTCTACCTACTGTAGCTCAGACCACCTCATCCACCTCACAGTCAAGCATCCACTGTGGCCATGAGGCTGTGTGCCCGTCGGGGAGGCGGGGATCATGATGGCAGGCTGTCCAACGCGACAGGCGAACCGGCACCGCCAGCCGGGCTCAGGGCTCAGGGCCGCGGGCGTGGGCGGCTTGGCCCCAGCGGCAAGAACTATGTCTGAGGATGCGCTCAGCGCTCAGGCCGGCTCTGGACACAGATCTGAGGCCTTTCAGGGGAGACAGCCAACGAAGGCAGCACAAGCATTTTCCATGGAGCGCCACGTGACCGGGATTCTCGCTCTCCGTAAACTGGCATCCTGTCCCCAAGGCTGTGCCCGGCTATTATCTGCGGCCAGAGAAACCTTCTTTCAGTTAAGAGCAGGTACCTTCTTGTCTGAGGCTGCCACTGTTTGGATTTCAAACACATGTTCACTCGGGGTCTAACAGGACTGCCGAGAAGTGCCACCACCCTTACCCTTCAAATGAGGTCTCCCTCACCCACCCCTGTGCACTGAAATGAAGAAACACCCGCTGAGCTGTCGGACAGGCATCACCACGGCAACTTCTGTACTACAAAGGCTGTGCCCAGCGACCCTAACTTGTCATAGAGGCGGGTTTTCGAAAAGTCAAGAAGATGAAGGGCCTGGAAGATGAAACAGCATCTTCTCAAAGCCCATGGTTCGTCTCAGACAGAAGTTCCGTACTCCAGTCTCGAAACCTCAACCCTGTCACGCGTGGAGAGTTCTAACAGCGAGGGACCGTGAGGGAGCCCGAATAAACGGCAAATCCCAGGCGTATGCTTCTCTCAGACCCAGGGTGCGCGAGGCCGGATCGGGCTGAGCCTGACAGCAGGGAGAAGGCCCCCCACGGGGTCGTCTGCCCACAGGTCGTGCACACTGGGCTGAGGCCCACCGAGTCGTGACACAACCCGCCTGAACTGACCTGGCGGAGCGGGGCTCCCGGGACAGGCCTGTGCCAGCCGGGGCAGTAAGCAGGGGGAGGAAGCCCACAGACGAAGCAACCAGCCCCGAAAAGGGACCCGAGCTGTTTCAGGTCACACATTAGGCGAGGAACCAGCTGCACTTTCTCCCCAGCAAGTTAAAGCTGCCCACAACAGCACTCACGGGCCAGGCTCAAGATACCAGTCGGCTCGCAGAGCATCTGTAACAGCTGACACTGTCTTCCTAAACAGAGGGCAAGCTGGCATCACCAGGGACACAGCCGACTGGCGATCCGAGCTACTCACGCCGCCCCAGACGAAATACAAAGCACAAAGACCCTGTGAAAGTGCTCGGGCGCCGTCTGCTCATCAGCAGAGTCGAAAGTAGAGACCCCCTCACGGCTTGGCTAACTGTCCTACCCTCAGCCCCCAGCCTGCCTGTACCGGCTAGCACACAGAGTATATGGCTGTCCTGCAAAAAGGGCAGACCGGTCTGTGCCCAGAAACAAGCGTTCCACAAGCTGCAGAGTGCAGTCTGAAAGCGAGGACGGCAGGCAATGCTCCACGGCTGCCAAGCGAGCCTCACAAAGAAAGCGGGCAGTTCTGGGACCTGAGCTGGGTGGAGAGAAGTTACAGGAAGATGAGGTTCTCAGAAAGTATCACATAAACCAGCACAGCACGTTTTACACCTGACATACGAAAAGGAAGGGACTGTTATCCCAGCGTATCTTCGTGCAGAGCTCCGTGCCGGCAAAGCTCCGAGCGTCAGTCGGCATCACCTCCTGAAGGGCCGCACACGGCAGGGCCACAGGGAGCATGAATCACAGCCCCGCCCGGCACAGCTCGGCCGCCAGGAGGGCGGGTGTGGGCTCAACCCCGGCAGCCAGCCAGGAGCCCATGTCTGTGGATGAGAGGCCACCGCACGCTTCCATGCCCCACCTGCACAACGGCCACACCGACCGCGGAGCCCGCGTCAGGGGTCACACGCCCGCCGCGGAGCCCGCATCGTGTGTTTCAAGCGAGCGAAGGCACACAGGGCTCCGAGAGTCCAGCATGTGGTTAGGTGCTCTGTGAGCAGCAGCGGCCACCATGATCATATTCTGTATGCTATCATCCTTGCTTAGTCCCTAGAAAAAGGCGAAAAGCATCCACTGCATTTTAAATAAACAGAAATATGGTATAAACTCTGGGTGAGTTCAGACCGCAGCAGTCAGGCCCTACCGTTAACAAGAGAGGGAGGTCGGGGGACGGGGAGGCGCGGAGAGCAGCTCGCGGGGCTCCGGGCCGTGGACCGGGCTTCGCCAAGACAGGGTCACCAGCTGTCAAAAGCCATCAGGTCCTGTTAGCATAGGAGGGAACGCTGGGCAGACAGACCCAGCACTGAGACACCACCAAAGGGCAGGGAAGACCCTTCCCAGTGCCGTGTCCAGGGTGCGAGGCGCCTGTCACCGACTCAGCCAGCACTTTCTGAGGCCAACGTTATGCCCGACACCGCCCTGCGGAAGACAGGGAGGAATCAAAACTGAGTCAGACTTCGCCATTTAGTGGTGGAACGCCATTCACAAGCGCGTGTCGCAGGAGTGAGACTCTGAAATAACGTGAGAGGCATGCTCAGTGTCAGAGCACAGGCGTCACAGACTGGCGTCATGAACCCTGGGGCCACGGGAAGCACCTCCCAAATGGATGTCGTTCGCCCCTGTCATAAAGGACAAGGACTCACCAGATGGAACCGCAGGCACAAGGAGAATCAGGAGAAAGTGAGGCGAAAGTCACTCAGCTGTGTCCGACTCTTTGGGACCCAATGGACTATACAGTCCATGGCGTTCTCCAGGCCAGAGGATTGGGGTGGACAGCCTTTCCCTTCTCCAGGGGATCTTCCCAACCCAGGGATCGAATCCAGGCCTCCTGCACTACCGGCTGAGCCACCAGGGAAGGCCAATTAGAAGAACGGAAGCAGGACACACAGAGCTCTAGAGGAGAGGAGAAGAGCTCGTTTTCTGAAACGGTGAGGAGTCTGGCCAGTCTGCGCTCCGTTGGGGGTGGGGCCCACACACACACGCGCAGAGGGCTTCACCTGCCGGGCAGGCGGGAGGAGAGGCGGGCAGCGTGGAGCGCGGCAGCGGAGGCCGCCCCAGACAGACCGACTCCACCCTGAGCAGCAGGGAGGGCCTGCGGCTTTGAAGACGGGAGTGAGGTCGTGGGGTCTGCGCCCGTCAGTGAGAACAGACCCCTGACCTGCCAGGAGAAGAGCCTCGCCGGCTGCCCGAGGGAAGCAGGCACAGCGAGGCCAGAGGAGGGGTCCTGAAGGGGCACTGGTGTGGGGGCGGGGGGGGACGCGCCCGGCCGCCCAGCGGTCAGGACTCAGCGCTTCACTGCGGTGGCCCAGGTCCAGTTCCTGGTCCGGGCACTGAGGCTCCAAAGCCACGAGGCAGGGCCTGGACACGTACTTTCATGAGCAGAGCCACTGAAGGACAGCTGGTACACAACGCTGGGTCTCTGGCACACGGGGCAGTGAATCGGGTATATGCTTCACGTTGTTTCCATCATCACGGGGTACTGCATAGCGCCCTCTGGGCTAGGACGCTGCATGTCACCCTCCGGGCCGGACGCCGACTAGCGCCCTCCGGGCTGTGCAGCAGGGCCTTCGGCATGTCATCTGCTGATGACGCTCAGGGTGTTTCCATGTCTCGGCTGCTGCAAACAGGGCTGCAGTGAACACGGGGACGCACGTAATTCCTTGACTGACAGTTCTGTCTGGATATATGCCCAGGAGAGGAGGACTGCTGGGTCATATGGTAACTCTGTTTTTTAGTTTTCTAAGGATAATCAATTTTGCTAATAATATAAATTCACTACTGGGGATAAAAGAGAAAGTACTAAAAAATTTTAGAAATGTAAAGTTTTTTTCCTGAAACCATCCACCACAGTAATTCAGGAAATATGGTGCTAGTCCAGCTCTCAGATTACTTTTGAACTAACGGAGCTGGAAAAGACTCGAGAGTCCCTTGGCCTGCAAGGAGATCACCAGTCCATCCTAAAGGAAATCAACCCTGAATTTTCACTGGAAGGACTGAAGCTGACGCTCTGATACTTAGGCCACCTGATGCGAAGGACTGACTCACCTGAAAAGACCCTGATGCTGGGAAAGACTGAGGACAGGAGGAGGAGAGCGCGGCAGAGGACGAGATGGCGGGACGGCATCACGGACGCGGCGGACCCGAGTTTGAGCAAGCTCCCGGAGATGGTGAAGGACAGGGAGGCCTGGCGCACTGCCATCCACAGGGCTGCAAGGAGCTGGCCGTGACACTTAGAGTGTGTCTCCAAGGCCCACCCAAAGCTGCAGCAGCATCACTTCTCTCCCTTACTTTCTTATTTTGGCTGCACTCGAGCCAACATCCATCTGCTGTGGCTCTCGGGGTCTGGAGTGCGTGGACTCAGCGGCCTCGGAGCCCATGCCTTCTCTAGCTGTGGCATGTGGGATCTTGGCTCCTCGGTCAGGGATCAAACCCAAGTTCCCTGCTTTGGAAGGTGGATTCCTAACCACTGGACGTCCAGGTAAGCCCCAGGACATCATGGCACCCCACTCCAGTACTCCTGCCTGGAAACTCACATGGGTGGAGGAGCCTGGTGGGCTGCAGTCCATGGGGTCGCGAAGAGTCGGACATGACTGAGCAACTTCACTTTCCCTTTTCACTTTCATGCATTGGAGAAGGAAACGGCAACCCACTCCAGTGTTCTTGCCTGGAGAATCCCAGGGACGGGGGAGCCTGGTGGGCTGTCGTCTATGGGGTCGCACAGCGTCGGACACGACTGAAGCGACTTAGCAGCATCTGGACACACCACATTCTGGTCAACCAGTCGTAAGCTGATGGCCATCTGGGTTGTCTCCAACCTTCTGGCTATCATGAACAATGCTGCTGTAAACATCTGTGTTCAAGTTTTTATGTCAACACCTTTTCATCTGCTTTGAGTGTTGTATTACCTAAGGGTGGAATTGCTGGGTCATAGGGTAACCCTACACCTAGCTGTGTGAGGGACCGCCAGACTGTTTCCCAAAGCTGCTTTACCATCTTACATTCCCTCCAGCAGGGTATGCCATTCTAATTTCTTAGAATGTCATACCTTGAAGATTAGAAATTTTCAATTCTCTACATTCTAATTTCAATGAGTTCAAACTATCTTTTCTTCCCCCTACCCCCTCACGCTTGTGGTGTCATATCTAAGAATCCTTTACCAAGTCCAAGGTCATGGAAAATATCACTGCTATGTTTTCTTTTAAAAGTTTCAGCTGTTACACTCAGGTGCTTGATCTGCTTTGAGTTGAGTTCTGTATATAGTATGAGGTAAAGGCCCGACCTCTTTCTTTCATGTGACGGCACAATTGTTGGAGCCCCATTTGCTGAAAAAGAATCGTTTCCTCACTGAGCAGTGGTCTTGGAACCTCTGTAGAAAGCTCGGTTGGTGAATTTCTTTCTCAACTCTCAGTTCTGTCTCGCTGGCCGGTAGGTCCACCTCTGTGCTGGACCCGCGCCGTCCTGGTCGCCACGGCTGTGAGGCCAGTTCTGAGCAGGCAGCGAGTGCTGCCACCTCCCTCCTGCCCACAAGTGGTCAGCAATTCCGGGTCCCTGGCAACTCCGGGTCGGCATCACGCCACATAGTTTTCACCCAAAGGAGCAGATGCCCTTCACAGCCCTTCTCCATCTTTCTTTCGGACGCTGTCTGCACGGCGCTCACTCCGGCAGCACACACACCGAGACTGGGATGGCACAGAGGCCAGCGTGGCCCCTGCGCAAGGAGGACACGCAGGGTCGGGAGCTGCTCCACGTGCCAAAGAAAAGGTCTGCACGAACTCGGATCCAGAAAGACACACGCAGCCCCACAGCAGCGCCGCTCAGAGCAGCCAGGGCATGAGGACAGCCCCAGTGTCCGTCGGCGGATGAGAGGGCAGAGACGCAGCACGTGCGTCAACGCAGGACCATTCAGCCGTGAAAAATGGAACAGTGCCATCTGGGGCGGCACGGACGGGCGAGGGCATCACACGGCGCGAGTCAGAGACAGGATGACGGCACCACATCACTAACACCTGGAACCCGAAAGGCGACAAACACAAGCACGTCTACGAAACAGAGACAGACTCGCAGACAGAGAGCAGACGAGCCGAGCGGGAGCGGCTGGGCTCCCGTGCGACCGCACAGCGGAGGAAACGATGGACTCGCGGGCGTGTGACCGCACAGCGGAGGAAACGATGGACTCGCGGGCGTGTGACCGCACAGCGGAGGAAACCATGGACTCGCGGGGCCAGCTGGCCGACAGTGCGCCTGAAGCACTACGGACAGAGGTCCGCAGCACCCGCGGCGGCGAGCAAAACCACCCGAAGAGAAGGGACACGAGAGGCAAAGCGGTCATCCAAGGAGGCTTCACGAGCAGTTGGAGGACGTAGGGCAGCAAGGGAGAGGGGGAACGGCACGTCCAATTAAGCCCAGAGCTTCAAAGCTACAAGAGACAACGAACCGCGTTTAATAATAGAAGAAAACAGCAAAAGGGGAAAGACTAGCGGTCTCCCCAGGAAACTCGGAAACATCGAGGGAGCATCTCGCCCAAACACGGGCACAATAAAGGATAGAATGGCACAGACCTAGCAGATGCTGAGAAGATCAGGAAGAGCTGGAAAGAACGCAGAGAACTGCACTTAAAACGACTTTAATGCACCGGATTACTACAGTGGTGTGGTTAGCCACCCAAAGCCAAATATTCTGGAGTGCGAAGTCAGGTGGGCCTTAACAAGCAGTGCTGCTAACAAGGCTTCTGGATGCAACAAAATTCCCACAGAACTATTCAGACCCTGAAGGAGCGCGCCCCCAAGGTAGAACTATTCAGACCCTGAAGGAGCGCGCCCCCAAGGTCCTGCGTTCAGCATGTCAGCAAATCTGCAAGACCCAGCTGTGGCCACAGGACTGGAAAAGGTCAGTCCTCACCCCAGTTCCCAAGAAGGGCAGTGCCAAAGACTGTGCTGACCACGGGATAACTGCGCTCATCTCCCAGGCTAGTGTGATAACGCTTAGAATCTCGCATGCTAGTGTGATAACGCTTAGAATCTGGCATGCTAGCGTGATAACGCTTAAAATCTCGCAGGCTAGTGTGATAATGCTTAAAGTCTCACATGCTAGTGTGATAATGCTTAAAATCTCTCACGCTAGTGTGATAACGCTTAGAATCTCCCAGGATAGCGTGATAACGCTTAGAATCTCCCAGGCTAGCATGATAATGCTTAGAATCTCGCAGGCTAGTGTGATAACGCTTACAGTCTCGCAGGCTAGTGTGATAACGCTTAGAATCTCGCATGCTAGTGTGATAACGCTTAGAATCTCCCAGGCTAGCGTGATAACGCTTAGAATCTCACATGCTACTGTGATAACGCTTACAGTCTCGCATGCTAATGTGATAACGCTTAGAATCTCACATGCTAGCGTGATAACGCTTAGAATCTCGCATGCTAGCGTGATAACGCTTAAAATCTCGCAGGCTAGTGTGATAACGCTTAGAATCTCGCGTGCGAGTGTGATAACGCTTAAAGTCTGGCATCCGAGTGTGATAACGCTTAGAATCTCTCAGGCTAGCGTGATAATGCTTAGAATCTCGCGTGCGAGTGTGATAACGCTTAGAGTCTGGCATGCTAGGCTTTAGCATTATGGGAACCAAGAACATGTAGATGTCCAAGCTGGGCTTAGAAAAGGAAGAGGAACTAGAGATCACATTCCCAGCATTCGCTGGATTATAGAGAAAGCAAGGGAATTTCAGAAAAACATCCGTCTGTCTCTGTTTCATCGCATATACAAGCTCATCGGACATAACTGAGTGACTGAACTCAACTGATGGAACAACTGACTGGTTCAAGACCAAGAAAGGAGTCTGACAGCGCTGTCTGCTGTCAGCCTGTTTGTTTAACCACATCATGGGAAATGCCGGGCTGGATGAGTCACAGGCTGGAATTAAGACAGGCGGGAGAAACCTCAACAACCTGAGATATTCGGGTGATACCGCTCCAACGGCAGAAAGCGAAGAGGAACTAAAGAGCCTCCTGATGAGGGTGAAGGAGGAGAGAGAAAGAGCCGGCTTAAGACTAAAATATCAAAAAAAACTAAGACCATGGCATCGGCCCCATCACTGCATGGCAAACAGAAGGGAAAAGGTGGGAGCAGCGACAGACTTCCTCTTCTTGGGCTTCAAAATCGCTGTGGACGGTGACCGCAGCCAGGAAATCAGAAGACGGCTGTTTCTTGGTAGGAAAGCGATAACAGACCTAGACACTGTTTTGGAAACCAGAGACACGACTCTGCCGACAAAGGTCCGTACAGTCAGGCTGTGGACTTCCCGGTGGTCACATGTGGTTCTGAGAGCTGGACTGTAAGGAGGGCAGCAGGCCAAAGAATCGATGCCTCCGAACTGTGGTGCTGGAGAAGACTCCCAAGAATCCCTTGGACAGCAAGGGGATCCAACCAGTCACTCTTAAGGGAGATCGACTGTGAATATTCACTGGAAGGACTGATGCTGAGGCTCCAGTATTTTCGTCATCTGATGCCAACAGCCAACTCATCGGGAAAGACCCTGATGCTGGGAAAGATCAAGGGCAGAAGAAGAAGAAGGTGTCAGAGGATGAGATGGCGGGACGGCATCACCGATGCAATGGACACGAACTTGGGCTAACTCCGCGAGACGTGAGGGGTAGAGAGGCCTGGAGTACTGCCGCCCGCTGGACCGCAGAGCTGGGCACGACTGGGTACAGCCACGGCGGTACTGCGCTTCGGCGTCTGGCAGGGCAAGACCAGCCTCAGTGGGCTTTGCGGGTTTCCTTGGCTCTTTCTGCCACGCACTGAGCTTGTGGGATCTCAGTTCCCCAACCAGGGACTGAACCCATACCCCCTTGCAGTGGGAACCTGGAATCGTAACCACTGGACTGGCCAGGAAGTCCCTTGGCTACTTCTGAACACATTCTGATTGATTCTTTCAGATAAACCTCAGAATGATCTTGCCAGATTTTCACAGAATTTTTTATTAGGGCATTTTAGAGTATCAAAGTCTTTATGTAACTGAGAATAAGCAGAAAGAAACCCTTCATCTTTCTGAAACCAAGTTTCACCTTTCTTGCTCTGAACATCTTTTTTTTAAAACACTCAGTGAGACAGCCTGTGTAGACAGTATGGCCCCCCTACTTCCCAGAGCACCAGCTAACTTACTTGTCAATATGCCACACTGACATGGTGGACAGTTCTTTAACTCAAGACCTTACGGTAATTTAAAGTATCTGTTTCCAAGGGCTGTGATAAAGGCCGACAGTAAAGAGATTTTTCCAGGCCAGCTCAGAGGGCAGTGGAAAGATCAGAGCGAGCACCAAAGAGTCTGACAGAAGGCCAACAGGTGCATGCAGACACAAGCACCACCAGCTCCGCGTTCTCAGTCAACAGACAATGCGCACTGGCCTTGAATGTCTCCTGAAGCATTCTCCCTGGACTCAATTTCAATTCTTCATGCCTTTTATTTAAAAAAAAAAAAAAAGAGGCCTTAGGCAAAGATGTATCTCAGAAAGGTCTCATGAAAACGGCCCTCTTGAAGACCAGCGCATTATAAAAAGCAAATGGTAGTACGCTGTCTCTCAGTTGCCGACTCCGTGACCCCATGGACCGCGGCCCGCCAGGCTCCTCGACCCATGGGACTCCCCAGGGAAGAGTCCTGAAGTGGGCTGCCACCTCCTCCTCCAGGGGATCTTCCCAACCCAGGATGGAACCCAAGCCTCCTGCCGTGTCTCCGCATTGGCAGGTGGGTTCTTTGCCACTGAGCCACCTGGGAAACCTCAAGATAAATATGCTACCCTTGAAAAACAAAAGCACTTTGTCAAGGTGTTTGATAAAATAGCACTTAAGCCAACTATTAATTATTCAGCGCCTTGATTTTGCCAGCAAAGAGGGTCAGTGGAGCACACTGAGCACAGAGGAGCTCATCAAGGTGTCCAGGGTTACAGGCGCGTTTCTAAGGTCAGCCACGAACAATACCTGTGAATGCGAGGCCTTGGGCCACTCCTGGATCGCAGAGCCAGAGTTCTCCCTGCTGCAAAACCCCCCTCCCCCTATTTGCAGAGTCCCTTCCTCCCCGGCAATAATCCTTCTGAATAAAGTCTCTCTGTACTTTAAAAAAAAAAAAAAAAAAAAGGCTCTTGGAATAATCATTTAAACTATCATAACACTAACCTGAGGGAAAGGTGGCAATTATTATGATTGAAACAGAAAATACACTTGAAAGGATCCAAGGTTTCTCTTCTCCCACAAATGAGCCACCACAGGGAAGGAGTACAGGGCCCAGAAGCGACACAAACTGCTGAGACCCACTGTCCAGGGTGACGGAGGAAAGAAGTCAGGCACACGCAAACCCCAGATGCCAGGCAGTGTGCTGCCTGGTCCTGACGTCTGACCGTCTTCACGAGGAGACTACGGAGCAGCAGTCCACGCTGCCGGCACCGGCTGAGCGCCAGCGACTGGCTCGGGAACCTTCTCGGCTGTGGTCCCAGGAGTCAGTGCTCTAAAGAACCCGCCGGCAGCCGGCGCCCGGGAGCACGCGGAGCGACAGCAACCGCCGGAGGGGGCTGGGGCAACGCGGGCTGGCGCAGCCAGGCGCCTCACAGCGCTGCCCACAAGCGCACGAACGTGACCCCCACACAAACGCCAGGAAACCCGGACACATCTGCACGTGGAACCAGGCACAAGGGCTGCAGAGGGCCGCTTTCCAGCATGTTCTTACACCGTCTTCAATGAGATACACAATTCCCTGACTGCAAGCTCACCTCTCTAAAGCATGCAGCTCTGTGTTTTCAGTAGACTAACAGAGCCGTGCAACGCCCCATCTGATTCCTGAAGCATTTCATTGCCTCACAGGGGAACCCTACGCCCCTGAGGGTCCCCTGCCATCCCGCTCTCTCTCCAGCCCCCGCAAACACTCAGCACTTTCCGCGTCTGTGGGCTGCCATTTCTGGACGGTTCACACAAAGGGAGTGAACACATGGCCTTCTGCGTCTGGACTCTGTCCCAGCATGACGTCGTCGTGACGCACACACAGGCACCACGCCTCAAGATGCGGCCACTTTCTGAGGCCAGGTGGGGCTCCATTGCGCACACACAGTTTGCGTGTCCATTCATCCGTGTCCATGCCTGAGCTGTTTCACTTTCTTGCTGTTACAGATGCTGCTGCTGCGAAAATTCCTGCACAGGTTTTTATCTGGACATGTGCTCTCACTCACCCTGGAGATAGGCCTAGGAGCAGAGCTGCTGGGCCTTATCGGAGTCTATGCTTCACGGCTGCAGGGACTCCGTTTCCCAGTCCCGCCCCCAAAGCACGAGGCTTCAGCTTCTCCATGGCCTCACCAGTATCTGTCACTTGCCACCTTTTTATTAAAACCATCCAAGTGGGTACAAGCAGTATCCACATCGTATTTAACAGCAAAACAAAACAAAAATCTAACATTACGTCCATCAACAAGAAAAGGAAGGAGGTTTTAGTGTGTTCCTGACCCGTGCTGCCACATGACTAACAGTGTGACGATAATGAATCAACAGAGGCCAATCTCACACACGTGACATCGGGCTTGCAGCAGCACGCAGCAAGAGGCGTGAGAAACGCGACCCGTTTATGTGACTTTAAAAACACATTAAGCGACATCATAAATGAGTGGGGCTACAAGTACATGAGGTAAGAATATAAAGACAAGTTTATTTCCTCAGTCGGTCGGTGGCCTATGGATATTTGCTCTATTATTTTCTGTAACGTATGAGTTCATTAAAAACAACAGAAAATCAGGACTTCCCTGGCGGTACATGGATAAGAATCTGCCTGCCAATGCAGGGCACACGGGCTCGACCCCTGGTCCAGAAGGAGCCCATATACCCTGGAGCAACTAAGCCGTGCGACTGCCAAGCCCACACATGGCAACGACTGGAGCCCGCGTGCCTGGAGTCCGTGCTTCGCAAGCGGAGCAGAGACCGTGATGAGAAGCCGCTGCACCACAGAAAGGGGCCTCCTCACTCACGGCGCCCGGAGAAACCAGCCGGCGCCCAAGAGACCGCACGGTACCCGGAGAGACCGCAGAGACCGCAGAGACCGCAGAGACCGCCCAGCGCCCGAGACCCAGTGCAACCCAGCACAGAAACCATCAAAGTCTGTTCAAAACAGCCGTCCCTGTGACCGCAGCACACCAACTCAGGCGAGTCTGCTGCCGTATCTGCCAGCAAATGTGTAGCCAGTCAGACACCGGAAACGCGGAGCACACGTGCCGCCGTGTGAGCCTCTCGTGTGATGAGAAAGACGCCCGAAAAGCAACGGGCTTCCTCCCAGCCAAAGGGCAAACGGCAACAGCATCTGCCAGCCCACAGGTTTAAAAACGTGACCAATTTCATTCTGCAGTATAACTGTCTCTATATAGAGAAATCAGTCTAAAAAAATTCAGGAGATCAATAAGATTTAAGCTTTATCGGTATCACTATTGAATAAATAAAAAGATGCCGCCAAAAACAAACTTCAACAGAAAGAACAGCTAGATAGGTCTTCCGAAAAAGGGAAGCACGCGCTTCCGACAGGAAGACAGCACCTACGAGCGGGATAAAGGACACGATGGTCAGGAGTGACGCAGGGCTCGCTTCACGGGTTCCGGGGCCAGCGGTGCGACCGGCTGCTCTAAGTGGCCGCGTGAACCTGTGCAAGGTGGAGCCGCAGACACTTCAGACCTTGGTCCTTCAAGAGTTAGAACCGGGCAAGTGTGACTCACATGAGGAGAATTCACACTCAAAAGGAGTACGCATAATCGTTCCTGTGGAGCAGAGGCCTTCAAAGCGATGCACTCAAGTTCAGAGAGACAGCAGCCCGGAGAAGTCCTGGACTAAATCAGTAAGCCCACAGGTCACAGAGGAGCAGAGACCACCTCTGCCAGCACCATGGAGAGAAACAGGGCCAGAGCTGAGGGGGGGACGGACGATGCTGAGCATGACCCGGCCGGGCTCTGCCGTCCGCTCCCCGGGTGGGAAACAGGGGCGGGGACCCAAAGGCCAACGGTGCTCACAGACACCGTGAGAAGCACGCTCTCCCCTTCGTTTACAGGTCGTATTGGAACCACTGGACCAACCTCTCCACCGGGGCGGCAGCAGCTCTGCCTGCCACGCATGACGCGCGGAGAAAGACGCGACGCGCAGCCTGTGAAGCCTGGCGGCTCATGTGTGCCTCCAAGTCCTCACCGGTGTCGCTGAGCAGAACTTACAGTGGCTGCATGCAAGCATTTGGGTGCTGAGCGTCAGTCCTAAGCTGCATCTTTTTCCACTGTTTAAAATGGAAACATCTGGGGACGTCCCTGGCGGCCGCATGGCTGCGACCCACTGCCGAGACCCGGGATCAACCCTGCTTTCAGGGTTCTGACGTTCCTGTCTCGCTTTAGACACGAACACACCCCCGAGCGCTCCGCGTCAGGCGATGCTCCTCGCGGCCTGGACGGTGCGTGACGGGCAGTGTTGCTTTTCAGTCGCTCAGTCGTGTTTGACTCTATGTGACCCCGTGGACTGTGGCCCTCCAGGCTCCTCTGTCCGTGGGCTTTCCCAGGCAGAATACTGGAGCAGGTTGCCGCTTCCTTCTCCAGGGGACCTTCCCGACCCAGGAATTGAACCCACGTCCCCCGCACTACAGGAAGACTCTTTTCCGCCGAGCCGCCAGCAAAGCCCTTGCAACATGCAGCGACGCTCAGTAAACATGTGGTTAAGTGCTGGTGGATGAGGGGACCGCGGAAGAGCCTCCCTGTCCTTCTTCAGCTTCCACGAGACACCAGCTGGCCCATGGCTTCCCCTGCGAGGCGCTCCCCGCTCCTTTTCTCAAGGTGCAGCTCCCCAAGGGCAGCCTCGGTCTGAGAGCCCACCCGCCTCCAGGACCGGCGTGGGAACAGACTCATTTTTTTCCAGCAGTGTGCTGGACGCTAAGGACAAAGGATGGCTGAGAGAGCTCTGCAAGCAAGGGCTCAGGGCCTCGCCCAAGACAAGGCAGGCCTGAAGCTGCGGGAGGCAGCGTCTCACACAGCTGCCAAAGCAGCATCAGGAGCAGGACGCCGTGAGAACAGGACAGAAGGGCGAGCGAGTTCTAACAGGGTTGCTGTCACGGAGGCAGTGACGTCTGAGCTGAGCCCGGGAGGCCAGGAGGGCTCTGCAGGTGTGGAGGGCAGGAGGGGCGCCCACGGTGCCTCAGCAGCGAAGAACCTGCCCGCCGCAGCAGGGGACTCGGGCCCGAGCCCTGGTCAGCAAGCTCCCTGGAGGCGGGCATGGCAGCCCACTCCCATATCCTTGCCTGAAGAATCCCACGGAGAGGAGCCTGGCGGGCTACAGACCGTGGGGACACAGAGCCAGACACAGCTTAGGGACTACACCACACCACCAGGCAGGCAGGGCACCGCGGCAGACAGAGCCGCGGGAACGGAGGGCGGCCGGGCGGGCACCGCGGCAGACAGAGCCGCGGGAACGGAGGGCGGCCGGGCGGGCACCGCGGCAGACAGAGCCGCAGGAGCCGGAGTTGAGGCTGGGCGGGCAGGGGGCACCTCGGCAGACAGAGCCGCGGGAGCTGGAGCGGAGGGTGGGCGGGCAGGGGCAGGCACTATCTGTGCTCATCCCCAAGCGCGGCCAGGAGAAGAGACGGAAACTGCCAAGATGGGCTGAAACACCGTGGGCGTCACGCTGCTTGCCTTCTGCCTGCATCCCAAGGGTTTCCAAACGCAGCGCCGCATCAGAACAGTCTGCATGCAGGGGAAAATACAGACTGCCAGGCTGGGCCCACTGAATTGGGGTTTCCTAAGGGGGGGCCCAGGCCTATGTATTCTAAGAAATACTGTGGTGTGGCATCAGATTCGGCAGTGACCGTGTTTTGAATATGAGCTCCGTGACTAGACTGGTGTTTCACAGACAGCTGTGGGTGCTACTAACACGGGCTCCCAGTGTGTGCCAGGGGAAACGGGGTCGTCGGCAGACAAGCAGGATGCCTCGGCATTCCACGCGCACGCCGAGCACACGGGCCTGCACAGGGCCCCGGGCACGCGTGGAGACGTTTAAGAGGGCTGGCACGCCCTGCTGACAGCAGACGGCGGGGGGGGTCTGCTCGGACCTCCATGGAGGCCGCCACGACTCCCAGCGTGCTGAGCCCCAGGAGGGGGACCGGGGGCTGCCCCAGGCCTGCCGGCTCGGGTGCTTTCTCGCCTCCACCTCCACCACGGCGATGCTGATTCTCATGCAGTCAGATGGGCAGCAACAGGGGAATGATAACTTCCTCCCCAAAGACAAGGCAGGAGGAACAGGTCCGTGTCTGGCATGAAAACAGTTTTGCTCTGGAAATACCAAGACAGAGGGCCGGACAGACCTGGACACAACCCACGCAGAAGCTCCAGACGAGGCCCTGGGGTGGGCAAGGCCACCAACGGAGAAACGAGAGGCGACCGAGCAGGCCAAGGGAGAACAAGGGTGAACGTCTGGGAAGAGGGGCAGTGGGGGGTTAGTGGGAAGGAGGGATTCAGGACGCAAGAGAACAGCGGGGGACAAGCAATGAAGCCGAAGGACAAAAAAAGTTCTCAGTAATAAAAGGAGCCAAGTGCACAACATATGAGATGGCCCAAAAGGAAGGAAACCAAGGAGGGAGGCACGGCGAGGCGGTTAGCAAGTCTGAAAAAGTGGCGGCCTTTAGGAAAGCAGTTTCAGTAGAACGCAGGAGTTAGAGCAGAACAGAGAATCTGAGGACAAAGGAAGCGAAGTCTGAAAACTGTGGAAAGACTGAGGGACGGGTCTTCTGGAGGCTGCGTCAGCTGTGAGAGTGGAGACGCCTGCAGTGTGTGAAGGACAGACGGCGACAGGCAGCGAGAGGGGCAGGAAGGCAGAGACAGGCACAGAGCCAGGGCAGTGGAGGGCACGACCAGCCTCTGAGAGGAGGGTGAGGAGGCACAGCAAGGAGCCCCGAACGGGCCTTTCCTTTTCTTACGTAAATGATGACTAGGCCACCTTCCTTCCCAGCAAAGAGTGAGATGTGGGTGTTCCCTGAGGCGCAGTCACCTGGACGACGATGATGCTGGCAGGCGTAAGGAGGACCCAGACGAGGCATCGCACAGCCCGCGTCCCCAGCCAGGACGCGTGCGCTGGGCCCGGCAGGGTGCTTGGCACCTTACACGTGCTCAGAGCAGCCCGAGTCGGAGACTGCCGTCACCCTCCCCTCACCTGCGGTGAGCCGGCACCGAGGAAGCGGCCGGCCTGAGCTCTGCGTGGCGGGACCAGGGCTGACACCAGCACGGCCCAGCCCGCGTCCCGCCCTGAACATCTGCTGCTGCTCCGCTGCAAACCTCAGCGTGTCTGCAGCCAAGGAGGAACGCCATGGGTTTCTCTTGCTCTGCTGAGCAGCTCAGGCGAGCGGGGCCGGGAGGGGGCAGCGCCAGCACCCCACATGAAGGGAGCTGGGGCCACTGAGGTCAGGAAGCCACAACCGGTCACGGCCCCGAGGCCTGTCGCCTCTGACTCCAACAAGCCTCAGACCCAAGCCCTTCTCCAACTCCAACTGCTGAGCGCACGTCAGTGGCCTGGTGTCTCCCAGCCTCACCTCGAGCTGGACACGCCTGGCCCGGGCCCCACTCTGCCCCTCACCAGCCTCCCCATGCCGTCCCGCGCCTGCTCGTGGCCGAGCGGCGGACGGGGCTTCCTCACCAGTGCCCCCAGCATCCAGCACCCAACGGGCGCTGAGTGAGGATCTGCCGGATCTCAGTGCACTGTCCAGATGTTAATGCTACCCCTGCCTCTGGCCTGGTCTGCTCTCTCTGTCTGGGAAGTCTCACCGTTCTGGGTTCCCCCATCGCGGGGCCATGGAAGCCACTCTACACCCCACTGTGCATCGTAACTCCTGCTTCTCCCGCCTCAGCCCGTCGGTCAGCTCAGTGCAGGCGCCCAGTCGTGCCTGACTCTTTCCAACCCCACAGACGCCAGGCCTCCCTGTCCATCACCAACTCCTGCAGCTTGCTCAAACTCATGTCCATCGAGTCGGTGATGCCATCCAACCATCTCATACTCTGTCATCCCCGTCTCCTCCTGCCCTCAATCTTTCCCAACATCAGGGTCTTTTCCAATGAGTCAGCTCTTCCCATCAGGTGGCCTAAGTATTGGAGTTTCAGCCTCAGCATCAGTCCTTCCGATGAACACCCAGGACTGATCTCCTTTAGGATGGACTGGTTGGATCTCCTTGCAGTCCAAGGGACTCTCAAGAGTCTTCTCCAACACCACAGTTCAAAAGCATCAATTCTTTGGCGCTCAACTTTCTTCACATTCCAACTCTCACGTCCATACATGATTACTGGCAAAACCATAGCCTTGACTAGACGGACCTTTGTTGGCAAAGTAACGTCTCTGCTTTTGAATATGCTATCTAGGTTGGTCAAAAGTTTTCTTCCAAGGAGCAAGCGTCTTTTAATTTCATGGCTGCAATCACCATCTGCAGTGATTTTGGAGCCCAAAAAAATAAAGTCTCTCACTGTTTCCCCATCTATTCGCCATGAAGGGATGGGACCAGATGCCATGATCTTCATTTTCTGAATACTGAGTTTTAAGCCAACTTTTTCGCTCTCCTCTTTCACCGTCATCAAGAGGCTCTTTAGCTCCTCTTCACTTTCTGCCATAAGGGTGGTGTCATCTGCATATCTGAGGTTATTGATATTGCTCCCAGCAATCTTGATTCCAGCTTGTGCTTCTTCCAACCCAGCATTTCTCATGATGCACTCTGCATAGAAGTTAAAAAAGCAGGGTGACAATACACAGCCTTGATGTCCTCCTTTCCCCATCTGGAACCCGGCCGTTGCTCCATGTCAGCCCTCACTCAGTCAGTCCGCCCGAAACAGGCACCATCGCGTCAATCTCTTAAAGCTCTCTCCTCCTCACACTGCTCTTCTGCGCCAAGACAGCCCCTCTCTTTGCTCGATAAGCAGCTGAGAGATGCCCAGCAACCTGCCCCAAACGGTGCCTTTCCCAACGAAAGCAACCTCGACCTCCTCAGAACACCCACACTGCGCATTCCACACAGTCACCCCCCTTACACAGCCAGGAATCATTTGCTCCCGCAATACCGTCTCATCCCACCCAAAGGTGCTGCGTCCTTGGGGGAGGAGGCTGATTCTTCTACCCTCTCCTTGCAGGCCCCGCAGCACGTGAGGGCACAGGGGAGTGCCCAGCATCCAGAGGACAGACGCGCCGTCCGTCACAGACTCTGGCTCGCTCCCCTCCCCTATTATTCCACATTTACATTATGCTGGAAAAGCTCTAACGATCCTTTTCATGTGACTTTATTACAAATAACGACTTCTGGGGCAATTTCATATCAAATTAAAATAAAGACTAATTTTATTTAATTCACCTATGATTTCTAAAAGGATGTAAGTCTTTTTAGGTACAAGACTGTATTTACACACCAATTTCCAGACCATACTAAAAAATGTTTTATCATTACTACAATTCTCATATTTCTACCAATTCACTCAATTTAGAATTTGCTTCAAGTTGATACAAAAGCTGTAGTACTTCGAACACAGCAATCTGTCTGTGAGCAAGACAGATTGATGCAAAGAGCTGACTCATTTGAAAAGACCCTGATGCTGGGAAAGATTGAGGGCAAGAGGAGAAGGGGACGACAGAGGATGAGATGGTTGGACGGCATCACCAACTCGACGGACATGGGTTTGAGCTCCGGGAGGTGGTGAAGGACGGGGAGGCCTGGCGTGCTGCGGTCTGTGGGGTCGGAAAGAGTCGGACACGACTGAGCGACTGAACTGATCACAGAAACTTTCTGTATCAGAGACACTTACTCCTGACAGTTGTACTGCTCGCGCTGACATACTGCTTGAAGGTCAAGGCTCCAAATTCTGCAATATTTTTAGCTCCTAAATCCTGGTTTATGCTCTCCTTGTTCTGTCTGTCTTTAAAAGACATAAGAACACGATACCCAATTCCTAATTCCCTCTAAGACCTAACCAAGCAAAGTTTAACCAATAAAAAAATCTAAAAGAAGACCCAGTTACTAAGAAAGAAAATCATAAACTTTGCAGCTTATAAACAGGAACTCAAATCCCAGTTCTGATTATTCTCATTATTCTCTGGAACAACTCACTGCTTCTCCCTTGCCGCCACCCCCTTCTTCTCATGAAGTCACTCACTGAGTGACCAGCTAGTCCCAATGCCTACAGTTTAACACATGGTACGGTGGACGCGGTTAACACAACAGTGGATGAGTCAGGCGGTTCCTGGACCCCCAGACCTTAAAGTCTGGTGAAGGGAAAACAGTCAGCTAAGTAAGAAGCTGTAAGACGGTATGACAAGCGCCCCATGACAGGAACGCGTAAGATACCAGGGGAAGCACAGCAGCAGACAACACGGGAAAGGGCGCAGGGAGGGCGCCGCGGGGAGGAGGGGGGCTGAGAGGCCCTGAGACCCGCAAGGCGGGCGGGCCAAGGAGAGGCGCAGCGGGCCCGGGGACCTGGAGACGAGAAGTGATGCCACTGAGGGGACGAGAGACAGCCGCGCAGCTGAAGGCGCAGAACCCAAGGCCGGGAACAGCGAGAAGAGCCTGGAGAGCCCCTGAGGGGCTTCAGGGAGCGCAGGACGTTCCCAACTCTTGCCTCAAAGAGCAGGAAACCGGAGGGGAGACGGGACCCAGCAGACTCCTGTGACGCAGGTGACAGATAAAGGCTGGGACCGACGGAACAAACAAGAGACCGAATGGAAGCAGATGGGCTCGAGAGGCGCCCGGGAGATGAATCCGCAGGGGCTGGGGGCTGGAGGCTGACAGAGGACCGTGTCTCTCTTGGTCCTTACGCACCCGCAGGCCTAGGAAGCACCTAACATGGGACGTCCTGGAGGAACCGTGCAGAGCGAGTGGATCCAGAAACACACAGCGTCGCAGACGCCACCCAGGTCCCCTCGGACAGCTGGGCAGAGGGAGGCGCCGCTCACGGAGCGAGGAGACACAGGAAAGGGGACGCCCGAAGGGCCTGGTGCCTGTGACCCACCCAAGGGCAGACCTCGGCAAGGCAGGTGCGTCCTGGAAGTGCAAACGCGAGCAGCCGCAGCGGCTCAGCCAAACCACAGCTGGCAACTGGCACCTCTCAGGGGGCACAGCCACTGTCAGAGAACACTGCATGTGATGCCACCCTAACCACCTTTTAAACGTCCTGGGCTTATTAACTAACGGTTCTAACATCAAAGGTATTAGAAGCTTACCCCTCTTTCCTGATCTTGGAACAGTAGTTGACCAAGGTCACGGTAACTCAGGCCTCTGCTTTATAAAAATCCATTAATTATATAGTTTTGTTTCATATGCACTTTTCTGAATATGTATTAAATTTCCCAATAAAAAAAGTTTTTAAAAAACAACAAATTAGAAAGAAATTGCTTACTCAAAAGAAACTATTTAAAAAAGAGCAAACATCACATTTAATGGAGACATACAAGAGATGTCTCTTTAAGCAAAGAAAACAGACAAAGACGCCTTCCATCACAATTACTATTCAACACTCTCTGAGCTGCTGGTCAAAAACTGCAGACCAGAACAGGAAGATTTACCCTTCCGAGTTTTCGCAGCAAGAGGCGCTGCGGCACCTGGATATTCGCAGGAGAATCAAGCTGGACCTCTTCCTCACACCACACGGAAAGCGCAGGACGGATCGAAGGCCAGGACGCCAGGACGAGACTATGAGACCCACTCGAGACGCAGACGCGAGCTTCCTGACTGCATGTCTCTCAGCCATTTCTTAGGCGTCCCACTGAAGGCGCCCGCAACGAGAGAAAAAAGAGTGAACTGGACGCCGTCAACGCTTCAAACGCCTGTGCTCCAAAGGGGCCAAGTTCAGAGGCTGACGGGGCAGAGACCACACAGCGCCCGGCAGGGCGGGGCGGGGGGGTCCACAGCAAGGGCTGCGGTCTTCATCTCAGGACTGACGGAAGTCACCTGAGCGCCTACTGCGAAGCGGCGCTTGGGTTCAGCAGCATGCACAAAGTTAGGGCCAGCAGCTAAGCCAAGACTGTCAGACAAGCCAGGCATATCGGACTCCAAAGCTCATCATCTTAACCATATTGTGATACTAACTCAACGTAACAACTGCCAGCATTCACTGAGTTCTTCCTATCAATGTGTTTAAGCTAAAGGGCTTTATTGGAGAGCCCCAGTCATCACTGTGTTACAGATGGGTTACAAGTATGACACAAAGACCTTTCGAATGAAATTGTGTATTACTATCAAAAAAATGTTTTGCAGCCAATGAAAAATCTCAGGGGGGTAAAGTGGCGTTTCATCTGCGCAGCTACTGAGTTTAGTGATTACAGCGTCGGTGCGTGCTCCGCTGTCGAGGGCGACTCCATAGCACAGCCTTCTCTCTTCTGACTGACTCGCTTTAACCTGTGTTTATTTCAGTCTACACTGTTTAACATCAGGGAAGATGAACGTTTTACAAGCACACGCAAAATATACCGTTTCCTACTGAAAATGAAGACGTGCGTGTTTGTCGCAACCATCGCCATCATCGGCGTCAGCACTGACGCAGCTGATATCACTACATTTTCTTCAATAAAACAAGTGATGTTGTTAATTTCTTGACTGTTACTTCTTGGTCTATTTATTGTTTATAGACTTTAATGGTAACAACACTGTAAATCAACTATACTTCAATTTTAAAACAGATTTTAATGCTAACAATTAAAGTTTGATCTGAATAGGTTTTACCATGATATATTCAGAAATGTCACGGGTGTTTATACCAAGCTCCCGAGCCTCCATCCCCAATGCTGTCATCTCTGCGTGTGCCATGCTTGGCGAGGCGGGGACGCAGAGCTCTGGGCGCTATCTCACACTGAGCAAACGAAGACCTAGGCTAGAATCAGAGAAGAGACCGCAGAAAGAAACCTCCCCTACAAAGCAGCACGCATCCAAGAGGCCTTCCGAAAGTAAACGGATGGTCCAGACAGAGAAGACAGCAGGACTTCCCAAGAGCAGCACATCCTGGCAGAAAGCAGAAGCTCCCAAGTCAGCCCGACCTACAGGATCAAGGTTCCCAACTCTACTCATCAGTAAATGGAATAACAACGTGTGCTTGGAACTGCTCAGGCAAAGGTAATAAGAACAGGAGAAAGCACAGGGCAGCGTACGCTCAGCGAGGGGCACTGAGAGTCACAGCACGCAGCGCGTGCTACGAGTCAACACGTTTGTAAAGATTAATGCGACCTGGGAAGGAATAAAACTAAAGACTGCTAATGTGTTTAAGGTGGTGTTTGCACTAACGACTGTTTTTCCTTTTGTTTAATTCAATTTTAAAGCTACGTGATTAGCAGTAAATACAAAGACGAATAAAGTGTGAAATGCTTAAAAGAACTCTGATTCATTTTCTTGAAATTGTGAATAATTGCTCCATTATGCATCAATTATATTGTAGCTTTTCAGAGAGAGATATAGTCATACCGTATCGTCCTTCTTCAAAAGTTCTTCAAAAGAATTGAGAATATTTTGTTTTTCTCAAAGTTATCTTGGAAACAACTGCATTTTCAGAAACAGAAGAGACTGCCAAGCAGAAATTTGGTTTGTTTTACAGATAAAACATGTCATTATGTTGAATCTCTGTTCCATGCTCATGGTATTCTTTCAGCTTCTTTCTAGGCTCAGACTGCTCATTTGCAAAAATGACAGAGGTGGGTCAGATGCTGTCCTCCGAGGTCCTTTCTGCTGTGATGCCTGAAGCGTGATGGTCCCGTGACAAAGCAACGCGCACGGCCAGGCCTGAGGCTCTCCGTCCAGCGCTGCTCCAGCAGCCCTTCCGCCAGCGCGGCCCCAGAGCGCAGGCCGCCACTGACTCTCCAGCGAGCCCGCGGGAAGCGGAGAGAGGGGAGACCCTCAGAGGACAGAGGACAGTGACAAGTCGACCTCATTAGAAACACAGGCCTTTCATCAGATTAGCGGATGGAGAAGGGCTGACTCTCTAAGTACACAGAGGCAGACCGTAGAGAATCAACACTCTCCCCACTTCTACCATGAACAGGGCAACAGAGAGCGGAGGCAACCCGAGCCAGAAGCAATCCGGGCCAGACGGCGTCTCTGAGACTGAGCTACCCAATCCCTGAGGGCAGGGACTACGCCACCTGTGTGCCCCGGCAGCCACCACAGGACCTGGCGTCTAAGAAACAATAAATCTGTGGCCAAAAAAACTAAATGAAGGAGCATTTACATTTTTAAAGATTCAAACCTCAGAAGTGCATTACGGAGACAGAACAAGAAATTCTCTTCTCTAGATATTAAAAAAAAAGGAAGATACAGTAATAGCTTTCTTCACAATAATGAAGACACTGACTTACACTTCGGAGTTATTTCCCACTGAAAACCCTTGCTAGCAAGATTATGCTCAAAATCCTTCAAGACAGGCTTCAGCAATATGTGAACCAACAACTTCCAGATGTACAAGCTGGATTTAGAAAAGGCAGAGGAACCAGGGATCAAATTACCAATATCTGTTGGATCACAGAAAAAGCAAGGGAATTCCAGGAAAAAAAATCGACTTCTGCTTCAATGACTAAAGCCTTTGACTGTATGGATCACAACAAACTGGAAAATTCTTAGACAGATGGGAATGCCAGACCACCTTATCTGCCTCCTGAGAAACCTGTATACAGGTCAGGAAGCAACAGTTAGAACTGGACTTGGAACAACAGACCTGTCCCAAATCGGGAAAGGAGTGCGTCAAGGCTGTATATTGTCACCCTGCTTATTTAACTTCTATGCAGAGTATACCATTTGAAATGCCTGGCTGGATGAATCACAAGCTGGAATCAAGACTGTTGGGAAAAATATCAATAACCTCAGATATGCAAATGATAACACCCTAATGGCAGAAAGTGAAGGGGAACTAAAGAGCCTCTTGATGAGAGTGAAAGGGGAGAGTGAAAAAGTTGGCTTAAAACTCAACATTCAAGAAATGAAGATCATGGCATCCGGTCCCATCACTCCATGGCAAATAGATGGGAGAAAAGTGGAAACAGTGACATGTTTTATTTTCTTGGGCTCCAAAACCACTGGAGAAAATGAAGCCATGAAATTAAAAAAGACACTTGCTCCTTGAAAGAAAAGCTATGACAAACCTAGACAGCATATTAAAAAGCAGAGACATTACTTTGTCAACAAAGGTCTCTACATTTATTGGAAGAACTGATGCTGAAGCCGAAGCTCCAGTACACTGGCCACCTGATGCAGAGCCGATCTTGGAAAAGACCGTGATGCTGGAAAAGACTGAAGGCAGGAGGAGAAGGGGATGATGGCAGAAGATGAGATGGTTGGATGGCATCATCGACTCAATGGACACGAGTTTGAGCAAACTTCGGGAGATACTGGACGACAGGGGAGCCTGGATTGCTGCAGTCCGTGGGGTCACAAAGAGTCAGACAGGCCTGAGCAACAAAAACCCCTGGGGCCGAGGCGATGCTGGTGCTAACGGGCATCAGCAGAGACAGCCGAGTGGGCACACAGCATCTCCTTGCACCTGGCAACTGCGCCAGCGGCAAATGTCCTCTGAGCACCGAGAGTCCCAGCAGGGAGGACCCTCCAACGCCAGCCCCACATGGCAGGTGGGGCACAAGCGGACAGGCCGCCTCGCTTGGGCCCTGAGCTCCCAGCAGGTAGGAAGGCTCTCAGCGGGCGGGGCGGGACTCTATCAGCCTGTATCCCGAGCACGGACAGGGAGGTGAGTCATCCTTCTGACCTCATTTTCCACGCGGTTTACCTTCAAAGCGGGCAGTTTAACACGCGGAGGAAAGGCAGCAAGAGGCCTGAGCGCGAATCAGTGGAGCTAAGTTCCAAGAACCCAGCAGTGCATTTGGGACTTTAAAGCCGTATCTCATGGCTAGGCTAGCCAACTTTCAAAATGGGTGAATGAAAGAGTAAAAGTCACTGAAAACAGATGCCCAGCAAAAACACTGCAGAGAAACAGAAAATAAACCTGCTTCCCAGGAACTGTCCCACATAAATAAAGTACAGTTCATAAAACTGTGTTCATAACAAAACAAAGTTCAAAACGAACACGGTGCGTAACACCCCCTACTGTGAGAGCCCCGCCCAGCTGGAAGGGCAGGCCTCTCCTGGCCCCAAAGGGCCCCACAGACGCAGTCTCCACGCAAGCAAGGACAAGCGCCCCGCCTGCCGCAGTGGCGCGGACGCTCCGCGCGGACTCGCGCCTCTTCTGTCCCCTCCCTGGCGCGGACTTGCGCCTGGAGGAGTGGCTCTCCTCTCCCCGTGGAGCCGAGCTACTCTGTCTTTTGACTTGTCTCTGGAGCCTGTCCTCTGAGATTTTCTTTTATAATGAAGCTCAGGGCTGGTGCAATCTTCAGGGGCAAGAAACCATATTACTGAACTGAAACTCTGAACAATATTTCAAAATAGGGGGAACTTCAGCTAAGAGTTAACGAAACAGATCTGAAAAGGTGATGAAGTTTCGATCCTTACAGTCAGTGTCACTGACAAACTTTTACACACCAGGGCACTGATCTAACTTGCCAGCAAGAGACAAGGTTCACAGTTTACACGCTTTGAACTGGTCCCAGGTTTCCCAAGGAGAGGTCAACAAAGCGAGATGGGATGATAATTAGAAGAATGCATTAATTATTGATTAACAGAGTTCAGGTCTAGTTAAGACAGGCTTGAAACTTCAAGATTCTGTTTAGGCCACCACCAGCCACTCAACCACAGATAACTTGATATCATGTGCCTCTTGACAGAAGGATATACCATCACCTGTGAACTACCCTTGCCTAAAATTCACATCTAAATCAGATCAAATCTGGAGATCTGACGATCAGTTTATGGAAAATACAGGAGACCATGTTAGCATATAAGCTGCAGTCAACAGAATCAAGACTGTGGGCAAGTCTATAGTACAAACAACTCAGGTTTTCAACAAATAAACTGCAGAGGAAAAATGAGCGGAAACTATGGATTAAGAGAGTCTTAAGATACACAGGAACCAAAATGCAGATCTTACCTGAATAAACCAATTGCTAAAAAAAAATAACTTATGAACCACCAGAGAAATTTAAACACTACTGGATACCTTACGGTTTTAGGGAGTGAGTACTCAATTTTTACGTCTGTTAATGAATTTGTAATTGTTTCCATTTTAATTCCTATCTCTTAGAAATACATGTTGAAATATTTACAAATAAAAGTATGCGATAATTAGGACTGGCCGTAAAACAACCTAGTATATTGGGGACAGGGAAAGAAAGATGTAAAAATGAGACAAGATTGGCCATGAGCTGCCAACTTTTGAGGATTATACTACTCTTTTTGCATGTATAAATATCTCATAAATTAAAAGCTTAAAGAGAAAAAGGAAGTAGGTCACTAGACCAAAATTTCATGGGTGGAAGCCAGGTTTTGCCGGCAGCAGAACCGTTCCCCAAACAGCCCCAGTACCATGGTCTGTCAGGACCGTAAGAACAAGTCTTTTCTGAATCCTTACGTAACAGCCCACAAGCATACTGCACACAATACTGCCTCAGAAACTACACACGGATCAGTTCTCTATACTGAAAGCTAAGGCTTCAGTTTTCCAACTAACCTGTGTTATGAAACAAACACAAACTCTACATGCCTGATTAAACGTCAAATTTATTCAATCGATTACAGTCTAAAATTTAAGAAAAATAAATTATACTTCAAAGGCAGAAAAAATAAATTTAAAGCAAAAAAAAAAAAAAAAGTCACCAATTCAACTAGTAACCCAAATGAGGTTTCAATTCAATTCCTTGCCCTGAGTCAGTTCTGGGTCAGGATCTCGCATCTGGATCGGGGACTTCCCTGGGGGCCCAGACTTTAAGACGAGCTGGTACACTGAGCGCAAGGGAGGAGCTACCCAGCGTCCAAGGTCAGTGGCAGCAGGGAGGAGACACCTCGCGCCTGAAGCCAGGGGCAGTGACCCTGAGGAGCCACCCCGAGCCCGAGGCCAGGGGCGGCAGCTGGGAGGAGCATCCTGAGGAGCAGTGGCTGCGCAGGTGCAGGAGGGCCTAGAGGAGCCATCCCACGTTGATGGTCAGGAACGGCGGCGGTAAGGAGATGCCCCTCGTCCAAGGTAAGGAACAGCGGCTGTGCTTTGCTAGAGCAGCCAAGAAGAAACACCCCATGCCCAAGGTAAGAGAAACCCACCAAAGATGGTAGGTGTTGCAAGAGGGCATCAGAGGGCAGACACACTGAAACCATACTCACAGAAAACTACTCAATCTAATCACACTAGGATCACAGCCTTGTCTAACTCAATGAAACCAAGCCATGCCCGCGGGGCAACCCAAGACAGGCGGGCCATGGTGGAGAGGTCTGACAGAATGTGATCCACTGGAGAACGGAATGGCAAGCCACTTCAGTGTTCTTGCCTGGAGAACCCCATGAACAGTATGAAAAGGCAAAATGGTAGGATACCAAAAGAGGAACTCCCCAGGTCATTAGGTGCCCAACATGCTACTGGAGATCAGTGGAGAAATAACTCCAGAAAGAATGAAGGGATGGAGCCAAAGCAAAAACAATACCCAGCTGAGGATGTGACTGGTGACAGAAGCAAGATCCGATGCTGTAAAGAGCAATACTGCATAGGAACCTGGAATGTCAGGTCCAGGAATCAAGGCAAATTGGAAGTGGTCAAACAGGAGATGGCAAGGGTGAACATCAACATTCTAGGAATCAGCAAACTAAGATGGACTGGAATGGGGGAATTTACCTCAGATGACCATTATATCTACTACTGCGGGCAGGAACCCCTCAGAAGAAATGGAGTAGCCATCATGGTCAACAAAAGAGTCCGAAATGCAGTACTTGGATGCAATCTCAAAAACAACAGAATGATCTCTGTTCATCTCCAAGGCAAACCATTCAGTATCACAGTTATCCAAGTCTATGTCCCAACCAGTAACGCTGAAGAAGCTGAAGTTGAACGGTTCTATGAAGACCTACAAGACGTTTTAGAACACCCAAAAAAGATGTCCTTTTCATAATAGGGGACTGGAATGCAAAAGTAGGAAGTCAAGAAACACCTGGAGAAACAGGCAAATTTGGCCTTGGAATGAGGAATGAAGCAGGCCAAAGACTAATAGAGTTTTGCCAAGAAAATGCACTGTTCATAGCAAACACCCTCTTCCAAAAACACAAGAGAAGACTCTACACATGGACATCACCAGATGGTCAATACCGAAATCAGACTGATGATATTCTTTGCAGCCAAAGATGGAGAAGCTCTATATGGTCAACAAAAGCAAGACCAGGAGCTGACTGTGGCTCAGATCATGAACTCCTTATTGCCAAATGCAGACTTAAATTGAAGAAAGTAGGGAAAACCGCTCGACCATTCAGGTATGACCTAAATCAAATCCCTTATGATTATACAGGGGAAGTGAGAAATAGATTTAAGGGCACAGATCTGATAGATAGAGTGCCTGATGAACTATGGAATGAGGTTCATGACACTGTACAGGAGACAGGGATCAAGACCATCCCCATGGAAAAGAAATGCAAAAAAGCAAAATGGCTGTCTGGGGAGGCCTTACAAATAGCTGTGAAAAGAAGAGAGGCGAAAACCAAAGGAGAAAAGGAAAGATATAAGCATCTGAATGCAGAGTTCCAAAGAATAGCAAGAACAGATAAGAAAGCCTTCTTCAGTGATCAGTGCAAAGAAATAGAGGAAAAGAACAGAATGGGAAAGACTAAAGATCTCTTCAAGAAAATTAGAGATACCAAGGGAACATTTCATGCAAAGATGGGCTCGAGAAAGGACAGAAATGGTCTGGACCTAACAGAAGCAGAAGATATTAAGAAGAGGTGGCAAGAATACACAGAAGAACTGTACAAAAAAGATCTTCATGACCCGGATAATCACAATGGTGTGATCACTCATCTAGAGCCAGACATCCTGGAATGTGAAGTCAAGTGGGCCTTAGAAAGCATCACTACGAACAAAGCTAGTGGAGGTGATGGAATTCCAGTGGAGCTCTTTCAAATCCTGAAAGATGATGCTGTGAAAGTGCTGCCCTCAATATGCCAGCACGTTTGGAAAACTCAGCAGTGGCCACAGGACTGGAAAAGGTCAGTTTTCATTCCAATCCCTAAGAAAGGCAATGCCAAAGAATGCTCAAACTGCCGCACAATTGCACTCATCTCACATGCTAGTAAAGTAATGCTCAAAATTCTCCAAGCCAGGCTTCAGTAACACGTGAACCGTGAACTTCCTAATGTTCAAACTGGTTTTACAAAAGGCAGAGGAACCAGAGATCAAACTGCCAACATCCGCTGGATCATAGAAAAAGCAAGAGAGTTCCAGAAAAACATCTATTTCTGCTTTATTGACTATGCCAAAGCCTTTGACTGTGTGGATCACAAGAAACTGTGGAAAATTCTGAGAGAGATGGGAATACCAGACCACCTGACCTGCCTCTTGAGAAATCTGTATGCAGGTCAGGAAGCAACAGTTAGAACTGGACATGGAACAACAGACTGGTTCCAAATAGGAAAAGGAATACGTCAAGGCGGTATATTGTAACCCTGCTTATTTAACTTCTCTGCAGAGTACATCATGAGAAATGCTGGACTGGAAGAAGCACAAGCTGGAATCAAGATTGCCGGGAGAAATATCAATCACCTCAGATATGCAGATGACACAACCCTTATGGCAGAAAGTGAAGACGAACTAAAGAGCCTCTTGATGAAAGTGAAAGAGGAGAGCGAAAAAGTTGACTTAAAGCTCAACATTCAGAAAACAAAGATCATGGCATCTGGTCCCATCACTTCATGGGAAATAGATGGGGAGACAGTGGAAACAGTGTCAGACTTTATTTTTTGGGACTCCAAAATCACTGCAGATGGTGACTGCAGCCACGAAATTAAGAGACGCTTACTCCTTGGAAGAAAAGTTATGACCAACCTAGACAGTATATTCAAAAGCAGAGACATTACTTTGTCAACTAAGGTCCGTCTAGTGAAGACTATGGTTTTTCCTGTGGTCATGTATGGATGCGAGAGTTGGACTGTGAAGAAGGCTGAGTGCCGAAGAATTGATATTTTGAACTGTGGTGTTGGAGAAGACTCTTGAGAGTCCCTTGGACTGCAAGAAGATCCAACCAGTCCATCTAAAGGAGATCAGCCCTGGGATTTCTTGGAAGGAATGATGCTAAGGCTGAAACTGCAACACTTTGGCCACCTCATGTGAAGAGTTGACTCACTGGAAAAGACTCTGATGCTGGGAGGGATTGGGGGCAGGAGGAGAAGGGGACGACCTAGGATGAGATGGCTGGATGGCATCGCGGACTTGATGGACGTGGGTCTGAGTGAACTCTGGAAGATGGCGATGGACAGGGAGGCCTGGCATGCTGCGATTCATGGGGTCGCAAAGAATCGGACACGACTGAGCGACTGAACTGAAACTGAACTGAACTGAACTGCTCCCACTCCAGGAGGCTCGGGTTCGAGAGGAAGTAACATCTGGCATCCCTCATGCTACAATGAGTAGCCAAAAAAAATTATTTGTAATTAAAAAAATTTTTTTAAAGATGTTTCTTCTGGTTTATTATTAGTATTTGAGACACTACAGATTAATTAGCAATTAACTTCCCTCTTCCACCATCTTTAAGAAAATAGGACTACATGAAACTGCCAAATATTGATGAAGGTGACCCTCCCCCACCAACCTCCAAAAGCCAGAAGGCTAGAGCAGAAAGGGCTGTGTAGCCAACTTCCCATCATGAATGATAACAGGAACCAGCCAGCATTCTCCAAATTCTATTTAGATTCTAAAACGTATCAATCGCTAAGTAACAAGTAGCACAGAGTCCGGCGCATTAATTCATCCAACAAACGAATGCGAAAGAATAAAGGCCAGATGAAACGGTTTGCTGGAACTATCCTCCCCATCACGGCCCCCCAGGCTGCCCTCCAGGGACGGTGCTAATGAGTATCACAGGGGCCAAAGCAGGGCTGGGAAGTGAAAGAAGCTCGAGTAGCTGGTCTGTCCGTCAGTAACAGGAGCACAGCCTTCTGCCTCTAGTGCTGGGCTTGCCGCTGCCACTGCTGAGTCGCTTCAGTCGTGTCTGACTCTGTGCGACCCCACAGATGGCAGCCCATCAGGCTCCCCCGTCCCTGGGATTCTCCAGACAAGAACACTGGAGTGGGCTGCCATTTCCTTCTCCAATGCATGAAAGTGAAAAGTGAAAGTGAAGTCGCTCAGTCGTGTCCGACTCGTAGCGACCCCATGGACTGCAGCCTACCAGTCCCCTCTGTCCATAGAATTCTCCAGGCAAGAGTACGGGAGTGGGGTGCCGGGCTTAGCATCCTAAAATACCCCTCAGTCATGAGTAACAAAGCCTTTGGAACTAACTGGAAACCAACATTTTAGGAATCTTCTCAAGGCAATGGCACCCCACTCCAGTACCCTCGCCTGGAAAACCCCATGGACAGAAGAGCCTGGTGGGCTGCAGTCCAGGGGGTCGCTAAGAGTCGGACACGACTGAGCGACTTCACTTTGACTTTTCACTTTCATGCACTGGAGAAGGAAATGGCAGCCCACTCCAGTGTTCTGGCCTGGAGAATCCCAGGGACGGGGGAGCCTGGCGGGCTGCCGTCTATGGGGTCACACAGAGTCGGACATGACTCAAGCGACTTAGCAGCAGCAGATATCTTGGGCCCTAATTTTTCCCCTTCCAAAAGTCAACAGGAAAACTAAGTTTTCCTTAATAGTAAAAACATAACACAATCTCCATGAAAAGTCCTCAAAACATCTTCCCACTGAAACTGCTCTCTCAAAAATCACAAATGACCAAGTCTAAGCTTTCCCCCAGGCCTGCTCCTCGATCCCCGTTCACACCACTGGCCGTGCGCTCCTGAGACCCCTCAGCATCACTGGGCTTTCCTGGCTGTCCTCTTGCTGCTGTGACAAAGGATCAGAGCCCAGCGGCTTAAGCGCGCACGGCTTCATCTACGGGCCCGGAGGACAGAAGCCTACGGTCGGGCTCTCTGCCCAACACCCAGGTTTGGCAGGACACGCTTGGGGGAGGCTCTTCAGAGCACTCCGCCCCGTGGTCTTTTCGGAGGCGTGAGGCCGCCCGCCGGCCTGGGCTGGAGAGCCCCCAAGACGCTCCCGTCTCTGGTTTCTGCCACCACCGTCTCCTACGACTGACTGTTCTCTCCCAGCTCCCCTTTCTAAAGACCCTGAAGGTGACGCTGGGCTCACCTAGACAGCCCCAGGCTCATCCTCCCATCGAAGACCCTAAGCGTCATCACCTTGCAAAGCCCCTTTGCCCTGGAGGGGAGGCATCCGCAGGGTTCCAGGACTGGGACAGGCAGGGCCCCGGGGGGCGCGCCTCAGCCGACCCCCGAGAGGCCCGCCGGCTCCTCTCCCCCACCGGCCTGCGCCTCCTGCTCCTCTGGCCCCGCCATCCCCTCCCACAGTCGTCAGTGCCCACCCTGACGCTCGTGTCCGACTCTCGCTTTAAACGTGAACAACTGGAGCCCAGATGGGGAGATGACCAGCCCCGAGCCACACGGACGTGGACAGGACCCTCCTCCTCGGGTGTCTTCAGGGCAGCGGAGCCCCGTGCTGGACCGGGCCCCGCTCCTGTCTGAACAAGGCAGCGCCTCCCTCAGGCGGGAGCTGGCTGCCCGCTCTTCTCCGCTCTCTCAGCGGCTCCTTCCTCTCTGCCCCGTTCATTCTGAAATCCAGCCGCAGCTTCCTACTCCGAAGAGCTGACGCTCCGGCTGGGCCACCTCTCCTGCCCAAACCCAAAGCTCTCCACCAAGGACTGCACGCTCTCGACGCCGCCCCGCCGCCAGCACGCCACCCCCGCCCTGCCCCTCTCCCTGAACGGCCTCCCTCGTCCCTCCACCGAGGAGTGAGTCGCGGAGCACACCCCGCTGAAAGGAGCTGCTTTCTCCAAACCAGACTGAGTCACGGGTGGCCAGGAGCCATTCCTACCAACACACACACACACACAGCAGCCCCGCTCCAACCCTGGGGTCACTCTCCTCAGTTATTTGCCATCAGAAAATACCAAACGGAATATTCCAGAAATGAGCAATTCCCAAGTCTTAAATTGGCCAACGTTCTGATGAGCTCTCCGGCCGACCGGCTCCACCGCACTCTGTCCAGCAGGCCCAGGCTGCCCACCCATCAGGGAGGAAAGACACCACCTCGGACCCTTGAGCTGTGCGGGTCTACTCAGAGCAGACTTTCCTCCACTAACGTGAACTGCGGTGCTAGACAGTGCCCAGGGGGCTGACTCTGCAGACGCGGAGCCCTGGGACCGGAGCACTGGCTACTGTGCGGCGTCAGCACCCCGACCCACCTGGAGTACGTGCAGGGCTCGACGCCACCTGCGGCTTCAGGCACCCGCCGTGGACACGGGCAGACTGCTGCAGAGATCAGCACAGGCTCACGAGATACCACCAGGCACCCAACAGCGCTGCGAATTCGTCATCGCAGGAGAGCTCTTGCCTAAATATTGCATGTTAAATATATATATATATATATATATATATATACACAAACATGTTGCTGCGTGGCAAAACCAATACAATATTGTAAAGTAAAAAATAATAATAATCAATTAAAAAAATTAAAAAACAAACAAACATATATATATAAAGAGCACCCGCTTACAATGGCACAGTGTTCAAACGGCAAAGCCTGCACGTTCAAAGCACACTGAATGATACAGGAAAATGGTTACCAAGGAAAAAATCAGGAAGCTCAGTGTGTGATGCTAATCTGCTCCATAAATACAGTCTTCACACGTATCAACTCGATATAAGGAACAACTGGAAAAAAAACCTGAAAGGAATACACTAGAATGGTAGTGGTATTTATCTCAGAGTAGCCTGATTTGCCAACAAAGGTCCGTGTACTCAGGGCTATGGTTTTTCCTGTATGGATGTATGGATGTATGGATGTGAGAGTTGGACTGTGAAGAAGGCTGAGCGCCGAAGAATTGATGCTTTTGAACTGTGGTGTTGGAGAAGACTCTTGAGAGTCCCTTGGACTGCAAGGAGATCCAACCAGTCCATTCTGAAAGAGATCAGTTCTGGGTGTTCATTGGAAGGAATGATGCTAAAGCTGAAACTCCAGTACTTTGGCCACCTCATGCGAAGAGTTGACTCATTGGAAAAGACTCTGATGCTGGGAGGGATTGGGGGCAGGAGGAGAAGGGGACGACCGAGGATGAGATGGCTGGATGGCATCATTGACTCGATGGACATGTGTCTGAGTGAACTCCGGGAATTGGTGATGATGGACAGGGAGGCCTGGCGTGCTGCGATTCATGGGATTGCAAAGAGTCAGACACGACTGAGCGACTGGACTGAACTGAGCCTGATTTTAAATAGTTTCTACCTTTTCCTCCTGTTTTCTACCCAGTTTTACAATGAGCAATACAGTGTAGCGAGAGGCTTACAACACAAAGCTAAAAACAGGGATTTGACCCTCCAACTGCCTCAGCGGAAATAAATCCCAACTTCGCCACTCATCACCTGTGCAACCCTGGGCAGTGGGTCCAATTTCCATCTCTGTAGGATCCAGAAAATGATCAAGTACCTCCTCATGAGTTCTTCATATACTCATGAGTTGATAGATTAGACCTTAGAACAGGCCCTGACTCAGAGTAAATACCACCCAAGTGGCAGCCACTGTCACTGCGCCCACCTGCTAAGCTGCTGCCACCGTGATTAAAGACCACAAAGCATTATCACTAGCGTGAAGACTGTCACTGAAGCTCCTCACCACCACGTAACTACCAACAGGGCTTTTTAAAAATGACATCAAGTACCGGTAAGGATGGGAAGCAATGTTCACGGTGGCTTTACTCATTACCACCAAAACTGTAGATAATCAAAGCGTCCTTCACCTGGCGGACAGACAACAAGCTGCAGTGCGTCGGTACAGTGGGACACCTCTCTGCACAAAGACCAGCGTGCTCCTGACACGCGCAACAACACAGGGGACTCCACACGTCACAGCCAACAAACGCAGCCCGACTCAGAGGCCACAGGGCAGGCTCCCCAATCGGCCCTGTCACTCCTGCCAGAACACCGATGGAGGGCCAGGGGGGCCCGAAGGTGTCCCTGGTCGTGAGGAAGGTGGTGGCTACACAAAGTGTGTACCTGCCATAACTCAGAGTGTATTTAACACAAACCTGCACAGACACACTGAAACCATAATCACAAAAAACTAGCCAATCCAATTACACTAGGACCACAGCCTTGACTAACCCAGTGAAACCAAGCCATGCCCTGCCGGGCCACCCAAGATGGGCAGGTCATGGTGCAGAGGTCTGACAGAATGTGGTCCACTGGAGAAGGGAATGGCAAGCCACTTCAGTATTCTTGCCTTGAGAACCCCATGAACAGTATGAAAAGGCAAAATGGTAGGACACTGAAAGAGGAACTCCCCAGGTCAGTAGGTGCCCAACATGCTACTGGAGATCAGTGGAGAAATAATTCCAGAAAGAGTGAAGGGATGGAGCCAAAGCAAAAACAACATCCAGCTGTGGATGTGACTGGTGATAGAAGCAAGGTCCGATGCTGTAAAGAGCAATATTGCATAGGAACCTGGAATGTCAGGTCCAGGAATCAAGGCAAATTGGAAGTGGTCAAACAGAAGACGGCAAGAGTGAACGTCGACATTCCAGGAGTCAGCGAACTAAAATGGACTGGAATGGGTGAATTTAACTCAGATGACCATTATATCTATTACTGCGGGCAGGAATCCCTCAGAAGAAATGGAGTAGCCATCATGGTCAACAAGAGTCCAAAATGCAGTACTTGGATGCAATCTCAAAAACGACAGAATGATCTCTGTTCGTTTCCAAGGCAAACCGTTCACTCTCATGGTGATCCAAGCCTATGTCCCAACCAGTAACGCTGAAGAAGCTGAAGTTGAACAGTTTTATGAAGACCTACAAGACCTTTTAGAACTAACACCCACAAAAGATGTCCTTTTCATTATAGGGGACTGGAATGCAAAAGTAGGAAGTCAAGAAACACCTGGAGAAACAGGCAAATTTGGCCTTGGAATGAGGAATGAAGCAGGCCAAAGACTAACAGAGTTCTGCCAAGAGAACACAGTGGTCATAGCAAACACCCTCTTCCAACAACACGAGAGAAGACTCTACACATGGACATCACCAGATGGTCAACACCGAACTCAGATTGATTATATTCTTTGCAGCCAAAGATGGAGAAGCTCTATACAGTCAGCAAAAACAAGACCAGGAGCTGACTGTGGCTCAGATCATGAACTCCTTATTGCCAAATGCAGACTCAAATTGAAGAAAGTAGGGAAAACTGCTAGACCTTTCAGGTATGACCTAAATCAAATCCCTTATGATTATACAGGGGAAGTGAGAAATAGATTTAAGGGCCTAGATCTGATAGAGTGCCTGATGAACTATGGAATGAGGTTCGTGACACTGTACAGGAGACAGGGATCAAGACCATCCCCATGGAAAAGAAATGCAAAAAAGCAAAATGGCTGTCTGAGGAGGCCTTACAAATAGCTGTGAAAAGAAGAGAAGCAAAAAGCAAAGGAGAAAAGGAAAGACATAAGCATCTGAATGCAGAGTTCCAAAGAATAGCAAGAACAGATAAGAAAGCCTTCTTCAGCTATCAGTGCAAAGAAATAGAGGAAAAGAACAGAATGGGAAAGACTAAAGATCTCTTCAAGAAAATTAGAGATACCAAGGGAACATTTCATGCAAAGATGGGCTCGAGAAAGGACAGAAATGGTCTGGACCTAACAGAAGCAGAAGATATTAAGAAGAGGTGGCAAGAATACACAGAAGAACTGTACAAAAAAGATCTTCATGACCCAGATAATCACGATGGTGTGATCACTCACCTAGAGCCAGACATCCTGGAATGTGAAGTCAAGTGGGCCTTAGAAAGCATCACTACGAACAAAGCTAGTGGAGGTGATGGAATTCCAGTGGAGCTCTTTCAAATCCTGAAAGATGATGCTGTGAAAGTGCTGCCCTCAATATGCCAGCACGTTTGGAAAACTCAGCAGTGGCCACAGGACTGGAAAAGGTCAGTTTTCATTCCAATCCCTAAGAAAGGCAATGCCAAAGAATGCTCAAACTGCCGCACAATTGCACTCATCTCACATGCTAGTAAAGTAATGCTCAAAATTCTCCAAGCCAGGCTTCAGTAACACGTGAACCATGAACTTCCTGATGTTCAAACTGGTTTTAGAAAAGGCAGAGGAACCAGATATCAAATTGCCAACCTCCACTGGATCATGGAAAAAGCAACAGAGTTCCAGAAAAACATCTATTTCTGCTTTATTGACTATGCCAAAGCCTTTGACTGTGTGGATCACAAGAAACTGTGGAAAATTCTGAGAGAGATGGGAATACCAGACCACCTGACCTGCCTCTTGAGAAATCTGTAAGCAGGTCAGGAAGCAACAGTTAGAACTGGACATGGAACAACAGACTGGTTCCAAATAGGAAAAGGAGTACATCAAGGCTGTATATTGTCACCCTGCTTATTTAACTTCTCTGCAGAGTACATCATGAGAAACGCTGGGCTGGAAGAAGCACAAGCTGGAATCAAGATTGCCGGGAGAAATATCAATCACCTCAGATATGCAGATGACACCACCCTTATGGCAGAAAGTGAAGAGGAACTAAAAAGCCTCTTGATGAAAGTGAAAGAGGAGAGTGAAAAAGTTGGCTTAAAGCTCAACATTCAGAAAACAAAGATCATGGCACCTGGTCCCATCACTTCATGGGAAATAAATGGGGAGACAGTGGAAACAGTGTCACACTTTATTTTGGGGGCTCCAAAATCAGCGCAGATGGTGACTGCAGCCATGAAATTAAAAGACGCTTGCTCCTTGGAAGAAAAGTTATGACCAACCTAGATAGCATATGAAAAGCAGAGACATTACTTTGCCAACAAAGGTCCGTCTAGTCAAGGCTATGGTTTTTCCTGTGGTCATGTATGGATTTGAGAGTTGGACTGTGAAGAAAGCTGAGCACCGAAGAATTGATGCTTTTGAACTGTGGTGTTGGAGAAGACTCTTGAGAGTCCCTTGGACTGCAAGGAGATCCAACAAGTCCATTCGGAAGGAGATCAGCCCTGGGATTTCTTTGGAAGGAATGATGCTGAAGCTGAAACTCCAGTACTTTGTCCATCTCATGCAAAGAGTTGACTCATTGGAAAAGACTCTGATGCTGGGAGGGATTGGGGACAGGAGGAGAAGGGGACAACAGAGGATGAGAGGCTGGATGGCATCATGGACTCGATGGACGTGAGTTTTAGTGAACTCCGGGAGTTGGTGATGGACAGGGAGGCCTGGTGTGCTGCGGTTCATGGGGTCGCAGAGAGTCGGACACGACTAAGCGACTGGACTGAACTGAACACATAGACTATAAACATGAACACTTTACACTGTGAAGATGAAAATAAGAAGGACTTAAGTCTAATTTACCAAAAGACCCGTCCAACCCGCTACCTGTAACAGAGCCACGCTTCACCCTCACACGGTGACTGCTTGGCTACTGTGAAACACAAAGGTTCTGGAGCCGGCATCGCAGCAGACAGCTCCTTTACGAGACTGCAATCCGGGGCACAAAACATTGGCTAAGAAGCAAAAAAAAGGTGGTGGTTAGACAACGTGTGTCTGTACTCCCCCAGCTCTCGCACTTCCCAATAAACCACCATAAAAATAAGCCTCATTTTCAAAGCTGGCTCTGAAGTCCACGACGGCGTCACGACTGGGGACGAGCCTGGGAAGGCAAGGCCAGGTGGCCTCCTATGAAGCAGGCTGCGAGGTCAGCCACCAGAATGACTCAGCAGGCGTGCTCCGGAGCCACGGTGATGAAAACGCCGACAGGCTCTCTTTTATTTATGCCCAGATCGCCTTGGGCCCTAAGGCGAGCAGAATCCACCAACATCCTGGGTAAGTCTCGTGGACTCTAAGGGGAATAAATAAGGAAGCTGGAACAAAAGGGAACAGGTTAGAAGACAACGTTTACCCCAGTTATAAATAAGTCACCGGCATGAGATGACAGCGTAGTGGGCGTGGCCAGAACGTCTGCACGGGAGTTTGAAAGCTGCCAGGAAAGTGTGCCTTAAAAGCTCTCATCACGGGAGGGAAAGCTGGCCTTGCACGCTGACCAGAAGCAGAGGCCGTGCACAGGAAACGAACACAGGGTCAAACGTCAGCTGCAGGGCCTCCCTGGCGGCCCTGTGGCTAAGAACCCGCCTGCCGACGCGGGTTTGACCCCCTGGTCTGGGAAGATTCAGTGGCCGCAGGGCAACCAAGCCTGTGGGCCCAAGTACTGAGCCCGGGCCCCACAAGAGACGCCACCGTGATGAAGAGGAGGACCCGCTCGCTGCAACTAGAGAAAGCCCAAACTGTAATGAAGACCCAGCACGGCCATAAATTAAACAATGGGAACACGGGTGGCTTCCATGAGGTGTTTAAACAACTCAATTTGAAAACAGAATACACATCTGACTTTAGCATACGAACGGCACACCGCCATACCATCCGGAACCGAAGCACAGGCCTCTCACCTCCGTCTCCTCTGTCCCACTGAACAGAAGCCGCTCTGCCTCCCTTTCCTCGCCCACCCCTGCCTAGTCTCTTCCAGGGAAACGGATCCTCTTCATTCCCCTCAGCACACGGGGCAGACTGAGGCAGCTCTAGAATGACTGAGGCCACTAGGAGTTGAATTCCAGTCTGGGGCGACTCTGAGGCCACCAGGAAAGCGGCCCGAACTGGCATCAGGCACAGCGTCCTTCTAGCCTTCTTGGTGTCATCCAGATGGAGACCGGTCTTGAGCGCAGAGCCCCGAGGACCAGCATCAGCGTCCTCCCCACACCCGCAGACACAGCACCAATGGAATGCATTCGGGAGGAAGCGCAGGCACCCATTTTGACAAAGCCCAGAAAATCTTTCCAAAAGCAAGTGGCTGCCTCTCAGCAGCCCAGTAATTTGGCTGACGCAGGTCTAAGAGCCTGTATCTGGCCCCAGAGGACCCAAGAGCATAACGCTAAGGACACGAGATAGGCGCTAATAAAAAACCTTACCACATAAACATGTAAAAAGAAAATGTTTAAAGTACCAGCCCACACTGAAATATAAGCCCACACTTCAAGCCCAACAATATCGACACGTAAACGAAATGGGAACTCCTCTGTGAGCAAGCACACTCTTCCAAAGGTTATGTAACTCAATTAACATCCTTTTCATTGCCGACCCTGCATGCACACCAAATCTTAATTTATTTGCTCATGTCTAGTTGGTATGCATCAGTTTCCAAGGCTTTCACCAGAGCAAGGCTAACCTTCAAGATATTTCTTATCCGGATCTATTTCAAGCATTATTTGCAGGCGCCCTGGAACTTACCTTTGATTCAAGCACCTCCTGGCAGAAGCAAAGGCTGCCAGGAAAGAACGGTCTAAGTCAAAACCAGGGTCAAAGCACCGCGCCCTGAAACACAAAACGTCTACTGTAACCTTGAGGGAGAAGAGGGACCGTCCAGCGATGTCTGCTGGGGTTTCTCCCAGCTGGCCCAGAGGCCGTGGCCAAAACGTGGCCAGCAGCAATCATCCTGATAAATCACACCACACTTGCAGGCCGGTGGCTATTTTAGCTAAGTAATTCGGGTGAGCATACCACTCTCCGCTTCACAGAAGGACAGGCACGCAGACACCTGATGGCCGTCCAGCCACTGGCAGTTCCAGCCCCACGTTTCGAAAACCCCCTTTTAGGTACCTTAAGAGTTCTTCAGGCCCTGAAGAAACACACTGTAACTCTACGGAGACTTGACTAGGAAAAGAGTTCCTGAGCCAATAAAGGCCCCGTCTTGATTCAAAACAAAGAGACAGTCTGTTGTTTCCCCTCGAATCTTCAAGCAGCTTAGTCTGTGGATGAAATGACTTGTCAAGTGCTGGGTACACCTGGTCAACCCAACTCGCCAGGAGCTCTGCAAGCAGGGAGCAGGATCACAAAGTGCGTGCAGGCGTTTCAGAGAAAAGGCCGTGGCTGCCATCCCCTCCCTCTCCTAGTTTAGGAGATCACAGAATGTCAAGATCACAGTAACTCAGAGAAGCTGCAAGTCACCATCTAGGGTGCTAATTAACAGGGAAAGAGAGACTCCAAGAGGCCCAGTCTCAGGGCAAGGGGTCAGAAAGGTGGTCTCCTGGTGTGGGAAGAACCACCAGGAGCGGCCTCACGCTGGGTGCTGGTCTTGGGGCTCTGCTAAAACACGTGTGGTCGGGCCGGACTCAGTGGGCAGAGGCAGCTAAAAGAAATGGGGCCACTGAGTTATACTCAGAAAACTGCCTCAATAAAGAACACGTGCGCTAGAGATGGCTTTCTATTTCTCTATCCTCCAGTATCCCTTCAAGTGGTTTTTTTCAGAATCTAGACCTCCCAAATACATCTGAAAAGTAAAAACGCACCCTCTCAAGGAGCTCAGAAATTTAAAATGCATGTGGCCCTCTTAGCATCCATCTTATACATATTCAGCTCCTTAATAGATGAAATATAAAGCTCTAGAGTTTAAATGTGAAAAATCTATGCCTAAAGGCAATTTCTCTCTCTCTCTTCTAATCCCATACAAGCAACAATTTTCTGAGCTTGAGACTCATCACCTATAAAACGGTTATTATATCAATAACAAACACCTACGTCAAAGGATAACTGCTGAGATTCACATGCAGTGAGACATAAAATAATTTTTAAACAGCAAAAAATTATACAAATGTTTTTGGGGCTTCAAAATCACCACAGATGGTGACTGCAGCCATGAAATTGAAAGACACTTGCTCCTTGGAAGAAAAGCTGTGATCAACCTAGACAGCATATTAGAAAGCAGAGACATTACTTTGCCAACAAAGGTCCGTCTAGTCAAGGCTATGGTTTTTCCAGTGGTCATGTATGGATGTGAGAGTTGGACTATGACGAGAGCTGAGCGCCAAACAACTGATGCTTTTGAACTATGGAGTTGGAGGAGATTCTTGAGAGTCCCTTGGACTGCAAGGAGATCCAACCAGTCCATTCTAAAGGAGATCAGTCCTGAATATTCATTGGAAGGACTGATGCTGAAGCTGAAACTCCAATACTTTGCCCACTTGATGCGAAGAACTGACTCACTTGAAAAGACTCTGATGCTGGGAAAGACTGAAGGCGGGAGAAGAAGGGGATGACAGAGGATGAGGTGGTTGGATGGCATCACCGACTCGATGGACATGAGTGTGAGTAAACTCCGCGAGTCGGTGATGGACAGGGAGGCCTGGCGTGTTGCAGTCCATGGGGTCGCAAAGAGTCGCTCGCGACTGAGCGACTGAACTGAACTGGTTGCTCTCTGAGGTGGGGCACCGTTCTGAGTGAGAAAACACGGATACAAGCAGAGTAAAGAGAAGGTCCTTTCCTCTGAAAGAAAGGACTGGAAACACGGCGAGGAGGCACGCTAAGCTCCTGGCTAGCGTGTTCGGAGAAGCGGCGAGACGCAGGCTTGTGTTATTTTTCAGAAGCACACTCTCATGCCAACGCACCCACTCGCACAGACAGCAGAAGAAGGAAATCGAGAAGGATTAAGAGTGGGTGTCCAGCTCCGGGCCCCCTGAAATAACTGACGAAGTCCCACGTGGAGAGGGAGGGTGGAGTCAATCCTGACAGCGACACGGAACACGCGGGCGTAAGATGGGCGCAGCGAAGGCGCTGGGGCCGAGCGCACACGGCGGTCCACGGCTGCGGCCCGGCTGGGGCGCGTCATTCCCGCGGGGCAGTCGGGGCGCGGGAAGGCAGGCGGCCCCGAGCATCGAGCCAGGGGACCCCGCAGGCGGCCCCTCGCCGGCGCGCCTGACGCGGGGCTGGGCCCGCGGTCACGAAGCCGCCCCCGGACCTTCGCAAACCCGAGGACGCGGCGCGGACCCAGCCCCGCTCTCGGGGGCACGGACAGCCGGCCTCCGCGAGGGCGCCGGGCGGGCGGCGCGGGCACCGGGGAACACGGCGCGCACCGGGCCGGGGAGCCGGACGCCGCCGGGCCGCGCGGACCCCGGCTCGGCCACCCGCCCCGCGCGCTCACCTGGTGCAGCGCGGTCAGGCCGTCCACGTTGGCCGTGTCCACGTCGGCGCCCCGGGCCAGGAGCCGCCTCACTTCGTCGGTGTCCCCGCTGGAGCAGGCGGCCAGGAACACAGCGCCGTCCTCGAAGCGGACCCGCGGGCCCCCGCGCCGAGCCTGCGGCCCCGCGCCCGGCCGGTCAGCGGGCTCCTGCTCAGTCGGCGAGCCCCGCCAGCGCCGCAGCTGCTCGGCCCGCCGCGCCCGCGCCGACTCAGCCCGCTTCCCGCCCAAGTGCTCCAGCTCGGCCATTGCCGCCGCTGCCCCGGGCCGCCGCCGCCGCCGAGCGCCTCAGCCGGGAGCGGAGGGCGGAGTCCCGCGCGCAGCCATCTTTACTGCTCCGCTGCCCGCACGTCCCGCGGCCTCAGCACGCAGGCGCGGCGGCGCCCCGAGGCATCACGGGACTTGTAGTGGGAGCCCCTCGCACGCGCCACCACCCTGGGCGCGCCCGGGACCGACCGGAACTTCAATTCCCTGGATGCACCCGGAAAGAGGCGGGGCCGGGAGGCTCCGGGCCTGGCAGCGGACGCGCGGGGTCACCTCTGCCCCGAAGGCGGGAGCTGTCCGCGGCCCTAGTCACCTCCGTGCGCTTCCAGCTAATCTCGGATCCCTAATTATAACGTCAGTCTTTTGAAGTGGAAAAAGAGACGGTTTCTATTGAGAAAAACTGGACGGAAAGGACTCGAAATTCTCGAAACCCTGCCCTGGTTGTAAATCCAGAGTTTTATTAACGTTGTAACTTAGAACGCGTTAACAAGGAGCCCTGAAAAGACCCTGGAAAGGATCCTCGCAGTTCATAGTGGAAATCAACAATCTGTGTATGACTTGAGAAGTTTTTCAAAATTTAAGTCATCTAAGTTTTTCCTTGAAACATCTTCTCCCAACAGAGGCTCTCTGAAAGTTCAGTTCAGTTGCTCAGTCCTGTCCGACTCTTTGCGACCCCATGGACTGCGGCAGGCCAGGCCTCCCTGTCCATCACCAACTCCCGGAGCTTGCTCAAACTCTGAAAGTAAGCTTACACAATAAACTTACACAACTGTTTACTATCATTAAACAAACATGATTGATAGTCTATATTTCCTAAATATGGTAAAGAAAATAATACTGATACTTTATATACAAGTGGACAAATCCTGACAGTCCCGTAAAAGTAAAACATAATTCTTGTTTTTTCTTCCAGTTTTATTGAGATGTAATTGACATTCAGCATGTGTAAGTTTAAAGTGTACAGCATAATGACATATACATCATAATGACCGCAGTAAGCATGGGTCATCACATACTGATACAAAATTAAACAATGTATATTTTGTGATGAGAACTCCCAAGATTTACTCTTTTAACTTTCATATATAACATAGGGCAGTGTTAATTATATTTATCATCTTGGATATTATATCCGTGTGTGTGCGCGCACACACGCAGGCAGCGCCTACTCAGTGGTATAGGACTCTGACGCCATGGACTGTAATTATGTAGTTACTTATCTGATAACTGGAATTGGTACCTCTTGACCACCTTCCTCCAATTCCCCCAGATCTGTTCTCTTTCTCTATAAAGACTTTTTGTTTGTTGAAGTATAATTAAGCTATAAACGACATCAGTTCCTGGTGCACACAGTGGCATTTCAAAGCGATCACACTCCTGAGCCTTTAAATGTACCGAGTCTGCCAGTGACAATGCACACACATCCGGAAACTTTTATTAAATAATCATTTCCCATTAAAAAAAAAAACAAACCTACAAATTCGTGTGTGTGCCTGCGTGCGCTCACTCGTGTCCAACTCTTTGTGACCCCATGGACTGTAGCCCTCCAGGCTCCTGTGTCCATGGAAATTTCCAGGCAATAATACTGGAGTGGGTAGCCATTTCCTACTCCAGGGGATCTTCCCACTCGGGGATCCAACCCGAGTCTCTTGCATTTCCTGAACTGGCAGGTGGAATCCTTACCGCTGGTCCACTTGGGAAGCCCATACTCCATTCTTTAAAGCAATGGCACCTGTACAGTTTATGAAAAACTTTCAGCGTGGCCTCTCTTCTCGCCAGTTAACATACCCCCCTCTGGTGGACAAATAGAGACTGTACATTTCGCCCATGGGACTCTCTTTCTTTTCCCTGTTATGCCGTTTTTTCTGTGGTTCCCCAAACTGCAGGTCTCTGCTTGGTTCATCATACCATCTCTCCTTTCCACCAGAGTTAGCATAGTGCCTGATTCGTCTAAAGGACGTGTTAAAGATTTCCAGGCTTCCCTGGTAGCTCAGCTGGTAAAGAATCCGCCTGCCATGTAGGAGAACCCAGTTCAATTTCTGGGTCAGGAAGATCCCCTGGAGAAGGGATAGGTTACCCACTCCAGTATTCTTCGGCTTCCCTGGTGGCTCAGCTAGTAAAGAATCAGCCCGCAATGCGGGAGACCTGGGTTCGATCCCTGGGTTGGGAAGATCTCCTGGAGAAGGGAGCGGCTACCCACTCCAGTATTCTGGCCTGGAGGGCTACAGTCCACGGGGTCGCCAAAGAGTCGGACACGACTGAGCGCAACACAACCACAACACGTTCTCAGAAAACCACCGGAGGAAGGAATTAATTTCAGTTCCGAAGATAGAACAGCAATTGCGACACAGTTAAAGTCGAGGTGGAAAATAAGGAACCATATTGAAGAGATCAAAATAGAAAGCATCAGTAGTAAGACAGGCAGCCAACTCCAGCGTTAAGACGGAAAACACGTCCCCACGGTGAGTGGGCGCTGGCAGTAACTGCGGCCCGACAGCTGACTGGACAGGAACGGGATTCCCGTGTGGCTCGCGGCTCCCGGCGGGGCCCGCAGGCCCCGGGAGCACCGCGCGCCTGCGAGGCCGAGAGGACGCCCACGCCGCGGCCACCCGGAACCACGGCTACTCAACGCCGGTCTGGGCCGGAAGCAGAGGTCCCGACTGGACCGCCCGCGGGAAGGTTCAGCAGGACCGGCCGCTGCTCCCGCAGCCGAGCCGGAGGCGAACGTCCGGCTCCTCGGGCTCTCAGGTCTGACGGTCCTGAGGCGGCAGCCGCACCGCGCGAACACCCGGACGGCAGCCCGCTCCCGCACAGACCCTCCCGGCTCCTCCCAGCTCGCCTCCTCCCGGGCCAAGCGAGCCAAAGACTGGACGGTCCCCGCCAGCCGCGCTCGCGTTCAAAGCGCGGGGGCGGGGCCCGCCCGGAGCCCGGCCAATCGGAGGCTGCGCGCCTCCCGGGCGGCGCTCCGGACCAATCACAGCCTCCCGGGCGGAAGGCGGGGCAAGGCAGCGGCTGGGCTCGCGCAGGCGCGGTGCCGGCTGCTCGGGGCCGTTGCGCTGCGAGGAGCGACCGCGCGGGTGAGAGAGGCCGCGGGCGGGCGGGGTGGCGGGGTTGGAGGCGCTTTCTTTCCGCCTGACTGCGGAGCCTCCTCTTCTCCGACTGTCGCTTGTAGAACGGACGCTCTGCATGTCTTGGCAGCGCGGTTGGCGCTCTGCCCCGGCCCGGCCCGCGCCCCACCGCCGCCCCAGCCGCTTCCCAGCCGCCACGCCCGCCGGCCGCTCCCGGCCCCCCCTCCCCCGACGTTTCATTAATTGTGTATATTTGTTGTTTTACCCTTGCTGAGTCCCTGTCCCTGCTTACTGAGAGAAGCAGTCAGGGTCAGTGTGTAAACGGAGCTCAGTCGCTCAGCCGAGTCTGATTCTTTGCGACCCCATGGACTGTAGCCCGCCAGGCTCCTCTGTCCGTGGGATTCTCCAGGCAGGAGTACTGGAGCGGGTTGCCGTGCCCTCCTTCAGGGGAGCTTCCCGACCCACGGAGCCACGCAGCGTCTCCCGAGACTCCTGGATTGGCAAGAGGACGCTTTACTAGGAGCGCCACAGTGTACCCAGGAAGATAACCGGATGCCAGAGATGATATGATGGTCCTCAAGACCCGGATAAAGAAACTTGGAATAATTGACATGGATGTCTGTTGTAGTGATTAGTTCTGTCTAACATACTAATTTGCCTGTAGTATTGCTAATTCTGGGACTTCCTTGGTGGCTGAGTGGTAAAGAATCCGCCTGCCAATTCAGGAGATGCGGGTTCCCATCATCTCTGGGTCAGGAAGATCCCCTGGAGAAGGAAATGGCAACCCACTCCAGTATCCTTGCCTGGAAAATCCCATGGATGGAGGAGCCTGGCGGGCTACAGTCCATGGGCCGCAGAGTTGGACACGACTGAGCGAGTTCACTTTAGAACTTCAGTGTTTTGTTTGTAGAAACTTTTCATTGTTTTATACTTTATTTTTAAAATGTGTTTGCTTGAATAGATAGCACGAGGGAAAAAACTCAAGACTCCTTCTCAGACTAGCAAGTGACATGAGGGCTGTCTCCTTCAATGAATTGAGCCGGCACTAGAATTCACTGCTGCTGACCCTTGGCAGGCACCCCTCTTCTCCCCAGGATCCCAGCCAGTGCAAACTGAGTGCTTCTGCCTGAGGTCATGCAGAGAACATCGCGTCTGAAGCGAGAGCTGAGCCTGCTGGCTGCGGAGCCACCCCCGGGCATCACGTGCTGGCAGGACGGGGACCGGATGGAAGACCTGCGAGCGCGTAGGTGTCACCCCAGGCGTGCGGGTCTCGAGCCTGTCGACAGTTGCACTGAGCCTGTCGACAGTTGCGCTGGGATGTTAACACCGTGTGTTCCTCCAAATAGGGCACGAGTGCATCTGCCTGCCTCGTTTGCTGCCTTTATAAAAGGTCTCTGGGGCGTTTCTTCTTTGGCCTTTTACCCCACCTCTTGCTGATTTATTTCCGAGACCTGGGCATCAGCTCTGAAGCAGTTCAGCACCACGGTTACGTCACCTTTACGTACCTGTGAGGCCAGACCGGGCAGCATGTGGTCAGAACGCAGCCGGCCTCCCAGCAGGGCTGCAGGTGTCTGTCGCCTGTGGCCAGATCTTCCACGTAGCCCTTGGGTGACACCAGCCCGGCCTGGCGCCTCGTGTGGGGGCTTGGCAGACCCTGAGAGCTGTCCCAGACCCAGCATCCCGTCAGGACCAGGCGGTGAGCTGCTTCAGGCACCCAGTTACCTCTTCACTGTTTCTTTTTCTTTCAAGAGATACTCGGTGGAGCCAACACACCTTATGAAAAAGGTGTTTTCAAGCTGGAAGTTCACATTCCAGAGAGGTCAGTGTGAGCTACATTTACATTTCCAGGCTAAACCAGTTGCTGGAAAACAGCAGTGTCGTGGAGCGTTGAGCACAGGACTTACAGGGCCTGGATCTCGGTCCTCATCTCCTCAGGACTTCCTGTCACCTCCAGCACCTTCTCTTTGGAGTTCAATCTCTTTTTCTTAAACCTGGGCTAGATCACATCTAACACCACCTCCCCTACCCTGGGCTTACCGTTGCACTAACACACAAAACATTGCGGTAACACACACGTCATTGCGGTAACACGTCACTGAGGTGACACACACAGACCGTTGCACTAACACACAAAACATTGTGGTAACACACGCGTCATTGCGGTAACACGTCACTGAGGTGACACACGCAGACCGTTGCGCTAACACACAAAACATTGTGGTAACACACGCGTCATTGCGGTAACACACACGTCACTGAGGTGACACACACAGACCGTTGCGCTAACACACACATAACATTGTGGTAACACACGTCATTGCAGTAACACACACGTCACTGCAGTAACACACTCACGTCACTGCAGTAACAGACACACACCGCTGCAGGAACACAGACAGAAACTGACCATTCACACCCTGCTTAAGTGAATGGTTTTGGTGGCTCCACTGTTGTCCAGCCACCCCACCCCGTCCATCTCGGGAACTTTTTCATCTTCCCAAACGAGTCCTCCGCAGCGCTGTGACACCAGCTCTCTGTCCCCGCTCGGCCCCCCGTGGCCCCGTCCCCCCTGCCTGTGTGGAGGCCCTGGTCATGCACGTGTGCTGTAAGACTCTCATCAGGGGGCAATGGTTGTAGTTTGTGGTTTGTAGACACCTGTTCACAGGCCAGGTTTGTTACAAGTCCCAAGAGAAGCAGGTCAGTAATCCCAGGGATGTCAGTTCTGAGACGCACAGGGGTTTTCCAAGGTATGTGTCTCACCAGAGAAAGAGTAACCAGGTGCAGTGTGCAAATCAGAATTGGACTCTGTTTTTCAAAATCCATCTGTAAAAACCTGCAGCCGAGACTGAGGAAGCCTGAGCGGCAGGTGAGACTGAGGGGTAACCTTCGTATTTTTTTCACGGGTGTACTGACAGTCTTGCAGCTCTGTAGGAGAGGGACCTTATTCTTAGGAGATCATGCTGAAGTATTTCAAGGGCTAGGGACTTGGTCAGGGGGCGGGTGAAAGGGTTTTCAGTACTGTAAATTTTCATCATAAAAATTGGGAGAGAACAAAGGTTTGTCTCTCAAAGGTTGCTGCCCTAATCAGTCATCAGCAGCTGTTCGTGACGCCAGCAGCAATATTCTAGTGAAACTTCCCTGTCCTCTGTGCTGTCAAAGGTACCCGTTTGAACCTCCTCAGATCCGGTTTCTGACTCCCATCTATCACCCCAACGTCGACGCTGCTGGACGGATTTGTCTAGACGTTCTCAAGTTGCCACCAAAAGTGAGTGGCGGGGGCAAGGTCGACCCTCTGGCCTCATGTGACTGGAGAAGCACATTCTTAGAGCTGCTGCCTGCCTGTCTGTCCATCTGTCTGTCTGTCTAGGGTGCCTGGAGACCATCCCTTAACATTGCAACCCTGCTGACTTCCGTTCAGCAGCTCATGGCCGAGCCCAACCCGGATGACCCGCTCATGGCTGACATCGTAAGTGCCCAGCCCACTTTCCCCATGTCCCATACGCTGTCCAGGAGGGGCGTGGAGCTGTCCAGCGTGGCGGCTGGAGCCGACAAGTTTTGTCTCTCTCCGTTTACTCTCTGCTTCCGTCTCAGTCCTCAGAGTTTAAATACAACAAGCCGGTCTTCCTCGAGAACGCCAGGCAGTGGACACAGAAGCACGCGCGGCAGAAGGTGGGACATCTGGCAGCCCTGACTCTGCTCCTGCCTCTCGTCCATTGCGTGTGAATGTGTCTGCATTCGTACGAGAGTTTGTTGCGTGTGCCGAGTCCATGCTGTACCCAGGGGTGGCTGGTCGATCGCCTGCGACCTTCCTTGTGATCGTTGAGCAGATAGAGAGCTCAGCCAGTCGCAGCAAGGGCTTCTGGGAGCCACGGTCCACTGAGGACCACCAGGCAGCTGGGGCCTCTTTGTGGGACTCGGGGAGGGGCAGGGGTGTGGGAGGGAAGGGAATGGACGTGGAGGGAGGGAGGAGCCACGTCCCCAGTTTACATCGATAGTTCGCTCACTGAACAAAGGAGACCCTTCAGGAGCAGAGACGATGCTGAGCACACATGGGTCTGCTGAGCCGTCCCCTCCTTGAGATGGAGTCACGTAGCCCTTAGTGTCAGTAGGGGGAAGAATCAACAGATAAACGGCTCAGGGGATGGGAGAGCAGCAGCTTTGGAGAGAATGTCTGTCCGGGATGGGGCAACGAGGCCCCAGGAGAACGTTTGTTGTGAACCGTGTTCGGTGTGAACCTGTTCGGTGTGAACCATGTTTGGTGTCAACCGTGTTCAGTATGAACCCAGGAGAAGTACGATGTGAACCGTGTTCGGTGTGAACCCAGAAGGATGGTGTGAACCCAGAAGGATGGTATGAACCATGTTTGGTATCAACTATGCTGTGCTTTCCCATCTGCTCCTCCTCAGGCAGGCGAGGAAGGGCCGCCTGGCAGCCTCCCCGAGGTGGGCGGCTCAGAGGGACCCAGCACCATGCAGAAAAGGAAGGCCGGGCAGCTGAGCGGCGGTGGAAAGAGGCTTTGCCCTGACGTTTAGGGATTGTCCTGGCCCGTCTTTGCCGGGATGGCCCACGTTGCCTCCATTTCTGGAACGTTTGCTTTGTATGTGATGACGTGGTCATTTCTGCATCCTGTGAAACAGACCTTGTACGTTCATGTGTTCTGCTCTGCGTTGATTCTCTGAGAGTTATTTTATTTACCTTGTGCGTATTGATTTTAAAACTTGTAAGCCTGAAAAATAAAGTCATTTGACGTTGAACACGCATTCATCCTGAATGTGTGTCTGGGAGCAAACTGGCCAGAGAGCTGTTCAGAAGGAGTGTCACGGTACTTGGAAGAGCCCTTTACTTTGCCAACCTGCCAGCATCACTCAGGACACTGAGGATGGACACGTGTCTGAAGATGTAGAGAGAATTTGGTGCCCACCATGCTTCCAGAACTCTAGGTTTCAGAAGTCTCAGGCAGTGTGGGATTCCGGTTGTCGCCCTCCTGAGTGTTGCTTGCAGCCTTCTCTCTGGCTCACGTGGCTGGTCAGAACACTGTGGCGCAGCACAGACCTCAGCAGATACAGCGACCGCCTGCGACGTGCCAAGGGGATATGACATTAGTGGGACAGTCAGGCGAAGATCGCACAGATTCACAGGGCTCTTCACAACCCCTCGTGTCCCTGGCAGCTTCATTTGAGGGCAGGTACTAAGGTGCCAAGCTCTAGTCCCTGGCCAAGACTGGACAGGGCCCTGGGGCCCATGTTCACTGTTCTGTGCAGACGACGGGCAGGCGGTCCGGGCCCGCTGTCACTGTCCTGTGCAGATGACGGGGCAGGCGGACCCGGGCAGAAGTCAGCTGAAGTAGAACGAGGTGCCGAGGCAGGGAGGCTCCACACCCCACTGTGTTGAGCCTGGTGGTCCCGGGCCAGGCCGGGCTCGGGGCACATAGAGGACCCCTTGAGCCATTTCCCTTCCTCCACCGTGGAACCGCCCTGCGCTCACGGCAGCCTGCCTTAGGACACGGGCACAGTAACAGACGACGGCATCAACCGAAATGTGAATTTCCTGCGTGTCCCCACTTCATCTATTTCCAGCTTCTACAGAATTCTTGAAACCACTTCTGAAAATCAGCTATCATCCTCTCATTGAGCCCAGGAACTCAATGCTCTCCTGTACTTGGGCACATGTGCCTCACACTGGGGCTTCCAGATGCCATTAGGGGATCAACCAGGAAGCTTCACTTGTAAGAAGCAAATGGCTGGTGATGCCGGGCGGGCCGGGCGGGCGTCTGGACGGCTGGGTTGGGGGCTCCACTCACACGTGCTATCCTCACTGTCCCTCCTGGAGGGACCGCCAGCAACCATCAGGGCTGTGTGCGTCTCGTCCGCGGCGAGCGCCCGTGCGGGAGACGCGCGTGCCGACGGTGCTGACGAGGAGACAGGCCAGGTGTGAAGCCAGATGGCCTTGGGGTCGTCGTGGGAAAGCACAAGCCCCCTCCGCAGCTGGCCCCCAGCGGGTCTCAGCTGCCCTGCCGTCACGGCCGGAACCTCATCCCCTGGCCTCCAGCCCTGACCATCTGCAGTGGATGCTTCTCGTAGCCGCAAGGTCTTCAGGTGACATATTAATAAAAGCCAGATTGTACCTCCTCCTGGAGCCCAGGAAAGCCCTGTCTCCTGTCCCCTGCCCACCAGCGCTGTGGGCTTCACCCCCTCGCCCGCACACACCTGCTCCTCTGTAGGCCACGTGCAGCCACGCGGCCCCGCCCATCTCCACACACCAGTGGCCCTGCCGGTGCCTCCACACGGGACGCCTCATGCACCCCCTGAAGGGGGCGCGGCCTCTTCTTGGTGGGCCTCACGCCCTGCACCGTCTGCCGGCGTGTCTGCTCCACAGGCTGGGTCATGGCTACAGAGCCTGCGCCCTACTCACTAGAAATAGCAACGCCAGAAGTCACCGGAGGCCCCCGTCTCGGGGTGCACAAGCAGAGGGCACCCGGGCAGAGGACGGGAGAAGACGGAGGAGGAAGGCCAGGCCCGCACCCAGCCCGGGAAGGAGGGGGAGAAGGGGAGCAGGGACGCGGGTCCAGGAGACCCGGCCCGGGAAGCCACCCGCCGGCAGGGGCCGGGGTCCTGCCCGAGCTCTGCACGCGTCATCTGTCCTGCAGACAGGGCGGTTGTCAGGACTGGGCAGGGCAGGGCGAGGACAGCGGCCCCCACACGAGGCGCCAAAGCCCTGCTCTGCCAGGACAAGCAAGCCGAGTGGTCACCGGAGAGGCTGCGAGTCTGATCCCGCCTGCTGCCCACGGCAGGTCCACTCCTGGAAAAGGGACCGCGGGGGTGCATGACGCGTGGCGAGGACCCACATCCAAGGGTGCGCACGGCAGCGCCGCGTGCAAGAGCACAACCTCAAGCAACCCAAGTGCCCGGGAGGGCGATAAGCGAAGTGATGGCCCAGCTACACGGTGGGAGGAGAGCCACTGTCCTGCAGAAACCAGAGGGCTTCCTCTGCGGATCTGCGCTGTGAGCTCAGACATGTTATTGGTGCAGGAAGAGACGCTGGAGCGAGGCAGAAGCAGAGCGCAGCAGTAACCAGCCAGGGTCTGGGGCCTTGGCAAGAGGAACAGGGAGGGGGACTGTCAGAAAGATGCGTGCCGTCCGGGCACGCACGTGCATTACTCATCCAGAATAAGGAACAAACGGGGTTGAGGAGGAGCCTGCTTAGGGGGCCGGGGCGCACACCCCAATTTCAGAGCGGCTCCCGCCCGCCCGCCCGGCACAGCCAGCCCCCAGCCGCCCCGGCCCGAGCCCGCCTGCCCCAGCCCGCCCTGGAGCCGATGCAGCACTCCCTCACAGCCCCTCCCAGCGCAGGGCGAGGGCTCGGCCCAGCAGGCACCAGTGCAGAGCCCGGATCCGAACCCACCAGGGCCTCACTGCCTCGCTCGTCCTCACCTGCTTAGAGGGGGCAAGCCATGAGGCTCGAAGGTCGGGTGGGGAGGTCTGCCCAGGGGAGCCCCAACCTGAGGCTCCGTAGTCACAGCCCTGCACCCAGCCCTGAGGAGGGGCTTCCTGCGGTGAGGACAGAGCTGCCAGGGAGAATCGGCGGTGGCGGCCGGGGCCCTCGGGGGCACTGAGCACCAGGCAGGACGTGCAGAGGCCCGGCAGGCAGGGGCCAGTGTGTCCCCCACCGCGGCCCCCAGGACGGGCTCTGCTCTGCTCTGCGGACACCGTCTTGGAAGACGTCATCCATCCAAATAAATGCATTTACATGCACTGGATTACTCGGCTTTTGATTTTTCGCTTGATCAATCATAGACTAATACATAGTCTTCCACTGACCACAGCAGAGAGAACCAAAGAGAAACACTCCAGCTCACCAGAAAGCCGGCCGAGCACAAAGGTGACCTCACCTCTCGTTCTGGGTAAATGTGCAACACCTACGGGGGCTTCCCTGGGGGCTCAGGTGGTACAGAGTCCTCCTGCCGGTACAAGAGACGGAGCTCAGTCCCGGGGCGGGGAAGATGCCCTGGAGACGGGAATGCAACCCACTCCAGTGTTCTGGCCTGGACAATCCCATGGACAGAGGAGCCTGATGGGCTACAGTCTGCTGCTGCTGCTAAGTCGCTTCAGTCGTGTCCGACTCTGTGCGACACCACAGACAGCAGCCCAGCAGGCTCCCCTGTCCCTGGGATTCTCCAGGCAAGAACACTGGAGTGGGTTGCCATTTCCTTCTCCAATGCGTGAAAGTGAAAACTGAAAGTGAAGTTGCTCAATCGAATCTGACTCTTTGTGACCCCGTGGACTGCAGCCTACCAGGCTCCTCCGTCCATGGGATTCTCCAGGCAAGAGTCCTGGAGTGGGGTGCCATCGCCTTCTCTGGATGGGCTATAGTCTATGGGGTCACAAAGATTCAGACACAACAGAACACGTGTGTACACACAGACACATACACAATGTCTACAAGCCTTTTGAATAACAAAGACAGTTTGTGGCAAACACCTCTGACCAAAAGGTGGAGGCCTGGTTGACGCCCAGCTGGTGGGGAACAGAGCGCAGCTGGAGGTGGAGCTGCCCCGGAGCTGAGCGTGCAGCCGAAGCCCTGCCTCTCCCCCAGGAAGGGCCCCGCAGGGACAGGCCCCACGCAGCAGCTCCAACATTGGGGGCTGGTGGGCACAGGGGAGGGGCCTGGACTCAAGGCCATCTGTCCCTGGGGCGTCTTGGAAGAATGAGAGGCCCGCCTGAGTCACCCCGTCTCTGCGCTGAACAGAGCTCCGGCTGAGCCCAGGCGGTGGGGAGACCGGGGTGCGCCTCCCCAGCTGAGCGCTGGCGGGGCCTGCCGGGCTGGGCTGTGCCCGGGCCTCCCTAAGGCACCGGGACAGTGGGTCTGCTTCAGAGCTGGCGGAGTCCAGGCTCCTCAGCTGGACTCGGAGCAAGGTGCCAGACGTGCTGGCTCCACCGTGGAGCCTTGCTCCTCCGCTCGCCCGCCCGGGGGCCGTGGCAACTCCTCCTGGGATTTTCACCGGGGGGCCCAGTGTGGGTTGTCAGGGCGATGAGACACCGGTCCCCCAGCCATGATACTCGAAGGACCTTTCCAGGGCCGCCCCAGGACCACAAGAGCGCCGGCGGGGGCCCTCTGTCCTGTCGGGACGTGGCAGACGGCGGGGTGCCCGGGACGCGCCACCCCGCCTCCCGAGCCCCAGCTCCCACTCCTCAGCCTGCATTTGGGGTGGGGGAGAGCGTGCCGGTGGCGCATAGGGACGGACACAACGTCCTCCCCCGTCTGGGGCACCCAGGAGCCCAGGCCTGTGTGACACTTCCTGCCACCCAACACGTCACACGTGTCCCTGGGGCTGAGCAGCAGCTCCGGGCACCCCTGGGAGGCCAGGGCCAGGGACTCAGAGGGACAGCCGGGCTCGTGGCAGAAGGCGGCAGGTGGAGAACCGCGGGGAGGAGCTCGGAGCCACAGGGGAGCCGGGAACCCTGCGTCTTCCGAGGGCGGGACTTTCTCTGGTGCCCGCGAGCCATTCACCGTTCCCCCGTGGACCACGGGGCAACCCACTCCACAGTGTTCTCGGGGCAGGACGAGAGAGGCAGGGGGGTAACGTGGTTGAGCCCCAGCTCCCAGGAAGGGGGGCCTCTTGTGACATCAGCAGGGGGGCAGAAGGAGGCCCCTGGGAGAGGTGGGGGCTCATCTGTGAGGTGCCAGTAGCTGTGCTCGATGGAAACCTAACAAGTAACCCCAAGCTCTCCGGTCAGGAACTGGGGCCCTGAGTTAAAGCAGGTTCTCCCGCCTCTTCACCACGTGGACCCGCTCCCCGGGTCTCTGAGAAAGGGGCACCAAGTCTTATTTTCCAAAACTGATTCTCACAGGGGTCTTGTGAGGGGTGAGTTCAGGGCCCGTGGGGTGCAGAGCATGGAGCGGTCCCTGGCACCCCACCCCGGCCTTCCTCTGAGTCCCCCCCCGGCCTTTCCCTGAGTCCCCCCCCAGCCTTCCTCTGCCCCCCCACCCCAGCCTTTCCCTGAGTCCCCCCCCAGCCTTCCTCTGCCCCCCCACCCCGGCCTTTCCCTGAGTCCCCCCCCAGCCTTCCTCTGCCCCCCCACCCCGGCCTTTCCCTGAGTCCCCCCCCCAGCCTTCCTCGGCCCCCCCACCCCGGCCTTCCTCTGAGTACCCCCCCCCGGCCCTCCTCTGAGTCCCCCCCCGGCCTTCCTCTGAGTCCCCCCACCGGCCGTCCTCTGAGAGCCCCCCCGGCCATCCACTGAGTCCCCCCCCAGGCCGACCTCTGAGTCCCCCCCCGGGCTTCCTCTGCCCCCCCACCATGACCTTCCTATGCCACCCCCCCGGCCTTCCTCTGAGTCCCCCCCCCGGCCTTTCCCTGAGTCCCCACTCAGCCTTCCTCTGCCCCCCCACCACGGCCTTTCCCTGAGTCCCCCCTCCCCGGCCTTCCTCTGAGTCCCCCCCCCCCGGCCTTTCTCTGAGTCCCCCTCCCCGGCCGTCCTCTGCCCCCCCACCCCGGCCTTCCTCTGAGTCCACCCCCCCGGCCTTCCTCTGAGTCCCCCCCCCCGGCCGTCCTCTGAGTCCCCCCCCGGCCGTCCTCTGAGTCCCCCCCCCGGGCCGTCCTCTGAGTCCCCCCCCGGCCTTCCTCTGCCCCCCCACCCCAGCCTTCCTCTGCCCCAACCCCGGCCTTCCTCTGAGTCCACCCCCCGGCCTTTCCCTGTCCCCCCCCTGGCCTTTCTCTGAGTACCCCCCCCGGCCTTTCCCTGAGTCCCCACCCGGCCTTCCTCTGAGTCCCCCCCCCCCCCGGCCGTCCTCTGAGTCCCCCCCCGGCCTTCCTCTGAGTCCCCGCCACCGGCCGACCTCTGAGTCCCCGCCACCGGCCGTCCTCTGAGTCCCCCCCCCCCGTCTTCTGAGTCCCCCCCCGGGCTTCCTCTGCCCCCCCACCCTGGCCTTCCTCTGCCACCCCCCCGGCCTTCCTCTGAGTCTCCCCCCGGCCTTTCCCTGTCCACCCCACCGGCCGTCCTCTGAGTCCCCCCCCGGGCCTTCCTCTGCCCCCCCCCCGGCCTTCCTCTGAATCCCCCCACCCCCGTCCTCTGAGTCCCCCCCTGGCCTTCCTCTGCCACCCCCCGGCCTTTCTCTGAGTCCCCCCTCGGCCTTCCTCTGAGTCCCCCCCCCGGCCCTCCTCTGAGTACCCCCCCCCCGCCTTCCTCTGAGTCTGCCCCCCCAGCCTTCCTCTGAGTCCCCCCCCGGCCTTCCTCTGAGTCCCCCCGCCCCGGCCTTCCTCTGAGTCCCCCCCCCGGCCTTCCTCTGCGTCCCCCCCACCCGGCCTTCCTCTGAGTCCCCCCCACCTGGCCTTCCTCTGAGTCCCCGTCCCCGGCCGTTCTCTGAGTCCACCCCCGGCCTCTCCCTGTCCCCCCCCCCGGTCTTCCTCTGAGTCCCCCCCCCCGGTCTTCCTCTTCCCCCCCCCGGACTTCCTCTGAGTCCCCCCCCCCCCCGGCCTTCCTCTGAGTCCCCCTCCCCGGCCTTCCTCTGAGTCCCCCTCCCCGGCCTTCCTCTGAGTCCCCCCCCCGGCCTTTCCCTGTCCCCCCCGGCCTTTCTCTGAGTCCTCCCCCGGCCTTCCTCTGAGTCCCCCCCCCGGCCTTTCCCTGTCCCCCCCGGCCTTTCTCTGAGTCCTCCCCCGGCCTTTCTCTGAGTCCTCCCCCGGCCTTTCCCTGAGTCCCCCCCCGGCCTTCCTCTGAGTCCCCCCCGGCCTTCCTCTGACCCCCACCCCGGCCTTCCTCTGCCCCCCCACCCCTGCCTTCCTCTGAGTCCACTCCCCGGCCTTTCCCTGTCCCCCCCGGCCTTTCTCTGAATCTCCCCCCGGCCCTTCCCTGTCCCCCCCGGCCTTTCTCTGAGTCCCCCCCTCGGCCTTCCTCGGAGTCCCCCCCCCCCGGCCTTCCTCTGCGCCACCCCCCGGCCTTTCCCTGGGCCCCTCCCCCTTCCTCTGCCGCCCCCCCTCGGCCTTCCTCTGAGTCCCCTCCCTTGCCTTTCCCTGTCCCCCCCCCGGCCTTCCTCTGAGTCCCCCCCCGGCCTTTCCCTGTCCCCCCCCGGCCTTTCCCTTTCCCCCACCCCGGCCTTCCTCTCAGTCCCCCCGCGGCCTTTCCCTGTCCCCCCCCGGCCTTTCCCTGTCCCCCACCCCTGCATTCCTCTGCCCCCCCCGGCCTTCCTCTGAGTGCCCCCCCCGGCCTTTCCCTGTCCCCCCCTGGCCTTTCTCTGAGTCCCCCGCCGGCCTTCCTCTGAGTCCCCCCCCGGCCTTCCTCTGCCCCCCCACCCTGCCTTCCTCTGCCCCCCCCGGCCTTCCTCTGAGTCCCCCCCCGGCCTTTCCCTGTTCCCCCCCCTGCCTTCCTCTGCCCCCCCACCCCGGCCTTTCCCTGAGTCCCCCCCTGGCCTTTCCCTGTGTCCCCCCCCGGCCTTCCTATGAGTCCCCCCCCGGCCTTCCTCTGAGTCCACCCCCCCCGGCCTTTCCCTGTCCCCCCCCGGCCTTTCTCTGAGTCCCCCCCCCCGGCCTTGCCGTGAGTCCCCCCCCGGCCTTCCTCTGAGTCCCCCCCCGGCCTTTCCCTGTCCCACCCGGCCTTTCTGTGAGTCCCCTCCCGGCCTTCCTCTGAGTCCCCTCCCGGCCTTCCTCTGAGTCCCCTCCCGGCCTTCCTCTGAGTCCCCCCCCCCGGCCGTCCTCTGAGTCCCCCACCCCGGCCTTCCTCTGAGTCCCCCCCCCCGGCCTTCCTCTGCCCCCCCACCCTGCCTTCCTCTGCCCCCCTACACCGGCCTTCCTCTGCCCCCCCCCGGCCTTCCTCTGAGACCCCCCCCGGCCTTTCCCTGTCCCCCCCGGCCTTTCTGTGAGTCCCCTCCCGGCCTTCCTCTGCCCCCCCCCCGGCCTTCCTCTGCCCCCCCACACCGGCCTTCCTCTGCCCCCCCCCGGCCTTCCTCTGAGTCCACCCCCCCGGCCTTTCCCTGTCCCCCCCTGGCCTTTCTCTGAGTCCCCCCCCCGGCCTTTCCCTGAGTCCCCCCCGGCCTTTCTCTGAGTCCCCACCCGGCCTTCCTCTGAGTCCCCCCCCCCGGCCTTCCTCTGTGTCCACCCCCCCGGCCGTCCTCTGAGTCCCCCCCCCGGCCTCTCTCTGGGGCCCCCCCACGGCCATCCTCTGCCACCCCACCCCGGACTTCCTCTGCCCCCACTCCGGCCTTCCTCTGAGTCCCCCCGCGGCCTTTCCCTGTCCCCCCCCGGCCTTCCTCTGAGTCCCCCCACGGCCTTCCTCTGAGTACCCCCCTGGCCTTTCCCTGTCCCCCCCCGGCCTTCCTCTGCCCCCCCCCGGCCTTTCCCTGTCCCCCACCCTGGCCTTCCTCTGAGTACCCCCCCGGCCTTTCCCTTCCCCCCCCCCGGCCTTCCTCTGTCCCCCCCCTGGCCATTCCCTGAGTCCTCCCCCGGCCTTTCCCTGAGTCCCCCGCCCGGCCTTCCTCTGAATCCCCCCCCCCGGTCGTCCTCTGAGTCCCCCCCCCCGGCTTTCCTCTGCCCCCCTACCCCGGCCTTCCTCTGAGTCACCCCCCCGGCCGTCCTCTGCCCTCCCACCCCGGACTTCCTCTGCCCCCACTCCGGCCTTCCTCTGAGTCCCCCCGCAGCCTTTCCCTGTCCCCCCCGGCCTTTCCCTGAATCCCCCCCCGGCCTTCCTCTGAGTCCCCACCCGGCCTTCCTCTGAGTCCCCCCCCCCCCGGTCGTCCTCTGAGTCCCCCCCCGGCTTTCCTCTGCCCCCCTACCCCGGCCTTCCTCTTCCCCCCCCCCCGGCCGACCTCTGAGTTCCCCCCCCCGGCCGTCCTCTGAGTCCCCCCCCCTGGCCCATCCCTGTCCCCCCCGGCCTTTCTCTGAGTACCCCCCCGGCCGTCCTCTTCCCCACCCCGGCCTTACTCTGCGCCCCCACCGGGGGTCCTCTGCCCCCCCCCCGGCCGTCCTCTCCCCCCCCCCGGGCCTTCCTCTGAGTCCCCCCCCGCCCGGTCGTCCTCTGAGTCCCCCCCCCGGCTTTCCTCTGCCCCCCCACCCCGGCCTTCCTCTGAGTCCCCCCCCGGCCGTCGTCTGCCCCCCCACCCCGGACTTCCTCTGCCCCCACTCTGGCCTTCCTCTGAGACCCCCCGCGGCCTTTCCCTGTCCCCCCCGGCCTTTCCCTGAGTCCCCCCCCCGGCCTTCCTCTGAGTCCCCCCCCGGCCTTCCTCTGAATCCACCCCTGGCCTTCCACTGAGTCCCCCCCCGGCCTTTCCCTGTCCCCCCCCCGGCCCTCCTCTGAGTCCCCCCCCGGCCTTTCCCTGTCCCCCCCCCGGCCCTCCTCTGAGTCCCCCCCCCCGGCCTTCCACTGAGTCCCCCCCTGGCCTTTCCCTGTCCCCCCCCCGGCCTTCCTCTGCCCGCCCCCCCGGCCTTTCCCTGTCCCACCCCTGGCCGTTCCCTGAGTCCCCCCCCGGCCTTTCCCTGTCCCCCACCCCGGCCTTCCTCTGACCCCCCCACTGGCCTTGCTCTGAGTCCCCCTCCCCGGCCGTCCTCTGAGTCCCCCACCCCGGCCTTTCCCTGAGTCCCCCCCCGGCCTTCCTCTGAGTCCCCCCCGGCCTTCCTCTGCCCCCCCACCCCGGCCTTCCTCTGCCCCCCCACCCGGCCTTCCTCTGAGTCCACTCCCCGGCCTTTCCCTGTCCCCCCCGGCCTTTCTCTGAATCCCCCCCCGGCCCTTCCCTGTCCTCCCCGGCCTTTCTCTGAGTCCCCCCCCGGCCTTCCTCTGAGTCCCCCCCTCGGCCTTCCTCTGAGTCCCCCCCCCCGGCCTTCCTCTGCCGCCCCCCCCGGCCTTCCTCTGAATCCCCCTCCCCAGCCTTCCTCTGAGTCCCCCCCATGACCTTTCCCTGTCCCCCCCCCCGGCCTTCCTCTGCGCCACCCCCCGGCCTTTCCCTGGGCCCCTCCCCCTTCCTCTGCCGCCCCCCCTCGGCCTTCCTCTGAGTCCCCCCCCGGCCTTTCCCTTTCCCCCACCCCGGCCTTCCTCTGAGTCCCCCCCTCCGGCCTTTCCGTGAGTCCCCCCCGCGGCCTTTCCCTGAGTCCCCCCCCGGCCTTCCTCTGCCCCCACGCCCCGGCCTTCCTCTGCCCCCCCGGCCTTTCCCTGGGCCCCCGCCGTCGCGCCTGCTCCTGGGCCGCGTGGGCGCCCCCCCGCCCCCGGTACCGTCTTCTGCCCCCCTCCTTTCCCTAAAGTGAGGAATGTCCAGCCCTCGGGTCCTCAGCCCCCTCAAATGCGACAGAGAAGAGGCTAGAGCAGGACTGAGGGGAGACCCGGCCAGAAACCCACAGGCAGCGGCCTGGGAGGGAGGCGACCGGCAGGGTCAGGGGCGGGTCGTCTGCGCGGGTCACTCTGGGCCGTCCTGATTTATTTTACAGGCAGCAGCATCATCCGTGGAGGGGGCGGGCGGGAGTGGGGAGGACATTCAGACGCCTGAGGCCAAGCCGGACGACTGCAAGCCCCCGCCACCCGCCCGGGCCCGGCCTGCTGCTGAGGCCTCCGGGTCCCCCTGTGCCCGTCCACCATCCCTGGAGGGCGGCTGCTGCCCAAACCGGGTTCCCTCCGGCTCTGCAACATGGCCGCCTTCCAGCTGGAGGCCCCCAGGCTGCCGGCGGGGGACGAGGGCCCCCGAGGGGAGGCCATGGGTCTCGGAGGCCTCAGCGGAGAGCTCCACGTCAGGGAAGGCCACCAGGGCCTGTGTGGAGTCGCAGGAGCTCGGCTCCCGCGGGCCGGCGCCGCCCAGGGCGAGGGGCCCCGGGCCGCCCAGGCAGGGCGGGAGGCGCCGCAGGTCCTCCCGGGAGTGGGGGCTGCAGAGCAGGTAGAGCAGGGGGTTGAGGCAGGCAGGCAGCGGCAGCACCAGCAGCAGGACGGCCTTCACGGCCTCGGGGGCGACCGGCAGGAGGCCCAGCGCGGACGCCAGGCTCAGGAAGGCCACGGGGCAGTAGAGGAGCCCGTCGGCGAAGGTGAGCCAGGCCACGTGGCGCACGGCTGCGCCGTCCCAGGCGGCCTCCAGCCCGGTGGCGGGCAGGCCGCAGGAGAGCCGGATGCAGGCCAAGGCCGCCGCCAGGAGGCAGGCGGCGTGCAGCAGCACCAGCGCCACGGCGAAGCCCAGGGCGGCCGGCCGGCCGGCGGGCGGGGCATGGGGCAGGCAGAGCGGGGAGGCGCCGTACTCGCCCACCGAGGCCAGCGGCAGGGCGGCCAGCAGCCCCGCCAGAGCCAGGCAGCCCAGGGCCCCCGCGCGCACGCTGCCCGCGGCTGGCACCTTCCCGTGGGCCCGCACGCAGGCCGCGGCCACACTGCAGTGCGCCGCGCCCAGGCTCAGCAGCAGCACGGATGCCTCGGAGCCCAGCACGGCCAGGAAGCCCGCCGCCCGGCAGCCCGGGCCCGCCTCCCAGCGCGCGCCGAACTCAGCGAACCGGCCAAAGGTCAGTGCGTCGACGGAGGCGAGAAGGCCGCAGGAGAGGCCGGTCAGGGCGTTGGCGCCCGCGAGGGCCCCCACCACGAATTTGGCCGGGGGCAGCGGGCCGGGCCCAGCCGCGGAGAGGCTCAGCAGCACCAGTGCGTTGCAGAACAGGGCCAACAGCACGACGGCCCACACGGCCAGGCGGATGCCCCAGCTCTCGAAGAGATGCTCGCAGGGCTGGAAGGGACCTGCGGGAGAGAGGCAGACGCTAGCCGGGCCGGCCGTGTGGCTCTGCACTCTGCCTGGGCTCGGGCTCCGGTGGGCGGGGGCAGAGTGGACACCCGGGGGGCCTCTTCCCCCTGCGGCTGGGGGTGGACACAGGCCCAGGATCCAAGGAGCAGACGTGGGAGACACACACACAGCACACGCCGAGGCAGCAGAGGGCCCTCCCCGCCGAGCAGCGTCCAGAAGCAAGGGCAGGACAGGCCGGCCTGGCGGAGTGGCCGAGCACCGCTCTGGGGCAGGCCAGGCCGACCCGCAGAGGGAGAGGGGTGGCCGGCTCTGCTTCTGGGGACGGTGCCACCCCAGCGGGGGGAGGCTCCACGGCCACACTCAGTGCCCCGGAGTCGGTCGGTGCTGGGGGCAGAGCACAGAAGGACAGGCAGCCCTCGGGTCTGCCTGCCGGGTCCCGCCCTGGGCAGGGAGGCCGGGCCTTTTCCCGCTCTCTCTGGGGGCCATCATCAAACCGCCCTGTCGCTTTGATTCTTCACTGCTGTGCCCTTGGACTCCTGTTCAATGCGCTGCCAGGAGGCCTGGGGCTTCGGGAGGCTTCTGTGCCAGCTACTTTTTAAGCACTTTTTTCTGATCATCAAATAATAGACGGTGATTGCAGAAAAATCGGAGCACAGAACATGGAGAAGCTGACACTGCTCACGAGAGAAGCGTTCTGCTGGTTTTCTCTCAGTTTAAAGCACACGTATACACACAGATCTCCAGCTTATTGGGACTTCACTGCATATAGGTTCTTATTCTTTTTGCTGGAGTATTATCGTGCGCGCTCTCCCGGGTCGTTATGCTCCTCAGACACCTACAGGCGCCTGTGCGGGGCGTAGGGCACCGGAGCTCCTCGGGCCGGCGGCACCGGCTACTGGGAAAGCCGGAGCTGGTCTTCACGCTCCTAACGAGCATCACCACTGCGGGCTTCGGGGGCGCAGCGTCCGCGTGAACCGGACCAGCCCCTCCGGGTGCGCTTCCCGCGGGGCGCGGCTGCGGGCCGGGTGGGGACGCCGCCGCCTCCTGCTTGCTCGCCCCCAGGCGGCCCGCGCCGCACCAGCGGGGCGCTCGGTGCCCGGACATCTAGGGGAGACTGAAGCCGGCGGCGGCAGCCGTCAGGAACGGCCGCTGCCGGAAGGGGCCCGCGGGGACACCTGGACTCTGTGGCTCCATCGCGCGCGCTGCTGGGAGGGGGCGGCGAGGGGGCGGCAGGGTTCAGCCGGGCCAGCGGGCCCTCAGCCCTCCCTGAGCACAGGGCTCCGCTGCGAAGCCTCTCCTCCCGGCGGTGGGACCCACGAGGCCTTCCTTCTCAAGGGCTGGAGACGACGCTGAGCCGCACCTAACCCTGCGCGCGCTCACAGACACCGAGCCCCCCCAGGTGCACCGTTCACACCAGGACGGCAGCCACGGCGTAAGGAGCCGCCACGACTCTGAGGACCGGCCTCAAGGAAGCGGGAACCAACCAAGGAGCTGAAGATTAACGGCACTTAAAACAATGGCGGTGATGCCGGTCAGACCCCTGACGACCGGTTTCAAGATGACTGTCAGAGCCGACGGCGCTGCTTCAGGCAGACCCCTCCCTCCGCCTACAGACGCTCTTGCCCGCGGGTCGATGTCCGGGGCAGCTCAGCCTTTGGACACGAGTCTGCCGTCGCCCAACCACCCTGGTTGCCAGCCTCCGAAATACACTTTCCTCTCCCCCAGCCTTGCCCCTCGAGTGCTGGCTTTTGGGCCGTGGGACCTCACTTTCTGAAGCAGCCCTTCCGCAGTGCCTGCCCTCCCCACCCGAGGCGCCCTCTCACCTGGAGCAGGGCTGCACTGGACAGCGGGCTGGGGCCCGGGCGCCTCCGCCCCCAGCTGGAGCTCTTCCGGGTCCAGATCACCTGAGGAGAGCGGACAGGGGCTCAGACCTGCTCTCGGTGTGGGTCAAGCCCGCCTTTCCCCAGACGCCCACCCCAGAGACGTCTGCTGGGCACAGGGCACCCCGGTCGCCCCGGGGAAACCCTCTTCGCCCGTGGCCCCTCCGCCTGTGGTCCTCCACGCCCGAGACCTGCCCCTCCTCGGACTCAGGGATCATCCGTATCGCGGGCAGCGGGGCAGAGTCTGAGGAGGCTGCCCTAACTCTGGGGGCTCTGCACGCTGGCCAGGACTCCGCGTCCAGCTGGAGGCGCCACACACGGAGCGGGACAGAGCAGCGAGCCGGACGTGCTGCAGGGCATGGGCCAGGTCCGGGCAGCTGGGAGGAGCACTCGGGAAGGGCAGGGCGAGGGGAGGAACGCTGGCCTCAACGTGTGCAGCCTGAGGGAACCACACCACCCTACTGGCTGAGAGCCCCCAACGGCAAAACCAGCATCGGCGGATGGATCACAGGAGGAGAATCACGGTCCCGATGGACAAGCCCCCAGATCAGAGTCACGTGAGGGGGGCGGTGCCCACACGAGCCCAGGGCTGGGCACACGCCGGGGGTTGTGGACAGGACAGCCCTGCTCTCGGCGGTTGCGGCTCCATGCCCTCGCCGGGCAGCTGGGACCACACGCCAGTTCTCATCCTCCAGGCCCGCGCCCGCTGACTCCACGTCCTTGCAGCCGTGGGGGCCAGGCGCCCTCTGGCGCTGCTGCGCAGATGAGGTGAGGACGCTGGCCAGGGTGTGACAGGGCCAAGTTCAAAGCCAGCCTCGCTGGGCCCGAGCCCAGACGCTGGACTTTCCCCACCAGGAGCTGGTTTGGGGGACCGTCGGGGGGCTTTATGGGTGCAGGAGGTGGGGGGAGCAGCGGCTGAGGAGACTGCAGCCGAAAGCCGTGCGTGAGAAGGGGCGCGTCCCTGCGGAGCTAGCGGCCGGGCCAGGTCATGCTCATGGCCCCTCAGTTCTAAGTCTAGGCTCTGCGATTCTGCTCGTCCGAGAAAACAGGGTCAGAAAGCCAAACCCCGTTAAAGAGACTCCGAAACACGCTGGGTTATCTCCACTGTTCACTCTCGCACTGTCTCTTAAACCAGGGCCTGGAGTGTCCTAGGGGGCGGACATCTCAGGGGCCACGAACTCTTTAAGAATACTGAAGTGATAAACAAACGATGTAAACCATTTTATAGATTATTAAGACGAAATCCTGTTTTGAAGTGATAATTCATCACTGGAAGAGGTTTTTGTTTTTTTTTCTGGCCAAGTGGCTTGTGGGATCTTAGTTTCCTGACTAGGGATTGAACCCGGGTCCCTGGCAGTGAGAGCTGAGTCCTAATCATGAGACCTCGAGGGAACTCCTGAAAGACTTTGTCTTAGGAACAAGAATCTGGTTTCTGGAATTGGACTGGACAAGGTGAAGGAGCCAGGTGAGCGCACCCTCGGGTCTGGGCCAGGCCAGGCGGGCGGCCGGGTCACACCAGTCCCCGCCTCTGGCTCAGGGCTGCCATCCTGCGTGGAGCCTCGCTCCTGCTGCAGATGGGAGTCGTCCCAGGAGGCCGGGGGCCGGGCAGTGCCCACAGCCTGGCGGTCCACCCCTCGCCACCCTTCCCGCTCTGCAGAGGAGCTCGGGGATGCCTAAAGGAAGCGCAGGGGAAGCCGGAGGGCTCCGGCCAAGGTTGGAGGTCACAGTAAAGCTACTGACCGAGGGGCCAGTAAAGCTCCTGTGGCCGTGGCCCGCGTCCTGGCCCCTTCTTGGCTCCGTGGACCCTCAGGAAGGGGACCCTGCCCAGCTTCCCCTACCATCCCGATGCCTGTGGTTTTCCAAGACCTCAACCTGGTGGAAAGTTACACCTCGAGGAAGGCAGGACCCTCATGGGCGGATGGCAGACGCCCTGGGGACACATCTGCTGGGCCAGCGCCGGCCGTCCACCCGCCCGGGAGGCTCTGCACTGCCACCGCCCAGGCTGGCCTCCGGGGCTCCTGGCTACACGCCTGCGTGTTCCCGCCTGCGTGTTCCCCTCTGAGCAGGACCCTGGGCGCATCTGTGGTCTCCCCAGTCTGTGGGGTGCGAACACTGCTCCCGCTTTAAGGATGAGAAACAGAGGCTCCAACAGGCCTGCAGCGGCCTGGCCTGAGAGCCGCCTCATCCAGTTAGAACCCGGCCGTCTGCTCGGTCCTGGACGCTCTCCCACAGTGGTGGTGGTTTAGCCGCTCAGTCGCGTCCGACGCTTTGTGACCCCATGGACTGTCGCTGCAGGCTCCTCTGTCCATGGGATTTTCCAGGCAAGAATACCAGAGTGGGTTGCCATTTCCCTCTCCAGGGGATCTTCCTGACCCAGGGATCGAACCCACGTCTCCTGCACTGCAGGCAAGTCCTTAACCACTGGGCCCGCAGGGAGGCCTCACCCACGGTTAGACCTGGCTCTTCTGCTTCGCTTCTGCACTGCCTCGCGGTGAGGAGGGGGCCCAGCCCTTCCCTCCCCCTCCGGATTCCGCTTGCGCTCTGCAGCAGGCTGCTAGCCAGGGAGGCCCTTCTCTCCGCCCGTCATCCGAGAGCCCAGCCCACAGGCGGTCCTGTCAGGGTGAGGGGTCACTCCTGCGAGGCCAGAGCACCGGGGCCCCTGTAAGTCACCGGGGAGACTTGCCGGGGACGGTGTTTGGCTCTGGGAACGGCATGAGGGGACTTTCTCTGGAAACAGGCTAAACTGAATTAACGAAACCGTGCTTGGCTACAGCTGATGGAAAAGGGCTGCCTGCTCTAAGAACGCCCTGCGAGGTGGGAGTGGGGCCCCGTGGGGGCGCTGTGGCCCACAGGGAGTGTGGACAGGCAGGGCTGTGAGGGGCATGGCTCTGAGAGCCTGGGGGCTGCAGAGGGCTCACAGACCCCTCCCCTGGCCTTGGAGACGGGCCGAACAGAGGCGGTTCCCCCTGCCCCGGGTCCTGGAGCCCTGCCGCTCCCTGCGGGCCCACCCACCCCCTCCCCGTCACCTGCGTCCCCAGGCGGGTCACTCACAGCGGCTCTCGGCCTGGTCGGCCAGTGTCCGCCTGGGAGGGTCCTGGGCGTCGGGGGGAGGGTGCTGGGGCCCCCGCGGCCCCGAGGCTGTGAAGAAGCCGGGGCAGCCGCTGTAGGCGCAGCACTGGTAGGCGTAGGGCACCTCCAGGGTCCTGGGGCGGGGAGACCGACGCCTGAGCCAGACCAGGACTCTGCCCGCGCCTGCCCTCCACCCACCAGGGCCCCACGGGCAGCCTCCCGGCCCCTTCCCATGGCCCGGCGGCCCCTCCAGCCTCCTCTCCCGGCCCCCGACGCGGCCCAGCCAGGCCGGGCGCCTTCCCCTCGTCTTGCGTCTGTCCTCGCCAGGGTCCCCCAGGGCTGGGGCTGGGGTGGGGACGCTAGCCAGGGGCTCGGTCTGGGCCAGACTTGGGGCCTGCAGGCTGCTCCTGGGGCGAGGCCCGGGGTGCCCCCGCCCTGGGGCCGGGCAGCCTCACCTCAGTCTGGGGAAGCTGTCCTTGGGGAAGGCCTGGGACAGGGCGCGGTTCCCTCGGAGCTTCAGGTGCACCAGGCCCCCCAGCCCGGCCAAGGGCAGCATGCTCAGCTGGTTGTCCGTCAGGTCCCTGGACAACGGACATGACCAGTTTCCGGTCAGCGGGAGGCTGGGGCAGGCTGTGCTGTGGCATGGACAGGTGCCCAGGCAGAGAGGCCACAGACGCCAGGCAGAGGTGGTGGGGCGGCAAGGGCGCTCGCCTGGGGCCGCCTACCTGCGGGGCTGCCGGAGGGGCGCCCCGCCATCCCCCCCGGGCACCACACCTGCGGGCCCCACCGTGTCCCATGGGAGCCCCAACCCCTCCCCAGGGGATCCCCTGCTGTGCTGGCCTCGCCCCTGCACCCCAAGGACCCAGGGGCCAGAGCTGGGAACAGGGCGCACTGACTGGCCACACCCAGGCCTTCGGCCACCCGCTGTGTTTCAGGGTCAGCTTGGGAGCCAGAGGCGAGGATGCCCACGGCTCCCCCGGAGAAACATCAGAGGAAGCCAGACGTCCACACCAGACAGCGCGACCACAGGCCGTGCGGCATGGAGACCGGCCTGGGCTGGCCAGCAGGAAACCTGGCCCGTCACTGTCCCCGTGAAGCCAGGGGGTCGCGTCTGCCAGAGCCTGAGCAGCCTCACCTTTCAGATGAAGATGCTGCCCCACACTGACTGGGGGATGAAGATACCACGGCCGCCACTGCCCAGGCAGGTGCAGATACCGCCCCCCCACCCCACTAAGCAGGGGGATGAAGATGCCATGGCCGCCACTGCCCAGGGTGCTGCTGAGCAGACGGGCGGGAAGCGGGTCGGGAGTGTGGCCTGGGGCCCAGAGCGCGGGGCCATGAGCACTGGGGACCCTGAGTCCCGGCCCCGTGAGTGAGGCCTCCGACCTGGGCGTGCCTCTGCGGTGAGGGGCAGGGCTGCAGGGTCGCTGGCGGACATGCCTGAGGACGCAGTGGAGAGCCTGCACCGCCGTGCCTGGAGGGCCCCAGGATCCCTCCCACGCTGACGCACATCCCGGCTCTTTGGGGGACCCCCACTCTGCAGCCCCAACCCCCACGCTCTGGCCCCCCCGCCTGGGGCCCGAGGCAGCGTGTGACCTGCAGGGCTCCCAGAGGGGGCTCCTTAGGTCAGAGCCAGGCCCTCCAGTGTGTGTCCCACACCCACAGGCGACCCCCCTGGGCTGGGCCCTCCCCACCGCGGGCAGCACCCAGGAGGAGAGCCGCACTCACAGCTTAACCAGGGAGCGCAGGGTCGTGAAGGCCTCAGGGTGGATGGATCGGATGGCGTTCCAGCTCAGGTCCCTGTGGGAGAGAGGACGTGATGAGAGGGGGCACACACACGGAGGACCTGTCATTCTTGCCTTGGGGTGCGGGGGTGCAGGGAGGCGCTGGGGTGCTCACAGGGTGCAGGCGTGCAGGGAGCACCCTACTCAGAGCGATCACAGGGAGGTGGGCCCCCTACTCACAGAGGTCGCGGGGAGGCGGGCCACCTACTCACAGGGATCGCAGGAAGGTGAGCTCACGGAAGGTGTCGGCTCTGACTTCCCAGATGCGGTTGTGCTGGAGGCCGCTAGGGCAGCAAGAGGCCTGCTGAGCCCAGGGCTGAGGGCTTCCTGCCCCCACCCCGCACACTGGGAAAAGGGAAGGACCCAGCTGGCAGAAGTCACCAGGATTAAGGGAGTACGGGGCCCCGGCTGCCTTAGGTAACAGTCGGTCAGAAAACTAAAGCTACGGACCATCCCTGTGGCTCCAGGGGAGTGAGTTTCCAGGGTCCCACCAACGTCACCCTGAGGGCCCTCCAGACCCTCTTCCAGTAGCAGAGCCAGCAGACCGGTGTCTGAGTGGGAGGTGGACCCTGGGCCTCGGGACAGCAGGACTCGCCCGGCCCGGCCCCAGGGCACAGACACGGCGGTCTGTGGGCCCCGCGCTGGGGAAACAGGAGCTCGGAGAGCCTGTGATGGGGTGCTGTCCTCGTGCATCCTGCAGCCCAGGTTCCCTCCTGGACACGAGTGTGCGCGTGTGTGAGTGTGCGTTTGTGGAAAATGAGAGCCTGGGGCCCCTGCAGGCCCGCAGCTGCTCCCTGTCCAGCCCTGATCACTGCCACATTTCGTGCTGTCCGACCCCCGAGGAGCGCCCTGAGGCACGTTTGGGCCCCAGCCCGGGGCAGAAGGTCAGCATGCCTGCCAGCCCCACCTTCGGGCCCTGCCTCAGACTCACATCTCCTCCAGCTTCTGACACCCGTGCAGGCTGGGCAGCCACTCAATCCGGTTGTGAGACAGCTCCCTGGGGACAGGCAGGGGTGGTGAGGGGAGCCGGCCGCCGGGGACGCGGCTGGGCAGGCTCCTCACTGCACCCGTGTCCTTCGGGACCCCCCTCCTCACTGTAGGGGCGGCGAGGGCCGCTTCGTCCACAGGAGGCCTGGGGGACGCCGGCAGGGCCCGGGGTTGGGGTGCAGGAGCTGAGAGGGCGCTGAGGCAGCCAGCAAGGCCCGAGGGCTGCCGCGCCAGCTGGCCGAGGCTCAGGCGCGGAGCTGACGCCCTTGGGGATCCCTTGGCAACCCTCATCCCGCTGAGGCATAGGAGGGGACGGGACCCCCAAGGACGCACCGCCTGTTGGTGGCAGGCTGGACCCGGTCTCGAGCCAGGGGCGGCGGTGGGCGTGCAGGCCCAGCGGGAGCCCCCCGCCCATGACTGCACACTGAAGCCCCTCCGTGGTCCCGGGAGGACGCACTTTCCGTCATGGACTCGGGAAACACTAGAACCACCCCGGGGGGATCTACCACCTGCCGGTGCCTCCCACCCTCCAAAACGTCCCAACGACGAGCGCGAGGTCAGGACCACTGAAGGGGAGCCAGGCCTTGCCCGGCGGGAGGTGGCGGAGCTGGGCCTCGGCCCTGGTCTGACCGTGATCACTGGGGCTTCTGCCGGAACCAGCAGAGGTGGCCTGGTCACTCCTGGGCAGCTCTCTCAGCCCGAGCTCCCCCACCCCCCAGAAAGAGCAGAGAGTACCCAGGGGCGGAGGCCGGAGGGGCCAGGCCGGGTCACGGCTGCGGGGAGGGCAGGGAGGCACTCACAGGACACGGAGCCGGGGCAGCTGCTGGCACATCCCCGGGGGCAGCCGCTGGAGCCCTGCACCGGTCAGCGTCCTGCAAGGACTACAGGCTTGCACCACGCCGCCTCCACTCGGGCCCGCTGCTTTCTGGAGCTCAGGAGTTGGGGCCCAGGGTGGGGGCGCCTCGGGGGAGGGGGCGGGGAGGCACAGCCGGGCAGCGGTCCTGCAGCCACACCCCCGCCATGTTCCCACCACACAGGGGCTGGACTCTGCAGCCCACGTGGGGCCACGGGCAGGTGTGCATGGAACCCCAGCCCCACGCCCGTGCCCCTGTGCCCGGAGAGCCAGCAGGGAGACTCGGGGAGCGGGGTGGGGGCCGGCAGAATGGGCACCGCTGTCCCGAGAAGACCTGAGCCAAGGGCATCCTCGGGGAGCACGCCGTCCTTCAGCAGAGCTTCCGGCTCTGGGGTCCCCTGACTGCTCAGCCCCTCTCTCACAGTGACTTGGGGGCCTGCCTAGCGCTGAGGACCCCCCACACCCCAACATTTCAGGACATTAGTTGGGAGCCAGGGGGCCAAGGAGGCGGGCGTCACAGCCCTCCACCCCTCGGGGCTCCTCTGCACTCCTCGGTGGGTTAGGGACTGTGAGAAACCCCAGGATGGGAGTGGCCCCCTCCCCCAAAGCCGCCTGCCCTGCCCCCAGTGGGAGCACTGTGGGCCCCTGGCCAGGCTGGAGCAGACGGCCAGACCTCGGGGAGCCTAGTCTGGGGGCTCTAGGGTCCAAGGGTGTGGTGGGGGGCGTCCACTCACAGGGTCTCCAGGCTGGTGGTACCTCTGAGGTCTGGGAACTCCTGGATGTCCGTGGCGCCGTTCAGGGAACTGGGGGCAGAGCACCACTGACCGGAGGGCAAGGTCAGCATCCAGGGGCCCCCCGACCCACCGCCACTGACCGGAGGGCAAGGTCAGCATCCGGGGGCCCCCGACCCACCGCCACTGACCGGAGGGTGAAGTCGGCATCCAGGGGTGCCCCCGACCCTCCGCCAGCGACCCCAGACCTTCCGGCCTCGGGGGAGGCAGACGCCCAGGAGGCCAGGTCAGCTCCGTCCAGCCTGGCCCAGGTGAGGCCCGTGGGACCCACCCAGTTTCAGAGCAGTGGCCTGCGTGCTTCTGGGGGAGTTCTGGCTGTGGGGGGGCTCCCTGGAGCTGGGCAGCGGGTCTCCCCAAGGGTCACTGCTGGGACCTTCCACACCGGGCACCCCAGCCCAGGGGCCATATGGCCCCCACGGGACAGAAGCCCGGCCGGGTGAACGCTGCCCGACCCAGAGGAGCCCTGGGCTCGCACCCAAGCGGGAGGGCCTGGGGCCCAGCGCTGGCCTCTGGGGTGAGGCTGGGGACACACGTGAAGGTGCAGCCTGTGCCCCACAGACTCGGGGTGGCCCCGGGCTGCCGTGCGCAGTGTCCCGAAGGAGGCTCTCTGAAGAGCCACACATGGGGTGTCTGGGGGTCGGGCCAAGGCTCCGGGGCCACTCGAGCAGGACCCCAACTGGGGGATCGGGGCGGGGGGGCGCCAACTCACAGGGTGTGCAGCCCAGGCAGGTGCCGGAACGCTGACCGCCCCACGAACTGGATCGGGTTGTCATAGAAGTGTCTGCAGGACAGATGAGACCTTCACTGCCCTCCCGGCGGGCGAGGCACGTGTCCGCTCCCCACTCTGGCCCTGTCACCCTGAAGACCGGGACCAGCACGTGGGGAGCTCCCCCATCCCACCAGCCAACCACACCCTCCCCCAAGAGGAGCAAGGGCTCACATGGTCTGCAGCAGAGGGTTCCCCAGGAAGGCTTTCTCCGGGATGGCCCTGATGTTGTTGCTATGGAAGCCCCTGGGGGACAACACAGGCATCAGGGGGGCCACAGGACGCCCTCCGGCAGCCAGACAGGAAGGCTGGGGCCAGAGGGACGCAGCCGGGGACCCTGGGGACCCCCCTCCCGGCTCTGCCACCCTTGGGAAGGAGAGCCAGCGGGCTGGGGTGGGGGTGAGGGGGAGAGGAGCAGGCCCGGACCCCTGCGGGCAGAGCTCTGCAGGGTCCCTGGGAGGGCATATGCAGGAGCTCAAAGAAACGGGGCTCCCGGAGGAGACGCGGGCGCCAAAGGGAGGTGGGCTTGCTCTCAAGGCCCTGAACTGGGGAGCAGAGCCACGGAGGGGTGGGCCGGGGGGAGACACCCGTGGCCGAGGAGGAGAAACGGTGGCTGGAGCCCCCACCGAGTGCCGGGCTCTGGGAGCCGGGAACGGCGGGTCTGGCGTCAGGAAGAACCGTCCGAAGTCAACGCTGGACTGGGACACACGGTCCTCTCTGAGCTGCCCCGACACCATCAGTCACTAAACCCCCGACCAGCGCCCGCCTGCCAGGTGCGTGCAGGCCCCACGGGAGGCTGCTCCTCCCACGCCTGACCACCCACTTCTCGGGCAGGGCTGCGCCGAGCCCCGAGGGCCAGAGGTGCGAGCCCTGTCCTCAGCTGCAATGGACAGACGGACACACACACGCCCGGCTGCTGCTCCTGCTGCCCCGGCATGCTCCCCGGAGCCCTACGCCCTCCCTGGAGCAGTGTCCCTCGTCTAGGGCTCCAGGCCCGGAGGACAGGCAGCCGTTCCCCTGGGACCCTCCCCCGTGGCCCCGCACCTGCCGCCCGGCACCCCTGCCAGCATTGGACCAGGTGAGGGTGACGTGAGCCTGGCCCGCAAGGTCACAGACAGCAGCGGGGCAGACCCTATGTGGCCTGGGGGCTCGGGCTCTGGCTCCAAACCTCCACCACCTGAACCGGTTGCACACAGACCCCGGCCCACTGCCTGTGGCTGCTCCCCACAGGGGCTGCCCCCGCCACCCCAGGCCGCCCCTCTGCCCGCCCATCTCTTGTCGGGCTTTCCGCCTTCGTTCTCCCTCCCCGATCGCCTCCTGACCACACGCAGCCTCCAAGGCTGACCTCAGGCCCGTCAGCCCGCAGTGCCCTCTGGACACCCAGACCGTCATCGCTGAGGAGACAGTCCAGAGCCGGACCTACACGCCGGCCCTGAGCCGCCCTGTCCTGACCCCAGCTCTGTGTCCTCGGGGGCCTGGGCACACCTCCAACTGTCTCACCCCAGCGTGCATCCAGCAGGCGCTCTGCAGAGCAGGTGCTGAGCAACCCATCCGAGATTAAGACGAGCAGGGCTCCTCGTCGCCCCCGGGGGTGGGGGCTGAGGAGGGGCCCCAAGGCACAAGTGAGGCCTGCTCCCGGGCCTTCCAGGCGGGGCCGGCCTCACTCTCCCAGGCCAGAAGGGCCCAGCTCCCCTGACGGCCCAGCTGGAGACGCTCCGGGCCGAGCAGTGAGGCCTGTGACTGCTGGCCTGGAGGAGGGGGTCGCGACCTTGGGAGGTGAGGGCATGGGGGCCTGCGGACACAGAGGACACCCCGGACCCTACAGAGGCGCTTACAGTTCCTGCAGGCGGCCCAGCGTCCGGATGGCCACGGGGAACTCGCGCAGCTCGTTGTAGTTCAGGTCTCTGGAAAGGAGGCGGCGGTTACTGGGGGCAGCTCCCGGGGGTCAGGGCCCGGGCAACAGACGCTGGGCTCTGAGTTGGCTGAAGGGAGGGCCTGCTTGGCCGCAGATCCGTCTGCGGAAATACTGTGCTGATGCGCAGAACCAGCCCTTCAGAAGGGCCCAGGGCTGAGAAGAGTCTCGGGCCTCGGGGACAGTGGTGGCTAGGAGGGGCCCGGGAGCAGGGGCAGGTTAACACTGCAGCTCCCGGGGCAGGGGGGAGGCCCTGGACGCCCCCCGGGCCCACCCCAGCCCTGCGCTGCAACCCCCTCCAGAAAGGCACCCCCGCCACGAGGGGAGCCCAGCCGGCCCACTGCCCTGCGTGGGATGACGGCCTCAACGGGGGGCTGCCGATGGCCAGCACCCAGGCCCCTGGCCCCCAGCCCCGAGTGGACGCCCGGCCGCAGGGCGATGGGCACAGAGGTCTGCAAGAAGTTGCAACCGTCTTTCACACCACGGATCAGGGCTTTGGGGGCGTCCACAGGGCAGAGACAACGAGACAGCCCGCGTGCCTTTCCTCATGAGCACGCTAACGCCTGACAGAGACATCCTCTCCCAACTGGAATGCAAGCTCCTGAAGGCACAAGCTTTGCTCTCTTCTTGTCGAAACCCCAGCAGGGCCCTGGCACAGAGCCGTGGCCAGCAGACCTGTCGCCTCCACACGTGAGTCGGGGAAGGTGGAGATGGTGAGCCCGACGGGAGACACGCACGGGCGGCCCGGAGGTGCCGGGCTCGAGAGGCACCAGCGCGCCCTGAGCGGCACCCTTGGCTGCTGGGGCAGAAGGCCGGGCGGGTCCCTGGGAGCTCGCTACTTCACCGGACTGAGCGGTCTCAGCCCTCTCGCCAGCCTCTGGTCAGGAATTTTGCCAGGAACGGCCTGACAGACAGTGGGAAAGACACGTGGTAAAAGGCATGTAAACCAAAAGGCTATTTTTACAGAAATACGTGGGAGAATAAAAATGGTGCAAATGCCTAAAAGAATTCTGCAAGCCACACGCCAAGAGGCAGCCTGAGTTTTCCCATCTGGACGTCTACACAGCTTCGAGAAGCTGGGTAGCTGCCAAGCTCTGCTTCATCGGGGGCCGCGCGGACGCTGCCTCTGGTCTGACTGCCCAGGAACACCCCTGCCAGCCCTCTGCCCCCCGAGGAACCAGCTCGGGGCGGAGGGCATTTGCTGCCAGCCCCAGACACACCCAGGGGGAGTGGGCGGCAGCGAGGTGGACGGGAAGCGCCGTCTAGACAGCGGGCCAAGCGGCTGCAGCCGGATGTGGTGGGTCCCACCAGCCCAGGTGCCGGCCTGTGTGGACGGAGCTGCAGGCGGCGGGGGAGCGGGCCAGATGCGGGCACAGGCAGGTCTTAGGGGCGGACAGGTGGGTCTGCATGGGTCATGGCCCGGTCCAGGTGTGGGCGCAGGCTGGACCTCAGGTGGAGAGCGTGGTCTGCAGGCGGTGGTGGGGAGGCGGGGGGATGGCCGAGCAAACGGCACTGTTTCCGGGAGAGGCGGGGGGGACGCACGCTCGCCGGCCTGGTTTCTCCCTGCTTGACGGCGTCCCCGCACGCCCTCGCCAGCTCCGAGCCTTCGGGAGGGCTCGCGGGCAGCGCTCGCGTTACACCCACGGCTGAGGGAAGGCACACAGACACAGGAGAAGGTTCCAGACCACGCCCAGCGTGACCGGGCCGCGCGGGGGGGCCGCTGCGTCCGCTCCAAGCCCCGTCCCCTGTCTGCAGCCACACTGCCCCGTCGGCTGCACACGCACGTGACACGTTCGTAACGTTGAGGGCTTTGTGCTCGGCATCACGGGCCACACTCCAACCGCGCGGTCACGAGTGCTGGCCGCCGTGTCAGCGGCCCCGATAGAACCTCCCCACGGCCACAGGGAGTTCTGTCCCGCGTTGCCGTCCTTGGTGAAAGGAGGCGCAGCTGGGATCTCGGGGTTCCCAGCTCCCCACGGTCGGCCTGGCCGCAGGGCTGGTCCTCCCCACAGAACCAGGAGAGCAGGCTTTACAAAGCAGCCGGCCTGCCCCTGTGGCCTCCCCCCACTTCCACCAGCTGGAGGCCAAGTGCCAGAGCCCTGGGCATGCCCAGGCCCCACGCCACCACGTGGAGGAGGGCCACCTGCTGAGGAGACGTGGCCCCTGCCCCCCGCCGGCGAGGACATGGTCCAGGAATAAAGTCCTAAACTCCTCCCTGGTGTGAGCCATACCCTGGGCCTTGGTCTACTGGTGACCGCACTTGGGCCCTGCACTGACCCAGTGTCACACCAGGGCCTGACCTCGAGTCCGGGGCCCTGCGCTGACCCGGTGTCACACCAGGGCCTGACCTCGAGTCCGGGGCCCTGCGCTGACCCGGCGTCACACCAGGGCCTGACCTCGAGTCCGGGGCCCTGCGCTGACCTGGCGTCACACCAGGGCCTGACCTCGAGTCCGGGGCCCTGCGCTGACCTGGCGTCACACCAGGGCCTGACCTCGAGTCCGGGGCCCACTGCCCAAGCTGTTGCTGTTGTTCAGTTACTAAGTCGCATCCAACTCTCTGCAGCCCCGTGGACTGCAGCACACCAGGCTTCCCTGTCTTTCTCCATCTCCCAGAGTTTGTTCAAACTCATGTCCACTGGGTTGGTGATGCCGTCCAGCCATCTCATCCTCTGTCGTCCCCTTCTCCTCCCGCCTTCAATCTTCCCCAGCATCAGGGTCTTTTCCACTGAGTTGGCTCTTTGCATCAGGTGGCCAAAGTATTGGCGCTTCAGCTTCAGCATTAGTCCTTCCAATGAGTATTCAAGATTGATTTCCTTTAGGATGGACTGGTTTGATCTCCTTGTAGTCCAAAGGACTCTCAAGAGTCTTCTCCAACACCACAGTTTGAAAGCATCAATTCTTCAGCATTCAGCCTTCTTTATGGTTCAACTCACATCTATACACGACTACTGGAAAAACCACAGCTCTGACTCGACATACCTTTGTCGGCAGTGATGTCTCTGCTTTCTAATATGCTGTCTAGGTTTGTCATAGCTTTTCTTCCAAGGAGCACTCATCTTTTCATTTCATGACTGCAGTCACCATCCACAGTGACTTTGGAGCCCAAGAAAATAAAGCCTCTAACTGTTTCATTTTTCCCCCTTCTATTTCCCATGAAGTGATGGGACCGGATGCCATGATCTTAGTTTTCTGAATGTTGAGCTTTAAGCCAACTTTTTCCCTCTCCTCTTTCACTTTCATCAAGAGGCTCTTTAGTTCCTCTTCACTTTCGACATAAGGGTGGTGTCATCTGCGTATCTGAGATATTGATATTTTTTATATTACTGATATCTCTCCCAGCAATCTCGATTCCAGCGTGTGCGTCATCCAGCCCGGCATTTTGCACGATGTCCTCTGCATGCAAGTTACGTAAGCAGGGTGACACTGTGCAGCCTTGACAGGCTCCTTTCCCCGTTTCCAGCCCGTCCATTGCTCCGCGTCTGGTTCCGTTGCTTCCTGACCTGCACACAGCTTTCTCGGGAGGCAGGTAAGCTGGTCTGGTTTTCCCATCTCTTTAAGAATTCTTCGGTTTGTTCAGGAAAAGGCTTTAGCATCGTCAGTGAAGCAGATGTGTTTCTGGAACTCCCTTGCATTCTGTATGAGCCAACAGATGTTGACGAATCTCTGATTCCTCTGCCTTTTCTAAATCCAGCTTGAAGACCTGGAAGTTCTAGGTTCACGCACTGTTGAAGCCCGGCTTGGAGAATTCTGAGCGTTATTACCGGCCTAAGAGATCTTTTTAAAATGGGAAGCAGAGGCTGTCATCCTTCCAGAGGCTTGGAGGAGCCTTCCCACGACTCACGGAGCAGCGCTCCATGCCCCGCGGGCTCCGACCCCTGGAGTGACCTTTCAGCTGCACCAACAGGCTCACCTGGTGGAGTCTCCCCGTCCTGGGTATGGCTGCAACCCCAGGGCCCTTGGCCCGCACCCTTGCCCCACATCTTCAGGGCTCCCAGCCTTAGGCACCCTTGGAGTGCTACCTCCTGAAGCCGGCCCTGTCCCTGTGGTCAGAACAGCTCACTCCCTCTTCCGGAACTTTCCTGGTGTTTTCTCCAGAAACACGGTCAGCTGGACAGGAGAAAATGCTGGTGGGGTCACACTGCTGATGAGACGGTGGCGACTGTGTTCACGGCTCGAGCTGCTCCGCCGTCGCGGGTCATTTCACTCCCACGCCAGCCCTTCAAGGCAGGTACTGTTATTACCTCTGTTCTGCGGAGACGGAGGCCACCCTGGACAGCAGCTCGAGGAGAGGATACTCAGACTGCGGCCCTGGGCGCAGGCGTCCAGCATGGGGCTGTCCTGGTTCACAGCGTCCTCCTCCTGGTTCATACCATCTGCCCGTGAGACCAGAAGCCTGCTGTCATCAGGAAGCAGAAGGGATCCCTGTGGGCTTCCCGAAGCCCGGGCACCGGCCGTGTGTGCGATGTCCACCGTCAGGGCGATGGTCTGGCCCCCTGGGCCCTTCCCTGGTAGAAGGCTGAGTCCTCTGTAGCAGGTGAGTCACAGGGCCTTAAACCTCAGCTGAAAACCCCTGACGGCTGTGGAGGCCATCATCTTTAATGGCCTGGAATCAGCCATAGCCCAGAGCTGTTTTGTCTGAGGCTCCGGAGCCGGGAGCAGAGGGGAAGTGCTGAGGTTAAGAGGAGCCGGCTCCCAGCTCCAGCCAGAGCTCGGTCTGGAGGCGCAGCAGTCGTGGCTGGTCCTTCCCCGTCTGCTCACCCAGCCAAGCCCAACAGGATGACGGTGTCGGCGAAAGCGGCCGGGAACGCGCCAGGACCGCCTCCTGGGTCTCCTTCCGTCCGCTGCGCAGCAGTGGCCGCTCCTGGGGTCCACAGAGCCTCACTGTGGATTCGGAGCAGAGCCAGCGGGGTCACCATCCCTTGTCCAGCCCCAACATTTTACTGATCAGGACCTGAGGCTCAGAGAGAAGCTGTGGACGTCTGCCCATCAGAGCAGGACCCCGAAGCTGGCCCTGCTCTCTCGGCTCCGGGCGAACACGTCTCGGAGCTACCCAGAGCGCATCCTGCTAGCCTCCAGGAAGCAGGGCCAGAGCAAGGCTTTAGGGAAAGTGGGAGAGAGGGTGAGCAGAGGGGGTTCCGGCTTCCCCAGCTGCTCGCAAGCAGGTCAAGGTAGGTGACTGAGCTGGAGGCCGGGTCTTCTGTGCGTTTTCGTCTTTGGAGCGGGTGGGAGAGTCCTGATCGTCAGGGACCGGCAGCATCACCTGGGCCGGGCACTGACCTCTGCTGGGCTTGCTCCTTACCTGCTCCTCAGGGGACGCCCACTGCGCGAGGCGCCCTGCTCACTGGGCCCAGAGTGCACAGAGAGGGCATCTCTCGCGCTCCCTCTTCCTGGACACGAGGCTCCGGAGCGGAGGACAGACCCACAGGCGGTCCCCACTTTCCACAGCCATCAAGAGGTTGCCATCGTGAACGGGGCTTCCGCTGACACGGTTACTCTCAAGGCTAATGTTAATCGCCAGATGACAGACAAAGGCGCGTGGGGGAACGTGGAGGAGCCCAGACGCTTCTGAGGCTATAAACCCCGAGTCCCCTTCATCCCCACGGCCAGGACGCAGGGCGGCCACACACGGTGAGTGCAAGCACGTCTGCACTGCTAAGCCCGAGCTGGAGCGACTCCACACGCTCCGGCACACGGGCACAACTTCAGGACTGACAGCGCTGCTTTCCTAACAGCCTGCCTACCAGGCCACCCATCAACAGAGGCAGCAGTTAGCACATCGCCCTTCTTTCTACCGAGAGAGGAACACGCCCTTCCGTCTCCCTCCACCTCCGCCCTCTTCTTTGCCAGAAAGAAACCCCGGACGGTCCCTGACGAGGTAGTCCTGCCCACTGGAATGGAGCTGCTGTTCTGACATCGAGGGCCCATGCTGCCCTGCCCTCAGGAGGGCCCCGAGAAGCCTCGACTGGCAGAGAGAAAACGCTCAGCAAGCCCGGGGTCATCCCTGGGGTGCTTGGCACTGGGGCCCCACCTCTGCCTGGTGCCTGATGCCTGCGTGGCAGCCGCTGGCCTTTCAGTCACCGCCTCGTCCTGGGCATTCCCTCCCCCGCCCCCCTGGGCCACGGGCGGACGACCACCCGTGGGCGACAAGTCTCCTCCACCTCTGGCTCCTCCCAGGCTCTCTGCATCCAGGTTTGCGGCCTCATCACATTCTCACCACCTTGCCCAGCAAAGCCCCAGGTGCTCTGAGATGTGATGCTCAGAGAAGGACCCGGTTCCATAGGTGAAGGCGGGTCCCCGCCGCAGCACCCCTCAGCTGGACCACGGGGACACGGGGCCATCCGTGCAGGTCACAGCGGAACGCAGCGGCCTGAAGAAGGGACCCCGAGGCTGGGCCGCAGGGCGTGTGGGAGGGGACCCCGAGTCAGGCAGGGGTGAGGGACCACCCGGTGGGTGTCTCTCCGAGCTAGACGGCGTGACAGGGCTTCAGGGCGCTCCCGGGCTGTGGATCTTTAAGTCTGGTTCTGGCCTTAGAGCCACGTAGCCCCTGTGACGAGGGCTAGACTTTCTGGTTCATAAACGTCCCCTGAGCCTATAGCAGGGGCCTGGCACACACTAGACACCCAGCAGCACTCACAGAGCCAGTGAACTGAAGAAGCAGAAGACAGGGCGGTCCCCGCCTCCTTCCCGTGGGCGCTGGGGGCCAGACCTCAGCCCCCCAGGCCTCTCCCCACAGTGTCCTCCGAAACCTGCAGCCCAGCAGTCTACAGGCCCTCCTTCAACCATCTCGCCCACCCCACTGTGGACCAGCTCAACCAGGGCCCGGGGTGCAGGACACGCGGGGCCTGCAGGCAGGCAGGGGAGCAGTGACAAGCACGGCAGCCGCGGCTGCCCCGGAGAGAGCGGGGAAGGCTGCCCTGCCGCAGAGAAGCGTCGGCCGTCGTCCTGGGTGGGACACGGGCGGACGCGTCCAGAGCTCAGCTTTCTGCCTGTGAGGAGTCATTAGTGGTTCTGGGGGAAAGCCAGAGAAAAGATGTTTTATGTGGAGCAATAAATTCTTCCATGAGCCACAAAACCCCACAGATTTGCAGCTAATAAGCCCACAAGTGTAGGTGATTAAGGACTGGCAAGGGAAGAGCTCAATGCTCCCAGGGTTGGCCTCGGGCGGCTGCAGGCTGACGCTGGACCAGAGGCAGGGCGCCCCGGGGGCCAGCCGGCGGGCAGCGGAGCAGGCTGAACTGCAGCCCCCAAAAGACAAGGCCAAGTCCTCACCCTTGGAACCCGTGGCCTTATTTGGAGAAAGGGTCTTTGCAAATATAAGATAAGGACCCTCTCAAGAGTGCTGGCTTATCAAGGCGGGCAGCCAACAAGGTCCTCACCCAAAGAGGAGCCCCAGGACGCCTTGAGAAGCGGACGCAGAGACTGCAGGGAGCGCCCGCCAGCCCGGGGACCTCAGGGACCTCGGCAGGTGCCGGATGTCAGGGGCTCCTGCAGATTCCACCACAGACCCCTCAGAGGAACCACCCCCTCCAACCCGACTCCGGACCCCCCGCCCCCTGAGCGGGGGGGAATACAATTCTGGAGTTGTTTTTAAGCTGCAGAGTTTGTCTAATTGGTTACGGCAGCCACAGAAACTAGTCAGTGGCTGTGCCCAGCCTGCTGGGGATCCCTGTCCAGGCAGGCCTGGCTCAGGCGCGCCTTCGGACTCAGTGCATGGGGGACGTGGGGAGGAGGGAGGGAGGAAGTAAGAGTGACTAACTGCTGGGGAGAACGGCACGTTACTGTCCATCTGGCGCTACAGGGACGACAGGCTGCAGCAGCCAGCAGAAGTGAGCGCCAGCGCTCCAGGCTCTGGGAACCGTGGAACATCTCCCCTGCTTTCTACCTGTGGGGACTGAGGCTCCCACAAGCCCAGGCGACTCGCACGTGGCACGTGCGGGAGGCAAAGCCCGGGTCTGGACCCTGGAGGGACCTCCGTGCACAGCCGCCTGGGGGCTGTCCCTGGCCATGGCTGACCATCGGGCTCAGCATGGGGAGGTTCAGTTCAGTTCAGTTGCTCAGTCGTGTCTAACTCTTGCGGCCACGTGGACTGCAGCACGCCAGGCTTCCCTGTCCATCACCAACTCCTGGAGTTTACTCAGACTCATGTCCATCGAGTCAGTGATGCCATCCAACCACCTCATCCTCTGTCGCCCCCTTCTCCTCCCACCTTCAATCTTTCCCAGCATCACGGTCTTTTCAAATGAGCCAGTTCTTCGCACCAGGTGGCCAAAGTATTGAAATCTCAGCTTCAGCATCGGTCCTTCCAAGGAACAGTCAGGACTGATTTCCTTTAGGATGGACTGGTTGGACGTCATTGCTGTCCAAGGGACTCTCAGGAGTCTTCTCCAACACCACAGTTCAGGAGCGTGAACTCTTTCGTGCTCCCTGGGATGCAGCTGGATGCTTTCAGGGACCGGGCTGGGCCGCTTTGGGGCAGTCTGCTGGCCGGGGTGGTTTCAGGGGGGAGAGGCAGAGGGCCCTTTGCCAGGCGGCTGCTGTTACCGTGAGAACGCTCTGCGAGGCAGATCCTCGGGAGTCCGCAGGGAGGCGGCCGTCCTCCCAGACCTCTGCTGGGCACTGGTCCCGGGCTAGAGGCACCGTGGCCCTGGCCCCTTCCCAGGGGAGGCCCGGCAGCACAGACGCTGGGCTGCTCTGATTCGTTCAGTGAGGAAGAGGCCTGAGGGAGGTGACGCGCTCTGAACCCAGGCCCCTCTGTCCTCTCAGGGCTGCAGGCGTCAGACCTCAGACCCAGGCCAGTGGGGGCAGGCTCAGCTCTGAGCACGGCTAGGCCTCTTCTTTCTGAACAACTTCAGCTTTCTGAGCAAATTCACCGGCAACTTCAGCCAGGCCTTTGAGGACATTCCACAACAGTTCTGCAGGGCATGCCGGGGTCTGCAGGCATGCTTTCCAGACGCTGACCTCAGGGCCCGGCAACACCCTTGGAAAACCTCCCAGGGGGTGCAGCTCGCTCCCTTTTCCTTTTCACCGGGCCCCTGGCAAGCCCAGGGACTGGTCTGAGCTCAGGGAGCTGGCACTGAATGGCTTGGGGTCCACCGTCCGTCACTTACGAACTACGAAACCTGGGCAGCTTGCCCCGAATCTCTGGATGGGTCTGGCCTGGAAAGTGGAGGTGCAGGACTCCGGAGCACTCTGACCCTGGATCTCCCGAGGGGCCGGCACCCTCACTGTGGGAGCAGAAAGGAGGCGTGAGTGCAGGATGGTGTCTGTGCCTGCTGCCTGCAGCCAGGATTCCCTGCAGGCTCTGCACAGTGAGGTGGCCTCAGGGAGCCAGGAGCCAGTTCCACAGCCCGGTCCGTGCAGTCAGACTCCCCGAGCAGGCAGGGCCTGCGCCCCCGCCCCCACAAGTCTGCGGGCTTCGTCCTGCAGCAGGAGGGTGGGCAGGCAGCCCCGGCCCCCACCCCGCCCTGGTCTCCTGGTGCTGCTCTCTGGCATAAAAGAGGGTGTGTGTGTTCACCCCACTTGTGCAGGTGAGGGAATCCAGGGCCCACAGGGTGGGGGGCTCCTGCCCCAGAGCCCCAGCTGGTGGAGGGAGACCCGGGCCGGGCAGGGTGCAGAACCCAGGCCGTCTGGCCTCCAGAGCAGAGGTCACAACAGAAGCAAGGTGGTCACGGGGTCCCCGGGCAGTGCTCGAGCCATGCGCCCTGGTGTGTGTGCGTGTGTGTGTGTGTGTGTGTGTCTGGGCACCTGGCCCTCCTCCTGGGTGGAAGAGCTGGGGCCGCTCTCTCTCTGGAGAGGAGCCCACAGCTCAAGCCCAGCTGCAGCTCGGGCCAGGCAGCTTTGGTGAGAAGGTCTAGGTGGCGGAGCCTCGGCCCTGCAGAGAGCCGTGCACAGAGGCCCCAGGGTGACCGCGGGGCTGCAGAGTGGGCCACTGACACAACGGTTCAAGGTCTGACTTCCTCTCCTCCCGCTTCCAACCCCCCCCCCACCTCCCCGTCTGGCTGTCCAGCCAGCCCCCCAACAAGCACTCTGGGCGACAGAGGACAAGAACACAGCCTCCTTTTCAACGGGAAAGCAAACGTTGGAAGGAGAACTCAGTCCTCAGGGATGGGGTGGGAGGGTGCTGAGCTCACGGCTGGGGTGGGGTGCAGGGGCGCTGGTCCCCGGGGGCGCCAGCTCCATCAGAGCCCCCACGGCTTTCCTTCAGTCCCTGTGGGCCTGGTAGGTCGGCGTCACTGCGGGTGAGACACTGCAGGCCTTGCTGCCGGGTGGTCCTGCCCCCCGCAGCGGGTCCCGCAGCCGGGCCGTGCCCTTCACAGAGTGGGTGCAGGCCCCCGGTCTGTGCGGTGGGCCAGCTCTGCTGCAGATGAAAGGCAGGCGGGTGCCACCCGCGGCTCTGAAGCCCAGCCAGGCTGGTCGAGCCCAACGCCCGACACTGCCATCCAGGCTCGTTGAGAAAGAATCAGGCCACCGCCCTGACAGTGAAGAAACCGCCGCCAGCTGGCTTTTGAGAGGTGCCAACACACACCCACCATGGCCCCCGCCAGCCGACTTCCCAGCAGAGCTCCCCGCCCACCCACCGTCCAGGCAGATGTGGACCTCCCCCCGCGCAGGCGCCTTGTGGCTCCAAACCTGCGCCCGGCTCCGGGTCCCCGAGGGAGGGGCGTGGCCACTGCTGTCAAGGCTGCTGGCTGCCCCCACCGCCCAGGGGCCGCTGGCACCGGGCTCACATGGGGCCCAGAGACTGGACCAGCTCGGGACCCGGGCGTGTTTCCTTGGCCAACCCCCGAGGTCTGCTCTGCCCACGGACAGTAAGTCCAGGACCAGCTCTGCAGATGCCCACGGCCCAGCACGGCGACCGAGGGGCCTAGACCGTGCTCTCAACTGTCCGCCTGCCCCTGGCGCCGGCCGGGCGAGGCCGGCTCTCCTGACCCCAGGCTGGGGCAGCGGCCCTCGCGGGAGGAAGGCTGGGTGGGCAGCCCCGCGCTTCGGCCCCGCGTCCCGTCCACTCCACGCAGCCCAGGCTCACTGGTCCCAGGCACCGTCTCCTCTGCTGCTTGGATGCGGGAAAGCTCTCACCTCAGGAATGAGGCTCCATGTGTGGGGTGGGGGCGTCGGGGGGTGAGACAATGGCCCGTGAGTCGGGGCTCACTCTTGGGGACCTCCCAGGCCTGGCCCCGCCGTGGGTGACTGAGGTGCAGCTCCCCCGGGAGCCGTGGGGTGGCGGGACCGCAGAGGGGGCGCCGAGGGCGTGGGCACACTCTGGGCAGAGCTGCTCCAGGACGTGACGTGGGGTCATGCAGCCATCCCAGAGCCCACAGCTCAGGCGCTGACAGATGCTCCCCACTGCGTCAGCAGCGTGCTCCCACGGGGACGCCTCCCCAAGCCTTCTGTCTCCAGGTTAAGGGCCCTCATTCTTCCTGCTTCTCCTCAAAGCCCCACGTCCATCTCGGATCTCGTGGGCTTTGGACTCCCTATGGGCACAGCCCCTGCCCCGGGAAGAGGGGGTCGCCCTCCGAGAGGGACCCTCCAGGGCAAGGCCACCCCCGTCGGGCCTCGGGCCGGTCACTCACAGGCTCTCCAGGCTCCGCAGCCCCTCGAAGCTGTGCGCCCCCAGATGCTGGATGCGGTTGTTATGGAGATGCCTGTGTGGGAGGAGAGGCGCGTCAGAGGCCGGACCCAGGGCCACGTGGCGGGGGCCGGGGGACAGACGCTCTCAAGCAGGAACAGCCACGTCTCCAAGGCTGGAGCGACCGTGGGCTTCACTGTGTCCGCTTCCTATGGAAGGAAAAAGCCAGAGGCGCGGCCTCGGGTGGGTGGTGGGTGGTGGGTGGTGAGTCCGGGAGAGACTCCCACGGTCAAGAGCAAATTGAAAGTAAACGACAGCGTGTTCTCCCAGTTCCTAATGGAAAGAGCGCAAGGACTAGCGCAGAAGCGGGCGCCACCCCAGCCCAATATCGTAACACGAGCGGCAGCGCAGCAAGGACAGACAGAACTTCAGAGCAGAGACCGCGGCCGCGGCGATGCGCCGGGGCCCCCAGCAGAGGCCCAGCGGTGAAGAGAAGGTCCTGCGATGTCCCTGGGGAGCCCCCGAACTGGAGAGAGGCACGGTGTCTTTCCGGGGGATGGGGGCAGGGAAGGAGATGAAGGCTCCTCTGGAGCTGAGCCCAGGGGGACCTCTGTCGGGAGGGAACGCGTATCTCCCAAAGCCTGAGCCTGCACAGGGGGCCCTGTCTGCACACCACCCCACACACCAGGGCCCCGGGCGTCTGGGAGCAGGTGACCCTCGTTCACCCACAGTCCCAGCCCACAAGCTGCAGTCCGTGGGGAGCCCAGGGGGCCCTTGGTGATGCAGTGGCCCCAGGAGGAGCCCGGAAAAGCTGTCGGCTGGCAACGGTGCAAACACGCAGCAGGAAACTAGGAGCAGAGGCGCCACAGCCGCCTGCCGGGGCTGCCGGCCTCCAGGGAGCCGCCGGGGCCCGGCCCGCAGGGAGCCGCCGGCGCAAGGGGTGCAGGATGCTCACCAGCCCCTTCTGCCGCAAAGCAGGCCCGTGAGCGCCCAGAGACAGCACTATAAATGGGGGGAAGGAGGCTGTCGATTGTGAATTGAGGATCAGAGCTGCATCATTAAAAACTAGGCAACAAATTTGCAACCAGGAGCAGTACAGGTGCTGCTGAGCACAGGGGTGTCGGGGAAAACGCCTGAGCTGAAGAGGGGCGAGGAGACAGGCCTGCGAGCCACACGCGGCGCTGACGGCTCCGGGGCCGGATCGAAAGGGAGACAAAAGGCGTATTCAGAAGTGCAACCCAGAAGAAAACCCTCCAAAGTAAGGAGTGGAATCCGGAGGTGACAAGCACACATTGTTTCAGGAAAATTAGATGAAGAAAATCCCACACTCTGCCACACCCTAGCGAAGCTATTCAAGTTCAAAGATTAAAAACATCTTTGCGCCGGAGAAGGAAATTGCGGACAAGGAAGGAATGAGGCTGGCCTCCAAGATGCCCAGGGAGCAGGGTGGCAGGCGTGGCGGGTAGGGACTGCGTGTTCCCCGCTCCTCCGTCAGGAGGCACCAGGCTCCGCAGGGCCTTCCCGTTTGATGGGGGAACACAGCCCCCAGCTCCCAGGAGTGAGCTCTGGGCCTCCCCACTTCCTCCAACTCTCAGCACACTCCAGCCTTTCTCCCCGCGCCCCCACCCCCCTGAAGCTCGTCTCCAGCCCACTCTGCCATCGCAGCACCTCCTGCTTCTGCACGTCCAGCCTCAAGCCTGCAGACCACTGCACTAACCCTGGCGTCCTGAGCGCCTCTGGCAGCCCAGCCTCCTGGGACTTCTGGTCCGGAGGAAGGGATGAGACCCCCTCCCAGGCCAGCACTGCAGTCCTCTCAGGCCCTCCCAGGGGCCCCCGCAGGGCGGCCTGGTGAAGGCTCAGGGCTCGGGCTGAAGGGAAGCCCCTCTCTGCCAGCTGGTCACCCGTGCCTCTGGCATGAGCCTCGAGCACCCATCTTCCTACTCTGCGCTTTCCTGCAGCCCAGCCGGGAGCCCTGGGCGGCCTCCTGCGGCCCCCTTGCCCTGGACGGCCCCGGCCACAGCAGCCCCTCCCCCGCCGAGGCTGGAGGTAGGAGAGGGCGGCATCAGCGCCTCCAGGCCTTCTCTCTCTGCCTCACTCAGCCTTCCTGGCCCGGCTCTCCTGAGCTCAGCCGCCTCCGCCGCCCCGGAGACCTGAGATCCTGGGCTGAGCTTCCGCACCCTACTCCTTGACCAGACCCTGGCCTCCGACCCCAACTCCTCCACAACGTCCCTCAGGCCCGTGCGTCCGCCTCCGCCCTCCCGTGCCCCCGTGTGTCCTTCAGGTCACCCTCCTGGGGCCCCTTCCCACCTCCAGGACCCCACTGGCAGGCCAGAGTCAAACCTGCGCTCCGAGGCCCCAGCTCACCCCCCAGCCACCTCTCCAGCTACACTGGCCCACTCGCCGGCATGTCCTCACCGACACCTGCCGAGAGCCTGTCCCCCGCTCCTCAGCCATCCAGCTCTAAACCGTCCTTCCAGCCAGGACCGCCCTGCAGGGCCCTGTCCCCCACCAGCTGCTCCAGCCACCCTGCGCCCGGGCCGAGGCTGACTCAGCACCCAGTGCCCTCGTCCTGCGCTCCGGGCAGCATCGCTGTCCTTCGCAGTCCCCCCACCACTCCCCCAGGCCTGGGGCAGCGGCTGGAGCTCACTCCTGGCTCTGCGGGTCCCGCAGGACGTGCTCCTGCTCCCACTCAGCGGTCAGGGGCCCACCATGAGGACCCCCTCATTCCAGGAGTTCCGTCTCTCAGAGACTCACGATTCGCAGGGAGCATCAGGACGTCACAGGGGTATCACCAAAGCTGGGATCAGGCCCCCCGTCCTGCTCACCCTCTGCCAACCCACGGCCACCCAGGGAGGATGCTGCGGCCGTCCCGACAGAGGGTGAGGCTCTGGAGCAGTTCACCCGCGTCGCCCGTCTCCCAGGACAGAGAGTCAGACAGACAAATGCTGCTCCTCCATCTCTCAAAGAAACCAAGTCTTGTCCACTCCTTGGTTTGGAAAATCAAACCAGATTTCCAAGAGCAGAGGAGGCCTCTCGCCCATTTCACAAAGTCTGGACATTCGGGTCTGTAACCCGGAGCAATTACACACGGCCGCCAAGCCCTTGGTAATTGCCCTGCAAACTCGGTAACCGTCCACGGCAATTAGCCGGGAGCTAACCCGTGCCCGCAGGTCCCGGGGGGGCAGTGAGCCGCGGGCCCTGCCCGGCACACCGTCTCCCGGAGCGCTCCCCCAGCAGCACTCTGCTCGCTAATCAAAGCGCTGGCTCTCTGCTGCTTCTCCAGGCTGGCAGATGAAGTGAATCTATCCCACCCCTGCACCCACCCGTTGCCCGATTCAAGAATGGTGGAAGTCACTCCCAGGGGGCACTCCCACGTGGGGCACAGCCACAACCTCAGCAGAGAGCACAGCAGCTGAGCCCGGCGCCCAGGCTCCCAAAGCACTCCCCGTGCCGCCCGGCCTCCTGACAGCCCGGGATGGTCACCTCACTGTGCCTCGGAAACCCCAGGGACACGGCCGAGAGCAAAGCCGGGGGGCACTCACAGCACCACGAGGCTGGACAGGTTCCAGAAGGCGTAGTCGGGGACGCGGCCGATGCGGTTCAGAGCCAGGGTCACGGCTTGCAGGGCGCGGAGGTGGCTGAGGGCCCTGACGGGGATCTCGGTGAGGGCGTTGTCGTCCAGCCACAGGTGGCGGAGGGAGGTCAGCCCCTCGAAGCTCCTGTCCGGGACCAGGGAGATGAGGTTGGCGTCCAGGCGCCTGTGGGAGGGGACAGGGAGAGTCTGGGCCGGGGCAGCGGGCCCCCCAGGCTCCACAGCGCGGCGCCCCAGGTCCCGGGTGCCCCTCCGCTCCAGCCCGAGGCCCTCTATGCTTTGTGTCCCTGTTGGTGACCCAGCGCTGGTCCACAGCCTCAGACCACAGTGCCCCTCATGCCCAGGTTCCCTGTCTGCGCCACGGCTCCCCTGCTCTGAGGACACGGGCTCCCAGCCCTGTCCGCTCCGGGCTGGGCTGGAAAGCAACGATGGTCCCCCATCAACCTGGGGACAGGTCCACCTATGGACACAGCCAAGGAAAGACCTTCTCGGAGCCACAGGCCGATCCCTGGCACCTGACCCCAGCACCCCTGTTCCCCAGCACCCCTGTTCCCCAGCACCCCTGTTCTCAGCACCCCTATTCCCCAGCACCCCTGTTCCCTAGCGCCTGACCCTTGCACCCTGATCCCAGTGCCCCTGCCCCCTGGGACCCTGCCCCCTGGCTCAAGGACCAGCTGTCAGACGGGGCCCCCTGCTTGGCTGATGCCTATGGGGGCTGCTGGATGTTGGACAGGCAGACAGGGAACAGCCTGTCTGTCCACAGCAAAGCATCCAAGGAGGTGGAGGACCTCAGACACGAGTTCAGGAAGACTCTGCCAGCTGAGCAACCAGTTCCAGCTTCTCAGGACGGCGCCAGGCCTTTACCCCCTGCATCCTGGCCTGGGGCTTGGGCTGATGCCCCACCACCCGGCAGCTGGTCCCATAGGGTCGAGGCAAGCTGGCCGGCGGCCGTGGATCTGCCCACGGGCTCTGCTGTCTTGAGGGGCTCTGCACCGAGGCCTGGTTCTCCGCACTGGCATGTGGAAACCCCGGCCCCCAACCACACAGCCCCGAAGCCCCTCATCCTGGCCCCGAAGAAGACTCGAGCCCACATGCAGGTGGCCGGCAGGGCTCCATCTGCTCTGAGCTGCTCACCAGTATCCTCCCCATCCCTGGGAGAAATGCCAGGCCAGCCAGCAGGGGGCTGTGGGTGAACAGGCCGACCCCAGAGCCTTGGATGGGAGGGCAAACCGACCGAGCCAGGCCCTGAAGCCTGCAGCGGCAGAGACCTCCACACACGTCACACCTGACCCGACGGCCACAAGCCCTTCGGTGAGGGCCTGTCCCTCTCTGGTCACTGTCCTCAGGCCCCTATGGTCCGACTGTGGCTACTGACCAGGGGGGGCCACAGGTGGAAGAAAATTCTAAGACCCCGCCCAGGATGCCTGGCTCAGAAGGCCCGAGGGGGCCTGTCTCCATGCACAGGCAGGTGGGAAAGGGCTGGACGAGCATCGGCTCCGTCCGATGGGCCTCACCCAGGAAGGGCTTCACGTGAAGAAGGCCGCAGCCAGGAGTCTGCTGCTGGGGAGGGGCCGTTCCAGAGGGGGACGTGTCAGCAAAGGGACAGGCGCTCTGCACAAGCCCCTCACCCAGCAGCGGGCGTGGGCACGTCCTGGGAGCTCGAGGGGGAGCTCGACCTCTGCAGGGTCGGGTCCCTGCAGGGTCCCCTCCTGAGGCGCCCCTGCTGCCCTGCCCTGGGATGGCCCTGCACCACCAAGGGGCCAGCATTGCAGGCTCCCTGGCACAGGACTGTCACCCGGCAGTTCCGGAGCCTTGATCAGCCCCACACGGACGTGCCCTTCGCCTCGCCCCACCGCAGGGTCCATCACAGACCCTTGCAGAGCAGGCCCGTGGGATCAGCATCAGCGGCCCCACGTGGCCTCACCTCCTCCCTGCCAGCGTTCAGGGCCCAGGGTACCAAGAGTGTGCCCCCTGAGTCCCGGGGGCGTTGTACGCATCAGGCCGTCTAATCCTCACCTGTGAGGTTCACATTCCCCAAAGAAGAAAAGCCACGTGTGGCCCCGTCACACACCCAGTAAGCGGCGCAGCTGGGCTTCCAGCCTGGCAGCGGCTCCACGGGGCACACCTCTAACCACTGTGCAGGTCGCCGGGCACGCAGCACGCGCTCCCCGGCCCTGGCTCCTCACCCCACCCCCTGCCGCCTCCCGCTCTCACACAGAGCCTGCTGCCCAGTCGAGGAGGCTGGCTGGCACAGAGCCCGCCGCCCAGTCGAGGAGGCTGGCTGCACAGAGCCCGCCACCCGGTCGAGGAGGCTGACACAGAGCCGGCCGCCCGGTCGAGGAGGCTGGCTGGCACAGAGCCCACCACCAGGTCGAGGAGGCTGGCCGACACAGAGCCTGCCGCCCGGTCGAGGCTGGCCGGCACAGAGCCCGCCGCCCGGTCGAGGCTCGCTGGCACAGAGCCCGCCGCCCGGTCGAGGAGGCTGACACAGAGCCCGCCGCCCGGTCGAGGCTGGCTGACAGAGAGCCCGCCGCCCGGTCGAGGCTGGCTGGCACAGAGCCCGCCGCCCGGTCGAGGCTCGCTGGCACAGAGCCCGCCGCCCGGTCGAGGAGGCTGGCTGGCACAGAGCCCGCCGCACAGAGCCCGCCGCCCGGTCGAGGAGGCTGGCTGGCACAGAGCCCGCCGCCCGGTCGAGGAGGCTGGCTGGCACAGAGCCCGCCGCCCGGTCGAGGAGGCTGGCTGCACAGAGCCCGCCGCCCGGTCGAGGCTCGCTGGCACAGAGCCCACCGCCCGGTCGGGGCTGGCCACGCCTGCTCCACCATCCCCTCCAGGGCATCGCTGGGTGCCTCAGACCTTCCTCTGGCAGGTGGTCCGTGGATCGTCAGCTCAGCACTGCCTGGGACCTCGGCGCAAAGGCAGAGTCTGAGGCCCCGTCCCAGACCGGCGAGTCAGAGCCTGAATTCCAGCACGACCGCAGGTCATCCACCGAGTGCTGAGCGCAGCCGTGTCTGCTGACGCTCAGTAGGCGGGAGGGCCGCCGGCAGGAGGAGAGCCTGAACAGCGAGCCAGGCGCCTCCTCCTGTGCTCCGTGTGTGGCCAGGCCTGGGGCTCTGCTCTGGGGTCCGCACACCCGTCACCCCAGGCCCAGGGCTCCAGGCCGCCCTCCAGGGAGAATCCCTCACACCTCCAGGCTACACGGCTCACAGACAGCAGGGGAGCGGCCCCCCAGCCTGGGGACCCGGGCAGCCCTTCCTGGGGTGTGTGTGCACCGGTGACTCGCTCAGATGTTCATTCCACACTGTGGGGACCCTCCCCCACCTCGCTCCCATCCAGAGACCCCTCCCGCCCTGGGGAGATCCCGGGGGGCGGCACCTTCGCCCCAGCTTTCCCAGAGACTGCGCAGGGAGCGGAGTCCCGAGTCCCCCCAGATCACAGCCCACACCAAAGGCCTTAAGGAAAGGTGGGACGTAGACCGGGACAGAAGGGCGAGGTGTTACGGGCGAGGGCCGCAGGCAGGACACAGGGCCAGAGTGGGCCAGAAGTGGGCACAGACCTCAGACGGCTCAGGTCAAACCCAAAGGTCCAGCGACTGCGGGACGGAGGTGGCCGAGTGGGCTGGAGCTTGGCTCTCAGGCCCCGCCTCACAAGGACGTCTGGGCCCCCAGGGCGGAGACGCACCCCCTCCGTGACAACCAGGACCCTGAGATGTCACTGCTCCCACTTACAAGCCCTTGCCCTGGGCCCAGCCAGTGGGGATAACTTCTTAGAGCACATAGGTCCCACGCAGTGTGTGCATTTTACACGGCAGGTGTCCCCTGGGGTCCCGTGAGCAGACACATCCAGGCACACATCCCCCGCCCAACCTCTGGGCGGGTCTCCTCAGCTGACTAGTTTGGCCACTGCCCGCCTGAGACGCTGTTTTCAGGTGAAATGCACACAAAGCGTTTCCCTGACTGGGGGCGGGGAGGGCGGGGAGGGCGGTGGGGTGGGGGGGGCGGTGGGGTGGGGGGGCGGGGGGTGGGGGGGGTGGGGGCGTCCCTGTGGCTCCGCTGGTAAAGAATCCGCCTGCAGTGCAGGAGACCCCCGTTCAGTTCCTGGGCCAGGAAGATCTGCTGGAGAAGGGAACGGCTGCCCACTCCAGTATTCTTGGGCTTCCCTTGTGGCTCACCTGGTAAAGAATCCACCTGCAATGCGGGAGACCTGGGTTCGATCCCTCGGTTGGGAAGATCCCCTGGAGAAGGGAGCGTCCACCCACTCCAGCATTCTGGCCTGGAGAATTCCATGGACTGTACAGTCCACGGGGTCACAAAGATTCGGACATGACTGAGTGACTCTCACTTCACTTCACACACAGAGCACAGCTCAGAGGCTCCCCCAGCACCCCTTCCTTCCAACAAGGAGGACATCCAGAGGGACTTCAAGGAGGGGCGGGGGACCCCGGGGAGGGGCAGGGGACCCCAGGGAGGGGCGGGGCATCTGGCAGCTGCAGACCCTCTGGTGGTTTTGGCCGTGAGGACAAAGACCGCCTTCAGGAAGACCCCAGCCAGGAGCCAGGGCAGGCGAGGAGGTTGGGGGCCAGGCTCCAGGTGGCTGTCCTCGACCTGACTCACCCACAGCCCCCAGAAGAGCAGGTGGAGACTTGGGTCCTGCTCCCTCGGAGCTGAAGGAGCCGCCAGCCTTGCCCCCCGTGCCCAAGGGGCCCGGAGCCTAGAGGAGGAGAGAGGGCTGCCCCAAGTGGGTCAGCAGCCGGGCTGGACTCACACTCAGAGCCTCTCCACAGCCTGGCTCCCTCCCAGAAGGCACCTCTGAGCCCAGGGGTCACAGCACCCTGGAAACCAGAGTCCCTGCAGCCCACAGGGCCCGAGACTGACCCCACAGACCCTCTGGACTCTCCTTCTCTGACCCTCCCTATATTCCACCAGGTCTCCGTCAGAGCCAAGGCCAGAGGGACAGATCGGGAGTCCTAGAGGGCCACCAGCTGCCATGCCCGTCACCAGGGGCCCATTCAAAAGGCTGGGGCCCGCTGCCTGCTCCCCGAGCTCTGAGCGCAGGCCAGCAGGACCCAGGGAGGGCGGAGGGCAGAGGGCGGCAGGGCAGGCCCCAGTCCACGCTGCTCGGGGCGCGGGGCCTTTCCCACCCCAAGTCAGGCATGTGGAGGAGAGGACGCAGGGCGGCAGGGCAGGAGCAGGCACTGGCTGAAGCCAGCGGCCCTCAGAGAGCAGCCAGCCTCTCCTCCAGCCGCCAGGGCTCCCCCGGGGCTGCCCCTCGCCCTGAGCAGCGCCCGGGCGGGCCAGCCTGGAGGGTCCCTTCCTGGGCCTGCCCCGCCCCTCCCACAGAGGAGCCCCTGTGGGCAGCCGCCCCCTCCCTGCAGGCAGCCCTCCAGCCGCGCGCACCGAAGGGCAGGTGGGCGGGGAGCCCTGAGAGTCTGGGTGGCCGCGGGGAGCCACTGGGCGGGACGCCCGCGAGTGTCCTGCTCCCTGAACCAGAAACCCTCCGCCCCGTGGCCATCCTGACTCAGGGGGCAGGAAGCCCTAAGCACGGGGCCCCTTCCCGGGCACCAGACTGCTGACCCCCGCCTGCAGCCACACCAAGGGCAGCCTCTTCTCTGGAGGCCCCTAGGCCCAGCCCCACACCCACGGCACATGGGGCCTACAGAGGCCTTGCCAAGGAAGGGAGGGCAGGGCAGGGAGGTGCTGGGGGAGGTCCTCACGGTGGGGAAAGAAAGCAGCCGCTTCAGAGCAGTGACCCTGTGCCTGAGGCAGCGTTGGCAGGGGTGGGTGCTGGGGTCGGGCCACAGGGAAGGTGGAGGCTTGGGGACAGGCTGGCACCGGCCAGGCGGTGAGGATGTGCCCGGGCTGCCCTCATCAGCTCTGCTGGCAGCACCAGCCTCTGCAGGAGGGCGCACACCTTCCGGGGGGACGGGCTTGGGAGGAGGGCGCATTGCTCCTGGGGGGAGGGGGCGGGGGAAGGGAGGCTTGGGAGGAGGGCACTTGGCTTCCGGGGTGGGGGTGGGGGGAGCAGGCTTGGGAGGAGGGCACCCGGCTCCCGGGGTGGGGGGGGGTGCGGGCGGGCTTGGGAGAAGGGTGCGCGGCTCCCAGGGGGGTGGGCTTGGGAGGAGGGTGCGCAGCTCCCAGGGTGGGGGTGGAGGGAGCGGGCTTGGGAGGAGGGTGCGCAGCTCCCAGGGGGGCGGGCTTGGGAGGAGGGCGCATTGCTCCTGGGGGGCAGGCTTGGGAGGAGGGCTGGCCCACTTGGGGCCAAGCAGACAGGGCCAGCTCACGCCGAGGTGCCCCTGCACACTGACCCCCTCCCCACGCCCTGCCCCCAAAGGCTTCTCTGCTCTCACTCGGCTCCCACAAAGCCACTGGTGTGCCCCAACTAAGCACCGGGCCCCACAAAGGCCCCTCATCTCTGTTCAGTCACTGAGTATCTCCCCTTAGCCCTCAGCTCAGTCAGGCTGGATTAAACGCAGCCTGGTGGCCCCACTGAGGGCTTGCAGGCTCTGAGTGCCAGGCCAGCCCGGGCGCGGCGCCGGCCCCCAGCATGAGCTGCACACAGCCCGTCTCTGGAGAAGCTCCTGGACTGTCCTTCAGTCAGCAATACAAAGACCTCGGCCATCGACTCCCGTGCGGGCTCCTCGCCAGGCGGGCCAGCCTTTCACACGCGCCTTCCTTCTGAACACCCACCCAGATCCCTGGAGGGCTGTCGTGCCTGCCTCCTCGCCTGCAGCAAGGAGTCTGTGGCTCCAAACCCACGGCTGAGACTTAATCAAGTATGTGGGAAATGCTCTGCAGCTGGGGCCTGCCCTCCGCCCACGGGAAACCCAGGAAGGCCTCACAGAGGAGGTGACAGCTGAGCTGGTTCCCAGGGGAGGGGTGTCCTGAGGGGCAGTGCTGGAGGAGGGCGGGAGGAGCAAGCCCGAGGCAGCAAGGGGGTCGGGTGCCTGGGCTAAGCCTGGGGGGGGTGAGAGAAGGGCCTGAGGGGGAGGCAGTGGGTCCCCAGCGACTCGGGAGGGCAGGGGTGAAGGCAGAGAAGGTGGGGCCCCAGTGCACAAGCTAAGGGGCCCCGAAGAGAAGGCTCCTGAGGGGCAGAGGCCACAGTCAGGGGACACAGGCGGGCGACCGAGGAGCAGCGAGCGCTTCCTGAGGCCCCCAGCAGGGCCCCACACACTGCACGCACACACACACACACACACACACGGCCCCAGACACACTGCATACACACACACACACACACGGCCCCAAACACACTGCACACACAGACACACACACACACTGCCCCAGACACACTGCACACACAGACACACACACACACGGTCCCAGACACACTGTATACACACACATGCACGGCCCCAAACACACTGCACACACACACACACGGCCCCAGACACACGACACACACACACACGGCCCCAGACACACTGCACACACACACACACACACACACTGCCCCAGACACACTGCACACACAGACACACACACACACGGTCCCAGACACACTGTATGCACACACATGCACGGCCCCAAACACACTGCACACACACACACACGGCCCCAGACACACTACACACACACACACACGGCCCCAGACACACTGTACACACACACACACACACTGCCCCAGACACACTGTATACACACACATGCACAGCCCCAAACACACTGCACACACACACACACACGGCCCCAGACACACTATACACACACACACACACACACACACACGGCCCCAGACACACTGTACACACACACACACACACACACTGCCCCAGACACACTGTATACACACACATGCAGGGCCCCAAACACACTGCACACACACACACACACACGGCCCCAGACACACTACACACACACACACACACACACACGGCCCCAAACACACTGCACACACACACTGCCCCAAACACACTGCCCGCGCACACAGACACACACTGCCCCAAACACAGTGCACACACACACTGCCCCAGACACACTGTACACACACACACACACGGCCCCACACTGCACACACACACACTGCCCCAGACACACTGTACACACACACTGCCCCAGATGTGCTGCACACACAGACACACACACTGCCCCACACACACTGCCCGCATGCACGCTGCATGTGGCTGCATGTCAACCCCCCAGCCAGGCCCCTCCCCACCCCAGCTGCACAGAGCAGATGCCGCGGCAGCCGTACAGGCCGAGTGCTGCCAGGCTGCTTGGAGCAGAGCTTCCTGTGAACTGGCCGGCGCCCCTGACCAGGACAGGCAGGGCCGCAGAGGCCAGTCCCGTGGGGGCCCTAGGGCTGCGGCTGCACGTCTGCCCTGGGAATAGCCACTGAGCCTCAAGTCCAGGGGAGGGGACCCGAGACTGTTCCCGGGGTGCCCTCTGAGCCCCTCCTCCAAGCCAGCACCGAGGGCAGGGTGGCAAAGGGCTCCTAGGCCCTCTCCTGCACCGGGGGCGGGTGGACGCCTCTGGGCCTGAGACAGCACGGCAGAAGCCACGGCCCCTGGCCCCCAGGACCCTCCACCAGCTGTGGGGAGGCCGCTGCGCCTGAGGAACTGTCTCTACACTGAGTTCACCTGGATTGACACACGCGCCTGGCAGCAACCAGCTCTAAGAACCCAGCCGCATTTGTGCAGGACACATCAGTGCCCGTCCCAAGGGGCTCCCCGCTGGAGGCATGAAGCTGAAGAAGCAGCAGGTGCTGCCGTGGTGTGCGCGTGCCAGGCTGTGTCCACGCGGCCCAGAGGGGGTGCGTGCCCTGGGGAGCGCGTGCCAGGCTGTGTCCACACGGCCCAGAGGGGTTGCGTGCCCTGGGGAGCGGGGCTCGGGGGCAGGAGTGTGCGGAAAAGAGCCCCTGGGCCCGGGGGCAGGCCAGAGAGGGGAGGCCGGGCCTTCTGCAGACACGGCTCCTGGTTGTGCCCTCTGAGCCAGGACAGGCCTGGCTGAGCACACGTGCAGCCTCCTGCAGACGCTCTGGGCGGCCACCCTCTGCTGCGGCCTACGCGTGTTTCGGGGTGACTGAATTTGCCGGTCAGGGCAGCAGCCCTATGGACGTTATGCACGCTCAGTCGCTCAGTCATGTCCAAGTCTTTGCGACCCCGAGGACTGCAGCCCACCAGGCTCCTCTGTCCATGGGATTTCCCAGGCAAGAGTACTGGAGTGGGTTGCCATCCTTCCCCAAGGGATCTTCCCACCCAGGGGCTGAGCCCACGTCTCCTGCACGGGCAGGTGGACTCTTACCACTGAGCCACCAGGGAGGCAGCCGGTACGGGAGCTGCCCGTGGCGACTTTAGAAATCCAGATATACACTACTTGGCAGCCTTTAGATTAGTGGAGAAGACAGCTTTCTGAGAGAAACTTCTGGGACAGGGACACAGGCTTGGAACGCAGGGACCTTTGGCCAAAAGGACAGGGCTCCAGAGAAGACGCTCAGCGTGCCTAAGTGTCGAAGGCAGGCTCAGGTCAGCGCTGGGCCCTGGGCCATTACCACGCTTCTCCCTGATTAACGCAAAGGCCGCTGGGGCACCAGTGCGTGCTCTCCCTGAAACTCGTCGAGGGGCCTTCAATCTGCATGGCTTTGGTTTGCGCTGGTGGGGTTTGGGGTGCGTCCAGCACTGTTCATAGGATGGTGTGCCATGAAGAGACCTTCATGGAGTGAGAGCTGAGAGGGACCCTGTAACCCAGGAGGAGAGGGCTCAGAGACGGTCAAGGTCAAGAGTGCACAAAGGGCAGAGCCGGAGAAGGCAGTTGGCGTGGGACCCAGGGCCCCTGCCCTCCCGCCCTGGTCCCTTGGGAATCAGCTGCAGACAACGTCTAGGAAGAGCTGGGGTCCCACGGTGTCCACTGCTGAGTCCAATGGGCTGGGACCAGCACCCCAAGGGGAAGTGCCCCAAGGTGATGGAAGAGTCGGGGGTAGAGTGGACACTGATGGCTAGGCCCCCAAAAATTCAGAGTCACACTTTGCTGCAGGGGTGGGTGGGAGTGGGGGGCTGCAGGAAAGGGATTCTTATTCCATCTGTGTCCCCCCCCAACAGAGGGGCTGTGGGGTCTCCACCCAACAGAGGGGCTGTGGGGTCTCCACCCAACACAGGGGGTGTGGGGTCACCCAACAGAGAGGGTGGGGCCACATCCAAAAGAGGGGGTGTGGGGTCACCACCCAACAGAGGGGGTGGGGTCCCCCAACAGACGGGCTGTGCGGTCACCACCCACCAGAGGGGCTGTGGGGTCCCCACCCAACAGAGGGGGTGTGGGGTCCCCACCCAACAGAGGGGGTGTGGGGTCCCCACCCAACAGAGGGGGTGTGGGGTCCCCACCCAACAGAGGGGGTGTGGGGTCACCCAACAGGGAGGGTGGGGTCCCCACCCACCAGAGGGGCTGTGCGGTCACCACCCACCAGAGGGGGTGGGGACACCACTCCCGGCCTCGCCCTACGCAGGAAGGCCTGAGTCTGTCGTCTGTCGGAAGAAAGCGGTGTCGTCAGTAAGATCCTTCCCCTCGCCGCAACCTCCGGCAGATCAAAGCGAGACTATTAAGATGGAGCCAATCGCCGCCTGCCCTCCAGGCTCTGAGAAGGCCCCGCCACCCTGCCCTCCTCCCCGGAGAGTGACGGATGGGCCAGAAGCCCAGGAGCGGAGAGCGCTTCCTTTGTGTACATCAAAGGGGACACCTGAGCGCGCCTCCGGGCCATTTCGTGTGTTTAATCGCAGCAGTGTGTAAAGATGATTACCCACCCTCCAGGCGGAGGCGGGGAGGAGCCTGGCAGCCTCTCCCAGCTTCTCCTGAAGACACAGACCTGAAGATCCGGGCAGAAGGCCAGCTTTGTGGGTGACAATCCCGGAATCCGGGGTGGGACCGTGAAAGGCAACCGTCCCAGGCCCAGAGGACACGCTGGCTTTCAGAGGGCCGTTAGCCGGGCCTGCGGCCCCTCGGGACCCTGCGGGGGCCGGGGGAGGAAGGGGCGTCCGGGGTCTCCTCGGCCCCGCCCCCGGGAGCGGGCAGTGTCGTCAGAGTTCACGGAACACGAGCAACACGCAGGGTCCTGGGCAGCCGGGCGGACTGTGTGGCAGCGAGCGAGCAGAGGGCGCCCGGGGGCGCGGGAGGAGGCCACCGGCTGGGCGTCCCTGGCGCAGGCCCCCGACTCCCGCGGACCAGGGTGACAGCCGGCAGCTCGCAGCTGCGCGCTGCCCATCCGCTCCTCCCAGCCCCGCTTCCCGCGCCCCCACCGACCCCTGTCTGTCGGCCCGTCCACGTCCGTCCATGCGTCCGTCCGCTCAGGCAGACTCGGCGCCCCCCGCGCGCGGGCTGGTCTTCCCCTGCCTAGGCCTCGGGTCGCCCCGTGTCCCGCCCCCTGGCCCTGTCCCCTGCGACGCAGCCCGCCGGGCCGGCCTCAGGCCCCTGCGCGCTGCCCGCGTCCCCGGAACCTCCGGCGTCCCCGGCCCCTGCGGACCCCGAGGCGGGGGCTTCAAGGGCGCCTCCGCGGAGTGAGCCTCCCGCGCCGGCTTCCCGGGAGGGCGCGTCCTGCCCTCCATGGGGACACGCCGCCCCCGCTCTCCCGCAGGGGCCGCCCCGCTCTCCCGCAGGGGCCGCGGCGCCTCCCCCCGAGGCCGGCCCCCCGCGCGCAGCGTCTTCTCGGGCCCCACTCAGCTGAGGCCTCTCCTCTGGCCCCAGAAACAGGTCAAATAGTCAAGCAAGTTCAGCTAAAACAGCAAAGTGCAGCCACCTTCCCACTAAAACACTGATGAAGACACAGAAGAAATGAAAGCTCAGACCCCGACCAGAAGCAACACGCGACCGGAATCCGACACGTGCTCGGGCTGGAGGAGAGCAACCAATCACCGAGGGCGGCAGCGACGGGCGAGCCCAGCGGCCGGCTGTGCCCGCCTCCGCCCCCGCGAGGAGCGGCGCCCACGGCCTGCACCTCGAGTGCGGGGTGCCGCGTGAAATAAGCCAGACTCAGGAGACAAGCTGCGATCCCGCTTAAGCGAGCTCCCTAGACCCAGACTCACAGCGCGGAAGGGGGAGGGTGGGGGCCGGGCGCTGCGGTCAGGGCTCCCGAGGGCTCAGCGGGGGCGGAGTTTCAGTTCTGCAGGATGGAAGGAGGCCTGGGACTGACGGTGGGGATGCTGACCCAGGGCTGTGAAGCGCTTCATGCCCCACACGCACATCTGACTACACGAGGACGGTAAAGCTCATGATACACGTTTAAACAAGATCATTAAAAAGAGAAGGAAAAACTTTAAAGCGACAACTTTTTTAAAAAATTCTGAAGAACATGAACATGATAATAGCATCCCGAAACCCAGGAAAAGATGCAATCTCTAAACATAATTTATTCCTTGAACGGGAATAAGCACCAGGTGGTTCATCAGCATCCTCAATAAGGTACAAGGAATGACGGCGTCGGTGAGACAGGGGCAAACACGCACGGGGGCGGCCAGGCAGACGCAGAGGGGCAGCAGCGCAGACCGCGAGAAATAAAGGTGGATTTCAAAGAGAAATCGATGCAAGTGGAGCTGGGCGGGCAGGGAAGCTGCGAGGGGCGCGTGCAAATGACTGGAGCACAAGCGCACAGCTCTAATTTCTGAAATCTGTTGAAGCTGCAAAAAATGTACTTTACAAATGTCTACTGGGTTTCAGACAAACTGACGGAAAAGCGATTCACACCTGGGCACATTCTGGCTAAACTCTATAAAGACGATAAACGGAGAAACTCTTGTAAGCGTTCATAAAGAAGACGCATGCTCTTCTCTAGGGAACAAAACAATGAGGGCCATCTCTGAATTTCCTGGCAACCACATGCCAGGGAAAAATAGAGCTACCCTGACAGCACCCTAAGAAAAAATGATCCATGAATTTTATTTTCAGAGAGCTTGACAAGTATCTGTGAAGCCACAAAAACATATTCTCAACTACGTAAGGGATCAGAAAACAGACGGCGTGGGATCTGGGGGCCGGGGTTCCGTGCATCTTCACAAATTAAAGCTCAGGTCCCTGTTATGATGGCTTCCCTCGAGGCTCAGACAGTAGCGACTCTGCCTGCAGCGCAGGAGACCCGGGCTTGGTCGCTGGACCAGGAAGACTCCCCTGGAGAAGGGAATGGCTCCCCACTCCACCATTCTTGCCTGGAGAAGGGAGAGACCATTCTTGCCGCAGAAAAAGAAGCCTGACAGGTGGTAGCGCTAGGGTCACAGAGACTCAGACACAGCTGAGCAACTAAGACTTTCACGTCCATGTTATAAAATAAATAGACAAGCAAAGCGTAACAGAAACGTGGACTGGGGCTTTCCCCGTCAGACATTACAACACCAAAAAGCAAACCAAACACCCCAAACATTAAAATACCAACACAAACAGACCAAAACCCCAAACGTTAAAATACCAAAAAGCAAACCAAACACCCCAAACATTAAAATACCAACACAAACAGACCAAAACCCCAAACGTTAAAATACCAAAAAGCAAACCAAACACCCCAAACATTAAAATACCAACACAAACAGACCAAAACCCCAAACGTTAAAATACCAAAGAGCAAACCAAACACCCCAAACATTAAAATACCAAAAAGCAAACCAAACACCCCAAACATTAAAATACCAAAAAAAAAACCCAAACCAAACACCCCAAACATTAAAACACCAAAACAGACCAAAAACCCCAGACATTAAAATACCTCATTAAAAAACTACTGGAGCTTATAAATAAGTGCAGCAAAAGTGCATGATACAAGATCAATACCCAAATCCAACTGTACTTCTACACACTTGCAATGAACAATCCAAAGATGAAATTAAGAAAACAAGTCACCTTCAGTGAGTGTTGTTGCAAAAGCTGGACGCAACATGTAGGTCAATGAAGCGAGAACACACAAAAATAAACTCAAAATGACTTAAAGACTTAAATATAAGACATGACACCAAAAGCTCCTAGCAGAGAACGCTGGCAAAGCTTCTCTGACACGCACTGGACCAGCGTCTTCTTAGGCCGTCTCTCAAGGCAATAGAAATAAAAGCAAAGATAGACAAACGGGGTCTCAAATCCGCGACACTGCACAGCAAAGGAGACCGCAAGCAAGGCAAAAAGGAGCTTACAGACGAGGAGAGACTTCGCAAAGTGGGCTGACAAGCATTTAGTTTCCAAAATAAACGAACAGCTCGTACAGCTCTGTAACAACAAAAAGACAACCCAAACAAAAAGTGGGCAGGGAGTTCTCCAAAGAAGACACACAGATGGCTAACAGGACATGAAGAGATGCCCAACTCTGCTGATTATTAGAGAAGTGCAAAGCAAAACTACAATGAGATATCACCTCACACCAGTCTGAACGGCTGTCATCAAAAAGTCTACAAATAATAAACGCAGGAGAGGGTGTGGAGAAAAGGACACCCTCTTACACTGTAAATTGGTGCAGCCACTTTGGAAACCAGCATGGAGGCTCCTCAGAAAACTAAAAACCGCGCTACCATGTGGCCCTGCAATCCCACTCCCGGGCACGCTGCTGAGTTGCTTCAGTCGAGTCCGACTCTGTGCGACCCCATAGACGGCGGCCCACCAGGCTCCTCCGCCCATGGGATTTTCCAGGCAAGAACACTGGAGTGGGTATGTACACACCAGTATCTATTAAACAGACAGACATATTCATGAAGTAAGAAGACGGACTTATAGCGCAGGGAACTATACTCAGTGTCTTACAATAATCTATTACGAGAAATATATATGTGTGTGCACATACTTGTATAACGGAACCACTTTGCTGTACACCAGAAACTAATACAGCACTGTGTATTTCAATAAAAAAGAAACCAATTCAATTTACAATAACATCCACACGAATATTTAGGAACACATTCAACAAAAAGTGCAAAGTCTATACTTTGAAAACCATAAAACATTGTTGAAAGAAATTAAAGGCTATCTAAATAGACGGAAAGACATCTCATATCCATGGATTTTTAAGATGGCAACACTCCGCAAACTGACCTGTAGATTCGACAGGACCCGATCAAAACTCCCAGTGTCCTCTCTCTGTTTTTTGCAGAAATTGACACAGATCCTAAAACTGCATCGAGAAATGCAAGGGAGGCAGAAAAGTCAAAAGAATCATGACAACGAGGAACAAGGTTGGAGGACTCACGCTCCCCGATTTCAAACCTTATGGCATGAGCGCAGCCGTCGCGGCTGGATGGTCCCGGCGTAAGGGCAGGCAGGCCAAAGGAGTGGGACTGAGAATCCAGAAATGCCCTCACGCGTGCGTGCTGCTGCTAAGCCACTTCAGTCGCGTCTGACTCTGTGCGACCCCGTGGACTGTAGCCCTCCAGGCTCCCCCGTCCCTGGGATTCTCCAGGCAAGAACACTGGAGTGGGTTGCCACTTCCTTCTCCGGGGGATCTTCCCCACCCAGGGATCGAAGCTGCGTCTCCTCCGTCTCCTGAACTGGCGGTGGATTCTTACCACTAGCGCGGCCTGGGAAGCCCAAGCACTCACACACTCGTGGGCGACTAATTGTCAACAGGATGCTGTGCTGCAGCCCATAGGTCACAAAGAGTCGGACACGACTGAGCGACTGAACTGAACTAAACGGAAGACAGTTTAATAGGGAAAAGAACAGCCTTTGGTGTGATGAAACAGTTTGCTAAAAGAACTCACCATCTGCGAGGAAAAGAATGAAACGGAACCTCCACCTCACACCACATACAAAAATGGACTTAAAACAGATCAAACACTCAAAACTATAAAGCTACCAGAGGGAGACAGAAATCTCCCTGACCTTGGATTAGGCAGTAGCTTCTTACATAAAACGCCAAAGTACGAAAACAAAACGCAGAAAAATCGGACTTCATAGAAATTAAGTTTTGTTCTTCAAAGGACAGTATCAAGAAAATGAAAAGACAAGCCACAGACTGGGAAAAATATTTGCAAACTGCACATCCGATAAGATACTAGTGTCTAGAATACTGAAAATACTATTATAAATAACAATAGAAAAAGACAACCCAGGTTTCTAAATGGTCAAAGCCTCTGAACAGAGACTTCTCCAAACAAGGCAACCAGGAAGCACGTAAGAAGAGGCTCCATTCCACTAGTCACAAGGGCGTGTAAATCAAAACCACAAGACGCCACGCCACACCCAGGAGGAAACTGTAACGCAGACGGCAGCAAGTGTGGAAGCGGACAGAGGCGCCGCGGGGCACGGCGAGCGCTGTGCCTGCCGTGGGGCACGGCTTAGCGGGTCTGCACACGGCTGTCCACATGGTCACCACGCGGCCCGGCAGCTTCACTCCTGGCTGCACACTCGAGAGACTGAAAACACAGCTGCACAAGTGTTCACACCAGGATTATCCACAATCACCAAACAGTGAAGACAGCCCAGTGTCTACCAGCTGGCAACAGGCAACCAGACCTGGGCTAACCCACAGTGGAATGTCATTCAGCCACCAAGAGGAGCAGAGGCCTGGGGTCCCAAGGGCAGCAGCTAAAACCTAGTGCAGCCAGAGAAATGGAGACTTTCTTAAAAAAGGAAAGAAGTACTGACAGAAAAGCTAAGACCAACCTGCACAGCATTTTAAAGAGCAGAGACATCGCTTTGCCGACAAAGGCCCGTCTAGTCAAGGCTATGGTTTTTCCAGTAGTCATGTATGGATGTGAGAGTTGGACCATAAAGAAAGCTGAGCACCAAAGAATTGATGCTTTTGAACTGTGGTGCTGGAGAAGACTCTTGAGAGTTCCTTGGACTTCAGGGAGATCCAACCAGTCCATCCTAAAGGAGATCAGTCCTGGGTGTTCATCGGAAGGACTGATGTTGAAGCTGAAACTCCAGTACTTTGGCCACCTCATGCGAAGAACTGACTCATTGGAAAAGACCCTGATGCTGGGAAAGACTGAAGGCAGGAAGAGAAGGGGACGAGAGAGGATGAGATGGCTGGATGGCACCATCTCCGGGAGTTGGTGATGGACAGGGAAGTCTGGTGTGCTGCAGTCCATGGGGTCACAGAGTCAGACATGACTGAGTGACTGAACTGAACTGAATTGACAGACTAATGGACACCCACATGGTTGAATCTTGACAACATGCAAAGCGAAAGACGCCAAACGCAAAACGCTCCATTTTGTATGATTGCATTTATGTGAAATGTCCACAATAGGCAAATGCAGAGAGCATGTACATTAATGCCTTCAGGGGCCACGTGTTGTGGGGAGTGAGAGCCAACCAGGACAGGGAGACGAGAATACGCTGAAATCAGAGACGTTAATGGTCTGCACAAGTTTGTAAACGTGCTAAAAAAAAACAAGCAGCCACTCAGGTCTCTACTTTTAAAGAGCAACTCATGCCATATCAATTATATCTCAAATTTTTAAAGTACTTAAAGCTAAAATGATTACGCCAGTGCTACAGTCTTGAAGGAACCCTAAACCAGGCCCCAACACAATTTGTAAAGATTCAACACATCACAAAGGAAGGGCGAGCTTAAAAGCGCGAGAGTTCAGAGAGAGAGAGGCACGTTAAGAAGCGCTGGGTCTGGCTGGTAGAATTGTGGGTGCTTTCCATTTTATTCATATACTCTCTATTTTCTAAATTTTCTACAATGAATCAGAACAAAAACTTATTTTTAAAGAACAAAGTGCGTCAGGATATAATTAAGGCCCAGGCTCTGGAGCACTCAGCTGGGGATGGTGCACACAGGGGGCGGGTGTGGGGAGGGGAGGCCTGGGGGTGAGTGGAGAGGCCGCACTCTCTGGGCCCCCTCCCGCGCCGTCCTGCCTGGCCTCACGAAAGGGCCGGCCCTCCCTGCAGACCAGCCTCCTCCAGGCTGCCCACTAGGCTGAGCGAAGACTGCCTTCAAATCCAGCCCCTGGGGCTGGTGGCTCAGCTGGTACAGAAGCCGCCTGCAATGCATGAGATCCTGATTCAATTCCTGGGTTGGAAAGATCCCCTGGAGAAGGGATAGGCTACCCACTCCAGTATTCTTGGCCTTCCCTAATGGCTCAGACGGTGAAGGATCTGCCTGCAGTACGGGAGACCCTGGTTCGATTGCTGGGTCGGGAAGATCCCCTGGAGGAGGGCATGGCAACCCACTCAGTATTCTTGCCTGGGGAATCCCCATGGACAGAGGAGCCTGGCGGGCTATAGTCCGTGGGGTCGCAGAGACAGATATGCCTGAGCACACCCAGGTCACAGCCCCTCCCCTCCCAGCAGGGCGGTCCTTTCCTCTCCACTCTTCACCTCTCACTCTCCCGGCTCAGCCCAGTGGGGTGCTTCTCACGGAGCTTTGCTGCTCTTCCAGCCAAGAGGTCCCAGGCCTTGCAGAAGCCAGCTGCCAGGCCCTGGCACCAGCAGCCCTGTGACCCGACGACCCCGCGAACTATGAAGAAGACTCGACTGCACTGGTATTCCAGTTACCTGTGCCTACGAGCAGGGTGGTATCACCAACACCCCATCCTCCTAAGAGCCACAGTTAGCATCAGACGCTGGGGGTCCTCTAAACCCTAACACCGTCGGCATTTATTTCGAGGCAGCTCATGTTTGGCCAGTTTCTTTCAGGTCCCTGCTCTCGGCTCCAGGTAGATTCACGGCTGAGCCGCCAGCCCAGCTACACCTCCTCTAATGTTGGACGGAGCCGAGGACCGTGTTGTCTGGAAACCGTGACAAGACAGACCCAGTGAAGCGCCCAGTAAATTCCTGTTTCATGGAGACCTTTGTTTGGACCAAGTAAAGATGACTGTGGCTGTGGAGGGTGGATTTGGGTTTGAAAGTCCTGGTCCAGACATGGAAAGTTAACACGTCCATTTCCCAGGTGGCGTTAGCTTAAAGAACCCGCCCGCCAACGCAGGAGACATAAGGGACACAGGTTTCATCCCTGGGTTGGGAAGATCCCCTGGAGAAGGGAATGAACCCTCTCCAGTATTCCTGCCTGGAAAATCCCGGGACAAAGAAGCCTGGCGGGCTACAGTTCACGGGGCCACAAAGAGTCAGACATGGTGGAAGCACAAGTGACGTGTGTGCAAGCGCAGGGAGCTGCAGGCGGCGCTGCCGGCAGGAGGGGTGTGCTTGAGCGAGGGGCCAGCCCTGGCCTCCGCAGGAGAGGACGGGCGGTCCTGGGAGCGTCTGGATGTGAGGTCCCATCTTGGCCACAGGGCTGACCTCCTCAGTGACACTCTGTTGGACTCTTATGTAAATTCCCCAGCTGTTTTGCCCTTTGAAAATAAATTTACAAAAAAAACAAAAGAAAAGAAACTAGCGGTCAAACTCCGTCCCCACACAGGAGAGAGAAGGAGCTGGACTTCTGGTGAGCACGGATTCAGGGCCCCAACTCTGAAACTCAGGCCTGCACAGACCTGCAGGTCCCAGCCTGTCCTGCTGTGACGTCCTGAAGCTGGCAGCTCACCGCCTGCTGGGGGGGGTGCTGAGGGCCGTGGAGGGAAAGGGGTGCCCAGCCACTCAGGGAGATGCCGCCGGGTTCTGCCGCAAAGCTGAAGCCGCAGGTGAGCCCGACAATAGCCCTCGTCCCAGCGCCGCCTGTGTGAGCACAGAGCATCGCAGGGACCTTCAGGGCAGCCACCCCACCGCCCCCAGCTCACAGCTCACAGCACCAAGGCTCAGGAGGCACAGATAACTCTCACCTCAAAAGAGGCAGGGCTGGCTTACACAGGCAAGCAGCAGCAACTTCAGACAGAGAGGCTGGACTCACACATCCCCTCACAGCTGAAAGGAGCACCTCCGGGAGTCCCACCCGCCCCAGTCGTCAGATGTGTGAGGTGAGGCCTTGACCACAGGGAGGTGAGTGACCACCGGCCACGCCCCATGCGCCTCCCTGCCCTTCTGGCTCTGACTCCCGGACTCGGAGCGGCTGGGACAGTCAGATCCAGGATGCCGGTCAGGTCACACCAGGGAGAGATGGACCATGACGGGTCCCGTCTGCCTGGGATCGCGTGGAGCCCTTTCTCAGAGCTCTCCAGGCTGGCCTGAAGTCCACCACTCAGCATCCCAAATGGACCTAACCCTAACCCACCTCAACCTGTCAGCTGAGTGAACGCAGGCGGCAGTGTCCTCCAGCCCGGCAGCAGCGGGCAGGCTCCAGGCCAGCAGGGCAGACAACAGAGCTCCACCCGGTCCCTCCCTGCTCTGCTCCGGCTAGGGCCTCCCTCCTGCCAGCCTGTGAGAACCGAGGGTGTCTGGTTCTGGTACTTCGTGTACTCAGAGACTCAGAGTCGGATGGAAATCTAGGAGGACTTCCTGGAGGAAGTGTGCTGCATCGACTCAGTAGAGAGGCAAAGCCTGGCAAGAAGGAAAAGCACCAGATCCCGAGGACAGCTCAAGCCGAGGCCTGGAGGCAGAAGGGTACTGGCGTGGGGGGCGAGGGGCACAATGGGCTGTGCAGCCCAGCTGGATGGATGGCGAGCCGGGTGGGCTCACGGCCTGAGAGCAGGTGCAACTCCCAGGAAAGCTTGGCTGGCTGGCCCTGAGGTCTGTGGCTTCTTATTGAGAAGTGGAGCTACCCAGCGTCAGGGGCACTGGACCTGCCCTCACCGCACCGCTGACCCACTCTGCCCAGAAAACGGCAGGAATCAGAGTGGGTAGAGCAGCCGGCTCCCCGCGGCCCCCAGCTCCCGCTCCCCGCAGCCCCCAGCTCCCGCTCCCCGCAGCCCCCGGCTCCCGCTCCCCGCGGCCCCTGGCTCCCGTCTCAGAGGTTCGGTGGGAGGGTTTCACTGTTGGTCCCCAGGCCCAGGTCAGCAGACAGACAGGCTGTGAGGAGCTGGTGAACCTTCACCGCAGGCTGGCTCGGCCCCCCAAGGGAGACTCCCACGGCAGCTCACGCGGCAGCCCCGGCTGCAGGTGAGGGCTCAGGCTGCAGGTGAGGGCTCAGGAGGGATGAGGCCGGGGGAGGCTGCGGAGGGGACCGAGTCGAGGCGCTGGCAGGAGGGCCAGAGGGAGCTCCGTGTGCAGGGGCGGGGTGGGCCTGGGGCCCGAGACAGAGACAGCGCTTCACGGGCAGCCGCGCGCGCGATCCCGAGAGGGGGCCTGGGAAGGGCCTTCTGGACGGAGGGGAGGCCCAGGCCTCGGTAAGAACTGCCGTGAGGGCCCAGGAGCGCGGCCTGACACAGTGAGCACCTGGAGGGCCTGGGGCAGGCCTCCGAGAGACCTGAGGGCCCTGGGCTGATGCTGGGCCCTGGGGATGCCCAGAGACGCCCCTGCCCGTGCCCCCTCCCCGTAGTCCACGCCCCTGCTCCTACCTGCACCCCTGCCCCTCCCCCAGCTCCCGCCTCCTCCCCCTCCCTTACCCCCTCCCCCTAGTCTCTTCCCTGGGACCTTGGCCCCACACAGTGCTGTGATCCCCTTGCTCAGGGCATCAGGGCGGGATTCCCCATGAAGCCTCCAGAGGAAGGATTCTCCCAAGGAAGGGATGCTTGACCTCCCTTCCTCTCAGGGAGAGACGGCCCCTGACCCTCTCCGAGGCTGCCAGGCCCCTCGAGACTCACCCCTGCCTAGCGTCCACAGAGCGCTTCAGCCCAGGCCTCGCTGGAGCAGGAATGGCTTATTTCAGGGGAGGCTGGTGGCAGAGTTGGGTGCTGGGGTCAGGGCAGCGGGAGCCCCTTTGGTGAGAGTGCAGGGGTCAGAGGTCATTCCAGAACAAGTGACCTCAGGGTCATCTAGCCAAAGAGGTCACAGAGATGCGCAAGGACACCGCCCTCTCAGGAAACAGCGGAAAAGCATCTGCAGGCCGGCTCCTTCTCTGGTGACATCGAGAGGATGCCCTTCCCTCCCTGGGCCAGGTGCCCATGCCTCCTCCTGGCCCCCCTCAGCCTCTGCGGTGGGCAGAGCAGGAGCTGGGCGCTCACCGCGTCTTCCAGCTGGTATGCACGTTCCCACACGCCGACGAGTGGCTGGCAGCCACCTGGGCTCCAAAGGCTCAGAAGCAGGTGGACAATGACTCAGACTCAAAATAGACCCACCTCCCCGCCCCCGACCACGGAGGGCTGCGGGCTGGGGAGGGCGGGCGGGGCTGCGCTGGGGGAGGGCCGGTGACTAGCACACAGTGCTATCCACCTCTTCCTGGCTGGGGTCTGAGCCACCCCTCACCTCCCTCTGGCACTCTCAGGCTTTGATGGGACAGGATTCTGAAAAGAGGTTGTGAGCTCCCAGAAAACATCAAGAGGGGAGCAGAGTGGGAGACCCCCCGGGCCAGACAAGGGGAGTGTGACTGGGCCCTTCCGAAGCCACTCTGACCTTTCCCTCCCTGTGGTTAAAGGCAGCTGGAAAGTTCTTCCTGAAGTCTAACCTCTGTGTCTCCAGCTGCATCTCCCAGGGTCATCTGGCACATCTCAGCTCTAGGCAGGTCCACAACCAAATGTCGCAACCTCACATCCCACCCCACGCGTGCAGGGGACGGCAGGGAGGACAGGCGTCAAGGCTTGATGATTTTGCAAGGAAAGTCTGTAGGGCCAAGGGATGGGGGACAGGGAGCCAGTAACAATGGCGGCTCACCAGGACTGGGGTTGGGAGAGAAGGCAGGTCCCAGGAGCTCCTGACCGAAGAGCATGGAGTCCCAGACTTCAGTGGCGCACTCACAGCTGGGACGGTGCGGGGTCTTGTTAAAAGGCAGAGTCTGACCCCCTCGGTCTAGAGCCGAGCTTGAGCCTCTGCACGACTCACGAGCCCCGTGTGAGGCCAGGGCTGCCGACGAAGGAAACACGCTCTGGGTCACCAGGATCGTCGCGTGGCCCCAAGCCTGGCTGTGCATTAGATCCCAAGAGACCTGCCAAGCCCACTGCCCTGGGCCCCAGCCCGCAAGATGCTGACTGAGGCCTGAGAAAGGGCCTGGGGGCCCGCACCCTGTGGGCTCCTGCGCCGTTCGGCAGGCGGCCTTGGGGACCAGGCCCCGGGGTCTCACCCAGCTGCCCGTCTGCATGGCCTATGGCTGCGGCTAAGAGCACACGTGCAGACACACCGTCTACCAGCTCGCTGACTGACTCCCTGAACCTTCACTTCCGTGGCTGTGAAACGCAGACCATCGGACCTCACACAGAGACCTGTCGCAAGGGACAGACGAGCTGGTGTCTGCTGAGCACTGGCCGAGCCTGGGCCACAGTGAGCCCTCAAACACGAACCACAAGCCTAATGCTGATCACACACGCCACTCCACCTGGTTTTCCTTATGTCCGTCAGCTCCCTCTCCACTTTTCTACACTGATTTTACATCATTTTCACCAGCCCTGACTTTCTGTCTCAGGAGCTTAAGTCCACAGTGTACAGGAAGGGAGGGATAAGGATTGGGATCTGGGTGTGATATTCCCACAACAAGCAGGAGCTGCTGAAAGGCAAGGCCCTTGTTTTATTATTGAGCTCAGGCACTCGGCAAGGCTTAAACAAGCAAGCGAACAGCTGGATGGGGGGATGGTTGGAGGATGGATGGGCAGATGCATGGATGGGTGTGTGGATGCATGGGTGGGTGGATGGGTGGATGGGTAGGTAGACAGAATGGCAGACGTGCGCGTGGGCGGATGCACAGGGGGATGGATGGATGGTCGGAGGACAGACGGACAGATGCATGGATGGGTGGGTGGGTGAATGGATGGATAGATGGATGGGGAGATGGATGGATGGGTGGAAAGATGGATGGATGGATGGATGGATGGGTGGGTGGGTGGGTGGGTGGACGGATGGATGGGTGGGTGGGTGGGTGGGTGGACGGATGGCTGGGTGGGTGGGTGGGTGGGTGGACGGATGGATGGGTGGGTGGGTGGGTGGGTGGACGGATGGATGGGTGGGTGGGTGGGTGGGTGGACGGATGGATGGGTGGGTGGGTGGGTGGGTGGACAGATGGATGGGTAGATGGATGGATAGATGGATGGGTAGATGGATGGATGGGTGGACGGATGGATGGGTGGGTGGGTGGGTGGGTGGACGGATGGATGGGTGGGTGGGTGGGTGGGTGGGTGGACGGATGGATGGATGGGTGGGTGGGTGGGTGGGTGGGTGGGTGGGTGGATGGATGGATGGATGGATGGGTGGGTGGGTGGGTGGACAGATGGATGGGTGAATGGATGGGTGGATAGGTGGATGGATGGGTGGATGATTGGATGGACGGATGAGTGGGTGGGTGAATGGCTGGATAGGTGGATGGGTAAATGGGTGGATGGACGGGTGGATGGAAAGATGGATGGGTGAGTGGGTGGTAAGATGGATAGATGGGTAGGTGGGTGGATGGGTGGATGGGTGAATGGCTGAACAGGTGGATGGGTAGATGGGTGGATGGGTGGGTGGTTAGATGGATGGATGGGGAAAGATGGATGGATGGGTGGATGAATGGATGAACAGATGAGTGGGTGGGTGAATGAATGGTGGATGGGTAGATGGGTGAACGGAAAGATGGATGGGTGGGTGGGTGGATGGGTGGGTGGATGGATGGATGGATAAGTGGGTGGATGGGTGGATGGATGGGTAGATGGATGGATGGGTGGGTGGATGGATAGATGGGTGGATAAGTGGGTGGATGGGTGGATGGGGATAAGTGGGTGAATGGATTGTTGGATGGATGGATGGGTGGATGGATGGGTGGATGGGTGAATGGCTGAATAGGTGCATGGGTAGATGGGTGGATGGATGGGTGGGTGGTTAGATGGATGGATGGGTGGAAAGATGGATGGATGGGTGGATGGATGGATAAGTGGGTGAATGGATTGTTGGATGGATGAATAGATGGATGGATGGATGGATGGGTGGATGGATGGGTGGATGGATAGATGGGTGGGTGGGTGAGCAGATGGATGGACACCAGCGGTTGGGTCTCTTCTTCCCTCCAGATGCAACCAGAACCCAGGCTGGAGTTCTGCACTGGCATCAGCTGCTCAAGAGGAGGCATTAACGCAGGAGGAAGGAATCCTGCCTCTGTCATCTCCCCTGCGGGGAGGGGGTCACCCCACTTCTGGGCTCTACCTGGGGTCCATGTGCACTCAATCTCAATCTGAGGGGTCAGCCCCCACTCAGAGGTGCCCCTGCCCTCTCAGGCCGAGGCCTGTAGGAGCTCTGCAGGGCTGAGGAGCCTTCAAGTGCTGAGCCCCACTCTGCTCTTGGGTGGCCCAGCTGGGGCCAACTCTACCCAGACCTACATTTACATCTGAAAGAACCCCCACAGGATCCCCGCCACACAGACACTCACCTAGTGTCTCTGGGAGACCAATGACCCATGTTAGACCCTCATCACATGCAGGGGGCTGCCCGCATGCCCACCCACCACCCACTTCGAAGCAGCCTCTACCCCAGACGCACGTAGTAATCAATTCCCGGAACCTTGGGAGATTCAAATAAAGCAGCCTATAATCACAGGGCCCAAAATAGCCATCCCAGGGAGGCCATCTGCCACCTCGGGCATCCCCTGGGACCCCACGGCACGCCCCACAGCGTGGCTGGGCCGTGGGCCCTCTCTGGTGGGCAGGCAAGTTTGGCCATGCTAAGCACACCCAGCAGGTCACCTGAGAGCTCAGAATCAGCTTGGGGGCTGGCCTGTGGCTGAGCACCTCCAGGGTAAGAGCCGCCCAGACCTCTGGGCCGCGTCCCTCCTCCTGCCGGTGTGGACACCGCTCTCCCTGCGGGGCTGGCTCACGGGCCACTGCCCTCACCGAGACTCCAGCCTCCTCAGTGCTCAACTCTACCCTGCCGCTCCCCACAGGACCCTTGCCCACCCTCCTCTGCCACCTGACCCCCTGCTGGCTGGGAGGTGCCTCCCAAGCAGGCACGTCGCCATCATAACCCGCAGAACTCGTGGAGGGAAACCAGAGGAGAAAGGGTCTTTGCAGGGGTGAATAAGCTACGGACCTCAAGGTCAGACTGGATTATCAGGGTGACTCTAAATCCACTGTCACGCATCCTGTGAGAGACACAGAGACACACGCAGAGGACAGAGCACGCGAGGACAGGGCACGCGGCCACACGGAGCGGCGGCCACACGCCCGAGGAGGCTCCGCGAAGGGACGGCCCTGCTGAGACCTTTCTCTCTGGCCCGACTGTGCAGCTTGCTGTTTGAAGCTGCCCACGTAGGGGACACCAACGCCCCCAGGTCACTCACACACCCCTGTCTCGAATAGCTGGTTCTCACTCTGCAGTGGGCGTCGGAATCTGCTGGGCGGGGGAGGGGGGGTGCACATGAAAACATGATCACAGTCCCGCCTTCAGAGTTTACGCTCTTGTGGGTGCAGGTGGGACCTGGGAGGGCATGGCCGACGGGGCCCCACCTGGAGAGCTGCTGCTCTATGTGGCCCCACCAGGCTGTGCAAACTGTTCTCTGCCTGGCCGGTCCCCCAAAGACACCGTCCTGGCCCCACAATGCCTCCCCTTCCTGCGGCACTCAGACCCAAGAAGCGCTTCCCCAGGGGACCCCTCCCACACACAAGCGTCTTCACCTCCGCCACACTGGGGGTCTGTAGCAGGGCCCCGCACCGCTCCGCTGCACCTCACGCGGCTGGGGTGGGGCTGCTGTTTCTGAGAGAGCTGTTTTTGCTGCTGTTTCTGACGACCTTGAGCACAGGCAGCCTCACAGGTCCCCCGAGACGGCTTGGGGTCTGACCAGGACCAGGGCTCTCAAGGGCCACCAGGACACCAGCGGCTCGGCAGCCCTGGCTCCCCAGGAGCCCACCCTGCCTCCTCGTTCTGGATGGCCTGTGTCCCCTGGGATCCCCCAGCTTGTGTGCAGTCCTCACCCCTGGACGATGGAACCAGGAAGCAAGGCCTCTGGGGGTAAAGGGGGGTGAGACAAGGGGTCAGCGAGGGGGCTCATGCCTCACTTGTTCCAGCAGCCCAGCTGGGGGTGCAGACACGTGGGCGAGCACGTCCTCTAGCAGGGCGTGCGTTCCTGGGGGCAGGGGCACCGGATACACCACGGTCTAGAGCCCCCGACCGTCCGCCGCCCAGGCTGGTCATCTGCCCGCTCAGTCCCCCAGCGCTGCCCTGGGATAGCCTGGTGTCCCAGGCTGGGCCCGGCTGCCTAAGTCTTGACCCCAGCTCTCCACGCACGGTCTGCGTCCCTGCCGCCAAGTCCTGCACCCGCTGGGCCTCAGTTTACCCATCTGTGACATGGGGGTGATGCAATTACCAGTCTAAGTGCCCCACAGAGCCCCAGGTGTAGTGAGGTGTGTGTCCTGGTGGCTCACGCGTACAAACGGCCACGAGTGCTAGCCACCACAGGTTTGGGGGGCCGCAGTCCCTCAGGGGAGGGTCAGCAGTATGGAAGGCAGCGGGGCCTGCTTGGAAACTCCCCCAGGAAGACCTTGGATCCCTGCCCCTGAGAGCTTGTGCACTGGCGGGATGACCCAGCGGCTCTCCTCCCCACCCCACCTGGCGGGTCCCCTCGCGGAGGGACTACCCACCGCACAAACCCCCCCAGGGACCAGGCACTTGGGGCCGGGCCCTCCCCGCCCTCCACCCCCACCGCAGGCCCCGTCGCGTTTCCAAGGGCGGCAGAGGCGTGCTGTGCTGGTGCTGGCGGGGCCTCTGGCTGGACTCAGCCCTCGTCTCCCAGCTCTGCACAGAGCCAGGGTGCTGAAGGGCGCGCCTCCCGAGCTGTGCGGGCAGGACTCCTGACATTGGGTGCCTCTCACGCCAACCTGGGCCCCCCTCAGCCCAGGCCGAGCCTTTCTGGGCCTCCCCCGACCCAGGAGCTGGTTCCCCCGGGCAGGCTGCTCGTGGTTCCTCCTGGCTGTGGCTCCACCCTGGCGTGACACGTCCAGCCTGGCACCCCCCCATGCAAGTCAGGGAGGGGGCGGGGCAGCTGGGGAGCGGGGAGAGGACCCACGGGGGGGGAGGCGCCACCCACTCCACCTGCCTCAGAGTCCCCAGGCGTGGCCCCAGCTCTGAGTCCCCCCAACCACCCAGTCTCCGGTCAAATCCAGCTGGCTCACGGGCACACATTGGGCACCGGCCTGTTCCAGGCCTGCCCGTGCGCCCAGCACCTGCCCTGAGTGCCGAGCGGCCAGGCCCTCCCGCACTCCACCTGTCTGCTTCCGCCCAGGAACCGCGACGGCCCCAGTGGATGGGCAGAAACCGCAGGGCTCTGGGCAGGGCTGGACGGGTCCCTGGTGGCCCATGAGGCGTCTGAGCTCAAAGCCCCGCCTAGCCTGGGAGCTGGCCAGGTCAGGGAGACAGCCCCGTCCGGCCGCGGTTCTGGAGTGGCAGCTTCCAAGCCCGCCCAGGCTCCGTGGCGGAAGGCCAGACGGCCCAGGATGGCGCCTGGGGCCACCCAGGGAGACCCCATCCCCGCAGCCTTCCACAGGGGCTGGGCACCTGCTTGCACGTACACACCCCTCGAGGAGACCAAGGCCAGGAGTGCACCATCGGAACCTGGGGTTCAGGCCCAGGCAGAGGCACCCAGCCCGCTCCCCAACTCACAGAGACTGCAGGCCTGGCAGCTCCCACAGCGCCTCCGCGGGGATCCCTCCCAGCCGGTTGTTTTGCAGCATCCTGTGAGGAGGAGAGGGCTTGAAGGACCCCACCCACAGACCCCACAGAGCCCAGCCTGAGCCCCGAGCCCCGACCGTCCCCAGGAGTCCACAGGGCCGGGAGGCCACCTCCCAGGGGCTCCGGGGACGAGGCACCCGGGAAGACATGGAGGCGACACCCCGGGCAGCAAAGCGGAAAAGCAGGGCAGGGCCACCCCCCCCGCCACCGGCATCCCGGCCCAGAAGATGCCGCGTCTCCTCCCCAGGCCTCAGCCTCCTCTGCAGCCGAGAGCCTGCGGCTTCCCTGGGAAGGGGAGGCTGTGCAGGCGTCCAGGCGAACACCTTTGTGGTGTGCGTGTCTGCAGGGACAACTTGCGGCACCACGTCGGCAAGCCAGCACAGACGACCCCGCAAAAAGCAGCACGTCCAGCCAGGCACGTGAGCTGCTCAGAGGGCTGCCCTCTAGACCGGCGGGGCTGTGAGTCTGAGAGCGAGAGGGGGAGAAATGCGGACCCCCCAACCGACCCCAGGCCCCAGAGCCGTGCTCAGAACACTCAGAAAGCCACTCCAGAGCCCTGGGGCACTGGGCAAGGGGCCTGCTCGCCCGGCTCTAAGGGGGGCCTGGGTGGCCACTGTCTCTGGGGAGGGCGGGTATGTGGGCAGAGCGGAGGTCAGGGAAGAGCTGGGGGCAGGAAGGTGCCCCCAGGCCTGCACACCCGTCCTTTTCACCCAGATGTGGGCGGCATCTCCGCTCTGAGGGCACTGGGTAGGGGGGTGCCTTCCTCAACCACCCCCCAACCCTCGAAGCAGAGGAGGCCTGCAGGCAAAGAGCAGGTGCGAAGGCTGTGGGTGACTGGGGGGTCTTAGGGGCGCCATCGGGTGTCAGTGGAGGGCTGCCCTCAGCTCCAGCTGCTGCCCCTCCAGCCACCCAACCCGCGGGGCCAGCACCATGTCGAGGGGGCGGGATTGCAGCTTCAGGAGGCTTTGATTAGCTGCCTAAGGCAGGCGAGGAAGAAAGGCGCGTCCATAAGCTGGAGGCTTAGACACGGGACGTGAGTCTCATCTTCTGAAGGCCCAGCAGACAGACCCCCGCTCTCCAATATGGCCACAGGCCTGGGCCTGCCCAGGACAGGGACCACACCCAGCAGGCCACCCAGGCCGTCTCTGGCTTGGGGGTGCCTCCCTGCCCAGGAGCAGCAGCACTGCGGGGGGGGGCAGGACAGACAGATAGAGAGAGAGAGGTGGCAAGAAGGACTGAGGGCCGGCGGGAGGCCAAGAGGAGGCAGGTAGGGCCGGGATGGGGAGCCCGCAGGCGGAGCAGGAGCGGGGAGGGGCGGGGCCAGGGCCCCAGGGCCCCAGGGCCCGGAGCAAGAGGGGGTGAGGGACAACACCGCGCGAGGAGGGCGCCTGGAGGCGGTGGGGCTGCCGACCGGCTGGGAGCAGGAGTCTCCCGGGCAGAGCGGCCAGGGCCACCCACCCACAGACAGCCTGGAGCAGAGAAAAGACCTCCTTCTAGATGGGTGCAGCCCGGGATAGGCACAGCAGTGGGCTGCGCAGGCACAGGAGGGCCGAGAGGGGCTGCTCCACGTTCAAGGTCAGGAGGGGCAGCCGTGAGGGGACACCCCTCGTCCAAGGTAAGACAAACCCAAGTAAGACGGTAGGTGCTGCGAGAGGGCATCAGAGGCAGACACACTGAAACCATACTCACAGAAAACTAGTCAATCTGATCACACGGACCACAGCCTTGTCTAACTCCATGAAACTAAGCCATGCCGTGCGGGGCCACCCAAGACGGACAGGTCACAGTGGAGAGGTCTGACAGAATGTGGCCCACTGGAGAAGGGAATGGCAAACCACTTCAGGATTCTTGCCTTGAGAACCCCATGAACAATATGAAAAGGCAAAATGATAGGATACTGAAAGAGGAACTCCCCAGGTCGGTAGCTGCCCAATATGCTCCTGGAGATCAGTGGAGAAATAATTCCAGAAAGAAGGAAGGGATGGAGCCAAAGCAAAAACAACACCCAGTTGTGGATGTGACTGGTGATAGAAGCAAGATCTGATGCTGTAAAGAGCAATATTGCACAGGAACCTGGAATGTCAGGTCCATGAATCAAGGCAAATTGGAAGTGGTCAAACAAGAGATGGCAAGGGTGAACGTCGACATTCTAGGAATCAGCAAACTAAAATGGACTGGAATGGGTGAATTTAACTCAGATGACCATTATATCTACTACTGCGGGCAGGAATCCCCCAGAAGAAATGGATTAGCCATCATGGTCAACAAAAGAGTCCGAAATGCAGTACTTGGATGCAATCTCAAAAACGACAGAATGATCTCTGTTTGTTTCCAAGCAAACCATTCACTCTCATGGTGATCCAAGCCTATGTCCCAACCAGTAATGCTGAAGAAGCTGAAGATGAACAGTTCTATGAAGACCTACAAGATGTTTTAGAACGAACACCCACAAAAGATGTCCTTTTCCTTATAGGGGATGGGAATGCAAAAGTAGGAAGTCAAGAAATACCTGGAGTAACAGGCAAAATTTAGCCTTGGAATACAGAATGAAGCAGGGCAAAGACTAATAGAGTTTTGCCAAGAGAACACACTGGTCATAGCAAACACCCTCTTCCAACAACACAAGAGAAGACTCTACACATGGACATCACCAGATGGTCAACACCGAAATCAGATTGATTATATTCTTTGCAGCCAAAGATGGAGAAGCTCTATACAGTCAGCAAAAACAAGACCGGGCGCTGACTCTGGCTCAGATCATGAGATCCTTATTGCCAGATTCAGACTTAAACTGAATAAAGTAAGGAAAACCACAAGACCATTCAGGTATGACCTAAATCAAATCCATTATGATTATACAGTGGAAGTGAGAAATAGATTTAAGGGACTAGATCTGACAGATAGAGTGCCTGATGAACTATGGACGGAGGTTCGTGACTTTGTTCAGGAGACAGGGATCAAGACCATCCCCATGGAAAAGAAATGCAAAAAAGCAAAATGGCTGTCTGGGGAGGCCTTACAAATAGCTGTGAAAAGAAGAGAAGCAAAAAGCAAAGGAGAAAAGGAAAGATATAAGCATCTGAATGCAGAGTTCCAAAGAATAGCAAGAACAGATAAGAAAGCCTTCTTCAGCGATCAATGCAAAGAAATAGAGGAAAACAATAGAATGGGAAAGACTAGAGATCTCTTCAAGAAAATTAGAGATACCAAGGGAACATTCCATGCAAAGATGGGCTCGATAAAGGACAGAAATGGTATGGACCTAACAGAAGCAGAAGATATTGAGAAGAGGAGGCAAGAATACACGGAAGAACTGTACAAAAAAGATCTTCACAACCCAGATAATCATGATGGTGTGACCACTCATCTAGAGCCAGACATCCTGGAATGTGAAGTCAAGTGGGCCTTAGGAAGCATCACTACGAACAAAGCTAGTGGAGGTGATGGAATTCCAGTGGAGCTGTTTCAAATCCTGAAAGATGATGCTGTGAAAGTGCTGCACTCAATATGCCAGCAAATGTGGAAAACTCAGCAGTGGCCACAGGACTGGAAAAGGTCAGTTTTCATTCCAATCCCAAAGAAAGGCAATGCCAAAGAATGCTCAAACTACCACACAATTGCACTCATCTCACATGCTAGTAAAGTAATGCTCAAAATTCTCCAAGCCAGGCTTCAGCCATACGTGAACCGTGAACTTCCAGATGTTCAAGCTGGTTTTAGAAAAGGCAGAGGAACCAGAGATCAAATTGCCAACATCCACTGGATCATGGAAAAAGCAAGAGAGTTCTAGAAAAACATCTATTTCTGCTTTATTGAGTATGCCAAAGCCTTTGACTGTGTGGATCACAATAAACTGTGGAAAATTCAAATGAGTCAACTCTTCACATGAAATGGCCAAAGTATTGGAGTTTCAGCTTTAGCATCAGTCCTTCCAATGAACACCCAGGACTGATCTCTGTTAGAATGGACTGGTTGGATCTCCTTGCAGTCCAAGAGACTCTCAAGAGTCTTCTCCAATACCACAGTTCAAAAGCATCAAGAGATGGGAATACCAGACCACCTGATCCGCCTCTTGAGAAATCTGTATGCAGGCCAGGAAGCAACAGTTGGAACTGGACATGGAACAACAGACTGGTTCCAAATAGGAAAAGGAGTACGTCAGGGCTGTATATTGTCACCCTGCTTATTTAACTTCTATGCAGAGTACATCATGAGAAACGCTAGGCTGGAAGAAGCACAAGCTGGAATCGAGATTGCTGGGAGAAATATCAGTAACCTCAGATATGCAGATGACACCACCCTTATGGCAGAAAGTGAAGAGGAGCTAAAAAGCCTCTTGATGAAAGTGAAAGAGGAGAGTGAAAAAGTTGGCTTAAAGCTCAACATGCAGAAAACTAAGATCATGGCATCTGGTCCCATCACTTCATGGGAAATAGACGGGGAAACAGTGGAAACAGTGGCTGACTTTATTTTTGGGGGCTCCAAAATCACTGCAGATGGTGACTGCAGCCATGAAATTAAAAGATGCTTACTCCTTGGAAGGAAAGTTATGACCAACCTAGACAGCATATTAAAAAGCAGAGACATTACTTTGCCAACAAAGGTCCGTCTAGTCAAGGCTATGGTTTTTCCAGTGGTCATGTATGGATGTGAGAGTTGGACTGTGAAGAAAGCTGAGCGCCGAAGAATTGATGCTTTTGAACTGTGGTGTTGGAGAAGACTCTTGAGAGTCTCTTGGACTGCAAGGAGATCCAACCAGTCCATTCTAACGGAGATCAGTCCTGGGTGTTCATTGGAAGGACTGATGCTATAGCTGAAACTCCAATACTTTGGCCATTTCATGTGAAGAGTTGACTCATCTGAAAAGACCCTGAGCTGGGAGGGATTGGGGGCAGGAGGAGAAGGGGACGACCGAGGATGAGATGGCTGGATGGACTGACTCGATGGACGTGAGTCTGAGTGAACTCCAGGAGTTGGTGATGGACAGGGAGGCCTGGTGTGCTGCGGCCCATGGGGTCACACAGTTGGACACGACTGAGCGAGTGAACTGAACTGACACCTCGGTGACCGCCTTGTGCAAAGAAAGCCGCAGGTCAGGGTGGGGCTGTGGGGGCAGCAGGACAGGGGGACAGCTCACCGCTGCAGGGGGGCTTCAGGCGCTCCGGGGTCGGCCCGCAGGATCCGCTTCGCCCCCAACCCGGGGTCAGGCCCTCCGAGGCCCCTCCCCAGCCTGCCCTCGGATCCCCTGCGTCCGTTCGCACTTCCTGTCACGCATGCTCTTCCCAGGGACAGGGCGGGGACTAGGGTCTGGGAGAGGCTGCCTTCATGTCCCCCCCCCAAGGGGGCTGTGGGGTCAACGGAAGAGCAACACAGGGTCCTCTTCCATCCTCATGTTCCTTCTGCTTCCCAGATGCCTGGGAACTGGAGCAGGGGATCCCACACTGCGGCCAGAGGAGGGCCGGGGTTCAAAAGGAAGGGCAGTGAAGAAGCCAGTGTGGAGTCTGCTCTGCAGGAGCAGTCCAGCTCCTCCCGGCCTGAGACGCCTGGACCTGCCCTGGACCTGCGGGCCACGTTCACGGTTCACCACACTCCCTGACACTGTGGTGTAAGCATCGGGGCTGTTAAACATCTGTTTGCGAACCACCAACTTTCTTACGGACAAGGCAAAAGCAAAGACCTGGAAATAATTAAAGGGAAAAGTGAAGATACGGAAATAAGCAAGCCAGTGGCAAAGCAAGACACAGGCTCCAAGCCTCCATCTGCCCAGAGTCTTCAAAGCTGAGTCTCCACGTAACGTGGGACTTAGACTTACAGGATTTTCAGGCTGCGGAGGCCAGAGAACGCTTGTCCCGGGATGTGCGAGAGGCGGTTCCCCGAGAGGCGCCTGCGAACCAGAGAGAAGAGCAGGTGACGCTGACGGGCGGCCAGGCAGGGTGGTGGCCCCACGCAGAGTCCCGGGATGCGGGTGGGGAGGGCGGTGGTGAGACTGCCCTGCTGACCTCACAAGGACCCCCACTTGCAGAGGAGGAAACCGAGGCTCAGTTCAGTGTGTGGGCATCTCCCAGACCCAATTATCTCCTGGGCCACGTCCACCCACAGCCTGCCCTCTGCTGTCCTGTCGGCAGATGCGTGGGTCTCCCTGAGCCCCAAACTGCACAGCCAAGCCCACTAATCTGGAGAAGAAACGGGCTGTATGCACGAATCTAACACTGTGGTCTCATCAAGCACTTCCACACTGGCCACGAGTGACCATCGACCTCAGAAGGAATAGCTGAGACGGAGCGCGCCCGACACACGTCCCCACCGGAGTCTGCACGGCGCCTGGGGGCCTCCAAAGTCCCCACGGGCATCGCCAGGACTCAGCTCCCAGAGGCCTGCTGACCTGGGAGCTGGGCTGGCACAGCTCAGAGGCTGTCTCTCTTAATCTCGACACTGAGCGTCTCTAGTTGACATTTATTGTTTTTCCTTTCGTTTTGCTTATTTATTTTACTTCATCTCATTTCATTTCCCTTTATTTCACTTCCCTCTTCCATTTCATTTCACTTTTTTATTTCCCTTTATTTCATTTTTTTTCTATTTGGTGGAATCTTCATTTTGCTTATTTTACTTCATCTTATTTCATCTCATCTCATTTCCCTTTATTTTATTTCACTTTATTTCCTTTCATTTCACTTTATTTCATTTCATTTTTTATTTCCCTTTATTTCATTTTTTCTCTTTATTTCATTTCCCTTTATTTCATTTCATTTCATTTCCCATTATTTCATTTTATTTCACTTTATTTCATTTCATTTATTTCCCTTTATTTCATTTTTCATTTCCTTTTCACTTTTTTCATTTCCTTTCTCTTTATTTCATTTCATTTCATTTCCTTTCATTTCCCTTCATTTCATTTTTTATTTCCCTTTATTTCATTTTTTTTCTCTTTATTTGGTGGAATCTTCATTTTGTGACATGCAGGCTTCTCTCAAAACTTCCTGTTTCAAAAAAGGTGCTGTGACCTTTGGGGTCTCCATGCTTGGGTTCCGTAGGAGGGTATTTTTGCCTCCAAAATGGGCCAACAAGCCCCTCGGGGACCGGAGGACAGAGGACCAGCCCCGGGCTCAGGCTGTGCGTGTCACCAGCCCGACTCTGTGGCCTCTGTCCTGCCATTCCTTCTCACCAGGCAGGCCCCCTCCGCAGCCTCGCTGTCCCTTCCCCTGAGAACTGCCCATGGTTCCTGCAAGAGGCCTCTCCCTGTTCCGGACCAATGCTCGTCCTGACCCCGAGAGCCAGCGTCCACCAGGCGTTCCTCATGCGCTTGGGCAGGGCAGGGTGCCCTCGGGGGCCTGTCCAAGGGCCAGTGGGGAGGGCTGTGCGGGGCGGGGAAGGGCTCAGGGTGCAGGTGGAGTGGTGAGTGTTTGGAACCGGGAGCCTGTGATCTGAGAATTTAAGCGAAACCAGCAGAACCCCAAGATTGATGGTGCCCAACATGAACCAGCAGGCTGGAGTCCTGGGGATCAGGCAAGGAGGAGGGCAGGGTGGGAAGAGGGGGGCCTGGCTTCCCCGAGGAGACAGAAGGCGCTCGGCTGAGGAGCTGACTCACTCATGCACGGCACTAGCTCGTCCCACCAGCAGGCAGGCTTCTAGGCTGTCGGAAGGGACCAACCAGGGAGGGCTTCCTGGAGGAAGTGGGCCTTGCGTTGGCCCTGATAAGAGTAGAGAGATAACCCGCTAGGCTGGAGGGGAAACTGGCTCCCATGGAGCACAGCTGGCTGGTGGGCTTGGGCCAGGTGAGGGAGGGTCCTTGAAGCGGCTTTTCTGGGTTGTGGCGAACTAGAGAAGGCTTGTGAGCTGGTGAGAGCCACCTGCAATGGACAGAGTGTATCAGAGAGAGGGCAGCGGTCTGCCCTTACGCGCTGGGCAGCCCCCAGAGGCGGCGACGTAAAGGGCAGCGGCAGCAGTGGGGATGGGGACAAGGGCGCACTCGCTGCAGGGAAAAACCACCAGGACAGGGACTGGCCAGCGGCCAGACCCGGGGGACAAGGGCAGGTCAAGGACAGCCCCCAGGAAAGGGGCTTTCCTGGTGGCTCAGCTGGTAAAGAATCCGCCTGGCATCTGGGAGACCTGGGTTCGATCCCTGGGTTGGGAAGATTCCCTGCAGAAGGGAACGGCTACCTACCCACTCCACTATTCTGGCCTGGACCATATAGTCCATAGAGTCGCAAAAAGACTCAGCGACCCTCACTTTCAAGGAAAGAAGTGTTGACAGAAAGCTGGTCAGCTTCAGGGAGGTGGAGGCTCACGTCCGAGTTCCTGGGTCCACGCTGCCCCAACTCAGCCTCACACCTCGGCAGGTGGTGCTGACCCCCTCTCCCAACGGCTCCTTCCGCCGGACTCCCCCTCTCCCCAGGGAGCCCAGTGCCCTGGTGTCAGAGGCTACAGTACCCCCTCCAGCCCCTCCCTCCAGCCCCTCCCACCCCCGACCAAGGCCTCTACTCACAGCTCCTCCAGGAAGCGCAGGTGGCGGAAGGCGCCAGGCCAGAGTTCCGTGAGGTTGTTCATGCTCAGGTCTCTGCGAGACAGAAGCAGGCAGATGAGCAGAGCGTGTCCCCCAGGCCCGCGGTGCTCCCCGAGGCTCTTTCCTCCCAGTGGGATGGGCCATGATGAGAGCCGAGGAGGAAGCTGACACCCCAGCAGGGATGAGCCAGAGAAAAGTTCACAGAACGTTAGAGCAGGATGGAGCTACTCAACACGCACGACTCCTGTGGAGATTTTATCCAAGCCCCCATGGGCTCCTGGGACCATCCCCAGACTGGCCAGCGAGATTCCACGGCCCTCTAGGCCTGCAGTCTCTCTCTCCTGCTGTCCCCCCACCGCACCCCCAGGCTCCTTCTCCTCTTCTCCATCCAGAGGGCATGGGATCCTACCGAGTCCCGCCTAGACTAGCTGCCTTCCCACATCATGAGAGACCCTGCGGGTGGCTTCTGCGCCACACCTCCGGGGTACCCTGCACACAGATGATCACGGCAGGGACAGCCAGCCATCTGCTGGAGGTCCACTCTGTCCAGCGCCGGCGGCCCTTTATCCAAACGATCCCACTGAATTCTCCCAACGACCCCAAGGTGGATACCAATGTGGCTAGCACTTTACACGGAGAAAGCAGAGGAAAGACTGAAGCCAACTCTCTCCTTGATTTACCCACCGGACTGAGGGCTCTTAACTACTCTCTCAGTCACCAAGTCCATAAAAACGGGGGAACGCCCCCAAACTCCTAGGGTCCTTGTACGGATTAAGTGAGCCAGTGCCTACTGACTGCCTGCCAGAATGCGCACAGCATCTCCTCCGCCTCCTGCCCCTCAGCGACCAGTGGGCAAGAGCCCCCCAGTCTGCGGCCGGCCGGCCCCAGGGTCTTTCCTCCCAGCCCGCGCCGGAGACTGCATGCGTGCGTCTCAATCTTGGGATCCCTAACAGCAGCCACTGGCCTCTGTCAGCTCCCTCCTCCCAGGGATGCACTTTCACCGCAAACCCCAGGGTCTCCATTTCCTGCAAGAAATGCCTGTGCCGAGGTGCGTGCTGGACACGGGGTGTGGGGCAGGAGCTGGGGGCCCAGCTTCCACCGATGCAAAGGCTGTTGAGGCGCCAGCGTTTTATCCCTGGTAAAGCGGGACAGATCCTGAGGAAGGCAGGCGCCCCGCGCGGGCAGAGGCGAGGGGCCGGCGGCTCCCCTCCCGCCGCACCCGAGGCCCCGACCCACCGTCCAAGACGGGGGGCCGGCGGCCACAGAGCCGCGGGGCGCGCAGGGCAGCGACGGGAGCGGAAAGCGCGGCCCGGGAGCCCAGGCGCGGAGCCTCCTGCGGGACCCGGGCCGGCGCACCGTCGGCCCGGCGGGAAGAGTGGAGGAGCCGCGGAGCCGGCAGCCCTGGACGCGCGCCCGAGCGCCTCCGGACGTGCCTCCACACGCGCTCGCGGGGTGTGTGACTCAGGCCCCGCCACTCAGCCGTCGCCCCGGGGGCCGCAGCGCCGCGGCTCTGATGCGGCTCCAGGCCCCCCACCCGCCCGGGCCCGGGCTGGGAGCGGCCTCACTGTTCTCCCCGGGAGGAGCGGCCCGCCCCGCGCCGCGCGCATCCTGCCGGCACAGCGCCCAGCCCAGCTGCGCGGCGCCGGGGGGCCGGGGCCAAGGAGGGGCGGGGGCAGCGCGGGCCGCCCGGCGGGGCGGAGGCGCCGCGGCCGCGGGAGACAGCCGGGCACGCGCGGTCCGTGGGGCTCCGGGCGCGCGCTTGTGCACGCGCACGGCTCGCCAAGGCCGCGCTCTCCACGACCGGCCCCCTCTGGGGGACGCTCAGCCGTCTCGCCCCCGGGGTTGAACCCTTCTTGGCTGTGACCCCGGGCGAGCGGAGGGGCTCCGACCCGGCCGGGGAAGCGCAGGCTGCTTGGCGGGGCTCGGCGCCCAGCTCGCGGGCGGACTGCACACCAACGCCCGGCCGCGAACGCCGCCGCAGCGCCGCCGCCCCCCGAGCGCGGGCAGCGCGCGCACGCAGCACGCGCATGCACCCAGCGCGGCACGCACGCACCGCGCACTGCACGCACCGCGCACTGCACGCACCGCGCACTGCACGCACCGCGCACTGCACGCACCGCGCACTGCACGCACCGCGCACACGCATGCACGCACGGCTCCCAGGGTGTGCTTCGCGCAGAAGCACAGGTTTGGCTGAAGCCTGCGCGCTGGCCGCGCGGCGCCGCCTTCCCGCGCGCTGGGCCTTGCCCGCTGCCTCTCTCAGCTCGAAAGCAGGGCGAGGCTGGGTGTCAGCCGCCATGCGGCCTTTCCCAGCAGCCCTCGGGGCGCTCCGTGCGCCTGGCTGTACTCGCCCGGGCCAGGGCGGTAGAGGGTGGACGGGCGAGCCTGGCAGCCTGCACACAGGAGCGTTCTCAGCGCTCGACCCTGGGTGCCCCGGACCACCAGGGAAGCTGGGAGAGGCAGCGTCGCCGTGGAGACCAGAAGGAGCGGGGACTCGGGGGCAGAGAGCAGGAGGGCCCGAAACTAGGCCGGGTTGGGGTAGTAGGAGGCCCGCCGCTGGGGTCATCGGGCCGACACCTAAGTGCCCTTCGGGACTTGTTCAGTGCGATTTTCCTGTGAGCAGACGACAAAGCCCTGTGAGCAGCCTGCGAGGCGGGCCTGGGAGGACTGTCCCCACCGGGGGCAGAGGCCGGGACGCAGGGTCCATCTCTGCAGCCAAGTGGAGGGCGGCCAGAGTGACAAGGAGATGAGTCCCTCTCCCCCGGCTGCGCCGCGGGCTATCTCCTCAGAGAGGCCTTCCTCCCAGAGCTGAGCAGGGTCCTGCAACCTGCACGTTTGTTCAGGCTCCTGCAGGGGCATTAGCTGGGCACTGCCCTACCCCACCAGCAGCCAGCTGCGCTGACCAGCCTGCAGGCCTGCTTGTGCTGGCTGACTCCCAGCAGCCTCGCTCTTCCCATATGTGAGATGGGGATGTACTTGCTGGAGCTGAGTGAGAAACACAGGAGTCAATGAACAAACCAGTTAGGAAAACACAGGGCCCGCTCAGCAGGCCTTCATAACATCCTGGCCCTGACGAATCATGATGCTCAGGGCTCAGTACCCCTGTGACCCCGGCTCCTGCTCGGGGGCGGCTCACTCTCAGGCCTGGGGCACCTGGCACACGGGCTGCAGCACACACAGGACCCCAGCCTGGCCCCACTGTCTTCCTGGAGGCTCCGAACCAGCCGACACAGAGTTGTCTCAGAGTTCTGCACATTTCCCAACAAGGGCATGACTCCAGCACCAGTTGTTAGACACACCACAGCACCACCTCAGGCTCTCCGCTTCAGACAAACTCCTCTGTGAGAACAATGCTGTATTTTTAAACAAAGGGGCTATTGCTCAATTCCTGCCTGTCTTGGCTCCGGTTTGTAACACAGCCTCTCGCTAGGGTTCGAGAAGGACGTGGGCTTCCGGGGGTGGAGAAGACAGATGCTGCTGGGGAGCGCTGGCATCTGACCTAGAGGTCAATAGGGGGTCCCCGTGGTTTCCAAGCCAAGACAAGGCTTGTGCATGTCATATGGAACCGGGGAGAGACAGGAAACCCAGAGGGTCATCAGGTGACCCAGTTAATTCAGGTAGGCAAGAGGGATAAAGCCAGGGAAGGGGACATTCCTGAAAGTCAGGTGAGAGGGGAGAAAGTAGATTTCAGCCCTGGACTGTGAACCCACAGGAGTCAGGGAATGGCGCTCACTCTGTCTGCTCCAAGCGACAGCAGAGGAAGGAGAAGGGCCGGAAGAGGCCAGAGGCGCCTCCTGCTCAAGGGTGCTGCATTCGGAAATCGAGGTTTGGCACCAACTTCAAGCCACGCCCTCAGTTCCACCTCTTCTTGGAAAAGGGAAAGTGCCGGCTGGACCAGCAGGAGAGGGTGCGGGTGCCTGGGTGAGGGGAGGAGGGTGGCCTCGGAGATGGAGAGGGTCCCAGGCTGACCTGACTCTCAGCCCTGCGGGAACCCCTAAGTGGGGGAGCCAGGCTGTCCCAGGCTCAGGGGACATGGCTGCTCTGCTGGGCAAAGTGATCAGGCTGGGAGGTCCCAAGGCCTCTGCCCAGTCAGAGGTTCTTCCCTGCCCCAGTGGTCAGTGCTGACCCCCTGGGCCTCCCTCCACTAAGCCCGGAACGGGCGAGGGCTCTGCAGAGAACAGTCAGGACAGGCCGCCTGGGTGTCTGCTTCCCTATGCAGGCCACACACACACACAGGCCAGCGGGACGCCACGGGCCCACTCAGGGCAGCCGCACGCAGCCTAGGGAGGCGACGGGCCTCCCCCCGCCCGAGATGGTTCAGACCTCCACCGCCTGCACTGACTGTTCACACCTCAGGTCATTAAATCAGAGTGAAAATTCAGTGCCTCGTCTACACTTGCCACACGTGGCTAACAGTTGCCACACCGGACGGAGCAGACACAGGGCGTGTCCTTGGTGTCCTGTCGGAGGTCCTGGGATGGCCCTGCCGTCGGCCCATTCCCCCCTTCATCTCCGCTCTCTGCTGGCTGCGTGACTGGGCGAGAGACCTCAGCTCTCCCCGCGCCATCTCCTCCCTAGGAAAGCGCTTCACCAGCGCTGGGCACCCTGAAAGCAACTCCGCGCCTGTGCAGCCGCCCACCGTGGCCCAGCGCACGCACCTCCAACCCCCAGACGCTTAGCGCCCTCCAGCTTGTGAAGCGCCTGCAGTGTATCAGGCCCCGCGCCACGTGCTGAAGCTGCCGACCCAACAGTGTGGGACCCCCTCAGGGCCCAGTCAGGTGGCACAGTGAGACGAGTGAGCAGTGGCACGGGCGCGGCTGGACCTCACGGGGCCTGGGTGTGGCCGCTGACCCCTGCAGGCTCAGCAGAGACTGGCATCCCCGTGGCGCTGGTCTCCCGACACGACGGCTGCCTCATCATCACACATGCTACGCCGAGCGGTGGGTGCTCCCCAGGCAGCTCCGACCAAGACTGACCCGGAGCCAAGAGTCCACTTGGGGGTCCCCCTAGATCCCGCCCAGCTCAGCACCCTCCACTCACCAGCGCTGCCTTCCAGCCCTGCCCTGACCTTCCCCCCGTCCGTCTCTGGAGGTGTGAGGTGGGAATCTGTCCTCCCTGTGGGCCCAGAGCCCCTCAGAGAGGGGGCTGGGGCATCCCAGCAGGTCAGAGGTCCTCCAGGGCACCCAAGAGTTGGGGTGGGGCAGGGGCAGAGGGCAGGCTGAGGACCGGGCAGCCCTGGGCTGGGCGGGAGGCAGTGCGCTCTCCGTGCTGAGCAGACCGCAGCCCTGGGCCCCACTTGTGGAGCTGAAGCTCCGGCCTTTGCTTCTCTGGCTCAGCTGCACTTTGCTACATTGACTCAGTGGCAGGAGTGTCTGGGGGAAGCTGGAGAGGCCCTGTATTCCGAGTCCCTCCACCCCGCACCTCCCAGCTGGGTGCCCTCCTCTCGCATCAGGACTGCGGTCCCAGCAGCTGCCCTGGCCACCCTCGTCCATCCCGGCCGGATGGTTCTCTAGAGTCTCAGCTCGAGTCTGATGGACTCAGAGTACCAAGAGCCACCTTTGCAGGGAGGGACCGTCGTGCAGACACGGATCAGGGCCGGGACCCTCCAAGGCCGCCCGGGAGGCTCCCGCCCACGCAGGTGCCGTCTGGGGCCGCTGGCACAGCCTTGGCCTCATTCCGTCTAATCCTTTCATCAGGCCGGGAGAGGAGTTCTTTATTTCCTTTTCAGTGCAGAAAGGAAGACTCGGAAATATCAAGTTACTGCCGGTCTAGTCACAGTAAGAGGCTTGGTGGTGCTGAGCCCAGCCGGGCCCCACGCCTGCCCCAGCCGCCTGAGGCTGAAAGGTGCGCGGTGGGGGCGGCAGCCGGGAACAAAGGAGGGATTGGGCCTCTGGGTCCCACTCGCCCGGCTGCCAGGACCGGTGGAACTTTCCAGAGCCCAGCCCTGCTGTCTCTCCCCGGGGAGGTCCTGCCGGCCCGCAGAGCCTCTCCTGTCCTTCCGCCCAGAGCCCCCAGCCCCTGGCCCGGCGGATCCTACCGTGTCCTGTGTGGGTCATCGTCCGTCCGCCACCTTCTCCGTCCCCCTGGAGGAGCTCTGACAAGCCGCCCCCTCCCAGCTCCTGCCCGTCTGGGCCACAGGCTCGGAAACGAGCGAGGGCCGACTAGCAGCCCCGCGGAAGAAGGGGCCCCACCGGACGCCCAGCTCGCTCCCTCGTGCTGCGCTTGGACTGGCCGTCTCCCGAGGGGGACGCAGTCTGTGGGCCCCGGGTCTGACCTTGGCCTGTCTGCTTTCCAGGTGCTTGATGTGACCGAGTCCTGTTTCCTGTGTTTTGGTTTCTGCACCGACACCTGTCGCACGACAGCTCCTCTTTGGGGGGAGCTGTGCGGGGATCAGCCCTGCCCACGGGTGCCCAGCTCCCACCCTCAGCCGCCCTCACCCCCAGAGCCCTCGTCCGGAGAAGCTGCTCCTTGGGTTACTTCGGGGGGATGCGGGAGGGTGCTCTGGCCCTGCCCTGCCCTTAGGAGCCACCAGCTGCCGCTGCAGCCTCCAGACAGTGCCGCCTGCCTCACCCTCATCTTCCCACCTTTGATCTTCCGATCTCTGGCCTGGGTCCCCCAGCCAAAGGCATTCCTGTCTCCTGGCTCCTCTAAGGAGAGCAAACGGCTGGGCGCCCCGTCCCCCGGGCTTCCTTCTTCCCTGTGTTGTGAGCGTAGCCAGGACTCCTGCAGAGGCCCTGGGACCAAGAAATAGCCCGGTCCCTAGGGAGGGGGTTGTCTGGAGGGAAAGAGAGCATGGGAAAGGGCCGACTACTGGGCCACCACTGGGCGTGGTGCCCTGGGCCAGACACGCTGGAAGGGTGCCATCGGCCTCGTTCCTTGTTCCAGCACCTCACGTGCAGAGCTGAGCCGAGCTCGGGAGGTGTGCGTTGGGGTGTGCACACAAGGGAGGGGGTGGGCACACAAGGAGGGGATGGGCACACGAGGAGGGGGTGGGCACACCCTGCCCTCAGGAAGCTGCAGTCCAAGGACACATTCAGACCACAGGCACAGCTGGACGTTAGTGCTGGAGGAACCCCATGCCTGGGAACCAGGACACAGGCAGGGAGGGCTTCCTGGAGGAAGGCCACGAAGGACAAGGTAGCCCTGAGAAAGCAGCCTGGCTGAGAGCATGGCCGAGGCGGCACCTGGGCAGCCGGGCAGCCGGCACCCACGCCGGGTGCCGTGGGCTGAGCAGAGGTCCTCGGAGACGTGTTGGGGTCCTGACCCCAGCACCTGTGGGAGAGGGTCTTCCCCGTAACAGGAAGTGAAGCATTTGAGGTAGAGGAGCCTCTGGGTGGCCCCGAGTGCGGGTGCCGAAGAGGCGCAGACACACACGGGGGTGGGCGGCAGCTGGAGCGACGTGTCCCCGGGCCCGGTGGCCAGCAGCCCCGGGAGGTAGAGGCCGAGGCCCTGCGGACACTGCCCGGCTCCGGGCCTGGGGACAGGAGCCCGGCGTGATGCCGGGAGCACTTGGATGGGCCTCTTACACCCCACACCCTCCCCATCCTCCCCGCCCTGGGGAGCGCCCTCCTGACACCCTGGACCACAGCCCCACCCAACGCCCCTCCACCTGGAGCGGCCTCTGGGGTCTGCTGTGACCTGGCAGTTCTGTGTGTCTGTGTGTCCCAGACCCCCGCCCAGAACGGCCCCAGCAGCCCCGTCCCGAAAGCCCCAAACCACAGGGTCTGTGCACGGCGCCCATGTCCACGCGGTAAAGAATGGGCAGCCGTGGGAGCAGGGCGGGTGGGTCTTCACACGAGGGGCCAGACACAGCCCTGCTCCGTCCACACCAAGGCCAAGCACAGGCGAGAGAGGCCGTGGCTGAGGCTGCCCCGGGGCTCGGGGAGAGCTGGTACCGGTGCGGGGAGGCTGTCGCTACTCCATTTCCTGATCTGGGCACTGGGGTTGGGAAGATCCCCTGGAGAAGGAAATGGCAGTCCACTCCAGGACTATTGCCTGGAAAATCCCATGGACAGAGGAGCCTGGTAGGCTACAGCCCATGGGTCGCGAAGAGTCGGCCACGACTGAGCGACTTCACTTCACTTTACCCAAGTGTACTCAGCTTGTGGAAATTTACCAGTACACATTTGCCAGAGGTACACTTTTCTGTGAGTACACTCCACATAAGCAAAAGTTAAACAATCAGAGAGGGGGAACTCATTCTGAAAGCCCTCCAGGAACGCAGCGCCGGCTGAGGGTTCCCGCTGGGTTTCCTCATCATACTGCCCAGCCTTTGCCTCATGGGACTGAAGCAGGAAGTGTGTTTCCGTGTGTTCACCTCCTTCTCCTGGGTGTCCCCGGCATACCTGCCGAGAGTTGCCACAGGGCCAGCAGCACACCGTTCTGAGTCACCCCCAGAGGTCCCTGGCCACAGGTCCCAGCACCCTGGGTGGTCTCAGGAGCCCCTGTGGGACGCACTCTCCCCAACAGCGGCCCCCTGCCCTGAGCCTGGCACCTGCAGGGTGGTGCCCGCTGGCCCACCAGCCCCCAACCTCCCCAGGCACGGACGCGGCGCAGACTCGAGCCCAGAGCCCCCGGCCCCTTCCTGGGCTGGAGGAGCCCTCTCTGCACCCGCACTTCTGTCCCCGCTCCTTGGTCCTGGGCTGGAGGTTTCTCTTCTAAGAAGCAGTAGAGGCCGTGACGGACAGGCCGGTGCTCCCAAGTGGCGGGTTCATGGGGCAGAAGTCTCACTCTCACAAAACCCGAGCCCGGCTGCAGGCTGGCCGACTGGCAGCTCAGTCTGGCTCTATCCTCACCGCGGCTACGCGTGTGGATGCCACCCCTCGGACCTGCAGGGGGGCCAGGCCACACCGCCCCCAGTTGGGAGGCTGCCCTCCGGCCCAGCCAGCTCTTGAGAGCGCTCCACGCCACCTGTGTGTTCATTTACGGCCTTGCTCATCCCAGCGACGGCTTTGGGCATCACGTAAAGGGCGACCCCAGCCAGCTGGGAAACACACAGTGACCAGCAGTCAGAACCCAGGAGGGAAGTCCCCGGAGGAAGGGCAGGGACCTAAATCAAGCTGACACCTCCCTGGCTCCCTCCGAAGACGGCCCCCCAGAGTGGCCGGCTTCCGGCTCAAATGCCTTTCCTAACCACATCCTCGCAATAAATCACAGAGGTGACCATGGGGCCCCATCTAAGTACGACTTGGGTCAAAGCAACCCCCAGGCAGAGTGGGGGCAGGGTGCAGGGCTGGCTGGCCTGCCGAGGGCCTGACTTATTCCACCGAGAAGCTGGAGGCTGGTTCTGGGCACACTTGAAGTGAGCCCCCGCACCCGGACAGGTCCCCAGAGGGAGACTGCTGGCCCCATGTGGAGTAAGGGCTTCAGGACGTCCAAGGGTCTGCAAGGCGTGAATTACCTTTACGCAGCCCTCCTATTTCTTCAACCACTTTCTTGTTAAGTGTTGAGCAAACTGGCTGATGGAGACACCCAGCTGCTGCCCGGCCTGGACAAGGTGGCTGGCATAGGGGCCACCATAGGGGCCTGCCCCCTCCCCTTTCCAGCCCTGCCCCCTCCACGCTGTGGGGCCATGAGGCGAGGTGGGCTGGCTGCAGGGAGGCGCGGTGATGCTGTGTGAGTCCCACGAGGGGCAGCCCGGGCCCTCGGCCTCCTGCCTCGGCCCCCTGCGCAGCTGCGTGGCCCTGGGGGATGATGGGGACCACCTGGCACCTCCATCTCCAGCCTTCAGGACCAAGAAAGCAGGGAGAGCCGCCTCTGCCCTCCGCACAGAGCTGGCGGGTGGGAGCGGGGCTAGGAACTGGAGGAGTTACAGGGAGGGCAGAGAGCCCCAAGGATCACACCCCTGTGGGGTCCCGGTCACCCGCGTCACAGGGGCTGGTAGACGGCGGGTCACTCCGAGCTCTGTAGTAGGCCCCTGCTCTGTCCACCCTAAAGATGGGAAGGAGCCCCCATCCATTCCCCTGGAGGCCTTGCCCACTAGTCTGATGCCTGACTGACACAGAAGCACAGCTCGGCCGTGGTCCCCGCCCCGCAGACGCCGTGCACAGGCCCACCCGCCCTGTAATGTCCACTCAGGTGCATCTGGACAGGGCCTGCCCCCACCACGCCCCTCAGGAGGGCGCCCGCCGCATCCTTTGGTCTGCTCTGCTGGCATCACTCCCTGTGATCCCGGGCACAGAAGCAGAGAGTCTGGGCCACAGGCACAGAGTGGCCTCGCTCAACCCATGACCACTGCGGTTCGGGGGCAGGTAGAGAGCCTCGTCCTAGGAACAAGCGTGGGGCCAGTGACACACTCTGTAGGACTCAGAGCAAAATAAACATGAGGCCCTCGTGCACAACTCAAGACCTTGGAGGTGGCAACAATGGCGCACCAGCCCAAGGCGCCCCTAAGGCGCAGGGCACGGCTCCGGCCGGGGCCAGGTCAGCACCCCCGCGCGGCCGGGCTGGGACTGCGGAGTCGGCCCCAGGTGGCTGGGGGCCGGCGGCCTGTCCCCACTCCCTCCCACTTTTGTCCCTGACGATGGTCCTCCCAGCCTGCTGGTCGGCGTCCACCACAAAGGCAGGGCATTCGCTCACAGTCCTTCTTGGCTTGGTGCTCACGGCCCGGACACTCGCTCCAGCTCCTTCCGTCCCCAACACCCACCGGGACGCCGGGCCTGAGCTGGGGGAGGGGTGACCGGGATAACTCCTCTGCCTGAGCGCCACTCACGCCACACAGGGTCCCCCTGCAGGAGGAGACCCACCCCACAGGGGCATGCATGTCTGTGTGCGAGTCTCTGCCTCGGTGTCTCTCTGTGTGTCTGCGCCGGTGTGTCCGTGTGCGTCTCTGTGTCTATGTGCACCTCGTACGAGTCTGTGAGTCTCTGCGTGTGTGTCTGTGTGTGTCTGTGTGTCGTATGTGTGTCTATTTCTGTGTCTCTGCATATGTGTTTGTGTCTGTCTTTGTGTGACTCTGCGTGACTCATGTCTGTGTGTCTGTGTGTGTGACTCTGTGTTTGTGTCTGTGTCTCTGTGCGTCTGTGTGTGTGTCTCTGTGTGTGTGAGAAGGGAGGTGCCATGTGGACCCCTTGGCCCCACCACTCCCCGCCCCTCCAGGATGCCATGTACCCTGGCTCTGAGCCTGGGACCACACAGACCCCTGACACCCGGACGCCCCAGGGCCACTGAGCCCTCCAGCGCCCCCAGAGGCCTAGGGGGAGGGGAGAGGGCGGTGGTCCTCCCAGGGCCCACCCTCTGGTCTCCCCCCAGGCCAAGCCCCATCTGTGCCGCAGGCGCCAGGGTGCCACGCGCCTGGCTGCGCTTCCCTCCCAGGACCCCAGAGGCCGGGCAGGGAGGAGGCGGGCACCACGCTGGGCACCGCCTCCCCCGGAGGCCCAGAGGACGGGAGGAGCAGGTGGGTCCGGCGGCAGGCATGGCGGGGGCACGCACACAGACACACGGGGCAGGGCTGAGAAGGGCCCCGCCTGCCGCACAGGGGCAGCAGACCTCCCCGCAGGCAGCCGGGGGTGCAGGGGTCGCTCTGCCTGGCCGGAAGCTGCCTGAGGAGGCTGGACAGTCTACCCAGCAGCCCGGCACCTCGAGCTGGCTTTTGTTTTCTTTGTTTTCCTTTTTTAACGTGACCTGAGGAGGAAAAGGCAGAAAGCCCTTCTCTGGAAGGCCTGCCTCGGGAGGGACGGGGGAGGCGATGGAGAGAAACCCGAGGGTGCATCCAATCCCCAGCCCGTCCGTCCGCCTCCAGCCCCTGCCCGTCTGAATCTCCCGTCCACCAACGGCCAGGGCTCCCCGCCACAGCGCCTTCCCCAGCAGCCATCCGCCCACTGCTCCAGGCCGCCGGTCTCCCAGAGACACCCCATGTCCACTCCCCGCAGGGCCGCAGTGGGCAGGTGGCGAGGGGAACCCTGACTCTCCCTGAGGCGGGAAGGACACAGGCTCCCAGGGGCTGCTTAGCTGGGGGGTTCAGGTGCCCAGCACCTGCCTACCCGAGCCGGACCCCTGGGCGCTGCGAGGCAGGGTCACAGCGGGGGGAGGCAGGCAGCCCGCGCGGCCCAGGGCTAGCTCTCCCCGCGGTAAGGCGGGCCAGGCCGAGGCCCCCTCACGGTCCACACACAGCCGCGGAGGCGGCCCTGGGGTGGCAAGGGCCCAGGTAGGCCCGCAGGCCCCACGAACGGCCCAGTGTTTTCCCAAAGAGGCTTCTGGACTTCCTGGGAGTGTACAGAACGGAACTGCGGGCATTCCCCCCACGCGGCGGAGCCGGGAGGGAGGGCAGCAAGGAAATGGGTGAGAGACGGACGGACCGGACCGAGGGCAGGAGGCAGACCTGCGGGCAGGAGGCGGGACCCGACGGCAGGAGACTGGACCGAGGGCAGGAGACAGACCGGGGGCAGGAGGCGGGACCCGGGGGCGGGAGCCGGGACCCGGGGGCAGGAGATGGACTGGGGGCAGGAGGCGGGACCCGGGAGCGGGAGGCGGGACCCGGGAGCAGGAGACTGGACGGGGGCAGGAGGCGGAGACGGACCCGGTGGGCAGGAGGCGGGACCCGGGGGCGGGAGATGGGACCCGGGGGCGGGAGGCGGGACCCGGGGGCGGGAGGCGGGACCCGGGTGCAGGAGACTGGACGGGGGCAGGAGGCGGAGACGGACCCAGTGGGCAGGAGATGGACTGGGGGCAGGAGGCGGGACCCGGGGGCGGGAGGCGGGACCCGGGAGCAGGAGGCGGAGACGGACCCGGTGGGCAGGAGGCGGGACCCGGGGGCGGGAGGCGGGACCCGGGGGCGGGAGACGGGACCCGGGGGCGGGAGATGGACTGGGGGCAGGAGCCGGGACCCGGGGGCGGGAGGCGGGACCCGGGGGCGGGAGGCGGGACCCGGGAGCAGGAGGCGGAGACGGACCCGGTGGGCAGGAGGCGGGACCCGGGGGCGGGAGGCGGGACCCGGGGGCGGGAGCCGGGACCCGGGGGCGGGAGGCGGGACGCGGGGGCGGGAGCCGGGACCCGGGGGCGGGAGGCGGAGACGGACCCGGTGGGCAGGAGGCGGGACCCGGGAGCAGGAGACGGGACCGGGGGCAGGAGGCGGAGACGGACCCGGTGGGCAGGAGGCGGGACCCGGGGGCGGGAGATGGACTGGGGGCGGGAGGCGGGACCCGGGGGCGGGAGGCGGGACCCGGGGGCGGGAGACGGGACCCGGGGGCGGGAGGCGGGACCCGGGTGCAGGAGACTGGACGGGGGCAGGAGGCGGAGACAGACCCAGTGGGCAGGAGCCGGGACCCGGGGGGCAGGAGACGGACTGGGGGCAGGAGCCGGGACCCGGGGGCGGGAGATGGACTGGGGGCGGGAGGCGGGACCGAGGGCCTCTGTCCCGGGTGCTCCTGTCTCAGGACAGCGGCCCTCCCCAGCGGCCCACTGCCCGGCGCCCGCCCGCTGGCACGGCTTGGGGGGCGCGAGGCCAGCCCCCAGCTCTCCTGTGCACCGTGTCCTCCTGCGGCTTCCAGGACGCTCCGTCCTCTGCCCAGATTGGGCCTCTGGGGTGTCTTTCCCCTTGGAAAACTGTTCTCCCACGTCCGCGGGGGAGGCAAGGCCTGAAGTGGCGTCAGCCGTTGGGAGCCACCCCCGTTATCAGGGGACCAGTGAGCACAGAGGGGCCCCCATCACTAGGAGAGCCCCGAGGCAGCAAGTCCATCTCAGTTGGGCTCAAAAGGCTTGTCTTTTCCAGCTTGGGGGAGGAGGGTGGGAATATCTTGCATCGCTGTCTCCTGCAGCTTCCCAAGGGGTCCGAGCCCACTCAGGCACCCAGAGCCCTGCTCCTGGGGACTGTCAGGGTCCTCAGAAGCCCCGGGTCTGTCCTGGGGCAGGAGGGGAGCCCGCGCCTCAGCCGCCCCAGGACCACTCTCTCCCGTGCTGTACTCAGGACCCGCGTGCTCCACGGGACTCGGCTTCTTAGCAGAAGCTGGACCCTGCAGCCCGCAGCCTCCTGGGAGTCCCGGCCCTTCCTCCTGGAATGTCCCCGGTGTCTCACTCCTCCAGGCACCACAGGAGACCGGTCATTTCCTCTATCCCCGCAGCACCCGCTGCGCCAGGAACCCAAGAGCAAACCAGGCTCGGGGAAGGCCCTGTGCTGAGGTCCCCAGGTGGAGGCTTGATGCACGCGGCCGGTCGGCGGCGGGGGACGGGGTCGGACGACGGGCAGTGCCTCAGGCCCCAGAGCCCAGACCCCAGAGCTCCCCCACCGTCAACGTTTCACAGCAGACACGGCACGAGTGGCCCCAGGCTTGGCCCCTCCGCCTGGTGACACCGCCCTCCCGCCCGGGTGCTGTGCACAGGACCACCCTCGGAAGCCGCGGGCCATGGGCAAAGGGGCTGAGACAGGGCGCAGGTCGGGCAGGGCCTCTGCTTTGGGCCCCGGACCCCACGCCCACCTGGCCCTGCCAGCCAGCAGGTACGATGCCCAGGGAAGCGCTGCTGCAGGGGAGCCCCTCAGAGCGGCGCTGGCGGCACCCCCCGGCTGGCGGCACCCCCCGGGCTGGCGGCACCCCCCGGCTGGCGGCACCCCCCGGCTGGCGGCACCCCCCGGCTGGCGGCACCCCCGGGCTGGCGGCACCCCCGGCTGGCGGCACCCCAGGCAGCCTTTCTTCTCCGCCAGTGCCCCGCCCGCCGCCCCAGAGGTTTCCTCTTTGTTTTGCCCGGGGCTGCCTCCCGCCTCTCCTTTGAACTGGGGTGTGGGCTCCCCGACACAACACGCCCACCCTCCTCCAGCGACCCCCGGGCCTGCCCCCAAAGGTCCCTGGGGGACCCCGCTTCTGGGAGGGGCTCCCCCACGTCCCCTGCCCCTTTTCTCAACAAGACCCCTGGGCACCGTGGTCCCGAAACATTTTGGAACGTGCACCCAAGCAGCTGACTGGCTGGCGGTTAGAGCTCACACCCGAGTACTGCGGGGGCACCTCACACCCTTAGAATCTTCTAGAAAAGAACAGTGCGGGCTGGCCCAGAAAGGGAGGCCTCTGGGCTCCAGAATGAGACGAGGCCCGTGGGTCCCCCAGACTCAGCCCCCAAGGCCGCTGTCCTCCCCAGGGCCACGTGCCTCTCTGCCTCCTCAGACAATAGGCCCTGCTGGGCTCCGCAAGCCGGGGCCTCCCAGCCGTTGCTCTGCCCACCGCACCCCTCACCACCCCACCGCAAATCTCTGCGTCCGCACCAGCCAGGAGGAAACTTAAGCCTCTGCCCAGGCCCCAGGGGCTCCTCACGGCTCCCTGCGCCTACTTGGCCCTCTCGGCCTCCACCAGACACACACATCCACCCCATACCCCTCCACCCACCCCCTGCTAACCCCACACTTTCTCCTCCAGGAAGACCTCTTTGACTAACACTTCTTGGCCCTGGCCACCCTAATAACAATACTGCTAACACCAGGGTCTCCCCAGGGGCCAGGCACTGTGCCAGACCCTTAGGCACGCTGCCTCATTGAATCCAGATGACATCCCTGTGAGGCAGGTGTGAGCTGCGTTCACAGGTAGGAATCGGGCCCAGGTCACCAGTTCAGATGACTCCAGCCCTGCTCTGCTGTGACCCCGTCTCCGACCCACGCCTCCAGCAGTGATGGACGCGGACTGCCCAGCATCTTCCTTCAGTCAGGGTCAGCGGTCAGGGGGTCAGGGTCAGGGGTCATCAGAGCAGCCTTGCAGCGAGACCGAAGGAGGCAGGAAGCTGCCTGTAAAGTAGTGAGCGCCCGACACGCCCCCAGCAGCTGTCCTGCCTCCTGTCGGGTGTCGGGGTGGGGAGGGGGTGCGAGGGAGAGCCTGGAGCCTTGGTGGGCGGGAAAGTGCCTGCTGGGCCGTTGGGGGAGGAAGGGAGGTGGCCTCAAGGCACTGGCCTCAGTCAGGACTTGGCTGCCCCGGCTCGGGGTCCAGCCAGTTGTGAATGAGGGGTTGCGGGGGAGGGGACACGAGTCTTCCTGACACGGGAGAAGGCAAGAGGTCAGATCAGGCCACTTGGATGTTCAGGGAGTGGCCGGCGAGAGGGTGCCTACAGTGGCGGGCTGTCAGCCCACTGCTGCCCACCCTGGAGGGGGCCCCCAGCCATAGCGGCAGAAGGTGGTGGAAACGCGGGCTGAGAGGTCCGATCTTCAAGCAGCACTGCTCCCCTCCAGCTTCCTGACCAAAGTGGGGACTCAGAATACCACCCGATTCCCCAAGTCAGGGACAGCCCTGGGCACTGCCCACACCTGTGTGCCTGCCTCTTGCTGAGTGGCCACCCCGCCTTCCGGTCGCCCCAGAGTCGGGGCTGCTCGTCCCCAGGCGAGTTCCAGGGAGGATGTCCACACCAAGCCTCACTGAGAGGCAGGCTGGAGGGACGCCCGAGGGCCTGCGGTGCTAAAGCCTGCCCCTCCCACCTGACCAGCCTGGCAGCCAACCCCAGGGGGGTGTCATCTTTGCAGCTAAGCCAGGGGTACCGGGAAGGCTTTCCGGCGCCCCTGGAGCCCAGACAGAGGGGCCAGAAGTGTGTGCGCCGCAACGGGCACTCCCTCTGCCCTCTTCCCAGGTCCCCATCGTGAAGCCCCAAGGCCAGGGCCAAGTGGGAACGAACAGGGGAGCCCAGAGTCCCGGCTGACCCAGCCCTACCCGCCCGGGACTGTGCTCCCCCGCCCTCGGCCCACACCCCAGGACTGGCAGAGGGTGCTGTGCCTAGGGGCTCCAACCGCGCGGCCGCGCAGCTAGGCAGGTGAGGGTGGAAGCGCACGTACTCACAGGTAGGCAGTCAGGGGGTCCAGGCCCGCCGGCACCGTGGAGAGGCCCCGCTCCGAGCAGTCCACCCGCAGCAGGATGCCCGCCTCGCGGCAGCGGCAGGGGGCCGGGCAGGCGGGCGGCGGGCGGGGCGGGAGGGCGGCCGGCGGGGCGCAGAGCGCCGCAGCGCAGAGCCACAGAGGCAGGAGCCGGGGCGCGCGGGGCATCTCGGCGGCGGCCCGCGGCGGAGGCACCTGGCGGGAGTGTCGGCTCGGCCTGGCGCTGGCGGCGCGCGCGGTCAGACAGGCGCAGGCTTCGCCTCTTCGCTCCCAGCTTCGCGGGCTGGGCTTGGCAAGGGAGGGCGAGGCCACAGAGGAGGAGTCAGGGAAACCTCGCCTGCCCGCTCCCCGTTCTCCCAAACTGGCAGGAGTTTCATCCAGGAAAAGAAAGAGCGAACAGCCCGGAGCGCGGACCTGCAGGCGTTTGGGCGCAGGACCTCCTGCCTGGGGGACCGCCTGGAAGCGGGTGGTGGGGGTCTGGAAGAGCCCCGCCCCGGGACACCTAGAGCATTCCCACAGCCCCTCCAGCACCATTCCCACCTCAGGCAGCTGGGACCTGGGAGAGACGGGCTTTGTTCAAGCTCATCCCTGGGGCATGGTGGGGGGGCGGTTGGCAGTCCCAGACGTGGAGCTCCGGCTGCCCTCCGCACCTGTCTCCTGGGAAGGGCTGGTCCTCAAAGCCCAGCAGTGAGGGGCGGAGCTTGCGGGGCGGTCACTGGGGCTACCAGGAGCAGCCTTCCCCAAGCCCCAGGCCGCCACCAGAGAAGGGGTGATGTCCACCCGCCCAGTAGCTGCGAGCCCGGGGAACTCTGACCTGCTTCCCACCGGACGGGGCCGAGCGGGCGACCCCCTGGCTGTCAGAGCCGGCCTGAGCGCCGGCGGGTCAGCGCCCCCCACCCCCACGGAGGCCAGTCTGGCAGCTGCAACTCCAGCAGCCCGGCTGGCCGGGCCAGGACAGAGGCCTGAGGGGCAGAGTGGGCAGCTGAAGCCGGCTCGTCCGTGGGGGCCAGACCTGGCTGGCGGGGTAACTGCGGCCCCTCCTGCTCTCTCGTCTTGCACCGCCCCCGAGTGTACAGCAGCAGCCTGAGGCCTCAGGGCAGCCAGGGGTCCTTCCGCCAGGACCATCCCTCCCCCGCCCCCCGCCCCCCACCCCGCAGGCCGCTCACCACTCCTCCGGTTTCCTGCTAGTGTTCTCCCGGCCAGGCCCGGGGGCTGCACAGCTGGGCCAGGAAGGGGCAGAGCTGACCTGCAGCCTCGCGGTGGGCGCAGCCCTGGCGTAGACAAGCCCCGGGAAGGCCTGGCTGGTCGGCGCTTGCAGCTCCGGCTGTGGGAGCCCTGTGGCTCCTGGGCAGCGGCGGGGGGGGGGGGGGGCGGGGTGTGACTCAGTGAGTCTCCAGCCTCTGGAGGGTCGTGTGGGCCAGTCCCACTCCTGATAAACACGCGTGTGAAGAGCGTGTGACCTAGCCCGGGGCCCCAGAGCCGCACCCCACCCTGAGGAGGCCCCTGCCTCTGCTCCCGTCCCACAGGCCTTCACCAGGAGCTGGGTGCCACCACTCCCCGCCTCGGGGTCTGCCCCCCACTGAGGCTCCTGGTCTGCCTTATCTGGCTTCTCTGTGCCCCCCAGACTGTCTCCCAGGAGTCATCCACAGCCTTGCAGCTGATGCAGGACCCCCCTGGCCGGCCCCGGGGAGGCTGTGAGCGATGGTGTCACCATAGTGGGCTCCTGTGCCCTCCTTCCTGGTTCCCCTAACCAGGTTCCCTCACTGGTGGAGGGTGGGGGCAGAGGAAACTCGGCCACTCTGGCCGGGGAGCGGCCACCCTCCAGCGCCGGCCCTGGGCAGGGTCATGGCAGGAGGGAAGGCCAGGCCGAAAGCACCCCAGTCTCCATGGACAGAACACACTCCACCTCAGGCTTGACTGTACCCTTTATTGCCCTTCACAGTGCGGGGCTGCGTACAGGCCGCCCTCCAGGGGAAGCCAGGCAGCAACGGGCTTGCCGGGCCGGCACCGCCTCCTGTACAGCAGTGACTGGATGACTCATGGCAGCCCGTCCGCGAGCGCGCTGTTTAGGCAGCTGTAGAGGTGGGCGTACTGCTCCTGGGGGCAGGCAGGCGGCCGCGGTGAGAACAGGGAGGACTGCACAGCCCCCACAGACAGCAGGGCCCCCGACGGCCTGGGGCGGACCCCTCCCGCCCCCATGTCCCGAGGCTGAGCCCCGGGGCCACTCACCAGCGTTGGGGTCATGAGGCTGCAGGCCTGCGACTGCTGCAAGACCACAGTGAAGATGTCCACGCTGCCCTCGGCCCCTGCCTGCTGCAGCAGCTGCTCCAGGGCCAGGAAGGTGCCCAGCTGGGCCGCACCCTTGCTGCAATTGACCTTGAGTTGGAGGGGCACCTGGGGGCCTGGGCCAGGGGGCCGGGGAGGGACACCCAGGAGAGCCACTGCCAGCCTGGGCCCAGGCCGAGGGGCACGGGTTCCCAGAGGGTGTCGGGACTGAGCGAGGAGGGGGCCGTGTTGTTTGGCCCTTGCCCCGAGCCGAGCTCCGCCCACTCCCCGGGGCCCCGTCCAGCGGCACCTGCAGTGGCTGAGCAGCGTGCCTGGCTGCTCGGCGTCCCCGGAGCAGCACTGGCCCACGGCGGCCAGGAAGGGCAGCAGGGTCTCGGGGGGGAGCGCCTGGCCCGGCTGCCCGCATGGGAACTGCAGCCGCTGCACCGGCCTCTCCTTCCCGCTCGCCTTCTGGGCAGAGACGTTGGCACCGCTGCCGGGGGGGACCCGCGGCTCTGTGGAGTACCCCCTCCGCACCCCCCGACCCCGCGGCCCAGCCTACGTGTGTGACATGAAGGGAGACGCAGGGCCACCCTGCAGCACTGCCGTCCGCCACCCAGCGCGCAGTCACTGCATCCGTGACGACGGGCTGCGTCTCCGTGGGCCACAATTCCTGTGGAGGACCCACCCGGGCTGCTCGGCCAGCCGGCCTGACCCCGCCCGTGGCCCGCACTGCGCCCCACGGCAGCCCCCGGCGGCCCACCCTCTGCTCTGCCCCTCACCTTCTCCTGGGGGTCCGGTGAGCACAAGGAAACAAGCACGCAGGCCCCATGCTCCCACACCAGCTCCCAGAGTTCAGCTGGCCCCGCGGGGCCGGTCAGCACCACGTGGTCGTGGCCAGAGGGCCCGCCCTGCAGAGCACAGGGTGTCCCCACCGTCTCAGCTCTGGGCCCCCAGCGCCCCAGGCCTGCCCACACGGTCCTCAGCTCTGAGCCCAGCCCCCCAGGCCTGCCCACACGGTCCTCAGCTCTAGGGCCCAGCCCCCCAGGCCTGCCCACACGGTCAGAGGGCATGTGCTCACAGGGAAGAGCCAGGCTTCGAGCATCTCCCCAGCTGGGCCGATCTCCACCGAAGGGGACCACTCCTGGCAACGGCCATCTGCGGGAGGGGGCAGGGGTGAGACTGCCGGAGGCCCAACCCCCGCCGTGCCCCGTACCCGGTCTACCGGAGCCCAAGCATCCGCCGGCACTCACTGGAGGCCGCGCCATCCTGCTCACTCCGGGGAGGGGGCATCCCAGAGCCGGCCTCGTCCTTCAGGGCCTGGAGCAGGAGCTGGGGTGCGGGGGGCCGCCGTGAGGCAGGCAGGGTGCAGAAAAGCTGGCTCGAGGGGACCCCATGCCACCCTGCCCAGCCTCCAGCCACCTGGTGCTCCCTCAGGAAGCCCGCATTGCCGTCGGCAGCCCGCTCCGCGCACACCCGGGCAAAGTTTCTCACAGGGATGGGCTGTGGCCTGCAGGGGGCACCGGCCACGTGGGGGGTGCCTGGGGCTGCCCAGTGCCCACTGTGGGTCTCTGCAACCCTGTGTGGACGGAGTCAGCGGCCTGGTGGTAGGAGGGAGGGAGGGAGGGAGGGAGGGAGGGAAGGAGGGAGGAAGATGGACCCCACCCCCCCAGGGACCCCACCCCCCCGCCCCCCCGGGCACCCATACTCAGCAGCGCAGGTCCTGGGGGGCCCTTCTAGGACCCTGCTCAGGAGGCATCTGTGCAGGAAGATGTACTGGCTCTGGTCGGGGGGGCAGGGGGGCTGGCTAAGGGGCTGTGACGCAGCAGATGGCTTCCAGACTTCCGGACCCAACCAGCCTGGCGGCCGGCACAAGGGAGAACCTCTGGGAGTCCTCCCGTGGGGCCCACTGTGAGAGCTGGGGGGGCCACCCACCCACCCCCGTGGACCCCCGCCCAAAGGGAAACAAGCCCCCTTAGGAGGGTGGCTGTCCCAGTCCCTCCTCCAGGGCCCTTCCCTGCCCCCTGGAATCCTGGGGCCAGGCCACCGGCCCTGCCCACCCGCCGCCTCCCGCGCCCCCGCCCACCCTTCGCCTCCCACGGCCCTGCCCGCGCGGGCCCACCGGGGTCTGGATCATGAGTGGCCGGTGCAGGCGCAGCGTGCGCGCCACATGGAACACGTCCACCACCTGCTCCTCCTCCAGCTGCCGCAGCAGCCGCCACAAGGCCACAAAGGTGCCCGAGCGGCCCACGCCCGCGCTGCGGGGACAGAGGGCCAGGCCGTGAGGGGCCTCCCCATGCCCCCAGCCCAGGGCCTGCCTTGCCTGCAGGGTGGGCCCTGGAGGACGGAGGGCCCAGGGCAGGGGCACAGGGTCCGGGTGGGGGGCTCCCGTGCCCCCCACCAGCCACCCGCCTCACCTGCAGTGCACCAGGAGGGGCCCTGCACCCGTGGCGGCCCTCGCCTGCTCCCGGACCAGCTCCACGAAGGCCAGCAGGGAGCTGGGGGCCTCCGGGACGCTGTGGTCCGGCCAGGTGGTGAGCTGCAGCTGCTTCACCCTCCGGGGCCACTGCTGGGCAGCCTGGGGGCAGGGCGGGCGGGGGTCCTCACTCAGCCCTCGGCCTGCCACCAGATCCTGTGAGCGGGCTTGGCCCCCCTACCCCCGGGACGCTGCCCTCACCTCCTCCAGCCTCCCGGGGAGTCTGCCTGCTGGGGGTGCCCAGGCAAGGGGCACTGCTGCCCCAGGAGGTCACGGCCCAGGAGGCAGATGGGGCTCGGGGACCTGAGCCAAGCGCAGCACAGGCGGAGACGTCCCTTCTCTCCCGGCCTTGGATGACCCTGAGTCTCCCCTCTGCCGCCTGGCCCTTCCATAACCACCAGCCTCCTGGGCTGGCAGGAGGCCAGAGACCCAGGGGTGAGCTGACCCTCCCGCAAGAGTGCCCCCCACTCCCCTGGTGGGCACACACGTGGTGCAGCTGGAACTCCCGCGCGGTCCACTCGTCCTGGCGCTGCTCGGCCAGCAGGCGGACAGTGACGGGCCCGTGGGTGACGGGGCTGGAGTCGGCTGGCCAGTAGTGCTCGCACAGCACCTAGAGCCGGAGAGCAGCATGGGGACGGGATGGGGCGGGGCGGGCCCGGCCCAGCCACCTCGGCTCGATCGGCATCCATCCCGCCCTCCATCTCGGCCACTCTCCTCGTCCAGAAGCTGCTCCGTCCCAGACGGGCCCCAGCACCCCCACCCCAGACCTCAGGTGGCCCCTGGGGCTTCCAGGCAGCGGCCAGGCTCCTGGGCAACTGCACAGCCTTACTCAGGGTCACCTGGCCGGGCCACACTGCTCCACAGGAGGGCTCAGAGGTGTGTCCAAAGCAAAGATGCAGACTGCCCTGTCTCTGCCACCCCCGGCCCTGGGCGCGGAGCAGGAGGGGGCACTGTAGCAATAGCAGAGGCAGCAGAGGCCAGTCCAGCTGGGAGCCTGGGCGCCAGGTCCCCGTTCCTGTCCGCCTCCCAGACCCACAGCCAGGCCTGCGGGCAGAGCCTGCCACCTGGTGGCCGCCTGGGGCTGCGGCGTGCTCACCCGCCCGTTCTCCATGCCCACGGTCAGCATGACGATGACTGGGACCTGCTGCTCCCACACTAGCCTCCAGAAGTCCGCCAGGGTCTTCTTGAGAGGCCCCTGGGTGGCGATGAACTCCTGCGGGTGGGTGTAGCCCTGGCACGGGGGACAGGAAGGCGTGAACCGGGGCCCCCGGCACGCAGCTGTGCATCCACGCGGGATCTCCACAAGTGAGAACTGCGTGTGCATGCCGGCACGTGTGCACACACATGAACACACGTGCACCAGGAACCCAAACAGGAGGGTGGCTTGGAGACAGCCTTACCTGGAAGGGACGATGATGAGATCAGAAGGGCCCCAAGTAGCCTCCCCAGGCCAGCTGCCCACACCACCTGCGTCCTCCTGGGCTCCACTGCCCACCCTGCCCCCCGCCCCACCCAGCGGTCACCCCTCTCCAGCAGCCCCACTGCCTCTCCTGCCTCCACCCGATGACCCGCCTGGCTCTGTCCACAGGTCCCCCCCAGCTCTTCTCTGGGTCTTTCCAGTGACATCCACCCCTCTCACTGCTCGTCAGGATCCTGTGATAAGAGCCCAGATATCTCTCCTCTAGGAAGTCTTTCTTGACGTCTAATCCTTGGGGACTAAATGTTTCTTCTGAGCACATGTGTCTCACACACACACACACACAGACACACACACACGTGCACACACACAGACACACACATGCACGCACACACAGACACACACGTGTATAGACACACATGCATGCACACAGACATGTGCAGACACACACAAAGACATGCACACATGTGCATGTACACACACACACTCATGCACACACGCATGCGCACACTCATGCACACACGTGCACACAGATCCACAGACATGCACACACGCGTGCATACACACAGACACGCACACACACAGACACATGGAACAACACATGTGCAGACACACGCACACACAGACACGTGCACACACATGCAGACACACATGCACATGCACACGTGCACGTGCACACACGTGCATGCACGCACAGACACACGTGCATAGACACACATGCACACACACAGACACATGCACAGACACGCACAGAGAGACATCCACACACATGCACACGTACACATGCACACACATGCACACATGCATGCGCACACACGCACATGCGCACAGATGCACACACAGACATGCACGCACTTGCACACACACAGACACACACACAACACACACACATGCACACGTGCACAGACACGCACGCACACAGACACACATGTACACACGTGTGCAGATGCACAGACGTGCACACATGCACACACGCATACACAGACACGCACGCATGCACGCACACAGAGACACACGTCCACACACACACGCACACACGGATGTGCAGACACACGCACACACATGTGCTCTTTTGAAGGGTGGAATCCGAGCAGCCCCGGCCCGGCCCCTGTGGGCCCAGTGCAGGACACACAGACACACAAGCTGGCAGTCTTCACGGACAGCCAGGGCAGGACAGCACCCCCTGCAGATGCAGCGGATGCCACAGCCAGCCCCGGGCCGCCCTACCGGGATGAAGCTGGCGTTGATGTAGTCGGAGTGGGGCTTCCCATCCAGCAGGGCCAGCCTGACCCGGGAGTGGTCATCTGCAGAAAGTAAGGCGTGCATTGGGAGTGGGCACAGGCAGGCCGCTCCGGGGCACCTGCAGCCCCGCCCACCTGCCGCCACACTCACAGGGCAGCACGTGAGGGTAGCGGTTCTTGGCGCTGTTGGCAGGGTGCTCAGCCTCCAGCCTCGGCTGCTCCTTGCCCATCTCCTTCAACTCCTGCAGAGATCGGGGCCAGGACAGATCCACGTTGCCCCCCACACCAGACAGGGGTCCCCCAGAGCCCTAGGTGGCTAGAGGCCTCACCTCAAACTCCTGAAAGAAGGCCTGGTAGGCGTGGGCACTCTTGGCCTCAAAGCTCTGCTGGAAACTGTGCGCGGGGATGGGCCGGTGGGTCCGCCTGGGTGGGGGAGGCAGAGAGCCTGGTGTGTGGAGTCCTGCCCTGGTGCCAGCGGGCGGGGGCACACAGCCCTGGGCTCCAGCCGGGGGACGCGGGGTGGGGGGCAGACAGGACGACACGTGGAGGTGGGTGGGAGTCTCAGAGGGCCAGGCCCTGGGCCCTGAGGATGCTTTGGGAGTCCGCTCAGTGTGAGCCCAAGGAGGTAGAAGAGTGACCCGCGGGAAGACGACGGCCCAAGGCCGAGAGGAAGGGGGAGGAGAAGGCGACTCGGCCTGAAGCTGTCAGGCGCTCGTCAGGGCCCCGGTGAGGACGGGCAGGGAGTCGAGGTTGGGCCTGAGGGGCTGAGGGCCCAGGTGGGTGCTCACCACAGGTTGTAAGCCGTCAGCTCCTGGGAGTGCAGGCTCTTCTCCGCCCTGCAGGGGTGACGGGGTGGTGGGAGGCTGTCTGGCCCCCCCACCAGCAGCAGGCAGCCCTCCCCTCACTCACCTTTGCCCCTTCGCTCGCCTCCAGCACAGCAGGCCCAGCAAGACCAGGGCGAGCATGCTGGCCATGATGCCCGCTGTCACCGGGAGGGGCACCGCCCAGGACGGGCTGGTCCGGGGCTCTGTGGACGCCGGGTGGGGGTGAGCTGAGGGCCTGGAGCTGTCCTGCAGCACCACGCCTGCTCACCGGACCTGCGGCGCCCTGGGGAGGACACAAGGCAGACCTCCCGGAAGGGAGGGGGGCGCCCCGGATGGGGACCGAGCAGTCCCCCCAGCTCCCGGTAAGGGGACCCCCTCAGCCCCTGACACACTGGGCAGTCCTGCCCACCGTGGACCCCCTCGGGTAGAGGAGGGCGGGGCCTGGCTGCCTGTCCATCCGCTTGCCTCACAGCCCTGGGCTGCGGAGCTTTGGAAATGGAGTGGCTCAGAGTTCAGATTTCACAAATGTGAAATGCACACAGGAGCGCAGAGCCTTACTGATAAAAAAATAGATGCAAGCTATCTCATTAATTATTTTAAGAATTGATCACATGTTGATCGATTTTCAGTATCTCAGGTTAAAGAAGACGCTGCCGGGATTAATCTGCCTGTTTCCTTCTCTTTCGCGTCCTGCTAGGCGTGCTGACTCCCACGTGTCTCACTCGCAGCTTCCTCACGTCTCTACCGCTTCACCGCTGCCCCAGAATCTCGCAGGCAGAGGCAGGAGGGCAGACCGTTTCCTCCACGTCTGCCTGCCCACCGCTCCCCAGCCCACCCAGCCCTCCCGGACCACCTGCATCCCGGCCCGGGGGGCTCCCAGCACTGCCTCGCAAGACGGGTTCCCGCCGGTGGCTGGGACAAGGCTCAGAAGAGAGGTTCCAGCAGCAGCCCCCCACCCGGGATCCACTGGGGGCCCCTCCAGGCGCCTGCATACCTGAAAACGCCGAGAAGGCGATGACGGTGTCAGGGCTGTGCCTGGAAAAGGCCACGACGCTGAACCTGGGGCAGAGGAGCAGGAGGCTGAGTCCCGGCAGCAGGAGCCCCACCTGCGGAGCCTTCCGATCCCGTCCCTGAACCTGCAGAGTGCCCACCACCTCCCGCAGCAAAGTGCAACAGAGCCCACCCCTGCCCCGCCTGGAAGGAGCTGGGGACGGGGGCGCTCTGGGCGTGCTCTGCCTGCCAGGAAGCCCCACGCGTCTCCCCTGCATCAGCACAGGCTCTGGTTGGCACGAGGCGTGAACAGCCCCAGCGAAACCCGGAGTACCCCCAGTCAGCTGCAGCCCTCACCGATACTGGGAGCCCGGCCTGAGCCGCCCGTTACATATGTCGCGGGTCCGGCCGCAGTCGTCTGTGCCCACGGGCACAAGCCAGGATGCGGGCCCGGCCCAGGGCCCGGGGTGGAAGGGGCTGGAGAGCAGGACAGCCAGGTAGGTGTCGCGGCCCCCGTAGTGGTGGTCATACCACGTGCAGCTGATGGCTTCGCGGGGAGGCCGGGCCACTGGGAGAGGAGCAGACGCGCGGTGCGGCCCAGGCTGCCCCACGTCGCCGGGCGCGCCAGCCCCGCTCTCCAGAATGCCCCACCCCTTCCTGTGCCAGGACGCCCCCCGACCCTGACATCCATTCTGCCCGTGTCAGCGCCCAGCCCCTCACCAGCCCTGCCAGGCAGTAGCTGGGGGCCCCCACCGCGTGGCTGGGACTCACGCGACATGTTGGTGCTGGCGATGACCCCGTACCCCTGGATCTGCCCGTCCTCCTCGCCGAACATGCCCTGGGCGATCAGCACACCCATCCCCGTCTCGGGCTCCAACTGGGGGGATGCGGCCAGCTCCGGGGGATGCCAGGCTGGGAGCGGAGGGGGAGTGAGGCGCTGAGAGCCGCCCCCAGGGTGGGGCCGTGCCCAGGCTGGGCTGGGCGCCCCGGGCGTGAGCCCCGCAGGGTAGTGGCTTCCCGGGCAGGGCCCAGGTGGGGGCTGGGGGAGGGCCCCGGGGGAGCGGGCTGGAGGCGCCTACCCTCAGGCACAGTGGCACACACCAGGCTGACCGCCCGGCTCCACAGGCCGTTCCTGCCCAACACTGAGAGGCTGAGGCGGTAGGACGTGGCGGGCGCCAGGCGGGCCAGGAGGAGGGCGCCCCCGGAGGTGTTGGCCCGGAAGACGAGCTGGGCGGCCCCTCCCGCCGCCAGCTGCTCAGCCACAACCAGACAGGTGTCCACGTCCCCCGCAGGCACTGTCCAGACCAGGGCCAGGCGCGTGGTCTCAGGCTGGCACTGCACGTCCTCCACCGGGTCAGGCTCTGTGGGTTCAGGAGTTCCGTGTCAGGAGTGGGGGTCAGTGCACCTGAGAGGGGCTCGAATGCAGAGGCTCAGAGGCGCTGGACGCCTTTACCCTGGAAAGGGGCAATGGCCACAGGGAGAAACAAGCGCTCCTCCAGACCGGCCCCTCTCCCCGCACCCACCTGGAGAGCGAGGGGCGGCCCAGGGCGAGAGGGCAGGGCTCCCACTGCACGAGAAGGGGCGGGGCGGGACGGCTCAGCGCTCAGGGTGCCCCGCCCCCCGACAGACGCCCGCGTACCCACGGGCAGCAGCACAGGGTGTGTGGAGGCCTGGAGGGGGCCCGCCCGGCACTGCACGGTCAAGGACAGGTTGCATCCAGGCGTGAGGTCCCTCAGGACCAGGCGGGCTTGGCCCAGGGCCAGGGGCTGCTCCCGGGATAGGAGCCCAGCCTCTGAGAGCTGCGCGTGGCAGGCTCCGTGCCCCAGGGGGCCGCTGGCCCAGGCCAGGCTGACCACGGCACTGCCGGCCCGCATGGACACCAGCAGCTCCGCGGGCGCCACTGGGGCTGCGGGAGGAGAGCAGGCCACCTCTGACCCCAGGCAGGGCCCGGTCCGCAGGCGGGAGGAGGGGCTCCGGGCGGCCCTGCCCACCGCTCCTCCCCTCTCCGTCCCCACGCCCACTCACGGGTCCAGCCAGTGGCACTGGCCGCCACCGCACGGAGAGGCCCGGCCTGCGTGACCACCTCCACCTCGTACTCAGTGCCCGGAGTCAGAGCCGAGAAGCTGGCGCCGTCCACAAGGGCCCCGATGCGGCTGGAGCGCACCCGGACGCCCGACCGGTACAGGGTCACCCGGTAGCCGTCCCGGCCCCCCAGCACGTGGACCCAGTACGCCCGGAGCCCGGTGGCGCCTTCACTGGTCACGTTCACCAGGGCAGGGGCGAGGGGGCCTGCAGGGAGAGTGGGTTGGGGGTGAGAAGGGAGGTGTAGGACCTGAACTGTGTCCCTCCAAATTCACGTTCATCTCCTGATCCTCAGGACCTCAGAACGTGCTCGGAGATGCAGCCTCGAAAGAGGGAATTAGGGCCAAAGGAAGTCACTGGGGTGGGTCCTGGCCCAGAGGGGACTGGGGCGAGAACGCACGCAGGGGCAGCCCTGGAGCCCCGGAGGAGAGGGCGGGGCGCAAGCCGGGGCCTCCGCCTGTGCCCCCAGAACTCGGGGGGCCTGCCTGAGGCCCCTCTGCACACTCGGCCCAGGCAGGGCGGAGGACAGCCCAGTCTCTGCTCCTTCCTCCCTGAAAGGCCCCCCTGTCCTCCACCCTTGATAGGGTTGGGAACGCTGGCTCAGGTGACCCCCACCCAAACCCTTCCCGATAGCCGAGTCCAGGGTCTGGACAGACCCCACCCAGCACCACCTGAAGGCTTCAAGCCAGCACCTTCCCCAGCCCAGCTCCAGCTTCAGGTTAGAGGCCGGGTCTGGGGTCTAAGCGGGGCCTCTGCCCCCTCCCCTGAGCTCAGGGCCTGGGGCTGCATGGCGGACACCTCCATTGTAAACTGAGGCTCAGAGAAACACAGAAAGGAACAGGCCTGCTCGGGGCTCAGCCGGTTAGAGCCTCAGGGTCCCAGAGGCAGGAGGACCGGGCAGGGGGTGGGCCCACCACAGTGGAAGGGGTGCAGCCAGGCAGGGGGCCACTGTCGTCCAACTGCACCAGGCAGGGTGTGGGCCCACCATGGTGGAGGGGGTGCAGCCGGGCAGGGGGCCAACGTCGTCCGACTGCACTGGGCAGGGTCTGGGCCCCCAGGGGGCTTCCCGGCCCATCACTTGGCTCCGGGAGGAGGGACACGTCCGGCGCTTCAGTAATCGAGACCCTTCACGGGAGACCCTCTGAGATGGAGGCCCCTGTGCCCGGCTGTGGTTTCGAGAATTAAGTGAGAGAACACTGAGCGAGGGGCCTGGCAGTGGGGTAAGGGGTCCCTGACGCTGGCCCTGAGAGACTGTGGGGACCCACCACGGCGCTGCACGAAAGCAAAGCTGGGTCCCACCCACCCGCCTCGCACCAGCGGGGAGGACCCAGGGACTCCCAGCCGGCAAGGGGTATCCTGGTGCCCCAGGGCCGGAGAGCAGCTGGCCTCAACCCAGCGGCCTGCTCATGGACCACAGGGCTCGGGGGTCAGTCCCTGGGACACCCTGCAAGGGCGGTCGGTGGGGCGGGCGGGGCACTCACGTGTCCAGCCTGTGGCGTTGGCACTGCTGCTCTTGTCGGGGCCCCGCAGGGTGGCCAGCCACACCAGGAACTCGGTGCCCGGAGCCAGCCGGGCCCAGGAGAAGGTCTGCACCTCGGGGCCCAGGGTCTCCTGGCCCTCCAGAGCCGGGGGCCGCAGGCGGTACAGCCGCAGGAGGAAGCCGTCCCTGCCCCCCACAGGGGGGCTCCAGAATGCCCTCAGGGCAGGGGGCTGGGCAGCCAGGCCCAGGCTCAGGCTGGTGGGTGGTGCAGGGACTGCAGAATGAGCGAGAGGCGGATTTGAGCCCCCCGCCCAGCCCCGGGCCGTACCCTTAATGCTGGTCTCCAACATGGCCAGTCCCGGACTCAACCACCCCCTTGCTTCCCAGGAAAACCTCTTGGCTAGCTCAGTCCCTGCCCCACGCCTGCTCCCCTCCCCGCTTCCCAGGCCTCAGCGCCAAGGCTGACTCTGTTCCGCCCGACCCGCCCCAGCGCCAACCGCCCCAGGCTCACACCAGGACCGGGCCTCGCTGTGAGCTCCTTCCCTCTCTCTCTCGCCCCCACCTCAGGGCCTGAGGACAAACTCTCTTCACTAAGGCCCCTCTCTGCCCACCTTACTCAGACCTATGTGCTCCTCGGCCCACTTCCTTCCTCGGGGAAACCTCCCTTGACCCCCTAAGGTGGCCCTTCTATGAGCCCTGAAAGGTTAGCCACAACCACAGAACATTCCTCATAGTCCTCAATCCTAAACCCATGAGGACAGAGACTCACACGGTTCAGACACGCTATCCATGCACACTCACCCGATGATGCACCACCAACGCAACCACTCAACAGACACGCTGACCGTGTGCTTGCTTGCCTGTCTGCCTCTCTACGCTATCTCCTTCGCAATTTTTAGCTTTGGCATGTGACCCCATAGCTAAACATGGAAGGCATTCTTTAAGTATTTGTTGGAAGGATGGATGGATGGTTGGAAGGAAGGGTAGATGGTCGGATGGATGGATGGTTGGAAGGATGGGTGGATGGTTGGTGGATGGTTGGATGGATGGATGGGTGGAAGGAAGGGTAGATGGTTGGAAGGATGGGTGGATGGTTGGATGGAGGGGTGGATCGTTGGATTCATGGATGGATGGTCGGATGGATGGATGGTTGGAAGGAGGGGTGGATGGATGGATGGATGGTTGGATGGATGGATGGGTGGAAGGAAGGGTAGATGGTTGGAAGGAGGGGTGGATCATTGGATTCATGGATGGGTGGATGGATGGATGGATGGATGGATGGATGGATGGATGGATGGATGGTTGGATGGATGGATGGTTGGAAGGATGGATGGATCGTTGGAAGGAGGGGTGGATCGTTGGATTCATGGATGGATGGGTGGATGGATGGTTGGAAGAATGGGTGGATGGGTGGACGACTGACCCAATGGCACGAACAGGTCATGAAATGCCCTACCCTGACTAGACGCATGGCCTCTGAGTCAGGCACACAGAGGAAGGCATGTGAAGGATGTTGGTACCCACCCCACTGCCCAGGGCTGGCCTCCCAGGGGCCGCAGCGGGGAACTCACGTGTGCAGGCGCGAGCCCTTTGGATGCTGGAGCTGAGGTTCCCCGCCCGAGTCCACACAGACACGGTGTAGCAGGAGCCAGGCACTAGATCCCGCAGCGGCAGGCTGGCATTGTCTGGGCCCAAGTTGACAAGACCGCCCGGGAAGCCCTGGCCGCCCTCCTGGTGCCAGCTGACCCCGTAGCCTTCCCGCGGCCCCGCTGCCGGGGCCCAGCCGATGGTCAAGGTGGAAGGGCTGTCCCTGCCGGTGACCTCCAGTGGCTGTGGCGTGGGGGCCCCTGACAGAAGAGAGGGTATTAAGGAGGCCGCACACGGTGTGTGGGCCTGTGACAGCCCCTCTCCACCCAGGGCAAAGCCCCCGGGCCACTGGGACGCAGTGGCGGGCACTTACCTGTGTGGCCTGTGGGGCTTGCGGTGGCAGTGCCCAGAGGGGAAACAGCATCCACCTGTTTCCCAGGCCTGTGGAGTGTGACCAGGGTGGCACCAGGTGGCCCCGAGACGTTTCTGAGGAGGCAGGGGGCCCCCTCGGTGTAGAGCAGTGTCTGGCTCCCAGGCTCCTTGCTGGCCTCCGGCTCATCCAGGGGCAGCTTGGGATCGCTGCCCTGCAGGCGCTGGGCTACAGCATCTGGAGGGGTGTGGGCCCTGGAGGGTGAGGGTCTACCCCTCTCAAGGCAGGTGCCCCTGGGCAGGTGCCCCTGGGCAGGACCCCAGCCCATTCCCCACCAGCCCAGACTCACCACCCAGCCAGGCAGCGGCCTGGGCCCGGGCCTCGTAGGGCCCCGCCAGAACTCTCAGCTCCAGAGCATAGTGTCCGGACGGCAGGGGCCCCAGGAACGTGACATTGAGGGCCCCAGGGCCCAAACTTAGGGTCTCGTCCACGGGCCCGCTCAGCCTGAGCAGGTAGCCCTCTCGGGCCCCCGGGCCTGCCTTCCAGCTGGCCCCGAGCCCTGGGGGCTGGGGAGTGAGCCCCAGGTCCAGGGGCCTGGAGGGACCTGCGGGGGAGGGAGACACTGCAGAAAGTCCTTGCGGCCGGCCAGCTCCCTCCTGTGTGCCCTGGACAGGCCACATGCTGGGCGAGTCCTGGGACCCGGCCAAGGACACAGATGGGAGAGCACTGCCGGCACCAGGCCTGCCCCTCCCAGCACAGCCGCTGCGGCCCCTTCGAGGGGCAGAGGCCGAAGCACCGAGAGAGTGAGCACTCTGTCTGGAGACCCACAGGCAGGCCGTGGCAGAGCCCAGCCCAGATGCTCCCGAGCCTCAGGGCTGGTCCCTGTCTCTGAACCTTGGTCTCCCCACCGTCATGGGGGACAGCACGACTTATGGGGGTTAAATGACGTGCCACACAGAAGCGCCTGGCGTGGGGCTGGCACACAGCAATCATCATCACCGTCACCTTTGGGGTGGGGGCTTTTACCACCAGCCAGCAGGTGGGCACCCTCGGGCCTCACCCCTTCCCTGCAGGACCCTGGACGCCCCCCTGCATAGCCGGATCAGCCCACTTGGCTGAGGGAACTCTGCAGTGGCCAGCAAATCCCCAGCAGCACTCACGGGTCCACTCGGTGGCGCTGGGCCCCACTGCCCAATGGGGCCCAGCGATAGCGCTAACTGTCAGCATGTAGGGCGTTCCAGGAGAGAGGCACGGGAAGGTGTGACTGGGGACACCTCGTGTGACGCCCGCCGTCAGGTTGGAGCCACTGAGGAGGTCCGTGAGCAGGAGGTGCAGCCAGGCGGCCCCCCCAGAGCTGTACCAGGAGGCCCGCAGGGCCCTGGTGCCCAGGGCGCGCAGCACCAGCTGCCCTGGGGGCACAGGAGCTAGAGGAGGGTGGGCAGGGCAGAGGCGGGCTGGAGAAGGGCCAACCAGGGACCCGGCACCAACCCTGCGCGGGAGCCAGGAGCCCGTCACATTGGCTCTGGACCACCTCCGACCCCCACCCGGCTGTCGCCTGGGGTCTTGCCAGGCGCGGGCCCTACCTGTCCACTGGCGGGTGCTGGTCTTCGCCTGGAGGTGGGCGGCCCAGGTGGTAATCTCCAAGACATACTCACTGCCTGGTAAGAGGTGGCTGAAGTTATAGGACAGGGTGCCGGCGGACGTGGAGATGTTGCGAACCACTGTCTGGGACTCCAGGTGGCGGAGGACAAGCTGGTAGCCATCCTGCCCTCCAGGAGCAGAGCCCCACGAGGCCCCCAGGCTGGATGGGTTCTCAGAGCTGTGGAGCTGCAGGTCCTGGACAGCGGACGGGGCTGCGGTGAGGCAGAGAGCGGCGCCAGGTTCAGGGCCGGGCATCACCTCTGCTTTCAGCTCAGTTCAGTCGCTCAGTCGTGTCCGACTCTTCGCGCCCCCATCAATCGCAGCACGCCAGGCCTCCCTGTCCATCACCAACTCCCGGAGTTCACTCAGACTCACGTCCATCGAGTCGGTGATGTCATCCAACTAGCGCTCCTCAACAGGTCACTGTACCAGCGTGGTCCCCAGAGACCTCACCAACCCTCCGGGGGCCACCATCCTGCTTGGCCACGCCTCCGCCCGCAGGCCCCGCCCTGCCCATAGACCAGGCCCCCCTGCCAGCAGGCCACGCCCCCGCAATCAGGCCCCGCCCACAGGCTCCCCCCACCCCGCCCCCCGCAGACCACACCTCTGCCCACAGGCGCCCCGCCCCTGCCCACAGGCCACGCCCCCGCCCCAGGCCCCGCTCCGCCCGCAGGCCGCGCACCTGTGAGCGCAGTGAGGCTGAGGCTGGCGTTCTGCCCGCAGGGGCGCACGGCCGTCACCTCCAGCTGGTAGCGACTTCCTGGCACCAGGTCCCGGAATTCGAAGCTGGACGCGTTGGTGTGGGCCTGGAGCAGCTGCCCTTCAGGGGAGCCACGGGGGCTCAGCCGGCTGAGGCGTAGGGTGCGGCCGGGCCCGCCCGGCCCCGGGGCGTCCCAGTTCAGCGTGAGCCTGGCGGACCTGCCCTGGCTGCTGACCGTCACCCTCAGAGGCGGTCCTGGGGAGCAAGGGTCGTCAGGGCCCCCAGTGCCCTGTGCCCTAAAGGAGGCGGGGGCAGGAAGGGCCAGAGTAGAGACGGGCCAGGGGGAAAGACAGCCCTGTCCGCCCGACCCCCGCCACCTACCTCCACTTGCCCCAGCGGGACCCTCTTCCGGGGGCTGGCACTCGCCTTCCTGAGGAGGGCGTATGAGGGTGGGGGAGAGGGGCAGAGGAAAGGCTGTCCCCGTCCCCCACCACAGGCGTGGCCTAGGGCAGCAGACAGGACACCTAGGTGCGGAGGCCCCCAGCCGGGGCAGCTGCCCTGTGTCCTGTGGGGCTGGGCAGGAGCTGCCTCTGCCCAACTTCGTGCAGATCAGCTGGGGCCCTCGGGGCAGCGGGAGGCCTGAGCACCACAGAGAGCAGCCCCCACCCCGCCGCGGCCCCAGTGCCCACCTCACCTTGGCCAAGAAGCCTGGGAGCCAGAGGAATACCACAGACAGGACTGGGAGCCTCATCCCGGGGGTCTGCAGGGAGAGCTGGGAGGCAGCAGGAGGGGCCGTCCTGCCACCCCTGCTCAGCTCCCGGCTCCCTGGAGAGCTTGGCGGCCTTTCCACCCCAGAGTCTGTTCCCAGCAGGGCCCCAGGAAGGGATAGGGGGTTGCGACCCCTAGCTGCAGACACACCTGCCTCCCACTCTGGCCCTACCTCCACGCTCTTCAGCAGCTGGCTTTCTAGGCAGGAAGAGACCCAGACCTGGAGAAGCAACGCCCCGGGGTGGGCAGAGACGGATGACTCCCGATGCCCTGCCCTGGGGAGAGAAGGACATGGCGTTCGTGTTCCTATCGGGAGGTTCCTGGTGACATCGTGGTCCTGGGAGCTGGGTGCTGGGTGGACGGACAGCTGTGAGCGAGTGTCCCCTTATGGACACAGAGGAGCACGTTCTAAAGGCCTTTGTTGCAGGGGTGGTGGACCCAGGACAGCCCTCCTGTCTCTCGCCCCTGCACCCCTGGTGAGGAAGCAATGTCCACGGAGGGAAGAGCGAGCCCTGCCCCAGGGTGAGCCCGAGCCTCCAGCCTCGGCTCCTGAGCCCTGACCGCCTGGGACGTTTGCCTGCCTCCAACCCCCGCCTGCTCCACCTAGACCCTCTCCCCACCCCACCCCACCCCTGGCCACCCACCCCCGGCCACCCCCTCGTGGACACAGGTGCTGCTGAGGCCTAGGGCAGCCGAGAGGTTCCTGCAGCCTGGAGCCAAGGGCTCACCTGGAAGCAGTCCCTGGAGCCCCCAGCCCAAGGCAGCTGACGTGGGGAAAGGTGGGGAGGGAGACGGAGGAAAGGATAGGGCCCTGGTCCCCGAGCTGGAAGTGGGGAGGGGGACGCATAGCACACAGGCAGGTACAGAGATGCTGGGCGAGGAGTACCCCTAACCCTTCCTTCTCTCGCCCCACTCGGCCAGAGCCGCCCACCAGCCTCTGGATGGGGCCTGGAAGCTCAGCGCTACAGCCTTGTGTGTGTGTGTGTGTGTGTGTGTGTGTGTGCCCGCCCGCCTGGAAGTTCAGCGCTGCAGCCCCATCAGATTGTCCAGGCTGCTCACGTGTGTGTGTGTGTGTGTGTGTGTGTGTGTGTGTGCGCACGCGCGCACACACTCATTCTCTCAAAAGAGGAGGTGGGGGAACAACTCGGGAAACTGATGTGAAAGGGGGGAGGCCCCAGTCTGGCCACATGGGGGGACACTCCACCCTCCCCACCCCCTCACCTGCGGCACCGCACTTTGCTGGGCCGACAGAGCCTGCAGCAGTGGGATGCTGCTGCTGCTGCTGCTGCTGAGTCACTTCGGTCCTGTCGGACCGTGTGCGACCCCATAGACGGCAGCCCACCAGGCTCCCGTCCCTGGGATTTTCCAGGCAAGAACACTGGAGTGGGTTGCCATTTCCTTCTCCAATGCATGAAAGTGAAAAGTCAAAGTGAAGTCGCTCAGTCATGTCCGGCTCTTAGCAACCCCATGGACTGCAGCCTACCAGGCTCCTCCATCCATGGGATTTTCCGGTCAAGAGTACTGGAGTGGGGTGCCATTGCCTTCTCCAGCAGTGGGATGGAGACAGCCTAACTCAGAAACTGAGTAGAAAAGGTACACAGGACAGGGTTTTAGGTAAGGGGTGGGGTCTCAGACTGTGCCCAATAGTCCCCACAAAAGGAGGCCTGTTGGGGTCAGCACAGACCCCACGGCTAGTCCTATGGATGGGGCCTGGCCGTAGGGACACACCTGTCAGCCCCCAGCCAGCCTGGGGGGCAGCCTTGGCCGGGACGGAGGTGGAGGGGGTGGGAACGCTCGAGAAGGTGAGGAAGACGCAGACGTAGGAAGCAGCCTCCCAGCCCAGCGTCTCTGTTCAGCAGAAAGTACCCCACGGGCTCTGGCTGCTCCCTGCAGCGGTTCCCACAGACACACCCACATCCTCCACCTGGAGCCCCAGGGGTCCTCCCGGAGCCTGCCTTACCGTCCTTCTGGGGAGAACCGGCCGGACGCAGAGGCAGGCGGCGGGCAGTCTGGGCGTGGTGGCTCCCCGGCTCGAGTGCCAACGGTCTCTCCCCTGCTGCGTCCCGGCGTCTGTCCTCCAGGCCCGCCCCTTCACACCCACCGCGGCAGCCTGGCCTTGAGCACCCCCACGCCCCGGAAGATAGTCTCCTGGAGGAGAAGGGCCGGAGGCTCTGGATGGCTCAGCCTCCCACACCCCGGGACCTCTCCAGCTCTCTGTGTCTCTGTCTCCCCCACACAGCCAGGGACACGAAGCCTGCTGGCCCAGGGTCTGGAGGGGTGTGGGGGGCACCTGGGATCAGGGCTTCTCCTCTCAGAGGAGCAAAGAGGACAGGACGGGCCGGGGCAGCCGGGCCCCCACAGTGGGCCAGTCCTGAGACTGCCTCGGGGGCTCTATCAGGGCCCGCCTTTGACCCCAGGGCAGGCAGGTGCTGCAGGAACCGGAAATTCCCAATACACCAGTACAACACGCGATACTCAAGACCCTGGGGCTCCCAGCCCTGGACCTGGGGAGCGGCTGGAGGAAGCGCGCGGGGCTCTGCTGAGCTGGGGCTCGGAGACCTCAGCCCTGTCACCCCTTCCTGGAGCCACTGGACGGCTCCGAGCACCCCTGGGCCCGCCCTCTGACCGATGGGGGAGGGGCGCTCCTCAGCTCCCGGGGAGAGGGGTCCTGAGAAGCAGGGAGGAGCAGGGACCCCCATCTCAGCAGGGCTCAGGAGGGGCTTCCTGGCTTCCTGTGCCCCCCACCCAGCTCTGACGCGCATTGGCAGGTGGAGTGAGTGGCCTGAGCTGCCGTCGGGGCAGGTCCACGCCAGGAGCGGGGAAGGCTCAGGACGGGAGTCACTCCCGCAGCCTCCAGGCCTTCGCCTGCACCCCGCAGCCTGGACGGGCAGAGTCCACCCCGGACGGGGCCCAGGCCAGGCTGGGGGATGTTGCAGGACCCTGTCTTCTCTGAGGCTTCTGCTGGCACCCGGCCCCGCCCCCCCAGCTGTGTCTGCACCTCCAGCGATGTCCAGGCATCTCTTAAGCAGAAAGGGGCATGGGGTGAGCAGGAGGCAAGGTGAGTGTTGCCCCCAAACACAGCCAAAGGGACTGAGCCGTGCTTGGGGCCTGACCTGGCGCCAACCATTGCCCACCCCGCCCCCACCCACTCGCTGCACCTCTGGGCCCCCAGCTCTCCAGCCGAAACCTCCGCCTGCAGCCCCTCAAACCCTGACGGAGGGGCGCTCACAGCCCGCAGGCTCAGGCCTTGGGGCTGGGGACACTGGCGGTGAGTGCGGGGCACACATCCCCGCCTCCTCCCCCAGTCCTGCGGCGCCCTAGCTTCCTGTTTGTGACAAGAGTCAGCAGCCTGCCCCAGAGAGGGTGGCCCTCTTTCCAACCCCCTCCTGCCCCCTGTCCTTTCCCAGGCCCCCCGCTACCCACTAGTGGAAATACGGGTGGGTTTCAGGCCGGCTGAGCTGGAGGCCACGCCCCCCGATCTCCCGGGGTCCCCAGACTCCTGCCCCATGCCCTCCACCTGGGCGTCCCCAGCCCGGCCCCTGAAGGCAGCCCCCCACCTCCTGCCTGCCACCCCAGGCCTGTCCCCAGCGCTTTCTGCTGTCACCTTCTGAAGGCTGAGCCAGGGAAGTGGGTGGTGGCGTGAGGACAGGATTGTGGGCGCCGGAGGGGAGGGGCAGGTGTCGGGGATGTCAGGAAGCCCACCAGGTGAGCCAGGGGCAGGGCAGTGGGGTCTTGGACTTGGGGTCTCCCCTACCCAGGACCCAGGCTCCAGGCGCCCCAGCAGTAAAGCAGACATGGGGGTCGCCTTGTGTGAGAGCCAGAGGCCCACCCTCTGTGGGTCGCTGAGTAGAAGTCAGGGTTCTGGAAAAAGGCCTGTGGGGCTGGGGGCAGGGGGAAGCCCCCAGACCCTGCCACGAGGTGTCTCTACTGCCCACCTCCAGAGTGGCTGACCTGGCTCAGACCCGCTCGGAGCTGGGGGCCTGGGGTTGACCCTTGGGGCTTGGCCTGAGCCTTTCCCTTCACGGAGAGAGACTCCTGCCCCCCTTCCCCATCCCCGTGTGTGCCCCTTCTCCCTGTTCCTGCTGGGATTCCCGCGGCTTGAAGGGGCAAGGGCTTCCGGGGGGCAGCCTGGGGTGGGGGTCGGCCCCGCTGCCCCCAGCAAGCAGGCAGAGGCAAGAGGCGACCAGGGCCCGGAGGAGAAGCCCAGCAGGGGAGGCAGTGGTCAGGGCCGGGCTGTGGCCAAGGTGTGGACAGGCCGGGCCACGGGGTCAGAGGCGGGAGGCCCCTGGCCCCGCTGGTGGCAATAGGCAGCTGGCTGCGCGTGGGTGGCAGCGAGGAGGGGCGGAGGGAGGAAGCGGGCTTCCTGAGGCCTCCCCAGCCCTGAGACACACCGACAGACAGACAGACAGCTGGCGAGAGGCGCCTGGGGACACAGCCACCTCGTAAGCACCTGAGGGGCGGGGAGGAGCCCTGAGGCCCTGGGTTGGGGGACACGGAGGGCCGGGAGGGCGGCCCCGGAAGGGCAAGCAGGAGGGCGCCCAGGGGGTCCCGCGCCAGGTGGGCAGGGGTGCCGCCGCCACTGATGGCCCTGAGGGCGGGCGGGCATGGCGGGGCGGGGAGGGCAGACAGGCGTCCTGCTGTGACCACCCTTGCCCACTCAGACCCCGTGGGTGCGGCGACCCCAGCACCCCGCTCAGCTCCAAGCCGGGCCCTGGCCTGGAGATGGGCTGTGCCCTCGGTGAGGCGCCCGGCTTGTGCCCCCAGCTGTGGCTCGGTGAGGCCACTTCCTGTGACAGTTACTGCGGCGGGCGGGGGATGGGCGGGAGGAAGCCAGCACCCCCAGGCCCCCTCCCGGGCCGGAGACCCCAGAGGCCGGGACGACCCTGGGTGGAAGGGCTGGCTGCCCTAAGCACACCGGAGGTCCACCTTCTTGTCCAGAGGAGGCCCCTGCAAAGCCAGGGGCGTGAGCCCACCCTCCACCCGGAACGGCTGCACGCCGCCCGCCCCCCAGCCCCTGCCCCTCCGGATTCCTCCGGATCCGTCCTATCTCGGCCCCCGTCGTGACCCTTTATCTCGCCCTCGCGCTAACCCCAGGCGGCCGCCACTCTACGCCCCTGCAGAGATCCTGGCCTTCCCACAGAGCCACGCCGCCACTTCCTGGGGAACAACGGAAGACAGCGAGAAGACCCGAGGTGCCCAAGGGCAGAAGGCCGCCCGACAGCCCAGAGGCCAAGCCACATGGCCGTGTGAGCTCCCGGGGGCGCCGCCCCCAGCATGGTCCAGGCCCGGGGGCTGCTCCAGAGCACCGCCCCGGCCTCCCCATCGCCTTCACAGTCGCCTTCGGAGGCAGCCATGACCCAGCCTCCGCCTGACCAGGCCCCGGCCAGGAAGCACGTACGGCTGCAGGAGAGGTGAGACCCTCTCGGGAGGGCCTGGCCCAGCCTGCCTGCCTGCCCCCCGCTGCCCCTCCGGCGGGACCCCCACGCCTCCCCAGACAAAGGAAACCAGACTGCTCATTTGCATATCTGTGTCAGCTTTGCGCCTGCGCCCCAAGCCCCAGGCTGGGTTGAGCACCCCTCGAGGGGCCCGGAGCCTCCAGGCCTGGGTGTGGGTCTGAGCTTTAGGGGCCAAGCCAGGAATGGGAAGTGGGGGCAGCTGGAGGTGGCAGCTGGGTTTGGAGCCTCCTCATTGGCCAACAAGGGGCAGGGGTGCCGGGGGCCTGGGCCTCGGGGTCGCGAGGAGACAGGGAGCCCACCGCCAGCGGTGCTGGGACAGCCGTGACTGTTGAGGCCGACCGCGCTGTCCCTGCTGCAGGCGCGGCTCCAATGTGGCCCTGATGCTGGATGTGCGGTCCCTGGGGGCCGTGGAGCCCATTTGCTCCGTGCGCACGCCCCAGGAGGTCACGCTGCACTTCCTGCGCTCCGCCGGACGCCCCCTCAGCCGGCAGGCCCTGCAGCACCGGCCGCCCAGCCCCACGCAGCTGGAAGAGGAATTCCTGGTGAGAGCGAGGGCCCCCCGAGTCACTGCCCCTCTGGATCAGGAGCAGCTGGCAGGCCTGTCCCCGTGGGCCCTTGGGAGACAGAACCCCAGGGGCTCCAGGAAGGAGACGGCTCCACCCTCTCCCTGCACCCCATCCAGACCTGCCTCCCGATGTCAGGAGGGAACGGGGCCCCTCCACCAGAGAAGTGGGGGAAGGGAGGCTGGGAAGGGGGCCGCTGCTCACGCACCTACTCCCCCGCCCCCGCCAGAGGATCCCCTCAAACTTCGTCAGCCCCGAAGATCTGGATATTCCTGGCCATGCCTCCAAGGACCGATATAAGACCATCTTGCCAAGTAAGGACTGCGGTGGGGCTGGGGTGGAGGCGTTCAGAGGGCAAGACACAGCCTCAGCCAGGAGGGGGCTGCCCCGTGTGGGGCCTCTTCTTCTGACAGAGGGGTGCCCCCGCCTGGCCCTGCCCAGGGAAGAGGGGCAGATATCACGCCAGCCTGAGACTAGGCCCGCACCGTGGGCCAGCACGGCTCAGCGCGGCCCCGGGTGGGCGGTATGTGCTGCCCTGACCCCCGTTTTACAGATGAGGAAACCGAGTTACAGAGAAGCCGCGTAGCTCGCCTGAGGTCACACAGTCAGGCGCACCAACCCCCTTCCTCCTGTTCCTCCCGCCTGGGAAATGGCCCGCACCGTCTGCAGGGGACAAGCCCCGTTTGGACGGCTCCCAAGAGATGCTGAGGATCTCAGCCAGAGCAGGAGGCGGCAGGCAGGGTTCCTGGGGCTGACAGACCCGGGTCAGCACCTCCTGTATTCGGAGGCACGCACAGGGCCCACTGACCACGGGGCCCGCTGACCACGAGGCCTCCTCCCTGCTCCGCGCAGAGCAGCCTTATCTGACCAGCAGGCCCCAGTCTGGAGGTCGCAGCCCTCTGCTAGCCTGTTAGTGCCCACAGAAGGGATGGGGGCAGCCTGCTCTGGGCCCCGAGGTGCCCTCCACCCAGACCAGCTGGCCCCTGGGAGCCAGCGTCTTCATCGGGCCCGGACTGAAGCTGAAGAAAGGCCCCCTTAGAGGCTGACTCAAGGGGTCAGGCGGGCGTGGGATGGAGCCTGAGTTCCAGTGGGGTCGCTCAGGAGAAGCTCTTCCTCGAACATCTCTCTCCGTTTTTATTGCTGTGACCCCTCTCCGCCCCTCTCTGACCCTCAGGCTGGAATGCTCAGTAGCTGCCCCCTGCCGCCGGTCTGTCCTGCTGGCACCGCCCGAGGCCTCACCGCACTGCCCTGGCCTCGGGCCTCTGCTGCTCAGGAACGCCCTGCGACCCCCTGCTCTTCGCGGGCGCCTCGACAGGCACAGGGCTGTCCTCTCGCCGGCCCTGCATGTGGCTGCTTTGCTGGTCGCCTTTTGACCTCTGCTGGTTTTCCCTTCTAGACCCCCAGAGCCGAGTCTGTCTGGGTCGGGCACAGAGCCAGGAGGACGGGGATTACATCAACGCCAACTACATTCGGGTGAGTTCCTGGCGGGGAAGGGGGTGCTGTGTCCAGAGCCACCCCCGCCCCAGGACACCTCCCAGCGCAGCGGAACCCCTGGTGTCCTGGCTCCAACCCCGTGAGCTGCTGGAACGGGCCAGGATGCACGCAGCAGACGTCAGGTGCTGGAAGGAAGACCCCAGTCCCCTTTGCCCCTGGCCCTCCACACCTGCCAGCCTCTCCGTGGAGAGCTGCCCTGGCCACTCCAGCCCAAGACTCCCAGGTCGGCAGCCCAGTGCGGCGTTTGGCCAGCCCCCTCCCCTCTGCCTTCACTACTCCAGGCGGCCCCTCCTCCTCGGAGGCAGCTTAAGTCACGGAATTAAGGAGCCAGAGGCCGGGAGGCCAGGTGGACTCCACGCCTAGACTTGTCCCCAGTGCCCAGTGCCCAGCCTCCGGCCTGCAGGGTGGGAGGCGGCAGGCGCAGACGTGAGCCCTCTCGTGGCTCTGAGTGGGTGGGACACCGGCCGGGAGCGGAGGTGAATAGCCCGCATCAGCCACCTGATGCGGAAAAACTGACTCTTTTGAAAAGACCCCGATGCTGGGCAACGCTGGAGGCGGGAGGGGCAGGGGACGACGGAGGGTGAGGTGGCTGGATGGCGTGACCAACTCGATGGACAGGAGTCTGAGTAAACTCCAGGGGTTGGGAATGCACAGGGAGGCCTGGCGTGCTGCGGTCCATGGGGTCGCAAAGAGTCAGACGTGAACTGAACTGAACTGAGGGCCTGAGGGGTGCAGCGTGGGCCAGGGAATGGTCTGGACCCCCCGTCCCCTGAGGAGCAGGAGGAGCCTGAAGGGGAGAAAGGGCTGGCAGGGGAGTGCTACGCCTTGCAGCAAACTCCACAAGGCAGCAAGTCAAAGGGCCACGGTTTTCCCCACCTTTGGTGCTAGTAGAAGGCAGAGGAAGGAAGGGGCCATTCACGGGGGCCCGGAAAGACTCAACGCAACTCGCTGCGTCGAGTCTGACCTGCACCACAGCGGCCAGTGCGGCTGGGTGGGCATGACGCGCGGTCTGCTGGCTGTCCCGGCCAGCGTGGGGCTCCTGGCGTGTGCGTCCCTGACGCGTGTGTCCGGGCCAGCCCAGGCCCGCGCTCACCACCCACCTCCCCTCCTACAGGGCTACGGCGGGCAGGACAAGGCCTACATCGCCACCCAGGGCCCCATGCCCAACACAGTGTCGGACTTCTGGGAGATGGTGTGGCAGGAAGAGGCGCCCCTCATCATCATGCTTACGCAGCTCCGAGAGGGCAAGGAGGTGGGCGGGTCAAGGCTGGGCCTCCGGGGGCCGAGGACACTGTCAGTCCCTGAGTCACAGGGCATGGAGGCCACCCCGGCCAGAAGCCGGGGAGGGGGGCGGGTGTCAAGCAGGTGTCAAGCCCGCCGGGGGGCAGGGAGACGCCTCGGGGGGGCCCTGACCCAGCCGACAGGCCCCAGCCCCTGACTCCCAGCTCCCCCGCCCAGAAGTGCGTCCACTACTGGCCCACCGAGGAGGAGACCTACGGGCCCTTCCGCGTCCGCGTCCAGGACGTGCGGGAGCGCCCAGAGTACACCGTGCGGACGCTGACCATCCAGGTACCCGGGGCCACGGGGGCCGGGCCACCCCTCTCTGGACATCCCCTGGGAGTCTCGGGTTTGCTCAGGGAGACCTGCCTGAACCCACGCCTGCAGAGCTGCCTGGGCCCGGAAGAGGGACGCGGGTGCCGTCCTGGGGCCCCTCCAGCTGGCAGGGCAGGCACCACCATCCCTGTGGGAAGCATCCCTCTGGAGTCGCTGCTGGAGGGTGCCCGGCAGTTTGATGAGAGGCTTAACAACACGTGAAGCCTAAGCTGCTGTCACCAGAGGCGCCTTCTGCTCTCCAAAGCGGCTCTCTGGCCTCGGAGCATCACAGCCCCGTGCTCGAGGCGAAGAACATGAGGCTAAGGGGACGCGTCCACAGGCCTGTGCTGGTGGGAGGCAGGGCCGGGACTTGAACACAGGTCTCCGCTGCCCCCTTCTCATGTCCTGCCCCCGCCCAGCACCAGGAGCAGCGCCGGGCCCTGAAGCACATCCTCTTCTCGGCCTGGCCCGACCACCAGACCCCAGAATCGGCGGGGCCCCTGCTGCGCCTGGTGGCCGAGGTGGAGGACAGCCCGGAGGTCGCTGCCCACCCTGGGCCCATCGTGGTCCATTGCAGGTATGGGCCCCTCAGAGGGTCTCCAGGGGAGCGGGGGCTGGCCCGGGCCTTACTCACACCACGATCTCCAGCTCTTCCAGCAACTGCAGAACACGGACGTGTGGGAGGGGCACCCAGGCACAGTCCAGAGAGGCAGCTCCCGCCCCGCGGGAGGAGACAAACCCACTCCCTGCCGCCAGGGCGCGCTTATGCAGTCCACAGATGTTCACTCAAAGCCTGTTATTGCCGGGCGCAGAGTTCGATGCTAAGGAGACAGTGTGAACAAGACCGTTTGGTTGCTGCCCAGTTTCACGGTCTGGTGGGAAAGAGCAGATGAACAGGGCACAGCGTGATGAAGCGTGACGGGGGGTGTGGGGGCACAGAACCAAGCCGCCCCCACCAGACTTTGGCCAGAAAAGGCGTTCCGGGAGGAAGGACCTCTAGGCCAAGCTAAGACTTGGAAGGCTAATGAACCAAGTGGAGGAGGAGCAGGGAGCACCCCGGTGGGTGGGGCTGCAGCTCCCAAGGCCTGACGCGAGGCTGGGGGCAGTCAGGGTGCGGGGCCGCGGACACGCGGGCGGGCTTGAGAGTCTGGAGGGTAAGAGTGGCCGTGCGGATGAGGGGCCTCACAAGACAGGCCCAGAGACCCAGGTGTGCCGGTGAAGAGCCCCAGGGCCTCGGGCTAAGACGCGGGCGGACGGAGGGGTGAGGCAGGGACAGAGACAGGCAGAGTGTTCAGGAGGCCCGTCCTCAGGAGCTCACATGGCTGCAAGCACAGGCAGGGGGCTGTGGACCCTCCACAGGTGCAGCTGGCGGGTGCTGGGGGTCGGGTTCACGTGGGAGGGGAGACTTCATGAAGAAGGGAAGGGGGCAGGACGGGCAGGCAAGGGGCGAGCAGCGCCATCAGAGGCCGTTGGCTGGTCCAGCGGCGTGGCCGCTGCCCTCCCCACCCGCCTGCCCCCTGTGACCGCCCTGCCCTGCCCTGGACCCCTGGACCCAGCGCAGGGATCGGCCGGACTGGCTGCTTCATCGCCACCCACATCGGCTGCCAACAGCTGAAGGCCCGCGGGGAGGTGGACATCCTGGGCATTGTGTGCCAGCTGCGGCTGGACAGGTGGGTGCTTGGCTAAGCGGGGTGAGGACACGGTGAGTGGCCCCATGCCTCCTGGAGGCCCTTAGGCTCTGGGTATTTCCTGTGGGAGAAAACGGGCCCCTTGGGCTTCAAGAGCTTAGCACCTTACACCCAGGCCAGAATCTCCATCTAGAATTTAGCTGGGGGATTCTACAGTTAAATAGAACACTCTATTAAATAGGATTCACCTGAGCTTTCAGTCTGTTTTTGTTTCTTGTCTCCATTTTTCCAAATACCCTTCTCGGAGGGGGGACAGGTTGGGAGACAGTGGATGGTTGGTTCTGGAAACAAGACAGCCACAGGCAACTGCAAAAGTTCACTGGTGTAGAGACAAGAGATGGGGTCCACCCCGCTGAGCGTCTTTGTGCCTCCTGGGCCCCCACTTCTTTACCCAGAGAGACAGTGGCCCCCTCCCCGGAGAGCTGCTATGAGGAGTGAGCTCACCAGTGGGGAAGCTCTGGGACAGGACCTCTGGGGGATCACTGCTTCCAAGACCCCTGCCACGTGGGGCCTCCTCCCGGGTGGGGACGGCGGGGGCAGTGGGGGGAGACAGACAGGATGGTGGGGGCGGTGAGGGGAGGCAGAGAGGATGCCCCTGGGAGGAGGCCCCAGAGGCCTTCGGGAGGGTCGGGCTGTCCCCGCCCGCCTCAGCTCAGGGCTGTGCGTCTCTGCCCGCAGGGGAGGCATGATCCAGACGGCGGAGCAGTACCAGTTCCTGCACCGCACCCTGGCCTTGTTCGCAGCCCAGCTGCCGGAGGAGCCCAGCCCCTGACCCGGAGCCCTCCCTGCCCGGGGCCACTTCCCCAGGCCTGGGGAAAGGGGGCCTCGTGACCTGGGGAATCCCCAGGGGGCCTGTCTGGGGTCCCAGAAGCTGGCCAGTGAGGATGAGGCCAGACACCGGCTCTTGAGCACTGCCCACGCCCCTGCCCCCTGGAGAGGCCCCCAGTGGACACAGGGGCAACCCCCGTGTGAGAGCCTGGGTCTCCTCCTCAGACCACCAGGGCAGAGCAACCTGAGGGTGCCCACAAGCTGCTCCAGCTGCACCCCCTGCCTGGGGCTGGCAAGAGTGTGACCCCAAGATCATACCTACCCCGGTCCAGCCCGAGAACAGGCCGATGGCCGGAGTTGGGAGAAGCCTGGTGCTGCCTTAGCTACGTCCCCAGCATCCTGCCAGGGACTCTGCCTTCTCACCCGTCAGAGGCCGGACACCCCAAGGAGGGCAAGAACCAGACCAGCCCTGTGCCCACACCGGGGTCTGGGGAACAGGCTACAGAAGCGACCAGACCAAACAGTTGAAGTCTCTAGAAGAAGGAAAGTGTGGGAGCACCTCCCCGGGGTCCAGACTGCTGCCCCTGCCAGCCACCTGCCCCACCCTCTCTCCCGGGAGACCCTACGTCCTCAGCCTGCCTGCCAGCCTCAGAAGAGATGCGAGTGCCCGGGAAGAACACAAGAGCTGAGCAAGGAGCCGAGAGCACTGCCTGACTCCAGACAAGAGCCCCGCCACACCCTTCTCCCTGCAGAGCACGCCTGGACTGCACGCCTGTTTCCACCAGCATCCTGGATTAAAGCACCTGCGTGGGCCAGGGGCTCGGGCTGAACAGGGTCCGCCGCAGTTCACCCTGGAGAGCTAACTGCCCTCCGCGTCTCATCAGCTCGAGGCCCAGGGCCCCCCAGGCCTAGTCTCAGGGCTGACCACCCCCCAGGAGGGACCTCACTCCTCCTGAAGCTTCCCTGCCCTCGAGAGGCACTCCTGCTGCCCAGGAAGCTCAGACTCCCCAGGAGGAAAGCTGCCATGTGGCGGCGGGTCCCCCTCCGTGGGTGCTGCTGCCCCAACCCTGTCCAGACCCGAGGACAGGCCTTGTAGAATAACAGGTGGGGAAATAAAGGCTTCTTCTTGTCCTCAGGCCTCCGGGGCCCCTTCACATCAGTTAGGGTAAGAACCCACAGAGCAGAGACAGGCAGCCACTCTTAACCCCGGACCGTGCACTTTCACAGCCCTTGCAGGGACACAGAGAGCAGCGACTCTGGAGTGGGCTTGTTGGGGGGCCAGGGAGACAGAGGTGTTCCTTGGTAGCTAGAGAGGAGCTTACCAAGAGCAGGGACTAGAAAAGCCACGTAACCACTCAGGTCGTTCCGCAGGCGAGACCCCGCGATCGCACCATTCTGGCAACTGATCATGGGGTCATCTCGGGGGGGTTTGCAGGTATGGTTGCTATTTGAAAGTTTACGAACCTTTGATTAAAAGCCTGGACGCACGTGAACATACATGGAGGTCAAACACTAAGATGCGGCCAAGGCGGGGTGGCAGCTGGGGCCCCAGGGACAGCAGCACCTCGAAGGCCCCCACCCCCGCCGGTGGCTCTCCCGAGCGCAGCTGCGGCTTTTACCCAGCCCAGGCCAGCTTTTCCATCTGCCACGAGCCTGCCGCACGAGAAACCGCCTGGCAGGATCTTCTCTGCTTAGTATACGGTGGTCCTAGTAAAAGCCTCTCTGGGCCAGAGGCTTATAAGCAGGGGGTTCTGGTACATCGTGGTTGACAAAGCGCTCACTGGCGGCTGTTCCTCTCCGCGGGGTACCCTCTGAGAGATCGGGGCTCGGTACCCAAAGATGCTCAGAGGCCAGGACCCAGGGAACAAAAGATCTCAGAGACCTCCACCCTCGTCCACCCTGGAAATGCTCCCGCTGGACGGCGCCCTCGCCCACCTCCGACCCACTGCCTGCAAGGCCGGACGAGTGCCCGTCAGGACGCGGCAGCTCGCGAAGGGGAAAAGCAACCGGAGCTCCTTTCCCCAGGGCCCCCTCGCGCCCGCGGGCCCGGCGCGCCCCGCCCAACGCTCCGCGGCTCGGCCCGCCGGCCTGGCGCGGAGGAGCGCGCTCGCTCGGGGGCGAGCAGGGCCGCCGGCCGCGCGGGCGGAGCCGGAGGACGGCGCCGAGGAGGACGGCGGCCGGGCGGGGGGAGGACGCGCCGAGGCCACACCCATCGGCGCGCCGATCCCGGCAGCGAGTCGTCGGCCGCCGCGCGCTCCTGCCGAGCCTCCGCCCGCACCGAGCCCGGAGCCGGGCCGCACCGGGGAGGGCCGCTCCGGCCGCAGCGCGAGGGCACCAGGGGCGGCGGGGGGCCGGCACCAGGCGCGGCCGGCGCAGCGACCATGATCGCTTTGTTCAACAAGCTGCTGGACTGGTTCAAGGCCCTGTTCTGGAAGGAGGAGATGGAGCTCACGCTGGTCGGGCTGCAGTACTCCGGCAAGACCACCTTCGTCAACGTGATCGCGGTACGGCCGCCGGCCCCGAGCCCCCGCCGCGCCGGGCTGAGCGGGTCCCCGCCCGGCGTGGAGGCGCGGGGCCTAGCACGGCCCCGGGGCCCCGGCGGCGCACGCCCGGGCCGGGATGGCACCGAGGGCGCGGGGGGCGGGGGACAGGGGACGCGGCCCAGGCCCGGGACTGGCGGCTCCGAGGGTGTCACGAGGCCCGAGGGACCGCCGCCCGCGGAGACGGCCCGCCTTCCGCACCGCAAGCCGGGCGCATGACGGGGCGAAAGTGCAGGGCCTGCCGCGGGGAGGGTCGCGGGGTGGGATGCCCTGCGGCTTGGGCAGGGGGGCCCGGCGGCCCAAGCCCCACCCCGGGGGGTTAACCCCGCCTGGCCGGAAGGGGAAACCCTGGCGCTATTAATGGTGGTGGGGAGAGGGGTGCTCTGGGGGGAGCGGAAACCACCCGGGGCCCAGGGCTCCATCCCAGACGCCTCCTCTACGGGAACCTCTGCCCAGTTGGAGGTCCGGGGGGGATGGACGGCACCCCGAGGAGCTCGGAGGCCCCGCCTGGCCCGGAAGTTGCAGAGGAGGTGGGGACCCAGAGGATGGGGTGGAGGTGGGGGGGGCAGGTCCACTCTGAGGACAGAGGGGTGAGTCGCTCCGGGACCCGGGTGGGCGAGTGTGAGCCTTTCAGTCAAGGCGGTGGTGGGGAAGGAATTAAAATGTGTCTCAGAAAAGGGGAAGACAAGCTGAACCGCAGTGGAGGCCGCGGCCCGGCAGGCGTTTGTGAGCCGGCTGCGCTGGGCCCCTTGGGGCTGAGGGCGGCTTGGGCAGGGCTCGGCTTGTGCCCTGCCTGGGTTTTCTGAGAACCGTAGACCGGGCGTGCATGAGATGGGTCAGCGGAGAAGGGTGACCGCGGGCCTGGGTACCTCCCCTGCCGGTTCTGCGCACCCTCGAAGAGAAGGGTGGAGGGAGGCTGGGGTTAGATTCCCCACCATAGTGTGTTTGGGCACTGGCTCCCTTTCCTAAACGTGTTTGTGATGACCTCTGCCCGGGGGCTCCTGGCCGCTCACCCAGCAGGACAAGCTCGTGGGGCCCAGGCTGGGTTTGTTGGCAGGATGGTGTCTGGGCTCCTATCTGTCCAGGCTCTTGCCCTCCGAGGGAGACCCCTGGTTAGACCTGGCGTCGGCCTGGGCTCGGGCTCCAGGAGCAGGGGCCAGGTGCCTGGCTGGGAGATGACCGCGGTGAGGCCGGGAGGGGCCGGTTGCCGCTGCTCTCGTGGCTCAGCCTGGGCGTCACCTCTGGTACCCAGGGACGCGCTCCTCCTGGAGCGGCTACAAAGCCGTGTTCCCGGCAGGGATCCGCAGGCGCCCAGGCGCTCCTGTGTCCTGGTCGTGTCCAGAGAGCAGGAGGCTCCGGCAGGTCAGAACAGAATCCCAGAGTCACAGATTCCACCACCAGGGTCAGGAGTGTCTGAGGTGCACAGGGAGGCTGCTGCCCGCCCCCGGCCACACCTTCATCTTCACGGCATGAAGTGTGCCACCTTGCTCGCGCCCCCCCTCAAAGTGCAACCTCGATTCCCTGGAAAGAGGCTTCCCAGGAACACCCATCCTTGTGGGCCGCAGTGGGAGTGCCCACATCTGGGCGAGTCCAGAGTTCTCAGCTCCTCTGGGGCCATACCCGGCTATGATCTCAGTGGAGTGTCCTTCAGAAAGAAACAAGAGTCCGGACCCTGGGCTCTGCCCTTGTGCCCACCACTGACCTTCTGAATCCCGCTGGCCTCTTCATTTGGCCTTTGTCTCAGCTTTTCCCCATTTGATTTTTCTGCTCAGTCTGTGAGTCTGACTGTAGATAGAAATTGAGTTTATGTGTCAGCTGCTCAGCGGGCTAATGTGAGCTGGGCAGCGTCATTGAGAGACTTCCGGTGCTCCTGAGAACCCGAACCCCAGCTTCCCAAGCTCTGAAAAGGCTGTGCTGCCTGCAAGTAGGAGGTGTTTTGCCCAGGGGAAACTAGAGGACACATATTTTCAAATACTTTGAAGTGTGAATGACTGTCCAGTGGAAGAACTGATCTTGGGGTACCCAGGGGTAAACTTGGGAAGATGGATTTTGGACTCATAAAGAACTTCAGAGTGCTGTAGCTAACCCAGGAAGGATGAGCTAGAGGGGATTCAAGTCTCAGGGGGCGCTCCACTAGACACCTTCAGGGTTCCTGCTGACCTTCAAGGAGGAGCTTGTGAGATCTGAGGCCTTAGCCGGGAAATGAAGTTGCGACTGGTTCCAGCTTAGCTCTGATTCACTGCTGACCTGGAAATCCCGGGGCAGGGAGCCTGCCCCCCTGAGGGTCCTCCTAGCACCCCCCTCTGCCAGGCTGGGCTTTTCATTTCTACGAGAGCCTGTGGGTGTTCCGGTCGCCAGGGAGCAGTGATGGTCCCTCACGTATGGAAACCATTTCCACGCTCTTTGTGAGCCCTCTTGGCCACTTTCTAGGAAGCCAAACCCCTCTGCCCCATTTCACAGAGGGAAACTTCAAGGCCCAGAGAGGTCAGAAGTCTGTCCAAGCTCCTCCATGAAGAGTGGCAAATGAGAAGTGGGCTTTCATCCTCGGTCTCTCTGTTCTTAGCCGCTCGGGGTAGGGGTGCGCCCCCCATACCTTGCCAGGGTCTGCAGAGGTTAACCACACATGCATTGCCCTCCTCAGCCAAAAGCGAAGCCACCTCCTCAGGGCGCTCCCTTTCTCTTGAGTTTCCTCACTTTTAGAGGCTCTTGGACCCTTTTGATATCTGACAGAAACCAGAGACCCTTTCGCCAATGTGCGCGGACACACTGTGTGCTCTCTCAGGGTCTCTGAAGCCCCTCGATCCGCCTCATCCCTAGCATGCGTCTTGCGCGGCCCCTGCTCATGTCCGAGGGCCTTGATGACTCCTGAAGATGAAAAGGGAATCCGTCTGTCTCACTCAGCTGGGCCCCGGGGACTTGGTTCACGCTCGCAGGCTCTGAACAAGAAGACACCGTGTCCCCACTGTGGCCAGTGACCAGAGTCCCTGGCCTCATGGTGTGGCCGGAGGCAAATGACGCTTGCCACCACCGAGGGTGGCATCACAGAGGAGCAAGGCTGTCCCCTCAGGGTCAGGGTTAGGGAAGCCGCATCGCCTTCAGCCTGTGTCCTGGGGGGAGCAGAGGGTTATTTTCTGGAGACGGCCTTGGGCGGAGTTCCGTCCAAGTCTGACTGTAGGCCTTGTTAGAGGCCTGTGGCTAGTTTAGAACAATCTAGAGATCATGGAGACAGTCTAGAGGGGAGAAGTGAGAATTGTTAGAATCTGAAACTGGGTTGTGGGAAATGGAGTTAGTCCCTGAGGAGCTCTCCGCCTGGCGAGGTCCCAGGGAGGACCGCCCATCCTACAAATGGGTACAGCGCAAAGAAGCCCAGAAACGGCTTGCTGCGCGTTGCATGTGGGGTGTGGCTGACCTGCCCTCCCGGATTTGACATGAACGTTCACTGCCTGTGCAAGTGTGAACCTCGACTGTTCTCCCACCTGCTCCTCCAGAGGATAGACGGGGAGGGGGAGGCAGGAGAGGCTCCCCACTGCCTGGTCCCTGGCCGCAGGGGCCGCCCATCGGCGCCTGCCGTTTTTGCCCCTTTCCCAATTCTGACTCTCCCTTCCAGTCAGGACAGTTCAACGAGGACATGATCCCCACTGTGGGCTTCAACATGCGCAAGATCACCAAGGGGAACGTGACCATCAAGGTGCGCGCGGGCCAGGGGCCGTCAGTGGGCAGAAAGGAGCCTGGGTGCCCACGCCGCCGAGCCCGCGGCAGAGGGCAGCTGGGGGGCCTGGGACCCAGGGAGCCGGCGGCCGAGGAGCCCCGGGAGAGGGGGGCGCCCGGGGCTGGGGGGAAGCCCGCCGCTGACGCCCCGCCCTCTCTCCAGCTCTGGGACATCGGGGGACAGCCGCGCTTCCGCAGCATGTGGGAGCGCTACTGCCGCGGAGTGAGCGCCATCGTGTGAGTGCGCGGGCGCCCCGGCCGCGCGAGCCCCTGCCGCCGCTCTGGCTTGCCTTTGCTAAGACGGACCCTCTGGACGCCCACCGTCCAGCCTGAGACCGGAATCACCACCGCCTCGTGCGGAAGCCTCCGCGTGGACCTCCCCCGCCTCAGACTCACCTGTGTCCTGAATTTTATGTGATTTAGCGGTTCATTCCCTCACCTTTTTTTCCTTTTTCCTTTTTGGCACACCACACATCTTGCAGGATTTCCGTCTCCCTCACCCCGGCGCTAGACTGCCAGGGAGTTCCCTCCCTTGCTTTTAAAAAAATAGCAACAACCACAACATACAGATGTGCAGATGTGCCCAAACGACCGTTTAGCTTTCATTGTTTTTAAGTTGATTTTAAAATTTTTACACAATTTTAAAGGTAATACTCCATTTACAGTTACATCAAAATATTGGCTCTATCCCCTATGTTGTAAAGTATATCGTTGTGGCCTATCTTACACCCTGTAACCTGATTTTTTATTACTGTTATTATTTTTTAAGTTTTCTGGCCACGTGGTATGCGAGATCTTAGTTCCTGGACCAGGGATGGAACCGGTACCCCCTGCAGCGGAAGCTCCCAGTGCTAACCACCGGGACCACCAGGAAACTCCCCAGTGTGATTTCTTTAAAAGTGTTTTGAGCATAAAGTCTGTTAGCGCCTCCTTGGCAGCTTTCTCCCCCTTCGTCTCTTTCTTTGAAGGACTCGGGTCTCATCTCACAGGACCCGTGTTGCCGAGCTTGGCCGAGCGAGCAGCAGCCTCTCCCGGGTCTGTCCGGGGCGGGACGCGGGCAGGCCCCCCTTGGTCCGTGCAGGTTGTCCCATCGGAGCCCCTTCCTGAGCCCACCCAGGTGGCAGCTCCCACCCCCACCCCGGCCTGTGGGGTCAACTGCATCCTCACCTGCCGTCCCCCAGGTACATGGTGGACGCCGCTGACCAAGAGAAGATTGAGGCCTCCAAGAATGAGCTCCACAACCTACTGGACAAGCCCCAGCTGCAGGGCATCCCGGTCAGCCCCGCGTGGAGTGGGCGGGCGGGCCCGGCTCTGCGCGGGTGGGGCGGTGTGGAGGCCCCCGGGCCCACCCCCTCCAGGGCGGCCGGGCCGCGGCAGCCCTGGTCCGAGCCCTGTCCTCTCTTCGCGGCAGGTGCTCGTCCTGGGGAACAAGCGAGACCTCCCGGGAGCGCTGGATGAGAAGGAGCTGATCGAGAAAATGTGAGTGGGCCCCGCCCCTGCCCGCGGCGTGGAGCGAGGGGCTCGCGCGCTTCCGGCACCCGCCGCGCGGTGGCGCCCGCGGGCCCGCCCTTCGCGCGCCTCCCCGCCCCCTCCCCCCGCCCCCCAGTCCCAGGTCCCCTGCCGGCCCCAAGCCCCCAGTCCCCGCGGCGGCAGCTTCAGGAGGCTGCGTGGTCCCCGCAGGAGCCTGTCTGCCATCCAGGACCGAGAGATATGCTGCTACTCCATCTCCTGCAAAGAGAAGGACAACATCGGTGGGTGCGCGGGTCCGCGGGGCGGGGCGGGAGGGGAGGCCCCGGGCTCCCCGGGTGGGATCGGCGGCAAGAAGCCCCCGGCCTGCCCCCACTGGTGTGCGGTCTCGGGCGAGCTCCCCGGGTCTCTGTCGCCTGCGCGGCTCGGAGCAGGTCTGACGTTGGGACTGGGCTTGGGACGCCCTTGGGGTGACCCCAGCTGCAGCCCCCCGCCCCCCGTGTGCGCTCTCCCCAAGAGAAGCAGCCCCGAAGCCCTGTGACCCGCCCCCTTGTCTCCCAGATATCACCCTGCAGTGGCTTATCCAGCACTCAAAGTCTCGGAGAAGCTGAGACCGTGGCCGCGCCCTCGGACCAGGGGCCGCCTCCCGGCCTGAAGCCGAGCTCCCCCTTCCCCCTGCGGCCCCCCAAGCCCACCCTCCCTGCTCAGTGCGGGGAGGGTCCTCCGGGGGCCCCAGAGTCCCGCTCTGCTGAGGTTTGAACTCCTGATTTGACTGTAAAATGAATGGCTCCCGCCCGCCCCCTAACCTCCCCCTCCCCGCTCCGTTTTCCGCCCCCGCCCCTCTCCGCTCCCCTTTCCCACACTCTGTTACTGTCCTGTGTGTACAGTATATATATGTATATATATTTTAATTTTTTAATTTAAGCAAAGACTAAAATCAACCATTTGATGCTGCAGGGCCCAGCCAGGATCAGGGAGGGGGCGGTGGAGAGAGCAGGAGGGAGCCGGGGGTCGGCTAGGGCCGGGCCGCCCGGAAAGGCACCAGCCTGGCAGGGGCGGCCGTCCCGAGCCTCATCTATCCCTGCAGTGTTTGGATGTCACAGGCAGACGGGAGCCTCCAGGGACTCCCCTCTCGGCCCCAGCCGGGCGGAGGGCAGGGGCCGCGTCCAAGGTGCCCCCGCCGCCCGCCCTCCCCGCCGGGCCGGCCGGCTTCCAGCTCCTGCCCCTCAGGCCCCCTCCTCCACGGGCCACCTCACTTTCTGTTCTCATTTTGCAGAGTTGCACAAGGAGAGAACTCAGCATGGGGGGTTGGTTCTTTGGATTTTTGTTTTCTGTTGGTTTATTTAATTTAATGATTTGTAAAGTGATGTCCCTATTCCTTTTTTACACTTTTCTGCTCATATTTAACCTCTGTTTGGAAGATGATTCTTGTAACTGTACATTTTTTTGCCTCCTAACAAGAATAAACGACAATTTTGTGTTGGGGGGTTGCATGGTGTGGGTTCTTTGCCCCCGGTGGCCCAGCAGGCTCAGGACTCCAGCCCTCCACCCAGGCGCACCCAGCCAGCGGGAGGCACGCGCTGCCCCGGACACACAATGGCTCTTTACAGAGCGGCCCCCGCGTGCGGCCCGGCTCCTGCCTGCCGCCGCCTCCTCTGGTCCCCGGCTCTGAGCTGCCAGCGGCCCCGAGGGCGCCGGTGTCACCACCTGCCCGGCCGCGCCTCCGCGCGGGATGCCGCGCGCAGTGCCTCCAGGCTCCGCCTGCAGCCCGAGCTGGCGGAGCCAGTGAAGGGCCCTGGGGCGCGTGCGGAGCCCGCAGCCGACCCGCTCCGCCCGCTGGTGTCAGGGCTGCTGGTTTCCCAGGAGAGGCCGCACCCTCCCTCCTTCCACCAAGACCCGCCCCCCTCACCTCCAAAGCAGCTCAGAGCCTTGCGCCCCGCTTCTCGAAAATCCTTCCCGAATCCGGGGCCATCTTGACCCAGTTTTACCGTAATCCCCGCCCCACTGGGCTCCCCTCCGCCCAGAAATGGGACGGCCCTACACGCAGGCTTCATCCATCCTCTGCTGAGAGAAAGCAGCTTCCAGGGTCCTGCGAGGCGGGCCTCCCCTGGTGGCTCTGAGCTCGGTACGTCCTCCGTGCTCTCTCCTGGAGGCTCCTTCCGTTCATCAGAACGAAAGGGGGGCAGTGTCCCCACTGCCGCGGAATTTGATGGAATTTGGCAAATGGAGCCAGGTGACTTTGGGGTGCCTTCCCAAGTGGCTCAGTGGTAAAGAATCCGCCTGCAATGCAGGAGACTAGGTCTTCCTGGGTCGGGAAGATCCCCTGGAGGAGGAATTGGCCACCCATTCCAGTATTCTTGCCTGGAAAATTCCACGGACAGAGGAGCCTGGTGGGCTGCAATCCAAGCGAGTGCAAAGTCAGACACAACTGAGCATGCATGCGCGCTGACCAGCCCCTCGGGAATGGGCAAGGGGGTCCAGGGCTAGGCTGGTCCTCCTGGCTCCTCGGTGGCTGGCGATGCCGTGGCCTGGGGCGCTGGGGCAGGACCAGCACCCCACGGTCTGGAGAACAGGATGGGGGGACCCAGTGACCTGCCTTTCTGGCCTCCCGTGTCCTCCAAGAAGGGCAGGACTTGAGACAGGGTGAGCTGCTCACCAGCCAGCAGGCACCCACCTGCCCAGCGCACACAGCAGGCGCCTATAGCACAGACGGCAGATTCATGCGCCGCGGTGGGGGTGGGGCCCTCGGCCGCCCTGCAGAACTGCACCCCCAGGCGAGGACGGGAAGGAAGGTGCTGGATGCTGGGTCTCCTGCCCGGAGCTCTAGGAGTCCTGTGACTCCAGGCCTCTGTGAGGGGTTCATCCCGCTTCACTGGGGTCCAGGAACTGCGTCCACTCTGCCCAAGGGAGGCAATTCTCACTGCAGGTGTGGGGGAGGGTGGGGGGCTCAGTGAGTTGGCCCCTCCCAGCTGGCTGGTATCCCCTAAAGACCCAGCTCAAGTCCACTGTTCACCACTGCCAACCAGCCCAGGACCCCTAAGCAACAAATGCCGCTTTGTTCCCCCAGCTGGCCAGGCCGGAGGGACCGTGGCTCCTTCCCAAGGCCCGCTGGCCTGCTGGCTGACTAATCCTGCAAGCCACTCACGTTGGCTGCCTGGGGCAGCAGGGCGAGCTGGGCCTCGGGGCCGTCTCCTCGCACGGCTCTGAGCTGAGAGAGGCAAGGGTGCCCCTTGGCAGAGCCCCCAGACAGGATGTGGTGGGCCCCCCCCGCCCGGCTCGTCCCCATTTCACCGCCCCCCATATCCCATAGGAAGCTGCTGGTGCATCTGGGACTGGGGGGGGTGCGGAGAGGAAGTAGGGGAGGGCACCCAGCACCCGGCCTACCCTTGGCCCACCCCCAGCCTGCTCCCCCTCTGTCCTAAGCTACTGCAGACGAGGTTGGGGGCTTCAGTCACTGTGGGGGCTGCCTGCCTCTCACAGCACAAAGAGAGTGCGCCCGGCAGCGCCGTCACCTAGCAACGGGCTCCCTCTCCCTCCGCGTCACCCGTCCTGGGGGTGAGTGCCAGGGAGAGAGAACAAGGCCGCTAAGATCCCGGGGCGCGGGGGATGGAGGCTGAGGCCAAGGGCTGTGGGTGGGTGACCAGCGGAGAAGGGAGCCTCGGGCACGCTACCACCCTGCCCCTGCCCTGGGGACCCTCCTGGGCCCGCGGGTGATCGAGGCACAGCTGGCAGCGGGGACCCCCTCCAGGAGACCGAGAGCTGCATGTCAGATGGGAGGGCAGGCTCCTGGGGCCTCAGCCAAGGTGCCCCTCTGGCTGACCTTGTGCCAAACTCTCTGGGCCCAGACGAGGCTCAGGGGCCTCTGGAAGGCCCCCCATTGCGGGGGGAACCAGTGAGAGGAAAGAAGACTGGGGGGGGGGAGGGTGTGGGGTGGGGGCAGGCGGAGGGCAGGCGGCTGGGTCGTCTGTGGGCTGAACAGTCCGTTCTAAGAAGCCAGACAAGAGCTGTTCTCAGAGGCAGACCCTCGAACGGGGGGCTTTGTGCGGAGGGAGGAGCAGTGAGAGGGTGCTCCATGGGAGATAAGTTTCCAGCCTTCTTACTGGGGACGGCTGGGTTCAGGCCTGACCAAGGGCACAGGGCCCCAACCCCCAAGCCCTTCCTTTCACTCTGCCCTCAAAGTCATGGTGCCCCAGGCTGGACAGGACACCGGGGGGGCCGGCAGTGGCCAGGAGGGCAAAGCCCAGGTGCATCTGGGCACTGCCGGGAGGTGGCATAAGAAAGGCCCACGGGCACAGGGCTGGTCCTACCCAGTTTATTGTTTTCCAAGAAGGGCCTTCTACGGGGGAGCGCCTGAGCGGAGGGAGGGCGGGGGGGATGGGTCAACCGGGGGTACATCGGAGGAGGAGGCAGACGAAGACACGAGTCCTCTCGGGGGGGACGGCGCCCAAAGGAGGCATGCAGCGTGGGGCCGGCCGTGCCCAGGGAGGAGCCCAGTCCTGGGGGCATGGTGCAGAGAGGGGCACATGGGCGATGCGGTCAGGCTCCAGATTGCAGGGCGGTGGGGGGGGGGGGCCAGGTGAGGTTCCGGAGAGTTTCAGGGCAGCTCTAAGGGCCTGCAGGACCACCACCCCAGTGAGCGCATGGGTGGGCAGGCCCCGGCGCAGCAGGGAGGGGCTCCGGCAGGCCCGGACCCCCGCCTAGGGAGTTGAGCCCACCTCTGGGCAGAGCTCCCCCACCGCGGGCCGGCTGGGCCTCAGCAGGGCGTGCCCAGGGCCAGGAGCGGCGGTGCCTCTCGGGGCTTGTGGAAGTAGCCGGAGGCGGACAGCTCCGTGTGCAGCTTGGCTCGGGGGCCGCCGGGGGCCGCCTGCCCGCCGCAGCCCTCGCCACAGCAGCAGCAGCAGCAGTCCAGGAAGGCGCGGCCCAGCGGGCGGCTCACGCACAGGAGCAGCAGCGGCGTCACAGCCGCCTTGAAGAAGGTGGAGAACTGCGTAACCAGGCCCAGCAGCTCCAGGGTCTGGCGCGTGAGAGCGGCCGACAGGTAGGCGGCCACAACGTTGCACACGTTCTCGGGGAGGGCGCAGAGGGCGTGCACGGCGGCCAGGCCTGCCACGGTGCTGCTGGGCCGGGCCCCCGGCGGCTCCTGCGGGCCCGGCCGGCTCTCTGGCTCCCTGCCCGGCGGGCCCCGCACCCTCCACGTCACCAGCTGACAGGTGGCCGTGAAGAGCACGGGCAGACAGAAGTAGCAGCCGAAGGACCACCACATGCGGGCGCTCTGGTAGGTCAGGGCCAGCGAGTAGAGGGACTCGGGCAGGTGGGCCGAGGGCTTCATGGCGCACGTGTCCACGGCGCCCGCGGCAGGACTGGGCTCCCGCACCAGCTGCCACAGCAGGAGCTCGGGCGCGGCTAGCGTCATGGAGCCCACCCAGATGACTGCCAGCTTGGCCAGGATGGACGGGCACGGCTCGACGGGCCTGGCCTTGGGCAGGGTGCTGGTGGCCACGTGGAAGCGATCGATGCCCAAGGCGCAGAGGCTGAAGGTGGTGACGCCCAGGGAAGAGACCTACGGGGCACGGGGTGGGGAGAGGGGGTCAGCACCACGTTCCTGGGACTTCAGGAATCGTCCCGAGGATGAATGCGGGGATGCAGGGGTCCTGGGCCTGCCAGGCTGTGGATGCCCGTGTCCCCCACATGCGTGGGGGAGGGGGCGGGTAGCCTTAGGGGACGCAGACACAGGCTCTCTGTCCTGCCTTGCCCTGCCAGAGAGGCCTAGGGTCGGGCCACTCAGGAAAGCAGACCGGCCCACCCGGGCTCAGCCTGCTCACCCAGCGCACAGGACGACCGCCCTGTGAGCAGAGAGGAGGCGAGTGCCAGGGAGACGGGGGCTCCCCGCTCGCACCTCCCCTCCCCGCTGGGGCGTGCTGTGGGGGCCCCGCCCCTCTGCGGGCAGGCCCGAGGAAAACAACACAGCCTCTCCTTTCCTCCCAGAACAGCCCCCCGGAACCCTGCAGCTCACTCCGCCGCTCCAGGGCCTCCAGGGGCCCCTCCGAAAGGGCCCAGCAGCATATCTGTCCCTCACCTCTCACTGACACCCAGCCTGCAGGGAGGGCTCACGGCCACCTGTCCTCCAGGCTGTGGAGGGGGCAGGCGTGCGGGGATCCCAGTTGGGCGGGGCCCGGCTCCCCTCGGCCACAACTCTGCAGACAGGCCTCACAGGGAGCCGCCCTCTCCCTCCCCTGAGACCTTTCCAGTAAAAACCATCACTTGAATCGTTTTAACTCCAAGCACACTGTAGCCTTGGGGGGCACAGACACAGGCTCTCTGTCTTGCCTTGCCCTGCTGGAGAGGCCCAGGGTCGGGCCACCCAGAGAAGCAGACTGGCCCAGCTGTCACACCTGTCATCCTTCGAGAGCTCACTCAGCCACGGTGGCGCGGATCACCCGTCACCCATGAGGGGGCCAGGCAGGTGAAGTGCTCCACCCCAGTCACTCCGCTGGTCTGCCCGCCTCCAAGGCCCCGTGTCTGACCCCCATGGCTCAGCAGGGCTCCGAGCTCCAGGTAACTGACATGCAAAGCTGCGCCCAGCTGGGCGGCTTCCTTCAGGTCTGAGCACCTTAGGGTGGTCGCCCTGGGCTGGGGAGGGCAGAAAAAGGCTGTGCCGCCTGCTGAGCCTCAGCAAGTCCGTCCGAATGAGAACTCATCACTAGTTCATGGGACGTGGTGAGGACCGGGAAGACAGCAGCGTTCAGACGCTCAGGCCAGCCACCCACTCGCTCAGCCCCCAGGAGGAGAGCGGCTCTGGGGGGACACGGCCACTCTAGCCCTCATGGCTCCCCCCGAGTCCCCCGTAAGCGACGCTCAAGGCTGCTGGCTGATTCCGTGCTGCTGCACGGACGGCGGCCTCCCGTGCCCACACAAGTGCCCTCGTTTCGGTGTGTTTAGCCTTGTTTAGATTGCGCTTTCTCCTTCCGGTCTACACACCCATCAGCACCCAGTGAGGAAGGGCCCAGAGGCGAAGGGCCGCCTGGTCTACCCCCGGCTGGGAGACAGGAAACAGGAAAAGGGGTCTGACCTGCCCAGGGACACCCCAGTGCGCCCCAGCCTCAGCTGCAGCCCCAGAACCAGGGCTCCACTTTCAGAGCATGGAGCAGGCAACAAGGGTGACGGCAGGGACGAGGGTCGTGGGGAGCGAGGGCCTCCCCTTCCATGTCTGCACTCCCAGGAGTGGGTGCAGGCCTGACTGGTTCGGGGGGTGGGGCTCTGCAGGGAATTGGAATCTCCCTTCAGGCACCAATTGAGGGGCAGGAAATCGAGGGGCAGAGAGGGGGCACAGGGGAGAGCCATTTCTTGGGTGGAAAGACAGAGGGGTTAAGGCAGGGGAGGGGGCTCTCAGCGTGGAGAGAGGGGGGCCGCCTTGAGGCTGCTGGGGGCGGGAGCCGGGCTGGGGTGCAGGGGCCCTGAGCAACCGGGGGGCGACGCGAGACAGGCGTGGGGGGCCTCACACACCCTCTCCGCCCACGCTGGCAGCTCCCCCGCCCTCATCCCGTGGGCTCTCCTCGGCCACACACTCACCTCCACAAAGGGCACCGCCCGGCAGGACACGGCGCCCAGCAGCCTCTGCTTGGTGATCTCGTGGAAGGTGACGACGGGGAGGCAGAAGAAGAGGACCAGGAAGTCCCAGAGCGCCAGGCTGGCCAGGATGGAGTTCCAGGCGCTCTTCAGGTAGTAGCTGTGCCACACGACGCACATGACCGCCAGGCTGCCCACGATGCCCACGGCGAACAGCACCAGGGCCACCAGCAGGACGGCGTAGGCCCCGTAGGAGCGCTCGGTCACCGGGTACAGCGGGTTCTGCACCTGCAGGCGCCGGCCGGGCGTCCCCGTCACGTTGCCCTGGGGCTCCTGCCCGCTGGCCCCAGTCGCTCTGGCCCAGTCCGGGGAGGGGCTGGCAGCCACCTGGGGCTGGGTGGGCTGCTGGGCGGCGGGGCGGATGGGCCGGGGGTACTCAGCCCACCCCTCGGGCACGTACTGCTGCAACCTCTTGGCGTCCTCCCACTCAGCTCCTCGCCTGGACCGGTCCGGCTGCTCCTGGGCCACAGGCTGGTGCCCACCCTGCTGCAGGCGGACCCCCCCAGGGGCCCTTTCGGGCCCGGCTGCCAGCGCCACGGCAAGGGAGATGCCCAGCGGCCACAGCCACCGCATGGCCGGACGAGCGGCACGGCTGCCCGCACACAGAGGCGAGGCCGGGCCGAGTGCGGGCCCAGCTCGATGGGCAGCTGGCTGCTGGGCCCGCCCCCAGCGGGCGTCTGGCATCGCCAGCCGGCTCCAGTGGTCACCCCCCGTCCCTCCGCCCGCGGCAGCCAGGCAGGACAGGGCAGGGCCCTCTGCTGGACACAGGGCTCTCTGTGCCACCCGCAGGACACGCCTCCCCAGGCCCCAAGGGTGGCAGCACTCAGACCTGTGGGGCCCTCGGGACCGCCCACCCTCAGTCCGGCCGTGCACACGGGGTTGGGGGGACAAGGCTCCCGCCCTGCCTCAGGGGACAGGCAATTGCTGCTGCTGCTAGCCTTGGGCTTCGTGAGCACTCACTGGGCCAGGCTGCTGGATAGAACCATCATACTCTGTGTTTACATTGCTACCGCAGCTCAGCGGCAAAGTAACTTGCCCAACGACACACAGCCGGGATCCAAATTGCAGGTCTATCCAACTCCAGAGCTGAAACTCAGCCCCTGATCACGTAGCAGGAAAGGGATCCTGAAGAGGGGCTACATCCACAGTCTTCTTTCTCAGACGTGGAAACCATGGGAACTGCGGCCAGAGAGGTCAAGTGCCAGGGCCAGGCGCACGCAGGACAGCTGGTCAGTGATGAGGAGATGAGGCGGCAGCCCTCTGCTTCCCCTGCTCTGTGTGTGCGCATCAGCTGCCCCTCAGAGGGGGCGGGCCGCAATCCCCGACCTGGGCAATGCCACTGTGGTGCTGGAGAGGACTCTCGAGAGGCCCCTGGACGCAAGGAGCTCCAACCAGGCCACCCTGAAGGAACTCAGTCCTGGGTCTTCACCAGAAGGACTGATGATGAAGCTGAAACTCCAACACTGGCCACCTGATGCAAAGAGCTGACTCATTTGAAAAGACCCTGATGCTGGGAAAGATTGAAGGTGGGAGGAGAAGGGGGCAACAGAGGATGAGATGGCTGGATGGCATCACCGACTCAATGGACGTGAGTTTGAGTGAACTCCGGGAGTTGGTGATGGACAGGGAGGCCTGGCGTGCTGTGGTCCATGGGGTCACAAAGAGCCGGAGGCAACTGAGTGACTGCACTGAAGAGAGGCAGCCCCCTGCCGGCCACAGCCCTGGCTCTCTGGGGCCGTGGGGACATCAGAGGCCACTAGGTGGAACCAGATGCTCAGAGATGGACATTCGCGGCTGCCTGGCCCGTGACCCTGGCCCAGCCCACCTGCCAGGGCCCAGCCCTCAGACCCGCGGCAGCTGCTGGGGGAGGTGGTCTCAGGAGGCCGTGTAGATTGCGCTGAGGCCATGCGCCTGCTGTCCCACCCCACCCTCCTGGGCCCCTCGTGGGTCGGCCTCCCCAACAAAGACCCCCTCTCCAGCACCACGCCGGAGCAGCGCCCCCACCAGGGCAGGCCACGTGGAAGGCGACCATTTCCCAGCCACTAGGAATCTCTCTCCTTTGTCCCAGAAATCCCCCGTCCTCGTCCCGGGGAGTTCCCCAGGGCTGGCCGCAGGAACGGTCCTGGGGCGAGTCGGGGTGGAGTGGGGCTGGGCCCTCAGGGCAGCTGTGCAGCCTCCTGAGATGGCTGGAATCTGGCGTCTTCTGGAGCGAGTCCGTGGAAGCAGACCGCCCGGGTCGGCCCCCCTGCCGCTTACGAGCTGTGTGGCGCCAGTCAGCACCGAGACTCTGCTTCATCTGTAGTGAGGAATCGGTAACAGACTGAACAGGCTTGTCTGTGTCCATCGCCAGAATGGCGTGCGGCCCCTGAGAAGCGCTAGACGAAGCTGCACGGTTGCCACGGCGACTCACTTCCGACTCCCCACGGCCTCTGGAGGCAGGTGCTCTCACTGTCTTCACGTCACAGGTTTGGGAACTGAGGGACAGAGACGGGGGAGGCAGGCGGGGGGCAAATTCGAGACAAGCCCTCCCCGCTCCCAGCCCCAACAGCTGGCACCGGAGCCGGGCAGTGAGTCTTCTGGACCCCACTCTGCCAGCCCTGCAGGCTCTGGGCTCCTGGACCATGGTGAGGTGCGCTCCCGAAGGTCAGAGGCTCAGGACCCACTCCCGACTCAGAGGCAACCCGGCATCTCTCACCCTCATGGTCCAAAGGCTGGCGGAGCATCTACCCTGCGCCCGAGGTTGCCACAGGTGCTCCAGAAGCAGTGAACCTCCCAGGTACGAGCTCTGCCCACCGAGATCCATATTCAAGGAAGGAGGCAGCCACTGAAAAATCTGAGCCCCAGAGATCATGAGGATACATCATGAGGAAGGACATGGGCAAAGCAGAAGGCGCCGTGCCATCGAGGAATCTCTGCCCTTTGGTTTGCTCCTGGGGAAAGGTCAGTGGTGCCCTGGGGCCTGTGGTCTGCAAGCATGCTGTCCCGGTGGGGCGTGGGCATTGCCACGGTGAGGCCTCCACGGCCATGTGTGAGAGTGCTTCTCAACCCGTGGCCCCTGGACAGCCAGCCTGGGGAGCGGGCCGACACACTGGCTTGAGCAGACGTTCGGGAAGGCCCAGCACCATGCTCCAGCAAGTGCACCAGAGGACACCAGCGCAGCACGAGTGGACGGGCTGCGGGTGGAGTGGGCGCAGGCAGTGCTGGCCCTGAGGGGCTCTCGGGCCTGGGACCCGCCCAGGCCGCCTCTGTCTCCTTCCTCCGTGCCTGGCACTGGGAGACGCTGGGACACACAGCCAGCAAAGGCATAGAACCACCCACCTAGGCCTCCCTGCCCTGGGATCCCAAAGCCCCCTCAATGAAGGAGGGGGGAGAGGAAACCCCTCCTCGACAAGGAGGACTCAGATGGCCGGGGGAAGACTTTCCGCCCCCTGAAGGTGCTCCTTCCTGGGGACTCATGCTGTTACTGCCCAGCGTGGTGCTCGGCCCAGCTCCCCACCCCTCCTACAGCCTGGCCAAGGCAGCTCTGGGATGGTCCAGCCCAGGGGAGGCTCAGGGACGAGGTGCCAGGGCGGCAGCTGGGCACCAGGAGCCGATCTGGCCTGTGAGACGTCACCCTGCCCTCCCGACCCCAGAGTGCTCCCTGGAGCTCCGGCCAGCACCCAGCACCCCGAGCTCGTCACAGACACTGCCCTCTCCCCGTGGAGAAGCCAGGTCCTCTTGCCCAAAGACGGCCCTCCATGCCAGGGTCTCCCAGTAAGCACCGCCCAACAGCAGGATGACGCAGCCGGCTGGCCCGTCAGAACAAACCCCCGCGCTGATGAGACGAGCGCACACTGCAGGAAGGGAGTGACTGCTGCTGCTGCTGCGTCGCTTCAGGCGTGTCCGACTCCGTGCGACCCCACAGACGGCAGCCCACCAGGCTCCCCCGTCCCTGGGATTCTCCAGGCAAGAGCACTGGAGTGGGGTGCCATTGCCTTCTCCACTCTAGGATGGGAGTGACTTGTGTTAGTATTTATTTAACAGACGTTTATGGATGCCTGTTTACTGTGCCTGTTTATTGTGACGGATACAAAAGTGATGCTAGAAGCACCTGTTACTAACAACCGACCGTCATTTGAAGCCTCCATCCTCAGAGAGGTCACTGTCATCCCAGGCCACCCGGTCCAGCTCCAGACAGCTTGGACGTGGAAGCTGCTCCTTTATTAGAAACGTGACTCCAGGAAGACCCACTGGGGGAGACAGAACAGCCAGGCCGTGGTGGGCATGGTCAGCAAGACAAACTCCCCTCGGCAGGAGCAGCAGGGCCCCGGCGACGGGCGGGTGTGTGCGGGGCGGGCGCGCTGGGGCTGGATGCGGAGGCCCACCGGGCGGTCCTGGGTGAGTCAGGAAGGCTTCCTAGAGGCGAGCCTTCACAGGGGTTCCTCCAGGAGCAGACTAAGGGCGAGAGAGGGTGCTGGTTCAGATGGGAGGCGGGCCGCGGTCCAGCAGGCCTGTGGCGTGCGGGGAGACGGGCTGATTCCAGGGAGAGCCGGCCTGCTGGGAGGAGTGGAGGGTCACCCAGCTGGGACAGAGAAGAGGAGAGGGCTGCTGCCAGGATCTCAGGATCAGGCCTGGGGGCCAGGCGGGGCGGGTAAGCTGGAGACGCCCGGGAGCCCGTGGAGGGCGGTCCCCTGCTCTGCCCTGCCCGCCCCTTCCCCCAGTGATCTGTAACTTTCCCTGCAGACAGCTCGGTCAGGCTGTCCCACTGGGGCACTGGAGGCCCCTGGCAGCCCAGGAACTGGTTCTGGAGCTCTGGGGTGAGTGGGGAGGGTCAGGGTGAAATCTCTGCGGACAGCCCAGCCCCTGGCTGTGGGCTGTGACTGTGGCAGGGTCTGGCTGCAGCCCGGGGGGCCGGCAGGAAGCCCCTCTGCTTAGGGGGCAAGTGCAGGAGACGAGGGGGTGCTCCAGACGGCCCAGCCCCTCACCTCTAGCCGCTGGCACGGCCTCGCCTCCCTCTGCGCCTCAGGTGGCGGGTGGGGACAAGCAGCTCACTCACTGCCAGGCGCCCCTGCTGCCGTTTCCTTCCCTACCGTGATGTCCTGGCAGGGCCACCAGCCAGGCTCAGCCCAGAAGAGCGTGGAGGGGAACCGACGGGGAGGCGCGACCCCTCCCCTGTGCAGGGTGGCACCTGTCTGGGCGGCGGCAGGCACAGGCTGGCACTGAGGCGGAGCGACTGGATTCCGTGCAAGGGTCCCTCTGCGCCCAGCCGCTGCTCCGAGTCCCACCCTCACTGTGGACGCTGGGTGGTCCAGGCTGCGTAGACAGGGCCAGGTCCCTTTACCTTCTGACCTTCAGCTCTCCTGGCGGTAAGCCCTGCCTAGAAGGCTTGCCCTGGACATCCAACCACATCCCTGAGCGGCGCCTCCGAGACAAAGAGGGTCCCTCAGAAATGCCCACGTCTCTCCTCCTTCACACTGGCCTCATCCCTGCCCCTCTAAGAGCCGCCCTCAAGTGGCCCCGGACGCTCACGTCCATGCAGTGCAGCCCCTGGGACCCCCAGGTGGAAGGGCCCTGGGCCTCCCATTCAGCCAGTCTGGCGATGGGCTGTGACCCAGAGGTAGGGGGTCCTTGGGACTTGTGTCCAGGAGCCCAGCACCCGGGGACCCCCCAAGTGTGACAGGAGTACTCCGTGCCCACCTGTCACTCCTGGATTGGGGTGAAGAGGCGGGAGTGCTTCACAAGAGGGGGTTAGGGCCCCCAGCCGTGTCACCCCGCATGCGGAGGTGACTAAGGACAGACAGGCAGCCCCCCAGCCACCCTGTCCTGCAGCCCAGCCTCTGCAGGGGCGAGCAGGGCTGGGCAAGCTGCCCGGGACCTTGGGTGCGGCTTCACCCAAGGATGGAGAAGGCGGTTTCTGCCCCAGCCAGACACCCCCCTCCCCCCAGCCAGCTGTCCCAGGTTGTGAGGGTCGGGTCCTGCCCTTCTCTGCTTCCCCACGGGACTCACTCTTTTTCTCTCCTGTCCAAACCAGCAGTCTGAGTCTGTGGGTCTGCAGACTGGCCTGGAACAAGCCCTTGATCTTGGGAGCTGAGGTGGGGGGGTTCCTCTGCTGAAGCTGCAGACGTGAATGCTGACTCAGGGAGGTGGGCGCCTGGCTGACCCAGCCCCCAGCCCCAGTGTGACCGCCGAGGTCCTGATTCGAGTGCCAGGCCCCACCCGGCAGCGCGGGGCTGTGCCGGGCTCAGTCCAGGCCACTGCCCGGGTCAGGACTCGCAGAGGAACACACTGCATGCGGGGCTGAGGAGGGCGAGAGTAGGTCCCCTCTGCGCCCTCCAGGGTGAGCCCACGCCCCCGACGGCTCTCCCCACGCACCCCTCCCCTGTGCCCTCCAGGGTGGGCCCACGCCCCCCGACGTCTCTCCCCACCCACCCCTCCTCTGTGCCCTCCAGGGTGAGCCCACGCCCCCCGACGGCTCTCCCCACGCAGCCCCTCCTCTGTGCCCTCCAGGGTGAGCCCTCATCCCCCGACGGCTCTCCCCACGCAGCCCCTCCTGACGGCCCTCCAGGGTGAGCCCACGCCCCCGACGGCTCTCCCCACGCACCCCTCCTGACGGTCCACCAGGGTGAGCCCACGCCCCCCGACGGCTCTCCCCACGCACCCCTCCCCTGTGCCCTCCAGGGCGAGCCCACGCCCCCCGACGGCTCTCCCCACGCAGCCCCTCCCCTGTGCCCTCCAGGGTGGGCCCACGCCCCCCGACGTCTCTCCCCACCCACCCCTCCTCTGTGCCCTCCAGGGTGAGCCCACGCCCCCCGACGGCTCTCCCCACGCAGCCCCTCCTCTGTGCCCTCCAGGGTGAGCCCTCATCCCCCGACGGCTCTCCCCACGCAGCCCCTCCTGACGGCCCTCCAGGGTGAGCCCACGCCCCCGACGGCTCTCCCCACGCACCCCTCCTGACGGTCCACCAGGGTGAGCCCACGCCCCCCGACGGCTCTCCCCACGCACCCCTCCCCTGTGCCCTCCAGGGCGAGCCCACGTCCCCCGACGGCTCTCCCCACGCAGCCCCTCCCCTGACAGCCCTCCAGGGTGAGCCCACGCCCCCCGACGGCTCTCCCCACGCACCCCTCCTGATGGTCCTCCAGGGTGAGCCCTCATCCCCTGGACGTCTCTCCCCACGCACCCCTCCCCTGACGGTCCTCCAGGGTGAGCCCACGCCCCCCGACGGCTCTCCCCACGCACCCCCTCCTGACGTTCCTCCCAGCCCTCGGGTCCCGGGGCACACTGTCCTTCTCCGGGCCTCCCTCTGGGGCTGCCTGCCCACCACTGCCAGGCTGCCCTCCAAGCTGGGTGGGCCCACGAGGCCAGCGTCTGGCCAGGCTGCCCTGGATGGAGGGCCCTCAGCTACGACCCGTGGCTTTGCTAGGGACCTCTCTGTCCCTTCTCACTGCATATACCCCGAGGGACTTCAGGGCCGAGGCGGGCTCAAATGTCTTTGTTTGCTCTCTTGAGGGCGAGGGAGCTCCCTGGCCCCCTGGACGCCGTCTGCTGGGCCTCTTCTGTCATCTCCACTGGGGGTGGGGGCGGGAGGCAGCGGCAGGCCTGGCAGGGGCGGGGGGGGGCATGGCTCCCCGGGCGGGTGTGCCTGTGTGCATCCATGCTGTCTGTACTCAGCACACGGCCGTGCACGGTTCCCCCGTGGCAGAGCCACAGAGCTCCCACACGCACCCATGTAAAGAGGTTAGTATTTCTCTCGGGAACGGCTAGGGCAGGGGTGTGGCCCAGCAGATGGCTGGCAGGTTACAGGTGTGTTTGGCTGGAAAAGGCAGGCAGCCTGGTGTCCTGACTGGCGGGCTGTGAGTCACGGCAGTTGGGTTCCTGGAGCGGGCTTGCTGGCTGCCATGGAGTCGAGGTCATGCCATCTTATCTCCACCACTCCTCTGCCCAGACGGACCGTGCTCCCCGCCCGTGTCGGCAGTGACGCGCGGTCAGTGGGTCATGCCCTCTGAGTAGCCTTCTGGTGGGGCGTGAGTCCATCGCACCTGGCACGGCGGCCCTCCCGGGTCCGACGGCCCCAAGTGGGAGGGATTTGAGGGACCGGGTGGCTGTCTACACGAAACCTGGCAAAGCCACAAAGGGGTTTTCTCAGTTCCCAAAGCCCCACTGAACCGACCAGCAACATTAAAATGTTTGTGGGTAAACATTCCAGAAAGCAGCTCCAGGCTTTGGGAAGGGCCTCCAGGGAGACCGGCCGGGAGCAACGGTGGCCAGGAATAGGCAGGTGGTACAAGCCCACCCTGGCTTCCAGCACAAGGGACCCTGGGACATGTCCTGCCCCCCAGCCCCAAGTCCCGCAGGCCTGCAGAGTTTGTACTTCCCTGGTCTGGTGGGTGTGGCTTTGTGTCCTTCCAGGAGGCGAGCCCAACAGTCCCAGAGGAACACAGCAAGGCCTGAGCCAGGGTGTCCGCCCAAGGTCACCAGGTGGAGGCTGGCAGCGAGCAAGAGCAGACACAGGGACATCCGCGCCACCACACCTGCCAGAGCTCTGCCCGCCTGGCCATGCAGACAGCTGCAGCCCCCCAGCCCTCCACAAGGGTTCCAGGACCACCCACTCGGCCAGGGGACGGGAAGGAGCTGGCACGGCCACCTCCACCTAGGGCTGCAACTGCCGAGAAGCTCCAAGGTCCCAACAAACCTCCACAAGCTTCCCACAGCTCCCTGTCCCTTCTGCCGGCTTGAGCAGACAGGATTCTGGAGTCTGGGTGGGGGCAGCTGAGCTGGGAGGCCCCGGCCAGCTCCCTGTGGCTGCCAGGCTGCCTGCGGTCCCCCGGACCTGGCTGGGGCCCACCCGGCAGGCACAGCGCCTGGGCTACACGCCAGGAGGAATTTTCCACCTGCCTGGCCCTGCCGTCTGCTCTGCGGTCTAGAGCCAAGCGTGTCTCCTGCAAACACACCTGAAGGGCCGACGCTCACTGAATCCCATGACAGCCGACAGTGTCAGGGGAGCTTTTGGTTCTGGGTCATGAGGGTCCCCAGGTCACCCAGTGAGCCCCACCTTGAACAGACTGAGGCCCAAGAGAGCAATGACACCACCAAGGTCAAGGGAGAGGTGGCGTGGGCCCAGCCTCGGGCCTCAGCCTCAGCGCAGAGTGCTGACTGGGGGCGCGGGCCTCTCCCCACCTCCCCTCCACCCCAGGATGGCTAGGCTGCCCCCCACCCCTCCCCACACACCCTAACCTCCCTTCTTGGCACAGCTCAGTGGGTCTGCCCTCCCCAGATGGATGTGAGGAGCAGCTCTGGGTGTGTGTGTGTGTGCATGCGTGTGCACACGTATCCCTGGCCCTGGTGTGTGTCAGGGTGTGTGTCAGGGTGTGTGTGTGTGTGCATGCATCCGTGTCCCTGGCCTGGTGTGTGTGTGAGGAGCAGCTCTGGGTGTGTGTGTCAGGGTGTGTGTGTGTGCACACATATCCCTGGGCCTGGTGTGTGTGTGTGCATGCGTGTGCACACGTGTCCCTGGCCCTGGTGTGTGTCAGGGTGTGTGTCAGGGTGTGTGTGTGCATGCATCCGTGTCCCTGGCCTGGTGTGTGTGTGTGTGAGGAGCAGCTCTGGGTGTGTGTGTCAGGGTGTGTGTGTGTGCACACATATCCCTGGGCCTGGTGTGTGTGTGTGCATGCGTGTGCACACGTGTCCCTGGCCCTGGTGTGTGTGTGTGTGTGCATGAATCTGCACATGTATCCCTGGCCCTGGTGTGTGTGTGAGGAGCAGCTCTGGGGGTGTGTGTGTCAGTGTGTGTGTGCATGTGCACACGTATCCCTGGCCCTGGTGTGTGTCAGGGTGTGTGTGTCAGGGTGTGTGTGTCAGGGTGTGTGTGTGTGTGCATTCGTCCGTGTCCCTGGCCTGGTGTGTGTGTGTGTGAGGAGCAGCTCTGGGGGGGTGTGTGTGCGCGTGTGTGTCCCTGGCCCCGGCCGCCCAGGCCTAAGGGTGGGGCCAAGGCTGTGCTTGAGACTGAAACCGTGGGTGAGCATGGAGGCCGGAAGCCCCCCCCCCCCCCGGGAGAAACTCAGGCAGGGCGAAGGGACTCGGCGCTCCGCGGTGTGGGGGGCGAACCTGCGGGAAGGCCTCCGCGGGGGAGGGGCATGGCCTTCTCTCCTGCCCCTCCGATCTCCCGCCTTGCTGGGAACCCCAAGACCCCCGGCCTGGCCCTACGCAACCTTCAGGGCGAGGTCAGATGGGTCAGAGGGCAGCTGGGTCCCCGGGCTGGGAGCCAGGCCTCCGTCCCGCCCTCGGTGAGGTACATGGGCTCCTGCAAGCAAACGGCAAAGGGAGGCCGGGGGCTGCGGCGGCCGCGCCTGCACTGGGTGCCCAGGGCGTCGGAGTCACGCTCTCGCTCCACGCCGCCGGCGGCGCAGGGGGAACAGGCCCGCACCCCCTCCTCCGGGGCTCGGAAGTCTCTGCTACCACCTCTTAACCCCATCGAGTTAGGAGGCTGCGCCCCCGAGGTGGCCCAGAAAGGCCAAGTGGCTTGTCTACAGACACACAGCGCACTCGTGACCCCAGAGCCGGAACGCGCTCCGCAGGCCTGCCCCGCCCCAGGCCCGCCGCCCGCGGGGTCGCAGGCCCCGGCCGGCCACCTCCCGGAAGCCCTGCCCGCGGCTGCGCCGTCGGGCGGGGCCGCGCGAGGCCGGCGCAGGAAGTTCCTCCCGGGAGGGCGCGGCGAAGGCCCTGGTCTGGGTCCGCCTCTGCGCCGGGCCCGGCTCCGCCCCCGAAACCTGCGGCGCGGCCGCCACGCGGACTGAGTCACGAGCAGCGTGAGGTCGGGCCTTCCCTGCTGCGCTGCTGTGTGAGGAGCGTGGAATCCAGAGAATTCAGTTTCGGTTCATCTAGCTCTGTGAGCTGGTCAGCCCGGCCGAGCCCTGGGCGGGTGTCTGGCTCCTGGAGTCCGCGTAAACACGCCCCCCGCAGGGCTGCTGAGCAGACTCCGTGGAATGATGTGTGTACCTCTGGCCCGGGGCTTGGCATGTGGCAACTGAGGCTCAGTGTTTGGATGATCGAATATTCCAGAAGAGGACTCTAGCATTAGTAAGCCAGAGTTCAGAAAGACAGGGTAGGGTCCCTGATTCCGTGCACCCTACCACTGACTCTGACAGCCGGGTACTCTCTGCCCTCCTCCAGGGGACGGGGAGCAGAGCTTTCTGTTACCCCGAAACCAGTGCACCTCTTCACACGCTGCTCCTCCAAAACAGTAGCAGACCTGAGCCCCAAGCCCGCAGGGCGTCCCAGGGCTTCCAGCACGGGGTTGGGGGCGCTCTGTGGTTCCCAGCCCCCACTCAGCTGAGGGGGCCTTTTCCGTCCCAGGGAGTTTCTTAAGGTGGGGGAGCAGGGGACAGGGGCTGACAATGTGTATCATAGCAACCGTACCCCCTGGACCTCTCAGAAGATCCAGCCAGGACCTCACCGCATCCAGGAGAGTCATCAGCCCCGCAGGGTGGAGGCGGCAGGGGGTGCTCGGTTAGGCCCCCAGGAGACAGAACTGAGAAGACGGCAGCTGGGACAGGGCAGCTGGGTGGCCGTCGGAGCCTGGAGAGTGCCCACGCCTAGACCTGCAGCAGAGGCAGTGGACCCTCGACCTCAGGCCTGAAGGAGAAAAAGGCTTGAGGAGGGAGAGAAGCGCCTGCCTTTGGGCACCAGGCTGGGCCACCCTCCCAGCAGAGCGGGTCCAGCCCTGTGACGTCACACCCCGGGCAGGGCCCCGGCTGGCGTCGCCAGGGAAGCCGAGGGGCTGGTGGAGATGCTGTAACTGGTAGTGAGGGTGGGTACGGCGCTGCAGGCGTGAGTCACACTGAAAGGGCGTGCACGTCACTGTGCAGAATAGGCGTGTCCCACGAGTGCTTTAAGTGGGGTGCAGGGGAGAGAGGTGGGGAAGGTAAGGGCTGGTGGCCTCTACAGCCGGCAGCGGGTGGGACAGCTCTGAGGTCAGGACTGTGAACTCTGCTCTGTGTCTAAATTGTCCACCTCCTGAGTGAGGCGGATCTCCCCAGTGTTTCAGAAGGAATACCATGCAGACCCCCAAGGACACTTTCTCATCTTTGCCACCGATGGTCGACTCCCAGAAACTAAGTCCCAGGTTCCTCATCTGGAAATACGAGCCTTAACCCCACCTCTGCTGGCTATCACGGGACTCTCGTGAGGATTGTCAGAAAGCACAGGCAAGAGCATCTCACTGCAGGGGCCACAAGGGGGTGAGGCCTGGTCCTGGGGCCCTGACCACGCCCCACCGGCTCCTTCAGTCCTGCGTGTGGCGGGTCCTGCTTATAAACTCCTTGAAGACAAGTACCTAACCTGTGCTTCTGTTTAACAGCCTCTGGGGCAGGTCTTATCCCACAGGAGGAAGGGTAAGCCTTTCTGAGAGGTCCTTGAAGGGTTTAAGCCTCAGGGGCTCTTTCTGGCAACACTTTCTGCCCCTCTGCGCTGTCTCGTATGGTGCTCCTGATGCTGATGTTGGTGACAGCGTAGGGGGGGGAAGATCCTTCCTCTGCCTTCTATGTTCAGCGACTGGCATCTGCAACTCCAACTAGGGAAGGAGAGACAGACTGCAGGAGAAATGACATTCACATTTTATTTGTGTCAATATTTTATTTTCTGCGTGCATGAAGTTCTTTACAAAAGAAGGGAAGGGACTTCCCTGGCAGTCCAGTGGTTGAGATTTCATGATTGCACTGCAGGATTCAAGCCTGGTTGGGAAACTAAGATCCCACACGCCATGAGGTGCAGCCAAAAACTAAAGTAAATTATAACAACAATAAGTTTAAAAAAGAAAAGTGGAGAGGTCAGGGGCCAAGAGCCAGGCCACCAGTGCAGGCCAGCGGGGCTTCTGTGGTGGTCCAGTGGTTAAGACTCGGGGGTGCCTGTGCTATAACTGCAGGGGGCGCAGGTTTGAGCCCTGGTTGGGGAACTAAGATCCCACATGCCACACAGTGCAGCCAAAAAGCCAACGGCTGGGTGATCAGGTCAGGGTGATCACGGTGTCCCTGGCTCGGCCAGGGTGCAGGCCTGGTTCACGGACTGGTCGCAGGCACACAGCCCACAGCACGAAGCCCAGCAGCCCAGCAGCTGCGTGTGGGCAGATGTGAGGATGATCCCAGAACTAGGATCCAGAAAGATGAGCAGCGCTCTCGGGTGGAAGCAACAATCGCAGCCAAAGGTGAACTCCCGTGTCACGCGGCGCATTGACCTGGGTGATGCGGTGCACTGCCCCCCGGACAGTGGTGGACACCGAGGTGTGAGAGGTGAGAGGATGAGTGGGTCCAGATTCTCCTGGAAAAAGAAACGCGGTCGCTGCTCTGCAGGGATTTTTCCACTCCACCCTGGAGGAGGAGGATACATAGAGGCCTCGTGGCTATCTGGTTAGAACCGGTGCGAACCCCGCGTGCCTCACCAGCTGATCGGTCCGAGGCCCGAGGCGCGCGCGGGGTGGCGGGGCAGACAGTGCAGCGGGGGCCCTGGGCCCTCGCTCCCCTCCCGCGACCCCCGTGAAGTTCCCGAGGGTGACAGCCACAGAGAGTCCGTCATTTTCCCCTGGCATTTATGTTGTGAGCTCGAGGTGAGTTTCCTGTGCCAGATCGCTGGAGCAGAGCGCGTTTTAACGGAGGAGCTATGCTGCTGGCTCGTACATGGAAGCATCTGGGCGAATCCGTCCCTTTCCTCGGAGTCAGGGTCGGTGTCCACGGTCCTGCGTCAGCCCGTGCCTTCGGCTCTAGCCCAGCGCGTTGCTGGTTTGGGTTTGCCGTGGTTGTCGGGCCGCTCAATGCCTTTGTGGCGCACCCAGGTTTCTCTGGGTGCAGCCTGAGGCCTTAGTTGACCCGCGGCCCGTGAGACCTTAGTTCCCCACGCAGGGCTAGAACTCGCGTCCCCTGCGTTGCAAGGTGGATCCCTAGCCACTGGACCACCCGGGGACTCCCTGTCCACGGCTTCGGTTGTGCTGCTAGTTCCGGGGGCGCACACAAATGTCAAAGCTTTCCGGTCTGTACAGGGTACGTGTGTGCAGATTACCAGACGTCAAGGAGTCCTCAATAGAACTGTTTAAAAACCCCTGGAGCCAGAGTGTGCAGAGACACAGGCCATACCAAGGAAAGGGCTGCTGTGTGAGCGCAGGCTGCGCTCGTCAATCCAGTCACGCCGGGCACTGAACATCCTCCGGCTCCACAGCGTGTTGGCCTGAAGCAGCAAAGTCACCACCCTCACATTCAGGGCGCTCACGGTCTGGCTGGGAACACCGGCGATTTCAATGCACTGGGGCACCGAGCTCTGTCCAGGTGTGGTCACGGTGTGCTTCCCGGAAGCAGTGTCACTAAGCTGACACGTCCATAGGGTAGGGTAGGAGTTAACCAGGTAATGATGGAAAGATGGGCTTTCCCAGCAGAGGGAATACCATTGAAAAAGTCCAGAGACAGGAGAGGGTCCAACAAGCCACGGCGCAGGGTGTGGCAGCCGGGTAGGGAAGAGGCAGCGTCCAGGCTTGGTCCTGAGGGCGCGGGAGTCAGCCTCTGAGGTCAGAGGCTACAGGACAGAGGGTGGGCGGGAGGGGCTGGGGTGGGCGCGTGGCTGGAGGCCGCAGACCAGGCGGCAGGTGGTGGCGGTGTGCTGGGCAGGACCTGCTGAGTGTAGCAAGCTGCACTGGATGCACGAGGAGGCGACAGTGGGCAAAGCTGCCTACAGCCGGCTTTGACCCAGAGCAGAGCAGCACCGACGCATCTGAAGTGAAGACTGAAGCCAGTCCCGCTTCTGACCAAGAGCAGGCTCCTCGCAGACCAGCACCGGCCGGTGGGTCCGGCCAAGGAGGTGGGGTCCGAGCCCTGGGCAGTGGACCTCAGCTGACACAGGTCTGCACAGGGCCCTTCTCTGGGCTGGTCCTTCCTGCAAGCGGAGTCGAGACTCTGTTTGGGCCCTCTCGGCAGTTCTGAGAGCCACCTTTAGCCCTGAAAAGACCTCCTTTAGCTGAAAGTAGAACAGACGCTAGTTTGCAGTTAAGAACACTCAGGAGTTAAGCAAAAGGGTAGCTAAGGACCAGGGGGTCAGAGGGGCTGCGGTGCCAGGCCCAGAGGTCTGCGTTGCCTTTAGAGGGGCCAGAACAGAAAGCGGCGGAGCGGTGCAGACCGGAGGTGGCAGGACTGTGTGGGGTGGGGAGGGGTGTGACGGGGTGTGTGGATTTAAGGTGAAGCAACAGGGCAGTTGCTAGGGACGACTACGCACAGGGTGTGGTCACGGAGCCGGACCACTGGGGGACAGTGGAGGGGAAGCCTCGGGGCTGAGGGCAGGGAACGGGGAGGTCACTGGGTGGGCATCACCCAAATTACAGCAGGACGCGAGCCCCAGAGCAGGGCCCCAGAGCAGGCAGAAAGGGGCCACGTCACCGCAGATGGTAGAGGAGGGAGGGCAGGGAGGTGGTAAGGCTGGGGGAGTGGCGAGGTGGGGACGTTGGCAAGCGGCCCAAGGAGCCTGGAGGGCAGGGCGTCCTCAGGGCAGTGGGGGCCCGGCAGGGCCCCCGGGAAGGGGTGGTGGAGCCTGTCAGTGTTCGCACCTCGAGAGCTTCAGGTGTCGCCAGGGGAGCAGCTGGAGGGGCGGGAAGCGGCGGGCAGGAGGGGACGGTCCGAGCAGCGAGGGCACGAGGGCACCTGGGCGGCTGGCGCTGCGGGCCGCAGGGCGGTGTCTCCCGAGAACGAGGAGCCCAGCCAGCACCCCCAGGCCTTAGAGGAATCCAGGCCACGCGGGCAAGTCGTGTAACTTCTCTGGGACTCGGTTTCCCCGCTTGTGAAGTGGGTACAAGAATGTCTAATCTGGCAGGTTGTAATTCTGCACTAACTGAGCAGCTGGCCCAGGGCAGGTGTTTAGTAAACAGTAGCTGCTGTTGTTTTTCTGATTATAATTACGTCTCTTTGGGAAGAGTGAGGCTCAGAGGAGAGGGGACATGGGGTGGGGTCCTGGGGCCTGAGGAACCTCGGGGTCCAGCCCTCCTGGCCCCCTTTCCTCGCCCTCCCTTCCCCTTAAACTGGCCTCCTCCAGAAGGCTGGCCATGCCTCCCAGCTGTTGCCCCCCGCAGCCCCCAGCCTGCTTCTCCCATCAGCAGCTCCAAGCCATTAACCCCCTGCCCACCTCCCACACCTCTCAGCTTGTGAGAGACCAAGCCTTGGCCGGAGGACCACCCGGGGGGACCGTGGAGCCGAGCTGGAGGGCTGAGTACGCTGTGGGGAGCTGTCCTGGAGCGGAAGGACCCGCCGGGCCCACCCAAGGCCTGCAGTACCCTGTTCCCTCCCCGCCCCGTCCCCTCCCCGGACACGCTGACCTCCGCCCCTCTCTGCCCCTCTGGAGCGCCTGGCACCCCACCCCGCTGTTCCCGCCGCTTTCTGAAAGGGGGCAGCAGACCGGAAGGCGGTCTTTGATTTGCAGCGTCAGCCGTGTTCCACCGGCATGCCCACCCCCACCCATCGCCCTTCCCCCGCCCGTCCCTGGGGACCCCTGCCCCTTTGCTCTCCCCAGCTCCTCGGTCACCAGGACAGGAGCCGTCCAGGCCCCCCAGTGTCTGGGGCTGGGGTCTGGGGTCCCAGGAGGGTGCAGCTAGGGGGCAGAGCCAGACCTCGAGTCCCACCAGCCGTCGCCAGAGCTACCGGAGCCCCCCAGGCCCCGGCTCCACCCAGAGTGCCCCGGTGCGGAGGAGGGCATGGCCACCCACAGCGGTGTTTCTGCCGGGGAAAGGCCGTGGACAGAGGAGCCTGGCGGGCTGCAGGACACGCAGTGCATGGCTGAGCACGCGTGCGTGAGGGTGGAGGGGGGTGGCTTGGTAGCAGTAAACTAGTAGAGCTCAAAAAAATAAGAGGACCCCAGATGAGCCCCGGGCTCGCCTCCTCCCGCCAGCCGTGTTCCTCGGGGTCTTCAGTCTGGGACCAAGAAGAGGTCACTTGTGCAGTCCCGATGCCCCCAGCCCTGACCTCACCCAGTGGGCCTGGCCAGCCCCTCCTGCAACAGCCCCCCCCCCCCCCCACTGGCTTCCTCTGCCAGGACGGCCACCTGCCTCCGCCGGCTCTAGCAGGACTGGGCTGGGAACGTCTCCAGCCCCCGACAGGCCCAGTGTCGGTTCCAGGCCCTTCTGGGGAGGGAGGAGGCCCAGGGCAGGGCTGCCAGAGTCAACACACCAGTGTCTGTGGGCAGGGACTGGTTTGGCACCTGCGGGCCTGATTCCAGCCCACAGGCCCAGGGCTCAGCCTCTCCTGGGTCACCCAGAGTTCCCGGCCCCCAGACCTCTGCCTCCGTCGGGCAGCCAGGCCAGTGCTGGTCAGAACCACTTCCCACCCAAAACCGGGCCAGGGCCTCGAGAACTGAGACCCTAAACCTGTGCCTGAGACAAGGCCCCTGCCCCGTGTGATTGAGTCACGTCGCTCACCCCTCACTGTCCCCAGTGTCAGCGCAACATTACCAACCCAGGGAAGAGTCCTCCCACGAGCACAGCTTCCAAAAGGCTCATCAACGTTCGCTCCCTAAACCTCTTTGAATCCTTTGCGTCAGAATCATTTGTCCGCTGTTTCCACCAATCCGCTCCCAGTTCTGCTCCAGGCCCCTTGTCCTGAAATGCCCATCTTCAGTCCTAAACCAGACGTCCGGTTGTGCCCACTGCTTGCCCACTCCTGCCCCCGGCTATGTGCGCGGTGAACTCTATTGGTGAGGTCTGGGGAGTGGGCATTGGACACTCTCTACTCATCTGCTCCCCGCAGTGAACCATATTCCCGTCCCGAAGGCTCAATCCCAATAAATCCCCAAGCCCGGCCCCCACCCTCAACAGCAAAGCCCACCCCGACAGGGAGACAAGGAGGGCAAGTGAAGGCCCGGGTACACCCAGGTCTGGTTGCTTGTGGAGGAGGGTGTTGGAAGGAAGGGGCTGGATTTAACTAACAAACATGAGGGGCACGGGGCGGTGGGGCCCTCAGGGCTGGACGAGGAGGCCGGGCTCCACAACAGCCTGATTTGCTTTGCAAAGGCTGCGGGTGGTCCACGCCCAGGCAGGGATGCCTAGAGGGCAGGTGGTGCCTTCTGCTGAAAGATGACGCCCCCAGGAGCCCCCTTCTCATTCCTCCTTCTGGGGCGCTCTGCACCCTAGTTCTTCACTCCCCACCCCTGTGCCTATGTGCTCAGGGGTGGGGGCCCATCCCCCAGGGGCTCGCCCCCCACAGAGGAGCGCTTCGCCCCTGGCCTGTCCCCATAGGGACAGAGACTGGGCCCCTCACCCACCTGGGCCTGGGTGTGCCCTGGGGGCAGGCATGGGCGCACAGATGCCCTTTGCTCGGCAGGCGAGGGGGAGCCACGCCTGGGGCTGCCCTGCCCAGGCCCCCTCCCCACCAGGCACCTCCCTCCTCTCCCCCAGCAGCCGGGGCGCGGGTCCCAGGGCGGCACAAAGAGCCCTTTGTCTGGGCTGCACACGATTGTTCTCCGCTCTGCGGGAACAGGGCTGCGTCTCATTATCAAGCTCTCAGAGGCGGGATCAAAGGGCGCTGCCGCGGGCGCTGTCCTCACGACGGCCCTACCTGGCCCCCGACTCTGCGTGAGCCCCGGGAGCGGCAGGGAGCCGGGCGGAGGGTGGGGGGTGGTGCGGCGAGGGCCCGGGCGGGAGCCCCCACCCCCACCGGCACCCAGCGCTCAGGTTACAGCCCCCGCCAGCGCCCTGGGTGTGAACGTGCGGAGAGACACTGCCCGGCGAGGAGGGTGCGGCCCGCCTGGCCGGGGGCCACCCCTGTCCCCAGAATCCCGTCGGGGGGCAGCCCTCGGCTCTGGGGCCTCTTCCCTCCACTTGCTTTGGCACCGGGTGAGTCCCAGTCCAGAAACATGGCCGACCTGCTCCACCCCGCACCGCCCGGGCATCTCCCGCGGGGAGCGCGCATCTCCCGCGGGGAGCGCGCATCTCCCGCGGGGAGCGCGCATCTCCCGCGGGGAGCGCGCATCTCCCGCGGGGAGCGCGCATCTCCCGCGGGGAGCGCGCATCTCCCGCGGGGAGCGCGCGCACCCCGGCCTTCCCCGCCCGCGGCTCCTCTGCCTCCATCAGCTGGGCGCACATGACTCTCGCAAGCCAAGTCCTAGGTCACGTGGAGATTAAAGCCAGTCCTCCCCTGCGGCCTGGAGCCCCCTGGGCCAGGGCTGGGACCGGCGGAGAAGTCGCATGATCGAGGGAAGCAGCCCGCGGGGCGCACGGAGGGGCTCGTGACCGCGCCTCCCGCACACGCGGCGTCCTGGGAGTCGGGGGAGAGGGCACCAGAGCCGCTGGGGTTTCACCAGCCCGAGCTGGCGGGGGGCAGCCGAGGCTCAGGCGGGGAGCTCCGCACGTTCCCGCACAGCTGAGGCTGGAGGGTGGTTCCCGCACAGCTGAGGCTGGAGGGTGGTCCCCGCGCTCTCTCCAGCTGGTCTCCCCGCCGCCGCCACCGAAGCTATTGTGAGTCACGTGTCTGGGAGACCCAGTCTCGCCCCAGGAGGCTCACAGGCCTGCGCGACGGAGCAGATACGAGGGGCTGGATCGGACGGGAGTGCGCACGCGGGCTGGGGCAGGCGCCGCAGGTCAGAGCAGAGCCTGGGCCCACGAGCCTCCGAGAGACCGCGACCTCTGGGAGCCCCCGAGGACAGGCCCGGGCCGGGGCCAGGGCTGCGGACGGAGGGGCGGCAGGCCCCGTGGAGCGGAGGAGTCAGAATCCCACGGAAGGAGACAGGGCCTAGGCGTGTGGCGTCGGGACACGGCGCCTCGGTGGGGCCCCTCACTCCCTGGGAAGCCAGAACCTGGGGGTCTTCTGGGCTCTGCCTTTCCCCCAAGTCCCCGCCCCCACCCCCACCTGGAGGCCCCCTGAGGCCGCCTCCTCCTCCAGGGTCCTCCCTGACCACACCTGGTCACCTCTCCCAGGTATCCTCTCTAACTCCTGCGGGCTCGGGCCCTCCCCGCCCCCCAAAGGTGGGGGCCTGCCGTGTCCCTGCCTCCACCCGGAGCAGCCCCCGGGCTCAGCAGGGGCTCAGGGGAGGCAGGGTGGTTAAACTGCAGTTTATATCTGTGGAGACAGAGGCCCAGGAGACAGGAGAGCCTCCCCACTGGCCGCCAAAGGGAATGCTCACAACACGGGTCAGCTTCCCACGGCCTCTCACTCCGCACAGTCACCCCAGACTCTCACCCCCTGCTGCCTTCAGAGGCCCGTCCCCGTCCACTTCTCGAGCCCACACACTCCTACCCCAGGGTCTTTGCACCTGCTCTCCTCACCGGAAACTTGCCCACCACCACTCCAGGCCCTCCAAGACTGCAGAGGCTATCCCGACCGCCATGCCTACAGCTGCCTGCTCGTCTCCCGTGTGACCCTCCACACGTGCACCCACCTCACCCTGTAATCACGGGGGAGTGGTTGGTCCCTGACACCCTGCGTGCAGGCCGTGCCTGGTGGTGGCTCCGCACCCCAGCTGTGCCAGTGCAGAGGGGCTCCCAGGAAACGTGTGTTTGGCGGATGAAGAATGTGTGAGTACGTTTGGGAAGGACGCCCCATGGCTGGCAGAGAGGAGTGGGAAGGGCGACGCCAGCAGCCCTGAGCGGGAGAGCAGAGCCCAGCGGGGACCGGGGACACACGCTCCGCTGCGTGGGCTCAGGAGCAGCACCGGCCGGGGCTGACAGGAGGTGCACCGCCGTCCGGGAGCCTGAGCCGGGCGCTCCAGCTCTTATCAGCTTTCTCTGAAGCGGTTATCACTCTGGACTTCAAACAGCTGCCCCTATCTTGGCCCCACCCAGGCACTTATCGGGTTCTGGAATAACAGCTCTCCAGGTTGCTGGGAGCCCGGTGGGCAAGCCACACTCCCAGCCCCCAGGCCCTCCTCAGTCTGGGGAGAGAGCGTGTGCGGGGACGTCCCCCGAAGCCGTTTCAGGCCGGTCAGGGTAGAGAAAGAAATCCGGCCCAGGGGCCCGGCTGGCCCAACGAGCCTGTTCAGGGCCCCAGCTGCCTCCTCTGCAGCAGAGCCCCGGGCTCGGAGGGCTCCTGGGGCCCCTGCGACCCCACACAGGCCTCCTCTGAGAGCACCGCCGTCCGCCTTGGCCTCCGAGGGGGAAAGGGAGTGTACAGGGACAAGGAGGCCAGGTGCCCCGAGAAACCACCCCCGTCTGCCAGGGCCTCGTCCCCTTTGGGACCCAGCGGCCGAATGGGCTGGTGGACGGGGTCCCCGGGCTGATGCAGGGAGGCCAGGCCCCCAGGGAGCAGCCCGCCCCCCGGTGGGACACAGGCTCTGAGAAGCCCAAGTGAGCCCAGGAGGCCGAGACTGGCCCTGACTCACCTCTGTGCACACCAGGTGGGGCCCCTGAGACAGGACAGTGGGGCCTCTCCCCACCCCCAGGGGCAGGGGCAGGAGGTGGGAACGCCCCCCACCCACCATGCCCTGGGGGAGGGAGCACCGCTTTCCCCTCCCCCACACCGGCGTGGGGACCCAGGGAAAGCTGGCAGGGCCCCTGCACCGTCATAGGGGCAGGCAGGCGGCTGCCCACGAGGACAGGAGGCACCCAGGGGGTAGGATCCGGACACCGTGTGCTCACCTGTGCAGAGCAGTTTGTCTGTAAATAAAGGTCAGGGTGACTGGAGCAGAGACAGGAGAGGGCATGGGAGGCCGGAGGGAGAGACAGTCGGTTTCAGATCCTGGGGCCTGCTCAGCTGGGCACAGAGCTCAGACTCGACCCCAGGGACCGAGGAAAGCTCTGGGCACTTGAGTGGAGCCACCAGCATCAGCTTGACAGGTTTGAGAGACCCTCTGGCTGCAGAGAAGGGCATAGCAACCCCCTCCAGTATTCTTGGCTGGAGAATCCCCTGGACAGAGGAGCCCAGTGGGCTACAGTCCAGGGGGTCGCAGAGTCGGACACAACTGAGCGACTGAGCCAGCGCGTGCGGAGGGACACGGACCTGCAGAAACGTCGGGCGAGCCTGGGGGAGACGAGCATCTTGGGAGAAGCCGCAGAGGCCCTCGTATTTCTCAACACGAAGATGTCAGAAGCCAAGTTCCCAGCAAGTGGAGGGCCAACGGGTGTCTTTTGCTTGTTTTTGAAAAGGGAGTCTTCATAGTCCAAAAGGCCAGGACAGACAACGTGGCTTGGTTTCCAGACCACCGGGGTGTGGCGAATATCGCAATAAAGCAAGGCACACGGAGATCTCGGTTTCCCAGCGCCCGAGACAGCTGTGTCCACGTGATCCTTGGCCCTGTTAAACGTGCAATAGCATTGCGTTTCTACAGAAATGATGTGCACACCTAAATTACAGAATTTATTGTTAAAAAAGTGCTAAACATCCAGCAATGCACGGCTGTGACTAACCTCCCGTATAAACAACACAGCGCCTAAGGCCATCCCAGGCTGCCTGGCCACCGGCGAGCCCACCCTGCAGCTTCTGTGTCCACCCGGGACAGTGAGAAATCGAGGCCTTGCCCGGTGGTCCAGCAGTTAAGACTCTACGCTGCCAGTGCAGAGGGCGCGGGTTTGATCGCTGGCTGGGGAACTAAGATCCTGCATGCCTCGCTGTGCTGTCAAAAAATGAGCAGCATAGTGGGAATTCCACTGGACACAGAGCCCCAGCCGCTCACGGCGAGAGGTGGCCAGATGCCAAGCAAATGGTGCTGTGTCCTCCCAATGCTGCTCCTGCCCCCGGACCCTAAGCCCCCTGCCCAGCACCCTGAGGGGGCCCTAACCCCCTGCCCAGCACCCTGAGGGGGCCCTAACCCCCTGCCCAGCACCCTGAGGGGGCCCTAACCCCCTGCCCAGCACCCTGAGGGGGCCCTAACCCCCTGCCCACCACCCTGAGGGGGCCCTAACCCCCTGCCCAGCACCCAGAGGGGGCCCTAACCCCCTGCCCAGCACCCTGAGGGGGCCCTAATCCCCAGCCCAGCACCCTGAGGGGGCCCTAACCCATTGCCCAGCCTCCTGAGGGCCGCCCTGGGGTGCCAGAGAACAGGGCGATCCCAAGTGAAGACAGCGTTGTTCAGAATTGATAAAGCAGAAACAGGAGGACAGCAGAGGCGCAGGCGGGCTGGGGGGAGGTGCCCATCAGCAGGGCGGGTGCGGGGGGCCACGGCCAACCCTCGGGGCTGCCACAGCCCCACCCAGCTGAGGGCGGCTTCCAGGGCCCCCACTTGGGGCCTCCTCTCTGAGGGTGTGGGACCCTTGGAGGAGAAGGGTAGCCTGTCATCAGGAGCTCAGCCTGACCAGCTAGCAACGTATGGGGTTGCCCAGGTCCCCTGAGGTCTTTCCGTGCAGATCAGGGCAACCACAGCCGGGCACAGAATTCAGATCTTGAATGATTTCATGTTCAGGTCATCTATCATCCAGACAGGGTACACAGAGTGAAAAGGGACAGTGGGCGTGAGCATGGGAGGGCTCCCAGTGGGTTCCCGTGCTGAAACACCCCCAGTGCCTTACCTTGTTTGATCCTCAAAACAGAATTACTGATTCCGCAGGCAGATTTCCACCACGTAATAGGTGAGTAGTCAAGACAGGGAGCGCTGAAGTGAAGCAGCCCGCGTTGCCAGGTGGCCGGGGGGTGTCTGTGTCACAGCCCTCAGCCTGGGCCAGGCCTGCCCCTCCCGTCCTCCTCAAGCCCTCCTGCCGGGATTCCCCAGAGCTGGCGTCTTGCCCTCCTGATGTGCCACCAGGGGGAGGTGTCACATGCCCGCCTGCGCCCAGGACTCTCACACGATGGGGCCCTGGTTGCCGGCCGGCAGGAAGCATCCAGCCCCAGACCCCAGTGCGTCCCCTGCCCTGGGACCACAGCTGCCCAGTTTCCCCGGGAGTGTGGGGAACTGATTAGAATCGACACTTCTGGACAGAAGGGAAAGGACTGGGCCCAGGGGCGCCAGGCGCCAGAGGACTGCTCTGCAGGAGGACTGCCCCCAGGTCGGCCCACGTGGGGCCGAGAAGCCGGGTGTTTGCACCCCTGCCGCTCTTGTTCCCCGGATCTGGATCCGGGCTCCCTGGGAAGGGTGTGAGCCTGGCTGTCTGCCACCGGGGCAGACCACAGAGCTGACGCCTGGGAGCAGCCTGGTGACCTTGCTCCCTGAGTCCACGCAGCTCGTTCCTCTGAAAGAGGCCAAGCAGTTTAACAGGCCTTGGTTCAACAAACAGCCCCTGAGAAGTACCGTTGCAGGCGTTGCAGGTACACGGAGCCGAGACGAAGCCTGTCTCTCAGGAAAGGCGAGTCTGTGACGTAGCAGATGCAAGCTCAGAGCCGCACTCTCCCACGGTCGACGGTCACGGATCCGCTTGACGGTGTGAAGAGTAAGGATTCAGGCTCCAAGCAGCGTGGGCTTGACAGTCGTCTTCCTAAACAACTAGTAATTTTTAACCCCCATATCTTCAGTCTAAATTAAAAGTCAGAAATTAAAAGATGGCTGCTCCTTGGACGAAAAGCTATGACAAACATAGACAGCATATTAAAAAGCAGAGACATTACTTTGCTGACAAAGGTCCGTACAGTCAAAGCTACTGTTTTTCCAGTGGTCATGTATGGATGTGAGAGTCGGATGTAGAGAAAGCTGAGCGCCGAAGAGCTGATGCTTTCGAACTGTGGTGTTGGAGAAGACCGTTGAGAGTCCCTTGGACTGCAAGGAGATCCAACCAGTCCATCCTAAAGGAAATCAGTCCTGAATATTCACTGGAAGGACTGATGCTGAAGCTGAAGCTCCAATATTGTGGCCACCTGATGTGAAGAGCTGACTCAGTGGAAAAGACCCTGATGCTGGGCAAGATGCAGGAGGGAAAGGGGATGGCACAGGATGAGAGGGTTGGGTGGCATCACTGACTCAATGGACACGAGTCTGAGTAAACTCTGGGAGACAGTGAAGGACAGGGCAGTCTGGTGTGCTGCAGTCCATGAGGTCGCAAAGAGTCAGACACGACTTGGTGACAACGATGCCTTCAGTCACCCGTTCAGTACACAATTCAGTGGATTTTAATCTATTTGTAGAATTGTGCAACATGTTTAGAACACTTCGTCAGCCCCAGAAGAAACTCCACACAGACAAGCAGCCACTTGCCGTTTCCCCAACCACCCACTGCGCCTGTGTGTTCTCAGGCGCTCAGTCGTGTCTGACTCTTTGCGACCCCCTGGACTGTGGCCCACAAGGCTCCTCTGTCCGTGGGATTCTCCAGGCAAGAATGCTGGGGTGGGTTGCCGAGCCCTCTTCCAGGGCATCCTCCTGACCCAGGCGTCGAACCTGCGTCTCTTGTTCCCCTGCCTTGGCAGGCAGGCTCTTTACCCCTGAGCGGCCTGGGAAGCCCCAGGCCCCGGCAGCCTGACTCCACGTCCTGTCTCCGTGCATTTCCTGTCCTGGGTGTTCCTTATCAATGGAGTCACACAACAGGTGGCCTTCTGTGACTGGCCCCTCTCATTTCGCTTAATGCTTTTAAGGTCCGTCCATATCATAGCATGGACTGGGACCCTACTTTTATGGGTGAATAATATTGTTTTATGGATAGACCGCGTTTTGTTTCTCCGTTTATGAACTGAAAGACTTTTCCCTCTTATGAATAAAGCATCTATGAGTGTCCATGCGCAGGGCTGTGTGAGCTCTCTTGCCTGAGAGTAAAGTTGCTGGGTCGTGCAATCACAAAGTGGCTGCAGCCTTTTCTGATACAGTCCCCCCAGCACTGCATGAGGCTCCAGGTTCTCCACATCCTAGCCAAGTGCTTGCTGTCTGTCTTTTGCTCTGTTTTTTGGCCGCCCTACGTGGAATCTTAGTTCCCCAACCAGGAATTTTATTTTGTTTACCGTTTGTTTGTTTGGCTGAGCCGAGTCTTGGTTGCAGCATTGGGATTTCCTGTTGCGACATGTGTGCTCTCAGCTGTGGGATCCAGGTCCCTGACCAGGAATTGAACCAGGCCTCCTGCACTGGCACAGTGGAGCATTAGCCACTGGCCCACCGGGGAAGCCCCTGTGTTTCTGATCGAAGCCGTCCTGGTGGGTGTGAAGCTGTGGCTTTGATTTGCGTTTCCTTAACCTGCTGATGATGCTGGCGTCTTTTCATGCCTTAAAAATTTTGGCTCAGAAGTAAAACGATCCATTGTAGTGGTGTTCATACTTGCTTGAGCCTTCGAACTGTTAGATGAGAGTTTACCGGAAAGTCTAAAACACAAAACAAGGAGTATGCGAGCTGGGGTCAGGGCGCTTTGCAGGGCGAGAAGGGAGCAGAGCTCGAGCCACCCTGCTGGGCATCCACCCAGAGGCCCCACCTGCACCGGAATCTCCCCAAGACAACTACAACTCTGTCAACCACTGACCAGGCAACATCACAAGATGACCGAGAAGACAGGACAGTAACGGAGTGACCGATCACCCGGTGAGCGGGGCTGAGCGAGCGCATTTTCTAAACGAAACAGAGCAACAGGCTCTGAAGACAGAACGTTGGGAAATCCTGTCTTCATTCAACAAATTCTAACTGAATGCCTTTCCTGCCCCAGGATTCCTAGGTTCTGGGGATTAAGGCCCTGGTCTCGCAGACAGCAGACAAGCAGAACAAGAATGCCAGGCAGGAATTAGGAGTCAGCAGGGCTGAGAGCCCGGGCAGGGACCGGTGGCCCCTGACTCCTGTGTTTGGCCCCGGCGGGTCTCAGTGCTGCGTGTGGGATCTTTAGCCGCCACATGCGGGCCCTGGTGCCCTGACCAGGGATGGAACCCGGGCCGCTGCTTTGCTGGCGCAGCGTCTTAGCCCCTGGACCCCCTCGGAAGTCCTGACATCTACTTGGTTGAGGACGCCCGGGACGCCTAAGAGGGTGATGTTTAAACTGAGAGCGGGAAGACGGGACGGCAGAGGAACAGTTGATGCCGGGCTCCCCCCAGGAGCCGGCAGGACCTGCCCACGGAGCCCTGGGAAGCCCCAGCCACTCTGGGTCAGGCTAAAGATCCTGATTTCGAGTGCGATAGGAAGCTGTGGGGTGTTAAGTGGAAAGAGTGCTGTGCGCCTATCGTTTCCTTGGAATGAACTTTTGCCTAGGGGTGGAGTTTAGAAGAATGTTAACTTTCTAGAAAAATGAGGGGTCCTCCCAAGTTCGGTACGTCCCTCAGCAGCACCTTAGGTCACGTTTGGTGCGCGTGTCAGGGAGTGTGAGCCCGCCCTCCACAGCTCACACCGTCCACGCTGAATGCAGGCACCCTTAGTCTTTACCTAACGTCCTTTTTCCTGTTCCCAGATCCCGTCCAGGGGCCGCGTGACCTATAGGTGGCACGTCTTCTCAGACTCCCCTTGGCTGCACCGTTTTCCCAGACTTCCTCGTTCTGTGGCTGTTTCTTTGCTTTAACGGCTGTTTCCTTGCTTCCCCGTTTCTGGCCGTGCTGGGCCTCCACTGCCGCGCGAGGGCTTTCCCTGGCTGTCGTGAGCGGGGGCTGCTCCCCAGCAGCACTGTGTGGGCTCTCCCCTAGAGGACTCCTCTCGCTGTGGAGTGTGCCCGGTTCCCCCTAGAGGACTCCTCTCACTGTGGAGCACACCCGATTCCCCGTGGAGGACTCCTCTCGCTGTGGAGCACACCGGATTCCCCCTGGAGGACTCCTCTCGCTGTGGAATGCGCCCAAGTCCCCCGGAGGACTCCTCTCGCTGTGGAGCACGCCCGATTCCCCCTAGAGGACTCCTCTCGCTGTGGAGTGCGCCCAAGTCCCCCGGAGGACTCCTCTCGCTGTGGAGTGCGCCCGATTCCCCGTGGAGGACTCCTCTCGCTGTGGAGTGCGCCCAAGTCCCCCTGGAGGACTCCTCTCGCTGTGGAGTGCGCCCGGTTCCCCCTGGAGGACTCCTCTCGCTGTGGAGTGCACCCGATTCCCCCTGGAGGACTCCTCTCGCTGTGGAGTGCGCCCAAGTCCCCCTGGAGGACTCCTCTCGCTGTGGAGTGCGCCCGGTTCCCCCTGGAGGACTCCTCTCGCTGTGGAATGCGCCCGGTTCCCCCTGGAGGACTCCTCTCGCTGTGAAGTGCGCCCGATTCCCCCTGGAGGACTCCTCTCGCTGTGGAGTGCGCCCAAGTCCCCCTGGAGGACTCCTCTCGCTGTGGAGTGCGCCCAAGTCCCCCGGAGGACTCCTCTCGCTGTGGAGTGCGCCCAAGTCCCCCGGAGGACTCCTCTCGCTGTGGAGCACACCCGATTCCCCCTGAAGGACTCCTCTCGCTGTGGAGTGCGCCCAAGTCCCCCTGGAGGACTCCTCTCGCTGTGGAGTGCGCCCAAGTCCCCCTGGAGGACTCCTCTCGCTGTGGAGTGCGCCCAAGTCCCCCTGGAGGACTCCTCTCGCTGTGGAGTGCGCCCGGTTCCCCCGGAGGACTCCTCTCGCTGTGGAGTGCGCCCGATTCCCCCGGAGGACTCCTCTCGCTGTGGAGTGTGCCCAAGTCCCCCTGGAGGACTCCTCTCGCTGTGGAGCACACCCGATTCCCCCTGGAGGACTCCTCTCGCTGTGGAGTGCGCCCGGTTCCCCCGGAGGACTCCTCTCGCTGTGGAGTGCCCCCAAGTCCCCCTGGAGGACTCCTCTCGATGTGGAGTGCGCCCAAGTCCCCCGGAGGACTCCTCTCGCTGTGGAGTGCGCCCGGTTCCCCCTGGAGGACTCCTCTCGCTGTGGAGTGTGCCCAAGTCCCCCTGGAGGACTCCTCTCGCTGTGGAGTGCGCCCAAGTCCCCCTGGAGGACTCCTCTCGCTGTGGAGTGCGCCCAAGTCCCCCTGGAGGACTCCTCTCGCTGTGGAGTGCGCCCAAGTCCCCCTGGAGGACTCCTCTCGCTGTGGAGTGCGCCCAAGTCCCCCTGGAGGACTCCTCTCGCTGTGGAGTGCGCCCAAGTCCCCCGGAGGACTCCTCTCGCTGTGGAGTGCGCCCAATTCCCCCTGGAGGACTCCTCTCGCTGTGGAGTGCGCCCAAGTCCCCCTGGAGGACTCCTCTCGCTGTGGAGCACGCCCGGTTCCCCCTGGAGGACTCCTCTCGCTGTGGAGCGTGCCCAAGTCCCCCTGGAGGACTCCTCTCGCTGTGGAGCGCACCCGATTCCCCCTGAAGGACTCCTCTCGCTGTGGAGCACGCCCAAGTCCCCCTGGAGGACTCCTCTCGCTGTGGAGTGCGCCCGGTTCCCCCTGGAGGACTCCTCTCGCTGTGGAGTGTGCCCAAGTCCCCCTGGAGGACTCCTCTCGCTGTGGAGCGCACCCGATTCCCCCTGAAGGACTCCTCTCGCTGTGGAGCACGCCCAAGTCCCCCGGAGGACTCCTCTCGCTGTGGAGTGCGCCCAAGTCCCCCTGGAGGACTCCTCTCGCTGTGGAGTGCGCCCAAGTCCCCCGGAGGACTCCTCTCGCTGTGGAGTGCGCCCAAGTCCCCCTGGAGGACTCCTCTCGCTGTGGAGTGTGCCCAAGTCCCCCGGAGGACTCCTCTCGCTGTGGAGCACACCCGATTCCCCCTGAAGGACTCCTCTCGCTGTGGAGTGCGCCCAAGTCCCCCTGGAGGACTCCTCTCGCTGTGGAGTGCGCCCAAGTCCCCCTGGAGGACTCCTCTCGCTGTGGAGTGTGCCCAAGTCCCCCGGAGGACTCCTCTCGCTGTGGAGTGCGCCCAAGTCCCCCCGGAGGACTCCTCTCGCTGTGGAGTGCGCCCAAGTCCCCCTGGAGGACTCCTCTCGCTGTGGAGTGCGCCCAAGTCCCCCTGGAGGACTCCTCTCGCTGTGGAGTGCGCCCGGTTCCCCCGGAGGACTCCTCTCGCTGTGGAGTGCGCCCGATTCCCCCGGAGGACTCCTCTCGCTGTGGAGTGTGCCCAAGTCCCCCTGGAGGACTCCTCTCGCTGTGGAGCACACCCGATTCCCCCTGGAGGACTCCTCTCGCTGTGGAGTGCGCCCGGTTCCCCCGGAGGACTCCTCTCGCTGTGGAGTGCGCCCAAGTCCCCCTGGAGGACTCCTCTCGATGTGGAGTGCGCCCAAGTCCCCCTGGAGGACTCCTCTCGCTGTGGAGCGCGCCCGGTTCCCCCTGGAGGACTCCTCTCGCTGTGGAGTGCGCCCAAGTCCCCCGGAGGACTCCTCTCGCTGTGGAGTGCGCCCGGTTCCCCCGGAGGACTCCTCTCGCTGTGGAGTCGCCCGATTCCCCCGGAGGACTCCTCTCGCTGTGGAGCGCGCCCGGTTCCCCCGGAGGACTCCTCTCGCTGTGGAGTCGCCCGATTCCCCCGGAGGACTCCTCTCGCTGTGGAGTGCGCCCAAGTCCCCCTGGAGGACTCCTCTCGCTGTGGAGTGCGCCCAAGTCCCCCTGGAGGACTCCTCTCGATGTGGAGCACACCCGGTTCCCCCGGAGGACTCCTCTCGCTGTGGAGTCGCCCGATTCCCCCGGAGGACTCCTCTCGCTGTGGAGTGCGCCCAAGTCCCCCTGGAGGACTCCTCTCGCTGTGGAGTGCGCCCAAGTCCCCCGGAGGACTCCTCTCGCTGTGGAGTGCGCCCGATTCCCCCTAGAGGACTCCTCTCGCTGTGGAGTGCGCCCAAGTCCCCCGGAGGACTCCTCTCGCTGTGGAGTGCGCCCGATTCCCCCTGGAGGACTCCTCTCACTGTGGAGTGCGCCCGATTCCCCCGGAGGACTCCTCTCGCTGTGGAGTCGCCCGATTCCCCCAGAGGACTCCTCTCGCTGTGGAGTGCGCCCAAGTCCCCCTGGAGGACTCCTCTCGCTGTGGAGCACACCCGATTCCCCCTGAAGGACTCCTCTCGCTGTGGAGTGCGCCCAAGTCCCCCTGGAGGACTCCTCTCGCTGTGGAGTGTGCCCAAGTCCCCCGGAGGACTCCTCTCGCTGTGGAGTGCGCCCAAGTCCCCCCGGAGGACTCCTCTCGCTGTGGAGTGCGCCCAAGTCCCCCTGGAGGACTCCTCTCGCTGTGGAGTGCGCCCAAGTCCCCCTGGAGGACTCCTCTCGCTGTGGAGTGCGCCCGGTTCCCCCGGAGGACTCCTCTCGCTGTGGAGTGCGCCCGATTCCCCCGGAGGACTCCTCTCGCTGTGGAGTGTGCCCAAGTCCCCCTGGAGGACTCCTCTCGCTGTGGAGCACACCCGATTCCCCCTGGAGGACTCCTCTCGCTGTGGAGTGCGCCCGGTTCCCCCGGAGGACTCCTCTCGCTGTGGAGTGCGCCCAAGTCCCCCTGGAGGACTCCTCTCGATGTGGAGTGCGCCCAAGTCCCCCTGGAGGACTCCTCTCGCTGTGGAGCGCGCCCGGTTCCCCCTGGAGGACTCCTCTCGCTGTGGAGTGCGCCCAAGTCCCCCGGAGGACTCCTCTCGCTGTGGAGTGCGCCCGGTTCCCCCGGAGGACTCCTCTCGCTGTGGAGTCGCCCGATTCCCCCGGAGGACTCCTCTCGCTGTGGAGCGTGCCCGGTTCCCCCGGAGGACTCCTCTCGCTGTGGAGTCGCCCGATTCCCCCGGAGGACTCCTCTCGCTGTGGAGTGCGCCCAAGTCCCCCTGGAGGACTCCTCTCGCTGTGGAGTGCGCCCAAGTCCCCCTGGAGGACTCCTCTCGATGTGGAGCACACCCGGTTCCCCCGGAGGACTCCTCTCGCTGTGGAGTCGCCCGATTCCCCCGGAGGACTCCTCTCGCTGTGGAGTGCGCCCAAGTCCCCCTGGAGGACTCCTCTCGCTGTGGAGTGCGCCCAAGTCCCCCGGAGGACTCCTCTCGCTGTGGAGTGCGCCCGATTCCCCCTAGAGGACTCCTCTCGCTGTGGAGTGCGCCCAAGTCCCCCGGAGGACTCCTCTCGCTGTGGAGTGCGCCCGATTCCCCCTGGAGGACTCCTCTCACTGTGGAGTGCGCCCGAGTCCCCCGGAGGACTCCTCTCGCTGTGGAGTCGCCCGATTCCCCCAGAGGACTCCTCTCGCTGTGGAGTGCGCCCAAGTCCCCCTGGAGGACTCCTCTCGCTGTGGAGCACACCCGATTCCCCCTGAAGGACTCCTCTCGCTGTGGAGCGCACCTGACTGGCTTCATGTTGGCTGACCAGGGCTTAGCCATGGCCTGAAGGGTCCTCACTGCGTCCTGCACAGTCGTCTGTGGGCTTCTCTCTTGTTGGAACACCTGGGCTCAGTGGTTGCAGCCCTCAGGCTTAGTTTCCTAGTGACATGTAAGATCTTATTTCTCTGACCCGGAATCGAACCTGTGCCCCTTGCATTGGAAGGTCGACTCATAACTACTGGAAACCAGGGAAGTCCCAGGCTTTCCTTGTTTTTGACAGCCTTGACAGTGTGAGACTGCCAGTGAGATATCCTGGAAAATGTTCCTCAGTTGCGGTTTGCTGATGTTTCTCATGCAATACAAACATGGTTGAAAGCAGGGCTGGGTGTCGAGAGCCATCCAGTGGGGCAGCATTTATTTATTTCAGAATCAGTTCAGTTCAATTCAGTTACTCAGTCGTGTCCGACTCTTTGTGACCCCATGGACTGCAGCACGCCAGGCTTCCCTGTCCATCACCAACTCCTGAAGTTTACTCAAACTCATGTCCATCGAGTGGGTGATGCCATCCAACCATCTCATCCTCTGTCGTCCCCTTCTCCTCCTGACTTCTATCTTTCCCAGCATCAGGGTCTTTTCAAATGAGTCACTGGCCAAAGTATTGGAATTTCAGCTTCAGCATCAGTCCTTCCAATGAATATTCAGGGTTGATTTCCTTTAGGATGGACTGGTTGGATCTCCATGCAGTCCAAGGGACTCTCAAGAGTCTTCTCCAACACCACAGTTCAAAAGCTTTAGTTCTTCGGTGCTCAGCTTTCTTTATAGTCCAACTTTCACATCCATAGATGGCTACTGGAAAAACCATAGCTTTGACTAGATGACTTTATTGGCAAAGTAATGTCTCTCTCTCTCTCTCTTTTTTTTTTTTTTTTAGGGTGGTCATAACTTTTCTTCCAAGGAGTAAGCGTCTTTTAATTTCATGGCTGCAGTCACCATCTGCAGTGACTTTGGAGCTCAAAGAAATAGTCAGTGTTTCCATTGTTTCCCCATCTATTTGCCATGAAGCAATGGGACCAGATGCCATGATCATAGTTTTCTGAATGTTGAGCTTTAAGCCAACTTTTTTACTCTCCTCTTTCACTTTCATCAAGAGGCTTTTTAGTTCCTCTTCACTTTCTGCCATAAGGGTGGTGTCATCTGCATATCTGAGGTTGTTGATACTTTTCTTGGCAACCTTGATTCCAGCTTGTGTTTCTTCCAGCCCAGCGTTTCTCATGATGTACTCTGCATAGAAGTTAAATAAGCAGGGTGACAATATACAGCCTTGACATACTCCTTTCCCAATCTGGAACCAGTCTGTTGTTCCATGTCCAGTTCTAACTGTTGCTTCTTGACCTGCATACAGATTTCTTAGGAGGCAGGTCAGGTGGTCTGGTATTGCCATCTCTTGAAGAATTTTCCATGATTTATTGTGATCCACTCAGTCAAAGGCTTTGGCATAGTCAATAAAGCAGAAATAGATGTTTTTCTGGAACTCTCTTGCTTTTTTGATGATCCAACAAATGTTGGCAATTTGATCTCTGGTTCCTCTGCCTTTTCTAAATCTTGCTTGACCATCTGGAAGTTCACTGTTGAAGCCTGGCTTGGAGGATTTTGAGCATTAATTTACTAGCATGTGAGATGAGTGCAATTGTGCAGTAGTTTGAGCATTCTTTGGCATTGCCTTTCTTTGGGATTGGAATGAAAACTGACCTTTTCCAGTCCTGTAGCCATGGCTGAGTTTTCCAAATTTGCTGGCATATTGAGCGCAGCACTTTCACAGCATCATCTTTTAGGATTTGAAACAGCTCAACTGGAACTCCATCACCTCCACTAGCTTTGTTCATAGTGATACTTGCTAAGGCCCACTTGACTTCACATTCCAGGATGTCTGGCTCTAGGTGAGTGATCATACCATCGTGATTATCTGGGTCATGAAGATCTTTTTTGTACAGTTCCCCTGTGTATTCTTGCCACCTCTTCTTAATATCTTCTGCTTCTGTTAGGTCCATACCATTTCTGTCCTTTATCAAGCCCATCTTTGCATGAAATGTTCCTTTGGTATCTTGAATTTTCCTGAAGAGATCTCTAGTCTTTCCCATTCTATTATTTTCCTCTATCTTTGCATTAATCGCCTAGGAAGGCTTTCTTATCTCTCCTTGCTATTCTTTAGAACTCTGTACTCAAATGGGTATATCTTTCGTCTTCTCCTTTGCCTTTCACTTCTCTTCTTTTCTCAACTATTTCTAAGGCCTCCTCCAATAGCCATTTTGCCTTTTTGCATTTCTTTTTCTTGGGGATGGCCTTGATCGCTGCCTCCTGTACAGTGTCATGGGCGTCCGTCCACAGCTCTCTGGGCACTCTGTCTACAGGCGTGTGGCCGTTGCTCAGCGCACTGGGCTGTGTGCTGACCCTACGGCATTTACTTCGTTGTTCAGATGGCCCAGCCTTGGCCGTTGGGAGTTCTTTCAGCTGATCTCTGTGTCCAAAGACAGCAGAGTGAGCGGTCAGAAGCAGCCCAGCGTGTAAGAATGGAATGTGGTCAGTGCATCTTCCGGCCCCATCAAGCCTCTGGCCAACATCTAAGCTGAAACCGCACGAGAGGGCCCAGTGTGAGCCCACCCAGGCAGGCCCCACCAGGACTCCTGACCCCTAGGATTTGTGAGAAAGCCAAGTTTACTCTTTTCTAAACTTTCTAAGTTTTGAAATCGTTTGTTATGCAGCGATAGAGGAAAAGCACACAGCAGTAGAGAGCCATGGAAAAGGAGCGCTTGTGAGACGTAAACGCGCTCTTGGAAATTACGCACAGGAAAGCGGAGATGATAAGCTCAATAGACAGAGAGTAAAGCTGAGAGAATCTTCCAGAAAGTAGAGCTGAAGCACAGCGTGGGCCCCTCTCTCTTTCTGAGACGGCCCACGCTGTCCGTGGAGGGCGCTTCTCTCTAAGCGGATCCACGTCTCACCTGTCGCTTTGTCCCTCACAGACTTCCTTCTGCAATGAGACATCAAGAACCTGAGAGTCAGGATGTCCAGACACAGACGCTGAACCCCCACCAGGTGGAAGAAGTTCAGTGTCTGCTGCCCGCAAGCATGCAGGCCCTGGACTTACTGCAACCGGAAGGCTGGTGGCGCTGGCGCCCACTCGCCGCACCGCCAGCCCATCAGCACGATGTGCCCGAGCTGATCACACAGGCCTTGAGCCACGACTGCTCCCTCCAGGTCTGCACACACGGTTTTGAGGGCATTAGCCCTCTGGGGCCCCTCAGCCTCGGCAAAGCAAGTGAAGATGCTCTTTTCTACTTCACCCCTTCACACACACACACACACACACACACACACACACACACACACACACACAAAGACAATGTGATGAAAATATGAGAGAAAAAAGTAGGAAAATCAGGGACTCAGTCCTGGAGAGTTAAACTTCTGAAAACCAGGGGTTCTTGGAAGGCAGAAGAGAGGAAACAGGAGGAAGGAAACCCTCTTGGAAAGAGCTCAAAAAACCCCCAAATGGAGCTGAAGCAGCCTTCAGTTTCCCAGTGCAAAGGGCAAACTCTGAGAGAGTTTGCAAACAGAAGTCACGGCATAGCTAACCTTCAGGACGCCAGGGTGCAGAGGCCTCGCCAGCGCCCCTGACATACAGAGAGGAGGCCACAGCCAAATGACCAGCAACCGAAAGGGGTCAGGACCCTCCGGGGGCGGGGGTGGATACATCTCCTCACAAGTTTCTTTAAAAAATAAAAAAAGCAAAACCATTTTTAAAGATTTTTAAAATGTGAATCATTTTTAATGTCTTTATTGAATTTGTTACAATATTGCTTCTGTTATCTTCGGGGTTTTTGGCCGTGAGGCACACGGGTCTTAGGGATCGAACCCACACCCCCGGCCTTCGAAGGTGAAGTCCCAACAACTGGGCCACCGGGGACGTCCCCAGTAGCTTTCTGAGAAGAAAATGTGGGAGACAGCTTTTTGGGGATCACTAAAAATCGTAAACATACATCCCACTCTTACACTTAGTAGATGATTTGGCTAGGCATAGAATTCTGCATGGGACTTCCTGCGTGGCTCAGTGGTAAAGAGCCTGCCTGCAAGGCAGGAGATGCTGGTTCAATCCCTGGGTCAGGAAAATCCCCTGGCAAAGGAAATGGCAACCCACTCTTGCCTGGGAAATCCCACGGACAGAGGAGCCTGGCGGGCTACAGTTCATGGGGCTGCAAAGAGTTGGAGACGAGTGAGTGACAAGCGGCAGCAGCAACAGGATTCTAGACAGAAACGTTTTTCTTTCAAAAGAGAGTTTTATATTTCCAAAACAGAAGCAGACTCACAGACACAGAAACAAACTTATAGTTACTAAAGAGGGGGAGGGGACCAAAGAGGGGTATGGAACTGACAGACACAAACTACTACGCATAGAACAGACATGCCACAAAGACCCACTTTATGGGCAGGGAACTGCTCAGCATCTTGCAATGAGCTGTAGTGGAGAAGGACCTGGAAAGAAAGCACGTTTATGACGGAGTCCCTGTGCCGCACCTGTGCACACCCCGTGTGTACCATGCAGCGCGGTGTCAATACCTCAGCTACATTCCAATAACTGGATATAGACACTGGCTTCTCTGCAGAAGGTTTGCAGAGGGTCCCGGTGAGGGAACAGGAACTCTGGTGAAGGCTGAGGTAGTGAGTGGGCAGGTGTGTGGTGAGGGCTGGGGTGTCAGAGGAGCAGCGGAGAGAACTAGGAATGTTGGGAACGGTTCTGAAGTGTGATAGAAACTTCCAGTGGATTAATATGAGGTGTGAGGGCGCAGAAGAATCCAGGCTAATCCTTTGAATTTGGCCTCAGCAATCAGGCGGACTTGGCAGCTCCTGAGATGGGAGAGACGCCTGTCTGCCCTGCTGCTGTCCCTGCGGGTGGGAGGGCTGATACCAGGCCGCAGCTCTCAGAGGGTTTGGGGGGCCGGGGAGAGTCACAGAGGGCAGAGGTGACCAGATGGGATAAGGGTGGGTGGGTGAATGGATGGGTGGATGGATGGAAAAATGGATGGGTGGGTGAATGGATGGGTGGAAGTGTGGATGGGTGGGTGGGTGGAAGGATGGATGGATGGGTGGGTGTATGGATGGATGGATGGGTGGGTGTATGGATGGATGGATGGGTGGGTGGGTGGGAGGATGGATGGGTGGGTGGGTGGGAGGATGGATGGATGGATGGGTGGGTGGGTGGGAGGATGGATGGATGGATGGGTGGGTGGGTGAGTGGATGGGTGGATGGGTAGATGGGTGGGTATATGGATGGATGGATGGGTGGGTGGGTGGGAGGATGGATGGGTGGGTGGGTGGGAGGATGGATGGATGGATGGGTGGGTGGGTGAGTGGATGGGTGGATGGGTAGATGGGTGGGTATATGGGTGGGTCGGTGGGTGAGTGGGTGGGTGGATGGGTAGATGGGTGGGTATATGGATGGATGGATGGGTGGGTGGGTGGGAGGATGGATGGGTGGGTGGGTGGGAGGATGGATGGGTGGGTGGGTGGGAGGATGGATGGATGGATGGGTGGGTGGGTGAGTGGATGGGTGGATGGGTAGATGGGTGGGTATATGGGTGGGTGGGTGGGTGGGTGAGTGGGTGGGTGGATGGGTAGATGGGTGGGTATATGGATGGATGGATGGATGGGTGGGTGGGAGGATGGATGGGTGGGTGGGGGGGTGGGTGAGTGGATGGGTGGGTGGGTATATGGGTGGGTATATGGATGGGTGGGTGGGTGGGAGGGTGGATCAGGGGAGAGAGGAGAAAGAGAGAGAGAGAGAGACAGCGATTGAGAAGGAGGCGAGTACAGGTGAGTGAATCTATTGCCTGAGACTTAATGTCACTGGACTCCAAGCCCCACTCGGGTGGAACCGACTCCTGATGCATCTGTGTCTCACACACACGTGAGTGCTGTTCGCGAGTTTACTGAGGGACTGTGAACTCGTCCCTGCTGCTGCTGCTAAGTCATTTCAGTATGTGTGAACTCTGTGTGACCCCATAGACGGCAGCCCATGAGGGCTGCCCCATCCCTGGGATTCTCCAGGCAACAACACTGGAGTGGGTTGCCGTTTCCTTCTCCAATGCATGAAAGTGAAAAGTGAAAGTGAAGTTGCTCAGTCGTGTCTTACTCTTGGTGACCCCATGGACTTGCAGCCCACCAGGCTCCTCCGTCCATGGGATTCTCCAGCAAGAGTGCTGGAGTGGGGTGCCTTTGCCTTCTCCAGAACTTGTCCCTGGTTGGATCCAAATGCCACAGGGTCTGCGTTCAGCCTGTGCTCTGCTCCCCTGGCCAAGGAAGGCCAGTCGCCGAGCTCCGATTTCTCTCCAGGGTTGAACTCTTCGGCAGGGGGCACTCCCCAAAGCCCACACCTGACCATCGGCCCTTCCACACACTCATTCCTTGTGAGTTTAGTGGAGCCTCTCTCCATCTGGAGGACTTAGGGGAAGGAGAGCGGCACAGGCGGTTTCACCGGCTCTTCCCCTACCCTCGTCCCCAGGACGCGTTTCCAGGGAGGACCACAGGGTCCCTGGCCATCTGCACTCATCTCGTCCACCACCCTCCTGTCTCAGGATAACGCTGAGCAGGCCGAGCGGGCCACTGGGTTAGCGTGGTGTGACCAGCCCTGCCTCCACAGGGGCCTGGGTGCTCTGCCGGGGACAGTCCTGCTGAGCCCCACTGGGTGCGTGACTGGAGTCTATTTGCCCAGCGGCCGCCCTGCATGCACCCCCCTCGCCCTGGCTGTGGGCCACACCGCCAGGCCGCCCACATGCAGCGCGCTCGGTTACACAGCTGCCCTAGTCGCTGCGAGGCCAAGGCCACACCCCAGCCCGCAGGGAGCCGGGGCGGCCCTGAGCACCGGACGGTCCCAGGTCACCAGGAGAGGAGGGCGAGGCTGGTTGCTATGGACACAGAATCCCTGCCTGCCTCCCTTCCCCTTTCCAGGACTCACTGCCTGGGGCTCTGTCCAGCCGCTCGGGGCCTGTCCACACTTGCCAGGCGCACCCGAGTCTCGGCCCAGTGCCAGCCCCGCCCTCCTGACCTGGGCCCCTGGGCTGGGGAAGCGTTTCGGCAGTGCAGCGGTGATCCCAGTCGCTGGGCCGGGTCCCCCCGCTGTGTGACCTCTGAGCCTACAGCTGCCAATGCCCTGCACACCGCCACATCAGCTCCGCCTGCAGGGCCCTGCGCGCGGGCACCCGCTGGCTTTAGCACGGGGCTTCGTCTTCTCACTCGCGGCCCCTCCCCCTCCCGGGGCTCTGGCTCCCAGACAAGTCCTGGCTTGAATCTCACGGCTCCAGAGAGGCCGTGGCCGGCACGCCCCAGTCTGTGCTGCCGTCTGCTCCTCAGGGCTCGTCACCCCCAAACTACCCAGTGTCCCTGCTTATTACGCGACTTGTTCTGCCTCGACCACAAGGCGCCTAACAGCACAGAGGCTTTCCACGTGTCCCACATGTCACACAGGAGTCGCTCGATAGAAACACTTTTGAGACACAAGCGACGCTGACCGTGTACATACCTTCCCCACACTGACAGCAAACTCAGGCCCTGCTGGGTTCGGTAAAACATCTGTAACGGTAGCAGACGGTCTAAATTATTACTTGATATTTCAATAAATAATACAATAGGAATATGACAAAATATATTAGGAAATAAAAAGGAATGGAGTATGTACAAGTTGGATGAACCTTGGAGAGATGTGAGAAGCCGGTCATGAAGGCCACAGAGAAGGAAATGCCCAGAACAGGCAGAGTCACGCAGACCGAGGGCAGACGGGCAGTCCTGGGGGCGGGGGGAGTGGGGTGTGGCCGCTGGAGGCAGCAGACTTCCTCTGGGATAAAATGCCCTGAAACCAGATGTGGGGACGGCTGCACAACCGAGTGAGGTTACTGGAACGCGCCGCTCTGTCCAGTTTAAAGGGCTGTGCTTAGTGTCATGGGCGTTGATCCCGGTGAAGCTGCTGCTTTTACCAAGTACTAGGTGGCCGCTCCACATTCAGGCTGTGCCCAGAGAGCAAAGAGACGCAAGCACTCATCTCAAAGCTCGCCCCTGGAGGTAACGGCCATTAGCCCCCTGACGAGGGTAGCCCCCTTGCTGCTTGGCGCCTGCGTGGGGCTGGACAGACCTCACCGCCTCTGCTGAGATGAGACGATCTGGAGACGTGACTCGGTCCCTCAGGGAGGGTCTGGCGGGAAGCTTCCTCTGCTCAGGGTTAGCTCAGGACAGAACTGTGATGAGGGGCAGGGAAGCTCTGGGCTTGAGGAGACCCTCCCCCCCGGTATCAGGCGACTCTGACACAGCAGAGACCGGCCTGAGTCCTGCATAAACAGCGCTGCGCCATGGACTGTCTGCTGTGACCAGCTTGTTCTGACCTTTCCTCCCAGCCCTGCATCTCGGACAGCCTGAGGGTTGCCATCAGGCGCTCCGCCCAGCTCGGGTACCACCCTCGTGACAGTCCACGGAGAGGAGGCCGCGTGGCTCACCTGACAGCCCCTAGGGAGACCACCTCTTCCAGGAAGCCTCGGGGGCTGCCTGCATCACCCCTCCAAGCTCCAGGGGGAGCACCCAGCGCCCGGGGACCTCCTGATGGTGGGGCCTGCAGGTCACTGCTTAGGCTTCCTCGCCAGGACCCCAGCAGAGCGCGTATACCAGCGGCAAATACTGAATGGTCAAGCACACTGAGGAGGTGACTGCAGGTTCCCCGGGGCCTGGTCGGCCCAACACTTGGGTGGTTTCCTTGTTTATAAAGCGTTCTCCCGCACATGCCTGTTTCTGGCTGCTTTTAAAAAATATCTCTTGAACGTCAGTGAGCAAGAAGGCACACCCTTTGCGCTGCCCAAGCTGCGTTCAGAGAAGCAGAAGGCCTTCCCCGACATCCCCAGGCCCCCGGGTGAGGCCCCCGCCCACCGGCCCTTGACGGGGCTCCTCCAGCGGCGAAGCGGGGTCCTCCCTGCCAGAGGGCCATGGGCAGCGGCGCCCACAGCTGCACCTCAGGGGCAGCCTGACCACCTGGGCCCCGCCCACCACGCCCCAGAGACTGGAGAGTTTAGAGTCCAGGTGGTGCCTGCGCTAAGCACCCCAGCCCTCTGCCCACGCCCAAGCCCCCTCCCCAGGCGCAGGGGTGCGGGGAGACTGGCCTCCCCGCAGTGAGCCAGCCCTCAGGACACCGCCCTGAGCAGGGTCTCCAGGCTCGCCCTCCTCCTCCTCTGGATGTGGTCCAGAGACCAGTGCGGGCCCCTGTTTAGACTTTTATAGCAGTTTGACAAGTAACTTTCTATCCGGAGGGGGTGCAGACAAAAAAAAAAACAAAAACAGCTTTCTAACTGCCGATAGAAACCCAGATAACAGCTGGGCAGGAGGGCACGCTTGTGCTGCAGTGAGTCACAGGTCGCTCTCCTTCCTTCTCATTTTCCAGTCTTTCATTTTTATTGTTTTGCAAAAGCACTAGATTGGAAAATCAAATCAAAACAAAGTCAAGCAAAACCAAACTGGTCCTTCAGCACAAACAGTTGAAGAGGCTATTCAGCTCTTCACCTGAGCGGACCTGCTGACTCACCCGAGGGGACTTGCTGACCGCAAGGGTCCTCAGCCCCCTCAGAGGCGCAGAGAGGACCGCGGACTCGGGCGTGGGGGCGAGGGCGCAGTCAGACGAGCTAACACCCCTCCCCTCCCTTCTGCCGGCTCCAGGGCCGTCTGTTCCGACAGGCGGAGAAGCCGAGGGGCAGAGAGAGACCGGGAGCCGGTCGGGCAGTCGGGGGGCCGCAGCGGGCTGGGCGGAGAGCCCCGGGGGAGGGCGGGCTGCAGGCCGGCGCCCCGCCCCGCGGCGGTCTGGGGGTCGCGGTCCCGGAGACGGGGGTCGGGCAGAGAGCCGTCCCCCTGAGTCACGGCTCCGGAGCGCCTGGCCCTGCCCCACGGCCAGACGCAAGCCCCGGGGAGCCGAGTCTCCTCGCGGGTCCCCTGCAGCGGCCCCCGCCCTCGCCCGCCCCGCGCCGCGCCCCGGGCTCCCGGCCCTGCGGGGCCTCAGCGCGGGGTGAGGGGCTCCCGGCCCGCTGCGGTGTCTCCCTGACCGCGGTTCCCCGGGAAACCCCCACTGAGGACGGGCCGGGCCGCGCCCTCCTGACCCTCCGGCCCACGCAGCCCCCGGGAAGAGTCCCTTCCTCCGGGACGCAGAATCCCTGGCCCAGGGCGGCCTGGGCGGAGCGGGGGCCTGAGTCACCGCCAGTCCTGAGCCCACGCCCCCAGGTCTCTGCCCAACCCGTCCTACAGGTGCGCCTGGCTCCCCGCCAGCCGGCCAGGGCCCAGCACTTACGGGAAGGAAGGATGTGGGGCGGGTGGAGGACAAAGGCGCCCTGGTCTCTGCTCGGCCCTCGCTGGGGCCGGGACCGCCCCGCCAAGGGGCTCCACACGAGCCTCTGGGGGCCCCGTTGTCCCATGGATCCCCTTGCCCTCCCCTGGGGCTGTCCCGGGGCAGGTGCTAAGTCACTGGCCAGAGGTGGCCCTGGGGCTGCTCAGCGGAGAGGAGGGGCCATCGGTTTTTTTCCCCAAATGGGACGGGGTAGAGGGCAGGGGACTAGGGGCGTCTGAAAGGGCCTCAGCAGACTCGTAGGGAAAGTGGGGCCACCTCCACCACCTGGCAGGGCCACTGCGGGTAACATGCCTGGGAAACTCAGGCCGCACTGGGCGCCGCCGCCGAGGCCTCCAGGTCCTGCCTGCCCCTGCCCCTATCCCAGCGGGAAGACAGACCCTGGGCCAGAGGAATGTGCCCAGACCCCGTGCAGCAGATGCTAACAAGGGCGGGATGGGGGTGGGTGGCTGGGGGCAGAGCACACAGGCCGCTGGAGGCCTGGAGCCGGGGACAGCTGGGGGCACAGCGAGCCCAGCACCCGGAGCCCCAGGCACTTCGAGGGCGCTCTGCATGAGGAGCCTTGGACGGTCCGAGCAGAGGAGAGTCCACAGCTGAACTCGGCGTTCCCTGGACCCCTCGGTGCGGGTCGAAGGTATATTATATACTCGTATCTGATGACGTGCTCCTATCCATAGCACACTATGTTAATACAGCATTATGACATATTAGTTACTAGTTTTAAATTTCCTCAAATTGTGGTACAATATACACAGCATGGGGCTTCCCCGGTGGCTTAATGGCAAAGACTGCCTGCAATGCAGGAGCCGCAAGAGACACGGGTTTGATCCCGGGGTCAGGAAGGTCCCATGGAGGAGGGCGTGGCGACCCACTCTTGCCTAGAGAATCCCATGGACAGAGGAGCCTGGAGGGCTCCAGTCCATGGGGTCAACACGGTCGGACACGACTGAAGCGGCTTAGCACACACACTCATACACGGCGCAAAATTCACCATTTTCACCCCTTTTAGTGGCGTTACGTGTGTTCACGTTGTTGTCCAGCCACGGCCACCGTCATCTCCAGGACAGCTCCTCTCCTAAGCTGAGACTCTGCCCCATTAGACACCCCCGCCCGGGACCCCTGTCCCGCTTTCTGTCCTGCTAACCGGCTCGTCCAGGGGCCTCACAGGGAAGGAACTGTCGAGGTTTGCCCTGTCTCTGCTCACTCCCCGGAGCTAGTTTCTTGTTCTCTGTCACGAGGGGCACCGGCAGGGCCACGACCCCCTCGGGCCCGTCCTGGGAAGACCCGGGCAGTGAGTGACAGCCAAGCCGATGATCTGAAGACAGCGAACCCCGACTCGAAGGCCAGGCTGCAGGACGCTCAGCGGCAGGCAGACGGGGGCGCGCTCGCCTGAGCCGAGGGGGCCCGAGCTTCCTTCCAGACCTGAAGGGACAGCAGGCGATCCCCACGCCCTGGGCGACTGCTGTCCCGGCCCAGCAGTGTGCGGCTGCGTGCAGAAGGCCCTCGGGTCCTGTGTCCTCAGCTGGGGCAGGAATCCTGGTATGGAGTCTCTGCAGTGGCTCCGCGGCCGCCCTCCGCATGCCTGCCCACCGCGGGGCCGTGGGCAGCGGGCTGGGGCCTTCTCACTACGGGGCAGTGGGACATGGCCCCTCCGCTCAGCCCCGAGGCTGCTGGCCACCTCAGTGCCGACCCAGGGGGGCCCCCATGAGCAACCGCCTTCAGCAGCCGCTCCCCGCAACGGCTCCTGGATAACGTCACGACAGGGTGGCCCCAAGGAGCCTGGGAAGCCCAGAGGAGAGCCTAACTCAGCCTGGACAGTGGCAGAGGTGGCCAGGGCAGGCTCCCTGGAGCCAAGATGGCCTTGCCTTCTGCCCAATAACAACAGCAAAAGTGGCCCCAGGACAGACGCATGCACCACGGGTTGACACGCTTGAGCGCCAGGTCGCTTCAGTCACGCCCAGCCCTGAGCAACCCGTGGACTGTACATGCCAGGCTCCTCTGTCCGTGGGACTCTCCAGGCAAGAACACTGGAGTGGGTTATCAGGCCCTCCTCCAGGGGACCTTCGCGGTCCTGGGATCTGACCCACCTCTCTCACGCACGTCTCCAGCCCTGGCGGGCAGGCCCTTCACCACTAGGGCACCCGGGAAGCCCCCCAGATGTGCTTGACGCCAGTTACCTGTCCCGCTAGCTCCATGAGGCAGGAGCCTTCAGCGCCTCCACTTCACAGCGAAGGACGCTAAGGCTCAGGGAGGGTCGGACCCTCACTTGAGATCACACAGCCCGCAGGCAGCAGCGTTGGGATCAGAGCCAGAGCCTCCACTGTCTGTGCCCCGGCTCCCCAGGCTGCCCCTTGAAGGGCAGGGTCTGGAGCTGTGGGCAGGCACCTTGCTGCAGCTGGACTGAGGTGGGATGTGGATAAACGTTTCTAAGTTCCAAGAGGTACGAGTTCAGGCTCCTGTTCTCCAGGAAAGCGGTAACCAGCGCAGCAAACCCTGGATGTCACAGAGACGAAAGATTTCCTTTTGAATTATTTTAAGTAAAAAGAAAGTCTTTTTGTAAGGTCTCAATCCACATCTAATTAAACTCTTCCAAGGGTCACTTAAAAATGCCATCAACTGTGTTTTTTGTTTGTTTTTAACTGTGGAAAAATATTCGCAAAATGCAGTCAACCATTTTGAAGTGCACAGCTCAGCCATCACCACCAGCATCTCAGGAACCAACACCCTGTCCCCATCAACACTCCGCCACCCCGCCCTGCCCCACCCTTCAGCTTCTGCCTCTCTGAGCTTGACTCCTCCAGGGACCTCGTAGGGGTGGAATCCTTCAGCATTCCCATTTTGTGTCTGGATTGTTTCACTGATAATGTCAAGGGGAGCCTCTTTACAGGGAAAACATTAGGATAAGTCACAGTTGAGGGCATCTGCTCGGGGGTGATTAAGGTAGGAGATCGTCAGATGGGGACAGCTGAGGCCTTGCTCACCCCGTCTGCTCAGGACAAGCCCAGAGCTAGACCTGCTTTGCCAGGAAACACGCTGGAACAGGACGCAGAGGACGCAGGGAAGGGGGGCAAGGGGCCCCTCAGGGGATCGGCCAGGGGCCGCCCGGCGGTTCCCAGGGCCCAGTGTGGGGCTGCAGCCCCTGCGAAGGCCCAGGGCAGCTGACCGAGGACTCACCTGTGGGCGTCCCTCCAAGGGCTCACTTTCTCCCGCTGGTCTGACAGGGCAGCACCCAAGCCTAGGCTCCAAGGGGCCTGGGCCCAACATGGCTAAGACGCAGAAGCCGGTGGCTGGTGCCCTGTATCAGAGGATCTGAGTCAGAGGAGGAGATAAGCTCAGGGCCGGATCTGTGAGAAGAAGACTGAGGATGCCCCGAGGCTGGGCCTGGGCGTGAACAGTGAAGGCATTTCCAGAAGGAGGGGGCCTCCCCACCAGGGAGGGGGTGGGCAGCGTCCAGACTCGGAACGTCCCAATGTGATAAGTGAAAGTGAAAGTGAAGTCACCAGTCGTGTCCGACTCTTTGCGACCCCGTGGACTGTGGCCTATCAGGCTTCTCCGTCCATGGGATTTTCCAGGCAAGAGTGCTGGAGTGGATTGCCATTCCCTTCTCCAGGGGATCTTCCTGACCCAGGAATCGAAGCCGGGCCTCCCAGACTGCAGGCAGATGCTTTACTGTCTGAGCCACCAGGGAAGCTCACTCTATATGAAGACACATAACCGAAGTGTACATGTAAGATATGATGAGTGTGTATTTGTGATATACAGCGTATGTGTATACGCATATAATTTATTAAATTTACGTGTGTATACATCTTTAAGTCCAGAATCTTGTGTTTCTCTAACCTCTAATTCGCATTTGCCTTGCTAGAGGAGGACCTTTTACCAATTTTCACGGTCAGTACATCTATTTCTGAAGAAAGAATATTCACACAAGAGCCACACGTATCTTGAAAAGCAGCCCCCTTTTAAAATTTTCAACGATCCCAAGGAATCTTCTTTTGAAAAAGGACATAATTTTAATGTGAATGGAGTCGCCATGGAGAAAAAAAGAGCTCCAGCCAAATGCTTTTCTGCGCAACATTGCCTGGGGGACCACGTCTCTTAAGGATAAGAATTCTATTTTTCCCAGTTGAGAACTTTCTGTTTCAAGTTGCTCATGACATGCTGAAGTGAAACTCCAATCCTTTGGCCACCTGATGTGAAGAGCCGAATCAGTGGAAAAGACCCTGATGCTGGGAAAGATTGAAGGTGGGAGAAGGGGACCACAGAGGATGAGATGGTTGGATGGCATCACCGACTCATGGACATGAATCTGAGCAAACTCAGGCAGATGGTGGAGGACAGGGAAGGCTGGTGTGCTGCAGTCTGTGGGGTCGCAGAGTCGGACACGACTGAGCGACTGGGCCACCCCAAGGCAGTCTGAGCGTGTCGCTTCAGTTCCTGGGTCCACTCTGGGGCGGGAAGTCCTTTCTGTGTCATGCGTAATCTAAAGGGGACGGAGAGGGGGCTGAGGTCTTAGGTGGTGAGCTTGTTCTAAAATATACACCCTGCATCTTGGTTCAGTGGCAGACCTGCCTTTTTCAAACAAGGTGAGATGAGTAAACGTCCCCCCGAGCTCACCTGAAATGCAGGCTGAGCGTTGCCGTCATGAAGCTGCCAGGCGTCCCCTCACACACACAGACCAACGTGTGCGCTGCTGCTGAGCGCAGCGGCAGAGAATGAGGCAGAGGTCACCTCACGGCCCAGCTCCTGGACCTGGGCACCCTGCGTCCCCCGCCCTGCGGACGTGCCCCCAGTTGCCCCAGGAAGGCTCTGCTCCGGGCTGGCCAGCCTCGCTGCTCTCGGGGTGAGGTCATCCTCTCCCTGGGAGGCGAGGCCCCGCGGCAAAACCAGCCAGGCCTGCACCTCGGGGCTGACGTCACCCACCCCGCAGGGCTGCTGCCCGCCAGGCCGCCAGTGGGCTCGAGCAAAGGGCACATTCCTGGCTGTGGTCCCCTCCCTCACCGTCTGGTGGAAAGCCCCGGCCAGCCCCGGGGCCCTGGTGCAGCAGGAAGGGCGGCGGTCCAGGCAGAGGGGCACCGGCGGGACTGGGGGTGGGGGGGCGCGGGCGCGCGGTGACTCTGCAGGTGGGGACGCCCGGACACGCTGTGCGGACAGCCCCGAGCTGGGGGCCGCCCACCTCGGCCCTGGCTCCCCCATCCGCACCCCGGGCCCTGGGGGCCCCGCCCGTTTCCCAGATGAGGACAGACCCTCCTCTCCGACTCTCAGCCCCTCCTGGCTGCTCTCAGGAGGATCTATCTCATCGTCACGACAGGCCCAGGTGATGGGCAGGAGCGGGAGCCGCAGCTGCGGGATGGGAAGGGGGGCAGGCAGCCAGGAGTGCCTGCCCGGGACCCCACCCAGGCCCCAGACCTCCAAACCAGCATGCCTGGTGCCCACCATCCCGCCCTGGGTCCTCTACCCAGCGTCCCGTACCTTCCACCCTCCGACTTTCATACCCTTTCCTCACAAACCCCAGGCCCTGCAGGTCCTCAGGGAGGAAAGTCTGTGATGAGCTGACTCACACACACAACCCGTCCAGCCCGGGAGAAGAAAGCTGGAAATTAGTCAGGAGCAGAGAGGCCAACATTTTACCTTGCGATCAGAGCTAAAAGTCATAGGTCACCAATCGGTGATCAAAGGCGATAGCTAATGGCCATCGATTTCTTTAGGAAGTCTGAGGTGGGGGTTCACGTGGGGGACAGATCACGTCCTGTGCGTCTGCTGCGCGGTGGGCGGGGGTGGAAGGGATGGACGCTGCCCTCACAGGGACAGACGTCAGCAGCAAGAGCTGACTGCTCAGCCGGGTGGCGGGTCCTCGCAGAGGAGAGGGCAAGTGAGCAGCGCTGGCAGGGCTGGGGGGCCCACTGCCATCCAGCTAGGAGATCGGAGGCGGCTCGACGTCTGAGTGGAGGCGCGGGCGACCGCCAGGCTGTGGCGGGTCGGGCGGACTCTGGGGGTCAGCGTCCACTCACTCCCAGGGCAGTGAGGAGGCTGGGGGCAGACGGCAGAACAGTTGAGCGAGACCCGAGGCGGGGGCCCCGGCTTTCCCTCCGAGGGAGAAGGAAGCGCGAGGGGTCTGGGGGGCTGCCGGGACCACTGGGGAGGAGCAGCTCCTGGGAACAAGTGGGCAGGTCAGGCCACGGAGGTGGTGACGGGGCCAGATTCGGGATGGGATTTGGACAGGCAGCCCACAGGCAGGACCTGCTTCCAGATGGAACAGGAAGCAAGAAAAGGGAGGAATCAAGGCTCGAAGAACCGCCCGGAAGGCAGACGTTGCCATCTGGTGCGGGAGGAGGGTGCGGGAGCGCTGAGAGTCGGAGTTGCCCGTGGACAGGCTGTGGGGCGGCCGGACACTCCGGGCTGGACCTCAGGGCCGGTCAGCGCTCCTATGCCATCTGAGCACCGAGAGCCAAGTGAGCTCACAGCGAGGGGCGTGAGGGCAGGGCAGGCCGTGCCAACCCTGCCTCTGCACTCAGCCGGGAAGGGGCCGAGGAGGGGCGGCCGCAGGGGGTCTCAAGGTGCCAGGTGAGGGCGGGTCTGTCATGCTTCCCCAGAGCAGAGACAGCGAGCGAGGCCTGAGACTAACCGGGCTCCTGGTGAAGGGGGCCCAGTGCCCGGCAGGCCCAGGGGGCCACGGGAACGCTCAGGAGTCCTGGAAGGGAGTGGGGCTAGGGGCAGCACCTGGGCTCTCTCAAGACTCTCTGCGACCCCGTGGACTGCAGCCCTCCCGGCTCCTCTGTCCGTGGGATTCTCCAGGCAAGAGTTGTGGAGTGGGTAGCTATTCCCTTCTCCTGGGGGATCTTCCTGACCCAGGGATTGAACCCGGGTCTCCTGCGCTGCAAGCAGATTCTTCACCGAGCCACCAGGGAAGGCCTTCTCCTAAAATGGAAGAAATTAAAGAAGTTAATAGAAGAGATGTATGTGCCCGTGGGGCTAAGAAAGTAAGAGGGCAACATCTAGGGTGACGGAGGGGCCTACAGGACCAGGAAGGGAGAAGCTAGCGGCCACGGGTGCGTGTTGGGGCGTGGCGGACACCATGGGCTGAGGGGCTGAGAGGTCTCCTCTGATGCTTTATTTTCTCGGGCAAACGGAGCAAGGTCCTGGAGTGGGCGTGAGGAGGGGAGGGGGTGAGGGCAGGGGCAGACTGATCCTCTAAGAGCTGGGGGACTGGGAAAGGCAGCCCCCAGGCCACCTGAGACTCACAATCGGGAATTGAAACCAGTTGCTCAATTTCGGTTCATTGACATTTCAGGCTTATAAGTCTTGCTTGGGGCAGGGCGGCTGTCCTGTATATCATGGAGTCTTAGCATCCCTGGCCTCTGCCCCATTTCCAGGCCATGAGCACTGGGCTGATGAAGAGTTACCTGAGCTCTCCCGCATTTGGAGACGCCCTCCCCCCCGGTCCCGCTTTCTCCCTGCCTCTCAGATCACGCCGTCTCCCCCTCCGTCTGTCCTTTGACCCCCTCCCCTCTGCTTTCTACACACTCCGCTTGAGCGGCATCTACACCTTAGCTTTAACTGTGGTGTGTGCGCTGGTGGCCCTAAAGCCTGTATCTTGGGCCCACATCTCCCTCCTGAACACCCCAAGCCGTCAGGCCCAACAAGGCTAGCAGTACAGCGGGGTCCTTTCTTCTAAAGAACGGCTTCCACCTGCCTACCCCTTCACTCAGAACCTGGGTCGTCTGGACTCTGGCCCCAGGCCCATCACCGAGTCCCACCACACGGTGGACACCACAGGCTGTCCTGCCCTGGGCCCACCCGCCCTGCCCTCTGCAGCCACTGCTCTGCCGGAGCCTCCCCCTCACTGGGAACTGCAGCCGCCAGCGGCTGCTGACCCTGTCTCCAGTGTAGCCCGTCCACCTCCCATACTCTGACCTCAGCAGCTCCTCAGCAACCTCAGTGAGGTTGCAAGCACCTCAGCCCCTCAGCAGCTCCTCTCACCCCAGGGTCCACACCCTTGACAGCCTCCCTTCCCGCCAGCCCTGCCTGGAAGCTGGGCTCCTGTCCTGCTATACACAAGGGGCCGATCCCCGCATCTTTGCCTTTGCCCGGGACGCTCCCGCTGCCTGGATGCCCCATCTCTGGCCTGGGGAGCTCCCGCGCCTTCCCCAGCCCACCCGCACCTGCCTCCCGAGCTGCCTCTGCCCTTGGCTGCAGTGTTGCTTTGTAAGGACTTCAGTGCTCTCAGCCCACGAGTCATCAGGGGATGCAAACACCTGCTCCCTCGTGACCTCAGGAGGGGAGAGTCCCTGCTGTGGCTGCCTTTGTGCCATCAATGCCTGGCACACAGACTCTTCAATGAATCACCCTTTTTAATAGGGACATAGTATTTCAGATTATAAACAGATGAGTCATGCTTTAGCTAGCCTGTCCCGAATATCAGGTGTGCTGTTTGCTTCAGTCTCTGGAATCACTACTGCTTATTTTTCAAAATGAAGAGGACCCTGGTCTGTTTGTCCTCTTCTTTTTCTTTCTTTTTGGCTGCTCTGGGCAGCATGTGGAATCTTAGTTCCCCCAGCAGGGATTGCACTCATGTCCCCTGCAGGGGAACAGAGTCTTAAGTTCTGGACCACCAGGGAAGTCCCTTCTTTTTTATTTTAAGAATAGTATGACTTTCCTGTAAAAGAAAATTTAGGCAATACAAAAAGGCTTGAAAGCAAGGTGGAAACCGTGCATGATCCCACCATGGAAAGACAGTCTGTCTGATCAGGCTGATGCCTCTTCTGGGCTGTTTCCCACGCGCTCCGTTATCTCCACCTTTAAAACCAAAACAGGCAAAGCACACGTGCTGCCCTACAAGCAGCTCAGCAGTGCGTCTCGGACATTCCACGTCATGAGATATTCACGCATCATTCTGAACGACGGTACACATGTGACAGTCTGTTTCATAAGCCCCCTCTCCAGATGTCCTAGATATTATCAGGGTGCTGTGAGTCTCCCTGCAGACATGCTTTGCACCCATATCGTATTATTTTCTTAAAATACAGTTCTTGACATAGACTGTTGCCAAGGGGAGAGGGGTTGGGAGAAACACAGACTGGGAGTTAAAAGTAGTGTATGTTAGCTATCATACATCGGAGAAGCAAGCGGCAGCCCACTCCAGCGCTCTTGCCTCGGGAATCCCAGGGACAGGGGAGCCTGGTGGGCCGCCGTCTATGGGGTCACACAGAGTCGACACGGCTGAAGTGACTTAGCAGCAGCCGCAGCAGCTATTATATATGGGCTGGATAAACAACAAGGCTCTGTGTAACAGAGGGAACTACATTCAATATCCTATTAAGAGAAGATAAACCATAATGAGAAAGAATGCTTTTTAAAGATTGTACGTACATACATATGAAGAGAAGACAGTGGAGCTCATGCGCGGCTCTCTGCAAACCCATGGACTGTAGCCTGATGCACTCCTCTGTCCTTCCCTTCTCCAGGCAAGAATAATGGAGTGGGTTGTCCTTCCCTTCTCCAGCAGATCCTCCCGACCCAGGGATCGAACCTGGGTCTCCTGCGTTGCAGGCAGATATATGTATATATAATGGAATCACTTATTTGTGCAGCAGAAACGTATACAACATTGTAAAGCAGCTATACTTCAATAAGAAATATTGAAACAGGAAACAATAAGCAGCCCTTGAGGCTGAGCTGTTGGGTTGGATACTTGCACGTCTTCAATGCTCTTGCCCAGATGTTCTCCAGGAGGTTGTGCAATGTCGTACACGGAACAGCGGTGTAAGGCAGCTCCGTGCCCCTGCCACGACAGGCACTGGGCATCACCATGCGTCTCCTCCTCTTCAGCCCTGGGTTGGGTGGAAGCGCCATGATTCCATCCTGTTTGAGAGAATACTGAGCAGCTTTGAGGCCACCACCTGTCAGACACTCACACGGTAGATGCTTAGCGAACATTTTATGGATGATGAATGGTGAGTGAAGGCAAGTTCATGATGGCACATAGCACCTGGGATACTGGACTTGAGTCAGAGACGCAGGATTCAATTCCTGGTTCCAGGAATTCCCTGGTGGTCTGAGGTTAGGACTCCACGCTTTTACTGCTGAGGGCCTGCACTGACCGCCTGGTCGGGGAGCTAAGAGACCACAAGCCAAGCGTCGGAAAAACAAAGCACCAAGGACACTTCCGGAAACCTGGTTCCAGGGTCTGTGCAGCCACAGGCAAGTCGCTGAGCTCGATTCAGTCACACGGCTTACTCAGCTGTGAATTGGAGAGTGCAATCCTCACTTGATGTGATTTTTGCAAAGTTAAAGAGATACTGTGCTTTAAAACAATGCGAGGAAAATTTTGGAAGTAACACTTACATATGACAAGATGCTCAACTAGTCCAGAGAGCTGTGCTATAGACAGTCTCCTCACTGCCCGACTCCCTCTCCCGTCCCAGACACAGCACGGGCTTACTTGGTGTCCTTCCCGAGAGTCTCTCCCCACCCCACCCCCATAGCATAACTAGTTGCACACATTGTCATATGTCTGCTTTCTCCACTCAGCCTGGTCCACGGCTGCCCCGTTCCTCCTCGCTGGTGTAGTCTGTTAGCCGCTTCTTTATGAGCAGCCGTGTAGACATCGTGCTTAAGAGCACAAGCTCTAGAGTCAAACTGCTCAGTCTGAGCACGACCCAAACACACCAGCGGTGACACCCTGAGTAACTGGCCTTAGCTCTCTGCTCCTTGGTTTTCTGATCGATACAATAGGGGTGATAGAGACCCACCGCAGAAGGTGGCTGTGCAGGCCGTATATGTACATGTGTGTGCATCTGTGCGTATGTGAGATACTGACCACATCGGGCACATAGTAACCCCTCAATAAGGTGACTTACTTTTAAATTTGTTTCCAGTCTTTTATTATTTTCAAAGAAATATTCTGCTATGATTATCCTTATGCCAATCTCCTCCCTGACAAAGAACCAAAAAGCCCAGGGTACAGGGGTGCCCGTCCTGTGCACACGCGAGGATGGAAGGCCTGTTTCCGCTCAGGACACAGAAGGCCCCAAAGGGCTGGCTCAGCCCCAACAACAGCAACAACAGAAGCAAACACCGAATCAGGGAGCTGAGGCCAGGACAACCAGGGAGCCCGCAGCCCGCGGAGAGACAGGTGTCCCCCGCCAAGGGGAGTGGGCCAGGACAGACTCTCCTGAGGCAGTGGGCGGGGGGTACAGTGCAGGAGATGAGAATTTTGTGAATATGTGTAGCCATATGGGTATCGAATTGCTGAAGGCAGAGGGAGGGCTCCTGACGCAGCAGACCCTGGAGTTGCGTCTCGTGGACGTGATCCTCAGGCCTCCACACGGATCAGGAGAAAGTGGGTGAGAGGTGGAGGGGGCTCCCGGGGGGGGCAGGAACCCCCCCAGACCTGCCCCCAGAAGCAGGGGGTGGACGGGGCAGAGGGGAGGGGAGGGGCGGAGAGCCTGCAGGTGCTGGTGGGTGCGGCAGAAAGCAGGGGGGAGGCCAGGGGCCCCTGAAGCAGCAGGTCTGTAGGGGAGAAGGGTGCCTCGTGCCAGGGACCGCGGCAGAGTCTGGAGACACGCTGGTCCTCACAGCTGGGGGTGGGGGACATGCACTGAGGGCCCCAGGCGGGCAGGGCCAGGGATGCTGCCGAAGCTGTGCAGAGCCGCGAGAGCCCAGCCTGAGCGGCCGGCCAGCCCGAATGCCAGCAGTGTCCAGCACGGAGGCCCGGGTGCCACAGGCCTCCCTGGGCAAGAGGAGGGGTGCCAAGGACACAGCTCGGCAGCCACGGGCTGGGGGCCATGATCGCTGAAAACCTCCTACCCTGGAGGCCCAGGTGGAGCCGGACCGGGACGTGGGGATGTCCTGAACCCAGACCCCCGGCCACCAGGGCAGCAAGCCCCAAGATGAAGCCGTCTACATGGAGCAGAGCCAGACAGAGGCCTTCCGAGGCCAGGGCACAGCAGGGCGGGAGAAAGGCCGATGCCGGAGGAGCGAGGGGCCCGGGCAACTGACCAACCCCATCGCAGCCCAGAACTCAGACCGACCTGAACCCCTGCCCAGACAGACTCAGTACCCCGGGCACCCGCACGCACGCACACACACGCACGCACGCATGCACACACACGCACACACACACGCATGCACGCACACACACCCACATGCGCACACACACACACACACACACACACACACACAGCCTAGAAGAGATACACCCGTAACTGGCCATATGTGCTGTTCACCTCAGTCTCCACTGTTCTGCACAGATGTCCCTGGATGGCAAGGAGATCCAACAAGCCCATCCTAAAGGAAATCAACCCTGAATATTCACTGGAAGGACTGATGCTGAAGCTGAAGCTCCAATACTTTGGCCACCTGATGTGAAGAGCCGACTCACTGGAAAAGACCCTGATGCTGGGAAAGACTGAGGGCAGGAGGAGAAGCAGGCAGCGGAGGTTGAGATGGCCAGATGGCATCGACGGACAGGAATCTGAGCCAACTCTGGAAGACAGTGAAGGGCAGGGTAGCCCGGGGTGCTCCAGTCCACGGGGTCGCAAAGAGCTGGACACGGCTTAGGAAATTAGCAACAACAGCAGCACAGACGTAGAGCATTTAATAAAAAATCATGAGACACGCAAAAAAAAAATCAAACGACAGACATCTCACTGTCAAGAAGCCAAGTTACCAATAGAACCAGGTTCTTGGATACTGGTTGGATACACGTTCTTGGACACAAAGGTTGTCAGACGTTAAAGGTTCTAGTGGAAAAGTGAACAAGCAGGAACAGATGAAGAATCTAAGCTGACATGATGAGCACGGTGGACGCCTCGGAGGGATGCTGGGGAGGCGAGTGGCTCCACGGGATCCCGAGAAGACTCAGTTCCTGGGAGGGAGGAAAGGAGATGAAAGAACGCCAGAGCTTGCTGTGAATCTCTGGGCAAAGTCCCAGCCTCCCAGAGCCGAAGACTCCTTGCTAAATTGAAAGGCATGATTCTTGCCTCTGGGTGATTGACAGGAAGAAAGACTGTGGGGACTTCCCTGGTGGTCCCGTGGTCAAGATAAATGCTTCCAATGGAAGGGACACAGGTTCGATCCCTGGTTGGGGAACTGAGATCCAACATGCCAAGCAGTCAAAAAATTTTTAAAAAGAAAGACTGTGTAGGCAGCAGGTGTGAATAACAGCCTTTGGAACATCTTGCCTGTTGATGAGACGTTTAACGTTTTTTTTTTTTTTCAAAATGGGAAATAGTTCAGTTCTTTTAATAATTTTTATATATTTGTATATTTTTGGCTGTGCTGAGTCATATACACAATTTAATTTTCTTTCAGAAAATATAGTTGTTTTCCGTGATGCCGCCCAGAGATAACCACTAACATTTTACAAAAATGTGCCACTCTACACACAGTGGATGCGAACCCACGTTCTCCCCACTGAAGAGTACCTCGAGGGCAGCTGCACGTGTCAGTGAACGGAGCCACACAGCACTGCTCTGAGGGCTGCCTGTGGTGTGAACCAGCGTCGCTGCTGCGGAGAGCTTCACCCTCACTGCCCCTTGGGTGGTGCCCAGCTTGCTGCCAGTCGTGCGCAGTTACGCAGCAGCCCGAAGGAGAGTCCTGCTTCGCCTGTCTTGGTGCATCTACCCAATCGCTTTCATCGGAAGAGTTCTCAGATGTGAGAGTGCTTTTCCAGGCCTTCAGACAGCTTGTCAAATTTTTCTTCAGAAAGTGTCTTCCACTTCACACCTAGACCCACGGCGGTTTCTGGCAGGCTTGAGTTCCTCCACATCCTCACCAGCCCAGACCACAGGGGTGCTCTCGTCCCTCTCTGATAGTGAGAGGCAGTGATCTCCTAGCCTTAAGCTGCTTGCCCGTCAGACGGTGCTGCAGAGGGCAGTACCTGTTCTGTCTGCAGCCCCCAAAGCCCAGCATTTGCATGGACCTCCCCTCCCCTCTTGGCTAGAAGTCAGCCAGGGCACCAAGCCTGCCACGCAAGGACTCCCAAACCCGGCGTGCCAAGCAAACCCACAGGTCGGGCCAAGGAGGACGGGTCAGGGGACGCTGGGGCTCTCGCTCCAGCCGGGTGCGGGTCACTGGGGCTGGCAGGTGTGGAGTGGGCAGGTGAGGCTGAGTCATCTGGGACTCTGGGTGTGGTTTCCTGGATCAGCTCCAGAGTTGACACGAAGGTTCCAGTAACGGGTGGCTGAGCTGGGCTAATTGCTGCTGGTGCTGTCCCAGCCCTACCCTGCACGTAGCAGGAGCAAGGGGAGGGGGAGGGGAGGGGGGAGGGGAGGGGAGAAGAGGGGAAGGGGGAGGGGAGAGGAGGGAGGGGGAGGGGAGGGGAGAAGAGGGGGAGGGGGAGGGGAGATGGGGGGAGGGGAGGGGAGGGGAGAGGAGGGAGGGGGAGGGGAGGGGAGGGGAGGGGGGCGGGGAGGGGAGAGGGGGGAGGGGAGAAGAGGGGGAGGGGAGGGGAGGGGGAGGGGCGAGGGGGAGGGGGAGATGGGGAAGATGGGGGGGCGTCAGGACAGGAGTGAGGAGGCTCCCACGGGGGTCTCAAAGACTGACACTGGCTCTCTGCTCCCGCAGGATCCCCGTGAAGCGCCCCCAAATCCCCTCTGCCGGAGCCCCGCCCCAGGCACGCTGCCTGGCCCCTGGCCAAGGGGCTGAGGAAGGAGGCCGGGAGCCAGGGTGGCAGGCTCCCCAGCTGGGAGGCCTGCGCTCTGGGACCCCTGGGGCTCTGCAGTCCTGGGTGGCCCTCCCCTCCCGGGTGCCCAGCACACAGCCCAGGGCGTCGCAGACGTTCGGTGAGAGGAGGAGCGCGTGACGGACGCCGCTGGTGCTGAGGGCTGAGCTGCACCTGCGTGCCCACACGCCCTGTGTCTGTGAGCAAGTCGCTGACCTCCTCTGAGCCTCAGTGTCCCCATCTACAAAATGGGGCGCATTCACCTGGATCCAGGGCCCTGTCCCACAGTCACTGGTGGTGGGTTATGAGGCAGGACTCCCCTAGGGCACTGTTCCTCCTGAAGAGACGTCAGTTTGGGGAAGAATCGGGCTTCCCTGGTGGCTCAGATGGTAAAGAATCCGCCGGCAATGCAGGAGACCCAGGTTTGACCCATGGGTTGGGAAGATCCCCTGGAGAAGGAAATGGCCACCCACTGCAGTATTCTGGCCTGGAGAATCCCATGGACAGAGAAGCCCAGTGGGCTACAGTCCATGGGGTCACAAAAAGTTGGACACAACTGAGTGATTAACACTTGGATGGATGAATCAGAGAGGAGGGGCCAGACCAGGACAACACTGCTGGGCAGGGGGCCCTTGGGAACCAGCTCAGAGGTTGCCCATATCCCAGGGTGCGTGAGGGCCTGGGTCCGTCGTGCAGCGACTGGGCTGGAAAAGGTCTTGAGGTGAGAAGCTCAGCCTACCCCTCACAGTGTCTGTAGCCCACCCCCCCAACCCCGGCTGACTGATTGACCGTCGTCTTGCAGGTAGAGGGGTGCCGGAGGAGCTACTTGTTGGGAAACAGTAGGTGGGGGTGGGCACAGCTCTGTCCCGCCAGCGCCGGGTGCCAGTGTGGCGGGACTGACGGAGGCTGCGGGCTGGGCTCTGTCTCCCCAGACGGTGGTCCTGCGGGCAGCCGGTGCAGCATGGCCAGACCTTCTGATTCTTAGGAGAAGCCCCTACTCGTTACTCTGGAAATTGTTCTGCTTCTAAGGACTCGGCAGCAGCGTGTTCCTGTCCTGCTGTGCAGAGGCCGCGGTAGGGGAGGCACGGGGTGGGGTGAGGGGCGGGGCCGCCCACAGGGTCCCTGGGCCGAACAGGAGGGTCCCTGCGCCAGTGAGCACTGGCTCTGCTGTTGCCACTAAGGGTCGCTAATCATTTTTTTGTTTTGAATAATTCTTAACTCGGGTATTCATTTTGCACTGGGCCCGACCTGGGTGTGGGGAGACCTGAGCCCACCTAGGGGGAGGAAGGGAGAGAGAGGCTTTCAAACACGGGGAAGGGAAAAATGGGGAGGAGGGGAGCTGGTGAGTAACGGGCTGGGCTGGGGGCTGTGTGCGTGTGCGTGCGTGCGTGCGTGTGTGCGTGCGTGTGTGCGTGCAGAGGGAGGTGGCAGGGGTGGGGGGCAGGCTGAGGCTGGGGGCTGTGTGTGTGTGTGTGTGTGTGTGTGTGTGTGTGTGTGCGCGTGCGTGCGTGTGTGCGTGCGCACAGAGGGAGGTGGCTGGGGGCTGGGGCAGGCTGAGGCTGGGGGCTGTGTGTGTGTGTGTGTGTGTGTGCGTGTGCGCGTGCGTGCGCGCGCGCAGAGGGAGGTGGCAGGGGTGGGGGGCAGGCTGAGGCTGGGGGCTGTGTGTGAGTGGTGCGGCTGCCAGCTGGGGGTCCGTGAGTGCGTGTGCACACAGGGGAGGTGGTGTGAGTGTGTGTGCACACAGGGGAGGCGGTGGCAGGCGGGGAGAAGCACGGGCCAGCCTGACAAATATTTATCGAGCCCTGCTCTGCCAGGCCTGGGGAGGCCTGAGATGAGTAAGCCTGGCCTTGCCTGGAGGCCCCACAGCCCCTGAGGGCAAGAGGGCATAAACAGTGAAAGGAATCCAGGCAGATGAGCAGCCCCCAGCCAGGCAGGGAGGGGAGACGGGCGAGGCCGGCCCTCCCCCGCAGCCACACACGGAGGGGCTCCCTCCCCCTCCAGCAGCACCCCCACCCCCCGGGGGAGGGGAAGGGGTGGCCACGCCCTGGGGCCAGGCTGCCTGGGGCTGCGATGGGCTCTGCTGGTCCCGGGTGGGGAGAGGGCAGTGTCCTGAGGCAGACACACCCCTGTGGAGGGGGCGAGCCCTGCCCCGGTCACCCCCCAGGGCCGGCAAGAGCCCCGCTCGCCTCGGGGTCACCCCCTGTCTCTGCCTCTGACCTTGGGTCAGCGTCCAGCCCCGCAGGGCCCGGGCCGCCCAGTCCCCTCTGAAGGCTGTGGGGCGGCTTGGAGCAGATAAAGGAGGAGGAAAGCGCCCCATAAACTGCAAACGGCAGGACAAAGGTCGTTGCACTGTGGGCGCAGCTGCCTCGGCCCTTTGGCACAGGAGGAAGGGCGGGTCCGGTGCTCCTGCCTAGCAGACCCTCACCTGCGCCTCCGGGGGGCAGGGGTCCTGGGCGCCCAGGCCCATTCTCAGAAGGGACGCAGGCAGCCAGGCAGCCCCTCCGAGGGCGTGAGGACAGTGAGCACAGACATTCTCAAGAAATGAAGTGGTTGTTGGGCCGGGAGCCCAGCGGACAGCAGACACACTGAAGCGGGACGGCTGGAGGCTAAACCCCTGCCCGCCCCAGCCACGGGCCCCCTTCAGAAGGGACACCTCTACCCAAAGGGCTCCCACAGCTCCATCCGCTCCCGACCACTTCCCCACCCTCCTCTCCCAGGTCCTGTCCTCCAGGGTGAGTGAGCCCTCCCCAACACGTGTGCACACACATGCACACACACGCACACGCATGCACATACTCACACGTGTAGATGCATGCACACACGTCTGTTTTCCTCTGATCCCTTCCTTACCCACATTCCCTTAGTGAATAATCTGATATTTCTAAGACAACTAAAGAGCCTTTCAGACCCACAAAGTGGCCTTCTAAAGTGCTGACAGGAAACTGTTGGGCCCACGGGGAAACTTCAGGAGGACGCCCAGGACGGCCCTCAGAACCCAGAAGCACTGTCCTGTGCACAGAGCTGCGACATCTGGAACCCGCTGCCAAGCCCTGACCCTGGAGAAGCCGCTGGGAGCCAGCATCTCACCCATGACCTTGGCCGAGTCCCTGGGGCCGTGGAGCAGTCTCCCTCCTGGGGAGGGGGTCACAGGGGCAGGGCCTCGTGGGGAGGGCCTCGTGGGGAGGGGTCACAGGGCAGGGGTCACAGGGGCAGGGCCTCCGGGGTCTCAAGCGCTCTTCTTGCTTCGTTTTCCCCTCCACGAGCTCATAACTGATTCCACGTCTGAAAACAAAAGCTTGGATTTATCTGACGGTTATTTAGCCTGCCGTCAACTCGGCTGGAAGGCACAACCTCTACTCCATGAGGCTGGACACGCACCCCCGACTCCTCAGCGGATGCAGTGCACACTGGCCCAATGTGGGAAGCGGGCAGCAGAGGCCTGGTTCAGCTCAGGTCACCTGGCCGGTGCCTTGTCTGCAGGATGGCCTTACCTAATTCCAGCACCAGCTGGCAGGCCTGTGCCCTGGAGCCTCAGCTCTGGGACGTGGAGCCCACCCCAGGGTCTGCCCCGCCTTCACCTCCGGCCAGCAAAGCCCTGCCCTGGTCCCCTTTCCCAACCCTGCTGCCTGCATCCAGGCCAGAGCTGCAGAGCTTAGTGCACAGGTCGCTAAGACAAAGGTTAGAAAAAGGCCAGAAGGCACTTTATTGGAGTGCTCCCCTTCACACGGGGAGAGAACCAGGAGCCCCACACCTCACTGGCCCAGCCGAGGGCCTTGAACAGTCAGTATGGCACCAGTGCCCGGCGTGGGAGGCGTGGGAAGGGAATGTCTTAGAAAAAAATAGATTTCTATGTACATGTCCGTATTTATAGCACATAAATTAGGGAGTGCCCTGACCCCTGCCCGCGGAGTCCAAGCAGGGAGGAGGAAGCCAGTCCAGAGAGAGGGGCCCCCTCTCAAGGCCCAGGGCCTGCGGCCTCCTCGGCCCATCCAGCCTCTGCAGGAGGCAGGCGTCCCCAGCTGGGGTCCAATGAGGTCCAATCAGACAGGAGGGGCTGCATGTGCAGCGAAGGCCAGTGCACGGTCACCTCGAACTCCAGGTTTGTAATTCCAAAAGGAGGGCAGACCGCAGAGGTCACTGGCCCCAGCGGCCAGGATGACGCTGACGGGACCCAGGGCCTCAGCTACTCTCCAAGGCACGGGCTGCGTGCCCCGACGGCCGGGCGGTCCTCCCAGGGGCTGCACTTCACGTCGAGGATGGTTGCAGGGTTGGTCCGACCCTCAGTTCCTGTGTCCCACCACCTCCTCCTCCTTCCAGCCGCTGGAGTTCCTGCCGAACTTGTAGACAAGTCTCCGGCCGTCCACCCGCTCGAGGATCTCCCGCTTGTAGTAGTACCTGAGGGGGGCAGGTGGTCAGAGGTGCCGGGCAGGAGCCGACCTGCCCAGAGTCCTCAGGTGACCTGCCTGCTGGGCTCTGGCCCAGGGGACATGGGCCTGAACCACATCCCGCATGGGAAGAGCCTTCGCTCCCTCACCCTGGGCTCTGTGGGGGACACCTGACCCTCCCCGGGACTCTGCATGGAGCAGTGTGGTCTGGGGGCTGGAGGAAACCTGGGAGGAAACTGAGGTCCAGAGACAAGCAGCTTAATTACTTCAATGGTGTGGACCAGGGCTAATGCCCACAAGTGCCTTTCACGGGACAAGCCTTGCAGATAGAAACGCCCATCAGACCAAGCTCAGTGTGTGCTGCAGGCCAGCCAGCTGCAAACCAGGCCATCCCTCGTCCGCACAAGGGGCAGGCCCTGCGACTCCTTGCCGCAGGGGACCCACGCCGGCCTGAGGGGTAGGACCCTGACGGCGCCCGCAGCTGCCCACCTCATGGCTCTGCTCAGCTTCTCGTAGGTCATGCTGCTGTTCTTCTTCTTCTGGCCCCACAGCTGGGCCACGGCCTCTGAGCGCAGGAACTTGAAGACGCCCTCTTGCCGGTTCTCCCACTTCATGAGGCCCTCGTTGAGCTCCGGGTGGATGAGGATGTCACGGATGAATTCCCACAGGTGGGTGCCTCTGGGGGCTACAAGGCCAAGCTCCATCAGTCAGCGGCCCAGGCACCTGTGGCTCCCCCAACTGCCACTTGGCCCAGCACACGGTCTACTGATGGCTGCCCCCAACCTGGCCCAACACTGTCTACTGATGGCTGCCTCCTAGCCTGGTCCAACACTGTCTACTGATGGCTGCCTCCCCACCTGGTCCAACAGTCTACTGATGGCTGCCTCCCTGCCTGGCCCAGCACAAGATCTACTGATGGCTGCCTCCCTATCTGGCCCAACACTGTCTACTGATGGCTGCCTCCCTGCCTGGCCCAACACTGTCTACTGATGGCTGCCTCCTGGCCTGGCCTAACACTGTCTTCTGATGGCTGCCTCCCTGCCTGGCCCAACACTGTCTTCTGATGGCTGCCTCCCTATCTGGCCTAACACTGACTACTGATGGCTGCCTCCCTGCCTGGTCCAACACTGTCTACTGATGGCTGCCTCCCCGCCTGGCCCAATATTGTCTACTGATGGCTGCCTCCCTGCCTGGCCCAACACTGTCTTCTGATGGCTGCCTCCCTATCTGGCCCAACACTGTCTACTGATGGCTGCCTCCCTGCCTGGTCCAATATTGTCTACTGATGGCTGCCTCCCCGCCTGGCCCAATATTGTCTACTGATGGCTGCCTCCCTGCCTGGCCCAACACTGTCTTCTGATGGCTGCCTCCCTATCTGGCCTAACACTGACTACTGATGGCTGCCTCCCTGCCTGGTCCAACACTGTCTACTGATGGCTGCCTCCCCGCCTGGCCCAATATTGTCTACTGATGGCTGCCTCCCTGCCTGGCCCAACACTGTCTTCTGATGGCTGCCTCCCTATCTGGCCCAACACTGTCTACTGATGGCTGCCTCCCTGCCTGGTCCAACACTGTCTACTGATGGCTGCCTCCCCGCCTGGCCCAACACTGTCTACTGATGGCTGGCTCCCGGCCTGGCCCAATATTGTCTACTGATGGCTGCCTCCCTGCCTGGCCCAACACTGTCTACTGATGGCTGCCTCCTGGCCTGGCCCAATATTGTCTACTGATGGCTGCCTCCCTGCCTGGCCCAACACTGTCTACTGATGGCTGCCTCCCGGCCTGGCCCAATATTGTCTACTGATGGCTGCCTCCCTGCCTGGCCCAACACTGTCTACTGATGGCTGCCTCCCTGCCTGGTCCAACACTGTCTACTGATGGCTGCCTCCCCGCCTGGTCCAACACTGTCTACTGATGGCTGCCTCCCGGCCTGGCCCAACATTGTCTACTGATGGCTGCCTCCCGGCCTGGCCCAACACTGTCTACTGATGGCTGCCTCCCTGCCTGGCCCAACACTGTCTTCTGATGGCTGCCTCCCTCCTTGCCTACCCCACTAGACAGCCAGGGGAGCTCCAGGAGGACCATGTGTTGTCATACGGCACAGAGGTTTAAACTGCTCCAAGACTGATCGTCTAGCTGGGATACGAGAGCCGTTGAGACACAGTGGCGCCACTTTAGGGAGCTCACGGTTTGGAGGAGTAACGGTGAAAAAGCAAATACACCAGTGGGTGGTGAGAGCTCAGCAGGAAGGGGACGGAGCTGGCCCCTGCCCAGGGGACGAGGGACAGCTTCTTGAAAGACTGACCCCAGAAGCAAACAGGCCCCCTGTGTGTGGAGGGGAGTGAGCTGTGGGACCCTCCTGGAAGCTCCAGGGGCGGGAGCCCACTGATGGCCTGAGGCCAGCAGGTAAGGGCTTGGTGTGGCAGGCCCACCCCTGCAGAGCCCTCAGGGGGCGGGGCCTCCAGCGGCCAAGCCTCGGTCCATGCCTGAGCCTGCCCGCACCACCAGCAGTGTGTCCCTCAGGCAGGAAGGCTGGAGTCCAGCCCGAGGCCTTCCTCCTGTAGCCATTGCTGCCCCCCCACAGGACCCCCTGGCCAGGCTCGGCCATTAGCGTATGACCCACTTGCACGCTGGGCCCGTGGCCTTAGCACATGGAGGGCCCCAATCAGGAGGAGAGAGGGCCAGCCCGCCTCACCTCGGCCCCAGCCCAGGGCCCCCCACAATGTGGCCCACCCGCCCTCGGGCGCCCGCTCACCATGCTTGCTCTTCTTGCCTTCCAGACACTCTCGGGACTCTTTGCTCAGCTTTCGGGGCCGGCCCCTTTTCCGCTTCCCGTGCTTAAGCTCCCCCTTCTTGCAGTCAGGAAAGCCATCTGGAGGGGTGGGGCGGAAGGTGAGGAGTGGGAGGGCTGGGGGCTGGGGGGCAGCCTCCCTCCAGGAAACCCTAGAGGAGAGCAGGGGAGGGGGCACCCTCGGGGGCCAGGAGGCTCCCTCTGCTCACCCCCAGGAGAGAGCTTGCTGTCTGGGGCGTCCAAGTCCACGTCACTTCCACCAGAGTCCGAGGCATGGGGGCTCTGAGACGCGCCAGTCCCTGGGGGGCAGGCCAGAGTGAGCCCCTAGCAGCCCAAGCACTGCCCAGCCAGGGCCCGTCCTCTCAGAAAGCCTGGGCGGTGGTGGCCCATAGGGATCAGGGCTCAGGACATCCGGGAGGGCGGCGGCGGGCAGACGCCTGAGGGAGGGCTCACCTGTGGTGGAGACGTCGGAGCTGCCTGGGGAGGGCGCCCCCGCGCCAAAGCTGCCTGGGTAGGTGGGGCTGGCCTGCCTGCAGTCCTCGAGCATCTCCTGGGCGAAGGGGCTTCCCTGGTCTGGGGGGCAGGGGTGAGTGGTCAGAGGGGGCCCTGGCTCTCCCAGCGGGGGGCCGTCAGGCTGGGGAAGGATGGAGGAGGGGTTCTCACCAAAGGGGCCTTGCTCCCCGAGAGGCTCCTGGAGGGCCAGGCTGTCCTTCTCCAGAAGCTCCATGATCCAGCTGAGCTCGTCGGGGAAGCTGGAAGCTGAGGATGAGGGGATCAGAGCCCAGAGAGTCGGCTCCCCTTCCCTCCCCTCCCTGGGGCAACCAGCCTCCCTGCCGGGGTAGGAGTACTCACTGAGGTCCCAGAGCTGTGAGTAGAGCTGGTCCCCCAGGGGTCCGAACAGCAGGCGCAGCTCCTCGGGTGCGCAGCGGCACAGGGCCGCCCCGTCCAGCTCGCAGCGCGAGAGGTCGATGGTGCCGGGGTCACACCTGTGCCGCTCCGCCTGGTAGCTGACCCAGTCCAGGACCTGCGCTTTGGACCACAACTGGGGCTGCTCCCCCAGCCAACTGGCCTTCTCTGCAAGGGGCCGGCACAGTCAAGGGTCAGCCCCCTCTGGCACCTGCTGGGGATTCCCGGGGTCCCCCCCCCGACCAGGACGGGGGCAGGTGGTAGTGCTCACGGCACCCTGGCCAGCACCCCCCCAGGCAGGTACCCCCAAGCCCCAACACCCCAGCCCGCCCCCTGCCCGATCCCTCCCCGTCCCAGGCTCTCACCCCAAATACCCAGCCCCTCCTGAGACCCACCTGAGCCCTCTAGGGCCACCTGCGGGCTGCCCGGGGCCAGCACCAGGTTATCGGCCCCAAAGGTGGGCGCAGGGGGCACAGAGGCAAGAGTGGGGTCGTCCGAGCTGTACATGGTGCTGAAGTAGTTGCTGAAAACGTTGCTGATCTCACAGGTCGCAGCCATGGGGCTCCCTGGGAGCGGGGGAGGCTGGTGAGGCCGGCACCCTGCCTCACCCGCGGGCGATCCTGCTCCCACCAGGCCTGGGGCAGTTAGAGCCCCAAGGGCGGGAAGGTCAGCCTGTCTTGGGACAAGCTCTCCTCCAAAGAGGCTCCAAGGTCTCAGAGCGGGGTGAGAGCGTGTGGTGAGCAGGGCACCAGGCCGGGCTCCCTGTTCTGCCCACCTGGGTCTGCGGGTGGGACCGGCCATCACGGCCACTGCGTCCTTCCCTTGCCGTCAGGACACGGCCCGGCACTCCCGCTTGCGCAGATTCAGAACCGAGCTCCACCGCCCCTCCCCATCGCCCGGGCCAGGCGGGGGTCCTACCGTGGCAGCTGAGGGTGTGGCAGGCAGGCCAGGGGCTGCCAGCAGAGGAAATCCAGGGGAAGGGGCCCCACCAGGTAGCCAGGTAGCCGAGGCTCTGGCGGCGCTCCCAGCGCGCTCAGTAGGGGCGTTGGAGCTCCGCCCGCACCCGGGCCTTTATAGGCGCCCGCGGTAACCTGAGCTGGCGGCTCATTGGCCGAGGGGATTTCCTGGCCTTTAGACGGGGCTCCTGGCCCAGGTGATTTGCATACTTTGTGCCACTTGGCTGGGGTCCAGGCCGCCGGTGCTGGGAAGTCAGGCCTGGCTGGTTTAATGATTGTCAGGTCCGTCACCCGCGCCCTCTAGGGCAGCGGCCTGGGCGGGCGGCCCCGGGTGGGCATGTGCCCTCTCTGCTCAGGAAATTCCTCAGGGGGGCCAGGCCGGGGCTGGGCAGAGGGGAGGGGAGGGGACGGGGGTCAGGGCTGGGTCAGGAAGGCTACCTGCGGGTCTGAGGACTAGGGCAGGCGGGTAGGCAGGGAGGGCGCGGAGGTCTGGGGCAACACTCAGGGCAGCTGGATGGGCGGCCGCAGGGCCCCAGCCACGGGCCCACCGCTGGCAGGAGGCCGGGGGCAAGGTCTCGGCACCCCCTGCCTGCCTGACGCCACCTGAGCCTCAGGGTTGCTGCAGCCGTGTCTGGGGGACCTGGCGCTGTCAGAAGGACCCCCCCACTGTCCCCGACAGAGCTGCCTCTGGGGCCACCGAGCGAGGGGCCAGACCCATGCGGCCGTGTTTACCCCTCTGCGTAGCCTGACCGGCATAGGCCTGCTGCCCCCTAGCGTCAGAGGCCCGGCTCCCTGGGCCCAGCTGGGTGCTCTTCAGGGAGCAGGCCCCATCTGACCCTCAGCAGGGCCCTCAAGGTGGCAGCAGGAGGCCCACAGACTCGCCCAGGCCAGGGGGGCTGGGGAAGTGGGGCTCCCGCAGACGCCCTCCCCTCCCTGTGGGCAGGGGACCCCTCCGACCCACGGCCCCTCCATGAGCTCATTCGTAACCACAAGGGCTGTCCCGAGACCACGCAGGCCTGCGTGGGGGCAGCCAGGGGTCTCCTCCATTTCCCACCCTTGAAGACAAGGCTCTGTGGGCCTAATAGCCCTGAGTCTCCTCCGGACGTTTTTTTAACGCATGAGAGACGCGACATCTGAGCACCCCTCGCCGCCCTCCTTGGTCAGCACCAGGGCTGGGGCGGCCACCTGCTCAGTCTCCCGAGTGAGGACACCCCCGCCTTGCTTTAACCCCCGGTAGGACAGATGCCCCTCTCCGGCACTGAGGTCCCAGCCCTTCCCTCGGCCCAGACGTGGGGGGCCAGGCCAGACCGGGGTGGGGGTGCAGGCTCTCCAGGCAGCCTCCCCCACAGCCCGAGGCACGCCCTCTACCCCAGCCCTGGAATGTGGGTGAACCGGCTCCAGCCTCAGGACGGCTCACGCTCACGTGCTCCTGAGCCGGCCCTCCAGGGCAGCGGCTGTGGCTGTGACCCAGGAGGGCCTTGGCGAGGGCAGGCCTGCAGGGGCTGTGCCGGGCAGATGCGCCTTCCCTCCAGGGTCACCCTGTGAGAGAGGAGGCAGGCGGGGGCCAGGCCAGGGCTGTGACAGGGGGTGGTGCGGGGCAGGGCCCCCCGGACCCTCTCTGCCTGGACAGAGCCCAGCTCACCTCCGGGATGGGGCAGGGACGACACACGGGCCCGCCTCGAGCTCTGAGAGTAGACAGGACCCTGGCAGGGCGCAGTGGGGAGTGATAGCTCAGGGTGCCTGCTGTGCCGCTGAACTTTACCCCAGCTGAGGAAGGGCCTCAGGGTCCACAGAACCCCGGGGTCAGCACGGAACTGAGGCCGAGCGCCTGGACGCTGAGAGGGGCACAGGGGTCCTCAGGGTCCTCGGTGTCCACACGGAACTGAGGCTGAGCGCCTGGACGCTGAGCGGGGCACAGGGGTCCTCAGGGTCCTCGGTGCCCACACGGAACTGAGGCTGAGCGCCTGGACGCTGAGCGGGGCACAGGGGTCCTCAGGGTCCTCGGTGTCCACACGGAACTGAGGCTGAGCGCCTGGACGCTGAGCGGGGCACAGGGGTCCTCAGGGTCCTCGGTGTCCACACGGAACTGAGGCTGAGCGCCTGGACGCTGAGCGGGGCACAGGGGTCCTCAGGGTCCTCGGTGCCCACACGGAACTGAGGCCGAGCGCCTGGACGCTGAGCGGGGCACAGGGGTCCTCAGGGTCCTCGGTGCCCACGCGGAACCGAGGCTGAGCGCCTGGACGCTGAGCGGGGCACAGGCGTCCTCAGGGTCCTCGGTGTCCACGCGGAACCGAGGCTGAGCGCCTGGACGCTGAGGGGTCCAGGGGCCACGGCAGCCCTCGCCTGGAACAGCAGCCGGGGCAGCCCTGGCCAGCCGAGGAGACGGTTTGCTGGATGGGGTGGGGTCCTTCACGGGCCTCGCCGCCAGGAGACGCTGGGTCTAGGAGGAGCCGCTGGATATTTACGAGCTTCTCCGTCACCCTCACCCCGGCTTGCTAACTGCTTAGATCCCCACGTGGAAATCACTCAGAGCTTGGGGCGAAGTTCTGGGCAGACTGCTTCTGACCACACACTGAGCTGAAGACCCGGGACCCTCGGGGGCAGAGGAAACACTCCAGGGCTCAGCCACCTGCGGTGCGTCACAGAGGGGCGGGCGAGGCCTGCAGAGGAGGGCCTGCCCCCTCCGGGAGAGTGGCCACTGCTGACGGGGACACTCTCCCCGCAGAGCCCCGTGTGGCCCTGCTCCTCACAGCTCAGGGGCACCCCACCTCCGGCCCGGGCCCCTGAAGGACGGGGCGAATGTCCTGCCCTGACCTGCTCAGAACAGAGGAGGGCCTGGGAGAAGGAATTTCAGCCACCAAAACACCTTTCATTTAAAAATATTTATTAAAATAATGATTAAACCTGAAAAAGAATCTCCAGAAATCAGCCCTTGGCACAGTATTTCAAGAATCAGCAAAAAAAATTAAAGAATACAAAAAGAAAGAAGAAAGAACCCTCCCTGCTCTCCCGACCCTGGTGCGGCGGGGAGGCCTGCCACCCCCAGCCCAGGGGGCAGGGAGGTTCTCGGTCACAGGCTGGGTCCCGGCCGGCCCGTCAGAGCAGAAGCCCAGCATCGGGGTCGGGGAACAGGTGCCCTCGTGGGGGCTTGACCTGGAGCAGCTGCTGTGCGCCGAGCCTGCAGAGGCCGGGGAGGGAGCCTCTACCTGCCCAGGGGCTCCACGATCTGCTGGACATAGTGGGCCACGTTGCTGTGCAGCTGGGGAGCCGTGGCCGCAAAGGTCTCCTTGGCAAGGGTCTGGGCGGCCTCGCTGCCCGCCATCATGGCGTGGTACAGCGGCAGGGTGTACTTCTGCTTCCCCTGTGAGTGACAGTTCGTGCTCAGGGCCTGTTGGGGCTTGTCGGCCAGCTCAAGGGTCTGCGGCCGCGGCCCCGGCCCCTGCCCGGGGGCCCAGCTGACAGCGCGGTGGGTCTGCGGCCCAGCCTCCTGTTGCCCCAGGGCCCGAAGGGATGTGGATTTCAGTGCTGGAAGGGGCGGGGGGCTTCCCAGACACGAGGCTTCGTGTTCTGGAATCTTTTCAGAGGCCGTAGACCCACACTGCTACATCTCCACGGTCACCCTCTGGGATATGTCCACACTGGACAGAACCGAGTGGGGTGGGCACGCAGGTTCCATACCTCAGAGCTCCAAGAGGTCAGAGCTCCGAGGCGTCAGCACACGGCCAGGACCCCAGTGCCTAACCCTCAAACGGGGCTCCGGAGGACCAGCCGCAGCCAAGAAGGAAGCCGCGCCCCCACATCCGCACTGGACGCTCACACACAGGAAGCTGATCCCCGAGGCAGGGGGCTCAGGGGCTCGGGAGGTAGCCTGACCCAGCCTGGCCTGCGGCCCGGCTCCTGCCCTGCTCTGGAGTCTCAGGGAACGACCTCCTCAGCAGGCCGGCTGGCCTCTGAACCCTCAGGCACACGCCTCCCCAGGCGGCCAGACCCTTCGCTCGACTTCCCTCGCTTCTAGCCGCTGGTCTCTCCCCCAGACTGGCCCGGCTGACGCATGACCCGTCCTGCCTCCCTCCCAGCGTCCGGTCAACAAGAGGCCCTCCCCTTGGGCCTCTCCAGCTGACCTGCACAGATGCACAGGCTGGGCCGTCTCCCCGCAGAGTGGCACTACGGCCTGCTCTCGGAACCTGCCAGGCCCTTTGCTCCAGAGAGGGCGGCCCGCAGGGCCCTGCCCGCCATGTGCCCAGGGGGATAGGGAGTTGGGGGTACCCACCTGGCTGTGCAGGAATTCCTTCACTTTCCAGAAGTCCTCCTGGTGGTCATTCTTGAGGACGATCTGGCCCCATCGCAGCCGCAGCTCCGCGTTCTGGGCGTTTGAGATCTTTGGGTATGTCTCTCCAAGTTTCTTCACGTTCCCTGGAGAAAAGAAACGAGTCTGGAAAGACTGCCAGCAGAGCCCCACGCCGAGGAGGCGCGTGTCTCCCGCAGCCCACCAGGGGCTCCAGACCCACGGCTCCGAGGGCTTCAGGCGCCCACTCATCCTGCGCCTTTGGGCCCGACACGGTCGCGCCCTGGACGTGCGCTTGCCCCAACTCCACAGCTCTTCCAACCACCTTCCCTTGATATCACACAGAGGAGGATGTCCCTGGTGGGCTAGTGCTCAAGACCCTGCGCTTCTGAAGCAGGGGGCCCAGCTTCGACCCCTGCCTGGGGAAGTAGATCCCACATGCCACAACTCAAGAGTTCGGACGCGGAAACTCAGATCCAGCGCAGCCATGAAAGTAAATAGAACGGGCATTAAAGCGAGTCTATCAGCGGGGCGGGAGGAAGGTTCGCGATGGACGGGACGCATGTATACTCGTGGCAGATTCACGCTGATGTACCACAGAACAACACGATATTGTGAGCAACTATTAGCCAATGAAAGTTTTTTAAAAAATAGGATTAAATGTACACAGTCATCAACCCGACCCCCTGCGGTCTTCCTCCCCAGACCAGAGTGTGCCCCAGACGCCCTGCCCGCCGCCCCTTGCACCAGCACCGGCTAGCCGGCATCGTGCTCCAGCCGCTTTCCTGGGGCACAGCCCTTGGTACTATTTCTGGCTGAGTGGCAACGGGGCACTCGTGCTGAAGGGCGGGGGTGGGGCAGGGCTGCACCCCCACCCCGCCTACCGGCTGAGCCCCGGGCTCACAGAGCAGCCAGGGGGATGGGAGGGGATCAGGGCAAGGGAGACCGCCCTGCACGGCTGAGGACCCCGCGGGCCCCTGCCCAGGAAGCATGTGGACGCTCCACCCCACGCTGACCCGCCCCCCCCACCCAACAGGCCGGCCGTTCCTCACCGGGAGGGAGCGGTGACTTCTGCAGGATCTTATCCAGGAAGTACACCAGCTGGTAGGTCTTCCAGGCAGAGGTGGACACGGCGTTGATGGCCCTTGGGTCCAGCTCCTCAGCTGCCCACAGCTGGGCCAGCTCCTCGGCCGGCCTCATGAGTGAGTCCCCGGGGGAGAGGTCCGGGAGGTAAGGCGGCCAGCCCGGCGTGTCCAACCAGCGATCAAACTCAAATCCTGCTTGGCAGAAGAGAAGACCCGTCAGAACTCCCTGGCAGTGCCCCAGCCAGCCCGCCCAGGCAGCTCCCAAGACCTCCCACCTCCGTCCGCCCCAAGACCTCCCCCAACGCCGACACTGCCCACAGGGCCACCTGCTCTGCCCAGCCCCCTGACGCCTACAGCCCCAGCTGCCCCCTTCCCACCTGGGCCTGTTCTGTGCAGAAATGAGCCCTCAGGACGACAAGGAGCACGGCCCACCCCCACGAGCAGAGCAGCTATGCTGATGCTCCTGGGCTCCAGGGTCCCGCCCCCAGCAGCCAGCGGGGTCCCGCCCTCCCAGCCGGCGGGGGAGCTGGCTGGCTGGGGCCCAGCAAAGAGCAGGGAGCAGGGGCAAGCCTCAGGGCCACAGGCCACGCTCGCACTCAGGAAGCAGGCCTCCCACCGGCTCCCCAGGCAGGGCAGCTGCTCCGGTCCTGCCCGGGAAGCCCCTTGGGCACCAGCGGCCTGGGCAGGGCTCAGGGTCTGACTGTGTCTCAGAGACAGGGAATCCAGAGGGCAGAGGGGAGCAGAAAGGCCGAATGGGGGAAAGGAAGCGGGGGTCCCGAGGTCCTTCCGTGGGGCCCTGGAGCCACCCCGAAGCGCCAGCCCCAGGGGACACACTGGCCCCTCAGAGCGGAAAGCAGACCCCACCCTCCACGACCTCCTGGAAGCCGTGGGCCGGCTCCTCTCCTCACCCGGGATGGAATCCACCCTCTGTTTCTTCAGCTCAGGGAAATAGTCCAGGAAGAAGTCCAGGAAGTCGTCAGCTAAGATGCTTTGGAACTTGAATTCGTCCACGTAGGCCTGTGAGGACGAAGGGGCGGCATGGTCAGCTGCCCAGAGCCCCCACTGCCCCCTCAGTGGGGTTCCCGAGGCTCCTCCGCCCCCACCGACCCCCTCACCTCGAGCTGATTACCTTGAGGAAGTCGTCAAACTGGTCCTGATCACCCACCAGGTGGGCCAGGTAGGAGACAAAGCAGAAGCCTTTCTCGTAGGGGGTCTCGTTGTAGGTGTCATCCGGGTCGACCCCTGCAGAGAAAGCTCTGGGTTCAGAGCTTCAGAGCAGCCGTGGAGAGACCAGCTCCTGCTCTCCAGGGCAGCGCGGCCAGGGGTGCTCCTGATCCTCCCCGACCTGTCTCCAGGGTCTCGAGAGGGACGACAGGAGCAGCGCGGGGTTGCTGTGTTCATGGGGTCTTCCCAGCCCCCACGGTCACGCCCCCGTGTGGCCGCCCACCAGAACAGTGGGGGTTTCTGCAGGTGCTCTGGAGTCAAGGTGACTAACTGTCCGTCTACAGGGAGCTCTCCATTGGAGTCAGAGGCCGCAATTGCACAGAAAGCTTTCAATCAGTCACACGTGGAAATAACAATGTTAGGAAACAAAAACCCATGACCTCAGAGCAGTCACGGGCTTTCTGGGTCATGCCCCTCTGTAAGGACAGGTGACCTCATTCTACAAACCCCCAGGGACTGAGCTGACCAAGGACAGGGGGCGGCAAAGGCCCTCGAGAGCGACAGGGACCTGGACAAGCAGGGCAACACGGAGTCGCTCGGGACTGGCTGGAGCAGCTCGGAGGGCCTGGGGGGCTCCTCCCTCCCGAGGGACCGGGGTGCGCCGGGGGAGCCGCCAGAGCTCTGGCCCACGGCGGGGCGGGAGGGCCCTGACCTGGCTCGATCCTCACGCGCAGCTTGTTCAGCGGGTGGTCCTCGCCCGTGACGTCCATGTGCTGCCGCAGCAGCGCCCGGCCAGTGGCGGCTTCCAAGCAGGTGTAGGCGGGCCCTGTGGGGCAGAAGAGGGGCTGGCACCTCACATGCGCCTCCCCAAGGTGCCCTGTGAGCCAGGGTGCTCCCCGGGGACCGTGGGCCGGGAGGCTGTGGCCAGCCGACCCCTCAGCCTCTCTCCTGCACACCGTCCCTCTGACAGGGGCCTTCCGTGCAGGGTGATGTGTCTGCAGAGACGGGAGTCTGACCTTCCCATCTGACTGTTCATATTGCCTAGGAGAAACTCTCAGCCAAGCCTTTCCTCGGGCCCCTGTCTCCTGGCAGGACGGTGGGCGCCAGGCACACTGTCCCGCGAGATGCTCTGACCTGGGGCGGCAGCCCGCCCGCGTCAGGGCCCAGCATGCAGTGCTCAGGGAACACTGGGGGCTCCCAGCGGCTGAGACTGCCTGCTCCGTGCCCACTGATGAGAGAATAGACCTCTACAAACTTTCTGGGAAGCAGGAGACAATAGGTCTTTAAAAAAAAAAAAAGGTCTTTAAAATGTTCAAGTCCTGACAAGCATGTTTCAAGGAATTTATTGAAATCATCTGAGATACACGTGAACCTGTGTAAAGATGTTTATCAGAATATTATTTTGTTGGAAAAATGAGGGACTTCCCTGGCGATTCAGTGGTTAAGAGTGTGCTTCAACTGCAAGGGCGTGGGTTCAATTCTTGGAACTTAGATCCCACATGCCCCTAGGTGTGGCCAAAACAGCAACAACAAAAAAATTAAGATTATTTTTTGTTTGTTTTAAAAAAAAAAGAAAATTACAGACCAACGTACAACTGGAGGCTGACGGGATAAATTATGGATTTATCTGAATTCTTCTGCATCCGTGCAAGAAAATTCAATGACTCAGGAGAGCGCTTACCTTTACTAGGCTAACGGAAAAATGACAGGTCTAAAGCCATCTGGTCTGATGATTCACACACACACACAGGGAACTATTACTAAGTCGGAAAGGGTATCCACCGATCATTTCCGAATGGTGAAATGACAGGTAAGTGTTTTGCTGGGTACCTTCCCATATACACCAAGATAGATTTTAATCACAGAAAGAATAAAAAAAACAAAAAGCACCTATACCCTGTGGGCTTTCAATAAAGAGACGGTGCTGGGAATTTCAAAAGCATGGCTGGGCGCAACCTGAGGGTCTGCCTTCAGTTGCTAAGTGGCGGCAAGCACACTCCCTACCCTCTCGGCCTTGTGAACTGTGCCATCAGAGGGGGAAGCAGCATCGTCCACAGCAGTGCAGGCGGAGAGCGACGCACCCGGTCAAGGCTGGCACCAGGTGTCCAACAAAACGCGAAGGTGAGAGTGCCCTGACCAGGCCCTCGGAGCGTGACGCGCACCTGGGTCACTGAGGCCTGGGGGGGGACACAGCGGCCTCACCCCGACGGGAGGCATGCCCAGCACCAGGCGCCCCCGGCCAACTGGACTGCCCAGGACTCCCTCAGCCCCCGGGCCCTGCTGGTCCGTGACCGCAGTGCGGCAGGAACAGTGACGAGTGCAACTGCCGTGAGCCGGCCTCCCCGGCCGTCCCGGGGCTCCCTGCACCGCCGCCCCCTGGACACCCCAGAGGGAGCCTGGCGGGCCCCAAACGGGGAGACGGGTCCCCGCAGCGACTCACCAAACAGAAGGGAGGAGATCCTCCTCTGGGCATACATGGTGAAGCCTTCGTTCAGCCAGAACTCCCCCCAGGTGGCGTTGGTCACCAGGTTCCCAAACCAGCTGTGGGCGATCTCATGGATGACAACATCGGCCAGGGAGCGGTCTCCGGCCAGAAGGCAGGGCGTGACGAAGGTCAGGCAGGGGTTCTCCATCCCCCCGAACGGGAAGGACGGGGGCATGAAGAGCACGTCGTACCTGCCGGGGCGGGCGGTCACAGGGGGTGTGGCTCCCTCCCACCACCAGGCGGTCCCCAGCACCCCGTCCCAGGGCCGCCCTCTCCCAGCCCTCCCAGGGGGGACGAGACCGGCTCCCTCACGCCCAGCTTCCCACGCGGGCTGGTGGGCCTGACGGGGCCTCTTGTTGGGGGACCTCAGGTCTGAAGACGGCAAACAGAGAGCAGGGCTGCCCCCAGTGACGGGAAAGGCAAGTCAGCCGCATCCGCACAGCGAATCCCACCTCCAGCCCAGCACCTGCCTGCACGCCGCTGTCCTGAAACACCCACCCTGGGCCCGCCTCGGCCACGGCCACGGCCACGGCCACGGCGGGTCAGGCTGGCTGTCCTCTCCTCCCCACCCCTGCACCCTGGGGTGCAGGAGCCGCAGATGTGAAGCCCCCGAGACACCTCACCTTCCCCACACATAGGGTCCAAAGAGCTTCTCTCCCGTTGCCAGAAACTCCTCTATGACCCCGTCATACTCCTCCTTGGCAGCATCGATGAGGCAGGGCTCAGCCCACACCCGGCTCCTGCAGACACGGGGGCAGAGAGGGTGGCGCAGGGGTCAGAGCCCGTGGGATCAGCTGGCTTCAGCCTCCCAGGGAGCCAGCGAGCCCATGGGCAGGCGACCTAGGGCAGAGGCGAGGCCCACCCAGAGCCGGAGGGCCGGCCCCACCTGGGAGGGCCCCGGGGCTCCTGCAGGCAGCAGGCCTGCCCCCCCAGCTCCCCATCTGCCCGGTGTCTTCAGAAATGGCGCCGGTGCCGCTACTGAGCCCTGTCTGAGGCCTGGCGCCCGGCCAGCACCTCCAAGGCCGGCAGAACGAAGGACAGGTCGCCACCAGGAGAGCCACGTCCAACTGCGCCTCCCACTGCGGGACAAAGAGCCGGCGGGCAGGATGCCGAGCAGGAGGACCCGGGCTCCCGGCCAACTTCTCCTTGGGGACCCTGAGAAGGTGAACTCCTTGTTCACCTCCACTAACGCCCCTCCCTTCACAGAGTCGGCCCAGGCCTGGGCTTCTGCGTCCGGAGCAGACAGGGGAGAGCATCCTCGGGCCGCCTGGGAGGGAGACGGTGATGGCAAGGCGGCTGTTTCCAGGAATTAAGTGCCAGAGAAGGCAGGGAGATCTGGTAGCGATAAGAAAGCACACATTGTAGCTAGAAGGTGACCTCTAAAACTGCCGCCTGAGCTCAGAGCCGTCCCTGCATGGGGCCAGGACACGGCAGGACGGGGTCTCAGCACAGGATGGGAGGGAGGAGGGGTAAAGCACAGTCCTCCGATGCCCTCAGGCTGCGCCCTGTGCCGCAGAAAGGCCCGGACTCGGGGCAGGCCGACACCGCCTCAAGAGCCCCCCGACAGGCCTGTGCACTGGCCAGAGGCCCCCTTGCCTGGAGGCTGGTCCAGTCTTGCCTCCGGGCTCCTGGGCTCCTACCTGGGTCCAACTTCAGCCGAAACCAGATCTCCGATGGCCAAGGCTATGAGGTAGGAGGGGATCGGCTGACTCATCTGGAAGAAGAACTTACTGGGCCCTCGCTCCTCCCAGGTGTCAGCACTCATCACGGCAGTGAAGCCGTCTGGGACCTGAGGACAGAGAATGCTGGCGAGGCCTCACCCGGACAGAGGCTACTGTCCATCAGCAACCTGCCCGGTGACAGCGGCGGCCTGCAGCCCACCTGACGTACAGAGGCTTCCAGAAACTAGGGCTCAACCGATGGGGTTTAGCACAGATAAAACTTCCGCAGGCGGAGTTCTTCAGAGGGTCTGTAAGCGTCCCCTGAAGGGTGACCTGATGGAGACGACCATTCCAATCCCCAGGGCAGGGACGCACGGTCCCCTCACCTCGAGAAGAGCGGAGTATCTGGACTTCACGGCGGGCGTGTCGAAGCACGGGAAGAAGGCTCGGTTCAGGACAGCCTGGCCCTGGGTGTAGACGAACGGCTTCTTCCTTCCCGCCGTCTGCTCCGGAGCCAGCCAGCACACCTGCGGGGAGGGGTGCGCCGCTCAGAGCCTACAGCCCCGGGGCCCCAGGCAGGCGCAGCCACGTGGGCTGCAGGGGACTTCCAGGAACATTCGAGACCCTCTGCCAGCCAGGCACGCTTAATCCCCCCGGAGTCCAGGCCACGGCCGGACGTCCACCTCCTGGGGCAGACACCACCAAGGGGTCACTCCTCATGTGTCCCTGCTGCTGCTGCTACTAAGTCGCTTCAGTCGTGTCCGACTCTGTGTGACCCCATAGACGGCAGCCCACCAGGCTCCCCCGTCCCTGAGATTCTCCAGGCAAGAACACTGGAGTGGGTTGCCATTTCCTTCTCCAATGCATGAAAGTGAAAAGTGAAAGTGAAGTTGCTCAGTCGAGCCCGACTCTTAGCGACCCCCTGGACTGCAGCCCACCAGGCTCCTCCGCCCATGGGATTTCCCAGGCAGGAGTCGTGCAGTGGGGTGCCGGGGCCTGCTCCGCGGGTGTCCTTAGGCATCAAGAATTCCCGAGCTGCCTCCAGCCCCCGGTCCTGCCTCCCTCCTGTGCCCTCCTCACTGTAGTAACTTATCACCAAAACACAAACGCTGAAGAAGCTGTTCTTCACCTTGTGATAAAAGACACAGAAAAGCAGGCGCTAACAGCAAGGAGTCTGGCCAATGGGTGTCCTCCGTTCCTGAGATTCACCCTTTCAGAGTAAGCATGTTCTGGGCTTCCCAGGGGGTGCCAGCGATAAAGAATCCACCTGCCGAAGCAGGAGAATCAACGTGCTGTACATTACAGGCACTGGCTATGATTCCCCCCTGCCCCGCAATATTTGCTTATTTATTCTTTGGCTGTCCCTGGTCTTAGCTGCAGCACGTGGGATCATTTTAGTTACAGCGTGCAAGACCTAGTTTCCTGAGCAGGAATCGAACCCCAGCCCCCTGCACTGGGAATGTGGAGTCTTAGCCACTGGACCCCCAGGGACGCCCCCGGCTGCGATTCCTGAGTTGTCTTCTGCCAGCCCTTCATCGAGGGCACATCTGAGCCATTATTACAAACCCAAACTCTGCCCACAGCAGGGCTCGCGTCTAACACGGATGCTGCGTGTGGCTGAGAGGCCCGCGTCAGCAGCAGACACCACGGAAAAGTCAGAAGAGGGCTGAGGGGCCCCAGGAGGGTCTCACAGTGGAAGCAAAACCCCCAGGCTGCACCCTCAACAGCGGGCAGGGTTTAAACAGCCGGAAGGAAGGGAGATGATGTCCAGGAGGCGGCGGGCGGGGAATGTGGCTTCCGTGGAGCCGGGCAGCTGTGTGTGGTGAAGGGCTTAAGCCACAGAGGCGCTGAGACTGGTTTATGAGAGGCATAAGGGACACACGTTGGGAAGCGAGGTTTTCTTTGCGTGTGTGCTCGTGTGTGTGTGTGTGTGTGTGTGTGCACGCGCAAAATGTAACAAATCTCCATCCAGAGTCCAGTAAGACGGAAGTGGGGGCAGGGGAGAGAGAGACATCCTGTGCAGACCCCAACAAGCTCTGCTTCAGCCTGGTGACTAGAGGCCGGCACAGAGGCCGATACCATTGCCCTCAATATGACATTAGAGACGCGACACCTTATCTCTATGAACTTCCCTTCAACTTTGCTGGGAAACCGAAACTGCTCTAAGGAAAATAGTCTGTGAAAAAGAAGCAAACTTCATAACCCCAATCTAATCATGAGAAAAAGCAAAAGATAAATTCCAACAGAGGGGCACACCGCTGCTCAGAACTACCTAAGTCACCCAAACAGGAACATCTAAGGAACCGTCATAGCCAAGAGGGGCCCACAGAGGCGTGACGGAGGGACGCACACCTGGATTTCTGGATGGGACCCTGGAGCAGAGGACACTTTAAAACCTGAGGCTGCTGTACACCTGAAATTAACACTGTAAATCAAGTATAATATAAAACGGAAAAATTTAAAAGACCCAACACCCTAGTAATACCTTGTACATGAAAACTGCTCAATTAAACAAATTATTTAAAATAAAAACTAAGGAAATCTGGAACACCTATAGATTCCAGTTTATAATAGGGTATCGGTACTACAAACAAAGCTAGTGGAGGTGATGGAATTCTGGTAGAGCTATTTCAAATCCTGGAAGATGATGCTGTGAAAGTGCTGCACTCAATATGCCAGCAAATTTGGAAAACTCAGCAGTGGCCACAGGACTGGAAAAGGTCAGTCTTCATTCCAATCCCAAAGAAAGGCAATGCCATAGAATGCTCAAACTACCACTCAATTGCACTCGTCTCACATGCTAGTAAAGTAATGCTCAAAATTCTCCAAGCCAGGCTTTAGCAATACGTGAACTGTGAACTTCCTGATGTTCAAGCTGGTTTTAGAAAAGGCAGAGGAACCAGAGATCAAATTGCCAACATCTGCTGGATCATGGAAAAAGCAAGAGAGTTTCAGAAAAACATCTATTTCTGCTTTATTGACTATGCCAAAGCCTTTGACTGTGTGGATCACAAGAAACTGGAAAATTCTGAAAGAGATGGGCATACCAGACTACCTGACCTGCCTCTTGAGAAATCTGTATGCAGGTCAGGAAGCAGCAGTTAGAACTGGACATGGAACAACAGACTGATTCCAAATAGGAAAAGGAGTATGTCAAGGCTGTATATCGTCACCCTGCTATTTAACTTCTATGCAGAGTACATCATGAGAAACGCTGGGCTGGAAGAAGCACAAGCTGGAATCAAGATTACTGGGAGAAATATCAACAACCTCAGATATGCAGATGATACCACCCTTATGGCAGAAAGTGAAGAGGAGCTAAAAAGCCTCTTGATGAAAGTGAAAGAGGAGAGTGAAAAAGTTGGCTTAAAGCTCAACATTCAGAAAATGAAGATCATGGCATCCGGTCCCATCACTTCATGGCAAATAGATGGGGAAACAGTGGAAACAGTGTCAGACTTTATTTTTGGGGCTCCAAAATCACTGCAGATGGTGACTGCAGCCATGAAATTAAAAGACGCTTACTCCTTGGAAGAAAAGTTATGACCAACCTAGATAGCATATTGAAAAGCAGAGACATTACTTTGCCAACACAGGTCCGTCTAGTCAAGGCTATGGTTTTTCCAGTGGTCATGTATGGATGTGAGAGTTGGACTGTGAAGAAAGCTGAGCACCGAAGAATTGATGTTTTGAACTGTGGTGTTGGAGAAGACTCTTGAGAGTCCCTTGGACTGCAAGGAGATCCAACCAGTCCATTCTGAAGGAGATCAACCCTGGGATTTCTTTGGAAGGAATGATGCTAAAGCTGAAGCTCCAGTACTTTGGCCACCTCATGCGAAGAGCTGACTCATTGGGAAAGACTCTGATGCTGGGAGGATCCTCTGATGACAGAGGATGAGATGGCTGGATGGCATCACGGACTCAATGGATGTGAGTCTGAGTGAACTCCGGGAGATGGTGATGGACAGGGAGGCCTAGTGTGCTGCAATTCATGGGGTTGCAAAGAGTTGGACACGACTGAGCGACTGAACTGAACTGAACTGGCTCATTAATTGTAACAAGTGTATCCCACTTGTAAGCCGGTAATAAGGGGGATGGTGGTGGTGTGTGTGTGTGTGGGGGGTGTGTGTGGTGTGTGGTGTGTGTGTGTGGTGGTGTGTATGTGTGGTGTGTGTGTGTGGGGTGTGGTGTGTGTGTGGGGGGGTGTGGTGTGTGTGTGTGTGGTGTGTGTGTGTTTGTGTGTGGTGTGTGTGTGTGGTGTGTGTGTGTGGTGTGTGTGGTGTGTGTGGTGTGTGTGTGGTGTGTGTGTGTGGTGTGTGTGTGGTGTGTGTGTGTGGTATGTGTGTGGTGTGTGTGTGTGGGGGGGTGTGGTGTGTGGTGTGTGTGTGTGGTGTGTGTGGGGGGGGTGTGTGGTGTGTGTGTGTGTGGTGTGTGTGTGGTGTGTGTGTGTGTGGTGTGTGTGTGGTGTGTGTGTGGTGTGTGTGTGTGTGGTGTGTGTGTGGTGCGTGTGTGTGTGGTGTGTGTGTGTGGTGTGTGTGTGGTGTGTGCGTGGTGTGTGTGGTGTGTGTGTGGGGGTGTGTGTGGTGTGTGTGTGTGGTGTGTGTGTGTGGGGGTGGTGTGTGGTGTGTGTGTGTGTGCGTGTGAGTGTGTGTGTGTGTTGGGGGTTTATGGAAACTGCCCTATATGCTCATTTTTCCTGGTGAGCTAAACAGTAAAAAAAATAAATCCTACTCATGGAAACAAGCATAATGAGTCGGCAGTCAGAGGTCCTAGGCACCGTGTTAGGACTTAAATAGAGACAACTGCTGTCAGGCTCAGCTCTGTAAACAATGACTCTCATCCCTTCAGCCACAACCCCTTACTCACCCTCTTTGCTTGAGTTTTGCTTGTTTTTGTTTTAATGACATGAAGAGAAGAGAATAAAGGGGGCTGGCAGGACACACAGCAGAATCAAATCCAGGAGACGCCGTGGCCCACAGTGACCAAGGTGAGCGCCCCCCGGGGACAGCGGAACAGGAACTGTGCCCACTGGGGGCCTCCACAGGGCGAAGGGCAGCTCTCCGGGGAGCACGGGTGTCTGCCTTCAAGCCTTAAGCGAAAGCTGTTTAATTCTGAAATTCAACTTCAGGTGCCACTTTTGGTAGGCAAGCCCAGGAGGCCTAATTTTTTCAATTATTGTACTTAATTTCTGCCCCCAACCGGGAACCAGAGTATAACAGAGCAACCAAACACGTTTCCATGCGTTCCATGTCTTCCTGCACAGCAAGTTACCCGCAGAGGCTGGGGTTTTCCCTTTGCCTTAGAGGTCAGTCCACATTACTCTGGACTTTAGTTTTTCAAACAAGTTCTATCTTAAGGTTCATGGGCTTCCCTAACGGTGAACGATGGAGACAGAGATGCCCCTGCAGCCAGTTCTAAGAGCAAAAGGGGACGGGACACCAGAAGAGCAGGCTTCCCACCGGAGAAGGGGCCGCGGCTCTCACCGAGGGACCCACAAGACACTCTCTCCAACTGCTACACTTGCCCCACCTCCCCCACCCCGGTTTAGAATTTAAGAGTCAACAGTGAGAGAGCCAATTATTAGAGCCTGCTGCTGCTGCTGCTGCTAAGTCGCTTCAGTCGTGTCCGACTCCCACCAGGCTCCCCCTTCCCTGGGATTCTCCAGGCAAGAACACTGGAGTGGGTTGCCATTTCCTTCTCCAATGCATGAAAGTGAAAAGTGAAAGTGAAGTTGCTCAGTCCTGTCCGACCCTCAGCGACCCTGTGGACTGCAGCCCACCAGTTACAGAGCCTGCTCCACCCTAATTCTGGTTCTCATTTTTACTCAAATTCTTTTGCTCATCACATCCAGGAGGAAACAATAAACAGTAAGTGCCCAGTCTCAGAGCTGTTCCAGCCCCGGGCACTAGATGGGCACCTGCAACAAAGGGCTGAGTCAGCAGCGCGTAACGAGCCGGCATCTTCAGGGCTGCCCCCGAGCAGAGCACCACCAGGGCCCAGCCCAGGCTGGGCGCACCGACAGCCCTAAACTCAGCTCGGGAACCGTCTGCTGTCCAGCCTGGAGGACGCAGGGGGCTAGAGACGGCGGGGAGGGGGCGGAGGCATCTGGCTGAAGACCAGCAGGACCAGAGGCGCGGGGTGGAGAGTCACCTGGCCGAGGAGGGGCGAGGGGCGGGGAGGCGGTGGAGGCGCGCCTGCACGAGGAGGCGCGGGGGCTGCGGGTACTCACTCCGGGTCCCTCGCCGACGCGGTACGTGATCCGCACCTGCAGGAGCTCGCCTGCGGCGCAGGGCTGCGGGAAGTGCAAGCACAGGGCCTGGCCGTAGTGCGAGAACGGCTGCATGCACACCGGCATCGGCTCGGGCTCCGGCTCGGGCCGCCCCGGCTCCGGCCGCCCCCGCCGCAGGGCCGCCGCTGTCACGTCTACGCACGGGTGCGAGTCCAGCCGCAGCTCCGCGGCGCCGCCGGGCGCCCGGCAGCGCAAGTCCAGCACCACCGAGCCGCTCAGCCCGCGGCTGCCCGGACCTGGCCCCGGAGGCCCGAACTCGGCCCGCAGGTCCAAGTGCAGGTGCAGCAGCTCGAAGGAGCGGAAGCTGGAGGCCGACGCCACGTCCTCGGCCTGCGCCGCGCGCAGCGCCCGTCCGCCGGCCTCAGGCTCGCCGGCCGCCATGGCCCCGCGCCGCTGCGGCCGCCGGTCCGCCGCAGGCCCCGCCCCGCCGCGCGGGCCCCGCCCCTGCAGACCTGGCCCCGCCCCGCCGCGGGTCTGGCCCCGGGAGCCTTTGCCGCGCACCCGGGAAGACCACGCCCCGGAACCGAGCATGGCCACGCCCCATCGCCGGCCGAGGCCCCGTGACTGCCGCCCGTGCCCCGGAAGGCCCCGCCCCGAACAGACCACGCCCCCTAAGGGTCTGGCCCCGCTCGCCTTTGCCGCGCACCCGGGAAGGCCCCGCCCCCGAGCAGGCCACGCCCTTCCTCTGACTCTGCGCCACTCCCAGCTCGTCACCCTCGCCGAAGGACTTCGGACAGGCCGGCGAGCGACAGTTTGATCCAGCTCGGCCCGAATTCATCCCGCTGGGATGGCCCCCAGTCCCTGCGCTGAGGTTGCCCGCGTCCTCGTCCACCGGGCAGGCAGCACTGAGCCCGGGGGTCGGGTTTGAGCTCACAAGCTCGGCAGCAACCCTTCCCCAAGAAAGGGGACTCTTCCGGCCCCTCTGTGCCCTGGTGGTCTCTCGAGCCGTGGTAACTCGGTTGGGGCTCCAGCCTGGGGCCCTTCGTCCTTCCGACAAGGGGCGGGGACAGGCACGGCGGCTGTGAGGCTGGGCGGCTGGTGGGCCGCGTGTCCCCCCTCCTGTGTGGGAGAGCTCGCTGCGCCGGTGACCCTCCCAGGAGCCCAGCTGCGGCTAGGAGCTGCTCATCAGCCGTGCTGGAAACTATACCAAGTCGAGTCCAACTCTTTGCGACCTCATGGACTGTACCTCGCCAGGCTCCTCCGTTCATAGCCTTTTCCAGGCAAGAATACTGGAGTGGGTTGTCATTTCTTCCTCCAGGGGATCTTCCCGATTAGGAAATGAAATTTTAAGAGACAATGTAGGGAGTTTCCCATAAAGGAAACAGCATCCTGGCATGTGCCTCCTAGTTTCACAGCATTAAATGCATCTTATCTTCTGAAATGCTGATGGTAGATATTTTGAAATTCCACATAAGGTCAAAGTTCGTTTTCTTCCTTTTTTTCTCTTTCTTTTCTAACTTACTGGCTAGGGAAATCCCGAAAACTTCAGAAAACCACCCTTCTGCGGCACCGAGGGCAGTCACGCAGCACATCTACCTTCAGCTCACTCCGTTCTGCGGTGCGCTTCTGTTGAGACCTGCACGTAGCAGCCTCTGTATGAACTAGGGTCCTGCATGCTGCATGAAGCAGCCAAAATATCTTTTTTCTTAATAAATGTATGCAAGAGGGTAAAAAAAAAAAGGTCACTGATGTTGAAGCTCCTTGGATTATTAGGAGGAGAGTAGATTTAGGGATGAATAAGATTTTTTTTCTTTTTTGGCTGCAGTGCATGGCATGTAGGGATCTTAAAGTTCACTGACCCGGGATCACACCTGTGCCCCCTGCATTAGAAGCTCAGTGTCTTAACTGCTGGACTATCAGAGAAGCCCTGTGATTTCTTTCTTAGGTATATTTTCAAGAAAACCACCTAAAGAATATAGAATTAGTGTAACTCACAAACCCACCAACAGGAGAAAATGTAGAGGTGAAAGTGCTGTCGGCCCCACAGGCGTGTCCGACTCTCCGCGGCCCCACCAGGCTCCTCGTCCTCGGGGTTCCCCAGGCGAGAGCCGACTCTCCGCGGCCCTATGGACCACAGCCCACCAGGCTCCTCGTCCGTGGGGTCCCGAGGCGAGAGTGCTGGAGCGGGCAGCCATTGATCTTTCTGACCCAGAATCAGGCCTGGGCCTTCTGCACTGCATGAGGTGTTTCCCGTCTGAGCCACCAGGGAAGCAAGGGGAGAAAAAGCAGCAAGCTGGACAGGCTGGCAGTCGCCCCAGGCTGGGGGAGGCAGAAGCTTGGGATGGGGCAGAGCTCATAAATACCCAGGTATGGGTTGCGTGCCAGTGCTCTGAAAGTATAACCGTGTACTAGTAGGAGAGGTACCTAGTAGTGTAGCCTCAAAATGCAGGAAGCAAAGATTGACAGAATTACAACGGAGAATGGGCAAATCCGCCAGTGAGACACTTACTTACGTTGCCCAGTAATTAACAGATCAGACAAAAGTTACACTGACCTAAAAGATCTGCACAGAAATCTCAGTCTTGGGACTTCCCGGGTGCTCCAGTGGTTAAGCAATCCAGAGCAAGGTTTGATCAAAGCAGGTTTGATCCCTGCTTGGGGAACTAGGACCCCACAGGCCACAGGACAGCTAGGCCTGCATGCCGTAACTACTGAGGCTGAGCCACAGCTGGGCAGTCTGTGTGTGCAGCGAAGATCCCGCATGCCAGGATTCAGTAAAAACTTAAAGTCACCATCTTTACCTCATCAACACACGCCTAACTTTGCACCTAACCATTAGAGAAAACACGCAAAATTAACCACAGACAGGCCATGAAAAGCTGCCAACAAATAAGAGACTCAAGGGCACACAGAGCATTCCTGTAACCACAGAGCACTCAAGCTACAGCCAACAAGGGACCCAGCTCTCCGTGGCTCACACGCTCGCCTGCACAGCTGCAGGTAGCGCCGAACGCCCTTTGTTCGGGACCGTGTGGTGGAGACGCCTGTAGAGACGGCACCTCACCTGGAGCAGAGGGCAAGTCAGCTCATCATAATGGTCTGACTGCACGCAGGATGGGGCGCACGACTCGAGTCCCCGGGGCCAGGCTGGCACCCTCTGGCTGATGCCTGTCAAGACAGAGACAGGGTCTCGCTTTGGAACAAAGGGAGTCACACTGCCCAGGTAGTGTAGCCTGTGTAATGCCTTTCTGAGGGCAAAGAGAAGGGGCGCTACTGCCCACTGCAAAAGCTCAGGGCCCTCTCCTCTAACGCCACCCAGGACCACCCATATATCCTACCGTGTAAGATGTGTCCAAACAAGTTCCCAAGACAGAAAGATGAGGCCAGAGAGGAACTTCAGTTCAGTTCAGTCAGTCAGTTTCTGACCCTTCGACCCCATGGACTGTAGCACGCCAACTCCCAGAGTTTACTCAAACTCATGTCCATTGAGTCAGTGATGCCATTCAGCCATCTCATCCTCTGTCGTCCCCTTTTCCTCCCGCCTTCAATCTTTCTCACCATCAGGGTCTTTTTAAATGAGTCAGCTCTTCACATCAGGTGGCCAAAGTATTAGAATTTCAGCTTCAGCATCAGTCCTTCCAAAGAACAGTCAGGACTGAATTCCTTTAGGATGGACTGGTTGGATGTCCTTGCAGTCCAAGGGATTCTCAAGAGTCTTCTCAAACACCACAGTTCAAAAACATCAATTCTTTGGCGCTCAGCTTTATAGTCCAACTCTCACATCCATACATGACTACTGGAAAAACCACAGCTTTGACTAGACAGACCTTTGTTGGCAAAGTAATGTCTCTGCTTTTTAATATGCTGTCGGCTGCTGCTGCTAAGTCACTTCAGTCGTGTTTGACTCTGTGTGATCCCAGAGACGGCAGCCCACCAGGCTCCCCTGTCCCTAGGATTCTCCAGGCAAGAACCCTGGAGTGGGTTGCCATTTCCTTCTCCAATGCATGAAAGTGAAGTCACTCAGTCGTGTCCAGCTAGGTTGGTCATAACTTTTCTTCCAAGGAGCGTCTTTTAATTTCATGGCTGCAATCACCATTCTGCAGTGATTTTGAAGCCCCGAAAAATAAAGTCTGACACTGTTTCCACTGTTTCCCCATCTATTTGCCATGAAGTGATGGGACCGGATGCCATGATCTTCGTTTTCTGAATGTTGAGTTTTAAGCCACCTTTTTCACTCTCCTCTTTCACTTTCATCAAGAGGCTTTTTAGTTCCTCTTCACTTTCTGCCATAACGGTGGTATCATCTGCATATCTGAGGTTATTGATATTTCTCCCAGTAATCTTGATTCCAGCTTGTGCTTCTTCCAGCCCAGTGTTTCTCATGATGTACTCTGCATAGAAGTTAAATAAGCAGGGTGACAATATACAGCCTTGACGTACTCCTTTTTCTATTTGCAACCAGTCTGTTGTTCCATGTCCAGTTCTAACTGCTGCTTCCTGACCTGCATACAGGTTTCTCAAGAGGCAGGTCAGGTGGTCTGGTATTCCCATCTCTTGAAGAATTTTCCATGGTTTATTGTGATCCACACAGTCTAAGTCAATAAAGCAGAAATAGATGTTTTTGGCATAGTCAATAAAGCAGAAATAGATGTTTTTCTGGAACTCTCTTGCTTTCTCCATGATCCAGTGGATGTTGGCAATTCCTCTGCTTATTCTAAATCCAGCCTGAACATCTGGAATTTCACGGTTCAGGTACTGTTCAAGTCTGGCTTGGAGAATTTTGAGCATTACTTTGCTAGCATGTGAGATAAGTACAATTGTGAAGTAGTTTGAACATTCTTTGGCATTGCCTTTCTTTGGCATTGGAATGAAAACTGACCTTTTCCAGTCCTGTGGCCACTGCTGAGTTTTCCAAATTTGCTGGCATATTAGTGCAGCACTTTCACAGCATCATCTTTCAGGATTTGAAATAGCTCAACTGGAATTCTATCACTTCCACTAGCTTTGTTCGTAGTGATGCTTTCTAAGGCCCACTTGACTTCACATTCCAGGGTGTCTGGCTCTAGGTGAGTGATCACACCATCGTGATTATCCGAGTCATGAAGATCTTTTCTGTACAGTTCTTCTGTGTATTCTTGCCACCTCTTCTTAATATCTTCTGCTTCTGTTAGGTCCATACCACTTCTGTCCTTTATCAAGCCCATCTTTGCATGAAATGTTCCCTTGATATCTGTAATTTTCTTGAAGAGATCTCTAGTCTTTCCCATTCTGTTGTTTTCCTCTAATTCTTTGCATTGATCGCTGAGGAAGGCTTTCCTATCTCTCCTTGCTATTCTCAGATGGTAAAGCGTCTGCCTTCAATGCGGGAAACCCGGGTTCAATCCCTGGGTTGGGAAGATCCTCTGGAGAAGGAAATGGCAACCCACTCCAGTACTCTTGGCTGGAGAATCCCATGGACGGAGGAGCATGGTAGGTTACAGTGCATGGGGTCGCAAAGAGTTGGATACGACCGAGCGACTTCATTTCACTTCTCTTCTGTTCACAGCTATTTGTAAGGCCTCTGCAGACAGCCATTTTGCCTTTTTGCATTTCTTTTCCTTGGGGATGGTCTTGATCCCTGTCTCCTGTACAATGTCATGAACTTTTGTCCATAGTTCTTCAGACGCTCTGTCAGATCTAATCCCTTGAATCTATTTGTCACTTCCACTGTATAATCATCTGAGCCACAGTCAGCTTCCGATCTTGTTTTTGCTGACTGTATAGAGCTTCTCCACCTTTGGCTGCAAAGAATATCATCAATCTGATTTCGGTGTTGACCATCTGGTGATGTCCATGTGTAGAGTCTTCTCTTGTGTTGTTGGAAGAGGGTGTTTGCTGTGACCAGTCCGTTCTCTTGGCAAAACTCTGTTAGCCTTTGCCCTGCTTCATTCTGTACTCCAAGGCCAAATCTGCCTGTTACTCCAGGTGTTTCTTGACTTCCTGCTTTTGCATTCCAGTCCCCTATAAGGAAAAGGACCTCTTTTTTGGGTGTTAGTTCTAGAAGGTCCTGTAGGTCTTCACAGAATCGTTCAACTTCAGCTTCTTCAGCATTACTGGTTGGGGCACAGATTTGGAATACTGTGATACTGAATGATTTGCTTTGGAAACAGAGATCATTCTGTCGTTTTTGAGATTGCATCCAAGTACTGCATCTCGGACTCTTTTGTTGACTGTGATGGCTACTCCATTTCCTCTAAGGGATTCCTGCCCGCAGTAGTAGATATAATGGTCATCTGCAGTAAATCCACCCATTCCAGCCCATCCACTTAGTTCGCTGATTCCTAAAATGTCGACATTCACTTTTGCCATCTCCGGCCTGACTACTTTCAGTTTGGGTCCACACAAAAAAAAGGTGTGCTAGAAGTGTAATCAGTACAGACAAAAAAATCATTCTCACTTTTAATTGCTCTGACAGAAGTCGACACCTTTTTTCATGTAAAGGGCAAATATGGACTTCTCTGGCTATCCAGGGGTTAAGACTCTGAGATCCTGTATGCCCAAAGGCCAAAAAAAAAAAAAGAGCAAACACTTCCTGGCTTGGGCGTCTCTGATGCCGGTCACTAAACTGCACTGGCGTATGAGCTCAGCCACTGACCACGTGGAGGCAGGGCCCTCCGTGGACCTGGGATCCTCATGTCATGTCGAGGTACCATGAAACTGGTTCTTTTTTTTCAATGATTCTAGAAACTTTGAGTCCATTATTCGCTCACAGATCACGCAGAAAGAGGCGGCAGGCTGAATCTGGCCCGCGGGCCTCGGTGGCTGCCTTTTGCTGCGCTCGAGGCCCAAGCAGCTGCGGGGTACCGTGCGCTTCCACCAGGCACCGCAGGGTGGCGCAGCGGCCACGCCGGCCGGGCCGACAGCCGGTGCGCGCGGCACCCACGTGTTCAGCCTGACTCAGAAATTCACTATTTCAAGCCAATTTCACACACAGTGGAAGATACTAAGGGAAAATGGGAGAAGCAGATGGGCGCTTCAACCTTGAAACTGAGGAACTGACTCCATTCTTCCAGAAAAACACCCAGAGAAAAATTCCTTCCTGTTTCCACGTTTATCTTGGCAATTGGAACAAATTTGGTGACTTTTCCTTTTACTCTGGGCTCTCGTACACCAAAATTAGTTTCAGAGTATTTATTAAACATTTCAAATCAGTATTTTTTAAGATATTAGAATCTATAACCTACCTGGTTTCTAGTATTCTCTAAACTTTAAAATAATCTTACAATGCTTATCAATGGACTTCATAAACTTCAATTTTATTAGAAAGCGGGGGATAGGTGAGCAGGTAGGCAATGGTAAATTAAAGTATTGTAAAGTCAGTCATAGGATCTGGGTGCTGGGTACACGTGTTCACTGTGAACCCCAACTTTACAGGTTTGCTATTTTCACTGAAAACATGTTGGGGGAAAAGGAGGAGGGGGAAACCGAATCGCCAGGAAGCAGCCAGCAGGGTATGCGGGCGGGGGGCGGGGGCTCACAGACATGCCCACCGACAGATGGTCAGAGGACACAGCACTGGAGGACACGCTCTGCTGCCTGGGAAGGACGACAGGAGCTTCCAGGAGGAGAATGAGGAGTGACGCTTGCCTCCCCCTTGCCTCCCTCCTCGCCCCCTATCTCCGCACTGGGCACGTGAGAGAGGGACCCACTAGCCTGGGCCAGCTCCAGCAGGTGAGGGGATGGGCAGGGGGCAGCCAGGCTTTCTGAGAACAGAAGTCCTTCTAAGTCTGGGGCAGACAGGGGCGTCCAAGGGAAGCAAGAAGCTGGGAAACAACTAGGAAGGTTTCCGGGCTCCCACCTGCTGTCCTGCATGTGGTGGAATCAAAAAGAACTGGCCTTCCATCTTTTTCAGGGCTCTCCTCTTCCACCCACCCCTCATTCTAGAAAACTCATCCGTACCCAAGGATCGCTTCAGAGATGCTGAGTTGACCAGTAAAATGGAAAAACATGCTAGCATCACACACATACCCCAGAGACTCTGAATTCACAAGCAAGGAACTTGCTTTCCAAACCGATGCCCCGTTTACGAGGAGTTTGGGGACCTTAAGAAACATAAAGCATCTTCCCTACACGCCCTCAGCTTTGAGCTGTTCCTGTGATGAAGCCTCCTTACATTCACACCTGGAAGTTAAACCAGCTACAGATTCAAAGACAAACCCCGGATACTCACAAATGGCTAAGAAGTACAGCGTCGTCAGTCACCGGGAGAACGCGAGTCAGAACCACAATGAGATACACCTCACAGGCACTAGCCTGGCTATAGAGGAAAACGCTGGCGAGAGTGTAGGAAACTGGAAGCCTTGTGCGCTGCTGGTGGAAACGTCACATGGTGCAGCGACTGTGGGAGAGTGTGGCGCTTCCTCAGAAGCTGAGCACAGAATCACCACACCCACAGCAGTCCCACTCCTAGGAATGTGCCCCGAAGAGCCACCAGCAGGGACTCAGACAGCCACACGCCCATGTCCACAGCAGCATCACTCAAATGTCCATCACGGAAGAATGGAGGGATGAAATGTGGTCTCTGCCTGCGATGCGGTGTTATTACTCAGCCGCCCAAAGGCATCAATGACGGCCTAGACGAACAGCAACGCAGGCAGGCAGAAGCCACAGGCTCTGCTTACGCGAGGTGCCCAGGAGAGGCAGACGTGTGCTGCCGGAAGCTGGGGGGCGGGGTGGGGTTGGGGGGCTTACCACCCACCAGCTGCTGCTGCAGAAGTTCTGGGATGCTAAAGGTGGTTGATGCGCTGTTTCATATTCCACCTACTTGTATATTTAATGGTTAAAAGAAGCATTACGTCCTGCGTATTTTACCACACAAAGCTCAAACCAGCATGAGTAAATTCAGTGCTTGCTACGTATGCAGCACTGAGCTCACCACACACACGGCAGTCACACCGGGCAGGCAATGGGGAAGAGCCACAGCCTGTCTTCTGGAGGGCCACTGGGCATTTCCACCACCAGCAAAGTGGCCGATTCTGAGCTGCCAATCTGTTTCTAGTCCCAACCAGACCGCAGAGGACACCCCTTACAAAGATCAGCTTCAAGGGCTTGCCACACACTGCAACAACCTGGACTTCATATACTTTCCAGCACAGAAAGCACAGGAGACACCAGCCTTCTCCAGCGCTATTACTTGCTCCGCGAACCTCTGACACAGAGCTGGGTTTACTGGAAGGAAGCTTTGCTGATGATTAAGGATCGAAACCCAGAAGCCTCGAAGGTGAGGAGTTCGCGTCTTGCCGCCAACACCCACGAACCAGGACGCAGCTGCACCCGCAGGGGGAAGGCCAAGCGGCGCCCAGCGGGCGGCGCGCGCCATGCACGGACCTGCGGGCCGCTGCGCGCAGTCTTCAGTGGACTCTGCCTTGTCGGAATTTGAGGATGAAAAGCAGAACTCTACAACTCATCCTAAAAGAGAGGGCAATCTCCAAGCATTTTTTATTATTCGACTAACAGAGCAAAGACAGGCCGACAAGCCCCCGAGGAAAGTCACGCTTCGTGGTTGTTTGCCGTGCGGTCTTTCACCTTCTAAGCAGTCACTGTGTTTCCTTCTAAGGATTTTAGACATTTATTTTGATCACAAATGCAATCCAAGTGTGAATAAATAAATGTATTATCTTTTAAGATTCCCACCCCACCCCACCCGCCACCCCAACCATGTTCCTTTAAATAGAAAAAGGTGCTGAAAGTCTCTTCACAGCCTGTTTGGCCACAGTTGTCCCCACCGCGGTTTCAGAACCAGACTGAACGTGATCTTCCGACATCCTTCCTCAGACTGAGCTCACTCTGTGCAAGTCCGGGAGGGAAGTCCTACTGGTACTGCCGATACTCCCCGAAGGGCGAGGCTGGCAACTGCGCAGAAGGCAGCTGGGAGGGGTCTTCAGCAAACGGAGGCCCTGCAGTTCAGAGAGAAGTTAGATGCCACCTAAATACTATGTGGTTTGAAGGAACAAGTCTCTGTAGAGAGCAAATCAATCAACTCAAAAAGAAATCCTGCTACATTCGAGCTGTAATCGAACGTTTGTGGGGCTGCTCGACTCCCACGAGCCCGCCTCCTCGGTGCCAGCATAGGCAGCTCCCCCACCCCCGATGGACGGCTCTACACGCTCCTCACAGTCAGATGGCCTAGTGACAGCAAGGGGCAGCACGCCAGTTTTAAAGCAACTGCTGAGCGAGCTGCCGTGTCAAGACCGCACCAATCTCTCACATCTCCCGACATATTTTTCAGTAGCTATTTAAAATTATTTTCACAAAGTTTAAGTACTTCAGTCATATTTCAAGAGAACTCAGTAATACAATCTATACATTGATGCATGCAAGAAGCAGGTTCTGCAATGGGAAGACAGGCCCGCCCCCAGCTTACACAGACGCTAAGTGCAGCAGCTGGTGCTTTCGAAGGGGGGCACAGCCTCCCTGACCCAAGGAAGAACATGGCTCTTTAACAGAGAGCCTGTGACGGCGGTGATCACGCCTGCTTCCCTCAGGCGCATGAGGGCAGGCTGGAGGGCTGGGGGAAGGGGCCTGCAGCAAAGAGGGCTCTTTCCAGAGCTCCATTCACCCCAGTGATTGCTCTTCTTCACTCTAAAATATGTTCATTCCAGAAAGCTGGAGGAGACACTGGGTGAAAAAGATAAACCAAAAATAACCCTTGTTACCATCTGGATTCAGTTTTATTTTTTAAGAATTTTTCATGTAAGTTAATTGGAAACACACAATTAACGTTCCAAATACTTCCGCCCCCACAAAGCTTTTTGGAAACATCTCAGTCTAAGCTCAACAGCATTTCCTTCGGCTTTTCCTTCTGAGGACAGAAGCCTAAAGCGAGGGAAACAAGACTCGCTCCCACAAGATCGTGTGACTGACCTCTCCTTACGTCAATTTCCGAATTCCTGAAAATATGCAACTTTTCTGATGTTTTATGTGAAATCTTTCAAACTAAAGCGTTAAACTGAAAAGCAAAAGCAAAATCACTACAGAATATTAAGATCTGATGGCTGAAAACAGAAGGAGGCGTGAGGGCCAGGGGTCACCTGGGTCACCCACTGGCGCGCTGAGCAGGCCTGTGGGAGCCCTGCCGCAGAAGACCCCACATCAGGGAAACCGAACTGAACTGGAAGCTGTGACCAGCTCCGAGCTCTGGGACAGATATTTTCCGAGCTCCAAAGGTAACTTTCAACCGCCATCCCCACTCGATGATCCTGTGTCTTTCTGCTGCCTTACGAGGTCAAGGGATGTCCCTGTTGAGACAACTCGCGTTTTCTGATTTCCAGGAACCCGCACATGTTGACTGTGGAGCAGACACCGCCTGGCCACGTCGCGGGCGCTGGTGGCCCAGCCTTCCACGCTCCCCGGCACTGGACAGGAGGGGCAGGCAGCACCATGCCACACTCCCAGCGTCAACAGCTCTCCCTGCCAGCTCCAGAGCGAGCCCCCGACCAGGGGTCACCCGCCCCAAGAAGCACCACCCCCAGGTCTCGCCTCACTCCTCTGAGCATGTGCCAGACCCACGTGCCCACTGCCCCCGGTGGCCAGTGCACGTGCGTGCACACACACGCACACACACACACACAGCACACAGCACAGGACACAGGCTGGCCACCATGAGCCTCCCACGTGCTCACTGCCCCCAGTGGCCAGTGCTTGCACGCACGCACACACACATGTGCACACACACACACACACGCGCACACACACATAGGACACAGACTGGCCACCATGAGCCTCCCACGTGCCCACTGCCCCCGGTGGCCAGTGCATGCCCGCACACACACACGCACACACATGCGCGTACACACAGGACACAGGCTGGCCACCATGGCCCTCCCACGTGCCCACTGCCCCCAGTGGCCAGTGCACGCCCGCGCACACACACACACACATGCACAGGACACAGGCTGGCCACCATGAGCCTCCCACGTGCCCACTGCCCCCGGTGGCCAGTGCACACGTGCGCACACACACGCACACACGCGCACACGCGCGCGCACACACACACGCACAGGACACAGGCTGGCCACCATGAGCCTCCCATAGCTACAGGATCTCCCTTCACACAGCTCTAAAATGATCAGCAATTTCTTACAAGAAGCAAACGAGTGCTGACGAGGCCTGACATCTATGAGCAAGGTCAGGGCAGGCCATCTGCCGTCGCGCCAAGCTCAGTGCTCCTCTGAACACACACAGTCCACTGCGCCCACACTGACCTTTTCAACCAGAACTGCCCCTGCGCCCACACTCCTCACCGAGCTCAGTACACGCGCCCATCGTGCATGGAGCTCAGACGGCCACGTCTGAGCAGACAGACTCTGTTTCATTCCAAATGCCTGGGCTGTGTGCTACCAGAGAGACGACTCACCATTGGGAAACTGGGCAGACGCAAAGCGTGTCAACAAGATGCCAGCGCCTTCGATGAGAGCCAGGAGAACGCCACCCACGGCAGCCGACCCGACCATGGCCACTGGCCCGTCTGAGGGCGTTGGTGGGGGAGGGAGATAGAGATCCAGGTTAGCGTCAGGGCACGGACAGACAGACCGTCCACAGGCCAAGCCCAGCTCACGGCCTGCTTATGCAAATAAAGTTTTATCGGAACAACACGCACGTGCGCTCACGTGCAGTCGGCAGTGGCTCTCGGGCTGTGCCGGTAGAGTCGAGTGCTTGTGACAGAGGCGTCACGACCCACAAAGACCACACGCTCGCCCCCCGGTGACCCCGGCTCACCCCCCGGCCCAGAGGAGCTCCGGGCTGCTCTAACCCCGGGACCCAGAAGGTTCTGCGCTCTATGCTGACAGCGCTGTGCGGCAGGTCCACAGCTCAGTGCAGACCCAGGGGGGAGAGGCCCGGTCACAGCTGCTCGGGGGGAACCGGACCGTGAGCGGCTCCGACCTCGGCGGTTACTGGTCGGAGCTCTAGGTGCTCACACGCTCAACATTCCAAGTGACAGATCCCTCCCCTTTGCCCAGTTCACACCTGCACCCACACTAAACCGGCTGCCATGAGGCTCGGTTCCGCTGCTACAGGCCTGCGCGTCTTACTTCTCGCCGCCAGGATGGCTCCGGTCAAGGCGCCACTCGTGATGGAGTTCCAGGGGTCTTCCTTCCCTCTGACCTGAACCATACTGCAGTCAATCATGGAAAACAGGCCTCCCCAAACCGCGAAGCTCCCTGTTTAATTAAAGGAACAAAACACACTTCATTGTTCTAACCTTACATTTTAAACGTTATAGTCAAAAACAAGCTTAAACAACAACACTCACCATGTTCTTAAATTCCCGCACTCTAACTAAGGGCTGAACAAGAGTCAGAGTGCGTGTCTTTTTAACAAAGCTCGGGCTGTATCAGTGAGCAGCCGCGGCCCGAAGCCTCGGCGGGCCGGGCTCCGCACACTCAGAGCCGCTTCGGCGGAGCGTGTGCACCTGCCTTCCGTCCTTTACCACAGCTCCCCCTTCCGTCTCTTCCTTTTCTTCAGTCAGAGCCACTAAGCACCTGCTCTCTGAAAGTCAGCAGTGAGAACAGAGAAGACGCCCAGGTCCTCTGCAGTGCGTCACAGACTCAGAGCACAGGGCAGCGTGAGTGGCAAGACTTATGGAGCCGCCGCGAGGGACGGAGACTGCCTTCCCCACTCCTTTCCACCTTCACTCCTCAAGCATGAAGCTGAAAGCAACCCTCAGTCAGATTGCTTCACCCTGAAACTCTTCCCAGACGGTGACTGGTTTGTAAAAACGACAAGCACCCACACGTACGAGTGTAGGAGTGCACGCGGAATCTGGGAAGGAGACACCGAGCTCTCCGCTGTCCGCAGCTCCAGGGGCTGATGGTAACAGATGGTAACAGGTGAGTCAGCTTCTTTGTGCTTTTGTTTTCCAAGTCTTCTAATGTGAGCGCACGGCGTGCGCTCCACAGAAAGGGTTCTGGTATTTACTACAATTTAAAAAGTAGGAAAAAGGATGTGAGGAGCCCCCGTGCTGGGACCCCGCACCCTCCGAGACCTCCGGACGCAGGGGTGGGCTGGCCAGGGCCAGGGCCTGAGCCCGATCAGCAGACCTCTGTTCCTCCCCGCACGCTACCACCAGTCAGCTGAGCAACAGCCTGCTCACCGCTGGCCATGCACCAGACACTCCAGATGACAGGACTGAGTCACCCCTTCCAGCTCAGGGGGGCCCTGCCCTGCGAGAGACGACGCCCAGGCGTGTCAGTCACCTGACCACACTCACACGAGGCCCGCCCGCTCCACTCCTCCTCAAGGTCTGAACCTCCCACCCCAAGGATGCCTGTCAGAGTGAGCCAGGGGCCGACGAGAATGGCGACTGGTCCATGCAGACGGGGGCCCGAGAGGGCAGCCGCGGCCAGGGCAGGTGAGCAGGGGTCCACAGGAGGGATGCTCCCAGGCACGGGGGTCCACGTGCCCACGTCGAAGGGTGTCGGGCAGGGAGGAAGGTGTACAAAGGGAGAAAGGAGGAGGACTCTGTGGGCCTGGACTGGAATCAGGACTGTCACTGTGAACCCGACTTCCAATGCAGACAGACACACAGAAGACAGGTCTAAACGTGTGCGTGTGCTTAAGCAGTTAGAGGGCCCACGTGCACATAAGTACATACACAGGGCACTCCTAAGAAGGCCTGGGAACGGCCACAGCCCACGGCAACGATGCTAGGGCCCAGACTGTGCCTCTAAGTACTGTTCTCGACGGGAAGGAACGGCTGACTACACTCGGGACGAGTCCAGGTGCACAGACGGGCTGGAAGAACGGGAACGTGTCAAAACATCTTGGTTCCGCTCTGGAAATAGACCTTTCAGGACACAGCTATGGCTCTCCCACATTGCCCTTCCCAGGAGTTGGCTGGAAGAGCTCAGTCTATACTCCCTGAACTAAATTCGAAGTGCATCCCAGTATTTGTATTTATTTTAAATAATGTTTTTTAATTCATTCATTTTGGCTGCACGGGGTCTTCTTCGCTGGGTGAGGGCTTTCTCTAGCTGTGGGGGGCTCCTCTCTAGCTGAGGGGGCTCCTCTCTAGCTGAGGGGGCTCCTCTCTAGCTGTGGGGGCTCCCCTCCAGCTGCGGGGGGCTCCCCTCCAGCTGCCGTGGGCGGCGGTCTCCCCGTGGCGGCCTCCCCTCTTGCAGTCTGGGCTCTCGGCGCATGCACGGCCGCAGCAGCTGTGGCGGCGGGCCCAGCCGCCCTGTGCATCCCTGACCGGGGATTGAGCCCGTGTCCCCCGCACTGCAAGGCAGGTCCCTAACCACTGGACCGCCAGGAAGTCCCAAACCTGGTACATTACTAACTGGCGTCCGTACTGAATTCAGGTTTCCTCAGTTTGTACATCTGTTTTCGGTCCCATCGCGTGTTCAGCTGCTACAGCCCCTTAGGCCGACCCTGGCTGCGACAGTCACCTGTTCTTTTATTCAGTGAAAACGCATGTGATAGAAGCAGCCTCTCAAGACACCTGTTCACACTCACAGGGCCTCTGCATTTATCGAATGTCAGGGTGGGGTGTGTACGTCTTTACTACTTATCACCCCTGAACAACGTGGTAACCATTAGACCAGAGGAAAATGAGTCAGTTTACTCTCCAAGGTGTCCAACTATCACAGTGGGAAGAACAGGAAACAGATACACCATCACGTCAACCTTGGAGCCTCCATTTCCTCCGCTAAGATACTACTGCTTGCCTTCCGTGTTGCCATGAGGGCTAAATAAAACAATGGAGCACTTGGAAAGTTCAGCACGCGACAGGCACCCAATAAACAGCACAGGCCTGCTACCACCTTCTAAAGAGAAAAAAATGCCATAAAAACAAAGAGAGAAAGAGAGACCATCTCTTCTGCCGCATGAAGAGAGGAGAGAGGGACCATCTCCGCCGCCGCACAGACTAAGCGGAGGCTGGGGGCTGGCTCCGCTTCCGTGCTGGACGTGGTCCCTTTGGCCTGACGGTGTCTCTGTAAGCAGACACAAGCGTCCAGCTTTCCTGCCCTCTCTTCTCCCAGCTTCCGAGTAACCAAGCTTAAAGAGCATGAGGGACATCTCCTCCACTTCTGCACTGACGCCCAGGAGCTGATGGGAGGAGCCCCATCAGTCCCACCAAGCGCTCGCGAACCCCGACCCTTCCACTCATACTCATCAGCTTCACGCTACCCTAGACACTATCACTCCAGACTCACAAACCTAAGCTGTGGACACACCGTCTTCCTTCTGGACAAGAGGGGAAAATAAAGCAAAGACCGACAGAGGCAGAACGCCACCAAGCTTCTGAAGGCAGAGCTCCAGCTGGGCGCTGCAATCTAAGTTAGAATGAATCATGGACCAAGAACCCTCAGAAGGGGACAAGCAGTTATTTAGACCTAACTAAGATCACTAACTCGTAAAATCTACAAAAGAAAAGGGGAAAAAAATAAACAAAAAACAGAGCTTCATCTTAAAACAAACAAACAAACACAGAAAAACTCGTTTGGAGTTCAAACAGCAACACTCTGCTTACCTCCCAACTGCGGAGCCCTGGTTTTAATAGCTGTCAAACTCCCTCGTAGTCTGTGGTTTACTCCCTGTAAGGGAACAAAAGGAGATGTGTCAGGAGAATAACATGTTTCCAACCCACTGACAGGCCCGAGTGACATTAGCAAACAGCGACCACGTGATGGGACCGTGAGACTGGTCACCCACTTACCACCGGAGAATTGCGGAAGCCTTTGACTGCCTGGAAGATCCCACCACCTATGGCTCCCATCGTAAAGGCCCCACCGCAGTCGTCCACAATGCGCCAGGGGCTACGGACAGGAAAGAGAAAGGCCCAAGATGAGCACAGCTCTCATTTACAAGCCACAGAACCCCTTGCTGACAAGGGACACGCCAGACTCCAGTGCAGGGCCCACGGCAACCAGGAACGGCCGGCCCACAGAACAGAGAAGAGGATCCCAGACAGGTGGAGCTGCGCCGCCCAAGTCCTCCAAGCTGAGGGAGGGAACTGGCTTCAGCTCCCTGCTGTTCACAGCGCTCCCTCGCTCACTCAGCTGCTGGTGCATCTACCCTAAGCTGGCACGGTGCAAAGCAAACTAACAAGCGTTAGGAAATTACACCATAACCAAACGGTGATCCACCTGCCTCACGATCAAGCTAAGCTCTTCAGAAGGAGCAAAATTTAAAGCTGAGACCCAAAGAATCAGGCTTCAACAAGTGCAGAGGAAGACACACCATTTAATATTTAAATTTTAAAACTTCTTTTCAGGTTTACTGAGTCCACGTTAGCACTTGGAACTTTAGTTTGTATCGATCCACTTAGCACGTTGGTAACCTCTCATATCTGATGATTAGAGGTTAAATTTGTAACCTGGTCTCCAAATGCAGCTCCCCAGAGCACGCAGCACAGTGACATCTGATGGATTCCATCAGTGGAACAGAACTGATGTTCCAGGAATCTGGCTCGCTAAAAACTTAGTCTGGGAATGGGAATCCCCTGGTGGTTGTGGTTGGGACTCAGTGCTTTCACTGTGGTGGCCCCGGGTTCCATCCCTGGTTGGGGAACTAAGATTCTGCAAGGCATGGCGAAAAAAAACCAAGTCTGTGAATAGTCCAGTTCATAAATAAGCGTCTTTTCTAATCTCCAGGGTGAAGTGGGCGATTCACCTGCTCAAGCACGAGAGTCTAGTGTGCCACTGCTGCTGAAGAGTCTGAGTAATGAGTGATTTCTGACTTTGCCAGATAGAAATACAAAACCCTGAGGCTGAAACACCTTGTCCTCTCCAAGCCTAATACAAACCAGAGGCTGGTACGGAATGAAGATCTCATGCGACAGACACCCAACCGTCAGCCGGATGCTTCCCGGCCTGGCTACCCCAGGCTCCCTTTAACGAGCTGGAAAGCAAAACCGGCAGGTGCAGGCTCTGGGCAGGCTCCACCCACAACCTACTAAGTCAGAGTCTAAAGGCAGCCCAGTCCGCGGGCAATGCGGCTTCTCACTAAAGGGTGAGGAGGCAGCGCTCTGAGACTGAGAAGGGCTAGGGGGTTTTCCTCAAACCGGCAGAAACATTAATAGAGCTGAGCTCCCTGGTGGTCCAGGGGTTAAGACTCGGTGCTTTCACTGCTGAGGCCGAGTTTGATTCCTGGTTGGGGAAGTAAGATCCCATAAGCTACTTGGCGCAGCCAAGAAAAAAAAGGCCAAGGAGAGTCACTAGCTGTAAAAGGTTAATGATCCTATGATCAGAACGGAAGTGAGCATTGTAAAAATCAGTAAAAAAAACAGCAGGACTCAGATCAGAGAGCAGCCACAGTATTCCACAAGATGATGTCTAAACAAATGAAAAAAAATAAAATACAATAAAACAAATGCAAGACGGAAACAGCTTCTGAACCACGTCTGCGGAAATCGGAGTTCCCTCACAAAGCTAAGTTGAGCCCAGACTCTAAATATAAATGCCAGGCAAACACAGGGCAACAGGGAACCAATAACGAGTCACAAGCTCAAAAGTTAACATTTTTAAAATGCCCAATACGGTGGGCTTCCCGGTGGCTCAGTGGTAAAGAATCCTCCTTCCAGTGTGGGAGACATAGGTTCAGTCTCCGAGTTGGGAAGATCCCCTGAAGACCTGCTGGCAGCCCACTCCAGTGTTCTCTCCTGGAGAGCTCCATGGACAGAGGAGTCTGACGGCTACAGTCCATGGGGATAGGGACGCAGAGTCAGCTAAGACTGAGTGGCTGCACAGTACATGGTTTAGGTGGTTTATGACGCAAACAGCCTTACCTTCTGGAAAGCCAGCCTATTTCCTTATGAAGTGAAGTGTTAGCGGCTCAGTCGTGTCCGACTTCTTGCCATGCCATGGACGGCAGCCCACCAGGCTTCTCTGTCTATGGGATTCTCCAGGCAAGAACACTGGAGTGGGCTGCCATTTCTTACTCCAGGGGATCTTCCTGACCCAGGGATTGGACCCGGGTCTCCTGCATTGCAGGCAGATTCTTTACCATCTGAGTTACCAGGGAGGCCCTTATAGAGTGCCTAGTCTTTTAACTTCGCAAAAGAATATTCCTGTTTCCTCTCCATTTTACAGATGAACAGAGGCTAAGAGATGAAGCGCTTTGAGCAAGATCACACAGGTATTGATAGAACCAATTCAAATACAAACCCCCCAAGTTCTTTCTACCACAGACCAAGGGCTTCTGAGAACACGTGATCAAAGAGTAAGATGAAGATGAAGCTATGATATACTCAGGACGGAACTAAAGAGCCTCCTGATGAAGGTGAGAGAGTGAAAAGGCTGGCTTAAAACTCAACGTTCAGAAAACTAACAAGAGCATGGCGTCGGGTCCCATCAAACAGACGGAAAAGCAGAAACAGTAACAGGCTTTCTTCTCTTGGGCTCCAAAACCACTGCGAATGATGACTGGAGCCATGAAATTCAAAGACACTTGCCCCTTTTCAGGAAAGCTGTGACAAACCTAGACAGTGTATTAAAAAGCAGAGACATCACTTTGCCAACAAAGGTTCGTATAGTCAAGGCAATGCTTTTTCCAGTATTCATGTACAGATGTGAGAGTTGAACTATAAAGAAGGCTGAGTGCCGAAGAATTGATGCTTCCAAATTGTGGTGCTGGAGAAGACTCTTGAGAGTCCCGTGGACTGCAAGATCATCAAACCAATGGATCCTAAAAGAAATCAACCCTGAATATCCACTGGAAGGGCTGAAGCTGAAGCTTTGGCCACCTGGTGTGAAGAGCTGACTCACTGGAAAAGACTGTGATGCTGGAAAAGACTGAGGGGAGGAGGAGAAGGGGGCAACAGAGGATGAGATGGTTGGATGGCATCATCGACTCAATGGACATGAGTTTGAGCAAACTCCAGGAGCTAGTGAAGGTCAGGGAAGCCTGGTGTGCGGCCGTCCATGGGCTCGCAAAGAGTCAGACACAACCTAGAGACTGAACAAACTGAACAGAGAATGGAAATTTAATATTCTAAAATCTTTAATCCAACACAGTCACATATTTCCCCCTCCTACCGCCCCGCGTCACGTCATACGGAGGAGCAAGTGACAACGGCGGCGCCACGCTGAGCCCTGCACACCTGAGCACCACCCACGAAGGGGGGCCACTGTCTTTGGAGAAGATAAATTTAAAGAGCTGGGAGGCGCTGAGACATACGCTCTGTCTCATTTCAGAGAGGACAACAGCACGAAGCAGCAGCCTGGCTAGCTCGGGCAGTGTCAAAGCCCTGGGCCCTTTCACACAGCTGGAGAACACCCTGGTTCCTGCTCCTGCACTCTTGCACAAGAACTCAAATAACAAGATCTGATTTGTCATTCTTGACCCCAGAAGGCTTGAACTCCTCCACGCTTTCATTCCTGGGACAGACGAACGAACGGACCGCTGTCGGCGACTTGGAGAGCACACTCTACTCTCCCCGTTCTCCTGGGCGCGCCGTCCCGTCCCCACCACGCGGGTCCCCCTCCACCGCCCGCTCCCCACCGCCCGGACCGCAGCCGCCGCGCCACGCGGACCCTCCCAGGACACCGCCGCCTCCCCTCGCAGGGCGAGCCGCGCGGACGCAAGGACGAGCCCAGGATCGCCAGCGGGCAGCGGGGAGGCTCCCCACACGCCGCCGGGCAGGGGTCGCGGCGACACAGACGAGCCGGGGCGCCCTCGAGCCGCCGCAAGGTCACCGGGAACAGCTCCGGCGGCCCCAGCCGGCCGCTCACGTCCGGGTGCCCACGGCCCCTGGCGCCGCCCAGCCCGCAGCTGAGAGCGGCCTCGAACCGGGAGCGCGGGGGCCCGGGGATCGGGGGCCGAAGGCGGCAGCGGGGCAGGCGGCAGGCAGGCTCACCAGGGCTCGCGCGCGTACTCCTCCATCTTGCCTCCGCGGCTCCGCGATGCCGGGCGAACAGAGCGGGGCCGGCCCGGCGGCGGAAGTGATCCCAGGAGGAGAGCGTTAGACTCTGCGAGGATTGGCTGGCCGCCTCCCGCTGCAGCCAATCGGAGCCGGGAACTGAGCTGCGGGGCTCCGGGCGGGGCGAGGGCGGGACCCCGGCTCAGGGGGAGGGGCTGAGGGGCGGGGCTCCTGACGGAAGGCAGGGCTCTGGGAGTGGGCGGGGCTCCGGCGCAGACGGCGGGGCGGGGCGTAGGGTGCCGGGGGCGGGGCGTAGGGTGCCGGGGGCGGGGCGGGGCTCCAGGTACCCATCACTGAAGTCACCCACCCGGGTCGCTCCGCTAGAGCTCCCCTAACTCCTGGACCCGTTTCTTTGTTCTAGCACCTGGCTGTCAAGTGTGGATGAATGCTACCTACTTCGTCTGGGTGGGTGAGGCCCCACCGACTCCCCGGAGCTCCGTGAGGGCAGGCAGTGCCCAGGTCCTTTGACTCTCAGCGCGGGGAAGTAGTGGGTGTCCCTTAAATGTTTGTGATAATCTGGGACGCTGTGACCCGTGGGGGTTTCTACACACCGGAGCATGAGAAGGTCTCCCCTTGGAAACCGTTGCTATAAGCAGGTCTCCTGACAAGGCTGAGGCAGGACTGCCCCTGGAGCAGGGGTCTTCACGCTCCAGGACACTAAAGGTACAGCTCTCTCTCCCCTCACTTGAGCAGACTGTCTGTCCTCCAGGGTAATAGCGATGTACAGTGAGCTCACAGACTGATGGCATCTTGTGTGGAGGATGCAAGGGAGAAGCCTTCTCCACACTCACACCTGCAGAGGGATGCACGTTTTCAGAACCGACATCCCCTTAGAGGGTCCTACTCCCCAGTGGGTTGAGCTCCAGTGAGCCAGAGGCTTGGGTGCCTCAACAGCTCCACCCAGCAGGAGGTCGCCGCCCCCAGCCCCACCTGGCCTGATGGCTGTGGATGAGTGAGGCTGGCACCACCTCCGGCTCTGGGTCTGGGGCTCTGGTCTATGACTGGGGCCTGATGGGGGTTTAGGCTGGGCAGGGGTGCGGGTGGGGAGGTGGGCTCTTTTCTGCCCTCTCCCCCCTCCCCCCACCCTCTTTTCAGGAAGATGTATGCCCTCTGCCCTCTCTCTTGGGGCTCTCCGCTCCTCCCAGGAGTGTGGGCCAGGCCAGGGGCTGGCTTCAGAGACAGAGTCTGCTTCGCCAGAGGAACCTCCGGCCTCCCTGAGGGGAGGACGCTGGGGAGGCCGTAAACGGTACAGACAGACCAAGTGCTCACAGCGTCCCTTGCTTTGTGTGCGCCATCGTATTTGGCGTCTTCAATAACTCCATGGTGCTTGCAGTGAGCATTCTTCTTTCTCCAGGTACTTCTAGGATTCTTGTCTTCCATTTCCTGCAGCTCAGAAAGGGTAAATAACTCACTCAAGGGCACACATTTCAGATTTGAGCCCATGTCATTCGCCTCTGGAGACACGGCCTTATCTGCCACACTATACTGCCACCCAACAGTCCTGAAAATGTGGCTTTCCTGGGTCCACTCAGTCCAGCTGAGAGCCACTAAGCATTAGTTAATTGCGTCTAGCTCCCTGCCCGCCACCTGTACCACACCTTTCAGGCAGGGTTTGGGGTCCCGGGCCTTCCCTCCCTCTGGTACAGTGATGCTGGGTTTTCTCTGGGGGCCAGGCTGCCCCATAATCCTGTCACTCTTTGATCAGGAGGCTGTGAGTCCTGCCCTGCAAGTGTGGAAGCTCTGCTTTATATTTTGAATTTAGAACCTGCAGGAAGAGACGACTTCTGAAACCAGGTGCCCTGGGCCGAGTGACCCTGCCTCAGGAGAAGGAAGCCTGCTTCGGGGCTGAACAGAGCCGCGTTCACCTGCCCTGTCGAGAAGCTGGCTGGGATGGTGCCAGAGCTCTGGTCACAGAAGACGGCGCCTCTTCTGGGTGGGAGAGAGGCCCAGACAGACGGTGGGGGGGTGGGAGTGAGAGACACTTCTGGCCACACGGCCCCCTGAGCCCCCTAGGCCAGCCCAGGGCCTTGGTGTGCCCACTGGGGGCTGCCTGACTGCCCACAAGATTAGTGTGTCTCCCTGGAGTTCTGGGCAGTTGCTTCCCTCTCCTGTTTTATTAATACTTTCCCTTATAGCACATGTAGGTGTTTTTTACCTCAATCGATTTCACATTTGAAAGAGAATGACCGCACTGTAATCACTCTTGTATCTCTCTACAGGGCCTGGTCGGTGAAGGGCGGGGGGAGGGAGAGGGATATAAACATACCAGCCTTGAATGAATGAATAAGTGAATGATGAGAACCAGGTGGACGGTGAGTGTGTACACACGTACATTCGTGCGTGCCCGTGTGGATGAGAGAGGAGGTGGGATACGGAGACAGGACCCAGGCCCAGAGTTAGCGTGCACGATCGTGACCCCTGCAGCTGGTGACTGTGTGCTCACTGCCCGTCAGCTGTATTAACCACGCACCTTATATCTGATGCCCACAGCCACCCTCCGAGGCTGGCACAGTGCTGTCTTTATTTGACAGATGATGGAGCTGGATCTCAGAGGAGGAGATGGCTGGCCAGAACCCGTGTGGGGTGAGCAGTGGGCCCAGGACCTAGGGGACCAGGTCAGCTGCCCGGGGAGCCTGAGCGTGAACCGTGGAACTAGCCTCTCTGCCGTGCTCCTGCCGCCCCTGCGCTTCTCTTCTGAGACATTCTGTGAGCTCTCTGTTTTTCAATAAGTTATTTGAAAGTATTTGTCTGTTAACTGTCTTCACCGCTAGACTGGAAGCTCCGGGAAGGCAGGACGCACTGATTTCCTGTCTTTAGTAACACCCATGGCTCTTAGACGCCGGTCCTGTCACGTAGTCAGCACTCATCAGCATGTGTTCTGAAAAGAAGGAGCCCCGGGGCCCCGAAGCCCCTGCTCCCTCTCCCCGCTCGCCCCTGCACTCCAGTTCCACCAGCCAGCCCACTCCCCCTCCGGCCTCATCCCGAAGTGAGACTAGCGGGCCCCCAGTGCCAGGGCCAGTCTTTCTCCCAGCTGGTCCCTGGGCTCAGTAAGTGCCGACATGTGGCTGTCTCTCTCTGGCTTAGGGTGGAACATCACCAGGGAAGATGGAAGCCGCTGCGCGATGGGGACCCCGGGACTTCGAGACTCTGCGACGGGAGGCTGAGTGTCCTTGTGTCTTGTCCAGGACGGCAAGGTGGACGCGCAGTGGAAGCACCGGAGCAAAAGCTGCCAGACCGTTGCAACAGGATCCCTCCTAACGGCCGGAGCTGAATTTCCCTGAAGACACACCGCACCGGGCCGTACTCTGGATCTCTACGTGCTGAGGGCCGGGGGCTCCTCCCGACACCTGCACAGGAGATGCCCCAGCAGAAGAAGGGGCAGACCAGCGAGGGAGGTTGGAGGCCTCCCCCTCAGAGCATCTGGAGGCCGACGGCCCTTTCAGAAATCCCTGACTTCCTCACGTCCCACTTTCTCCCCCAAACACTCCTGTTTTCCGTCTGGGAACACAGAGGGCTTCCTTCGTCCCTCTCTCTCGGGAAGTGTCTGGGCCAGCCTGGAGCCTCCGGTGCCAGGCCTGCACACTCCTGGGCAGAGAAGAGTGGGTGGGCGGGGTGGCTCGGAGCTTCTGGAATCGCATCGCTTTCTTGGAGCTGCAGAGTTGGGGAGTCCCCAGCACATTACCAAATACAGTAGAAAGGAGACCGTGGGCCACGCGCTGACCACAGCGCCGTCCACCCTGGTGGGGCGCCACATGTGCGGTGAGCAGGGCAGGCCTGGCTGGCGGCTCGGGGAGCCCGCGTCCTGCCCGCTCTCCTGGCTCTCTGTGGCTCTCGTCTGCTCCTGCCAGCCTCTACATTTTTGTATCTTTTTCTCATTGCGTGGCCCCCTTGTCTTTAAAAGGCTAAATGCTCTGTACTAAATTTGGTCACACAGCGCTCCAAGATTCCCTGGAATGTCCTCAAGTTTCAAACAGCTCTGACGGAGAGGCGGCCCGCCCCCCCCCGAGGATTGGCTGCTCCTCCCGGGGCCGGGCCGCTGTGGGGCCTTATTGGCCGCTGGCGGGACCAGCCCGGGTCCACTAGCCCTAGGCTCCGGAGGCTGCAGCTCCCAGACCGCACTTGGGCACCTGCACGGGCAGGGCGGGGGAGCCGCGGCCTGGACCACCGGGCGCATCCAAACCAGCGTGCAACCTGTCCTGGCCCACCCGGACGCCTGCAGCCCCGCAAGAGCCACAGCCCACCTCTCCAAGATGTCCAAGGTAGCCAAGTATCGCCGGCAGGTGAGCGAAGACCCTGACATCGACAGCCTGCTGTCCACCCTGTCCCCCGAGGAGATGGAGGAGCTGGAGAAGGAGCTGGACGTGGTGGACCCCGACGGGAGCGTTCCCCTGGGGCTGCGTCAGAGGAACCAGACTGAGAAGCCGTCCACGGGCGCGTACAACCGGGAGGCCATGCTCAACTTCTGTGAAAGGGAGACCAAGAGGCTCATCCAGAGGGAGGCATCTGTGGATGTGAGTGGGGCGGGGGCGGGGGGCGCGATGCGGGATGGGAACGCACTTTCCTGGGAAGCAGAGTCCCTGTTGGCAGAGCAGTCTCACCACCCGCACCCCTCTTCGCCGTCTCCTGGAGCAGAGGCCAGGTGTGTTTGGGGACCAGCACCCACGTATCACGCGAGGTTGCTAGGGAGCTGCCTGGGAGCGGAGGTGCCCTTGGGTGGGTGCTGTCAGTTGCCTCCTCCCGGCCCCGGACCTGGCTCTTTCCTCCCGGTCCTCCCACCCTGGACAGTCTCCTGCCAGCCCCTCCTGGTGGAGCAAGACTCACTTTCCAGCCCCCTGGCCACCTCGCGGCCTGTGGACCACGTGAGGCGATGGGTCAGCTGGGCGTCCCAGGGCGGGCTCTGCGCCTCCACCCACGGCTTCTGTCTCGGTCCCAGGCGGGTGGGGTGTGTGCTTTCTGGAGCGGCCTCTGGAGGGGCAGCCCCCTTTTTGGGAGTTGGGCCACTTGGCTCCAGGATGAGCTGTTTCCCAGCCTCTGGGTGTTCAGCGGCTGGGAGAGGACAGAAGAGGGCAGGGGTTGCTGCTGGCTGCGTCGGCTGCCTCAGGCTGGCTTCCGCAGAGCAGCGTTCTGTTCTCCTGGGTGTCTGCCTGTGATCACAGGGGGGCTTTCTTGGGACAAAATAGCCTGGCCTCGCTGGAGGGCGACTTCGTCCGGGTCAGGAGTGTCTGGTGGGAGACCGTCCCACCGTGCACAGGCCCCTGCTCAGCGACCTCCGGCCACCGCTTCTCTCGCCGTCCATTGAGGGGCCTGCCCAGCTGGGACAGCAGCCGCGGAGCCCATGGTGGGCACGCGTGGCCCCCTGAGAGTGAGGAGCGGGGGCCCCGTCTCTGCCCTGCCCCCCCGGCCTGGGCTCAAAAATTTGCCAAGATACTGGGAGGGCGGGAGCTGTTCTGTGTCGTGCAGAAATATCAAATCGTATGCTGGGCACCAGGAACTGGCAGACCAATAGCATCTTAGGTCAATTATACTTCAGTTTTAAAAGTCGGGGAGACTGAGGGGAGCCAGGAGCTTATTATCCTGGGGCCAGGTCCAGGCCCAGCTCTGTGGTGCTGGGTAAATGCAAAAACCCCGAAGGGAGAGGCGGCAGGGTGGGACATGCCACAGGGGCTGTGCCTCGAGGGGCTGTCAGGACCCACGGGAGGGGAGTGAGGTGCCCCCAGTGCTGCTGCTGCTGTCCAGGCCCCGCTGGGCCCCTTGCTCCCAGGCCCAGAGCTCTGAGCCCACGGCTGCAAACATCTCCGGCAGCACAAAACGGTCCTGATCTGAAGCAAGGCATTCGGGCTGCAGAACCGGGAAGGGCTCCCATGCACCTGGAAGTTCCTCCGGAGGGAGCTGCCCGGCCCGGCTGGCCGTGGGCACACTCGTCTCGCAGGCAGAACCCGAGTCAGGGGACACGGTGGTGCCTGGTCGGGGAGGTGCCCCTGGGCCCTTTCCCTTGGGTAGAGGCCCTCAGGCTCTCAGCGCCTTCTCCAGGCTAGGCTCCTGGGGGTGGGAAAATGGGCAGGAACCTGGGACACGGCTTGGTCAGCATGCTTAGCCAAACAGGAGCCTGGTATGAACGTGGCTTTGAAATACCCGGTCTGAGGACCAGTGTCCCTCGATGGAACCTGCCTCGGTCTCCTCATCCCCACCATGGGGGCCAGTGTGAGCAGCTGGTCCAGCTCCTGGGCCGGTGTGAAGCCAGAGGGACCGAGGCATGCAGAACCCTTAGCAAGCTGGGGGGCCGTGGACACGCAGTAGCCGGTGCTCCAGCCTGGTCAGCTCGCCGGGTCAAGGGGCCGGAGGGTTGGAGGACGGGTGACCGGCAGGCGGGGCAGGGCTGGGGTGCCCCTGGAGGAGAGAGCAAGGCGCCGACTGCAGCTGTCCTGATGGCAGCGTTGAGGCTGTGGGCATACTTGTTAAAGGCTGCTTGTCTTCTAGATGGGAATACGAAATACCTACGGGAAAAAGCCTGCTAGGATCAGGGAACTTGTTTCAGGTGCCGTGGCCAGGGGCCTGGGCAGCGTCCGCTGGGGGACAGGTGTGCGTGCGGGAGCTGCTGGGGGACTGCGGGGTGCCGTCTCTCTGCTTCTGTGGGTGTGTTTGGGATTTTCCGTAGTAGAATGGTGGCCGTTTTTTTTTTTCAATAGACAGAGACCAAGAGCAGAAGGCAGGCCCAGCCTGCACGCTAAGCTCTGGCTCTTCCTGGGACAGGGCCCCCAAGTCCCGCAGGCTGGCTGTGGTGCGGGATGGGCCTCGGCTGTGGCAGAGACCTTGCTCTGCTCCTCCTGCACCGCCTGCTTCCTCCTGGCCCTTGGGTCTCAGGCACCCTGGCCTCCAGGGAGTCTTCCCTGATTTCCCCTACCCCCGGCAGGGTCCGGCCCCCGTCTGATGTGAGCGCTCCAATCCCACATGTCCCCACCTGATCCCAGCCCATGCTGCCCTCCCGCCATGCTGTTGCTGAATCTGCCGTCTCATGCAGCTCCTGTGGGTCTGAAGGACAGGCTAGCTCTGTCTGGAGAGCAGGGGTCAGCAGGCCCCTCCCTCCCCTAAAGCCGGGGTTGGGGCGTGCCGCCCCTGTCCTCCTGCCCAGGTGGGAGACAGCCGGCAGGTGTGCAGCCAAGAGTTCAGTGAAACCCTAGTCCCAGCTCAGGTTTCGGGAACCGGATCCCACCAGTCAGCTGCGTGCTCTCTTTCCTTCCCGAGGGGGAGGGGACCTCCCGCCTGCCCCCCCTGCACCCCCACGTGGCAGGGCTGGGATTAGCACCTGTGCTCAGCCAGGAGTGGGCAGCTCGGCTGGCCTGGAGGAGGCCTCGGTGGGTTCCCCCTTGGGGTAAACTCCAGAACTGACCGGAGGCCCCCACGAGCCACTGCACCCACGCCTCCGTGCTGCCTCGGTCGCTGCCCCCACAGCCCCTGCCCCACAGCCCCCAGCTCCAGACTCAGTACCCCCCAGCGTCCACAGCACCCCCGCAGGGGGATGTGGAGAAGCAGGGTGGCCCCAGCCCTCAGGCTGCCCTTTGCTGAGAGCCCTGGGCGGCACGGCTCCTTGCTTAAGGAGATTAACCTCGACGGGTACACAACCAAAATAGCCTGGAGGCCAGGCAGGTGGCGGAAAGGGGATGGGAGGTGGGCAGCAGCCAGGTCCAGGTCCCACCCTGGACCCGAGAGCTGCCTCCGCCCATCCGGGCTGAGGCGGAGCCGCTGACCGTTTCTCGGATCGGGTGGGGAATCCGGGTGGATCCAGGTGGGATCCGGGATCTGTTCTCACGCGACTGCTGCGTAGTTTCTCCCGTCTATAGAACACTCAGTTTAGAGAATTTTGAGCAAGTGAAGCTCCTGCTCGAAGCCTTCGGCTGTTCCTGGGGGCTGGCCTCCTCCCCAGCAGGGGTTCAGCTTGGTCCTGGGGACAGACGAGAGGGGGCGGGACCACGGGGATCTGGACGCTGGAGAAGCCCAGCAGCTCTGGGGGCGCAGACGGGCAGGGCGGGATGAGCGTCCCACTGGCCAACGGGAGGTTGCTGCCAGCATCAGGCAGGTGGCGGGCTCAGGGTCCCCAGGGCGGGAACAGAGCCCACACCCACCGTCTGCACCCCCACCCCGGGAGGCTGGAACATTTGCGTCAGACCACAGCTCAGCTGGGCCCAGGGAGCTTGGAAGACGGGGTCCAGGCCACTGCGCTCACAGCAGCCGGGGGAGCAACAAGGCATAGCCCAGTGGAGGGGGCGGGGGGGGGGCATAGTTGATATTCGACGCCTGCCAAGTCGGATAAACAGGAAGAGTCTTTCCAGATCATTCTGGGCTTGTTTACTAGGTCACTCCTGGTGTAGCTGGTGTCTGTGCCCCCGGGGCTGACGGGTGGGGGGCGCCCCTGGTGTCTGGAGCCTGAGGGGTCTGGGCGGGCCTCTGCTCTGGCCTCTGACCAGCCGGTCCCCTTAGGAAGGGAGCTCACATTCAGTGCTTGGGACCTCCTGGACCATCAGTGTGGCTCCCGGAGTGAACAGCCTTACCTGTCAGGTGACCTTGGAGGGGACTGTGACCTTGGAGGGACTGTGACGGTGCTGGGTGTGGCACAGAGCCTTCCCCTCCCCCCCAATCCTGCAGATTTCAAGCCTGGGTTTGCGCCAGATCAACTTTTTCTCAATCACTCCTGAGGTCACACAACGCCCTGCTGGGGGCAGCGAGGGGCTGAGGGACGGTGTCCGGGAGGCCAGTGGGAAGGGAGTGTTTCACTACTTCCTCCCCACCCCGTGGCCTGGTTTCTTGAGCCTCTGCCTAATTCCTTTATGCTCAAGGGCCAAGCCCTAGGGCTGGGTTCGAGTGGGGCGGGGGAGATGAGGGAGGTTTCGACCGTGAGCCCTCCTCGTCTCTGGAGTCCCTGCAGAAAAGACCCCCTGGTTGTCAGGACGCTGTTCACAAACAGCTAGGAATCGGACAGCCTCCTGCCCACACCCCCCGCCCCCCTCCCACCCCCACCCCCCTCCCACCCCCACCCCCAGGGGGGTCCTCGGGCAGGGCCAGCAGGACCCCTCCTGCCCTGAAAGGAGGACCATCCCAGCACAGAGGGTGGCAAGCTGGAGTCAGGGCAGGGTCTCCAGAGGCAGCTAGACCGGGACTCAGGCCTGCCCTTCGCTCCCTGAGCCCGGATGCTCATCCAGGAGAAGGGAGTCATGCCCATCGCCTGGCACAGAAGGCACACCACAGGCTGGGGGCTGGGGGCCTGGCGCTGGGACTGGGGGTGCCACCCTCTCTCCAGTCCCTATAGGCAAGGTTCACGGACCACGTTTGTGTTTCTAAGGAAGCGGGCGGATTCCACCATGTCATTAACTCTCCAGCGACTGAGTGGGTTCCTAGCAGGCACTTTGTAAATGCTGGGACAGAGTAGTGAGGAAGACGGGGGGGCCGTGGTCCTGAGCTCACGTTCTAGTGGCTGAGACAGACGGTGCTTGTACAGACCATTCACAGGTAACACCTGTTTGTTGTAAAGAATAACCTTGTTTTAGGAAAGAGTGTAGGAGTGTAGCACTGACCTTCTTGGTGGGGGAGATTCCAACCAGGCGTCAGGGAAGACATCACCCAGAGGTGACAAGCAAGCGGGCGAGGGGCAGACTGAAGGGTCAGCCATAGACGATCCAGAGGGCGGGGCAAGCTCGAGGCCTGCCGCGGGAGCAGGGACAGCCGTCAGAGGCCAGCGAGGCCTGTGGCTGGAGTAGGGGGGCCCTGGACCAGGGCCTGGACGAGACTGGGAGTGGGCTGGGTTCAGGTGAGGTGGGAAGGGGCTCAGCTGGTGCAGGCGGGTCAGGCGAGGCAGGCGGGTCAGGCGAGGCAGGGCATCACAGGCCAGCCTGGGGAGCTCCCGGTGGGTGGGATGGTGTTGGAGGGTTTTGAGCAGGGGAGAGATGTGATCTGATCTACGTTTTTAGAAGCATCCATCATTCTGCCAGCAGCTGAAGGGTCTGGCAAGAGCTCAAGGATGGTTTGGGGAGAAGTGGTCAGATACGGGAAATACTCTTCGGGCAGCAGAGCCAGCACTGACTGAGCTTTTGGGGTCCAGAGAGGAGTGGGGAGCCCAGTCCGGTCTGAGCCAGGGGTACATCCGGTGCTGTTTACTGATGTGAGGTGGGGTTTGCGGTGAAGGGGGCTCGACGAGCTCAGCGGACCCCTCGGGGAGTGCTGGGTCAGCAGGTGCAAGTCCTCCCGAAAGGGGGGGGGTGATGCCAAAGCTCCTGAGCCTGGAAGAGGCGCTGAGGGAGCGAGTGTGGGCCAAGGACCCTGTCCCTCCGGCAGGGACTCTGACTCACCAACGTTTCGGGTGCTCGAGGAGGAAGAGGGGCCCTGAAGGGGCCTGGGGGGGGAAACAGGCTCACGGGCCTGGGGCCGGAGCGCCCGCTGCTTCCGTTCCAGCTGAGAGGCGCAGTCAGAGGAGAGCGAGAGGCGCTGTGATCACCGGAAGATGGGAGCCCCCGGGGCCCGGACAAGGTGCGCTCGCAGGCGTGGCTGGGGGCTTCCCTGGTGGTGCAGGGCTTAGGACTTCGCCGCCTAATGCGGAGGCGTGTGGACTCCACTCCTGGTCAGGGAGCCAGGTCACACCTGGCTCTGGGCCAAAAAGACAGAGCACGAGCAGCCGAAGCAGAATCGACACAAGTTCAGAGAACACTGAAGACGGTCACATCCGGAAAATCTTAGAAATAAGGTGATGGAGAGTGGACTTCAGGAGGGTGCAGGGAGCGGGGAGGCCTGCAGACCGGACCCGAGGCGCTTCCTTCCGACAGGAAGCGAAGAAACGGGCGGCAGTCGGAGGTGTGTTTGTTCGAAAGATGGGCTGTTGCAGCGTGCTCTGTGCGGTGAGCAGGGTCGGTAGTGCAGGAGACCCTCAGGCGAGTATGTACTGTGGGGGGGGCGCCTCCCACATGGAGGGGGCACCGCACGGCGAGTGTGGGGAGGGGCGGGCACGCGGCCTCTCACGTGTGGCTGGGTGCCGGTGCTGCTGTGCGGGGCACGGGGCTGCCGAGCAGGGGCGACTGGTGGGCAGGAGCTGCGAGGCTGTGGTCAGAGGCCCCAAGAGAATGCTCAATGCTCCCTGTGTGCCAGGAAGACATGAAACGCCCCCGATGCGAAACCCGGCCTGTGAGCGCCAGCAGCAACAGCTGCCAGAGCTGCCCCCAGGCCCAGCAGACCGTCACCTCCAGGTCGCTGATCCCTGTCCCCAGGCCGCCGTGCCCAGTGGGGGCCGGGCCAGGCCCCGGGCTGCCTCCCTGCCGGCCGGTCACTAGGACACAGCCTCGAGGGAGCGCCAAGCCTCAGACAGCCTTACTCTCTGCCTTCTTTTATCCTTCAGCATCTTGCCTATGTCTTGTGGACAAGAATGGGTTTCTTTCTAGCATGTTTGTATTGAAATATAGAATACATTCAGAAGTGTGCGAAGCATGAATATAGACGCTCCCGACTGTCACAAAGTGAGCGAGGGCCAGTGCTGGCAGCGCCCCAGCCCAGCCCTCCTCCCTGCCCCCGCTGAGCTTGCCCGTTTAGAATCCTGTTTGGAATGGCGGAGTGTGCCCTGTCGCCCATCTGTGCATTTGTGACTCCGCCTTGCAGCTTCACTTGCTTTTACCGTTGCTGCTGTATCTCCTGTGAGAATTTGCCGCAGTTTACTTGTCACTGAACAGTAGACGGGCGCACGGGTTGTCTCCAGTCGGATGGTGTGACGGACCATGCTGTCATGAACGCTCTTGCGCGTTCTTGGGCGCGCCTACGATTTCGTTTCTGTTTCTGCAAAGCCTACGAGTGGACCTGCCGGAGCAGAGTGGGAGATGAAGCTCCCACCTCTTTACCGGCGGATGGAGGCGACGCTGCCCAGTCGGGAGTGTCTGAGGACGGGGCAGAGCTTGCGGAGGTTCTCACCTAGTGATCTGTGGACAGCGGGCGTTCAGTCAGGCGATGGCCCTGGCTGTTGCTTCCCCGGGAGCCCATCTTTGAGGGCAGCCGGATCCCTTCTCGTCCTGGGCACCACCGGCCTCATCCCAGGCCAGGCCCTCTGCTCAGACCTGGAGCTGCACTGAGTCCCCGGGGGTCAGTCTCTCCACCCCAGACCCTCCCGGAGAAGGAGGCCTCTTCCATCCAAGGCAGCCAGACCCGCCTCCGTGCTCAGACCCTTCAGCTTCACCTCCTTCCCCGTTTAGCTTCTGTCCTAGTTATTCTCAGCATCAACCTCGCTTCTCACGCCTGGTCCCTGCCTTCCATCACCCGCCTGGACGAGACTCACCCTCTGGCCCGCTGGCCCAGCTGCTCCTCAGAGCTGGAGAGAACCACACGGTGCTGTGTCCTGGCCACTGGGGGGACCGGCTCCCCCAGCATCCCTGCGCCCCACGCGCCTGTCTTCTCCCCAGGCCTGCTTCTCTCTCTCTCTGTGTCTGCTCTCTCCCTGCCCCCACAGGACCCAGCACGGCTCCCCACCCCTGGCCACCCTCCCGGGCACGTTGGCTCGGCGGGTCTGGTCCGCGTGCTTCCTCTGCCCCCCGACTCCACCTCGCCGCTCGGTGCTCAGACCAGCCCTCTGGCTTCCTTTCCGATCCGTGCAGGGCCCTGCCCTCCACTCGGCCTGCCCGCCCACTAGCCCAGATCTCCATTCTGAGTCCAGGTGGTTCACTTGCCTCCTGGACTCAAGTGTCTCAAGGTTAACTTGTCCAGGAATAAATTATTCATCACCGCCCTGGAGCCTGCATCCTCTCCTCTGCGCTCTGCTGAGCAGGGGCTGCCTCACTCTCTGCCGTGCCCCCAGTTCTCCTGGCAACAGAACCCTGATGCCCTGGCCTCCCGGCCCCGCCGTCTGCCCCCATCCCTCCCCACTCTTCTGTGTGCAGGGCCCCACACACAGCCGAAGGCTGAGGGGACAGAGGACGAGTGAGTGCCCTTCTCTTCCTGCTTGACGGGACTTGAAGAAGTTATCACTTCATCTGTGCTCTTTGGAGACTATTGGAAAACATGACTTTGTGTCCAAAGCCTCAAATGGAGAGAGACTTGGCGTGATCCCTTTTTTCCAGTTCCTGTAACACCCCAGGGCCCCCGCACCCGGAGAGGCCTAGTCCTCTGTCCCCCTTGGTTTGTTCAGGACAGAGTGAGCCTCAGCGACTCAGTTTTAACTTCCATTCTCTCCTTCTCTGGATTGTCTCTTACCGGCGCCCCCCCCAGGGACCCAAGGTCACAGGCTGCATTTTTAGCCAGACTCACCGAGTTCCCCTCTGATCTCGGGGCCCCCGAGACACACTGGAGGAGATTAGCGGCCAGCTCCACGTTCAGCCGGCTGGGCCATCGGCACCCGTCACTGGCTTGTCCTGAAACGCCTACGGGGCCTGGCAGCTTTGCCTCTAGAGCCGGAGCAGGAGGTGGCGCCTGCAGGGGAGTGGCTCCAGGCAGGCCACCCATTGAGCCAGCGCGGCCTTGCTCGTGGCCTTGCAGACCTGCCCGTGGAGAGGCTGGTGTCCTGACGTGCCGGTTCTGACCCAGGTCTGGACGTGCCTCCTGAAGCCAGACAGTGAGGCTGGAGCGAGCAGGGAGCAGGCCCTCAGAGACGAGGATCACTTTTCCCTCCAGGGCTCTGCAGGAGGACCAAGCCCTGCGGAAAATCAATCACACGACTATTTCCTCAGTGCTCCCAAAGATGCTAAATAGCTGGTCCCGTTCTAAACACGGAGGGAAGAAACTGGTTGGCTACATACACTGGGCACCTTAGGGCATTCTCCTGGAGTCCCCATGGACATGGGCTGACCGGTTTGCCTTGACCTTTGATCTTTGCCCCACAAGGGGTGAGCTGTTTTGCTTGTACCAAACGTCCCCAAGAGGGATCATCTCCCCTCTTCCAACGGCAGAGGACTCCTGCTTCTGTGCCCTGCCCCTGTGTATTATCTGGAGATAAAGTGCACTATTGCTAACCACCAGGACAGTATCCACTAATGACCCAGATGCTGAAGACCCCAGTGTCCCAGTGGCCAGGGTCCCTGCAAATTAGGGGAGGGGGCGGCTTTGCGTTTTACTCCCTACCCCTGTCACTGGAGGTGCTGTTTCTTCAAAGAATAATTTATTTTAAACTTTTTATTCTGCACTGGGGTGTAGCTGATTTACAATGTTGTGATAGGTTCAGGTGGACAGCACAGGCACTCAGCCATGCGTGTACACGCATGCATTCTCCCCCAAACTCCCCTCTCAACCAGATTGCCGCGAAATGTCGAGCAGACCTCCCCGCGTGCTGTGCATAGGGAGCCGTGCTTGTCGGTTATCCATGTTAAACGTGGCAGTGGGGACCGGCCCGCCCCCAACTCCCCAAGTACCCCTGCCCTGCCACCCTTCCCCCCAGATGCCTCGAGTTCGTTTTCTAACTCGTGAGTCTGTTTCTGTTCCCTAAGTGAGCTCATTTGCATCATTTCTTTAAAAGATTAATTTATAATTGTGATGTCATAAGGCTTATAGACAACATCAAAACAGGTGAAAGAGGAAACAACCCGTGATGCCTGCCCCGTTAGCCCAGCAAGGCAGCTTCGGTCACTCTCGGGGGCAGGCGTGCGCACGCTTTCTTCTGTCGCTGAGGTCGCTTCCTGCACAAACACACGTACTCACACATGTGGCACATATGTGACCACATATGTGGCCTCCTGCTTGTCCTTATCACCCGACAGCCGGCACTTTCCCACGTCGCTGCAAGGCCTGCCTGCACCTCACTCTCAGGGCCGTTGCCCTCCGTTGTGCGGCTGGGCTGAGGCATCTGCCTATATTTGGGCATTTCCATGGTTTCCAATAAATGCAATTTCCAAGTCCCCAAGCGGGTGCTGGACACAGGCTCCTTCCCTTGGCCTTTGGCATCCATCCCCGGGGACACAGAGCCAAAGCCCGGGATAAACAGAGCTGTTCACACACTGTTCCCAGCTGAGCCCCGTGGACAGATGGGCGAGACAGACTCGGGAAGGGGAGGAAAAACAGCCTGGTCGAGGGAGACGCCAGGGCTGATGCTCGCCCCAGGATGGGAGACGAGAGGCTCGCCCGAGCTGCCGGTAGAGGCTTGAGGTCCTGCTGGGCGGCAGCTGCCCACCCCAGGACCGGGTTGCCTCTGCAGCGTGAAGGGGCAGGCATGCCCACCCCAGGACCAGGTTGCCTCTGCAGCGTGAAGGGGCAGGCATGCCCACCCCAGGACCGGGTTGCCTCTGCAGCGTGACGGGGCGGGTGAGCGGGCTTTTCCCAGTAGTGGGAGCAGAAAGTTGTTCCTAGTGACAGAGAGGACAAGGTTCCAGCCTGGGAAGCTGCGAGTGTGGGAAGATGTCAAAGGGGACAGGCTGGGCAGCCTCCTGCTTCTGAGAACCCAAGGGCCCCCCAAGGCCCCAAAGCCCAGGCACCAGTTCCCGCCCCAGAGGAGCAGAGGACGGGGTCCTGGCCCTGCAGCTGCAGGCAAGCTCCGGGACGTCCCGAGATGCCGCCTGCCAGCCCAGCCATCTCCCACGGGCTCCCCTACACACTGCCTGAGTCTCCTTGAATCAGTCTTGGAGTGTAGACAGGATAGGCAGGGTTTAGCCTGCTTGTCAGACACAGAGCCGGGGCCAAGGAGGTCACCCAGCTGCAAAGAGGGAGCCTCTCCAGCGTTTCCTCCTGACTTCACGTCAGCAGGAGAAAGAAGCCTCTTGACCTCCATTCGGGGCCTTCCCTCGAGCAGGAACAGGCAGTGTGCCTGCTGGGGCAAGGGCTGCGTGTGGACCCACTGGCCCGGCCGCCTCGCTCTCAGGGGTCCCGGGTGGGCTCCTCCCTGACACAGACCCAGAGCTCTGCCAGCTCCCACCCACCCCCAAGGTCCCCCAGCTGTGGTCGCTCCACTCGCCCCTCCTGTGATGCCGGGTCACTGAGGGTCTTTAGGAGTCACATAAGCCCTTGTTACTTAGGGCTTTGATGCTCATCACAGATGGGAAGGAGTGGAGGGAGGAAACCGCCCACATGGGGCAGGTGCAGTCACCCTGGACAGGCCCCGCTCCACAAGCGGCCCGTCTCTGCTCCGCAGGGGCCCGTCTCCCGCAGGCTGGGACCCGTCCCCACTCCACATAGGGCCCGTCTCTGCTCCGCAAGGGGCCCATCCCCCGCAGGCTGGGACCCGTCTCCACTCCACATAGGGCCCATCCCCTGCAGGCTGGGGCCCGTCCCCGCTCCACATAGGGCCCGTCCCCCGCAGGCTGGGACGGAGGCTGATAGGCATCAGACTCCTAGGACTCAGTGGGGAAGAGAGTGAAGTATCTCATTAGGGATTTTATAGTGATCACAGGTAGAGATAATTTTGGGATGGGTTTAAAACATTCATTTTTACTGATACTCCTGTGTGGGTCCCCAGGGCGTATCTCCACAGAGAGGAATCCGACGTGGGGCTGGGTGTGCGTGCATGTGCGTGCATGTGTGTGCACGTGTGCACATTTGTGCGTGTCCCTGGGCTGTTGGGAAATGGAAGGATGGGGTTGATTCAAGGCTGTTCAGTCAGTGCTCAGAATTTCGGTCTGTAAGGTTAGTGCCGGCCCCTCTAATTTTCACACTGAAGCTTCAGCGCACACATTGTGCAAGTGCAGCTCACTTGCTTCTCTTTGCTTCTCTAATGAGGGTACTAGACCGTTTAAAGCTGCTGGTGTGACGCCCGTTACGTGTGCAATGGACTTGCTGGTGCTGTTTTGTCACAAAGTCGTGTCCGGCTCTTCTGCGACCCCACGCTGTGGGCTTTCCCAGGCAAGAAGATCGGGGTGGGAGAGGGGCTGGTCTAACGGAGCATCTTCAGAAACGGTCCCGGGCACACAGGCTCACTTTATATTTTCAGCTCTCTGTCTAGTTTTTACCCTTTGGAAATAAAAGCAAGAGGAGATGAACACAGCATGTAAAATAAGGTTTTGCTCAGTCTAACCGACCATCGTTTCTGTAATTAAGAGGAAGATCTCTTCCAATATCTTTAAATTTTTATTGTGATAATTCACATACCATAAAATTCAGCCTTTTGAGTGTGCAATTCAGCGGTTTTTTAAACTAATTCCCCGATTCCAGGATATTTTTGCTGGCCCCAGAATAAACCCCGCACCCACCGCAGCTCCTCCCCAGCGTCCCGCCCCCAGATCCCGGCGACCCTCCCTGTCTCTGTGGCTCTGCCTGTCTTGATGGTCCCTGTGATGCAGACACACGGCACGTGGTCTCGGGGTCCGGCTCCTTCTACTGACAGAGCTTTCAGGGCTCCCCCGCGTTGGGTATGGCGCGTTATTAGTCTTATGGCTGAGCAGCATCAGCTTGCATGCAGACAGCACACTGAGCTTGTCCATCAGCAGCGGAAGGGTGTCTGTGCTGTCTCTGGTTTTGGCCTGATGTGGACAGCGCTGGCGGTGAGCGGCCGTCTGTGCTCCGTGTGACAGGTTTGCGCGGACTGCGGCTGTGTGTCACCTAGGGCTGGGCTTGCTGGCTCAAAGGGTAGCTCTGTGCTCAGCTGTTCGGGGACTGCCAGGCGGCCTTCCAGAGCGCTGCACCATGAGCTGACTCTTCCCGCAGCCATCCTAGCTGGGGTGATGTGCTTCTCAGTGGCTTTGCTGACCTCAGAGGACACAGATTTATTTCAGGAGACAAGGTGGCCTGCCCTCGAATCCCCGCCCTCTTCTTGACGCTCCTTCTCCAGAGTCGCCCCTTGTTCTTGTGGCTTCACTCTTGCTCCCACAGCTGCCTCTCAAGCCCAGGTCTCTCTCCTGAGCCATGCGCCTCACAGGCCACACTGAGTCACCCTGGACCAGGAAGCCGTCATCCCACGTCCCCCAGCCCCCACTCCACCCCCGGTCCCCCAGTTCCCTACTCCATCCTCCTCCAGAAGGTTTAAAGCATCACCATCTCTCCAGCCAACGGAGCTGGAAGTCCTGGGGCCAGTCCCCCCTTGACCAAAGCTTGTCCTCTGTGCTGAGTGGGCGTAGGATTCGCCTCCTGGTGGGCACTGCTCAGCCTTAGCCCAGGCCACATCGTGCAGAGCTGTCTCCCTGCACACAGGCTGACCGGCCCCTCCCGCGTGGACGTGCGCCTTTCCGTCGCCTGTTCTGTGAGGCCCACGCGTGCGGTCTGGGGTCTGCAGTGACCTGGCCCCAGGGCGTGGTTCCGGGCTCAGCCTCTCCAGGGGCAAACCCCTGGGTGCGCTGTGCCCCGTTGGACCGTCCCACGGGAGCGTCCTCGCCCGCCTCCCGTCCCAGCCGAGCCTCTGCAGCGTGGTCCCTGGGAGGCCCCAGGCCCGCCTCCTCCTGGCCCCTCCCCGGCATGACGAATAGTGAGGCTCCATGTACCACAGCTAAACAAGAGAAGCTAGCGCGTCCGGACTCCCGGGTCCAGCCTGCCGGGGTGGGCGTGGGGCCGTGGCGCCCGCGGGGGCAGAGGGCAAAGCCACTTGCTTGCTTCTACAAGCGCTTTCCCAGTTTCTCCAAAAAAGGGTTAGCTACAAGCTGCTCGCCATGAGTCACCAGGCCGGTGGCCAGAGACTCAGGTCCCTGAGGGCCGCGGAGACACCAGGCCGGGCCTTCAGGGCCAAGGAGCCGCGGCCAGACCCTGCTTCTGCCCAGGAGGGGCTCCGAGCGGCCCTGGGGGGCGTCCCGCCCGGGGCCGGCCCAGCACAGCTGTGGCCCCTGCCAACTGGAGCCCCTCCCCTGCAGGGAAGCGCCCGGTGACAGCAGACGGGCCCTCCCTTCTTTGCGAGGCTCTCGGAGCTACCGGCACGGGTCAGGCCCCGAAGTTGCCCCGGGCAGGCCTCCCTGCCCTGGCCGGCAGCCCCTGTCTCTCTCGTGGAGTGCTGGCCCTGAGGGTACTGGGCAGCCGAGGGGTAGAGTCTGCTGAGGTGCTCTGTGTGGGGGCCGGGCCGCCCCCTTTTCCAGAAGCTGCTCTCTGTCCCTCCACTCACAGGGCAAAGTGGACACAGAACCGGCCTGGCCGCAGGCTAGATGTTGTACGTGGCGCCCTGGGGCCCGGGTCCACAACCTCCCACCATCCGGGGAAGTAAAAATGAACTGTTTGCACTGGCCTCGGAGGCGGTGCCCACACCCCTCCAGCCCTTCTGGGAGGCCCGATATTTATCACTGACTTCCTAATCTTTGGAGCTGGGCCAGGCAAGGATCAGGCTTCACGGAGAGTCCTGGCACATTGCAGCCAGGCTGTGTGATGGGGTCACCAGCCACCTCTGTCCCCACCCACCCCCTGCCCCTGGCCTAAGGCATCTCAGCTTTTGCTTTTTTCTCTTTTTCTGTGAAACTGAAATATTTATATACTTGACAGCACTGGGTCTTAGTCTTGGCAAGTGGATCCTAGTCCCCATCAGGGATCAAACCCAGGTCCCCTGCGCTGGGAAAGCAGAGCCTCAACCACCAGACCACTGGGGAATCCGTGAAACAACTCTTGTTTTTTTCCCGATTATAAAAGTAATTCAGTCCTTATCTTTTCTTTTGGGAAAATGTTAGACGGCCAGCTCCTCATACACACCAGATAGACCCGGCAAAACTCAGGGGCTGCGCTGGGACCCCTCACGGTTAAGGCTGGGGTGAGAGTTTATCAGCAAAGAGGAGCAGGATCCTTCTGAGCAGTGAGAGCAGCCCTGCAGAGGCCCAGGTCGGCGCCCTCTGAGGCGGCGGCGGGCGGAGGTCACGACTTCTCCCACGGGGGCCGGTGAGGGGCTGGAAGGTCTGTGCCCAGAGAGGCCCGAGGCTGCAGTGGGACATGGGACCTGGGGGAGGGCAGGCCCTGGGAGTGTCTGCAGCAACCCTGGTGAAGGCGACAGGAGCCTGGACCAGAGGTGCACCAGGGGGTTGGGGGTCGGGGGTCGGGGGTCAGGCAGTCGAGGCAGGACCTGGCTTTGGTCCAGCGATGCCACTTCCGGCTGAGTTCGGGCTCTTGGAGGCCCTGGTCAGGCAGGCGACCCGCCCCACTCTTGCCCACGAACCTTCCTTGGTGGTGATGGGGTGAGAACGGTCAGTGGAGGGCGGCTCCAGCCCAGAGGGGAGCCCCCGGGAGAGCAGCTGGTGGGCGCCTGGCCTAGGGGTCTGGCCTGAGGTTCACGGGTCTCCAGTTTGGAAGGGCACACTTGGCCCCTCCCCGCAGCTCTGCCTTTGGGACAAAGCGGTAAAGGCTGCGCGTGATGCGTCAGATGGAGCAAGGTGGCTGTCGGGGCCGGGGCCGCCCCCTGCGCCTGCGGCGGCTCCTGTTCACCGCTCCTTCATGGCCGTGCTGGCGGCAGCTCTGAGCTGCAGGCCTGTCTGCCTCCCAGCTCCCACCTCCCCCCAGCTCCGAACGTCCTGGAGGCTGCGGCCTAGCCGACCCAGGGCCTCTGGGCTTCTGCTGGGCTGGGCCTGCCCCTGAGCTGTCCGTCTTTCCACAGGATGGCGGGCCCCCTGCGTCCTCGCCCAGCAGCCTGCCTTACTCTGCTCACACGTCAGACCCGTGGCCTCGGCGGCTCTGGGCTGCAGGAGCGGCACTGCTGGGAAGGCGGGTCAGGGTCCTCAGGACTGACCACCCAGCCCCGGTCGTCCTATGCTTGGCCCTCCTTATGCACACAGGCCCTCGGCGTTTCTGTCTCAGCACCCCGCCATGCGGGAAAACTCACACAGGACAAGGAGATCGGGACACCGGCCACCCCCCACAGCTGAACAAGAAGCCTGATGGCTTCTGGCCTTCGCTACCAGCAGGCTGCGTCCCTCTCTTGCCAACCTACCTTGGCAGAGGCCGTGGGCAGCTCCCCCCAGTCTAGTAGAGACCGTGGGCACCTCCCCAGTCTAGATGAGGCTGTGGGCACCTCCCCAGTCTAGATGAGGCCATGGGCACCTCCCCAGTCTAGATGAGGCCATGGGCACCCCCTAGTCTAGCAGAGGCCGTGGGCACCCTCCAGTCTAGACGAGGCCGTGGGCACCTCCCCAGTCTAGATGAGGCCATGGGCACCCCCTCGGTCTAGCAGAGGCCGTGGGCACCCCCCAGTCTAGACGAGGCCGTGGGCACCCCCCCAGTCTAGACGAGGCCGTGGGCACCCCCCAGTCTAGCAGAGGTCGTGGGCACCCCCCCAAGTCTAGCAGAGGCCGTGGGCACCCCCTCGGTCTAGCAGAGGCCGTGGGCACCCCCTAGTCTAGCAGAGGCCGTGGGCACCCCCCAGTCTAGCAGAGGTCGTGGGCACCCCCCCAAGTCTAGCAGAGGCCGTGGGCACCCCCTCGGTCTAGCAGAGGCCGTGGGCACCCCCTAGTCTAGACGAGGCCGTGGGCACCCCCCAGTCTAGCAGAGGTCGTGGGCACCCCCCCAAGTCTAGCAGAGGCCGTGGGCACCCCCTCGGTCTAGCAGAGGCCGTGGGCACCCCCTAGTCTAGACGAGGCCGTGGGCACCCCCCAGTCTAGACGAGGCCGTGGGCACCCCCCCAAGTCTAGACGAGGCCGTGGGCACCCCCCAGTCTAGCAGAGGTCGTGGGCACCCCCCAGTCTAGCAGAGGTCGTGGGCACCCCCCAGTCTAGCAGAGGTCGTGGGCACCCCCCCAAGTCTAGCAGAGGCCGTGGGCACCCCCTCGGTCTAGCAGAGGCCGTGGGCACCCCCTAGTCTAGCAGAGGCCGTGGGCACCCCCCAGTCTAGACGAGGCCGTGGGCACCCCCCAGTCTAGACGAGGCCGTGGGCACCTCCCCAGTCTAGCAGAGGCCGTGGGCACCCCCCAGTCTAGCAGAGGCCGTGGGCATCCCCCAGTCTAGCAGAGGTCGTGGGCACCCCCCCAAGTCTAGATGAGAAATCCAGGGGAACCAGGGATGTGACTGCCCCCCGCGTGTCCCCCACCCCTCGGCTCCTTGGGGGACTCCTGTCCTGCCATCCCCACACCCCGAGGCTGAGCCTGGTGCCCAGCACAGAGCTGACCCTCCGTGTGTCCCAATCTTGGGAGCCCAGGTGCGCCCTGTGCTTCGGCCATTCCAGGAAGGGCGGCAAAGAGGCAGCAGACCCGAGCGTGACTGCCAGCTAGCGCCCCTCGCGCCCCTCCTCCAACACGCCGTCTGCAGAACCCGGAAGATGGTAGCACCCGCCCCGGAGCCTGCTCGCCCTGTGCACACTCCGTCCAGACGCGGCAAGTGCTCATCTCTGAGGCTCCGTGGTGATGCGGCGGTCGTTCAGGCAGACACAGGCCCATGGGGACAGTGCAGCCCACCCCAGGTGAGGCCCCCGAGGGTCCTCCTGCGGAGCCTGGAGCTCAGCTCACTCTGCCTGCCTGGACAGACAGCTGGACAGAGTGCTCAGGAGTAGCTGGACCAATGGCTGGCGTCAAGGCCTCCGTGCAGAGTTTCGGAAGCAGGATGCTGGGTGGAGGGGAAGAGGTTCAGACCCCAGGGCTGGAGGCCCGGCCTCCACGGGGGACTGTGTGGTTTTGGGCTTCAGCTTCATCTTGTGTGAACTGGGGACAACGACAGCCTCATGCAGCTGCGCTGGGGTGGGGGTGGCCGCCGTCTGGACAGCGGGTGTAGGAGGCTCCCTGGCTGAGGGTTCAGAGAGCAGGGTGGGAGGGGGGCGACAATGCCCTCTACAGACGTGACCGAAGCTGGGAATGACCAAGGTCCTCACTGGCAGGACGCTGGGGGCTCCCCCCATCCCGACCAGGCAGTCCCCAGGTGGCCCTGCTAAGTCCAGCCCCTCCAGGGCGGCCCCTCTGAGCCCTTTGCCCGCAGTCCCCGGGCTCAGAGCCCGCCAGGCTCCAGGACGCCCTGGCAGGAGGCTCTCCTCTGTGCCCAAGGGGTGCATGCTCCAGGGCAGGCCTACGGGCGGGGCCAGCACGCGACCCGTCCACCCACGGGCAGCAGGCTGGGCCCAAGCCCTCCCCCAGGTCCACATGGGCACGTGGACACTGCTAGGGGACGATGCCCCCAGCTGCCCTACCGACAGGCCCTGACCTGGTGCGGCCTCGTGCCGGGAGCTGGGAACCCAGGGGGTCCCGGGCCTCAGACAGTGAGGGAAGGCTCCATGCCCCCACAGCGTGGGGCCCAGAGCCCAGCCAACCACGGAAAGCCCACTCCCTGGCCCGCTTGCGGGGGACAACCAGCTGCCAGTTATGGGCTGGAGCTGAGCATGTATAAAGCCCTGAGCGCCCCAGTTATGCGTCTGAGGACAGTGTCCGCCTTCCCTGGGGTCCCCCAGCTCCAAGCCAGGTCAGGTTTCCTGCGAAGCCGGTGGACACTGCCGGTGCACCAGGCGGAGCTATCTCTACAGCCCCCAGCCTGCGGCGTTCTCCAGGAAGCTCAGCTGTGGCAGAGCCGCAGTTTGGTCCAATGAGCTGGCCTTGGCCTCCTTTGAGGCTCCTGCCCACAGACCTCCAGGGACACGGGCACCGCTGCCCCCCCAGCCTCCAGCCCCAGGAGCACCCCAAAGAGCTTCCCCCAAGGCAGCGGACTCCCCCGGAACTGAACTTCGGGAGAACCCAGGCTCCTGTGCCTGTGGAAAGCAAGGGGGCTGGAGGGGGTGAGCACCCCAGGTCTCCACGAGTCCCGGCCCTGTGCCCCCATCCTGTGGCCATATCAGCGCTCTAAGGGAGCTGCCCTCCCGGGGACCAACAGGGGCCCCAGCCCATGGCCAGCTTCCCTCATCCCCCTGTCCTGCCCTCCCCGTCCCTAACTCCCCATAAGACAGCCGGCCCTGGCAGCTGCAGGGACTGACGTCGGGGGTCCTCAGGGGCCAGAGCCTCACAGGAGAATGGGGAGGCAGACATGAGTCCGGCTGTGAGACCCAAAGGGGCTGGTGGGGAAGGGCGGGGGCAGGGCAGGAGGGAGAGCCAGAGGGTTTGAGCAAGGAGCAGGAAGGCCCCTGGGTGCTTTCCCGGAGCCGGAAGCAGCCTGGGAGGAAGGCTGACATCGAAGGGGCCCTGCCCCTCCCCCAGGCCGTCAGCGCCCCCAGGACTTCGGCGAAGGCTGGGGACAGAGAGCTGGCAGTCGAGCCCCTGCCCTGAGTCCGGATGCTCCTGACACAGACCCTCAGGCCCCCGCAGCCCTGGAGACAGAGTCTGGGCAGTGTCTCGGGCCTTGCTGTGAGGGAGGAGCGGTGGTCAGCCTTGCGGCCGTGCACCCCCACCTGCTTTGGAGATGTTCCCGGGCTCTCCTCCCTCTGGGGGCCTGCAGACGTGTCCTGCAGGTGCCTCGGGCCAAGACCACTCCTCCTCAGGTGACAGGTCACAGGAAGGACACCTGGGCTTGCAGGGCACGGGTGGGTGGCTAGGCCTGAGCGAGGGCAGCCATGGGGAGAGGAGCGCTTAGCCTTTGCCCCCGGGGGTTTTCACCTTTAGGGACCTCCTGACAGACAGGCTCCCTCTGTCTCCTGCTTTGGCAGAGCAAGTGGGCAAGGCTCTCCCGTCAATCAGACAAGACTCCAGGAAACAGGGCAGCTGGGGCCCGAGCGGGGCCAGACACTGCGTCCCGCCTGCCGGAGACCTGTCGCCGGATCCTGGCCAAGCGAAGGCGCAGAGCAAGGGCCTGAGGGACTCGGGAGCCAGGAGCTGCTTCTGGCGCTGACCCGGACCCACCGCAGGCCTCTGCCACGCTTCAGAGGGCCTCCGAGTTTTTCCGAGGCCAGCCTTTCCACTCTCCTGTTTCCACGAGGAGTCCCAAACCACCCCCGTGGCTTCCCTCGACCCGAAAGCATCACTGCCCGTCCTCCTGCAGAGGCCTGCAGGCCTTTGCCCATGCAGGTCTGGTCCCCCACCCCACCCTCCCAGCGCAGGGGCCCGGGGCAGAAGCACAGCAGGACGCACCCCAGCTCCGGGCTGGCTCCCCCTCAGAGCAGCAGGGAAGAGCTGCCGCCCAGGAGCCAGCCCCGCAGGGCGCGCGCCACCTCTCCTTTTAAGGCAGCGTCTGCGCTCTCAGCCCCGGCCCCACTCATTCCGGACTGTTTGGAGGAAAGGATGATTAATCAGCAACCACCTCCTCCCCCGCCCCCGCCCCCGCCTGTTTTTCACTAGGTTCTCTTTAAAGGGCCGGCGCACCCCCTCTGGAGCAGACAGGCAGCAGGTCCCAGCCCAGGAGGTGTGGGGGGGCCAAGGGCGGGGGTCAGAAGTGGACGTGCTGGGGTGGGCGTGGGCACCAGGAGGCAGGCTCACCCTTGCCGGCAGCGAGGACGTGGGGCTTTGCCCCCACGCCCTGGGGAAGGTCGGAGGTTACATCGACTTGGGGGCCCCTAGTGAGACTGGCTGCAGCCTGGGTTCTCCCCAACACGGGGTGAAGCCGGCCAAGTTATCTCTCTGGATCCCCAGGTCCCCCTCCCTAGGTGAGGCCCGTGAGCACCGTGGGAACAGCGGGCAGTGGGGCCGCCCATCTGGGGGCCTCACCTCCGTCTGGGGCCAAGGGCCCCGGGCCCAGCCTCAGCCCAGCTCTTCGAGTGGACAGCATCCGTGAGGCCCTCCTGGGGGGCCGAGGGGCCAGGCTGCAGGTGGGTGGTCTGAGCGTCCTAAAAAGGAGACTGCAGACACCCCCCACACACACACCAGGCCCCTCGCCCACCTTGTATTTGCAAGCTTCTCTCCCCGTTTTGAATCAAGGCATGGTCATACCCGTTCTGCCCAGGCCGAAGCTGCTTTAAAGGGTCACCTGGTTCTGTGAGCCCAAGAGTGAATGAGTGGGGGGCGGGGGGCCGGGGGTGCGATGACCCAGGCCTGCGGGGCAGGAGGAGGGAGTGTGCATTCCAAGGCCCTGGCTCACCAGGCCCCGTGCCGCGCAGAGGAGCCAAGTACGAAGGCTTCTAAATACACCCCGGGCCAGTCCCCGAGGGCAGTACTCACGGCCCAAGAACACACTGTTTCCACAGGACCAGCAGTGCCCCCCGGGGGCGTGGCGGGGTGGGGGGGCTCAGAATGCCTTGGTGGGCTTCCGGCCCCTCAGCTGCCCCTAGAGATAGCACACCTCCCAGCAGTCAGGCCGTCGTCCCCCTGCTAAGGGCACGGGGGCATCCAGGGTGCCAGCTGCTCTGGAGTCGATCACACTCAAACAGTGAGCCCAATAATTCATCCTAGGCAACTCAGCTGCTCCCGGGGCTCTCAGAATAAGGTGCTGACTTCACGCCCCAGCCTCCAGCTCAGCACAGCGGCCCCCCCATGCTGCCCATCTCAGCAGGACCTGGTAGATCCCAGGCTCCTCACAGACAGCGGTGGTCCTTAGCAAAGTCCTTACTGGGAAAAGAAGGGAAATAATGTGGGCTTCTCAAGAAGCGACATATACGTAATATAAAGGAACACCCCCTATTGTTTCCGTCAGGCCACAGTCTTCAGGTTATAAATAACCAACCCCTGAAAACTTCACGCCTACACAATATTTTTTTTAAAGATGTCATATACACTTGGTTTGCTTTTAAAATAAGTAAATAAAAACTTAATAAGGTCCCCTGGAGAAGGAAATGGCAACTCACTCCAGTACTCTTGCCTGGAAAATCCTATGGACGGAGGAGCCTGATGGGCTACAGTCCATGGGGTCACAGAGTCGGACACGACTGAGCGACTTCACTTCCTCTTCGTAAGGGCAGCTGGTTCAGGAGGTTGAGTCCCTTCAGGCAGGAGCGCTGGCCGTGACAGATTTGATTTTCCGTGGATCCTGGTGCCTTGGGCACGACCAGGTGGGCCGTTTGCCGTTTGAGGTCACACTTCGAATCCACACCTGTGGCGTTTTCTGGGTCAGCGTGCGGGGTGCTGGGCTATGCCTGGGTGGGCTGTGCCCTTGCGCCCTGTAGACGGACTGGCTCGCCCTGTTTTCCACTCTGGATTCTTACAGGCATCTCCTGAGGAAGGTGCTTCATAATAGCTCTGGTGGAAATTTCCAAACAATAAAATATATGTCACAAATGGAAAACAAACAAAACCAGGGCCTGGGAACCAGGGTCTTGGAATGTGCCCCTTCCCTCCTCTGACCCCAGGCCCGGGCTGCCACGCTGCTGGGGATTCGTGGGGACTGTGGGGCACAGAGCCCCCTCCCCTCCCCTCTCTCTGCTCCCGAGCCAGGCGACCGGGCAGAGAGCCTTCCAGGGCTGAGACAGGATGCGTGGCGACCTGCCTTGCCTCAGAAGGGAGAGATGTGCTCGAAAACACACACTTCTTTATTGCTGGCTTCTTATTTCCATGGCATGAGGACGGTAGGCAGGATCTGTAAATACCCCTAACTGAGAAAATAAACCATGATCAGGCCTTTGTTGCTCTCTCCAACCATTTCTTCCTTTGGAAAGGTCTTGGCTCTAAAACCCCAGGACCTGAGACTCACTTGACCTCCTCGGAGCCAGGCAAGGCCCTGGGGCTCCTGCCCAGAGCACAGGAAGCAAGGGTGCCCGTGAACCCAGAGGTCAAGGCAATGAACTGTAAAAAATCCAGTGTCATGCAAAAAAATCCCAAGACGACGAAGAAGTAAAATCTCAAGGAGACACAGCAGCAGCCTTGGGGACGTTCCCCTTTGCCTCAGGTTCCAGTGAGGCCGAGCAGGGCCCCCGTCCCAGCTGCCCGAGGCGGAGAGCGTGGCGCTGGGCCTGAGGTCTGGGGTGAGGGCTGGGCTGAGGTCTGGGCTGAGGGCTGGGCCTGAGGGCTAGGGTGAGGGCTGCAGCCTCCAGCGCTCCCTCCGGGGCCTCACAAGCCAGGGTTTTGAGTCCGATGCCAGCGGGGGCTCCGCACGAGACGTCAGCCCCACATGACGCTGTCAGCGGAGACCGTCCCAGAGGCACCCACGCTGTCCCTGGGCTCCTTCCTCTCTCTCCGCAGCCAGCGCCTCATGTTTATTTTTCTTTTCTGCATTCTTAGGAGGGCAAGCAAGTGGAAACCAAGACAGATGCGACAAAGGGAGAAGGCAAGGGGAGAGACACCGGCAAGAAGCCCCTGGGCCCCAGACGGGACTCAGACCTGGGGAAGGAGCCCAAGAAGGGCAGCATGAAGAAAAGCGTCTCGAGGGACAAGGACGAAGCTGACGGCAGGAGTGCAGAGAGGCCCAAGGAGGAGAAGCTCGTCAGGGGCCTGGAGAAGGGCCGGGTCAGGGCCGCGGTGGACAAGAAGGAGGCTGGGAAGGAGGGGCCGGCCGCCCCCCTGAAGGACGAGGAGAAGCAGAGGAGCGTGATCAGAGACAAGGGCAAGAAGGGCGAGCAGCCCGAGGCAGCAAGCAAGGCAGCAGCGCCTGAGCAGGCCAAGGGGCTGCGGACGGGTGAGGACGCCCGGGCGGAGGCCCCGGAGCCGAAGGGGGGACGCGGGGACAGGGCCACCAGGCCGGAGGGCGAGAAGGCCAGGAAGGAGGAGCCCCACGAGGTGAAGGCCCCCCGAGAAGACAGCAAGACCCCCGTGCCAGAGAAACCCGCCCCTGGTGCCCCCGCGAAGCCCGCTGAGGGGCCCGCCAAGGCCGAGGAGGAGGAGGCGGCCCCCAGCATCTTCGACGAGCTCCTGGAGAGGGTGAGGAGCAGCGACCCGGAGGTGACCGCGGTGAACGTCAACAACTCGGACTGCATCACCTCGGAGATCCTGGTGCGCTTCGCGGAAGCGCTGGAGTTCAACACGGCCGTCAAGGTCTTCGCCCTGGCCAACACGCGGGCGGACGACCACGTGGCCTTTGCCATCGCCATCATGCTCAAGGCCAACAAGACCATCACCAGCCTGAACCTGGACTCCAACCACATCACCAGCAAAGGCATCCTGGCCATCTTCCGGGCCCTGCTGCAGAACAGCTCGCTGACCGAGCTCCGCTTCCACAACCAGCGCCACATCTGCGGCGGCAAGACCGAGATGGAGATGGCCAAGCTGCTCAAGGAGAACACCACGCTGCTCAAGCTGGGCTACCACTTCGAGCTGGCCGGGCCCCGCATGACCGTCACCAACCTGCTTAGCCGCAACATGGACCGGCAGCGGCAGAAGCGGCTGCAGGAGCAGCGGCAGGCGCAGGAGGCCCAGGCAGGGAAGGCGCTGCCGGAGGTGCCCCAGGCCCGGCCCCCTGCCCGGGGCTCCCCCAGGCCCTCCCTGCAGCCACCCCCCAAGGCCGCTCCCAAGAACTCACCGGGCAAAGGGGGTGCCCCGGCCGCGCCCCCCCCACCGCCGCCGCCCCTGGCACCCCCGCTCATCATGGAGAATCTGAGGAACTCGCTGTCCCCGGCCACCCAGCGGAAGATGGGCGACAAGGCCCTCCCCGCCCAGGAGAAGAACTCTCGGGACCAGCTGCTGGCGGCCATCCGCTCCAGCAACCTCAAGCAGCTCAAGAAGGTGGGCGCTGGGTCTGGCTGCGGGGCGAGGCTGGGGGGTGGGCCTGCACCCCCTCCAGGGCATCTGTCCATCCTCCCGGGAGCTTCCTCTAGCCCGTCCCCCATGTTTCTCCCACAAGTGGAGAAGAACCTTCAGACACTTCCTTGAAGTCTTCCCATTCCCTAGGCCCACACGGCCTTCGCTTTCAGTCAGTTCAGTTCAGTCGCTCAGTCGTGTCCGACTCTTTGCGACCCCATGAAGTGCAGCACGCCAGGCCTCCCTGTCCATCACCAGCTCCCAGAGTTCACTCAGACCCACGTCCATCGAGTGATGCCATCCAGCCATCTGATCCTCTGTCGTCCCCTTCTCCTCCTGCCCCCAATCCCTCCCAGCATCAGAGTCTTTTCCAATGAGTCAACTCTTCACATGAGGTGGCCAAAGTACTGGAGTTTCAGCTTCAGCATCATTCCTTCCAAAGAAATCCCAGGGCTGATCTTGAGAGTGGACTGGTTGGATCTCCTCGCCTTTGCTTTAGAGGGTTCTAATCCCCTCTTAGAACCAGTCAGGCCCTAGAGGTCAGGTTTCCCCAAAGGTCTTCAAGACAGTCCGTCCCTGGAGAGCCGGCTTCTCAAAGCTCAGCTCTGCTGGGTGGCAGAGTCCGGGTCCTCCTCCAGGCTGACCCCGCCCCTTCCAACCAGGTCCCTCCTGAGACACAGTGCAACCTCGACGGTCGCCCCAGTCCCTGGATGGCACCAGGTTTTTACAGAAAAGGGAAAGGGCCTCCTCTGCCTGCAGCTCCTCAGTTTGAGAGCCCAGGAGGAGAGGAGGGCAAGGCATCCCAGGGCCCCCTGGGGCCCCCTCCTCTAAGCCATCTGCTCTTTCCTGACAGGTGGAGGTGCCCAAGCTGCTGCAGTAGGCCGGGCCGCAGGCGCTGCCCGCCACGCCACACCTGCCCAGGCCCTGCTCCCAGGGCCGCACGGACCCCGCCCGCCACGCCAGCTGCCCTGCTCTGGACATCCCTGCCCTGCCCTGGCGGAGCCGGAGGCCGCGGCCACTCCACCAAGGGCACCCCCTCCCCTGGCTTCTTTCCTTGTCTCTGACGTCTCCACCACTGTCTCGTCCCTGGAGCGGGTGGCTCTGGACCAGGAGAGTCCGACTGGCACGCGACCGAGAAGACGACGCCCCTGGAGCCTGAGTGGCCGACCAGCTGCCAAAGGCCTAGGAGCCGGGAGGGGGTCCCTCAGGGGTCATGCGACCCATGGGCCCACCGCCCCCAGGGCCACGATGCAGGCCTCTGAGAAGCCCTGTGTGGGGCAAGGGTGTGAGGCTGGAGGGCCGCGGGCCCAGGGGAGAGGGCGGAGGGGCTGAGGGTACCCCAAACCCCTCCCCGCTAAGCAGGGGACTTGAGGGGCGCAGCCTGCTGGGGGGTGGGCTGCCGCAGGGGGAGAGGACAGACGGCCGCTGGACCTGAAGACTGGGTGCCAAAGCCGACGCTCCCTCACGCGCGCCCGCTGCTGTACAGACAGCTGCGACCTGTCCTCCGCGAGGCGTGTTAATATACGCGCGCCTCCAGCCGCGAGCGGCCGCGCACCCGGAGCCGTCCCCAGGGTCCCGGCGCTCACCCCTGCGCGGGGAGCGCAGACTCCCCGCCCCGCCGCCCGCGCGGCAGCTCCTCGCAGGGGCCGGACTCAGTCGGGGGGCCCTGCCCGGGGTCCCCGGGCGCAGCGCCGAGGCGGGTGGCGGGGCCGGGGCCTCGGCGGCCACACGAGGCGAGCGCTCCGCGCCTGCCGGTGCGGGCTGGGGGCCGGCGCCTCGCGCAGCCCGGGTCAGGAGGGCCGAGGCTGACGTGACCGCGGGGCCCCGGGCCCGCCTCCCGGCCGCCTCTCCGCTTTGGAGCTGCCGCCGCGCCCCGGCCTCGTTCCCGCGTCCGCCCCGCGCCGGACGCCGGACGCCGGGAGCCCAGTCGGGGCCTGAGGCGGCGCCCGCGCGGCCCCCGCCCCCGCCCGCCTGTCCGTGAGGCGGGCCGACGGCGGACACGGCCGCGCCGGACCGACTCCCGCCGGACCGCACGGCCCCGCGCGGCGCCCAGGGCCTCGAGGCCCCGCCGGGCCGCCGCTTCAGGGCGCGACGCTCGCGCGGGGACGGCCGCTCACGCTGCGCCCAGGGGCGGGTGTGGGGGGCCAGGCCCCGCCCTCCGCGCGCCCGCTGCCCCTCCCCCTCCTGCGTCGTCCCCGCCCCTGCCCCGCCGGCCGATGACGTCACCCTCCCCGCCGCGCCCGCAGGAGAATGACGTCCCCCTCCCCCGCGGCCCCCGCAGGCCGATGACGTCCCCCTCCCCCGCCCCCCCGGCGTCCCCCGCAGGGCGATGAGGTCCCCCTCATGTCCCCCTCCCACGCCGGCCCATGACGTCCCCCTCCCCCACAGGCACCGCAGGCCGATGACATCAGCCTTCCCGCCGCCCCCTCGCGTCGCCCGCAGGTCGATGGCGTCACCCTCCCGCGTTCCTACCTCTCCCCCTTGCAGGCCGATGACGTCCTCCTCCTCGGGCGGCGGCGCGGCGCCCCCTGGCGGAGACGCTGCCCGGCCTCGCGCGGCGCGCGGACGGAGGGCGGGCGGCTGCACCGGGCGCGGCGCGGCGGGAAGGCCGGGGTGGTGGCGGGGGCCGCCCTGGGATCAGCCGGGTTGAGGGGAAGGGTCGCTAGGCGGGGCCGAAGCCCTAGCTGACGGCTCCGGATCCAGACGTGGGCCGGGATCCCCAGCCGCCTCACCCTCTCCGCACCCCGCCCGGGGGCCGGCGGAGCCCCAGGCCGGGCCCATCCGGGAGCGGCGTGTACGGGCCCGGGGGCTCCGGGCTGCAGGGCCCCTCGGCCCGCTCGCCCTCGCAGGAAGCCCGGGCCGGGCCTGGGGCCCAAGGCCTCTCATGCGGTTCCTCTAAGAGGCGAGAGATCTGAACGCGGGTCACCCACCAGGACCACCCGGCCTGGGGCGCCAAGTGGAGGCGGCCCGCTGGGGAGGTGGTAGAGAGGCAGGCGCTGCCCGCCCCACCGGGCACACTTCTTCCGGCCTCCCCTGCTCTGCCCATCCGGCTCTCAGCCTCCTTCTCCCGCTCCTGACCTCCCCCGCCCCCGCGTTCCGCCGTCTTGCTAACCCCTGGCTCCTAGCCCTGACTGTACATCCAGGTACCTGGGCCCTAGCCCGCTCCCTGCCATCCTCTTCTGGACTCAGGCGCCCCAGCACCGCAGGCCTCGCTGACCCCGGGACGCGGGCCACCGGCCTTTGTGTAACACCCCCCCCCACCTCCGCTTCCCGGACCCCTCAGCGCCCTACTGCTCCCTTCGAGCTGAGCAGGACCCCCGCTTATACCGCGGCTGACCCAACCCGAGGGTCACGGCTCCTTCCACCCAGCGCCAGCTTGTAGGGCGACTGCCAGTTTTCAGGGGCTCTGGGGGAGCAGCTGTGCCCGGTCCCCAGGTGAGGTGCTGGGTCCCAGGAGAGACCAGGGCGTTGCCCTGTTTACCAGCTAGACAGTGTGAGGGGCCTCCTCTCTGCTGCCACCACCTGAAAGCTCCACTCCAGCTCGGTTTCCCCCCTTTTTCTTAAAATTCTCTTTTTTGCAGTGCTTTGCAGTTAATTGATTGGAGATGTTGGAGGGAGGGGGGGGGGGCTCTGATTGGGATAAACTGCCTCCCATCCTAGACTATGGAGCAATCTCTAATTGGCCCCAGGCTGCTGACTTGAGGAAGCTCATTCCCGTTGGCATGGCCCTGCATTCGTTAACATCTCATCTTTCAGGGAAATGCAGAAATCTTGTCCCGCAAACCTCCACCTCCCAGCTTCAGGACAGAGAGAGGGGCTGTCCAAACCTTGGGATGACCTGGTGACCCCTCTCCCAGCACGCTGGCAGAAGCTGTGGCCTGGAAGCCAGGACGCCCGCGGCCCACCTCTCATCCCCGTCCTTGGGAGGGGCGGACCTGCAGCGCAAGCTCCCCCTGCACCCAGGCCAGGCCTAGGGGTGGAGGTGTGGCCCCGGCCCCAAAGCAGCCGGCCCCGAGTTCCCCGGCCTTACTGTGAGAAAAGAGCCTCCAGCAGGCCCTGGGCGCCGCCAGCACAAGGGCCTGGCAGTCCAGACCAGGCCCAGCGCCCTGAGGAGTGAAGGAGCCAGCAGGCTGCAGTGGGGCTGGAGGACGGGCGGATGGAGGGGCAGGGAGGGGACTGAGAGAGGGCTTGAGAGGGCTTAGGGGCTTTCCAAGCTGACTTGGTGCTTTCCCCGTGTGAATTAAAGTCCATCGAGCTTCCTTTCCTGGATCTGTCACCAGGCCAGGGGGCAGCGGGAGGGGACCGGCCCGACGCAGCAGAGGCACTGAAGTGGGTCTGGGGGGTCTCGTGTCTTGGGCGCCCCTGATGCTCCGAGGCTGCTGACAGCACCTGTCCCGCCGGGCTCCTCTCAGCCGCTGGTCCAGGGAATGCCCTCTGACGGGGAAGGGCAGCCCCAACAAGCTTCCCGTATCCCCGAAGCAGCGCCCCCATTCTACAGATGAGGAAATGGAGACCCGGCGACCTTGGGAAACACACCTAGGTCAGTCGGTGGGGGACAAGCGTGAGTCCAGGTGTCTCAGATGGGTGGAGGGAGGTGCCTCTCACGCCGGACCCGTGTGTGGCATCTGGGACCACGAGGACCCGTCCCCCCATGGTGGCAAGATCTGCCTCCCCAGCTCTGGCAGCCTGGCAGCCCTCAGCCCTCTGACACCAGCCCTGCCCTCCCCGGCGGAGTCAGGAGGTGTGGACGGCCCAGCGGGGTTATGTCACCTCGGCTTTAATCCCCCTGAGCGCTGGCCATGGGGCAGCTGGTGGGGGGGCTTCTGCCCATGGCTGGTGGAGCCTCCCCAGCCCCACCCCACCCCCCCATCCATGGCAGACAAACAGGAGGGGCCCAGCCTTCCTGGCCCGGGGTCCTGGGAGGAGAAGGGCTGGAGAAAGCAGGGGCCATGCAGGCTTTCCCGCCCTTCCCCCACTCCTGATAAAAATAGTCCGAGTGTCCCAGGCCCTCCCCACCCGCCCCTCAGTCACGGCCGAGTCCCAGCTCAGCTCCTGTTCCTCCTCCCTGGGGCTCCATTCCCAGAAGGTCTCAGGGTGCAGCTGGGCCTGGGGCCTGGAGAGCAAATGCCCCTGCCCACCGCCGGGGCCGGGCGGAGGCTCAGCCTCCTGAGGGACGGCAGAGACGCAGCTGGCTCCTCAGGCTCCAGGGTAGGAGGGCTGGGGTGGCACGTACGGGGGAGGAGCTGTAAGCCAAGGAGACGAGGTGAGGGTAGGGGCGGCCCAGGAGGGCGCAAAGGAACCCCGACCCAGGCTGCAGGATCCCCAGGGAGGAGTAGGCAGGACGCGGGGCCCACTCACCTGCAGGGTTGTAGACGGGGGGTCCCGCCGGGTAGAGTGGATACTGGGGTGCAGGACCGCTGGGTGGGTACATGAAGCCAGGCTGTGGGGGTGCGGGGCCGGCTTTGGGGTCCTGGGGGTATGGGCACAGCGGCTGCACAGGGACGCCTGTCATGGGGATCTCCTGGCCTGGTTGGGGGACAAGGGCCAGCACTCAGGGCACCGCCTCCATGGGGTGCCGGCCCTGCCCCTCTGCCGCCAGACCCTGCTTGGCCGAGTGCAGCAGGGCGCCCGGAGGTGGCCCCCGCTGGTTGGTCTGGGCTCAGCAGTGTGCCCGCTCAGGGTTTCAGAGACCTCCTGGGCCAGATAGCACTGGCCTGGGGGGCGTCCCGCCCTGCCCCGGCCTAGCAGAGCTGCCCCCGAGGAGTCCTCTCACACTGACCCCCACACGGGGTCACCGTTCCCACGACCACCAGGGCTGGGCCTGTGGGCAGGCACACGATTTTGCACACGGAGCACACCCCATGTCGCTCGCGCGCCAGGCCCGGCCCGCGGGTTTCCTGAGAGACACGTGCACGCGCACGGCACACGGCGCACGGTGCAGGTACATCCGCGTACCCAGGGTTCACACGTGTCCCTGCGCTCTGGCTTCTGGGGTGACGGGCGGGCAGGTGTGTGTCCAGAGGGGCCTGCTGCTGCCAACCACACCTCCTGACCTCCGGTCCCTCCGAAGGCACCCCGCCCCTCCCTGCGCGGACGCGCGGACGGACGCACCTTCGAACGGGCTCTGCAGCTGCTGGCGCCGGCGGTAGAGGTAGCAGCAGGAGCAGAGGAAGCAGCAGATGGTGGTGGCGACCACGGCCACGAAGAGGATCACGGCCGAGGCGATGCCCGCTATGGTCTTGGGACTTGGGCAGAAAACAGGTCTCCTCACCTTCCAGCCTCGCGCAATCTCGCCACACAGACCGCCATGCTGGCCTGGACCCCCGGCCAGAGAGACGCGGGGCTCTGCCCGTCCCGCTGGGGAGAGCGTCAGCACTGCGCTTCCCCGGAAGGCCGGGCAGCCTCCTGAGCAGCGGCCTCCCTGCAGGGGCTGCGGCGCGCGCCCGAGTCCACGACTGAACAGCCTGGACTCCCACACAGGAGGCCTGACGGGCAGAGCTCCTTTCTCAAAACGCGCTCGGTCACCGCCTCCCCTACATGTTCTGTATGTCAGCTCTCCTCCTCCCGAAACAAATTTGAAAGCCCCCTTTGTGCGCCCCCCTTAATGAGGAGGGAACAGTGACCCACCCGGGACCTGTCCTCCCCAAGATCACACAGCTAGTGAGCGGCGGACTGGGGATTGGACCAGTCCGGCCAGAGGCTGGAGCGCCGCTGGGCCCAGGGCTGCCCCTGCCCTCGCCCTGCGCAGGCCCGGGCGGGGGGAGGGCCCGGCCCAGCCCGCGATGACCACATGACGGTCACCGGCCGGCCGCTCCTGGAGCTCCAGCCCCGCTTCGGGCCCAGGCAGGGTGTGGGCCGAGAGCCGGAGGGGGCGGGGCGGGGCGGGCCGGCGCCCACCTGAAGGCCAGGCAGTGCCTCTGCTGTCTCTCGGTGATGAGCAGGCTCAGGTCCCGGCAACAGTACCGCTGGTAGCAGGTCCCGCAGCAGAAGGCGAAGAACTCGCAGTTGAAACCCGGATGCCAGGAGCCGTTCCGGTCCAGGTACCAGAGGCAGTCCTCGCCAGCCAGAGCTGCGGGCAGCGGCGGAGGTGCCCAGTGGCCGCCGGGCCGGGTCTCCGGCCGCCCCCGTCCGCAGCTCCACCCTGGTCCCTGCGCCCGGAGGCCTCGGCCTCGACCCCCAGGGTCCAGCCCCCGCACCCCTCCCCCCTCCCCTCCCACGGACCCTGAAACGCCGAGGCTCCGCCGGGATCCCCGGGGCGCCCCCGGGCCGCGCGCCGAGGCCTCCCGCCGCGCCCCCGCGCCCCGGCCCTTACCCAGGGGCGCCCCCAGCGCCAGGAGCGCGACCGCGGCGAGCGGCGCGGCCCCGCGGAGCCCGGCGGGCGGCATGGCGCGGCGCGGCGAGCGCGGGGCGCACAGGACGACGCCGCCGCCCAGCTCCGCGGGCCGGCTCGCCCGCCGGCTCCTCTCCGCCTGCTCGGGGCGGGGCTCGCGGGCCTGCGCCGACCCTGCTCCCGCGCCCCGCCCGCCGGGCTCCGCCCCGGCCACGCCCCTCGCGGGGTCCGGGTCCGAGCCGCCCGCAGCGCCCGCCCCGCGCCGGCGGCCGCTGGGCGCTGCTGCGGAGGGCCTCCTGGCCCTCGGCCCGCTCGCTGCCTCGCCCGTCGGCGTCCCCGCCCCCAGAAGGCCTGCTCCTGGTGCCAGTTCCGAGCACTCAGGCGCAGGGGCCACCCCTGACGCAGGACCTCCTCTGCCCAGCGTCCAGCAGGACGTCCTCCGGCGGCGGCGGCGGCGGCGGGGAGAGTGGGGGGCCGGGAGTCACCCCGCCCCCACCCGAGAACAGAGGCGCCCATTGAGAGGCCGCTCGGAGCAGCTTTGTCCCCGCGGGCCCGCAGACCTGGGCCCTGCCAGCTGCGCTGCCTCCCTGAGTGCCCTTCCCCCTCCGAGTGGCCAGCGCTGGCGTGCGCCAGCCTAGGGCCTCCCAGTACGGATGGCAGGCCGCGGGGGCCACCTGGGCCGGTCCAGTGGAAACCCCTTCCTTCACAGAGCGACCCCACGGCGAGCCTGCGGCAGTGCAGAGCGCAGGCGGCCCTCCAGGGGTCATAGTCTCCTTGCCAGTTTGCCGGTGGCTGTGCCCCTGCTCTGGGGCCACCTGACCGGGAATGTGCAGGGCCTAAGCCAGGGAGAAAATCCAAGGCCCCCTTAGCCCCTCTGCGTGCAGCCCTCAGGGTGCTCAGACAGGCCCCTCGGTTGGGGCTCCCCAGAACCCCATGAGCTAAATCAAGCTCACTGGTGTTATCAGTTCATTTTATAGACGTAAGCTGGGACTCGGGGGAGTTCAAGGATTTGTTCAGGTAATAGAACCCGTAAGTGGGAGAGACACTCTCAATCCAAGTGGCTTCACCTGCTGAGTGGGTGAAGGTGTCTGCAGGTGGTATATCCTGTAAGGGTTAATGTCCAAACTATACAAAGAACTCAGACAACTCAACATGAAAAAAAACAACAACCGCACAGAAGACTTGACGCGACATTTTCCCAAAGAAGACACACAGATGGACAGCAGCACATGAGAAGATGCTCCGCATCACGAACCGTCAGGGAGATGCTTCTGAACCACAGTGAGGCGTCACCTCACACCTGTCAGAACGACTGTCCTCAAAGAGACAGCAACAGCTTTATCGTGAGGACGCAGAGAAAAGGCCTGCGCCCTGGAGCTTCGTCAGTGGGGTGTGAATCGGAGGGCCCTGGCGACAGTACGGAGGCGGAGGCGACAGAACGGAGGCGACAGAACCCTCTCCCACTTCGGCAAATCCCACTCCTGGGCATCCGCCTAAAGCAAACTCACTAGTTTTGAAAGACATTTCAAAGGACGTGCATTCTTCCACTCCCTGCAGCATTATTTGCAACAGTCAAGATGTGGAAGCAAGTGTCTGTCCACAGATAAGTGGGTGAAGAAGTGGACGGATGCACAGTGGGCTGCTACAAGGCCGTAAAGCGGCCTCCGCAGTGGACCGGCTGTTTGGATTCTGTACTCCCAACGCAGGAGGCCCGGGTTAGAGCCCTGCTCAGGGAATCAGGCCCCATGTGCTGCAACTAACTAAATAAATATTTTTTAAAAAGAATGAAACTTGCCATTTCCAACAGCAGGCTGGACCTGGAGGGTATTATCCTACGTTAAACAAGTCAGAGAAAAACCAGTAGTGTATGATATCACACATGTGGAATCTAAAAAACAAAAACAATAACACCCAAATGAGCAAACATGAAGCAGAAATAGGGCTGCAGATACAGAGAAGCAGCAGGCGGCGGGCTGAGGAGAGGGCGCCGGACGGAGCCGCGCAACACACTGAGCAGGAGGCTGTGGTGTGCACGCTCAGCACCACGAACGCGGCGGCAGGTCACATAGAGAAGGCGGCAGCAGGGTCAGGTCTGGGCTCCCTGGTGCTCAGGGGCAAGGAATCCCCCTGCCGGTGCTGGAGACACAGGCCAGTCCCCGATCTGGGAAGACCCCACATGCAGCAGAGCAACCAGGCCTGCGCACCAGCCGCTGAGCGCGGGAGCCCACGCTCCGCACAAGAGGATCCGCCGCAGTGAGAGGCTGCGCCCGACAACTAGCGCAAAGCCCCTCTCCCCAACCAGGAAAACGTCGGCACAGCAACAACGACCCAGCACAGCCAAAAATAAACCTTAGACAGAGCGACGTCTCGAGTGCCCATCACCAGGATCCACCAGTCCCGGCGCTCCCACCCCCAGCAGCAGATGGCGAGTGTCTCCAACATCGAGGCGTGGAGGCCCAGCAGAACCTGAACAGGCTGGGGAGGGTGGCGGGGGCAGGCGCGGCCTGGTCCTGCCCCGCGGGCGCTGGCGCCCCCCAGGAGAGCAGAGGCCAGGAGAGGGTCTGCTCCTGCCCAGGATGTGGCTGCTCGTCTGATGGGGGCCGGGGGAGCAGACGTCTTTCCTGACAAAGGACGAAGCTGTAAATGCTGCAGAGACGGATGGACGGAGAGCCCCCGGCTCCCCACCCCCGGCAGCGTGTCTGCTTGTCGAGCGCAGGGACCGTGTGGCCCTGTGCTCCTTGCAGTCCCCAGCCCTCGCGGCAGGGGCTTGACTGGCAGATGGAGGGCTGTCTCTTCCTGCCTCGCGCCCACCTGAGCCCAGAGCCCATCTGATGGGGGTCCTTTCCAGCATCGCTTCTCTCTGTGCCTTAGGTTCCTCTTTCCTTAGGAAACAAAATCTCAAGTCTCTCCTATTAAAATGAAACAAAGCAAAGCAAAACGAAACCACCTGTTTCCCAACCCATCTCCCTTTCTAGCTGTGTCTCTGCTTTTCACTCTTTTTTCCCCACCTAGTTCTCCTTAAAACTCACACGTCTGGTTCCAGCTCACTAGGACAGCAGTGATTTTCTGATTGCAAAATTCTAGGAAAACTTTTCAGCGCAGATGATGGGAGGTGATCGGACAGAGGGGAGAACAGGTGGGGGCCGGGGGGTGGGTTGCTCCTCAGCCCAGGGGGCTGGAGGCTGCCCCTGCGCCTGCGTGCTGAGCTGGGCCCTGGGCTGGGGGAGAGGGAGGGGGAGGCTAGGGCGGGAAGGCTGGGGACTGGGGAGGGGGGTTGTACACGCCTGCAGGCCTGAAGGGGATTCCCTGCACCTTCTGCGGGCAGACACACAGCAGCATCCTTGCCTCCCCGAGCGGGTCTCCCGGCCCCGGGGGTGGCTAGGCCATCCCTGGACCAGAGGGGATGGGGCATGGAGGGAGATGACACCGGCGATTCCGCAGGTGAGCGTGTCCCAGCATATCGAGGGCACCGGCACTGGAAGAACTTAATTTGCTCCGTTCTCAGGCTGGGGTTCGGAGTTGGACTTCTGTGACTTCAAAGCCCAAGCCGGTCCACTCGTCCTTCTGCCTCTCAAGGATGAGGTCTGAACTGCTCCGAGCCGGGCCTGGTGTGTGGGGCACATCCGTGGGCAGACCTTGGGGTGGGAAGCCGGGCCAGCAGGAGCGGGAAGAGCAGGACCATGACCCAGTTTGGGCCTGGCCTGGGGCTTCAGCCGCAGAGTCTGCTGAGTCATCCCGCGGCCAGGCTGAGTGGCCAGCTGGGCCTCCTCCCACCCGCCTGACGCGCCTCTCCAGGTCAGCGCAGGCCGAATGTCATCCCCGGGGCCTCCCTTGCCTCCCGGCACCCTGGGCCCTGGGGCTTCCATTTCTCCTCTTCAGGAGAGCCCCGTGGACACCCTGCCCTCCCTGCCCCATGGGCCTCTGTCCACCCAGCTCCTGCAGAGAGAACTACATGCTTTTGTCCAATGCAGTCTCATTGTACCGAAGGAACAGGTGCTCACTAGCCCAGAATAAACACACGTTCCTCCTTCATCAGGAGGCTCTCCTGGTGTCCAGCGTGACTTGTGCTTGCTGTGGACAGAAGGCTGTCCCCGGCTCAGTCCTTGGGGGTGGGGGGCGTGGGGGCAGCCTGGCAGGAAGGGCACCGAGTGCCAGGCATCTCTGCGGGGCCCGGGGGGTCTGGGCTGAACCCAGCAGCCTCAGGCTGCAGTGGGGGCAGCCACTGGCCGGCCCTGGGGGCCGCCCGCCAGCGGCGCTTGGCTGGGGGAGCCAGGTCACCTTCAGGTGGCACCTTCCTGGGTCCGTGGCCAGGCCAGCTGGGCAGGGCGGGGGCCGATGAGCGCTATTTTGGGAGCTGAGGGGAAGAGATGAAGGAGGCTCTGCTTGCAGCTCTTCTGTCTGCCCACTCCCTCTCCTGGGAGGTTTGTGGACACGGGCGTCCGCCCACACTGACCCTTCCCACCAAGCTCTATTTTCAGTTGAGACCCGTGCGAGTCCTCTGTGAGGCAGGGATGGTGGTTGTCCTCGTGAGGCCGGCCGTGTAGGTGCACTGGGGGCTCGGCTCATCACCGCCCCATCCCACCGGGCATGAGGCAGCCACGTTGGAGTCCATGCCCCTGGCGCACAGCTCCCCAGGACAGACTGGTCATGCCTGCTCACCCTATGTGGCCCCGGGGATGGAGAGCTGGGCCGGGATTCGGGGGGTGGGTGCCTGCTCGGAACCTCTGGCCGAGGCAGAGGAGCCCGGCCCTGTGGGCTGGAGAGGGCCCCTCGGGCCTCAGCTTCCGAACTTTTAAGTGCAGGGGATTCACCCCCAACAACTGCAGGTCAGCAGGCTGGGGGGCTCCAGTCCTCTCTCTGCGTGTTCAGTTGGAAAAGATTTGCGGGAAGGCCCTGGCAGGGCCTCGGTGGACCGGCCCCCTGCCCAGCGGGTGAGCCCAAGGTCAGGAAGGGGAGCTAGGCTGAGGAGGGACGTGGTCACAAATCCAGGGGGCAAGAAACGGCACACCTCTTTCCCTTCCGTCACCTTAGGTCAGAGTCTCTCCTCCCAGCTGGCGAGCAGTTTGGGCCGTGGTCCCTACAGCTTGCTCCCCTGCCTGCCGGGGTCACACGGTCTCAGGACCTCACACAGTGCAAACTCAGGGGTGGGCTCTGTCGAGGGCTTGGGGGCCTGCACGTCCAGCAGCCTCAGTCTGTGCGACCCAGGCACAGCCACCCACCAGGGAGCCCTGGTGCCCGGCCAGCGTTGGGTCCCCAGACTTCTGTCCCCTTCCTTCTGGGAGCCCTCTTCCTTCTCTCTCCCTCCCTCGCTTCCCCTAAGACCCTGGACCTAACCTCAGTTCACTTGGGGTTCTAACCTAGCATCCAGAAGCAGGTTATCCTTAAAGAGTTCTGCTTTTCCCCTGCAAAAGCAACTAAGGCAAGGAAATGCAAAGAACTCGGCCGAGTTCCTGGAACAAGTGGAGGGCGAAAGCCCAGTGACAGCAGGTTAGTACAGCTGCCAGCAGCACGCAGACCCCCGGCGAAGCTCCGCTCGCCAGGGGGAAGGCAGGCGGGACTCCGGAGCCGTCCCCGCGAAGGCTCCCCCGAGGCCCCAACTCAGCAGCAGCAGGTGTGAGGTGAGCTGAGTCACCCTAACCCAGCGAGTCAGGAAGACCACCCCACAGAGGTGGGGCAGCTGGAGGGCGGGGAGAGGACACCCTCCTGGCCTGAGCCTGAGGGCCTGGAGTCCAGCCGTCTTCACCTGCAGCCACAGCCCCGAAGCAGGCCAAGTTCTCAGAGGGGGAGGCAGGACGGGAGGGCGGTGCTTGCAGCCCCGACTCTGCATCTCTGCACCTCCAGCTGCAAATGCCGTGGACACGGGCCCCTGCTCTGCACGGCCAGGGCTGACCCTGGAGCACGGGTCCCCACTGCACAGCTCCACAGCGGTGCAGGCTTTCTCCACCAGCACCTCCAGGGCTAGCCCTCCCCTCGTCCCGCGTTGGCTGAACCTCGGGTGCAGAGAACCTAGGCCCACCTCTAAGTTCTCTGTGGGCTTCTGACTGGCCACAACGCCCCTCACTGTGGTCAAGGGTCCAAGGCAGGGAATCTAGGCCAGCCCTGGCATCGCGTGCTTCTGACAGGTGGGCGGCTGCAGCCACCTCCCTCACCCGCCCCCCGGGAGAACTGCCTCTGCCCTCCTCTTCTCGGGCAGCAGGCACTCAACCCGGAGCTGTGGCTGCTCAGCTTCCCCAGCTAGACTGGCTCCTGGCGGAAGGGGCCCTGCGCGTGAGGGGCTTCATATCTGCTGGAACGCCATGGAGCCAGGAGCTGGCTGTGTGCTCCCATCTTCTTAGTGACCATGGGCCTGCTGGGCACCTTCCAAGTTCCAGAGCAGAGTCCTGTCTGCCTGAGTCCCCCAGCCCTTCGAGCCTCTCTCCTTGACCCCGACTTGAGTCCACCACTTGGCCTTCCCCTGCGGAAGCGCCGCTTCTGCCACACAGTCCTGGCTGGGCAGCAAGCCCGGACAAACGGCTCGGGCCTGCTGAAGGCACAGGAAGGCCAAGGTGGCCCAACAGGGCTCCGGACGCCATGCCCTGACCCCAGCCTCAGTATACACGGGGATTTTGTAGGCCCAGGGACAGTTCCTGCCACGCCGCCCATTACTGGCACAGGATCGTGCAAGTATGGCCTCTATGCTCGGGAATCCTGGGTGTCTTCACAGGGACTCATCAACCGGCACCTTTGAGAACAAGCTTACACAGAGGTTCTGCCCACGTTTGCTCTGGTAGAGATGCTTGGATTCTAAGTTAACAGCTTTCCCAGGGACTCCCTGTTACCTGAGAACCTGATCCGTGTCCCCGTCCTTGTCTAGCACCCACTTCTGTAAATGGCCTCAAACCGTCTTCTGGAAGATTAAGGCATGAAAAGACCGCTCATCGGCCACTTACAAGACGGGGGCTGAGGGCAGAGCGCCCTGGGGCATGCCACAGACCACCCGATGGGCTGCTGTGCACTCAGAGCTGGTGGCCAGTTGCCGCTTGCTCTCCTGTGCTCTCGATTTTATCTGGTCTGTCGATAGACTCAGACACTGAGGCCCATCTGGCGCAGCGTGCTGTCGCCTGCGTCCTTCACCTCAGTCCCTGTGGGCTGGTGCGCTCAGGGCAGAACAGGGGCTGGGCTCTCACGTCCTTTCCGGCTCCCAGTGTGGTCTGTGCCCCCATCCCCTCCTCCCCACCGAGCTCCTGAGGCCCAGCGTCCCAGCCAGACCTTGGTTGTCCTGGCCACTCTCCCCCAGGGTCAGGGCGCCTGTTTCTCGACTTCTCACCTTGAGTCTCCAGTCCCTCTAAGCAGGCAGCGCTGCCCTTCCTACCGGGAAGCTAGTTCTCTTTGGCCAGAGATGGACACGGAGGGGGAACCAGAGGGTAAGTTCTCATCAGGACCACTGGCCTCCGGGAGGTCTTTTCCACTCCCTGCTGAGTGGATGTAGCCCCTGAATGCTCTTCCTCGTCTACAGAAGGGAAACGTACCTGTGCACCTGCCGTAAAGGTGAACGGGAAACCGGAAGGGCCTGCACATCACAGGCCCTGCGGAGCGCAGCGGGAGAGGCCGGGGCCGGGCGGGCAGCCCCGCTGGGAGCCTGCCCCTCCGGCTTTCCACTGCGGGCGCTGGCCAGCAGGCACACCTGAGTCCCAAGGGCGCCGCAGCAGCCCCGGGGCCCTTCCCTGAGAGCTAGTCAGCTGCACTGGTAGCCCTCCCCTGCTGTGAGACCACCGCCTGAAGGAACACTCCGCAGCTATTCAACACGGGCCCTGGTGCGGGCACGACCAGAAAAGGGGGCGCAGGGCCACTGGCTCCCTCCCAGACGCTGAGCACACAGCTCCGTGTCTAGGAGGCCCTTCCCGGAGGCTCAGCTGCACGGTCCGCGGGGCTGCGCTCGGCACCCCCCCAGCTCGCTGCTCCTGAGCACGACAGGAGGCAGTGCCGACCCCCGAGAGCATGCAGACCGCACTCATCTGTAAAGACCACTTTACTCTCCTAGAAAAATACACATTGCGAATGTGAGGGCCACAGCGTCCCCACCTTGGAGGATTCCTGAGGGAGAGGGACAGCCTCAGCATCGGGCTGTGTGTGGGGTGTGTGTGTGAGAGGCTGTTAAATATGGTGGGTGCAGGTGGGCTTTTAAAAAAATTTGTTTTTCCATTTTTTTTTTTTTCTAAAAAAGGAAAACCAAATTGCCATCTGTCTGGCTGGCCTCGCGTGCGTGCGTGCACGAGGAACAGCGTCGGGGAGGGCTGCATGCAATGAGGCAGGACGAGACGGCCTCCTTGGACGGGGACTCTCAGGGCTGCAGGAGCAGGGTCCCTGGGCGGCTCCCCTCGGCCCCGAGACCAGCGCATCAGCAGGCAAGGGCAGAAAGCCCACTTCTCTGTGAGGGGAGTTGGAGCGGAACACAGAAGGCCTATGAAACACCAGGTCCGTCCTCGAAGACCAACGGCTGCGACTCCCTGTGCCCCAGCGGGGCCACAACCAGGAACGTGATCGCGCCAGGCAGTGTGCTCTGGCCTGGCCGGCAGAGGCCTGGAGCGCAGAGGGGCTCGGGCGGGAGGAGCCGGGGCTCCAGTGCATGCCCCGGGAGGCACAGGCCGCCAGGCCTGGACCGTCAGCGTCACCAGAGGCTCTACTGCAGGCTGAGAAGAGAGTCCCGAGGCCAGGAAAGGCTGTGCGCCGGGCACGGCGGGGCCCCTCAGATGCCGATGGCCTGCAGCACCCGCCTCTCGCTGTCGTTGAGGTGGCCCGAAAACATCACGTAGCAGGGCTGCTGGGCAAACTGGCAGAGGAAGTCTGTGAGGTAAGCCTGGAGGGCGGGGAGGGGACGCCTGAGGGCTGCAGCCAGGGCGGCCAGGCTCCGGCCCTCAGACGGGAACCCACACCCCAGGGTCCCCTCTCGCCTCTGCTGAGACTCAATCCAGAGGCGGAGTGCCACAGGCACTTTCCAGGACCACGCCTCGCATGCTACCCTGAGGACGTGGCACTCAGTGGACTCTGACAACACAGCTGCAGGAAGCTGGATTCCAGCACTGGGTGGGCCTGAGTGGGGAGGGAGGGGAGAGGAGGGGGCACCGGGGGTGAGCCGGGGCACCGGGGTGGGGAGGAGGGGGCATGGGGGTGGGCAGCGAGGAGCACCGGGGTGGGGTGGGGGCACTGGCAGGAGGAAGGGGAGGAGGCGGCACCGGGGTGGGGAGGAGGAGGGAGGAGGGGGCACCGGGGTGGGGACGGGGCATCGGGGTGGAGAGGGGCACGGGGGGAGGAGGGGGCACCAGGAGAGGGAAGCAGGAGGAGGGAGCACCAGGGGGAGCACGGGCACCGGGGTGGGGAGGGGCAGAGGAGGGAGCACCTGGGGGAGGAAGGGGAGGAGGGGGCACCAGGGGGAGCACGGGCACTGGGGTGGGGTGGGGGCACTGGGCAGAGGAGGGGGCACCAGGGTGGGGAGGAGGAGGGAGGAGGCACTGGGTTGGGGAGCAAGGGGCACCGGGGTTGGGAGGGGCATCAGGGTGGAGAGGGGCGTAGTGGGGAGGAGGGGGCAGAAGGGGGAGGAGGGTGCAGCGGGAGGGGGGAGGAGGGAGCACGGACACCGTGGGGGGAGGCGGAGGAGGGAGCACCGGAGGGAGCACCAGGGTGAGCACGGCCACCGGGGTGGGGCGCACGGGCACCGAGAGCCCCCGCTCACAGGGCGCCGCACCTGCAGATCGAGCTGGTAGAGTGGGTCCGTCAGGGCGTCGGGGTCGTCCTCCTCGTCGTCCTCGTAGTAGTCCTCCTCTGCAGAGACACGGCCGGGGCGGGGCAGGAGCAGCCCCGGGTGGGCAAGTGTCACCTGCGAGGCTGAGCTCAAGGGGCACAAAAGCCCAGGCGCCGCCCTTGGAGGACACCCCCGCCTCCTGGCCCCGCGTGTGCACGGCTGTCTTCCGCACTCACCGTATTTACTCGTGGCAAGAATGTCGGACAGGAGCTGGCCAGCCAGGCCGTCCTCCTCCTCTTCATCCTCCTCGTCCTGGTCCTCCCACATGTCGTTGGCGTCATCTGCTCGGAGACAAGAAGCAGCTGGCACGCACCTCCCCTCCCACCAGACTGGCCAGGATGGAAGGTCCCAAGGGTCCCTGCATCATGCCCCTAATCCCAGGGAGAATCGGGGTGAGCAGACCCTCCCGGCAGTCTGACTGTGAGAGCCGACTGTGCTGGTGGGCGGGAACAGGCTGAGAGGCCCCCGAGAGAAGCAAGCCGGGAAGGGTGGCCTCGCGGCAGGCAGCCCCTGGAAGCCAGGCCCACGCGGGCCTGCAAGGTGAGCCCCAGAGCAGTGGGCAGGGAGGGTGTGGGGACACAGGGCACCTTGGTTCCACTCGGCCGGGGCAGCCTGGCGGGCGGCGTTGGCCTCCATGACGCTGGACAGCTCGTTGATAATGAGCTTCAGGATCTTGACCAGCAGAGGGATGTTGGTCCAGCGCTCGGGGTCTGGGGAGGAGAGGAGGCTGCCCTGGGCACAATGCTGGACCCAACACTCCACCCCCAGGCCACACGCAGCCCCGAGTGGGTGTGTGCAGTGCTCAGGCGTGTCTGACTCTGTGACCCCGTGGACGGTGGCCCCACCAGGCCCCTCTGTCCATCGGACTCTCCAGGCGAGAATACTGGACTGGGCAGCCATGCCCTCCTCCAGGGGAGCATCCCGACCCAGGGACTGAAGCTAGGTCTCCTGCATCGCAGGCAGGTTCTTTACCATCTGAGCCACCAGGAAGCCCCCAGTCGTGAGGCTCAACGTGAAATAACTTCATTGTACTCCACGTCACAGGAGTTTAGAGGTCAGGAGAGACAAGAGCCTTCAGGGGCTAAAGGGGACAAGCTGTCTGTGAGAAAGCCGGGACACAGGGGCCTGTGCAGGTCAGAGCACCGCAGGCCCGACACGGAGCCTCGGGGGTGGCGTGGGGAGTGTGAACCTGCAGTCAGACGGCAGCCGTGGACGCGAGGGTCCCAGGCCCCGAGCGGGCTGGCTGCCAGGCATGCTGTCCACTCGGAGCCACAGGAGGACCACAAACGCCGCTGCCCGGCTGCGCCTGAGGGCCTCAGCACTGATGACCCCCCGGAATGCCCCCCAGGTGTCCTAGCCCAGCGGGGGTGGGGGCGGCGCGACGCACTCTTGGCCGACTTGGAGCGGGTGCGGACGCCCTCGTCGGGGCTGTGCAGCTCCTCGCCCTTCACGCGGATGTCCTGCAGCCGCCGGTCGTCGGCGGTGATGCCGTGTTGCAGCAGCTTGCACAGCGCCACGGAGCTGCAGGGGAGATAGGGCGGTGAGCCGGCCTCCCCGAGGGGCGTGCCTGGCTGCTGACTGAGGGAAAGCGCCTCCGGGCCGGCTGGGGGAACGCCAGAGTCTGACTGAGAGGGGCTCCTGTTCCTAAGGGTGGGCGGGGGGGAAGGGCTCTCGAGCAAAGCCAGAGTCCAGCACATGGACGTCCACCCCGGAAGGCGTGCGGGGCGGTGAGAACAGGGGGTAAAATCCAGGGTAAACTGTTAGAAACCTGACTTTAAAAACAAGAGGAGGCAGCAGCAGCCTGCAGCCGGGGCTGGGGAAGGGCTCTTGCCGGCAAAGATCCTGTTTTCTGGGAATTTCAAGAGGGCAGCTACTCACAGCTACAGTTCAGCAGGAAGGCAGCGGGGCCGGGGGAGCACGGGGCCCACCTGACTTTGCCCTCGTACTGCCCGTAGAAGAGGTGCTGCCGGCTGGTCCACTCGGCCATCACGAACTCCAGGGCGGGCTTGCCGGTGGGCCCCGGGAGGCTGCAGAGGAACTCCAGCAGCGGCTCCAGCTGTGTGTGCACCAGGTGCGCGAACACCATGATGAGGGACTAGGGGACAGGGGACAGCGGCTCAGGGCCCCGGCTCGCAGGCCCAGGGCCCCCCGCGGGCGCGCCCGCACCTGCATGACGCTGAGCGTCTCGGCTTGCTGCATCTTGCTGAGGACGGCCCGCAGGATCTGGTCCAGGCTCTCGCCCAGCTCCCGGCCCGCCCGGGCGATGAGCGTGGACACCAGGCGGCCCACGAAGGCGGCGGTGAACTCGGAGGTGCGGGGGTCCAGCAGCTGGCTCACCACCTGCATGACGTACCACAGCCCGCTGTGGCCCTGCTCGTCGCGCCACTGCGCCACCTGCTCCAGCGTCACCGACACGTAGGCCCGCAGGCACTCGCCTCCGTTCTGTGGACACGGGCAGCCGGTCAGCGCCAGGCTCCAGACCCGTACGCGCACATCCTCCTCCCAGCCCCTCGTGGGAGCCCAGACACAGATCTCTCATCAGAGGAGGAGCTTCAGCCGCCAGGCTCCACCTCTGGTCCTGGGGAACGTGGCTGAGCTGCAGCTGAGACGGGCCCAGGTCTGGGAACAGAGCAGACCGCTGCCTCGAGCCTCCTCAGGTCATCCCGCTGCTGACTCTACTGACGGAAGAGGGCTTCTCGGGGCCCGAGCCTACACGGCTGGGATCTCTTCTGCTGCCCGGACCCCACACCTATGAGCAGCCGGAACCCTTCCCGGTCCTCTGGACAAGCACAGGGGGGAGGGGTTTCTTTCTCCAAGGCAGGAAGCGTCTCAGCCTGCTGCCCATGCGCCACGGCTCAGACGCCCGCGCGGAGGTACCTGCATGGTGGCGTTGTCGTCCGTGCGCAGGGTGCACTGGGCCACCGCGGGGAAGGCCTGGCAGATGAGCAGCTGGGAGAGCGGGGGCTTCGTGCTCCGCACCACCGTGGTCAGGATGTCGATGGCTGTCTGCAGGAGAGAAGTCAGGCTGCCTCAGGGGCAGGAAGGGAGGGAGGGGCCCACGGGCCAGCCCACCCACCAGGAGACACTCAGGCCCCGGTGAGTTCGCCGAGAGGCCCCACCATTCTGTGCCCAGGGACACCCTGGCCCCAGGAGGACATCGCGGCTGGGGAGGGGGGCGCAGGGCTGTCAGGACGAGGACGCACCGCACACAGCCCCGCGGGGACCTTGTCCGCGGGCGCCTGCATGATGCTGACCAGGGTGGGGATCAGCCGCATCTGCATGGGTCCCTGGCAGGCCTCGATCTGGGACAGCTCCTTGAAGACATCCTGAGACAGCGAGGCCACCACGGGGTCTGGGGAGAGAAGGCGTGAGTGCTTTGTCCACGCCGCCTGCCGCTGGCCTGCACCCAAGCCGGCAGCTTCTGCCTGACCTTTCACCTGGACCTGGGGCCTGGGGCAGCCACTGGGGCCTGGGAGGCGGCGTGTGGGACCTGACAGAGCCAGGGGCAAGTCAGCAACGGCTGCTCTGAAAGCAAGACCTGCCTTTTCCCTGGGACAAACCTCCAATGCCTGTGTTCCTGTGAAACACGGGTTCATTAGGAGCCCAAATGCTTAGAAAAGAAGCCCCCACTGACAGCTCGTTAAGAAGACATCACCGCCTCACAACTGCCTCACGCTGACTCTCCCGGGTCCCACATGGTCGAGGAGGACGGCATGCCACCTCCTGGGGCTGCTCCTAAAGCCACTTGAGGGCGAAAGAGAAAACCTTCAAACAGCAGAGCCTTGGGTGAAGAAATGGAACTTTAGCTAAACCTGCTTCACCTATGCAAGAAACAGCCTCCCTCTAAGGAGCACCCTACGTGCAGGGCCCTAAGGCGCACGGCCTGTGCAAGACGAGAGCCGCGGCCGCTCGGAGGCGCACGGCCACGGCAGCGAGCGAGTGACAGCCGCCGGGGGCGCCGTGTGGTGGGCAGAGCGCATGCAGGGCGCAGTCCTCCTTAGGGCACGCTGTTACGGTAAACAACGAATCAGGTAAAATGTCCAGTGCGTGCCTAGTCGTCTAAGCCATGTCCTGCTCTGTGACCCCACAGACCACGGCCTAACTGTCTCGTGCGACCTCACGTTAGCACCAACCCCCTTCCAAGCTTCAGTGTGCATTCTTCAGGTAAAGATGGCAATGTTTTTCCTGATAATAAAACCAAAACCTGGGATTCTATTCTACGAGTTTTGGAAAGCAATCTATTTACTTACTACAAGGTGAGCACCTTCCCATGGCTTTAATTATTTCTTTGAGATTGGATTATTAATGGCTGCACAGCATTCCATTTTATGGACGTAATTAATCTCTATTTCCAAAGGCCTGCTACTACAGAAAACACGCGACGAACATCCTAGACCTCTGCCGCCGCCTCTTTTCCAGCTCCCCTCTAACCCTAGCGCTCAGCCTCGCCTCGTTCAGCGGCTCAGGCTCCCACTTCGCTGCCGGTTCTTCCCTCCAGCTCCGAAGGAGCGCGAGTCACAGGCCCAGGCTCTCTGCCTCCGGATCCACACACCAGCAGCCTCTCGCTGACTCAGGGTCCACCTCTGCCCTGACGCACAGCCCCTGAGGCTCAGAGGGCGCCCGCGCGGCCCCGCCCGCCCGCCTACCGCTGCTGTACTTCAGGAAGACGGCGATGGTGAAGGGGCAGATCCTGCTCTCCACGCTCGCCGTGAACTCGGGGTCCACCGTGCAGACGATGCACAGTGTCTCCATCACCAGGTTGAGGACCTCGGAGCTGAACTGGGCTGCGAGGTGGATCAGGCCGTCCAGGATGCTGGGGAGGAAGGGCTGCAGCACGGCGGTGCTCCCCGAGACTTTGAGCTGGTCACAGTAGCTGGGGAGCAAGACAAGCAAGACGCTCACCAGCAGGCCCGCTCTGGGCTCCCCAGTCAGCGAGACCTGTTACAGAGTTCACGAAGCTACTTCTAGAGCTCGCTAGACTCTCACATCTTTCTGCAGCTTTTTTTTTTTTTAGAACTTTCAGCACCACCATTTCTACGTGTCCTGGCTTTGGTCTTCACCATTTCCTTTAAAACTTCTTTCATTCCATTTTGTTACGGAATCCCAGTCATAGCGATATCCAAATCATTACGATATTAAGTCAAATGCATTATGCTTCCTCGGACTATAGTTTTAGGCACATTTCTCAGATAGATAGATATAAAGATGTAATATGTACTTCGTTATGTTCCAGTTAGTGTTTTTAAACTTCTTCCAATACAACGGTTATTCATTAATAATAGACTATTTTTTTACTTCCATGTTACGAAAATTTTGTACTTTTTGGCGGTTTTTGCATCCTAAAATTAGATCAATTTATAGAAACATTTTACTCATACTTACAAACGTGGTGTACTATTTGTGGGGTTTAGATGTTTGTTTTAAAACAGAAACAGACTCAGACTTAGAAAATGAACCTGTGGTCACAGAGGGAGGGGGGGAGGAGAGGGAGCGGGGGGAGTGGGCGTGTGGGGTGGACGCGTGCACACTGCTGCACGGAAACCAGAGAACAAGGGCCTGCTGTGCAGCTCAGGGAACTCTGCTCAGGAATCATCTAAACGTAAGAGAGTTTAAGAACGGACACATGCATGACCGACTCTCCATGCTGACCCCAGACGCTAACACAGCAGTTAGTCAACTACACTGCAACATAGAAACTTTTTTAAAATTTACCTTAAAAAAACTTTTGTGACACATACTTCTACCTCAGTTCAGTGCAGTTGCTCAGCTGTGTCCGACTCTTTGCGACCCCATGAACCGCAGCACACCAGGCCTCCCTGTCCATCACCAACACCCAGAGTTCACTCAGACTCACGTCCATCGAGGCAGTGATGACATCCAGCCATCTCATCCTCGGTCGTCCACTTCTCCTCCTGCCCCCAATTCCTCCCAGCATCAGACTCTTTTCCAATGAGTCAACTCTTCGCATGAAGTGGCCAAAGTGTTGGAGTTTCAGCTTTAGCATCAGTCCTTCCAATGAACACCCAGGACTGATCTCCTTTAGAATGGACTGGTTGGATCTCCTTGCAGTCCAAGGGACTCTCAAGAGTCTTCTCCAACACCACAGTTCAAAACATCAACTCTTCGGCACTCAGCTTTCCTCACAGTCCAACTCTCACATCCATACATGACCACTGGAAAAACCGTAGCCTTGACTAGAGAGACCTTTGTTGGCAAAGTAATGTCTCTGCTTTTCAATATGCTATCTTAGTTGGTCATAACTTTCCATCCAAGGAGTAAGCGTCTTTTAATTTCATGGCTGCAGTCACCATCTGCAGTGATTTTGAGGAGCCCCCAAAATAAAGTCTGACACTGTTTACACTGTTTCCACATCTATTTCCCATGGAGTGATGGGACCAGACGCCATGATCTTCGTTTTCTGAATGTTGAGCTTTAAGCCAACTTTTTCGCTCTCCTCTTTCACCTTCATCAAGAGGCTCTTTAGCTCCTCTTCACTTTCTGCCATAAAGGTGGTGTCATCTGCATATCTGAGGTTATTGATATTTCTCCCAGCAATCTTGATTCCAGCTTCTGTTTCTTCCAGTCCAGTGTTTCTCATGATGTACTCTGCATAGAAGTTAAATAAGCAGGGTGACAATATACAGCCTTGACGTACTCCTTTCCCTATTTGGAACCAGTCCGTTGTTCCATGTCCAGTTTTAACTGTTGCTTCCTGACCTGCATACAGATTTCTCAAGAGGCAGGTTAGGTGGTCTGGTATTCCCATCTCTTGAAGAATTTTCCAGAGTTTATTGTGATCCACACAGTCAAAGGCTTTGGCATAGTCAGTAATGCAGAAATAGATGTTTTTCTGGAACTCTCTTGCTTTTTCCATGATCCAGTGGATGTTGGCAATTTGATCTCTGGTTCCTCTGCCTTTTCTAAAACCAGCTTGAACATCTGGAAGTTCGCGGTTCACGTATTGCTAAAGCCTGGCTTGGAGAATTTTGAGCATTACTTTACTAGTGTGTGAGATGAGTGCAATTGTGTGGTAGTTTGAGCATTCTTTGGCATTGCCTTTCTTTGGGACTGGAATGAAAACTGACCTTTTCCAGTCCTGTAGCCACTTCTGAGTTTTCCAAATTTGCTGGCATATTGAGTGCAGCACTTTCACAGCATCATCTTTCAGGAGTTGAAATAGCTGAACTGGAATTTCATCACCTCCACTAGCTTTGTTCGTAGTGATGCTTTCTAAGGCCCACTTGACTTCCCAGTCCAGGATGTCTGGCTCTAGGTGAGTGATCACACCATCGTGAGTTATCTGGGTTGTGAAGCTCTTTTTTGTACAGCTCTGTGTATTCTTGCCACATTAACCTCTTAATAAACATTTACCAGATGCTGCTCACCATGTCCAATGGGATCATTTTAAAAAATACATCATCCAAGTCTTTATTTTTGTTATCTATGGAATGGTTACAAGTCAATAACAACGTTTCTGTATGTTAAAAGAACCTAGTGCGGAGACAAAGCCCTTCCCAGGTTCTCAATGAATGGTTTCTCTTGGTGTGATTTTTAGATGTCTTGTAAAATCTGTGTCAGCCGCTGGGTTCAGAGGTCATGGTGAGCAGTACACTGGTGGGCTTGGGCCTCAGATCTGAGCACTCCCTTGTTCCTGGCTCACAGTGCCTTGAAGCTCAAGGCCACCATGCTCTCCACCACCCCTCCTGAAGCGTGGGCTGGGCAGACACTTGGGCTGGGCAGACACTTGGGCTGGGACTGACTGGGCCCACTCCTCCCAAGGCGGCTGCACTCCAGGCGTCAGCACAGCCTGGCAGGTCAGAGAGGCCGCCCTGTGCACTCAGACCATGTGGGATCTGGTATGCCATGCTGAAGAGGCTAGGCTTTACTCTGGAAGTCAGTGTGTCTCAGAGTTTTTTTTCTTTCACGAACCACTTCGGCCATCTAATTTCTTCTTTCCCCTAGAGTCTTTAGGGGAACCAACACCCCAGGAAAGCCGTGTGTGTGTCCAGTGGCCTCACGGACCACCTGGCATGCTTTCTCCTGGGTTCCTGCATCCCAGAGCTTGAGGAGCATAACAGGGGCCATGAGAGGGGGAGGAAGGGGGAGGAGGGGGGAACGGGGAGGAGGAGGGGGAGGGGGGAAGGGGGAGGCAGGGGAGGGGAGGAGGAGGGGAGGCGGGGGAGGGGAAGGCGGAGGGGGGGCGTGGGGGGGGGGAACCGAGCTCCCGAGGTGGGGGCTGTTGTCTCCGGGAGGACAGGGCTCTGCTTTGGGGAGGAGGGGGGAGGTAGGAGGGGAGGAGGGGAAGGGGGACATGGGGCGGGGGGGGGGGGGGTAGGCAGGGGACCGAGCTCGGGAGGCGGGGGCTGTTGTCTCCGGGAGGACAGGGCTCTGCTTTGGGGAGGAGGGGGGAGGTAGGAGGGGAGGAGGGGAAGGGGGACATGGGGCGGGGGGGGGGGGGGGGTAGGCGCGGAACCGAGCTTGGGAGGCGGGGGCTGGTGTCTCCGGGAGGACAGGGCTCTGCGTTGGGTGCAGGACCCACAGGTGTGGGGTCTGCACCTGGCCGGTGACAGGCGTGCAGGCGGCGGAGGCCCGCAGGTGGCCGTCAGGAGGCTCAGTGGTGGCTGTCCTGGTGCAGACAGGGGTACCCATGAACCTGGGGCAGCCCTGTGACTCGAGGAGCGGGGCCCACGTGTGAGGACCCGTCACCAGCATCCTGTGCGGGAGCGCCTTGAGGCAGTGTGCAGTGGTGCACACGCCGTGACCTGATCGGAGGCTAGCGCTGGGTGAGCAGAGAGGAAAGCTGGGCAGTGCGGGCCAGGAGGGGCTGCTGGTGACAGGAGGCGGGGCAGGCTCAGGGATGCGCTGAGGACAGGCGGGGCTGAGACCGGCTGCAGAACTGAAGAGGGCAAAAGCCACACGTGAACCCTGGCTGAGGACAGGCACAGCAAGGGCCCTTCCCTCCCGGGAGCTCGCCGCCCCGGGGTCCGCTCTTGTACACGTGATGCACAGCTCTGCAAACGTGGGCCGTGCCATTTCTTTGCTCTGCGTGTTCATGGCTTCCATCACTTCTCCTGGGACGGCGGCCACCCCTTTCAAGAAAGCCCTGTCCGTGTAGTCAGAGAACTGAGAGTTATTAAAAAAAAAAACCAGCTCTCTTCACATATTATTTCCGATTATAAAAGTAGCATAGAATGCAAGCTTTCCCCGGCTTTGCTGCGGCGTACTCCGTCTGCGACGCGGTGAGCGCGAGCGCCGTGGCGCCTGGATGCGCGTCCACGCTGCGCAGGTTCCCCTCATCCACTGTATCACCACGTCCTCCCCTCAGGCTCCCCTTCTGCTGGGGGAATGTGCGGTCTCCACCCCCCGTTACACAGCGCAGGCGCAGACGCGTTCCACGCGGGAGCCTCAGGCCCGACTCGTCCTGGGACAACAGCGAGCTCCCTTCCCCCTCTCCCTGCCCGCACCCCGCCCCCAGCCTTCCGCTCTCCTTCACAGCAAGTCTGGCCTTTCCAGAAGCCTCCAGAGGGGAGTGTGCGGCTCATCTCAGTCAGCACAGTGCCCTCGAGGTCCGTCCGGCTGCTGCGGACAGCAGGGTTCCCTCGCGCAGCTGAGCTCCGTCCACTGGACACGCATCACCCTCGCCCACTCCCCCACCGATGCCCTCAAGCAGCTCGCACAGGCCGGCTACGTGAAGAGCGCAGCAGGAAGCGTGAGTGCAGGCGTCGCTTCAAGAACGTGTTTCCATTTCCTCTGGACGGATCAAACGGCAGCTCTTTATTTTACTGGTTTTAACACCCTCCATACTCTTCTCCACAGCGGCTGCACTGATTTACACCCCCACCAACAGTACAAAAGTGTTCCTTTCTCTTCACACCCTCGTCAATCTTATCTTTTTTTAAAAATTAACTAGCTTGCTTATTTCTGGCGCGTGGGCTCAGCAGTTCTGGCGCACAAGCTGAGCTGTCCCGCAGCACACGCAATCTTCCCGGACCAGGGATCAAACCCGTGTCCCCCTGTGCTGGCAAGCGGAGTCTTATCCACTGAACCACCAGGGAAGGCCTCTTCTTGCCTTTTCGGTGCTAGCTATGCTGGCGAGTCTAACAGGAGAGCACACTGGTTCTGATTTGCATTTTCCTGGGGCCTAGGGGTATTGAGCCCTTTCACGTACCTGTTGGCCACCTATCTGTCTTCTTAGGAAAAAACGTCTTTTCCAACCCTCTGCCATTTATTTTTTACCAGATTGTTTGTTTGCTATTGAGTTGTGAGTCTGTTATATACTTTGATATTACCCCTTATCAGATGAATGGTCTGCAAATATTCTCTCCCGTTCAGTAGGCGGCGGCTGCGTGCTTTGGCTCAGGGTTCCCTTTGCTGTGCGTTTTTAGTCTGAGGTGGTCCCACTCATTTATCTTTAGCCTGAGGTGGTCCCACTCATTTATCTTTAGCCTGAGGTGGTCCCACTCAGTCATCTTTAGTCTGAGGTGGTCCCACTCACTTATTTCGGCTTTTGTTGCCTCTGCTCTTGGTGTCAAATGTAAGAAATCACTGCCAAGACCAGTGTCAGAGAGTTAAACATTTAGGTTTTCTAAGAGTCTCTTGATTTCAGGTCTCATGAACACGTCTTTATTCTGAGCTGACTCCAGTTTAGTCACTAAGTCGTGTCCAGCTCTTTGTGACCCCACGGACTGCAGCACGCCAGGCTTCCCTGTCCTTCACTATCCCCCAGAGTTTGTTCAAACTCATGCCCATTGAGTCAGTGATGCCGTCCAACCATTTCATCCTCTGTTGCGCCCTTTTCCTCCTGCCCTCAGTCTTTCCCAGCATCAGGGTCTTTTCCACTGAATCAGCTCTTCCCATCAGGTGGCCAAAATACTGGAGCTTCAGCAGTCCTTCCAGTGAATATTCAGGACTGATCTCCTTTAGGATTGACCAGTTTGATCTCCTTGCAGTCCAAGGGACTCTCAAGAGTCTTCTCCAACACCACAGTTCAAATGCATCAATTCTTTGGCGCTCAGCCTTCTTTATGGTCCAACTCTCACATCCACACATGACTACTGGAAATAGCTTTGACTATATGGACCTTTGTTGGCAAAGTGATGTCTCTGCTTTTGAATATGCTGTCTAAGTTTGTCATAGCTTCTCTTTCAAGGAGCAAGCGTCTTTTAATTTCACAGCTGCAATCACTGTCCACAGTGATTCTGAAGCCCAAGAAAATCACTGTTTCCATTTTTCCCCCACCTACTTGCCATGAAGTGATGGGACTGGATGCCATGACTTTAAGTAAGCTTTCTGAATGTTAAGCTTTAAGCCCGCCTTTTCACTCTCCTCTTTCACCTTCAAGAGGCTCTTTAGCTCCTCTTCACCTTCTGCCATTAGGGTGGTGTCATCCGCGCATCTGAGGTCACTGCTATCTCTCTCAGCAGTCTTGATTCCAGGTTGTGACTCATCCAGCCTGGCATTTCGCATGGTGCACGCTGCATGTAAGTTAAATAAGCAGGGTGTAAGATAAGGTCCCGATTCCCGAATACCGTTTACTGCAGAGACCGTCCCCCGCCCCGCGTGTGCTCTTGGCTCCTGTCATACAGCGGCTGACCTCAGAGTGCAGGTTCCCAGCCGGGCTCTCTATTCTGCTTCCATGGACCTTTGTGTCTGCTTTTGATGCCAATACCACCCTACTCTGATTACTATCGCTTTGTAATATAGTTCAAAATCAAGAACTGTGATACCATACAAATTCTGGATTGTTCTATTTATGTAAAAAATGCACTGGGATTTTGAGTGGGACTACACTGGATCTGTAGCTGTTTTCGGTAGTTTGGACATTTAAATAATGTTCATTATCTCAGTCTATGAACATGAAAAATCCATTAGTTTGTGCCTTCAATTTCTTTCCTCGATGTCTCATAGCTTTCTGTGTATAGGTCTTTCATCTTGGTGGCTTATGTTTATTCTTAGACATTTTATTGTTTTTGACGCAACTATTTTTAAGTTTCTCTTTCTGATAGCTCACTATTATTTTCCTTTCTAACTGCTCTGCTCAGGAATTCGAGGACTATGTTGAGAAGGAGTGGTAAGAGCGGGTACCCTTACCTGTTCTTAAGAGGAAAAGCTTTCAGCCGTTCACTGCTGAATATATTAACTGGGGGTGTGTCATATATGGCCTTTATTATGTTGAGGTATGTTCCTTCTACGTGCTTTGTTGAAAGCTTTGATCATGAAAGGGTACTGAATTTTGTCAAATGCTTTTTCTGCATCTATTGAGATATTTGCATATTTTAGTTTTTCATTCTGTTAAGTGGATACTCGTTTATTAATTAGTTTCTGCACGCTGAGCCCTTCGCGCCCCAGGAGTCAGCTCCGCTTGACGGCGGCGTGCCGCCCTTCCCCGCGCTGCCGGGCCGAGTCTGCTGGCGCTGTGCTGAGGCTCATGCTCGTCAGGCACACCGACCTGCTGTCTCTTCCTGCAGTGTCCTTGTTATCAGGGTAACGCTGGCCTAGAAAAATGGGTTTGGAAATGCTCCCTCCTCTTCAGTATTTGGACAGCGTCTGAGAAGGGCTGGTCTTCACTTCTCTTTGAACGTTTGCTGGAACTCCCCAGTGGAACCGTCTGGCCCTGGGCTTTTCCCGTGGCAGGTTTCTCGTTACTGACTCACCCTCCTCATCACCTACCGGTCTGTTCAGATGTTCAAGCTCGTCATGGTCCAGGTCTGCTGGGCTGCGTGTCTCCAAGAGTCTATGCATCTCTTCTGGTACCCTTTTGCTGGCAGGCACTTGCTCACAGCGGCCTCTCCGAGCCTTTGTCTCCCTGTGGCCTCAGCTGTGAAGTCTCCGGCTCCATCCCTGATCCGCACGCGTGCTCGCTCCCCTTTCCAGCCTAGCTGCGGCTTGTCAGCTTTGCTCGTCTCCTCAGGACGCCAGCTCTTACTCCACCGCGCTCTTCCCATGCCTCTCCGGCCCCGCTCCTCGGGCGCCGCTCTCGTCTTCCTCCTGCTGCCTCTGGGCTTGCACTGGTCTCTTTCGAGCTCCTGAGGGAGAGAGGGAGGCTGTCTGAGGCCATTTTTCCTCTTTTGCTCTAATGTGAGTGTTCCCAGTCACGACCCTCCTCTGCCGCGGCTCCCGTCTCTGCGTCCTGCAAGTTTGGGCTCTAATGTGAGTGTTCCCAGTCACGACCCTCCTTTGTCGCAGCTCCTGTCTCTGCGTCCTGCAAGTTTGGGCTCTAATGTGAGTGTTCCCAGTCACGACCCTCCTCTGCCGCGGCTCCCGTCTCCGTCGCTCCGTCTTGCAAGTTTTGGCATGTTGCATTTCCGTTTTCACGTGCTTCGAGACATGTTTAGATTCTCTCCTAATTATTCCTTTGACCCACAGGTTGTTCAGAAAAGTACTGTTTGATTTCCATGTATCTGTGATTTTTCTAGCTTTCCTCCTATAACTAATTTCAAAAGTTTCCTCCACATGTGACTGGGAAAGACACTTGATATGTTTTCACCTTAGACTGACCGACCCTGGCGGCATGGCCTGTCCTGCAGCGTACCCCACGCACGCGTGGGAAGGAGGTAGGCTCAGCTGCTGCTGGATGAACTGCTCAGGTCTGCTGGGTCCATCTGGGTGAAAGTGTAGTTTAGGTCCAATGTTCCATTACTGATTTTCTGTTTGGACAAAAAGTCCCACTGTAAAGGGGAGGGGTATAAATCTGTTACTGTACTGCCGTCTGTCTCTCCTTTCGGGTTAGTATCTGCTGGGTGTACTTCGGTGCTCCGACGGCAGAGGCACGTGAATCTGAGACTGTTCTATCTTCCTGATGAACCAACCCCCTTATAGTATAATGAGCTGTTTCATGTTACAGCTTCTAAATTAAAGTCCACTTGCTGATAAAAGTACAGATATTCTCACTCTCTTCTGGTTTCTATTTAACATGGAGTATCTTTTCTCCATTCCTTTACTTTGAGCCTATGTGTCTTAAGACCTGTCGCCTCAACTGGTTCTTTCTTCCAATCCGTTCAGCTAATCTGACTTTTAATTGGAGAATTTAGTCCATTTATAGTTAAGATAACTTTTGGTAAGTAAGCCCAGTTTACTAATCGCCATTTTATTAACTGCTTGCTGGCTCTCCCGTGGCCTGCCCCCCACTGCCCCTCTGGCCGTGTTCCCCTGTGAATGGTGATCTCCCATAGAGGAACGCTTTCCTTCTTCTCTTTACTGTTTGTGCGTCAATCACAGACTTTTGCTTTGTGGTCACCATAAGGCATTTTACAGATATAAAGAAACTCCACTCCTTCACTCCCATCATCAACGTCTCTGATATCACAAATTAGTCTCTTTCATGCTGTGTATTCATTATAATGAGGACTTCCCTGGTGGCTCACACAGGAAAGCCTATAATGAGGGAGACCTGGGTTCATTTAGCTGGTTATTTATAATACCTTGATCTTTCACCCTTTATACTAGAGTCAGGTGGTTAATACTATCACATCACAGTATTAAGAGTATTCTGAATCAACAATATACTTACCTGTAGCAATATATTATATATTTTCCCATTAGAAATATGCATCTTTCCATTTCAGCTGGGAGAGTTTCCAGTGCTTCTTGCAAGGCAGGTCTAGCACTGAAGAGCTCCTTCAGCTCTGCTTGTCTTGGAAAGCCTTGATCTAGTCTTCACTTCTGAAGGACAGCTTTGCTAGGTAAAGTATTCTTGGTTGGCCATTTTTTCATTCAGCACCTAGAATGTATCATTCCACTGTCTGAGGACTTGTCTAATCATCGCCCAGAAAGGGTTCGGCAGGGCAAAGTCTGGATGGCCCCTTCCAGCTGGTTTACAGACTGTGTGATGTCCCTCGAGCTGCTCCCTCTCGACCACTGAACTTGCAGTGAGACAGCCTAGTGGCTGCACTGTCTCCATCAGCCACACGTTTACAAACAGGCACTCGTTCATGGAGGAGGTGACGGCACCCCACTCCAGCACTCTTGCCTGGAAAATCCCATGGACAGAGGAGCCTGGTGGGCTGCAGTCCACAGGGTCGCGAAGACTCGGACACGCCGGAGCGACTTCCTTTCCCTTGGCCCGCAAAGTTTCTGCTGAGAAACCTGTTGCCAGCCTTACGGGAGCTTCCTCCTACGAGAAAAGGTTTTTGCCTCATGATGCTTTGAAACTTCTGTCTTTGATTTTAGGTAAGTTTTATTATGCTGTGTCTTGAAGATCACCGTGGACTGAAATTTTGGGGTGAAGTATATTAGCTTTATGACTAAGAGGCACAAGTCTCCCCTCAGATTTGGGAAGTTCCCATGCAGTATTTCTTTGAAAAGGTTTCTTCCTTTTCTTCTGGGACTCCAGTCAATCTACTCTTTCTCCTAAAGGTGCCACTGGGCTCACACCTCTTCCCTTGTTTTCACTCTCTACTCTCGGCCATCCTCGGACTGGGTAATTTCGCAAGGCCCCACCTTCTACTTCGCAGGCTCCTACCTGACTCCCTCTGCTCCTGATGCTCTCTGTGGCGCTTTGCGCGTCATTTCCCGCATCCTTCAGCTCCAGAATTCATTCACTGTTTCACGCCTGCTCTCTCTGGGCTGAGTCTCTCAGTTCGTCTGCCAGTTGTTTTTCTGATTTCATGAAGTTGGGTTCTGTGCTTTCCTGCAGTTAACTGAGCTGCTTAGAATGGCTGCTCTGAACGCTCCATCAGATGAGCGCAGGCCTCCATGCCTCTGGGGTTGGTCACTGGGAAACTGCTGTTTCCTTCCTGACGCCAGGTTTGCTTGGCTTTTCAGGCTCCTTTACGTCTCCGTTGCAGTCTTGCATCAGAAGCAGCAGTCGGCTCCTGCAGGCTGCAGTGACCAGTCTCTTACAAGTGTCCAGTCTTGAACTGTTCACCCCAGTGTCGGGCTGGAGCACCTCCACTGGGCTGTGGACGTCGGCAAAGGCTCCCTCATCTGTGGGCAGCTGTCTCAGTCAGCGTTCTCCAGGACTTCCGGGACCACCTGCTCGATCCAGAGCTGGGACAGCCTGTGCTCCTATAACCTGACGCACAGGTCAGTGAGGTCCCCCCCGGCTGCCCGGTGTTCGGTGATGATGACAGAGCCAAGTCAAATGGGGCCACAGCCAGGGCTGGTGGGCAAGTCAGCAGTCAGGATGGGAGCCTGTCTTCTCAGAACAGCGCGCTTGTCCTCAGGAGGCTCTGCACTTGGACACATGCCAAACTGCGGGTGCAGGAGGGATGAGAGCAAGAGCCCCTTGTCCGGAGTCCCCTGACAGCCTGCACCCTAGTGCCCTCTGAGGACACACGATGCCCAGCGCCTCCATCTGCTTCAGGAGGGCAGGGGGCAGGGCAGGTGGGTGGAGAGAAACTCTGTGTTTTTAGGGTTTCAAGCAATTCTTAAGACTCAACTGAGGCTCTTAGGTTTGGACTTGAAAATACCCCTGCAAACACCAATGCCTCTCTGGTCTGCGGGGGGGGCACAAATAAAGGGCTACCTGAGCCACGAGCTACGAGAAAGATGCAAAACTGGGGAGAACACACACAGCTCCCAGGCCATGTTACCCCAAGCTTGGTTTCCAGCACAGATACCATCAGTCAAGCAGGCGGGCTGGGCTCTCGGCCCACTTTTATGCTATGCTCCACCACTGTGCAGCCCCAGGCAAGTCAGGTCTCTCTCAGAGCCCAGGTTCGGCCCCTCTGTGGGGGAGGGAGCTGTCCAGATGGTCCCAGAACTGGACTGATTTGAAAAGGAAAGAGGAGAAAAACAGGACACATCTGGGACTCGCAGAAGCCCTGTCCTGCCGACATTCACTCTGCAGGAGATCTCCGTCAGAAACCTCCGAGCAGCACAGTGAGCTGGGCAGCTGCTGTTTGGGGCGTCTGCCCTGAGCGACTTCCTCTTAGACAAGGCTGCTTGCTCTGAGAAGGCGTACTCACCCCCAGATGGCTCTCACTGCGGAGATTCGAACTGATGGGGGCTGTGTCTCATGAAGACCACTAACCGTTGCCTGAAGAAACTGCTGGATCAACTCGGGGGACATAGCAACAGTAAACCGGCTGGCAGCCCAGAGGGCCCGGCCCAGGAGGAAAGGAGACACTGGGAAGGAGAGAGAGCAGTCAGGGGCAGGACACGGCACACTCCAGCTGCTCGCCCCTCCTCCCAACGCCACGCCTTGGCGTGCTGCAACAGGTGGGCACCACCTCACACACACACAGCTGATGGACAGGAGGAGCGAGACTGCGAAAGAAGCAAACGTGTGGCCTGTGGCACAGAACCTAGAGCAGTTTCCCAGATTCCCAAAGCACATTCTGAACATTCCTAGACTGAAAAGACATCCCAGCCCTGACCCCGCCCCAGCTCTCGCCATTCCTCACGCACTGCTAACCAGCTCTCTGGAAGCTTCCCCGTGGCCAGCCTTCCCCTACTCTTGGACCACTGCTGGAATATTACAAATTACATCTCTGTCATTCTCTTATTTAAAATGTCAATAAATTCCACAGCTTACCAAATACAGTCCCTTGGATCAGTGCCTCTGGCATCACCTCCAATCCCCTCTGTGCCTCCAAACTCAGGCACGCACCCACCCTAGGAGGCTGCCGTCTTTCGTTGCCATTTCTGTGCTTGGCCTTTAAGCCGACACACTCGCCTCTCCTTGTATTATCTAAAACGATCTCTTGGGCTGAAGTAATCCTGTCTCCGTGCCACTTTAATCTTACGTCATCAGCTTTCTAACATGAACTATACATATGTATTCAAATATATATATACTGATATTCCAGCCACTGGGATAAAGACTACTATGCCCTGCCTGTTATTAAGATGTTTGAGAATAGAGACTATGCCTATTTAGCTGTGACAGGGCTTAATCTTGTTACCTGTACAATAAATATTAGTCGATGGGACCTAGTCAACAGAACCTAGCAAACTGTGCCAGATAATTACGTGATAAATCACAGAATGGAGAGCAACAATTCTCAAAAGAGGGTCCAGGAAGTCCTGGAAGTTACAAGTGAAACGTTTTTGCAGCAAAACTAAGACAACGCTGTTTCAGTCTCACTCCGTCGCACACAGTGGTTTCCAAAGGTTACATGATGCGTCACCACTGCTCTGGCAGCCAACGGGACGGATGCTTGCGATTCTTATGTTCTGAAAGCTTCTCAGTTTTAATTTCTAGTATATTAAATACTGTTACACGTGACAAAAAAATCTCCTTGGGGTCACTGATAATTTCTAAAGGTGTAAAGGGGTCCCGAGACCACAAAAAGTTTGAGAATGGCTTATATAGAAAAGCTTTGCTAGGGCAAATTCTGGAAAAAATATGCCGGTGGGTGTGAGAAATTCCAGCAGTCATCACACTGCGTGCATCAGGGGCCAGGCGCTGCGGGGCGGAAGGTGCGTGAAAAGGCTTCCACCTGCACACGCTGCGCATTCCAGCAGAAGAGAGAAGAGCATCCGCCAAGCACAGCAGGCTGCACGTGTGCGACTGTGGAAGAGAAGGAGCGCCCTCAGCGGGTCTGAGACCACGACACTCAACTGCCTGGTTCCCTGACCTGTGACTCAGAATGAGAGCTGGCCTGACGACGTCATTAGGGATAGAGGCGGCTCTCCAGTGGCCTAAGCTGCCCAAAGGGCTAACTCAGGACAAGGACACAGGACAGGGGACTGGCACGGCAGGAGCAATGTGAGGGCCCCACGACCTAGGCTCAGAGAGGAAGCAGAGACAGAGCTGCGGCCTGGCCTCAGGATGCCGCTGTCCCGCAGCCAGAGCCCTGTGCCGTGAGGAATGGGCTCCACGCAGTCGAGGTGATTACTTCTAAGGCTAGCAGTGAACCCGAACGTGGGAGCAGAGCCCTTTAATTATCTAGTTAGAATAGTTTCAGAGAGAACAGACGGTTAGAGAAAACTGACGGGAAGCAAGAGAGAGGATGAGCCTGACACAGGCTGCCTGAGGGTACAGGGGGCTCTGCGTCTACAGCTCCGGCCAGAGCGCTCCCTGCACAGCAGCCACACCTGCGTCCTGTTCAGACGCCAAACACCACCCCGGGCAGTGGGCATGAACACAGGGGCAGACGTGGGAGAATGGCAAGAAGAGTGAGCAATGAGGCCGCCCCAGCTTCAGGCTGCAAGAAGAATTCCACCCCAAGGTTTACCTGAGGGAACAACAGAGCTGAAGCCCCCCACACCCTGCTGCGCTGAAACACACCTGAGAGGCTGAGGTCTGCAAGGACAACGCCGGTCAGGAAGCCGTGCATGTCGAAGGGGACCCTGCCGCTCTTCACGCTGTCGGTGACGGCGGCCTTCACCGAGCCGAGGGCCAGCATGCAGGCCTCGTGGACCTTCCACCTGCCAAAGGGGCCCCACCACCAAAGTCAGGCACAAGCACTTGAGGGAAAGGCGCTTCAGCAAGCCTGACCCTGGAGGGCGCCGAGCTACTGTTCCAACCCAAGCCTGTATCCTGAAACAGTGTAGCTTAACAGTAACAGGCTTTTCTAACTAAAAACAAAGCAGAAGCCCCTCCTTTCCAGGCTTTTTAAAAAGGGATAAAATAAAAGCACTGAACCATTTTAAGGAAAAACTGCTTTAGAACAGGTGATTCAAAGCCAGGATGCCTGCCCTCACCCGACTCCCAGAGGGTGCCCCCACGAGGCCGCCCGCTGACCCCCCTCACCAGTGCTCGGCGCCACTGCTCTTGGTCTGCTCAGCCTCCTGTAAGTGCCGAGCGGCCGCAGCAGCCAGGGCGGCCGCACTCTCATTCTGGAAATCAGAGGCCACAGCCTAGGATGAAAGGAGAGGTGCCAACAAATATTTCTGTGCAAATTAAAACCATAAACTGCACTGCCGTGCACGTGGCCAACGTGCTCAGATGCATTCATAATGCAATCCTGAGCTGCACAAAGGTCTCTAAGTTGGAGCAGCGCCCGTCTCTCTGCAGAGGCTGAGCTCTCTAAAGCTTACAGAATGGACGGCTTCCCACAGCTACATTCTGTAGAGCATCAGGGGTCGATGAGACACAGCTGTGGCCGGCAACGGACCAGGTATTTATCTCTGGGAGGTCAACTTGGAAAAGCAAGGCTAATCTATTAAGTGACATGCCGTGGCCTTCCTGAGGTGCCTCAAAAACACCAAAGGACAACGGACTGCCCACCAACCGTGAAACGGGAATAAGTGTATCACCAGACAGGCAGCAGCTTCTCCACAGAGCTCAGGCTAGAGACAGCTCTGTGTTCCGGTCAGAGCCAGAGGAGACAGGCAGCCGCTGGGATGCTCACGTAGCAGCAATCACAGCGCTTCAAATCTGCCAGCCTCTAGTCCGTGCTACACACAGACCCTTGCTGAAGACTGAGCTAAACCGAAGAGCTCCTGATTCAAATACCCTCTCCCATTAGAACACCACGCCCCGTCTTACATCAGTATTGGTGTGTAAATCAGAACCAGACCAAGCACTTTAAAATTCCTGCGTATCAGACTTCACTTGAGATGCTCTTGTTAGTCGCTCAGTCACCTCTGAGTCTTTCTGACCCCATGGACTGTGGCCCACCAAGCTCCTCTGTCCCTGGAATTCTCCAGGCAAGAAGACGGGAGTGGGTTGCTATTCCCTTCTCAGGGGATCTTCCTGACCAAAGGATTGAGCCCAGGCCTCCTGAGGGGCTGCAGGCAGATTCTTTACCATCTGAGCTACTCTGCTGCCTGCCCCAGCCTAAGGTAAAGCTGCCCAAGCCCAGTGCTGAGCTAAAGCTCGAGGGAGGCCCAGAACCAAGAGGAGAAGCGGCTGCCGTCAGGACCCTGGTGGGCGGGGCGTCGGGGCAGCCCTCACCAGCAGCAGGTCCTGGGCCGCGATCCTGACGGTGTAGGAGAAGGTATCGTCGTCCTCGTCTTCCACAAACTGCTGGGGGTTGGCGGTCCACACTTTGATCTGAAAGGACGATGCAGTCAGCTCTCTGTGAGGCTGGCCCACACACACACAGAAGATTCCAACCTTCTGTTTTTATCTTGAAGAGAACGCTACTCTTTCTGATGCAGAGAAGCAAACCCTTTATCAAGCCATGCCGCTGAGGCCGCTGCAGAAGGTGGCTGACTGCCGGCTCCTCCTGCTGCCAGTCGGCTGTGACCCCAGCAGGCCCATTTGCTGAGTCTAGCAGGTCTGACGGGAGTCTACTGTGAAAGTCACGTCAGTTCCTAGGACGCAGTACAGGCATTACCGTATTTCTAAGGCCCTCTTCTGGTCTAATGACTCTCTGACCAGGCTAAGGATCTGAATGCTGTGTCTTACTATCTACAGAGAAAGGCCAGGCTCTTCCTGCTATCGCGTCCTTGGTTGGGGGTCCCCTATAGATATCAAAGTGGGAGTATTCTACAAGTCCACCTACCTACCTACCACAGAAGCTGATAAACCCCAGCACCCAGGTACTCGGCAAAATGCTGTGAATGGAAGTCACAGCTTTCCTAGAACTTCCGGTCACGGTGCTCTTCAGGTGTCAGTTTTCAGAAATGAGCAGACGCCTGAGCGAGACCCCACACTCAGGCTGCACAGGCACACCGCTCAGCGACTCCGAGACCGCACACTCAGGCTCACGGGCACGCCGCTCCCCACACTCGGGCTGCACAGGCACGCCGCTCAGCGGCTCCGAGACCCCACACTCGGGCTGCAGGGGCGCGCCGCTCCCCGCGCTCGGGCTGCAGGGGCGCGCCGCTCAGCAACTCCACCACCCCACACTCGGGCTCACGGGCACGCCGCTCCCCACACTCGGGCTGCACAGGCACGCCGCTCAGCGGCTCCGAGACCCCACACTCGGGCTGCAGGGGCTCGCCGCTCCCTGCGCTCGGGCTCACGGGCACGCCGCTCAGCGACTCCACCACCCCACACTCGGGCTCACGGGCGCGCCGCTCCCCGCGCTCGGGCTCACGGGCGCGCCGCTCGGCGGCTCCGCCGCTCTGGTACCTGCTCCTCAGTGATCTGCATGTACAGAATAATGTGGTAGATCAGCTCGGGCAAGGCCTTCTTGACGGTGCTTTTGAATTTGCTGTTTTCCAGGAGAGCGTGGACAAACTCGAAAATGCTAAAGACGAGGTTTTCAAAGCCCAGGACTTCACCTACAGGAAGTACGCGAGAGAAGCTTAGTGACAAGAAGACAGGAGGAAGCTCAGATGCTGGGAAGGAGCTACACCCGCCGTGTGCGTTAGGGGCCGGCTACAGCACTCGCCAATGATGCTGCTCCAGGCAACGGAAGAGGGCCCGAGGACGGGATACTAAGCACTCTTGGGTGTTTCCAGAAGAAGAACCAGGGAGCTCCCTGGTGGCCCAGTGGTTAGGACTTTGGGCTTTCACTGCTGAGGGCCTGGGTTCAATCCCTGGATGGGGAATTAAGATCCTGCAAGTCACGCAGTGCAACCGAAAGAAAGAAGAATCTGAAGCACTGAATACATTTTCCACTGAGAAATTCCATGACTTCATAAGACTTATGCAAATGCTGACGAGGAACAGATTACAGATTTTCCGTTTCTGTTTCCCCACATCTAATCCACTGACAGGAAACCCAGTGAGAACATTCTCAAGAGAGCAAAGCCTCTAATTTCCTGCCTTCGTCTCGGCTCTCCCTGGCTCCCTTCTCTACCACGAGGTCTGCGACCAAACGCGCTACGCACCGTCGGAGTCCACAGGGTCCTCCACTTCCTCTGTGTAGTTGACTTCTGTCCTCACATAAGTATGATGAGTAAAGAAACAGAATCTGCAGCCGCTTCGCACACACGCTACAAGGGGACATGACACACTCCAACACCACGAGCAGACACTCTAAGCAGGCGGAACCGTGGGAACGTGAGGCCCGAGGCTCCAGACGCCCAGCCCCGGGGGCGGCCGGCCCCTGCCCTCTCCCAGCAAGGATATAAGGCTGCGCTCTCCGTCAGGGTGTTCCAAACAATGGGCAGGATCTGCTGCATGGAGGATGCCATGTGCTTCGGGAAGCTTTTCACCAGGGCTGTCACTGCCTGAGAAGTTACAGGAAAAACCCAAGAGGTGCAGGTGACGTGGGAGAAAAGTTGCTGAGGTCAGACCACCCTGCAGACTCCCAGCACCCCCAGCAGAAAGCACGCACCTTCAGGACCTCCATCTTGAACCCACTGTCGGACGCGGGGCCGTCTGGGACCTGCAGGGCCTGGACGAAGGCCTCTGTGAACTGCTGCACCACAGGAAGGATCAGGACCCTGGCTGCGCCCTGGAGGCAGAGACTAAGATCAGCCCTGGACTCAGCCTGGATCTGCGGCGCCCAGGCAGGCGGCGCCTCCAGACCCTCCAGGCTCAGGCCCTAGTCAGAAGGGTGTGGCCAAAAGGTCACCGGAGGTGTCCCCAGGGTCTGCCGTGTCCTTATTCAACACTGGCGGCTCCTCACCAGGAGCTTCTTCAAGCCACTCCTGACCCCAGGGACTGGCATTTCTGGTAGGCAGGTCCCACACGGGAGGCAATGAAGGAGCAATAAAGCCCCGGTGCCAGCTGTGCAGAGACGATGCAGGACAAGGTACCAGGGAAAGACAGACTCAACCGAAAGGAGGCCCAGCTGCACACGGACGCTCACTGCATCAAAGGCACGGCTGCTGTGTGCCCAGCACATCCCGCCAGAGCGCAGGGCAGGCCGGCGGCCACGGCGGAGGCGCGCTCACCTTCTCCAGCTCCTCCATGTTGCAGACCATGTGGGCACAGGTGGTGAAGATCTCCACGGCTCGGGAGCGGGTTCGGACCCCATACACCTGGGAGCGAGTCACAGCGGGGCCGTGAGGCTGATGTGCGTGCACGTGTGGCTCCACTGTGACCACTCAACCCTGACACGGGACTGGGTCCCCGAGAGACAAGGAATGTCCCCCAGTCCTGTCCAGGGGACAGGCTTATTTAACCCAATGTGGGAACTTCAGCGGCAGCCTTGTATTCAGGCCTCTGTGGGCTGATCTGACTGGACTCACGCAGCTGGGTTCACCTCGGAACCCCAGCAGTCTGTGCAGTGCTTTCAGAACGCAGCCCCTGGCTCGGCACGGGGAGGAGCAGCGAGGCTGGAACATCCCCCAGCGGGCAGTCACCAGCCCAGCACACACAGCAAGGCCCATGCTGAGGAGCACGGGAGGCTGTGCCCGGCACGCGGCGAAGGGGGCAGGTGGGGGGGCGGCCCCAGAGGGGCCTGGGCAGCCCCACGGTGGCCGCCTAGAGCTCCAGCAGCCCCTCCGCTCTCCCCAGAGGCCTGGCCTCCCAGTCGCAAGGGAAGGGGCTGAGGCTCATCGGACGCAGCCCTCCGTCAGCCCTCGTCTTCAGGTCTGGGATCAGCAGCAGACTCGACAGGCTCCCGAGAGGCAGGGCCGCTCTCAGCCACGCAAAGCCCCTACCTCGGCCATGGTGAAGATCCTGTACATCTCTGGGAGGATCACAGGCGCAACCAGGGGCATCTGCGTGTCGGTGACTTCCCGTGTGAATTCTGCAGAGAAGAAAGCAGGCAGTAAAAATCACACTGCTTTATAAAAGCATTCAGGTGACCACTGCTGGACTGCTTCACGGAGCATGCAGGGAGAGACGCTGGCTGGGAGCCCTACCCGGGGCAGGGAAGCAGTGTGGAGCATCTGTGAGATGGAAAGGGAACACCGCAGGGAAAGGCGCGCACGCGAGGCTGTGGAGCGCGCCGGGCCACGGAGGGGACCCTGGGCTCGGCCTGGCCTGCGCCGGCACCCAGGCGCGCCTCGCCGGGTTCTGCCTTCAGCGCCTGGCCCCCGAAGCCGCCGTGACGCAGGTGAGAAAGCCTGGGAGACACCAGGCTCCCGCTCCGGCCTGCCCATGGGGATGCGTCCGCTGACCAAGGTCAGGCTGCTGCTCAAAGGAAGAGCAAGGGGCCGCTACCCCGCCAGTCTGGCCGTCGAACCAGACGTTCCCTTCACATCCAAAGCCTCACGAGGCACCGAGGCAGCAAGCTGAGATCTGAAATGCATCACTGACTGTGAAACACAGGACCCAAGCCCGCGTCCGCTCGCTCGTCTGCTGCTTAACCAACTGCATTTTGTACTCTGACACTCATTTTCCAATTTACAACCCTTCACATAATTAAGTCCAAAACAAGTTTTCTAAGGGCACTGATCAAGTCAGAGAAAGTGCAGGACACCAGCAGCCGCGTCTCCACAGCGCTATGAGATGGAAGACAGGGCCAAGGCCTGTGTGTCAGCAGCCTTGGCCGTGACAGCTGGCCTGCGCTGCCTCCCCACCGTTGGCCTTGGTTCTCGTGGACGAACGGTGAGTTTAATGGGAAGCCTCGCTAAACCAGGCAGACAGGAGCAGGGCCTTGAACAGCCCCTACAAGCCCCTTCTCCTCCTGGCCTCCTGCCCACCCACACCACCCTGCGCCCTGCACGCGCGCCTTAGCGGCCCCCAGAGCGCGTCCAGCCTCACGGAGCAGCTCCCTGGTGTGAGGTGGCTGCTCTCCACCCACGTCCGCCGCCTCCAGCATGGGAGCACGCCCGGCCAGCTCCTTCCCTGCGGCCGAGTGCAGTCATCTCACTGAATAGACTCCGCTAGTCACACACAGCAAGGGCTCTGCAGCGAGACAGCTCTGGGGACACGGGCAACCACCTTCTCCTCCAGGTTTCATGAGGAGCAGCTGAACTTTGTGTTGGAGACAGGGGAGGAGCAGGCTTCCTCTCCTTAGTGGAAAACAGACCTGTTAATTGATATTTTGGCATGATGAGGCTGTTGAGTAAAGAATCCTAGAAGGCTCACTCCACAGAAGGGTATGAGAGGTCTCCTGAGAAGTAAGCCACACAGAGAAGCAGAGCCGCGGGCAGGGAAGCGAGAGTCTGAGCAGAGAGCGTGCGACTTCCCCAGCGGGCGGCGGCGCGTGCCACGAGCACGTGTCCCAGGCGATCGACACAGGCGCACCCAGCTGGGAGGCGCGACAGGGCGGGGGGCGTGGCACGAAGCCAGAGGAGGGACTGCTCTCGGACCCAGGACCGGCACAGCCATCAACCTTAGGCTGCGGCGGCAGCCCGGCCACCCGGCCACGGCGCGTGTCCGGCTCTCTCCAACCCCACGGGCTGCACTGCTGCAGGCTTCCCCGTCCTTCACCGCCTCCAGAGCTTGCGCAAACTCAGTGCTAGATGAACTTGCTAGATTGGGCCCCGACGCCAAGTTTAATAAAGCAAAACCCGTAGAAACGCCGTTCCTAACTAGGTAAGAATACTTGTCAGGTGAGATGGCAAATCACGGAGAAGGAGAAAAGATATGAAAACCTGTATAAAGAGAGGGGACCGTGCTTTCTGACGCGTCAACAGCCAGCGGCTAAGGTCCACACGCGGATTCGCTGAAAGCAGAGCAGAGGCTGCGGGAGGAAGCAGGGCAGGCTCTGCAGAGGCGGGGCCTCCGGCCGCGGGCAGGTTGGGGGCGCGTAACAGCAGGCCTCTGAGGGACTGACAAGCTACCCGTGCCTAGAAGAGCTCCGCACCGAACCTCTCGGGACTAAAAGCTCAAGTGTTTTTCTCAACTGCTCACACCAAACATTACACGTGTCCTAAGCTGGCCAAGTGACGGTCCTGACCACATCGTGTGGCTCTTTTTATCTTCTTTCCACATTCCCAGAAAAACGACTTGACTGCTCTTATCTTCGCATCGAACTACATAGAAAACACTGTGTGATGATGACGATCACAACAGCTACAATCTCTCGCAGACCTGTCGTACCGGCACAGGACATCTCACCGAGACGAGCTCACTGAAGCCACGAGAAGCCCCCGCCAGGTGGACAGTACCATCACCCCAACTTTACACACCAGGAAAACTCAGGTTCAAGAGGCGAGCAGGTCGGGTCAAGGGAGGCCAGACTGTGAACTGCAGTCTGCATGCCGGACTGCCACGCGCGGCCCTCTCCTGAGAGGGAGGGTCCCTGACGCGGGCGGGCAGCGTGGAGGTGAGAGCCGGGCGGAATGGGGGGCGCGTGGGGCCAGGGTGTGGCGCCCGTACCTGTCAGCACCCGCATGGCACCGTGGACGGCGTTCACGTCTCCGCTCACCAGCATCCCCATGAGCAGGTTGAAGAGCTGCGGCCAGGCCTCGGGCCAGTCCCAGTGCGCGATGGCCGACACCGCGTAGGCCACGCTGGAGCGCACCTTGCTTATGGACTCCCTCAGGCCGCTGGGCAACAGTTCCCGGATGACGACCTTTGCCTGGAGAGGAGAGAAGCCCGCCCGCGTGAGACGGGGTGTGAGAGCGTGGCCGGTCACTGCCCAGCTCACGTGCTGGAAGAGCAACGTGGGCAGGGAGCTGTGCGCCTGTGCAGAGGCCCGCAACGCTGCGCCCCAAGCCGCCCGCGGCTCCACACTCACGCTGTCCACGACAGGGGCCGCCAGGCACACAGGCCGTTTAAAGCAGTGGAAACTAGGCGAGATTGGAAGCCGAGCCTGTCGGCCGCCTGAGCCCCATCTGAGGCACTCGGCACCACGCGCGAAGAGCAGCTGTCCCAGACGGCGCAGGCGTGGAGCACTCCCACTGCGGCAAGTTCCAAAGGGCCTCAGACCTCGGAACGCCATGGGGCCCCAGGACGGGTGCACAGCACCCGACGGGGGAGGAGCGCTGCCTCAGGCAACCCGCAAACAAGTCTCTGAAGCTGGGATTTTAGATATTTAGGAAACTGAACCTCAGAAGTTAAAACACTTTCACAACATTTCGTAGCTAGTAAGAGGCAGGCTGGCATGTGAACCAGGTCTGCCTGGCACTCGAGCTCTCTTTTCTGCAGCACGTTGCCCAGAATGGCAGCCGCCAACCACTCCATCCCCCTCTGCCCAGGCTGCTACGAGGACCCCTGACCTCCAGAGCGAGACAGGCCGAGTGCCTCTCCTCACCCTTTCTGTGGTCTCAGGAGGCCTGAACTTCTCCGACTGGGCACACCAGTGGGTCTCCACGTACTGTTTCAGGATGACTGACGCCAGCTGTGAAGGAAACGAGCCAGGTGGGAGAGCAAAGAAAGCCTTTCTTCACACATGCACCTACACACAGGGCCTGACGCATCCATCTGAACTGTCCAAGTCTGGAGCAAACTCTAAGTTATTTATAAGCTGGCCTTACCCTTTCGCTTTCCCATAAGAAAGTTTTACCACCAAGTAGAGAGAACTTACTTATAAACGGGGCCAGTCAGTCTTGACTTACCTGACGGATCGCCAGTGCCCCCTGGGGATCGACGGTCAACTCTGCCAGGTGGACACCGAATTCTGGAAGAGAAAATCCCACTGTGAGCCTAAGGGCACCCAGGAAAGCCACGGCGGTTTACTGAGCTCTAACCCTGATGCCAACAAGACCTCAGAGAAGAGCCTGATTTGGTGCCTCCAAAGATGCTGGTGACTAACTCCTCCAAGAAAGAGGAACAGGGAGCCTGCAGCGTGGGGCTGCTCACGTGGACAGTCCCAGCACCTCTCACTTCCCCCGTCACTGCACGCCGTCGTGTCCTTCAAGGTGGCGATAAAGTGTCGTCTAATCGAAAACTGGTGCTACCTAACGCCAAGGAAAACTTAAAAGCTGAGACTTCGGGAGTTGCCCAGATCTACGCCATCAGGTTTAAGAGATGATTAAGTCTAAGGAAATATGGTCTTAACAGGCTTAGTCCTAAAAACACAACCGTTACAAGCCAACAGTTTCTAATAGCAACATACACAGTAATTTCAAAACGCATACTGGGGGCTTTCTTGGTGCTGCTGTGGGTAAGAACCCGCCTCTCCACACAGGGGACATGGTCGGGATCCCTGGTCTAAGGACCCCACGTGCCACGGGGCAGTGAAGCCCGTGCTCCCCAGCGAGACGCCACTGCAACGAGAAGCTTAAGCACCACAACCAGGAAGGCCACGCGGCCACGGAGACCCAGCACACACACACACACACGCATATGGGAGAGGCTGCCACGCTCACTCCCAAATTAAAATTCAGATCCTTCAATGCGATCCCTGTCAAAATTCCAATGACTGTCCTGTAGAGATACAAAAACCCATCCTAAATTTCATATGGAATCTCAAGGGATCCCAAATAGCCAAAACAATCTTGAAAAAGAAGGCCTGCACTGGAGGATTCACACTCCCCAATTTCAAAACGCACTGCAGATCCGCAGCAATCAACAGTGTGGCACTGGCAGAGACAGCCCCCCAGACCAGCAGGGCAGCCGCTCGACGCGCAAAGAGCAGCCTGCGCAGCAGCTGGCGCCAGGACCACTGGGTACCCACGTGTGGGAGGACTGCCTGACCCTTGGCTCACACCAGACACAGCAATTAACTCAGAATGGCTCAGGAACAGGGGTCACATGGGGTCTTAGTTCCCCAAGCAGGGACTGAACACAGGCCCCCTGTATTGGGAGTGCAGAGTGTCAACCAATGGACCGCCAGAGTCTCCTTGTCTGGGAAAGCCTTAACTCTTCAGCTTTCAAGGTGAGCTTAGTGGGTAATATATTTTCTGTGATCACGTTAAGTACTTCACGCCTCTCCTCTCCTGCTTGTATGGTTTCTGAAGAGCCGTCCAATGTAACTGTTAACTCTTGTTCCTCCACAAATAAGGTGCTCTTTTCCTCTGACTCCTTTTAAGATCGTCTCTCTCTCGGTTTTCTCCAGTTTGAACATGCTAGGCACAGCTGTACTTTAGTCTTGCTGGTCCTAACTTTTGTCAAATTAAAATTTTAAGGTCAAGTTTATCAACCTTTCGCTGCCTCTGGATTTGAGCTGTAGTTAGGACGCCTTTCTTTATGCCAAAGATAAAGAAAAATTCGCCCATATGCCCTTCTACAATGTTTATGGTTTCTTTTTAAACATTTAGATTCCGAATCCCTTTGCCGCTGATAGTCTGTGCGGGGCGGGAACTGGTCTGATCTCGAGCGGCCCCCCCGCAGCTGGCCCAGCACCTTCACTGAAGGCGTGTCCTTACCGCAGCGGCTGAGGGGCCGCCTGCACCAACACTAACCTTCCGGTCGCTTGCGTCGGCCCCTCGGCCTCTGTCTTAGCCCGCATTCTGTTTGTCTGTGCGCCAGCGCCGTGCGCCTGTTTCGATTACAGAGGCTTCCGGTGAAGCGTCTGCGGGAACTAACGCCTCTTCCGTTTTTGCCGCTTTTGGTGTTTCGGGAGCTATTCCTTCCAAACTTCCCTTCCGGTGACCTTCAGAATCGGCCGGCCTCACCCGCCTAGACAGCTCACCGTCCCGTTCGTCCACGCCTGCCTGGAGCCCTTTCGGGACGGTTGATGCTGCCCAATAGCTTCCCGCAGAGTTTCTGTTCATTTCACTCCTGAGGACTTACTCTTTTTGTCGCTGTTGTAAAGGCCTTAAAACACCAAAACCACTGCCATATCCTCTAGCCTTTTACTGTTTGCGAATGTGAAGGCTACTGATTCTGTGTTTTAACTTTTTTTGTATCTTTAATTTATGCTACTTTACTGGGTTCTTACTCACTCTTATTACACTCTTATTTTAAGCTACAATTACTGATACAGTCCTATGGCACTTAAGTCTCACTCAGGAAAGGAAGAGTTTGCAAGACTAAAAAAGTCGCCACATTCTTTCTACAGCTGTTAGTAAGTTATCAAATCACAAGCAAACAGTTCACATTTGCAGAACTACCTCTAAAGATACTGAAGTCCATTCTAATTCTCAGGGTTAATCTGGCTAGTTCACTCTCTGTTAAGTTTTTTATAAAATGCATTTTTAATAGAATAAACAGCAGGTCCCTACAACCCAAAGATACGGGAGTCAGCTTTCCCAATGGACTAACATAGACGAGTCAGACTGCTTGGATTCTGACCAAAGCTCGAGCTGAGTGGGAGAAAAGCCCCTGAAGTGCACGTGTGACACCCACGGAAGGGGGAGAGGGCAGAGGGCGCCTGCCAGGGTCCCCACACGCCCTCTGACCTCAGATCCTCCGTGTGGCAACGGGCGCTGACTGCGGCTCCAAGTTGGCTAAGAAGCTCGGGATTCTCTCCCCTGAGCCCTGTCAGCCGATCCTGGTGAGCCTACGTGAGGTCCTTCAGAGCGTCTGAAACACACTCTTAAGTTACCTAGGACACACGCTGTTTTCTTTCAAGGCATCATTTTCAACAATTTTCGCAGGACCACTCTGATGCGGGTGTTAATGTCCTTGCCAAAAGTACAAGGTCCGGATCACCAGACGATGAGATCAAGATAAACGAAATCTTCAGCCATAAGGTGTGAAAAGGAAAGACACTGAGGTATAAAATGGGGCATTTTTGAGAAGGCCTTGGAACTTGAGTGGAGACTATAAAGCTTAAGCCGATGTGAATAGTTAATTACCTCCCCATGCAAGCACAGACAGTGGTGGAGCGCTCACACCGAGGCTCACAGAAGGGAGAAGGAACCAGGTCTTACCCACCAGCCCACCCTGCACCCATGAGAAGAGTCATTAGTGCAGGAAGACCAGGCGAACTCTACACAGGGGTCCTTTCTCATCAACCCAAGAACTGCCAAGCCCACTCTTTTTAAAGAAGAGCTTTGTGTGAACACACGCTTTCCATCCAAGGCCATGAGGAAGTGGTAGTCTGGTGAGGGTCACAGTAATCGGGAGCTCTTCACTCAAACATAATCTTTAAATTCATTTTGTCTTGGAACCTATTGAAGATCACACCCCAATTTCCACCAATCACCGTGCTTCACACATCACTGAGACTGCAGTAAAAGATGGTGAGAGGAAGGGAAGATTAAGACCCACGTGGGGCCCAGAACCTCCGTCAGCCAGGGGATTTGCACCTACAACCCGGTCCACAGAGGACTTTGTCTCAAAGTTTATTTCCTCCACAGAAGAAAGAAGAGGCTTGAAAGTTCAGAAATATGACTCTGCTCAAAAGCTAATGGAAATCAAAGTCTTCAAAGACCACCACCTAAGGACAGATCTTTAGAACGGATGAGCAGAATCGACTTCTTCACCACAGGCTCCCAGAGTTTCAGAGACAGTGTCGTGATCAACTTTGGTTTGGAAACCCCAAAATTCAAAGACAAAGAGCTCATATGCACTAGGGAAAAGGGGGATATAAGAAGGAAGATAGCAATTTTATTTAACCTAGTTTACTCTAGACTACACACCCATTAGAAATATAGGCTATCTGTCACAACAGAAGAGCTTCAGACTATACGATTTAATTTCATTTTCAGTTATTTTTAAATTACTTAAAAAACCCTAAGTGTGACAAGCCATGCCAGTGGCGCTATGCAGATGGTGAACTCTGTGCTTTAGAGAAGTAACTCAGGATGAGCTGCCAGGAAAACCCAGAAGCTCTCTGACTGACTTTAAATCTTACCAACACCACTGCCTTATCCACTGAGGACTTCTGTGAAGCAGGAAAAAATCCTGTTTACAGACATTCACTTAACAGAGATCATACAGTAGTTTTTGGTGTAATATAACTAAGTATATCCATAAAGAAACAAGCTTTTAATTTTAGCGTGTGTTGGGGGATTTTCAGTTTTGCTGAAATTAACGTCATTTCCTCAGAAAGCATGAGAACACCTGAGTAACTTACTTTGGGATGATTAAGGCAGGGAAAATGCAAGAGACACAGACAGGCATAGCTCTTACTTCGTTTTGCTTGAAAAGGACAAATACAGATTAAAGTAAGATTCAACCTATGAAGTTAAGCCGAAGAGAGGCATTCTCAAGCAGGCTACATGAAGTCAGCTTTCTAAAGCCATTTTCCTTAAGAAAGTTCACTTCTCGGTTCCCTTTCCCAAGACGAGTAAGGACAGGCCTGTGAGTCTGGGTTCGCACCAACTCCAAGTGGGGCTGGATTAACCTTTAACCCGACCCCACAAGGTGCCCTTGAACCTGCTTTGGAAGAAACCGCTCGCCCTCTCCAAATCGCCCTCTGGCCCTTCAGTCTCTGCTGCCCTCTCTGGTTTTCCTCGCTCCCCTTTCTTTCACTTCACCCCACTAGGCAAAAACAGGATCCTCCTACAACTCGGCTTAGAAGGGAAGCTCTAAGGACAGCATGGAGGAGACAGGATAAGCTGAGAAATATAAGCTCCTGGTCTCAAGGGCTGACCGGAGGCTTGAGGCTGGACGGTCAGGAAAGCTCCTGCTCCGAGGACTGGGGGCCAGCCGGTCTGGGAAGGAGGGAGTCTCTGGGGAAGCCCCCTTTCTCACAGGACTTTCACAAAAGCCCAGCTGAAAGGAAAAAGAAAACTCCACCACTGGCCTTTCTCCGAGCGCAGCCGCCTTCCGCGGGGCTCGGCGCCCGCCACGCGCGCAGGAGTGCCTCTGGATCCTGGAGCGGCTCCCTTGGCGGCTGACAGTGCTTACGCTACGCTGCAAAAGAGCCAGAAGGCGCCCGTGAGCCCCCGAAGCGGCAATCAGCCCCCGGGCACCGGAGACGGACGGACGGAGCGACGCAGACAGACGTCCGGGCAGAAGAGTCACGCAGACGTCCGGGCGGCATGAGAGGCCAGGAAAAGCGCGCGCGCGAGTCCCCCTCCCCAGCGCGACACAGCAGTGGTGGGAGGGAAGGAAAAGATGTATTTTCTGCGACCTATCTGCTGGGAGCAAGACATAAAAAACTAAGTCAAGGCCAAATGTCTTCATTTCTAACAAACAAAAACAAATAACTAAAAGAAGAAAACCGCCCAGGCGTCGCGTCACGTAAGCGAGTGCACGATCTGCCCTGCGGTGCAGGGGACATGCGTTCAATCCCCGGTCAGGGAACTAAGATCCCACAAGCCACGAAGCAACTAGGCACGCGCGCGGCAACAACAGATCCCAGAGGACAAAACGAAGAACCTGAGCGCCGTAACTGAGGCCCGACACAGCGAGACAGATAAGCATCAAAAGGAAGCCTGTACTGTGCTGGCCTGGAGAGTTACAGCTTACGAATGGACGCAGCACATTCCAGCACGCAGGCGATGCTGCTCTCAGAGGAGAGCGGACAGAGAAGAAAAGGAGGAAACAGCTGTGTTCTGAGATACAAGAACAGGCCATGCACAGACACACCAGAAATGAAGAGCTGACACTCTCGAAACGCACGATCGTGGCGTCAGTTGCACGCACACGCGCACACACACACACACACACACACACACACACACACACACAGAGTTTAAAAAGCTAAGTAGAGAACATCAGACTGAGGTAAGAGGCCCTCAACGGTTCGCAGACTCTCCTCCTTTTAAACGACCAGGTTCGTAAGACGCTCGCTATGATCCCAGCTGTTGAATAAAATGGAATTGGAAGAGCACTTGAACAGACCAAAAGGACTAATCCCTACTTTAGAGAGGCAGAACTGACTTCCAACAAGCACTGCTGACGACACACAAAATCGCAGCCCTCCTAAGGAGACAAAGGGCACCAACCATCTGCTGGGACTTCACCGTGCAGCCCAGGACCCTCCAGACTCTGCAGTGACAAGCGTCTCAGTGCAGGCTGGGGCGCCATCTGAAGAAGGCAGCACTGTGCCCTCTGCCCATCAGCCCTGTTTACAGGCTGCATGAGTCAGGAAGGCTTGCTGGGTTCCTTCAGGTGCCCAGCGACTGGGGAGTCAAGAAAACCACTCCAGCACACCAGGCTGACGGAAACAGCCCGTCTTCATCCTTTCAAAGCTAACCTACTGCACGCGTCACGTGGCTCTCTCACACAGACACACTTCTTTGGCTTAAGAAAACAAACTCCCATACTGGAAAACATGGGAACAGGCGCGCAATGAGTTATTTCCTGGAAAATACCTGCTTGCTGGCTGAATGACCCAGATGTGCTTTGGGTTCCAGCACCTCAATTTTCCACGATAATTGCTTCTTAAAATTTCTTCTACACCAGACTCTGCTCAGAGCATGACAACCTCTCTTGTCTGTCTACTTAACACGGACTTTACCACTGACCTGTGTCTTCCCCCCAAATTAAATGAGAGATTCTTCCACTTAATCTCCAAGACTCAGATCATCATGTGGCAGCCAAGGAAGGCAGCAGACTTGTTTGTCAAAAAGGGGGCAGACGAGCCGATCTCGAGGGTCGCCTGTGACCAGCTCCCACACGAGGCGGTAATGAGTGGCTCATAAAGACAGTGTCCCACCACTCCATGGCAAACAGACGGGGAATCCGTGGAAACAGTGTTAGGCTTTATTTTCCTGGGCTCCAAAATCACTGCAGATGGTGAATCCGTGTAGCCAGGAAATTAAAAGACGCTTACTCCTTGGAAGGAAAGTTATGACCAACCTAAACAGCATATTAAAAAGCAGAGATATTACTTTGTCAACAAAGGTCCGTCTAGTCAAGGCTATGGTTTTTCCAGTGGTCATGTATGGATGTGAGAGTTGGATTATAAAGAAAGCTGAGTGCAGAAGAATTGATATTTTTGAACTGTGGTGTTGGAGAAGACTCTTGAGAGTCCCTTGGACAGAAAGGAGATCCAACCAGTCCATTCTGAAGGAGATCAGTCCTGGGTGTTCATTGGAAGGACTGATGTTGAAGCTGAAACTCCAATACTTTGGCCACCTCATGCAAAGAGCTGACTCATTGGAAAAGACCCTGATGCTGGGAGGGATTGGGGGCAGGAGGAGAAGGGGACGACAGAGGATGAGATGGTTGAATGGCGTCACCAACTCAATGGACACGGGTTTGGGTGGACTCCAAGAGTTGGTGAGGGACAGGGAGGCCTGGTGTGCTGCAGTCCATGGGGTTGCAAAGAGTCGGACATGACTGAGTGACTGAACTGAACTGAAAGACAGTGTGGCTATTCGAGGGGTCTAGAAACAACCGTGTTTGGTTGTCATCCATGGAACCAAAAAAAGGATGCAAAGACCACAATAATAAGAGACAGCAACTCCCAGATTTCCCATTAACGGCCAAGTTTTAAGGAAGTGTATTTCCTAGGACCAGAAAGCAAGGTTTCTCCTACTAGTATAAAACTAGAACAGAAAGCAACTCCAAAGGAGTGGGAAAGAGTCATTCATTTGCAAGAACAGCCTGCAGGGTGTTCTAACACTGGGAGCAAGGCCCTGCCCGCTTCACCAGGCCAAACAGCTGGCTAAAGCCTGGCTGGGAAGCCACGTGCTCTGTTTTCATTAAAGAAGAAAGCAACTGTGGAAAGGAGACGTGACAGAATGAGAATATGAGACAGAAGGTACTCTGCACCCGATGGCAAAACACAACGTGCCAAACACCAGGAGAGGAAAAGAGAGAAGCAAGGCACGCTCCTGAGGGCGGGGTCGCCACCCTCCCTCAGAAACAGGCTACCGAAAGGAGCTGCTCTCTATAGTTTTTACTTAACAGGAATTAGAATATTTTTAAACCTAAATAACCTCCAAAGGGTCCAAAGTACTGCCTTCAATTCCGCTGACTCGATACAGCCGGCACACTGCGCCCCACACCTGCATCTATGCGTTCCTGCTGGGCCACCAGCAGCACGAAGCCTCTTCACACCTCCAAGCACATTCCCAGTGAGTTATGTGCCGTGTGTGTGTCAGTTTATTCCCATCAGTGGCAGAGGTCAAATGCGAAAATTCTGCCCGTCCGTTTTTCACTTTGAGATCCAAACAGATGAAGTAAGAGAGCAGAGCTGCAAGGAGACCTCAAGATGGTGACGGGCTCTGCCTAGACGGGGCCGCTTTGCTGGCTGTGGCGGAGGGGCCCAGAGCCCAGCTGCCGCTGGGCAGCTCCAACAGGAGCCAGGCTCGCCTTCGCGAGGGGCACTGAGCACCCTGGCACCACCCAGGGAGGGCACCACGTCTCCAGCATCACTCAAGTGGTAACCTGAGCGTGGCCAAGTTCCTCTGCTTCTTTCTCCTTCATACCCAAAGGAGGCAGAGGCCTTAGTGTGAGAAAAGGAACTTCACCCAGTAGGCAGAGATGGTTCCCGCAGGTCAGTGTGCACGGCTCTCAAAGAGCTTTCTCCTGCCCAGCGGTTGCTCCTCTTACAGGGCCTGACATTCACAAAACGATGACAGTTAAAACTGGGCCTTCAAATGGTCCTCACCCCGCAAAACCCCAGATCTTATAACTTGGTTTTTCAAGAGCTTTCTCATGCTGTGGGAGAATACAAGATTAAATTTATGGGAGCGTTGTCTTAAATTATTTAAAAAAAAAACCTCAGTCCGTGGGAGGGCCAACTCCTACGGCCAATCTGAGAGGTGCTGGGGCCGTCCTGCTGAGCTCCGGGAGTCCGCAGGTTTGGAGTTTTGCCTACGAAGCCCCGACAGGCCAGCCGCGTTCCCGACAGAAAGCTTGAGCGGATTCCCCTCCTCGGGTTTCAGGACCCAATGCTCGTCGCAGCGTGGCTGCCCCGGGCCTGCACAAAGGCCCGCTCGGCAGGAGCTGGCGGACACCCTCAAACCAAAGGCCTGTCTCGCCCTCCATGACTCCCGAGCGCCCAGCAGAAGGAGGGGGACAAAGACGCAAAGACAAAGGACGGCCGGCCCCTCCGAACAGCGCCGGCCGATCGGAAGACCGGCGGCGGCGGGGCGGGGCGGGGAGGCGCCCGCTCAGCGACCGACTCCCGGGGACGCGTGCGGAGGCGCCGCCAGGCCCCCGGCGGGCCCTGCGCCCGGGAGCGCGCCCCCACGGCCCAGCCCCCGGCCCCGAGCCCGAGCCCCGGGCTGCCCGGAGCCCTCCGCTCCGGCGCTCCAGGCCAGGCGTCCCCAGGCCCAGCCTCCGGCCGGGGCTCGGGCAGCGGCCGGCGCGGCCCAGACCCGCCGCCCTCGCGGCGGCCCGCCTCACTCACCCTCCGTCACCTCCAGCACCTTGATCTGCTCCTCCGCGGCCGCCCGCACCTCCTGCACCGGGGACAGAATGCCGGTGAGCGTGTCCACCAGCGCCTCCTTCAGCCCCTGGGCCACCGGCCCCGGCAGTCCCGAGGCCGCGCCTGCCGCCGCCGCCGCCGCCATCTTGCCCCGCGCCGCGCGCCCGCCCCGCCGCCGCCGGACGGCTCCCGCGCGCGGCCAATCCGCAAAGCCGCGCCTGCGCGGGGGCCGACGGGAGCGCGGGGGCCGACGGGAGCGCGGGGCGGGGCCGCGGGGCGGGCCTCCGCAGACAGCGCCGCCTGCCGCGGGGACGAGACCCGCGCCGCCTGCCGCGGGGACGAGACCCGCACCGCCTGCGCGGGAACCCGGCGCGGGCGGCGGAAGAGCGGCCGCCGACGGCCAGTGCGCAGCGGCCGCTGGAACGCAGCCCTGACTTCCGCAGGCACGGATTCCTCAGGTGCGACAGCACGTCAGAAGAGGGCAGGATGCGGACCTGCGGACACGGCTTTGGGGAGAGGGTCTGGATCAGCGCCCACTTCAAACCAGCCTCTTTTGCCCCCACACAAGCGAGTTTTCCTCTCTCAGACCCGGGAATCCACAGGTCGGGGGAAAGAATCTGAGGCGACTGGCAGGAGTCCGTTGGTTTTTCACGTGGGTGAGTCCAGCCTCAAGGACTGGGCCAGGAGAGACTGCCGTGGGAAAGGGCATTCCTTCCAGAGTAAGTGCTTATATGACTATTTGAGAGTAAGCCCTGTTAGTGGAGAAACTATAACTTTTTTCCAAGGAAATTATGGCTGGACCTTAAAGAGGTGGAGGGATGAGTAGTTAATATGGCCATCCTGGGCCAACCGGGGGCAAGTCTCAAGGTGTAGACACTCCTGAAGCCTGAAGGACTGCTGAGAGGGGTTAGCAGTGCAGGGCAGGGGGCTGGGTCCCTTGTTGGACCGGGAGGGTCAGAGCAAATGGGAACAGGCATTCGTTAGTAAGCGGTTCAGGTTAAGCCCCTTAAAAATGTTTCTAGGAGCCATGACTCATTCCCAAGCAGCAGGGGAAACCAGCCATCAGTTCCTAGCCCAGTTCTAAGACTGCGGAGGCTACGCTGGCCACAGGGAGAAGCCACCTCACCTGAGTATTCTTCCGAAAGAATTGAGAAGAGCTCTAAACCCATTTGCCACCTCCTATTAGAGGGCAGAACCCACTCCATCATTCTTGCCTGGAGCATCCCATGGACAGAGGAGCCTGGTGGGCTGCAGTCCACGGGTCGCAAAGAGGCAGACACGACTGAGCGACGAAACCAGCACCGTTAGAGGGCAGAGGTGGCTTGTGTCACCGGCCCAGTTTTGTAGGGGAAAGATGTCCACCTGGAGGCTGCAGTTCCCCAGTAAGAAAGAGGCTGTTCTTTCAATGGCCAGGAAAAGCAGAATTCCATTAGAACAGCCTCTTTTCTCAGACATCATGTCACTTTTACCCCCAGAAGAAAACTTAGGCAAGTCCAGAGAGGGGTATGTTTTCAAATGTCGTGGTAGTGGATGGAGAATACCAGAGCCTCAACATCTGCACTGCAGGTTCTGGAGAAGGATGCTGGTCCAGTATGCAAGCAGGACCCTGTGCCACCCCCAGCCAAGGGGGCTGAGAGACTCCTGCTTAAGGACTGCGGAGCAGACACCTGGGCAGGTGGGTCTTAACTCTGCGTTTGGCAAATGACCTTCTCCATCAAGGCATGGACCAGAAGATAAATGAGACAAAAACCAGACAGAGGGAGCTAGAGAGAGCCAGCGGACAACACAGGAGAAAACTTTATTGAAACGCAAATGGCATTGAACAGGTGACTTGCTGAGAGAAGACATGCCTGATGGACAGAGGACCCAGGTGAAGGGGCTTCTGGCAGCGAGGGAAGAAGGCCTCATCCACCGGCCCCGGGATGGATCTAACTGTCAACCGATTTATTATTTAAGACAAATCACCCAGCTCTCTCATGATTGTTACCGCAATTATGTATAAATACAACGGCTCCCTTTCTCTACATCAGATATGAAAGGGGGTAGGTTGAAAGAGGGGAAGGCCAATGATAAAAACTAAAATACAAAGACACACACATATCCTGGTTTGGGGGTTTGTGCCCAATAAATTAAAAAAAATGTTGTAAAGATTCCTGCCCACCTTCTACCCGAGGATCGCCATGCATTTGAGAAACAAAGGCTCCATCACACAAACAGTGCTGCCTAAAACAGGGCAGGTGAGAAGGACAAGGAAAGGAACCCAGCAAGGGCTGGAATTCATTTGAGAAAAAGATTGTTCTGTTAAAGAAACGAAAAACAAGAACACTTAGGAAGCAGGAGGCTCCTGCACAGCAGTGGTCCGGAGACCGTCTGGGACAGGGAGCCCTTGCCTTCTCATCTGTGTCTGCAGTCTGGAGACATGGCAGGGATGCGGGGAGATCCGCAGATGAAGCACCCGGCGGGCCATGGGGTGACTTCAGTGCACGCTTCACGCCTTCCTCAGGCTCTTGTCCTTCTCCAGGCACTTGGTCCCTGACCCCAGGAGGCCCAGTGCCAGATGGGTCTTCGTCCCCCACCCACAAGCGCTTTCACGGGGCAAATGGACAAACTCTAAACAAGGCCAGTTGTACACACATCTCCCCCATGGCCCCATCTTTGAGTTTGGGAAAATACGAAGCTCTTTTCAGTTAAAAAAAATTTTTTTTTATTGGGGGAAGGATGGATGCCCTGAAGGCCCTCTGCTCCACCTCTGAGAAGGCTCTCCTGTGGCCAGGCAGGGCTAGGGGCGGGACAGGCAGAAGGTTCTGGTAGGTGCCCTTTAGAACCGGGACAAGGGTGAGGGGTGCTGCCAGGACAAGTTTCGTGGAAACACAGATCAGACTTCTAGACTGCTCTCATCCCGTCATCAGCAAGAAAAGGCCACGTTGAGAAGCGTCACCCAGCAGGAGACACCTGGAGGAGCCCTCCCTCCGTGTCCCCCCGGAAATCTCAGAGCTGTGATGTTTTTCCCTGGAGGTTGTGTTCTACAAGGAAATGCAAGCATTCCCCTAACTTCTGCCCAAAAGCACACATACTCTTTCTTTTTAAATAAAAAGAAAGAAAGAATCATGCGGACACATGAGAAGACCTTGAAACTAATGTTAAAGTCTGAATTTTAACCTAGAACCTTATTCGTGGTCCTAAGGCCCCAGGGTGGGGACTCTGGTCCTTGGCTTTCCCTGACACAGTGAATTGAAACTGTAGTGTACAGCACAATTACCAAGAGGGTTCGTTAAAACAAAATTCGCCGGGCCCTCTCCCTGGTCTGATTCAGTAGGTCTGGGGTGGGGTCTGAGAACTTCATTTCCACAAGTCCTCAGATGCTGCCAACACTGCTGGTCTGTACACAGAACCGCTGCTTTAAGAAGTGAAAGAGGTGAATCAAAGGACCGATGATGACTTCCTTCCATGACCACGCCTGTCACAGAAAGCTCTCCAGACACAGCCATTAAGAGACCCAAAGGCCACAGTGGGAGGATTCAGTAGCACGGGCTTAGTGCCCCCTGGACTGGCAGTCCTGCGGCTTCCAGGCTTCTCTTGGCGTGTGTCCTCACTCTCAGACTACGCCATCTCCCACAGGGTCTGTGACGGGAGTATGTCCTCCAGGCTGGGCTGACAAGCACACGTGGGCAGTGGGCAAGCCAAGGTGGTGGCCCCCATGGCCCTGACAAGGTTGACTGAGGGCTCCTGAATATCTAAAGCTCCTTTCAGTTATAAAGGGCGTTATTCTCAGGCTTTGGTCTTCTGAGAACAGTGTCCCTAAAACCATTTTCTTACTATGGCCTCTGGCGGGGCTATGGGCCAGAACTCAGTAGTGTAACAGTTACCCAGGTATCATAGGACAGTTCCGGTGTTCCAGCAGTAAACCCTCTGGAAAAGTACATTTCATCCCATCAGTGCGCAGGCAGCGGGGTGGGGGTGGGGGTGTTTATAGAGTCTTCCTACTGGCTTCTGCTTAGCTAAGGCCCAGGAGTAGGGAAGGAAGAAGCATGAGGAGGACGCTATCAGCCCTAGAAAGAGGCCCGTGTGACATGTGCAGTGAGGGCAAGACCAGCTTCCTTTCCCAGACGCCCTGCAATAGGGGGTCCCACAGGTCTCGCTCTCATAGGCAGCCTTTGCCTCTGTGCAGGGCTCCCCTGTGAGGTGTGGCTGGGAGGGGGCTCGCTCCTCCCCCTGGAAATAAAGTGACCTCTGAGACTGACGGGGTGCCCCTCTGAATACCTGGGGTCTTGTTGCAAGGAGTTCAAAGTGAAGAGATGAGATTAGGCCCAAACCAGGAAAAGTGGAAGAAAGAAAAAAATTTAAAAAATGCCTATGTTGTCTTAGGTCCTCAAGGAGGATGGGCAGACGAGTTGGTCATTCAAACCAAAGCTCAGCCTGCAGACCACTTTGGACTCTGCAAGGGGACCCCCAAGACCTCAGCCAGCCTCCGGCTTCCCGACACGCAGATCACGCAACAGAGACGCCAGGACGAGACGCGCGCAGAGACAAGCACCGCGGAGCTGCCTCGGAGGATGCGGTGGCAGCAGCCAGCCGCTCCCAGAGACACACACACAGACAGCACGTCCTCTGCCGGCTCGACACCTCGCGCTTTATTTCTGGTGCCTACGCAGGAGCGGGGGACAGACACACTGGACGAAACGCGGTGGTCTCCATCCAGAGGTGGGGGCTGCGGTCGCACCTCTGGCCGGAAGCGGGGCTGGGTGCCAGGGCAGGCGGTCTGCTCGCCAGAGGCGGTGAGGAGAGGAGCTGGGGCGGGACGGGGCGGCACCCAGTCCGGTCCTGGAGGGGCTGGGTTTCCTCAAGGTGCTGGGGTGCGAGTTTAGTCCTGGGACCTGGCCGCCCCTCTCTGAGGGGTCCCAGCGTCTCAACCAAGAAGCAGGGAGGGAGAGGATGCTGTGGGTCCGTGCTGGCCGCTCACTCCAGGGCGGGGGCCGGCTTCAGAGGGGCCTGCGTGAGCGCCGAGGGGCCCAGCACCGTGAGGCTCGGCCGCAGTCGCCACGTCGCCGCCATTCCTGGGGGAGGACGGACGCCCACAGCCCGGGGCCCAGGTGGACAGCTGGAAACAGAGTCCAGACTCCAGAGGGACAGCGGTGGGTGGTGCCCCCTCGCCGGACGGGAGCCCTCCTTCTGGAGGCAAGCAGCTGAAGAGTGACGCACAACGCCCCCGTTGGCTCGGTGGGCCAGGGCTGAGATGAGGCGCAAGAACCCGAGGCTGCCAGGGCCAACCTGCTGAGGTCCAGGCAGACTGCACGGTGGCCTCCACGCTGACCGGGGAGGCAGGCATCGCTGCAGGGGGGTCTGAGGCAGCTGGAATGGAGGAAGGGGCTCAGCCCTTTCCTTTTTCTCAAGTAGCCAGTAACACCCAGGACAGAAGGCACCGGCCGGGCAGCACCGAGAACAGAGATGGGGCTCAGCCCTGGGGGAGACGGCGCTGGAGCCGGAGCCCAGCCGCGGGTCGACAGCCAAGGTGGGGCTGAGAGGCCAGCGCCCGGGGAAGGCCCACCTGGCGAGGTGTCTCCTCGTCCTTCCAGGCTGGGACGCCCCGCTCCGGGGCCGCCTCCTTCTGCGTGGCAGAGACCTTAAGGCAGTGATGTCAGCACCATCCTTGGACAGACAGCCTCTTCCCGCGGGAGAATTGCATATTTTCTGGCAGGGTTGGGGTCTTCACAGCTCTAGCAGCATCAACAGACATCCCCTCCAGCAGATAAGATCCGTCATCCCTGGGAGCCGCCAGGTGAATGCAGAAGCTTCTGAAAGGAGCAATCTGACCACCTTTTGGACCTAAGTGAACCTCTTCTAGTAGGAAGGTTCAGATGTAGCCGCTCCTTGGTTTGGTGGGACAGAGAGATCCAGGTTAGTGGTTGCTGTGCCTGTAGGTTCTGATAAGTGTGTGTGCTACTCGGGGCTCCAAAGAGCATCACAGATGCCTGGTCTGCAGAGCCCATAACCACAGCCTCGCCAGGCAACCCAGTGCACTGGCAGTTAACCGCGGGCTTCTCGACGGCTGGCTCCTGCGGTTTGGACGCCGTTTCTCAGGCGACCCTGAGGTCCACGAGATAAGGAGATGTGTGTCCAGTGGAGATTAATGTTTCCTAGTAGACAGTGAATGTAAGTACTCACACCTTCTTTTTTTATACCCAGTGACTGGTACACAGTAAGTGCCCAATAAATGCTTGTCCAATGAAGGAATTGGGACTGCCGAGCCTTCAGGGCAACTTCTGCAAAAGGTGGACCCCTTTGGAAGGCAGATCTTTGCCACCGAATCAGACTTATCCTATTCCGCGTCTCACACGGGTGTCCACTCCAAGTGAGTCTTCGCTTGTTCAGAGCCGACAGTAAAGGCCAGCCAGGGATTCTGGATTCAGCCGGGCAGAGCAGTTGCCATCAGAACAGTGCAGTGAGGGCTCTGCAGGCCACAGAGGGAGATTTTCCAGGTTCTGGTTTCCCTCCAGTCCACGGGGAAGCTCAGCTGAGGTCTTCTGTCAGGATGGGCCCACGATCTCCTCCAGAGACTGGCCGCCATGCTCCAGGCAAGACGTGTGGGACTCGAGGTCCCTCCTGTCCCACTGCTGAGCTGGCTCTTCAGGTCCCATGAGAGTGCCGGAGTGCCAGGCGCGACTGCGTGGCAGGCATCTTGTGGGTGCGCGCTGCCCAGCACTGGGCTCTCCACATTGCGGGTGCGGGTTGCCCGGCACTGGGCTCTCCACAGGGCGACCTGGAAAAGCCAGACCAGCCCCAGGAAAAGAAGCTTGAGCATTTCATGGACTTGTGAGGGTACAGGAAAACAAGCTGAGAAAGAAGAGGGGAATAAATAGGCAAATGGGAGGGAAAAATGGAAACAAAAAACAAAACAAAAAGTCGGGTTTATTGATTCGTGTGCTGACTTAGGCGCTGTGAGCAGAGCTGGTGGCGCTTCTCTGAAGGCTGCAGTGGCGTCCTCGTGGTCTGGCCGCGTCTCAGGTGGGCGGCCATCTCGCTGGTGTCCCCCGTGTGTCCGGGGGGGGGCAGGTAGCGCACTTTGCCACTGAACCTCCTCCCTCCGGCTTCATGCTTTCCTTTTTTAAAATACCTGTTACAGATTGATTTAAACTTTGTAAACCACATGCTTTTTTTTTTTTTTTCTGGGCTGCAGCCTGATCTTGGGCGCAGGGAGAGCTGTTGGCAGTGGATAGAACTGGGCAGGGTCCAAGGGAGGGTCCGGGAGCCGCCTCCTCCCAGAAGACTTCCCCCGGCGAGGCTGTGTCTCTGAGCCGTTCGTGAGAATCAGGGACTACCGCAGGCTTGTTTGATGCCTTCTGAACCCCTCCCCAGAAAGCCCCGAAGTCTGTAATTGAGACAAGAAATCAAGGAAAAAGAGCCAGGATCTTCTCCCCAAAGTCACCGGAGGAGACTAGGAGATGGGTCTGGGGACGCAAGTCCACCTGCCAGTCCCACAGGGAGTTTGCTAAGGTGCAGCACCAGGAACCTGCCCCTTCCTCCACGGCCCCTCCTGTCCTGGGGCTGGAGAGCCCGCGCTGGGAGGGAGCAGGGAAGAGGGGATGGCATGGCACTGTCCTGCCCCCCCGCTGTCCCATGACTGGCCGCTGGGCCCTCAGAGTGTGGCCTGGAGGCTGGGGTCCAGGATGCTCTCTCTGTCTGGAGACTCGATGTAATTGGCAGCTTCCTGCAGCTTCAGCAGCATGGCCATCTGAAGAGGGGCAGAGAGACAGGTAAGGAGAGGGGTGGGGCGCCCAGGGAGTGCAGGGCTGGCTCGGGAACAGGCTGTGGTGGCTGCTTCCGCCCTGGGTGGGGCCGGTCCCGGGGGGTGAGGGGCGACTGGGGGCAGTGCACCCACGCTGTGACCTGCTGGCCACTCCCTGGAGGGTGTGGGGGCCCCAAGGCCGCCTAACAGCGTTTCTCCAAGAGGCTGTGGCCCAGGGGCTAAGCGCTGAACTCAGTGCCTTCAGGACCTGCTTCTCTCCAGGCCAGCCCCCCGCCCCGCCCCCGCCCCGCCCCCGCCCCGCCCACCACCCCGCCCCACCCCGCCCACCACCCCGCCCCGCCCCCGCCCACCACCCCGCCCCCGCCCCGCCCCGCCCACCGCCCCGCCCCACCCCGCCCACCGCCCCACCCCGCCCCGCCCACCACCCCGCCCCCTGGCCCTGGCCCTGGCCCTGGCCCTGCCCCACCCCGCCCCCGCCAGGCCTGGCCTGGACGCCAGTGTCTTCTCCTCCTGCCCTGGTCCCCTCGGCTTCCTCAACAGGTCACACCTCTGACCCCCCTCATTCAGCTAAGGAAGCATCGTTGTTCCAGCCTTCTGTTTACATGATTAACACTGTCCTGACTTAAAAGCCTTTTTATACAGAGAACACCTGTTTTCTACAAGGTCTGAATCTGAATAAAATGCGTTAGGATTAGAGCAGAAGGATCTCCTGGTAGTGTAAAAGTGCGAGGTCCTGGGTTTGTCGTGTGTCCATGCCATCTGCTGAACCGTCCTGCAAGACGGCTTGACGACCAACACCCCCTCGAGCAGAAGGAAGGGCCGAGCCTAGCACGTGTGCGACTCTGCCAACACTGAGCCGGTGCCTCCTTGTCATAGGCGTCCCCTCAGTGCTCAGAGAGGGGAAGGGTCGTCTTCCCTTCCCATCCTCTAGTCAGGGCCTGCTCATGCCCTCAGCCTGCGCTCGGTGGGGAGTCTCAGGGTTCAGGCCGCGCATTCTGGGCATCAGTTCTCTCCGTTACAAGCTCTGTGGGTATTTTTGTAGCTTGTCACTTGTCTCGGCCCGTTTTTTCCTTTTTTAAAAACTATTTATTTGGCGGCACCTGGGCCTTAGCGGCCACACGCAAACTCTTAGCTTCAGCATGTGGGAACTAGTTCCCTGACAGGGACTGAACCCGGCCCCCTGCCTTGGGAGGCGGAAGGGAAGCCCCTCAGCCCACTTTCTAAGAGCTCCTGGAGTCGCTGTGCCGTGGCTGTCCCCAGGACGACCCCAGGGAGCAAGGACCGGAGCAGGAGCCGCTCCCCCGCCCTGCACGCCGTTCTGTTCCTCCCGCCTCTGCCGGACACACACGTTGCTGGTGGGCGATGCTGCTTAGCGCCGCCTGGGGTGCTGATGGCCAGAGCTACCACCGCTGGCCTCATGTTCGCCCCGGCCTCTGGGCCCAGCAGGGTGTGGACAAGGCTTCAGTTCTGTGACACCCTGACTTCCGGCTTACAGTGGCCTCTACTCACCAGTGGGTCTGAGTCCAGGGAGCTGGGGGTGCTGTCCTTGACTGTCCTGTCCTCGGGGGGCGAGGCAATGCTGTGAGGGCCCACGGTGGGGGGTGGCAGGTGGTACAGCTTTGACTGGTCTTGTTGGGCTGAGGGCCAGGGAAGAGTGTCCCGGACCCACTCCACTGGGTCCTCCCAGGCAGCTTTCTGCCCATGAACCTGGAGAGAAGGAGCGGTGTGGGCACTGGTGAAGGTGAAGAGCCCATGGACGAGCAGCTCCTGGTGTGCGCGTGCCCGCGTGCCCAGCCCCTCAGGCGTGTCCAACTCCTCTTGACCCCCACGGACTGCAGCCCGCCAGGTCCTCTCCATGGGATTCTCCAGGCAAGAATACTGGAGTGGGTTGCCATGCCCTGCTCCAGGGAATCTTCCCGACCCAGGGATCGAACCCTTGTCTCTTAGGTATCCCGCACTGGCAGGCAGGTTCTTTCCCACGAGCCCCACCTGGGAAGCCCCCTGAAGTGTCTGCACTTCCTCAAACGTAAAGCCATGAGGTTTGGATTCCTGTAGGATTTTGAGTTTCCCAAAATGGGAAATAAAATAAGTTGGCATAGATTGGTAGAAGCCATCTTTTTTTTTTTTAGTTTTGGCCACAGCACACGGCATGTGGGCCCTTAGCCCCCACCCAGAGACTGAATCTGCAGCCCAGGCGCTGCAAGGCGGAGTTTTAACCACGGGGCCAACGGGGAGCTCCGAGGCCATCTTGGAGAATAACTTGGCAAACTGTGTTAAAACTTGACATGGACCCCACAAGTCATATGACCCTGCAGTTTTGCTTTCCAAGTAAGAAATTTCAGTTCGGTAATAATACCTTTTGAAAGAAATTTGGGCTTTGCTGAAAAGAGGTATCATCTGTGTAAAAATGGTTTAAATCAGAAAACTGTTAATGCAAAACTAAATGAAAACGGTGACATACTGCATCTCTGGAACTCTCCCACATCATCAGATGGTGTGTGCCACACTGACATGTGACTCTGGATAAAACACGACCACTGGTCCAGTCACCACGTCACTGTGGACCCGTGATGAGTATGCCCTGACTTACGGGTGAGAAAGCGGAGGAGGTTTTTAAAAGTGACAGCTGTCTTTTGCATAAAGTTCTTATTCTCACTTTTACAAATGTTTTCACACATTTCATTTGCCTTCAAAACAGAGCAAACTTATACTGTCTCCTTTCTTACATACGAGGAGTTTAAAAAGGTCAAGTAACTTGACCAGAATAACATTTTAATTAGTAATTAGTAATGAGCTAAAGCTATAATAGGATCTTACTTAATTCCTAACTCAGTTGTTTCTCTATCTGCCCAAATCCCTAGGGAGTGGTTTGCGTTTGGAGGAGACTCAAGAGGCCTAGGCCTGGACACACAGCCCCAGGTCAGTGGCCGTTTAGCGGCTTGCTGGGCGCTGCCCATAGGCGGGAAAGCAGTATTATCTGTATAATGCCTCGCCCGGCCTGTTAGGAGACCCTGAAAACCTCAGTGCCCGTGTATCTGACTCTGTCTCCACTCTGTGAGGTGGGCCAGCCTGGCCTCGGTTGAGCAGGGTCCGGGGTGGGCTCACCTTGATGCCGTCCTTGGCCCCTTCCTGTAGGTAGGGGATGATGGAATTGTTCCACAGGTCAATGAACCAGGTCCGGAAATCCTCGATGCCGATGGGGCAAGACAGAAAGAAGCAGGGACCTGGCGAGAGAAGAGGGCCGGGGAGACGGCCTAGAACCTCACTCTCCCTGGCCGTCTGCCCCGCTGACTCCCTAATGCCAGGCAGAAGGCCTTGGGACTCGAGGGTGAGAGAGGCACAGGGCGGGGCTGAACTGCGATCGTGGTCAAGACAGTGGGCGCTGACAGCCTGGGGCAGCCTCAGGAACGATGCTTCTCCAGGTGGACGGGAGGCGTGGGAGCCAGAGACAGCACTAAGCTCCCCTAACACCCCCTGCGTCTTCTCAGCGAGTCTGGGGAGTGTGGGTGAGGTCTGAGCTCTGACAGCTGACGCAGGCAGGGGCACCACACTGGGTGCTTACTCAGTGACCCGCGGCTCTAAGGCTGCAGGCATGGGGCCAGTGAGTCCTCCACACGCTGAAGACACGGGAGGGAAAGGGGCCCACGCCAGCCCCGCCCGGGTGAGGCGCAGGCCGCACCGATGAGGAAGTCAGAGGTGCTGTGCTTCTCCAGGAAGGTGTGCAGGTGGTACCACAGCTTGGGCACCCAGTCCAGCACCCGCAGCAGCTCCTCCCTGTTGGCGTTGATGTCGCTGTCCGACTCCACCAGCTTCCTCCTCAGGTAGCGAACCAGGAAGCCGTTGGCGGGCTCCACATTGTTGGAGAAGGTCAGCATCCTGTGGCCAGGGACGCAGAGGGTCGGGGGGGGGGGGTGGCGGGCACTGCACGAGGGCAGGTCGACTTCGCTCCCACCCAACCTGAGCTGCCTGCCTCCCACTGATGCCTGCGGGTCTGCTGAACTCAGGGCCGAGGCAGAGCTGGCACTCAGATCAGTGACCCCCTCAGGTGACCATCAGACCCCACTGGCCTGGACGAGGGGTGTGTGGGCAGAGGCTGCCCCTCTTCCTGTGTCACGGGCCCATCTCCCTCGGCACCAACACGGCACACGCCTCCTCTCCCAGCCCACAGGGCGCCTGCTCCTCTCCTCTCGCTGTCCCTCCGGCCAGATCCTGGACTGAACCGGTTTACAGACTCAGGCCATAGGTCTTACCTGAAGCTCAGGTGCAAGCCGTGATTGGGTGTCATTTTTACTGGTTGATTAGTGGTACCAATAATATAGGGACTGCGGGGAGACAGAGGAAGAAAACCCGTTAGACCTGTCTGAATACTCGATTTCTGCCGTGTGCTACCCCCCACCCCCGGAACGCTCACAGCTTGGGGTGAACTGGGCTCCCTTCTGCCCGCTGTGGTGAGTCTGGTCCTGACTCCAGCTCACCATTTGTGATACTTGCAGGTCAGGGCCCCATTGACCAGCTCACTGATGGAGCCTGCCTCACTCAGGTCATCCAATAGGATCACCAGGGGGACGTCCCCAATTCCTGTTTCCCGGTCTATCTGATTGGCCAGGTTGGAGAGATACAGCTGCAGGTCCTGAAATGAAAGAAGCGGGCGGTCAGCACTCAGGAGCAGCGAGCCCCCGGACCAGCCTAGCAGAGGAGGGTTTCGGAGGAGCTGGGCTGGTTCTGGATCCCGGGAGGGGCCTTGGTTCCTGTGAGGTGCGCCTGGACCGGTGACTGCAGAAGCCCGCCACCGCAGCCCGATCAGCAGTGGCCCCTGAGCCGCTCGTGGTTGGGGAACACGCTTGTCTTAACCACGGTGCACAGGATCTGCGCTGGGAGCCCCTGCGATGGCCATGCCTCCCCGGGGGCACGGCATGCAGGGACCGGCAGAGCGAGCGGCAGTTCCGAGGGCTCCCCTAAAGGAAGCCAGGCCGCGGTCAGAGGGCCGTCCCAGAAAGAGAGGCTGAGGGGAGGCGGAGAAAGAGACTGACAAGGTGGGCAGAGGGCCGGTGGCATGTGAGAGGGATGGAGCGCCCCAGGGAGGGAGGAGCCTGGAGTGGGGCTGCGCGGCGGGCGGGGAGGACCGTGGAGCGGGGGGGCCGGGCGGAGGTGGACGGAGGGGGCACGGCCACCTTGCAGGACTGCTGGTGCATGTTGAAGGTGCTGACGATGCCCTCGGTGACCTCGCGGCCGGAGCGCTCCACCAGGTACTCGGCCAGCCGGTTGGTCAGGTAGGTCTTGCCGGTGCCGCTGGGGCCCGAGAGGACGAGCCGCCGGTGCTTGAGCAGCAGGCCGATGTAGTGCTGCATCATGGGCTTCGGGATGAGCGTCTCGAACACCAGGCTGTCCACACACTTCTCCCTGAGGCCTGCAACGCGCCTGCCCGCGTGAGCCGGCGCCCCTGCGCCCAGCAGGACCCCCTGGGCTGGCTCTGGGCACGCAGGGCAGGCCGTGTGCTATGGGGGCGGGTGGAGGGGAAGCCCAGGTGGGGCAGAAACATCCTGTGAACAACACATTCCCTGGGACGAGTCTGGAGCAGGTGAGCCTATCTTGAGTCTCATGGCGACCTCCACCCTGCAGCCCCTCAGCCAGTTCCTGCTCCAGGAATACACGACGGACCGCCTGGCAGTCCCCCCATCCCACAGCCCTGCACCCAGGGTCTGGGGCTGACCTTTGAGGGAGACCGCTATGTTGTTAACCCCTCGGCGGCACGGGGGCAACTCTGGGGGCTCCGCGTCCAGGAGCCGCTTCACATGGCTGACACTGTAGCCGTGGATGGACTCAGTGCTCAGTCCCAGCGTGGAGGCCGGGTCCATCTTAGATATGTAGTCCTGACGGGAAGGGAGGGGAGAAAAGAGGTGCTCGAGAGGGATGCAGAGGAGAGCAAGAGCGCAGGACGAGCAGCGGCACAGGGCACAGCGGTCCACGAGGAAGGGGAGGAGCTGTCTGTCTCCTGGGGGCTTCCGCACGGAGCCTCCGAGGCCCGGGCCCCCGTGTTCTCAGAGGACCGGCAGCCCCCTGAGCTCCTGCACCTCTTACCTTGAACACCTGGAAAACAGCGCCGTCCAGCAGCTTCCAGTCAACCTGCCCGCTGACCTTACTGCACCCCAGGAAGAACTCCTGCTGCTTCAAGTCCTGTGAGGCCAAGGTGGGCGGCTCAGGAGCCGCATACACTCGGCTCAGGGGTCCTCAAAGCCAAGGCTTCTCGAGTGGAAACGACAGTGTCACGGCCCCCAAGCTCCTTACCCCTTTGATGATGTGCTGGGGGGGCATCCTCACCACCACCCGGAGAGTCACCTCCTCCTTTGGACCACAGGTGCTGATGCCATCCATGGGGGACAGGTCTGGAGGTGGGGAACAGGAATGCTGGTTTGGGGAGGCACCCCAGACTATCCTACACCTTCCTGCCACTCCCCTTTCCACAAAGTCTGTATCTACCCCAAAAAAGTACCAGGAGTCCCAGCCCAGACAGTGATTAGGGTTTCAGGACCACAGCGACCCTTGGTGTCTCAGCAGCACTGGTACCTCTCTGACCCCAGGAAGCCACACCAGAGTGAGTGAGGGGGGAATCCTTTCCTTCTTTTCACCCGCCCAGGGCCTTCGCCCCAACAGGTACCTGTGTCTGCGAGGCTTGGGCTGAAGGAATGGGTGAGCGCCAGGCCCAAGGAGCGACGAGGGGAGGGTAGAGCTGACGATCCCGGGATCTGCCCAGGAGCGGAGCCCGCCGAGGGGCCTGGGGCCACCTTCAGCCGGTCGTTCTCTGCTTTCAGCAGGTCCACCTCCAACTGTGGCAAGAACGGGCGGGTCTGGAGCCTCAGCCGCCGGGTCCTGCAGACACGCCCCGCGCTGCATCCCTCTCGCAGCCAAAAATCCAAGTCGCGGCCCATCCCGAAGCCCCGCCCCTCTCCGTATCCCTGTCCTGCGCTCCATCCCGCAACCAATCCCCGCATCCCATCCAGCCCCGCCTGGCCCTGCGGCCCCGCCCCTCCCCGCATCCCCGTCCTGCGCTCCATCCCGCAGCCAATCCCTGCATCCCGTCCAGCCCCGCCTGGTCCTGCGGCCCCGCCCCCCGAAGCCCCGCCCCTCCCCGCATCCCCGCCTGGCCCTGCGGCCCCGCCGCGCCCAGGACCTGCATGTTGTGCATAGTCTCCCGCAGCTGGTCCAGCTGGTGGGCCGAGTTGAGGGCTTCCAGGCGGATGTCTGTGAGCTTCATCTCCTTCTCCCACAGCTCCGAGCGCAGCTCGGACACCTCCTTCTTCTCCGGCTCCTCCTCCTCGCTGCCATGGAACAGCCGGGCGTGGGGGGCCGGGGGAGCGGGGCCCCTGGAAGGAGGCGTGGAGCACTGGGCGTTAGACCCTGGGCCCGCGGGCGGCCGTCACCGGTCCCGCGGCCTGGGGAGGGGGCTACAGTGGGGGGCGGCCCGGGAAAACTTACTCGGGGGGGTCGGTGCCCGCAGAAGACGAGGTGGAAGACTTGATGGAGGGTGAGGCGGTCTCGGTGGACGCGTGCTGCAGTTTGGGGGACGAGGGGGCGGAGGAGTCGGGCGTGGCGATCTCCTCGATGTCAGAATAGGAGGAGGCTGACTTGGGCCCCTTCTTTATACTGAAGGCTTTGTTGAAGGAGCTTCGGAGCTAAAACAAAGCAGATTGGGGAGAGCGCTGTGAGGCCAGGCCCTGGAGATGGGGAGGCGGGAGGGGGCTTCTGAGACACAGGCCGGAGGAAGGGATGTGCGGCAGTGGGCACGCCCTCAGGAAGGCGTCTCTGGGCCTTGTGGCACGAGGGTGGGAGGCTTGCCTAGGAACTCAGGCTGAGTGACTAGGGCTTGCTGCACTGTGGGAACGTCCTGGGTTTTTTCTCCCCCTTGGGGGCACCCTGCTGTGAAGGGACAGAGGGGACCCCCAGGGGCACGGGGTGAACCTCCTGGTGACCCCATCCTGCTTTTTTCAGATCAGCCACTGCTCAGCCTGCACCCTGGCTCATTTGGGCCTCAGGACCCACCTCTGAGCTGGGCTTATCAGTCAGATCAGAGCCTACCCAGCAGATACAGACAACACGATTTTGTGCAATCAAAAGATGGGAGTGAACTAAGCTCCTTTACTGCCGCCCGCACTCAGCACACTGCAGGGTACAAGTGCTTTCGACCATGTGCACTCAAGTGTGCCAGAATTAGGGGAGCTTCCCAGCATCTCCTCCAAGTGTGCAGGGGGAACTGGCTTGGTCTTGGGTGCTGACGAGCTGGGTGTTAGGGGTACGGGAGGCGAACCGGGGATGTGTCCCACGCCCGTCACATGCATCCACTGAGCATGCACACACACGCAGGGACACGGAGATGGAGCTGCAGCCGGAGACAGAGAGTAAGGAGGGTCAAAGCAAACCAGGTCGCTGGGGCAGCAAGAGAGCAGAGTGCGAATCTGAGGGCTCTTGCCAGGCGTGTCTCCTGGGGCTCGGGACAGCTGTGGGGGGTGGTGGTGCAGCAGGGGTGTGTCGGGGTCTCTACCAGGAAGGACATAAGCAAGACCCGTCTGGCTCCATGGGGGTGTGAGGGGGGAGTGCGTGTGCAGGGCTGTGCCCTCTCTGGGCAGTTCTCTGTGGAGACGGAGACCTGGGACTAGGACGCGTCTGTCTCTAGCCCCACGTCTCAGGAGACCGTGTGTGCTCACTGTGACCCCACCTGCAGGGGCCACCTCCTAAGGCCGTGGAGATCCTAAGTGGGAACAGTGCTCCATGCGGGTCTGTGTTTCCAACACAGAACTGCTGGGCAGAGGGACTGTGCGGTGCGATGTGAGGGATGCTGGGGTCAAACGACGGAGCAAAACAAACCCGGGCTCGGTCCTGAGGGACGTCTCAGGACGTCTCCAGGGAGGCCGTGCGTGTGGAAGGGAGCACTCCTCAGATCTGAGCGTCTCGAGGGGCTGGAGTCCACCTCGGGGCAGTGCCAAGCTATGGCTCAGGTTTCAGTGATCATCCTGCACTTGGCCCTTTCCTCCCAGGACCCTCGGGCAGGCTCTAGGGGGCAGAACCTCTTCTTGAACCTCCCCCTTCTGCCCGGCATCTGCAGGAAGCACCGCTCCCTGTCCACCAAGATCCCATCTCGATTCCACCTCCAGTGGGCTTCTGCCCCGCTGTGACACTCTGCCTGCCTCCCGGGAACAGCTGTCTATGAACTCCCAGAGCCGCGCTCACTGAATTAGCAAGCATTCCGACACCACTGGATTGCCATCAGTCTTATATGGGCTGCTTCTGTCTCCCTGGCAGTTTCCCAGGCTCTTTGAGATCACAGACTCCACGTTTCCTGTCAGCCACTGCTGGCAAAGGGTTTGAGTGGACTTTATGTGTCTGGCTTGTCAGCGCTCGCTGTTTCTTTTCGACGTTTATACCCTAATTCTCGAAACCCCTTTGTCAACCCCACGGCTGCTCGGAGGGCTTCAGGCTTAAGGGTGATCTGAGGTCCCACCCCTCACCTCTCTCTGGTTCATTTTACTCCAGAGCTAAATCTTCAGGCCACACCCAAGCTGACCTGGCCTCTGGCAATTGTGGTAACGCTCACCCCCTTGGAGCCTTCCATCTGGGGTGTCTGGGGTTTGAGGGAGCGAGGGGCCAGGGCGCACCGTCCTGGCAGCCCGACAGGGCGCCGTCCTGTTCGCTGCCTTCGCAGCAGGTGGACTCTGGCGCCAGGGGAGACGGGATGGGGCGGCTCCCTCTCACTGCCCCAGCCAGACCCCTCCTCTGTCCTCCAGGGCCGGCCATGGATTGACATGCAGGGAGGGTTAGGGGCTTGGCGGCAGTGGTCACGGTTAGTCTCATGAGTGGTGGTCTCTGTTTAGGGGGAAGGGGTTGCTCTGGAGAAGGGGAGGGTATGGCAGAGGCAAAGAGGAACGGGGAGGAATGAGTGTCTTACCTCGTAGACCTGGAAAAAAATAGGGATTTTAAGTCAGCATTTTGAAGGAAAAAAAAAGAAGCGACACTTAAGTCACTCATCTCACACAGCGGCCCGTCTGGACCGCACCACACTCTGTGCACAGGCTCACTGGGTGGGGCCGGCGGGGGGTGTGCCCCTGGGGCTCCCCTCCTTCACACGGGCAGCAGGGGGCACGGTGATGTCAGAAAGGGCACCCCAAGTCAGCTTAGGGTTTTCTGGGAGACACGAACAGCTAGAACGTCTCTCTCTGGACCAGTCAGGCAGCACAGTGTTCCTTCTGGAGTGATCTGGCAAGTTCCACGAATCTCTCTCCAGCAGCATCTCAGATGAGTGGCTCTGCTCCTAACATCTCTCCACAGTACGGGAGGGGTGGGCACAGGTAGGCCAGTCCCTCTGAGGACCTCCTGCTGCTGCTGCCCACTAGACGCGTGCGGGGCTGCAGGGGGTGGCTGGTGCGGGGGCAGACCTGCGCTGGGTGGACACCACCCGGGGCTCCCATCAGACGGGACTAGCGTGGCAAGCTCAGGGAGGTCAGCTCCTGTGCTCCAGTGGGGTGCCCCCCGGGGGCCCACACGGCTCCCCCCAGACCTTCGCCTACCCAGCTCTTCTTCTTCTTCTTCTTGGCATCGGCCTCCTTGCCGCTGCTGATGCTGGAGTGGCTGGTGATGCTGTTGAGGCTTGAGATGCTGTCGGAGGAGTTCTGCCTCTTGATCCGGAGCTCTGGGGGCCAAGCACAGGGGCGGACACAGAGCCGGCGGCTTTAAGGCGATCCTGAGGCTGGAGGCCGGGCTTGCTGCAGGAGGAAGGGGAGGAGGCACCCACCTCCTCGTCTACGTCCTCCATCTGTTGGGAGCACCCTTCCCACAGGCTTTTGTCGGGTGTCAATCATATTTCAAGATAAACAATCAAGTAGGAAACGGTCCCTGTTCTCAAGAAGCTGCTAACAGCAGAAAGGCCAGCACAGAACCCAGTGACCTCGGTTCGAGCCGCGGGGATGAGGGGAAGCCCAGGCCTCCACCGTCCCCCAGGTACTGGCTGCCACCCTCGGGACTCGCTTCAGAAATACTGGCTACCAATACTGGGTTGGGGGGGGGGTTGGCGCACAAGGCCAAGGGCCTTGCATTTAACCCTAAAGGGCTTTAATTTCCCTTTTAATCTGATGAGCAGAAAAATCTCTTCAGCTCTTGGAAAAGGTTTGTAATGGCACCAAAATGCCCTCTTCTCCTACTTAAGGGAAAGAAAGTGTTAATAAAGGAGGCAGCCTCTGAGTGCTGGCAGAACGGAAGCTCTTCAGGTGGGCGTGGAGAAGCCGCTGCAAAGGCTGCGCGGGAGCGCTGGGGTTTGGGGCACAGTGCAGAGCTGGCGCCCTTCACAGGGCCCGTGGGGCACAGGTAAGGGGCAGCGGAGTCCAAGCAGAGGCGCCGGGCGACCAGATGTTAGTGCAGCTGCCTCTGGCTGTGCGGGTCTTCACCGCTGCCTCCGGGCTCCCTCCAGCTGCGCCGAGCGGGGGCCACTCTCCTGCCGCAGAGGCTCCTCCCCGCGGGGGCGTCCCTCGTTGCGGAGCAGTGGCTCAGTTGCCCCGAGGCTTGTGGGGTCTTTCTGGGCCTGGGATGGGGCCCACGCCCCCCGCGTTGGCACGTGGATTCTTAACCACTGAACCACCTCAGAAGTCCGAGGACTGGATTTGTAAAGCCTTATTTTGAAATCGTTACAGATTCACAGGAAACTGGGGACAAACGGGCAGGGAGGCCCTGTGCACCGCGGCCCGGTGAGCTTCTACTGCAAAGGCCAGAGAGCGAACATTTCAGGCTCTGGGGTCATCTGAGCTTTTACAACCGCTCAGCAGTGCCACGTGGCATTAGAACAGCCACAGGTGATACGTATGTCAGTGAGCATGGCTGTGTGCCAGTAAAGCTTCATTTAAAAGCGGGCGGTGAGCCAAATGAGCTATGGGCGCCGACCCCTAGTTTGCATTTTCCTCCAGAACACGCGTTGCTTTTGTGATCAATTTAATTTACAATCAGTCATAAAATAGAATGTAAGGCAGCAAAGCAACTGTTTACCGCGACGCCTGGAGACCCAGCTAGTTGGGAGGCTGCCAATGAAGAGTCTAAAGCATGCTGTACAGTACTTTTAAGAGCAAAGGGTATGCTTCAGAGTCAGTCTTCAAAGAAAAAGTTAGGAAATCTTTTGTGCCTTTAAAATTTTGTGCCATATGCATGTATTATCTATCTACAAACCAAATAAAGTTAGGCATCATTGCTTTAAGCATTAGCTCTTTGAAGGCTCCTGGAAGTCCTGGCCAAGCTGGACCTGGGTCACCAAGGAGGAGGAGGACCACACGAAAGCTAAGGGCTGGGTGCACGCATGCATCCCACACAAACGTATCTGAGGAGTCAGGCTACTCGGAGAACTAGGCTCAGCGCCCCGACCTGTCGCTGAGGAGCCATGTTCGAGCAAGTCTCCTGCCTTCTCGGGTCTTACTCTGAACTACAGAGTGCACTTTGCAGGGCTGCTGTCCGGACTAGATGAGCCAATGTAAGCACAGCGATCAGAGCGGGGCCTGGCGTCCTGCAGACGCTCCTAAAGGCTGGCGGTGTCTCTGGCCAAGCTGGGCAGAGAAGACAGGAGAAACGGTGGGAGGCATGGACACGTGCTACGCCAGCAAGAGGCAGCGCTCCTCCTGCTGACGGCCGAACACGTTCTCTTTCCCTCTCACTTGCTTTTCTGAAAAGTTTCAAACTCACAGAGTCACTTAAAACTAAGGCTGACCTCTCCGTTGAGCACTGAGAACCACGTGATCTCCGTCTCACTCGAAGGGTAGCTTCTTTCCCCTCAGAGAACCGAAGTAAGCGTCAAAGGGGGTCACACACACGTCTGTGCACGCACACACGTTGTCAAGTGGAAAGCGCTAGCTCTTCAGAGCAGCTTCAGGTTCCCAGCAAGACTGAGAAGGTGCAGAGGTGCCCCACCTCCTGCCCCCACGTGCAGGGACCCCCGATGGGCACCCCCACCGCATGCTGCGTCTTCTGCAGTCGCCGCCGCCGCCCTGGCGTCTCAGCAGCACTCGGAGCCCACAGCCTACGCTGGGGGCCACTCAGCGCCACCTTCTGGGGGTTCAGACAGATGGACAAGGACCTGCGCCCCTGTCCCCACGTCCTCCAGAGTGCCGTCACGGCCCTACGGATGCTGCGCCCCGGCATGGGCACCCCTACTCCCCGCCCCACCCTTTCACTGCCCCGAGTCTCGTCTCTCCCACAATGCCCTGCAGTCGGCATCACAGAACACGCAGCCTTTCCCGACGGGCTCTGTCACTGAGTAACGGACGTCTCCTCCGTCGCTGTCATCGTGCGGCTAGAGCACTCAGTGCTGAGTGACAGTTCATCGTCTGGCCACAGCACCGTTTATTCATACTTTTGTCCATGCAGGACAGCTGGGTTGCTCCTGAGTTTTGGCGACTGTGAATGAAGCTGCCGTAAACACCCACATTTAGCTTTTTGTTGGGGACGTGATATTTCTGCTCCTTTGGGGAAATTCCAAGGAGAGTGACTGCTGGGCTGCACAGCAGGGGTATCTGGAGTTTGAAACTTAAAGTGCTATTTCAACAACTGTCTGTGGCAGTCATTTGGGGTCCAGGGAGAGGAGCCCTGGTCTCCCTCAGTCCCTTGGGTGGTGGGGCCGTGTCCCCGCCACTCCTCACTGATGACTGTCAGGACCCTTGCCTTCTGGAAGTTGCCGGCACATTCTGGAGACAGAGAAGCCCTGCAGAAACCCTCCTTCTAGCCCGGTCCTGCCACTGGCCAGAGGGCCTACCTTTGGGCGTGGCCTCTGAGGCACTGAGGGCCCCTTGAATGACAGCCTGCGCCTCAGAGTTCTTCTTCTTCAGGAAGTCTATGGTTTCCCGTAAGTCCAGCAGCTCAGTGTCCTAGGGAGAAACAGGAGTGGTGTCAGGTGGGGCTGGGGCTCCTGCTCTGCGGGCCCGAGCTCTGCAGGCCTGACAGGGAGGGCAGGACAGGTGCGGGCCGGGGCTGGGGAGGCCTCACCTTCTCCTCGGCGGTCTCGGCCAGGTGCCGCAGGCGGCAGGTCATGCTCACCAGGCTCTGCTCAAAGGCCGCCACCAGGTTGGCCTGAAACAGATGGGCACGGGGCGCCTCAGGTGCCAGGGCATGGGAGGTGGCTGGGCTGACTCTTGGGGTCTCTGGGACGGCCAGTGCACAGGATGCCTCAGGTGCTGGGGCGTTGGGGGCAGCTGGGCTGACTCTTGGGGTCTCTGGGACGGCCAGTGCCAACCAGCCTCCTGGCAGCCCTTAAATCTTGCTTCCCACTCTGGCCTGAAGACATGCCTTGGGGCACAGGCATCATCACGGTCCGGCAGGTCTCTGGAGGCGTCCAGAGGCCTGGCTGTCCCCGCCCCCGGGGAGGCGTCCCCTCTGGAGCCCTGGCTCTGCCCAGTGTCACTCCTCGCCGAGCCCACCACCCCCGCAGAACGGCCTGGACCCAGGCGCCCCGGGGCCTCTGCTCCAGTTCTCCCCGCGTTCCTCCGACAGATCCAGCTCAAGGCCCTCGGGGCAATTCCGCGTCTGGCCGCTAGGTGTCAGGCCTGCTCCACGGGAGCGAGGGGTCCCCAAGAGGACTGCAGGGCGGGGAGGGGTGAGGGGCCCACAAGGCAGAGACGAGCGGGTCAGGCGGGGAGGGCAGAGCTCCAGCTCTGCCAGCTGGGGGGCTCGGGAAGTGGCAGCTCCCAGAGGAGAGGGCCAGCCTTGGGGGGCGTCTAAGCCAACTGCGATGGGGAGGGGGGCTGGGGGTGGGCGGGGGACGCCCCTCGAAGAGCTCTGAGGCCTGCAACCCCGGCTTCCTGTCGACCCCTGCTTCCTGTCACCTGGCGTCTGCCTCCCTGGGAGTCAACCCTAGGGGTCGCCCCTGTCCTCGAGGAGTCTGGAGGCCTCTCGGACCCAGGGAGCAGTGCCCGAGTGCTGGACTCCTGCCTTCCCGGCCCCGGGGCCCCTCCTGCTTGGTGTCTCCCTTCCCACCCATCTGTGGACACGGGTCCCCTCATGAGAGGCCTTCAGACCCTGGCTCCTGGGGCCCACCCCAGCCTCTTTGGTCTGGGGCTCCCTCTCCCTGGGGGGTGCTGCCACCCGCCTCCCCATCGTCCCCGCCCACTAGGTGGCCCAGAGTGGCCAGAGCTCAGCTGGGAACCCAGAGAAAGGCTGGTGAGAGGCAGGGCAGGGTGTCCAGACTGCCCAGCGTGGGCAGCTGGGGAGGCCCAGGAACAGGGCCCAGGGTCTGAAATCGGGACCGAGGGCCTTCCAGAGTGCTGGGGTCGGGGCTCGCACTGAGGGCAGGGCTCCGACCCTCGGGGCCAGGCTGCCTCCGACCCCAGGAGAGGTGGCTCTCAGCCAGGGGCACGTCCTGCTCTGTGAGTCGCCCTCCAAGTCCACGGTCCAGACCCAGCCCGCCCCCCGCCCCGGAGAGTGCGGCACTGCCGGGGTGCAGGGTCAAAGGGCCAGACGCGCTCCTACTCTCTGCCCCTGGGCCCGACAGGGGCTCCCCGGGTCTGCGGCGTGACGGCCTTGGTGGGCGTGGGGCGCAGGCCAAGTAGAAAGACGGGCGTTGTTTCTCTCACTATTCTGTGTCCCAGCAGTGGGGAAAGGCCTGCCAGGGGCTGCACACAAGCTGGTGAGCAAACACTGACCACTGGGAGCCTGGGGAAGGGAAGAAAGGGAGCTGGGGTGCAGGCAGGATGCGGCCGCCGGGACGTGCTGGGGACGCCCAGACTCGCGGCGCAGTCTCGGCTCCATGGGAGACCAAGGCCGGACAGCTGGGCTCCCCCGGGAGGAAGGGGAGAGAGGAAACCAGCGGAAACTGCAGACACGGCTGCTCTGTGCAAATACTTGGAAGGCTCCGGAGACCCGGCTCAGCTGTTGTTTACAGCTTTTGGGGAAAATGGCTCTTATGTCTTCTGCTTGCAGCTTGGCCGCTGGGGAGACGCTGCCGCGGCCTTGCTTGGGGCGGCTGTTTCTCCCCATCGCGTGGGGTGGAGAAACCGAGGCCACGAGAGACGGTCTAAATGGGCCGACTCTGGCAGGCTGAGGGAGGGGATGAGAAGGCAGGTCCCCAGCGCAGCTCACGTCCTGAGGAGCTGAGGCCCCTGTGGCCGGGGGCAGGGGCTGGCTCCGAAAGCCTCCCCAGCTGGAGCTCCAGCGCCCAGCCTGGGGCGGTGCAGGACAGGGTGTGAACAGACAGGTCACGCCCCAGACGGGGCAGAGGGCTCCCGGGAGCCTCCGTGAATTTTGACCCACGACTAACCACCGCTGTCCAAGCAAGGCTGCTTCCTCCTGTACACACAGCCACTGATACAATCCTTTCTCCAGCGAGTTCACAGGCATCACCCGGCCACTCGTCCACGCCCGTGAATTGAGACGGGGGCGAAGTGGCTGTTTAGAAACCCGCGGACTCGGGGGAGGAGAAGCCAGCCCTCAGTCCTCTGCGCCTATGTAACTGAAGCCCAGGGGACACCCGGGGAGACCTCTTCAGATGGACTTGTCCCACTGGGGCCCACACAGCGGCCCCTCTCTGGGCCCACCTCTGGGCACTCACGTTGGCCGAGAGCTGAGAGGTCAAGGTGGCCACTTTCTCCTGGGACGACTCCAGTTCCCTGCGAAGCTTTCGGATTTGCTGTGGAGGGAGAGAAAGGCACACTCACGGCGGCAGAAGGGCTGGGAGGCTGGGGAGGAGGGGTGCGGGCTGTTAGAAGGCAGAGGCAGAGGCGGGGACCCTACCTCAGACTGCATTCTCTCCTCAGCCTGGAGAAGGAGCCCAGAAGCGGGGGAGAGAGAGGAGGCGGTTACACGGGGCAGAGAGCGCACGGCCGCGCGGTGGCGGGACGCGGGGCACCAGGGCCCTCGCAGGCTCAGACCCCAGACCAGCGTTTAGTCTCCTGCCGGAGCCGCGTCACCCGGGGGCCCAGAGGGAGCTGGCCTGAAGGCTGACCTCGTCTCCCCCGACCACAGGACGGCCCGGCCCCACCAGGAGCTGCCGTCTCCACACACCCCGAGGGTCCTGGGCGCCGGAGCTGCCCACCCGCCCTCCCTGACACAGAATCCGAGACCAGGGCACCCTCTGTGTCGCAGAGTTACTCAGGGACTGGCTGAGGCCAGAAGGGCCCGCCTGGTGCCCTGATGTCCAGGGGCTCCCACCCGGCCCCCCGCCGCAGAGGGTCCAGGGCGCTTACTGAGGAGTACGTGGACGAGGCGCTGGAGGCCAAGGAGAGCACGGAGCCGTGAACTGCAAGAGAGGCAGCGCCAAGGGTCAACAGAGAGCTCGGGGAGGCAGGGCGCCCAACACAGGGCCCAGGGGTCCGGCCCAGCCAAGGACTCCAGGCACGGTCAGAGCCGCTCCCCCCTCCGAGGGCAGGGGCAGGAGAGGACACGCCCCCGCGGGACGCAGAGTCGCTGCGCCAGAGCTGCTCAGGATGAAACCCGGTCCTGCCTGTGTCTCCTTTCTCAGCGAGGACCTTGTGGACGAGAAACCCCCAAGTGCAAGGCACTCACTGCGACCCCAGGATGAGCGCGGCGGCCCTCCCGACAGAACTGGATCAGGCAGCTGCGGGAGCCCCGGGACGAGCGTCCTGAGGTCCCCAGGCCTCCCCCCCGGAAAGCCCGGCTCCAGGTCTGACCACACCCCAGAGCGCGGCCCCGAAGCTGGTCTTAGGAACGCTCTGACAAGAGGATGGAGAAGCCTGGTCTCTGAAGGGCTGGAGCACCACCCCCGCGTCCCTGCCAGCTCCGTGCGTGGCGGTCCTGTCCTCTGACAGGGTGGGGGGCGGGGGGGACAGCCACTGCCCAAAGGCCCTGGGCCCCCAGACCTTCGAGGCCTGGGAGGAAAGCGTGGAGATGGCCCGGGGGGATGTTCTGTGAGTCAGACAGTGTGTGAGGTGGGAGAGGTGGGCAGGCGAGGGGACCAGCGGAGCCAGGATGAGCGTGAACTGCGCGGGCGTGAGGTCTCACCGTCGTCCGCAGGGTCTCGGAAGGATCCTGACCGGATCATCCCCTTGGGTCTCTCGGCCAGGGACAGGGAGCTCCCCGTTTGGGAGCCGCTGTACAGCTCGAAGGCCGTCTCGTGGGCGGGGATGCTGTTGGAGCGGGTGATTCTCGGCGTGGTGGCTGCGGTGGGGCTCACTGGAAGGACAGAGCGGGGCAGGTGGGGGGAGAGGCGATGGGGGGGCGGGAGAGGAGAGGGAGGGGCATGAGCCTCGGTCCCGGGGCACCAAGGGTGGGGTGGGGGGAGGGCAGGAGAGGAGGAAGGTGTATGTGCTGGGCTGGCTGTGGGGAGCAAGGCCTGGGGGGGGGGACCTGCGTCTGAACCAAGGGTTCAGAGTGCGGCCTGTGTGAAAGCCCGCCTGCCCTGGAGACAGGTCTGGGGGTCAGGCTAGGGGCCTGGCAGCTTTTCCAAAGCCTTCACCTCGCTCGGATGTGCCAATGAAAACGGGGCCCCGTGTTTCCCTAACACACAAGGGGTGGCCTGAGAGTTCACAGCAAGACTCAGATCTGAGCGACGAGGAGAGTCAGTGAGAGGGGAGCCCCCAGCGGGCACGCCGCTCCGGGTGGACCCCTGGGACACGGTGGCGCCTGGCCTCAGACTGGCCTGGGGGTCAGAGCCCCCGCGCACTTCAGGGGCCGCGTAGCCTCACTGGCCTGAGTCGGGCCCTCTCAGCCCTGCCTCTCGGCCTGCAAGCCCGGGGGGCTCCACAAAGACCCAAGCGGAAGACCTCGGCTTCCTCAGGGCCCCTCAGCCGTGAGGTGACTTACGATCACAGCTTGGCCGGGTCCCTCAGTCTCCTACGTGGTCCCCACCCTCCCGTTAAGAGCCCTGCGGGGACCAGTTGACCTCTCCTCAGCCTGCTTCCCTCCTCCGGCAAGATGGTCCCATCCCGGTCTGCTCAGAGGCCCGGTCACAGGTGCGTCCCAGGACCTCGGGCTGGGCCAGCTGCCTTCCTGCAGAGGCTGGCCGAGGAGGAAGCCACAGGCCAGGCCGGGCACCATCCCTGAGGGCCCCTGGCCCTCGGCTCCCAGGAGGCAGGGCCGGGAGCCCTGCCTGCGCCCCGCCTGTCTCCAACCAGCCGCCCTCTGCGCTTACAAGCTTCCCCTTGCCCTCAAAGGCCAGAAGCTTGTGGCCAGCATGGGCTCACGCAGCCCTGCTCCCAGGGCAAGCCTGGCCCTGGTGGGGGCAGAACCCCTGCGCCCAGCCGGTGCCCCTCCAGCCCCCCAGCAGCCTGGCACCGAGGGTGGCACACGGGGCGGGGGGCGGCCGCCTTCGGGCCTGAAGCACAGCCTTTCCAACACTCAGACTGTCTGATGCCGCACTGGCCACACCCTGTGCCCCGGGGCCGCCTCTCAGCTCCAGGTCGCGGTGCGCTCGGCCTTCAGGCTCACGCGGGGTGGGTGAATGGAGACTCCATGACCCAGCCCGCGTGGGTGACCCCAGTGTGAGGCGGAAGCCGAGGCCCCCCGCCCCGCCCTGCCCGTGGGCGCATGGCGGTCCCCGCGGGTACTGACCGATGTTGGTGAGTTGGCCCTTGGTGCTCAGGGACATGGACAGGGCGGGGGGCGACGGCAGCTCCGACTGGTCGTCCGACTCGAGCAGCCCCGCCACGGCATGGGAGTGTCGCCGCTCCTTGGCCTCTTCCTGGGAAGGCAGCTGGTACCTGCGTGCGAGCGGCAGGAAAGGGCACGGCTGGGTGTCCGCCACCGAGGCTGGGGGCGGGGGGTGGCAGGAGCGGCCAGGCCGCCCTCGGGGGCAGCATCCCTGCAGGGCTCCCCAAGGCAGGGCCAAGATGACAGAGCGGGCGCCAGGGCGCCCTCCCCGAGGCTCGGGACACAGCCCGGGGGTTCCAGGCGCGGGCTGCAGGGCCTGCTGCTGGGGGCAGAGCGACCCAGGCCTGGGCCAGCTCAGGCCAGCGTGAGATCCCGCACGGAGACTCTCCGTCTCTGTCACCAGAGCAGTGCCTGGCCCCCGGTGGCGCTCGGGCAGGGTGAGCCTGGGAATGGGTCCCGGAGGAGGCGGGGGGTGGCACGCACAGCCGGGGCTGGGGCAAGCACGGCGGCTCACTCAGGCCAGGAGCCCCAAGGGCAGGAAAGAAAACACATATGAGGGTTACCTGAGCCCCTTCTTGGGGAGAGTGTTCCGATCCCGCTGACTACTGTGGAGGAAGAAAGAGAAGCTCGTGGGTTCAGAGTTTGGGACCGCAGGCTTGACAGACATGAGACAGGGCCCCGGGTGTCGCTGTGAGCCCCTCGGCTCCACAAGCACAGGGCAGGACGCCCCTGGCACCCCTCACGGTCTGAGAAATAGTTCTGAGACACTCCGCGTTTTTCCCCGATTAGCTTTGTTTTTTGACCAGGGATTGAACCCACGCTCTCGGCAGTGAAAGCGTGGCGTGTAACATTGGACCAGCAGGGAACTCTGACTTGATTTTCAGAGATCACATTAGGGGGACATCCCTGGCGGTCCGGGGGGCTCTCTACACTCCCAGTGTGGGGGGCTGAGGCTCAGTTCCTGACCTCAGGCAAAGGTCCTGCCCACTGCAGAGTGTGGCCAACGTAAGTAAGTAAATACAGATAACTGTTCTCATAAGATGATACGATGGGCCACGGAAAGCAGCATCTGACGTTACAGGAGTGATTTGGGGCCAGGACGGAGAAGCTTCAGTCAGCAGGTTAAACCCGCCAGGAAGTCCTGGAGAAGTCCGCCAGCATCTATGGCCTGGCTTCCCATGCAGGAGATGAGAATCGGAATCAAAAGACAGAAACGAAAGCCTGTTCATCCACAGCGCGCGGAGCAGACAGGCTTAATCACACAGACGCTGAAGGTCACGGAGCGGGAAGCTGACTCGGCCGCCTACCTGTCCAGCTGCCCGGCCCTGGGGCTTCCGCTCCAGGCCAGCTCCTCGGCGTCCTCCGCGGCGGGGGCGGCGGGGGCGGGGGCGCCGCCGGGGAAGGCGCCGGGCAGGCTGAGGGGCATGTGCAGGGACTCCATGCTCCGGTGCAGCCCCGAGAGCTTGGGGTGCATGCGGGGCTCCTTGGGGACGCCGAAGCCGCTCATGAGCTCCAGGCCCTGCGAGAAGCTGGCCGAGTTGATGTTGAGGATGGGGGCCGGGCTGGGGGTGAAGCAGGAGGCGAGGGGGCCCCCGGCAGCCGGGCCGGGAGTGTGCAAGTCCGCGGCCTTGGGCGTGTGGGCGTCGCCGGACGCTGGCAGGTCCAGGCTATTGGAGTTGACCTTGTCGAGGTTGGCGAGGGACGGTGGCTTGATGAAGCTCTTGGCCGCAGCCCTGGGGAAGCAAAGACAAGACAGACGTGTGGGCTCCAGGGTTAGGGAGGCGACGGGCAGCTGGGACCTGGGCCAAATCCTCGTCCTCTTAGGTGCTCCGAGCGCCCCTGAGACCAGGGAGGACCCCTGACCTGGCAGGGCGGTGCAGGCCGTAGTGGGCGGGGTGGGCACACACACAGGACATACCTGAGTGGGGTGGGGGGCAACTCCGCCAGCTTGGGGGCCGGGGTGTGGCCTGCCTGGCTCCGGGGCGTGCTCTCGGGGGAGCCGACGCTCTTCAGGGACAGGCTGTCGGGGCCCAGCGCCTCGGCCTTGGCTTTGGCCTTTTCCTTCTCGCGATCCGTCTGGTTGACGGGGGCAGGGGCAGCCCGCCCGCCGGCCACCTTGGAGGGCTCCTTCAGCCTGGAGGGCGCCAGGCCCGCTGGCTTGCCACCGAGGAGGCTGGGGTCGATGCTGCTGACGGGCCGGGGGCCGCCACGCCCGCCAGTCACGCTCATGGAGCTGGACTTGGCCGGCCGTGGCAGGCTGCGGTACTGGATGTTGGAGCGGGCGCCCGGGGCCAGGAACCCGGGCTCTGCGCTGTTGGACACGTCCAGGCTCGTCTTGCGCCCATTCGCTGGCTTCACAGGGATGCCTGAGGACTTCTGGGCCTTGCCGAGTGTGGCCGAGCCCCCGGTCTGCACGACGGTAGCCGTGCCCGTGGCAGGAGGGGGCTTCTTGTAGCCGAAGGACCCTGACGTGGACGGGCGTGCGATGCCCGAGGGAGGCTTCTTGGCATCGCCCAGGCGGTCACGGCCGGCATCCGAGGAGGAGCGCTGCAGGCCTGCGCCCTTCACAGCCAGCTTGGCCTTGTCGGCGGCCTTGCCCTCGGGTTTGCCTGTGGAGGGCGGGCGCTATGAGCAGGGGAGAGCCAGCGTCTGCCCCCCAGGAGGAAGGGCACCGTGGGGTGGAGGGCCTAACTAGGGGCAACTGGGGACCCACGGGCCGAGGACCCTTCTGGGCAGGCCTTGTGTCCAGCTGTTCAATTTCTCTTGTTTTCTGGTGGTTTCTGCTCCCAGGTTAGGAGGTCCCAGCTTGGTTGAAATCACAAGATGACCAGGAAGGGCACACATCTAATAGCAGGCCGCCAAGGGCCCGCCCCGGGAGCAGCAGCACTCTGATGCCGCCAGTGTCTCCCGGGACACCACACGGGCCCCTAGGAGGTGTGAGGACATCGCCTGAGAGCCCAGGCGAGGGAAGGAATCACTGGGCAGTGTGGGAGGTGGGTCAGACCAGGCTCCCTCCTGCCCTACGTCTGGGCTCAGCCTTCTATGCAGGTGGAGCCCTATGCCAGCATCTGTCTGCCTTCCCTGACTCAGGACGGTCTGGAGACCTGCTGGGTGGCGTGTGGAAGCTGCGTGCAGGCTGCCCCCCTCCCAGGGGTTAAGGGCCAGAGGACAGGAGCCACCAGGGGAGCAGGCCGCGGTCCTGGGCCCTGTCCCCGGGCTCACCTGCGACCTTGAGGGCACTCTGGGCCGTGTGGGTGATGGGCGAGGTGACTGCCACGGGCGGGGTCTTGCCCTTCTTCAGGGGCCCAGGCGGGCCCAGGCCGGCCGGTTTCTTCAGCTCCCCGGCCTTGGACGTGTCATCGCAGCTCTCGGGACGCTCCCGCCGCCACTTGGACCCCGCGGGCTCCATCTTCAGGCTGCCGCTGTCATACTCCAGCTTGCGGGGGGCCTTCTCCTCCGACTCGCTGAACCAGCTCAGCCCGCTCTCCGCCAGCGAGCGCTTCTCCGAGTCTGTGCGCAGCTGGTGGCGAGAGAGAGGGCAGGGTGGACGCTCAGCGGGACAGGGAGGCAGAGACAGAGGGCAAACGGGTGCTGAGGAGGGCCCTCCTCTCCAGGGGACTCGGGGACCCAGCTTCTGCCTGCACCCCAGGCTGCTGGACAGCACAGCACCCTCTTCTCCAGGTGGGGCAGCACTCACAGGCACCCTCCGAACGGGCGTGGGCACCAAACAGACCTCCCCCCGGACAGCAGATCACGCCCTAGGTGACTGCCTGGACGCTACCGGTTCCCTCCCGCCAGCTCAAGGACTCGATCCCGTGCACGTGGGGACCAGTCCCCCGGATTGGCACACGCAGTGAACCCGCCACCCCACCGCGTGCAGGGCACACGCCACCCCGCACACAGGCGCAGCCGGTCTGCCCGTGGTTGGCCTGGAGAAGGCAGCCCCGCGTCTGCACCGCACCCACCACTATTGTCGAGTTCCTGCGAGACGCCGTGGGCGTGGTGGGCAGGGAGTTGAGTGAGGAGCTGGCATTGAACTCTTCGGAGCTGAGGTTGTCGGAGGCATCACTGAGCCCACTGCTGATGGAGCTGCTCTCATCCCAGCTGCGGGCAGGAGAGAAAGGTGAGCCGTCAAGACAGAAGCCAGGGTGAGAACTGAAGTTCCCTTAAGGAGAGGATGGCGGCACTCAGCATACAGACAGGCCAAGAGCAGAGAGTCTGGGGGTTAATCCTAGATTTGCTGGCAGCGCAAAGAGTGACTTAAACTTGCTTACATTAGACAACCTGGTGATGTTCTTTCCCAAAAGGAAGGGACTAGCTTTGTTTGTTTGTTTCCAAGGCAAAACAATCAACATCAACCAATATCACAGTAATCCAAGTCTATGCCCCAACCAGTAATGCTGAAGAAGCTGAAGTTGAACGGTTCTATAAAGACCTACAAGACCTTTTAGAACTAACACCTCCAAAAGATGTCCTTTTCATCATAGGGGACTGGAATGCAAAAGTAGGAAGTCAAGAGACACCTGGAGTAATAGGCAAATTTGGCCTTGGAATGCGGAATGAAGCAGGGCAAAGGCTAATAGAATTTTGCCAAGAGAACGCACTGGTCATAGCAAACACCCTCTTACAATAACTCAAGAGAAGACTCTACACATGGACATCACCAGATGGTCAATACCAAAATCAGACTGATTATATTCTTTGCAGCCAAAGGTGGAGAAGCTCTTTACAGTCAGCAGAAACAAGACCAGGAGCTGACTGTGGCTCAGATCATGAACTCCTTATTGCCAAATTCAGACTTAAATGGAAGAAAGTAGAGAAAACCGCTAGACCATTCAGGTATGACCTAAATCAAATCCCTTATGATTATACAGTGTAAGTGAGAAATAGATTCAAGGGACTAGATCTGATAGACAGAGTGCCTGATGAACTATGGACAGAGGTTAGTGACATTGTGTAGGAGGCAGGGATCAAGAGCATCCCCAAGAAAAAGAAGTGGAAAGAGGCAAAATAATGGTCTGAGGAGGCCTTACAATAACTGAGAGAAGAAAAGACGTGAAAGGCAAATGAGAAAAGGAAAGATATGCCCATTTGAATGCAGAGTTGCACAGAAGAGCAAGGAGAAATAAAGCCTTCCTTAGTGATCAATGCAAAGAAATAGAGGAAAACAATAGAATGGGAAAGACTAGAGATCTCTTCGAGAAAATCAGGGATACCAAGGGAGCATTTCATGCAAAGATGGGCTCGATAAAGGACAGAAATGGTATGGACCTAACAGAAGCAGAAGATATTAAGAAGAGGTGGCAGGAATACACAGAACTGTACAGAAAAGATCTTCATGACCCAGGTAACCATGATGGTGTGATCACTCACCTAGAGCCAGACATTCTGGAATGAGAAGTCAAGTGGGCCTTAGAAAGCATCACTACGAACAAAGCTAATGGAGGTGATGGAATTCCAGTGGAGCTATTTCAACTCCTGAAAGATGATGCTGTGAAAGTGCTGCACTCAATATGCCAGTAAATTTGGAAAACTCAGCAGTGGCCACAGGACTGGAAAAGGTCAGTTTTCATTCCAATCCCAAAGAAAGGCAATGCCAAAGAATGCGCTCAAACTACCGCACAATTGCACTCATCTCACATGCTAGTAAAGTAATGCTCAAAATTCTCCAAGCCAGGCTTCAACAATACGTGAACCAGGAACTTCCAGATGTTCAAGCGGCATTTAGAAAAGGCAGAGGAACAAGAGATCAAACTGGTAACACCTGTTGGATCACTGAAAAAGCAAGAGAGTTCCAGAAAAACATCTATTTCTGCTTTATTGACTATGCCAAAGCCTTTGACTGTGAGGATCACAATAAACTGTGGAAAATTCTGAAAGAGATGGGGATACCAGACTACCTGACCTGCCTCCTGAGAAATCTGTATACAGGTCAGGAAGCAACAGTTAGAACTGGACATGGAACAACAGAGTGACTCCAAATTGGGAAAGGAGTACGTCAAGGCTGTATATTGTCACCCTGCTTATTTAACTTCTATGCAGAGCACATCATGAGAAATGCTGGGCCAGATGAAGCACAAGCTGGAATCAAGATTGCCGGGAGAAATATCAATAACCTCAGATATGCAGATGACACCACCCTTATGACAGAAAGTGAAGAAGAACTAAAAAGCCTCTTGATGAAAGTGAAAGAGGAGAGTGAAAAAGTTGGCTTAAAACTCAACATTCAGAAAACGAAGATCATGGCATCCGGTCCCATCACTCCATGGCAAATAGATGGGGAAACAGTGGAAACAGTGACAGACTTTATTTTGGGGGGCGCCCAAAATCACTGCAGATGGTGACTGCATGAAATTAAAAGACGCTTACTCCTTGGAAGGAAAGCTATGACCAACCTGGACAGTATATTAAAAGGCAGAGACATTACTTTGCCAACAACGGTCCAGCTAGTCAAAGTTATGGTTTTTCCAGTAGTCATGTACGGATGTGAGAGTTGGACCATAAAGAAAGCTGAGCACCGAAGAACTGATGCTTTTGAACTGTGGTGTTGGAGAAGACTCTTGAGAATCCCTTGGACAGCAAGGAGATCCAACCAGTCCATCCTAAAGGAAATCAGTCTTGATTATTCACTGGAAGGACTGATGCTGAAGCTGAAACTCCAATATTCTGGCCACCTGATGTGAAGACCTGACTCATCTGAAAAGACCCTGATGCTGGGAAAGCTTGAAGGCGGGAGGAGAAGGGGACGACAGAGGATGAGATGGTTGGATGGCGTCACCGACTCATGGACATGAGTCTGAGCGAGCTCTGGGAGCTGGTGATGGACAGGGAAGACTGGCGTGCTGCCGTCGAGGGGTCGCAAAGAGTCGGACACGACTGAGCGACTGAACTGAGCCGAACGCTATCTGGCCAAGGAGGATGTTCTATCTGCTCAGCAGAACGGGGATTATACAGACAAGGCAGCTCCCGGACTGACCTCACTGCACAGACCCATGTCCCCTCCAGCCCTGAAGTCCCCACGTCTTTATTCTTAGATGAGCTCTTCTAGGCGTTTCGTCTCCCTTTTCTGAAATTCTCTACACCTGGTACCAAGGGTGGAAGACTGATCTTTTCAGGGCAGCTTAGACCCATCACTTCTCACGCCTCTCTCTTTACCGGGTTGACCGTGTCGTGAGGGCAGGTCCCGCTTCTCAACAGCGAGTCCCGCCGCTCTGGGTGCGGCGGCCGCGTGCAGGGCCGCACGCGCCGACAGGTCCCCTTTTCCTGCCCACAGCTCGGAGCGCCAGGCGGCTGTCAGCATCTGCCTGAGCATTTTTCTAGCGGAACCTGGCCCAGCCTCAGCCACTCTCCCGCAGTGCCGTGGCTATTGATTTCTGCGTTTGACAAGTTCCACCGTCATAGGTTTACTTTTAACATCTGAAAGAAATGCCTCCTGCCCCATTCACACCAGACTCCTCTTGTACCACCTGAGCTCGCTACCAGAGGCGTCTGTGTTCACACATTATTTTCAAAGCTCAAATCGCATCTTCTACAACCTCTCCTCGAACGTGCTGGTCCCCACGCCTTTCCCCATCTCTATGTCTTCCTTCTGGGCCCTAAAGAGTTCTCCAGGTTCCTGTGAAATCTGAAGTTCCACTTTCAGTTTTGGAGGCTCAGCCTGAACACAGGCCTTTAGTGAGAGTGCAGTGCAGGAACCCGTGTCTGTGAGAACCTCTAAACCCTCGTTCAGCAGCTTCACACGTGTGCTGAAGAGGCTGAAGATGTTTTCCATGAATCTGCTAGTTTCTGGAACACTGTTCCCTTTTGATTTATTTTGAGTTTCATCTCATGGAACAAAAATCAGACACACAGGCATCTAAGGGCTTGGCCCAGACTTAGGCCAGTCTCCCCATGATTTACTTGCTGGGAAGAGGAAAGTGGGTGGTTTGGACGTTTGGCTTGTTGTTCTGCAGGGATTAATCCAAACACCATGAGAAAGCAGAAGGCAGGGGCTTGGGCCACACTGCAGAGCGAGCTCGACTCCATTACTAGGAACCACAGCCATCATGAAACGACCTTCCGCCTCTCCCCCCGAGTGGTGACGTATATTAAATCGCACGCCTGTCTTGGGCTAAGGTAATCCCCCCAACATTTTGAAGACAAGAGACACTGAGGGGAAAAGGTCAATACGGTTGTAACATCCCGTCGGCTCTCCTGGGTCAAGACGAGCTCTCTGGCGAGCACATACACACAATTCCCAGGGCGTTCTCTCAGGTCAAAGGCACAAGAAGTCTGTCCTTCCACTGAACCCTCCACCAAGATTAACTGGTGGTAATCGAGGCCTCGCAGCAGAGAAAACTCTTATGGGCAATGAGGACTCTGCAGTCCACCAACCCCAAGAAACCTGCCCTTGCTCACTGTTGATGGACAGCCTAAGGCTGAGATGGCGGAGCAGGGACACACGCTCCTCTTGGCTCCAAAGACGTCCCCTCCCGAGTCGCAGGCCCTCCTCCGGTCGGGAGGCAGCATCAGCCCAGCTGCCGGGCAAGGCTTCCTGGAGAAAGTCCTCTGTAGGTGCTGGAAAAAGGGGAATTCTGTGCTCATGACTGAAGGGGCAGGCATCTCCAGCGGAGAAATCGGACAAGTTTCATATGCGACAGGCAAGGCCCGAAAATCATGTAGAACTATCCAGGGAGAGAGGACAAGCGCCCCCTATCTGCGGTGACCGCGGGCGACGGCTTTGTGCCCCCTAAAGCGCAGCCCGCACGGCCCCCTGCCCGTCCCCAGCTGCCTGCACCCCGACACCCCAGCCTTGGGCTCCTGGCTCTCGGGGAGCCTCGGCCCCTGTGTTGTGTTCCAGTGACCTGCCTCTTGCCGCAGGTTCCTGGAAAAGCGTCCTCGGAAAGCAAACTTTATAAGATCTAACACGTTACAAAATGTTATTTTTCTATTTCACGTGTGAGATTTTGGCCGGACGTTGAATTCCTAGCTGAAGATAATGTCCTCTCCGACCGTGAGGGCCCTGCCCCACAGCCCAGTGTCTGCTGCTGGCGTTCTGACTCGCAGTCCTTAAGGCTGCGGTCGGTTTCCTCTCTGGGAACCTGGTGTTCCGAGGCATCGAGGATGGCGGGGCTGGTGAGGCCCTGTGCGTGCGTGAGCTGGTGCCCCCCTGGGCCCCCGACACCTGGACGCTCATGCCCTCGGCTCTGCGAAACTTCCTCCAGTTATTCCTTTGATGGTTTCTTCCACTTTCCAGCTCTCTCTGGACCGTTACTCAGATCATAAATTCTAAGGCTGCAATTCTGATTTTCTCTTATTTTACATCACCACACACACACACGTATGAATTTTAAACTCTCCTCTCTGGGCAGTGGCCCCAGTTTTGCCAACATTGCCTCCTTTAAGATTTCCATTTCTGTCAGCAATACATTTCCATTTTATGCAACAGCACTGTCGGTCTTTCTCTCAAGGACGCACCTCTCAACTCTCTGAGACGCTCGCTCACTCATCTGTGTGGAGGGGCAGGTCCACGAGCTCTCTGCCTAGTTCCTGGCTCCAAGTTGCTCTGTTCTGTCTGTACTGGTGAGACTTCTGGGAGCGCGGACGCTCCACGGCTGGCACTCGCCTGTAAGGCTGGGCCCCTCACCCTGAGTTCTTTGGAAGCTCTGTGTTCACAGGGAGGACCTGTCAACTGTTTCCACTTTTCCCCATCTATTTGCCATGAAGTGATGGGACTGGATGCCATTCTCAGTGTTTTGAATGTTGAGTTTTAAGCCAGTTTTCTCATTCTCCTCTTCCAGCTTCATCAAGAGCCTCTTTAGCCCCTCTTCGCCTTCTGCCATTAGACTGGAATCATCGGCAGGCTGTTATTTCTGAGGTTGTTGGTATTTCTCCCTGCAATCTTGACTCCAGCTTGTAAGTCATCCAGCCTGGCATTTCACAGAGAACTTCTTATTCTACATTCTATCTGTAAGTCCACACCACAGTCACGAACGGACACCTGGCATATACGAGAGGTGTTCTTTTGTGCGTTTACACCATTTCACACCGTTAACGTGGAACCAAGCTTCCCCTCTGGGGCGGTTACTGCAGGAGCGACACGCCTCCTTTCTCACTCAGCCCGAGAGAAGGCAGTGGGGCTGCGTCTGGAGCTCAGGAGGGCCTGAGTCACACGGGAATCAGACAGCACGGGCGGCGCGGGGGCGGCCTCCAACGCGCTGGGGCAGGCGCAGGCCAGCTTGGGAACTTCCTCTGCAGGGCACTCACCTTCCCAGCTACCCATCTCCTCAAACCCCTAGCCCTCCCCCGCCACAGCATAAATTCCCACTTGCTGTTTCCACCAGAAGCATGACCGTTTCTTCCTGTCTTCCCACCAGCACCTTCCTGCACCTCCTCCTCCTCCTCTGTCCTCACCGCCCCGGCCTGTCCCCGACTGTGGTGCCACCAGCCCTCCTCTTCTTCCTCTACGTCTCTCTTGCTTTTGCTCCGGGTCAAAGCTGGACGTGCTCACACTCAAACCCCCGGGAAGGTCTCTACCCACCCCTCTGTCTACCGAGCTCCCTCTTCCCGGGATACACCAAACACCATCAGAGGAAGCCTGACAGCCTTTCCAACACCTCCATCAGTTCCTCGCTGCTGAGACAATCAACTCAAACCCTGCATCCATGGACACGCGGGTACTGTATGACTAAGAACACAAACGTGGTGGCTGACTCTCTGAATTCAAGTCCCATAAACTTTGCCCAGGGTTAAACTCGACGTCAACATGCTGAACACCCAGGGAGTCACATCCACGGGGTGGCGTCAGCTGCGGGGATGTTTGATGAAGACTGGAGAACCAGCTCACCACACAAGGAGGAGAAAGATGGAAATGAGACAGGAAATCAGGAGAGAGGAGACAGAGAGCAGGGCGGCTTCATTCTCCATGCACACCCGGGTGGATGGGGCGCTTGCCCCCTTGCCGCGGGGCCCCCTCCCTCTGCGGAAGCACAGATGTGCAGGAGGCGGCTCCTCACCACGTGCGTGACCTCTCTGCGAGGGTTCAGGAGTCCTGGCACCACCGTGGGCACCTGACAGGGGGGTGAGCAGACCCGACCTGCCCGCACGGGCTCCTCCCAGCTCCGCGGTGGGCAGCCAAGGTCCCTGCCAAACACCAGCTTTATCCAGGCTCCCGAGGCCCTCCGCGTCGCCCTCTTCCGTGTCTCCTCACCGCGTCTCGGGCTCTCCTGAAGCATCCGCCTTGCAGGCAGTCTCCCAAGGGGCAGGACCGAGGTCCGGTGCCAATGTGCCTCTCACAGTGTCTATGCAGCGGGCAGACCTGTGAAAGCGGGGGTGCACACTCAGGGAACTGGTTACAACTTCCCAGTGCCAGAGACCTGCTCTCCAAGAGTGACTGGCAGTTTGTTTCCGAAGGACCCTGGCTTCAGTGGGAATCAATAACCTTTCTCTTTGTAGAACTTCCAGATCTCCACTTGAATTCTCGGTCTATGCAAGCACATGATCCCGCCTGTCTACCGGATCATTCAAAGTCCCTAGAAAAGGTGCCCGACGACCCTCTGCGAGCGCCGACACCAGGCCAGCTGTCGCTTCGCTGCACCCACTGCACTTCCGGCTGTGATGCCTTCCCAGCTCTTCACGAGGCTCATAGCTGTTTCTTCTGCGCCAGACGCTGTGTGTAAGCACACGGGAAGCGACACCTGGGGACGGACGCTGGCAGAGCTGAGGGCGGAGTCGCCCTCCCCGCGGCGGCGGAGCCGGCTCGGCTCTGCGGTCACTTTGGTTTAAGTCGGTTCCGAACGTCTCGGGGGCTGGATCAAGGCTGCTCTTCCCGTGGGGCTGGGACGTGGCCGTGGTGACTCCAGCCCCCTCTGTGCTCTGCAGCCTGGCTGCCGGCCTGCGGGGCTGCCCGGGGCGTGAGAGGAGGGCCTTGTGCCCATGGGGGGCCCTCTGCCCCCGGCCCCGCTCTCAGCTTCTCCTGCGCTGTGCGGCTGACGGGCACTGGGCGGCTGCTCTGTGCCCTGGCCGGGAAGGGCCGTGTGCCCCGTCTCTCCACCCTGCCCTTGGCCGTTGGCTTGTGGCCCCTGTGTGCTCCCAGGGCAGGCGTCGTGGGAAAGCACTGGGGCTGGTGGCTGTGTCTCCTTGTAGCCAGTTCACATGTAGCCTCCAGAAGTCTCCACGGAGTCCAACTGTCTCCTTTTCCTCATTGCTGCTGGGTTGACCCCCCTCCCACCGGCCCCTCGGATGAAAGCCGCCAAGCATTCTCGCTCCCCTGAAACTCAGTTCCGCTAGAACACTCCGTATCCTTAGACACTTATGTTTTCCTTTTCCAGATCTTGACTGTTACTCCTCCAGCTTCCTGCCACTGGGTGGAGTGGCAGTGCACGGTAAGTCACTAGGCCCTCCGTCTAGGCCGCGAGCGTGCCGGCGGATTGCTGTTCACGTTCCCACTTCCTGGCCCTAAGCCGCGTGGACGTGCCCATCTCCTCTGTGGGAGGACACGGCCGCGGAGGGGAGGGTGCACCTGGACGCAGCCATTTGTCTCAGGCTCAGGGCGGGCGCACCCTCCCTCTGGGAGCTGCCCCAGCACTCACGGAGCTCTTGGCTGGGGTTGGGAGCCCCTCCCAGACGTCGCCCACAGAGCTCGGTGGCCGAGGGCGCCTGCAGGGGCCAGAGGCCAAGGGCGTGGGCTAGTGGCAGGATGGGCCAGCGGGCCGGCGATGCACTGGACGGACCCTCAGTCCTCCCTTGTCCAGCACGGTCTTTGCAAGTCAGGCCTGACGCTGAGCCCAGAATACCTGTGCCTGATGGGGCAGTAGAGAGAGGTGCCCGATGAAGCCGCGCCTCTCTGCTCATTTACCACTTAATGGGTTAGGGCTCTGTGCACAGAATCTTACTTTTTCCTGAGAAGCATCCAAGACGCAACAGGCTGGTGTAAGAGCGAGGCCGACTGTTTTCTTCTTGTGGAATCATTTTCACTCCCAGATGGGGCCTCCCCAGTGGCTCGGTGGTAAGGAATTCACTTTTAACGCAGGAGACGTGGATTCAATCCCTGGCTTGGGAAGATCCCTTGGAGAAGGGAATGGCAACCCACTCGAGTATTCTTGCCAGGAAAATCCCACAGACAGAGGAGCCTAGCAGGCTACAGTCCATGGGGTCGCAAAGAGCTGGACACGACCGGGCAACTAAACAGCAGCTGAGGGCAGCACCAGGCAGATAGCAAGCCGGAAGCACTCGCAGCTGCGCTCTGCGCCCCCGAGGGCGCCACTTGGACATAGCGCAGAACGGCCGGGTGGCTGAGCACACACGCTGCTCCCAGGGAGAGTTTACGGAGCCGGGAGCCCAAGGCTACAGCCCCACAGACGCCCAAGCCCTGCTGGTCTCCATCTGGTATCGCTCCGGTCTGAGCGGAAACTCGCTCCAGGACAGCAGGAGGCTCTCTCGCCACAGAGTGGAAAGCCTTCAGGAAACGGAGTCCTCAGCTGCTCATAAAAAGCAGCCCGAGTCAGCCGTGGGAGGCCTCCAGGGCCCAGCACTGAACTCGAAAGGGGGGGCCATGCTCTGTGAGCCCACAGACGTCGGGTGGGCCCCGGGGGAGAGTCACCAGCCTGGGACCTGTGATTCGACCCCTTGCGGGGCCGGGCCACTAACCGGGCAGCAGCGGGCGGAGGTGAATGAGCGAGAATCAGGCCCGGGGCAGAACCCAACCTGGCTGCCAAGGTGAGGACGGCGGCTCCCGTGACAGGCTGGCCCGGCGCGGCTGCGGGCCAAGAGAAAGGGGACATCGCACACGCACAGGCGCTCTAGACGAGGCCCGGACTGCGCAGCGGCCCCGCAGCTCAAGCTGCTCTACTTCAGGGGGCCGGAGAGGTGGACGGGGCTTGGTCAGGACCAGCCTGAGTCAGAACCACACACGGAAAGAGCCTCCAAATCACTCTGTCCTCCCCACCCTCGCGCTAGGTCTGAAGACGGCCATGGCCGGACGGAATGGGACGGCCCAGCCCCGCGAAGCTGCCTAGGCTGTGGTGGGAGGGAGCTGACCACGGGGCTTCCTGCTTCCCTCCACCCTGGGCAGGTGCTGCAGCGCCTATCTGTTGCAGAACTGGGTAGAGGGTGCTTTTTTTCCCAGTATTTTTTGTTTTGTTGATGTGGACTCTGTTAAAGTTTGCGTCGAATTTGTTACAACATTGCTCCTTTCATGTGTTTGGCCTCCTCTGGCTGCAGGCTCGTGGGATCCTAGCTCCCCGACCTGGGTTTGAACCTGCAGCCCCTGCACTGGAGGCGCAGTCTTAACCCCTGGACCACCAGGGAAGTCCCTGAACTCTTCAAGCAGGAAGACGCTGGGTCCCGGGACCTGGGTCAAGCAGCAGGGGTGACGGCCTGTCCTGCCTGAGGCCGCGTTTGGTGCCGCGGAGCGTCTTGGACCCTCCTCAGTGCACACTTCGAGGAGGCCCTGCCCTTCACGGTTCCCCAGGCCCTTCCCGGGAGGTGAGCAGCTCGGATGGCAGCCAGGCCTCCCTGGAGCTCGCTCCCAGCTCGATGATGGGTCCTGACATCACGGCTGGCTGCTGAGGCTCCCTCTCTGGCCCCTGCAACAAGCAAGGCCTCCGTCCCCTTGGTTACCAGGCAGTCATCTCCTGTTGCTGTTAGTTATAAGTTATGCCTCATTCTCTCGCGACCCCAGGGACTGTAGCCCGCCAGACTCCTCTGCCCATGGGATTTCCCAGGCAAGAATACTGGAGTGGGTGGCCACCTCCTCCTCCAGGGGATCTTCCTGACTCAGGGATCAAACCCATGTCTCTTACTTCTCATGCACTGGCAGGTGGATGCTTTACCACTGAGCAAGCTGGGAAGCCCAGTCCCCTGGTAGGTCTGTGTAACACGGCAGCCACTGGCCAAGCACAGCTACACACCGAATTCCTGAAACATGGCAGGTCCAAACTGAGATGTGTGGAAAGGTTTCACATTTAGTACTAGAGTCCAAAGACTTTGTATGAAAAGAGAATGCTCTGTATCTTATCAATAACTTCATATTAATACTTAAATGATATTTTTAGATATATGGATTAAATAAGCCTTGTTATTGTAATTAATTCCACCTGTTTCACTTTTTAAAAACGTGTCTACTAGGGAATTGAGAGTGACAGATGTGGCTCGCACTGCTTCTGGAAGCTGTGTCTTGGAGGAAACTTTTGGCTGAGACTGTCCACCTGGAAGAGGCGGGGCTCATCGACTGAGGCTGTGGCTGCAGTTGGCCTGTGGCGTGAAAAGGCTGTGGCTGCAGGTCGACGCCAGCTGACCCTTCCCCAGACGGCACCAGATGAGGCAGATGTGCTGGGCACTTATTCTGAATGACTGGCCACAGTCCCGAGCATCCAAGAGGTTAAAGCGAACAGGTGGTACAGCAGGGCCGGAGAGAGGACGAGGCGATGGAGGAGCCTCAGGGACACCGAGCACCTGAGGGAGGTTCAGTTCTGAAAACGACTGGGGCCACGCAGAGACCGGCGGTCTGCTCAGGCGCCGGCAAGCGCGCGCTGCCCCAAGTGGCCTCAGCTCTGCAGGCAGGCCGTGTGCAGCCTCACTGCATGTCTGTGGTTTGGCCGAGGCCACAGCGAGGCAGCCGGGTCTGGGCAAGGACGGACTGCAGAGAGATTGAGAGGACGAGGGGGTGGGGCAGAGAAGCCAGCGCAAACGTCTGGCGCTGGGGGTCCGCCAAGTCTAAGGGAAAAGCGCAGCAGCAGAAGGAGCTCAGGGCCTGGTGACCAGGGCCCCTGGAAACAGGAGGGTGTGTACAATCAGGGGGATTCATCTGGCAGTGAGCTCATACCCCTCCCGCCCGTCCCGAAGAAAACTGAGGGCTTCAGCTACTTGTTAGAGACACTTCCTGGACTGCAGATCCGCTGAATTTTGTCCAACTCTCACACGCTGAGGCTGATTTTGTGAATGGGCTGGGGACCCTAACATTCACATTTAATCTCTACAGATCCCGCAGCGCCGTTCTGGAGCCCGTCACTCTGTGAGATCCGGGCAACCCCTCAGTGATGAATTCTTACTCAGACCCAGCCTGGAAGATTACAAGGATGAACACCACAGATTCAGGAAGCGTTCTCTGGAGGTCACCGCCGACTCGAGTGAAAGTCAAGAAAATCCGGCGCCACGCCCTCCTGTACTCCGATCACCCCACTGAGTTGTGGAATCACCATTTCCGCCTCTGTCAAGCGGCTCAGCTCCTAGTTTCCACGTGGGCATCTGGAGGGGCTGCTATAAACACACAGGCTGCTCGGCCACCGAGAGTGTGAACGCGCCCTCCTGGACTCATCCCCGTCCTAGCTCCCTGCATCCTTCCCCTGCCAGAGTCAACTGACGCCACCGCCCAGCACGGCCCCCTCCCCTCTCCCGGAAGGGTTACGGCAGAGGGATACAGCCCGGCCTCAGCAGAACCCCGCCTGGTCAAGATACAGCTTGTGTCCGAATCTGGAGGGAGACCGGCTCACTGGCAAAAGAATGATTTAGAGAATCATCCCGCGGGCTCCGAGTCCTTAACCGGTCTAGAGGACCCGGTGCTCCTGATCAGCCTGCGGGCAACGTAGAAAGTTCTGTGCATATGTGCAATTTTCCAGTGTCTGATCACACCTTCGGAGTCTCAAATGTCTGTGACTCAGAGAAAAGTTCTTTTAAATTATCATCTTGCCTCCTAACACCCTGCTTCAAGCATGGCCTTCTTGATTCTGGCATTTAATCTCCGCCCTGAGGTTAAGACGGTTTCCCCCTCTTAGACCACTGTTACAGTCTGAAATGTGTCCCCCCCACATCCTTAAGTTGAGGTCCTAACCCCCAACGATTATATTTGGAGCCAGGACCTCTAGGGAGGTCATTAAGGTTAAGTGAGGTCAGGAGGGTGGGGCCCTGATCCAACAAGACTGCTGTACTTAATCTTTTAAGAAGGAGGGCCCACCGTGTGAGGACCTTGACTTGGCCAGAAGACAGTCTCACCAGAAACCCAGCACCCTGATCTTAGACTCCCAGCCCCCAGACTGTGGGAGGGAGCATTGATTTCTGTTGTTTAGCCTCCCAGCCTTCAGTATTTTGGTACAATTGACTGACTCTATACTCATACGTGAAAACACTGGAGCCTGACCACCTCCAGGGTCCAGGCAGTTTTCAATTCAGCGGTTCATTAACGTGAGGTTTTTGACTGTGACGCCACAGGTCATCACAGTTCACATAAAGCACCCAGATCCATCAGCGGGCTCGGCAGAAGGTAGGGCTGGGAGGGGCGAGGAGGCAGGAGCGAGAGGTGGCTGCTCCTCCGACTTGGCAGGGGTGTCCTGCTGGAGGAAACCCACGTTCTTATGATGCAACCAGGCCTCGAGTGTGCTCCCCTAACGACACACACGCGGCCTTCCAGCCCCGCAAACAGCTCGGCCAGCGCTTTTTGGGGCAGAATGGCTGCAGCTAGATTAGAGGAACCAGCGTGTCTCACTGGCACCTCCGCGTGGGACAGGACGACTGCAGGGTGGTGGGCGAGGCAGAGAAGGGAGAGGGCGGGGAGGGGCGAGCCAGGGTGTCCGAGCTGCGGCTTCTAGCTTTGCCGTGTCAGCTGGCAGGGCCAGAGCGCAGGAGACAGCTGAGCGCGGAGCTGCTGAACGGGAGTCTCTCTAATTGGGACCAACCGCGGGTGAGCGATGCTGACTCGGCTGGCCGAAGCCCGATGGGGTCTCTCTCGTGTCAGAGACTCCTGCTTTCTCAGAGGTAGGAGTGAAAAGAAGCACCTCCCTATTTTTCAGAGTGAAGAAATTGAATCCTTCACAGAGTGAAACGTGACCGGGAAGCTGAAGACAAGGGAGAGCCCTACAGGCACAGCCTGCCCGCCGCTGGAGGACGAAGGGCAGCGCCGGGGGCCACCCCGCCATCCCCCTGCCCTCAGTCCTGCAGCTGCATCCCTTGGGCCTCAATTTCCCCAGGCATAAACAAGTCACCCAGCACCTCCCAGCAGGATGTTTCGAAAGTTGAACATCTGGGAAAATTATTTTGATTCCTAACTTGGACAAAGAAAATCTTGACAAAAACTAATGCATGACAAAATTAAGGTGCCGAGCATTAAAAGCTATCCCAGTTTGAGTGTCCGTGTCTTTGTCAAGAGGAACAGTCGGCAGCATGCTGTCTGGGTCCCACGGCCCCTTCGCTTCCTAAAGTCGACACAGACGTCCCGTTTCACAGACTTCTGGAAAGGGATGAAAATGCTGCCAGCGCTGACGCTTCGGGAGACAACTGCTGGTTCCTCCCCACATCCTTGGCTCTTCTGGAGGCTCTTGTCAGGATGGTCTCACGCAGTTCCCAAACCCCTGGCTGATGGAAGGGGCGCCGCACGGTGCTTCTTGCACTTCTGCGCGGCCTTTAAACCAATAAGGAATTAAGAGCCAACTGATGGCACTCTGAAAAGTCGGGAAGCTTTAAGCGCCTAGAGCAGGACTTGGCCAAGTTTCTCCAAAACATGAGGACCAAAGGACCGGTCACCATGTCAGCCTTTGAAGGCCGTGCTCTGCCCCTTGGAGCAGGAAGGCAGCCACAGGCAGCATGGAAATGAAACTCTCCATCACTTAACTTTCCCTCTCACATCACTTAAAAATGTGAAAACCATTCTTTGCCTTGTGGGCCAAACCGAAACAGGCGGTGGGCCAGATTGGTCCAGAAGGCCAAAGTCTGCTGACCACTAGGCTAGAAGAAACTGGAGCAAAAAGGAAAGTGACTCTTCAGCCGACAAGTCTTGGACCAAAAAGCAGCTCTAGACTCAGAGAGACCCCCTCTTCTGCTCCCTTTCCGTGCCCTTCTGATCCGACCTGCTGGGTTTACAAGTCAAAACAAGATTTTCCTACCAGCAACGTTACTGGCTCCTTTTGACACAGGAAAATAAAAGGTTAGGGGGTGGGGAGGGAGAAGGCAGGAGAGGAAAAGAGGACGCTCTAGGCGGGCCTGCCCTTCACCATTAACCCTCCGCCAGAAGGAGGCACTGCCTTAAAACAGGATGAGACAGATTTGAGCACATCTGTAGTTTTAAGAGTGGATGATGAGAAGCCGACAGAAGCAAAGCCTTTTCTAGTGAGAAGCACAGCCCTTGCCCCAGGGATGGGCAAACTGGGACGTCCCGCTCTCCGGTTAGGGTCGCGGCAACAGAGGGGTCTTGTCTCCAGATCAGATCGCAAAGCAGCCTGGGAGCGCAGGGCGGGCATCGGAAGAGGCGGAGGGGGTGCAACCAGGACGCCTTCCGTGCGCTCTGAGCTCGTAGCACTGGCTGCGCGGCTGTGCCCTGGGCGGGACGCGGCCTCCCACAGACCCGCGCGGCCCGCCTTCCCTTTGAGCGCGTCGCTCCCCTTTCCTGACCACCCTCTGTCACATTCAACCTTCTGACCTCAGAACCCCTGGCCTTCCATTATCGCCTTTCCAATTTCCTAGGAAATATTTCCACGTAAAAAAGCCAGTATTTCCACATAAAAACCAAGGAGATCACTTTTCTGGTCACTGAGTCTCGTCATCCAGTTAAAAATCCTGACTCGAAACAGACAGCAACCCACCACCTGTCTCCTGCCTGCGATCACCCTAACGGTGTCCTCGTTTCATCCACCGAAGGGGAGCATGACAAGGAGCATTCATTCGGAAAGCTGGCCGAACACAGCAAACACAGTCCCAGCTACGACTGAGAGAAACCTCCCCGCATCCGCCTGCTTGATGTGTCCTGCTGGACCCCTGGGAGGCTGTGGTCAGAGAGCCGAGTGCCCCTCACGTCCACCAAGAGGATCAGCTCAGGATAAACGCAAAGCTGGCGGCAGCACGGTGGCCTTCAGGGCGCACACAGGCAATGTCATCCGAATCCGTGGTCGGCCTTCCTTCCCAGGAGGAGCATGGAGAAACCAACCCAGGGCAGAGTGTGGGCACCTGCCAGGAGCTGGCACCCTCCTGAGATCCCTGGGGAGGAGTGCTGCCGACAGCCGGCCGTGGACGGGGCAGGTCACTCTAGAGCAGGTAAGCTGCATGGCCACAGAAACTGCCGTCCCTTCACTGAACACAAAGAAGAAACACCTGGGCTGGGCGGTAGAGGTGGAACTGCTTTCCAGGCTCCAGGAACACTTGGACATCGCCCCTTCAGGTCACCTGCAGCTTTAAGTGGCTCTGGCTGGACTTTTTCACACCCATAATGCCTGCAATTCATCGTCATGTCATACCCTCACTTAAATTCCAAAATAAAGATGTCGGTCATGCACGCTGGCAGTGGCCAGAGCTGCTGGAGTCCAGGGTGGTCAACAGCTTCTCTCCACAAAGAATCAGCGTCTGAGGCCTCGAAGAAGCTTCAGTGCGTTGCCAGTGAGGCTTCTCAATTTGCTCCTGGGAGAGCTCATCGGACGCTTCTGTTGCCACCGTGGCCTCATTATTTCAGAAGAAGTGTTCACGAGGAGGCAGGAGAGTTTAAGGGCATGCTCCATAACCGAACGTTTGTCTGTCTGTGTGGTTTTAAGGATAGAGATTGCCGTTGTAGCAAAGCCATCCTCATGAGAGTCAGGCTGCCTTGTGCAAAGCTTTTCAGCAGGCAGCCGGGGTCTGACCCAACAGGAGTTACGACTTGTGTCCACCTGGTAGGCAGGACCAGCAGGACTCTTCACACGTGCAGCAATGCCCCACACTTGACCAGAGCAAGGTCTGCAGCTGGACTGAAGAGGCGAGGCTTTCTGGAAGACATCCTTAAATGATGCTGCCGACCATCACGCCACCAACACCAGAAACGCTGGAGCCCAGTGTGATGGTCCCCTTCTGTCTGCAGAGTCAGAGAAGTTACCAAGCTCACTCATTCGGCTGTCCACAACTGCTCACAGCTAAGCAGGCTCACCACTTTCCCACCACCCACTGCACTGTGGATATCCAAACAGCGACTCCTAAATGCTCACAGGCAAAGCTGTCTTTAGCATGCTGCTTTCCCCCAGATCCACGGCACCTGCTTTCATCAGAACGGCATGCTTTCTGCATTGTTTCCTAGTTGAGATGGATTTGTGCTGATCCATGCATATATTCTAACCTTAGTTTTCTCGTAAACATCACCAGATTGTGAAAACAATAGTTACCATATGTCCAGTATTTAAATACGTGTCTAAGCACTGTCCTGGGCACTTACATACGTGCACAGCCTCATTTAACATTCGTTATCAGCCTGGACTAGGATATTACTTCCATTTTACCTGTAAGAGAGGGGAAACTTGAGATTTAAGACCTGGAGAAGGGAATGGCTACCCACTCCTGTATCCTGCCTGGAGCATTCTATGGACAGAGGAGCCTGGCGGGCTACAGTCCATGGACTCACATAGAGTCAGACACGACTGAGCAACTAGCACTTTCACTCTCAAGGTTACAAGCCTGCCCATGGTCCCACAGCCTCCCTTAGTGTCAAGATCTGACTAAAGACCTGTCATTAACCACTGAGTGGAATAGAAATATTCCCGTCAGGAGGGTGACAGCTCTAGTCAGGGGTGGTAGCACTAGTGAAGCTGAATTGGGCATTTGCTCAGATCACAGGGAGCTCTCTGGCGTGTGGCTCTGCAGGGTGTGGTTTGGCAGCTTTCCAAACGGTGTTCTGCTGGAGGGCAATGATCACTTACAAACCTCCAGGGGACTTCTGCATAAAAAGATGGTCTCCAGGTCAAAGGCAATCTGTGTCTGCTCTGCCGACTTTACACACCTCGAGTTACTGAGGTCTGGAATGGAGAATCGTGAAGAAATGGGGTCGGTCCTGGATCTCAAAAGGCCTGAAGACTCAAACAGAAGACTCCCGAGTGGTCTGCTTCTCAGTAACTGGATGAGGGCTTGAGCACCAGGCAGGGCGGCCAGCCCCACAGGCCCTTCCACAAGCACACACCAGCTGTCTTGGCACAGGCCAGCGGACAGGGTGCCCCTGCAAGCCTGCGGCATGGGGCTGGGAGGGTGCAGGCAGCTCTCGACGACTCAGGTGCCTTAGCCTGGGTGGGGGGGCTTTCCGGAGCCCTGTCCACCTCCTCCCACATAGGGTTCATCAGGAGCCCACGTGGCCCGAGTGTGAAGTCCAAGTCTCTGGAATGGCACTGGGCAAAGGCCTCTGTGGTGACAGGTGAAACTAAAATGCCCCTGATAGCGATGGCCAGGATGCTGGGCAAGGCCTCCAGTGGACACTGTGGGGATACCTGCCTTCAGTGTGGCCCGGGAGTGGCAGAGCCCTCACTGGGGGTCCACAGAGCCTTCCCGCGTCTGCGTGGCCCCAGGACCAAGGCACGTACCCCCACCAAGACCAGGTGGACCAGCCAGCCACTAACGCCACCTCCACAGCAACCTGCCCTGTCTGTCAATGGCACGGAGGCTGCTGATTGGTCTGCTTGCGGAGAGGCCTGTCTCCCTTGCGGGTGTGTCCCTGTGGTGCTCACCTTCCTGGCTTCTTGTCTCTGGGAGGGTCTTCGGTTCCACAACAATCCCTTACACTCACCCACCAGAGGCCAACACTTATGCAGCCCTGTTTCCAAAAAGCCATCCTATGTGGAGTCTGCCCAGGACAGATCGAAAATGAGTCAGGAGCAGAATCCGCAAGAAGTTGCACACAGCGCTGTTCAGATGTCTTCCAAGCACACCCTAAGTGGATGCCCCGCCACGGCGGCGGGAGGCCCCTTCCGGCCAAGAGCACTCGGCATTTGAGTTGAGGCCTCCCTGAGCGAGGTCTCACGGAGGGCGCTTCTCTCCGATCCCAGGCAGTGGTCAAGCTGAAGGCCACCAGGTCTTCCCGTCAGACACCATGTGCTGGAATTCAATTAAACATGGGCCTTTCCCAATCACCCAGTTATGGGCTGAAATGTAACATGGTGCAATTGTTTCTGCTTTCTCTGTTTATGAAACACGCCGTGTAGCCCCTCATCAACGTGTCTTCGAGGCTGGACTGCAGTTCTTACAGCACTGTGGCTCCCAAAGAGACAGTCTTCTCCCTCGAAACAGCCACCTCTTAAATCTGTGAGGGCCTTTCATCTGGGAAGACAGTCCTGGGCAGGCGACCAGAGAGTTTTCTTTGCCTGAAGGCATATGGGTCTCTAATCTGTTCTCAGACCCCAGGTCTGGGAGGCTAGGCAAGGCAACTTTTAACTTGAGCCTCCCCGCTCCCCCGACCCCCAACAACCCGTGCATTCTTTCCTCATGTAAAGATTTCCAATAACAGCATAAAACGAGCAGTTAATAATAGGTCCCAACATGTAAATTACAGTGGTTTCCAAAAATAAAAGCTTCATGGGGGAAAAATCTGCAAGTTACCACTGTGAGGTAGACACGAGAGAGGTTTCCTCACACCAGGGCAATCTGGGCGTCTGTGGGGTAGAAACGAGAGAGGTTTCCTCACACCAGGGCAATCTGGGCGTCTGTGGGGTAGAAACGAGGGAAGTTTCCTCACACCAGGGCAATCTGGGCGTCTGTGGGGTAGAAACGAGGGAAGTTTCCTCACACCAGGGCAATCTGGGCGTCTGTGGGGTAGAAACGAGAGAGGTTTCCTCACACCAGGGCAATCTGGGCGTCTGTGGGGTAGACACGAGAGAGGTTTCCTCACACCAGGGCAATCTGGGCGTCTGTGGGGTAGACACGAGGGAAGTTTCCTCACACCAGGGCAATCTGGGCGTCTGTGGGGTAGAAACGAGGGAAGTTTCCTCACACCAGGGCAATCTGGGAGTCTGTGGGGTAGAAACGAGGGAAGTTTCCTCACACCAGGGCAATCTGGGCGTCTGTGGGGTAGAAACGAGGGAAGTTTCCTCACACCAGGGCAATCTGGGCATCTGTGGGGTAGAAACGAGAGAGGTTTCCTCACACCAGGGCAATCTGGGCATCTGCGAGGTAGAAACGAGGGAGGTTTCCTCACACCAGGGCAATCTGGGCGTCTGCACACAACTGGCAGGCAAGGACTCCAAGCATAGTCCTTGGAAATGATTTTCTTGTGTTGACCAAACCCTAACTTTTCCCTACCTTGCCACTGTCTCTTTCTCCTCAACCAACCTCACGTTAAGCACCCAAGGCCTGTTCCTCAGTGTTTCCTTACATTTCTAGACAGCAAGAAGGGAAAAAAGGCGATGCTATAATCTGTCACCTTTCTCGCACTTTGTCTAAGGTGATGCCTGGAAACTCTTGTTTGCTTGCCAACCAGCCTATCAATGCTTACGTCCCTGAAAACCAGCACTTGCTCAGGATTTAAGAAAAGTGCTCCTGAGAGGCCCTCCAGATTCGTGCGTTCTGACTGCATCTCATCCCCTCACCAAGATTCTCCACTCTTAATCCTCCCAGGAAGGACTGGGCAGGTTTGTCCAAAGAAATCCGAGCCTCGGGAAACCCCACTGACTAAAAAGCTGACTTGTCTCTTTAAGCGAGGTCTTAAGGAAGGCTGAGCTGCTGCCCCCACCACGAGGGGTCACTGATCTGGCTGTGGTGGGCACTGTGGTGTTTATAGATGGCTCGCCTTTATCTCCAAGTTAAGCGCCTTCTTATCAAGAGCCATTTAGTTCACGGGCTGCTTACTCTGAGTGAAGCATCTTTGTTGAGGGTTCTGAGGATTTTCACTTCAGAGAGCAGGACAGCTGAATACCACATTGTGTGGGTCGGTCAAAGGTCAGTCTCAGAGGAAAACCCAGCTAATGGAAGTGAAAGACTCAAGTTTTGGGGGAGAGTTTTCCATGCATGTGAAAGTAAGCCCCTCTCTCACCTGTGACAAAGCCTTGAACAAAAAGAATGAAAAGAAAAGGAATCTTAATTCTTAATCAGTAAGGAGATGAAATAAAGATCTTAGTTCAGAGAGACAAACCACAGGCAGGTGTTCTGGCAAGGTGAAGGGACTCATTCCCTGCCCCAGGCATGACAGGCTGGCCACTTAAGGACGCAGGATGAATGGAGGGAAAACTAACAGGGGACTGGAAAGATTTAAACTTCTCAGACCCTCACCTGCAAATGCCGGAGGGAGCGCGCACACAGTTCTGAAAGGCGGGTGTTCCACACAGTTCTTACAGAATCAGGTATTGAAGTGTCCACAGTATTTTGCAAATGTATGCACCCAACCACGTTGGGAACTGGTTATAGCATTCAACACCTTTGAGGATGATTCTTCGAGGCTGACTGCCATCACTCTGAACAAAGTCTCAAGGCACCACTCTCCACTGAGGCACCCCATTCCCTCTGAACCCTCTCTGCTGCAGCGCCCGTGCTTCTCCTTCAAAGAAGGGAAACCAGAAGGGGGAGTTTCACCCTGGGCTCCAGAGCAAGTCAGTGGCGAAGCCACCTCTGGGTTTTCGGTACTTCATCTCTTCACTTCAGCATCGAAGCTGTTCTCCAGCACTGTCTGGGTGCAGAACGCGCGCTCACCGGCCCCTGCTCCTGCATCACGCCTCCTGCCACCTCATCTCCCCCAGGGCAAGAGGGGGAGCAGTTTCTCTTCTCTAAGGACACACGTCTTAGGAAAAAATAACAGTCTTGAGAACACAGGAAATGACTGGCTATGAAATGACTTTGGGGATTAACATGCTTTTCTTGGGCAACTTGGAGTTGGAATCTCTGCTTTGAGGCTTTCTGACCAGTCTGGGGCTCTGTGCATAATCCTTAAAGAAGCTGAAAGAAGGAAGACTGAAATTAAAAGAGAAGTTAAAATCAAACTGGCTTGTACTTCTGGAGAAGGAGCCTTCAGGCGACAGACAGAAGGAAAACATCCTGTTATCCCTCCCCTTCTGCTCCGACGCGGGACCCAGAGCCCCTGCACGCTGTCCCCAAGGCCTGGGCGGCAGAGCTTGGGCAACGCCCTGAGGGTCCCTGCTGAGGGGGCAGAACTCCCCTCCCTTCCATATACCCCATGCCGGCACATCCTCTGGGGCCACAGCTGTGCCCAGGCTCTCCACGCAGAGACTGCCAGACACAAGCACGTGGAAGATGCTGCGAACATGAGGTGCCTCGTGGGGGATGAAGGGGATTTCCATAAAGCACAGGAGGAGACTGGTCTCATCACACATCCCCTCTCTCAGTCTGTTTACAGGAGCTGGCCTGTTAACAGTGGACCAAGGAAAGTGGAGGGAAATTCATCCATTAACATACAGCTCACTGTACTTTGAAGGTAATTCTAAAACACATTCAAGCCCTAAGAAGAGTGGTCTTTATGGGCTTTCCTCATTCAGAGGAGCCATCTTTGCTGGAAGAGGTTATTCACAAGTCCTCCCCAACAGCGGCTTGAGGCTGGCCCGAAAGGCAAAGTTGCTAAGCACGAAGCTCATGTTCGAGGGAACCCCCCTCCCGGGCCTGCCATGGGAGCTGAGTTCTTGGAGAACAATGCCCCAGGGACCCACTCTCAGGAGCAGCAGGCATGGACATCGAGCTGGGAACGCAGAGCCTGGAAATTGCAAGGATGTTTGTGAAAAAGTGGAAGCGAAAGAGAGGAGCTCAAATGGGAGAAACAGTATGGACTGTGGGCACGGAGTACACACCAAACAGCCAACAGGAAGAAAGGGCCAAACGTCCGGGGGGACGACGCGCCACAAGCCCACCACGCCCGCTGCCCTCCCGACGGCTGCTTCCTGACGGCTATGAGTCTCTCTTTCTGACCGCTTGCTTCTCACTGCAGATACTGGCATCCCAGTGTCGGCAGCCAGCGTCTCACTCTATCACAAGTTAATCGCACCGCCACAGGCACTGAAATAAACTGTTGTTCTGTCTGCGGTGATCACAACGATGCCTGGCATACAGGAGGCAGTTTCAACAGGCGCTGGTGGAGAACTGACTTGCTTTACTTTGTGCAGCCGTTTGACCCTAAAGAGCTCGCCTGAGCGCGTCGGGCACCGGCACATTCGCTAATCTCAAACTTGCAGTCTGTCCCTCCCCACCCACGCTCCGGAACTACAGTCAGTAATGAACCACGACGGAAAAGGCTGTGGAAAACAACGCACATGTGTGCAACTGAGTGACTTCGCTGTGCAGCAGAAATTAACACGAGGCTGCCAGTCAGCAATATTTCAATAAAGTAAAATTTAAAAAATATGATTTACCCACATCTGACCTGTTATATAAACTGTCTCGATGGGACCCTGCTGGCTATTTGCTGTCATTGTCCAAAGAACATTATGAATTCCACATACGCATCACTTCTGGGTAAGAGTTCCTGTCGGCAGGAACCTGTGATTGGACAAAGCCAGCATCATGCAATCAATGACTGTTGGGGGAAAAGTAGAAATAGGGTGGAGAACAGCTTCCCTGGAGGCTGAGCTGATACAGCAGCAGCTCTTGTTCACAGAAAGCGACCGTTCCCAGAGGGAGCCCCGGCGTCCTTAAGCTTTCAGAAAGCACCAAGCTCCTTAAGCAGACATCCCGCCCAACGTGTGATGGGCAGAGGGACCAGCCAGAGTTGTGTCCGAACTTCTGTTTCACCAACTTACGACCTGGGATAGGCACGCCTGTCCACCACCCTCACCCCAAACTCACCCCCAGCTCCCCAGTGGTCACATCACCATCAGCCTTTCGAGGTCGTCGTGCAGAGTAAACACGGAAAAAGTGCGGCCCCCAGCTTGGTGCGGGGCAGGGAAGTCAGATACAGGGCTTGCCTCCCATCTCCGCTTTTGAATGACCCCCCTGCTGCTCAAATGGCCCTGGCAGCTACACATCTGGAGGAGAGTCCGCCCAGGAGGAGCCGGCACTTGCCGCAGCCCGGTCCGCGCACGGCCGCAGAGCGCATCCCTGACCGACCGACCGCCCGCAGAGCACAGCCGGGCTGCCGGGCACGCGCACACGCGCTCGCGGCGGGTCTGGGGAGGCGCTGCGACCTTCTTTCTTCTCAGTGTTTTCCCGCAGTGGTGTGCCCATCTTCACGGGGCACAGGCATGTCCAGGACCTGAGTATTTCTAGGAAGTTCCCGAGCCATCCCCGGAGAGTCAGGTCAGGGGTGAGTCCTCGCAGGCGCCGCATCCTCCGCGGGGGCAGCATCACCTGACTCTGCTTTGAGGGCGGGGGCGAGGGGCTCTGTTCCTCTGGCCATGAACGTGGTGTGTGGTGACCCTGGGCCTGGTCCAGGGGAAACAGCAGATTGTGCTGCTAGATCAGAGGCTTTCAGGCAGGGCTCCCGGCGCGGCTGAACACGCAAGGAAGCAGAGCTGTGCGTCTCACACTAGCAGCCTGTGTGACGCGGGCACCCTGGGGAGGGTGGGTCTGGGCACAGAGCCTCCCACCAAGGAAACTCCCCTCCCCCTCTCCTCAGAGGAGTTCACGTTCCTTCGGGAAACGCTTACTTCATCTTCAAGGCCCGAGGAAAGCGACACCTTTGCCATGGAAGTCCTCCTGCCCTGCCTGCTTCCAGGCACCACCAGTGTGTCCCCTTCCTCCAGCCGACTGCCTCTCACGCGTCTCGAAATTCTAAATGCCGCATATATGTGTCTGCTGACACTTTAAAAAATTAACTTATTTGACAGCTGGTCTGTAGTTGCTGCGAGTGGGGGCTACTCTCTCGTGGGAAACGGGCTTCTCACTGTGGTGGCCTCTCTCGCCTCGGGGCATAGGCCCTAGAGCGCGGGCTCAGGAGCGTCTGTCGCAGCGCGTGGGATCGTCCCGACCCGGGGACCTAACCCGTGCCTCCTGGACTGCAAGGCTGACCCTTCACCTCTGGGCCACCAGGGAGTCTTGTGTGCTGGCTTTCGTCTGTCTGTTCGCACTGCAAGACGCCGAGCTCGCTGAGGGCAGGGCCTGTACACCGCTGCCCCCTGTTCCCAGCACTGTGCCCGCACTGGGGGCGTGCACGACACTGCCGAACAGATGGAGAGGTGCCGGCTCCTTGGGGGTCTCCATTCCTCCAGCATGCTGTGGGCCCAAAGTATCACACAGCAGAGGTTGAACGAACACAAGCTGGCATTGTTAAAGGCTGCGTTTTTCCAGGTGGTGTGTGTCATTTGCTGTCAAAAACAGGATGTATAATATACTACCATAATTAGCATAGAATTTGGGCTAGAGCGAAGCCCGAAGACGGACCATTAAGAATTTACGTAAAGATCTAAGACACACTGTAAGCGGAGAGCTGTGTAGCCTGTCACACTGACAGGCACCTTCGTCAGGGTCCTAGCAGGATGGCAGGGAAGGATGCCGAGGGAGCGGGCGGCCTGGAGAAACCAGGAGGGACCTCGGCTACGTGGCATCTCCCGCGAAGCCTCCGTGCTGAAAGCACTCTGCTCCTCTTTGCCTGTAGCCCGTTTGTTAGTTTGCACTGGAGCATAACTGGTGCACAACGTTGCCCTCCTTTCAGGGGTACAGTGAAGTGCATCGGTTACACACGTACACGTAGCCACTTTTTTGGGGAGCTCTTCCCCGAAAGCACTCCGTCCTTCGCATCCTCTCACCATCATCCCCACACCCTGGGAGCTCGAGGACACTGAGGCGAGTGGCTCAGCAGCTAAGGCCACAAAGGGATCAGCGGCGGAGCCAGGGTCCGAGTCAGGCTGCACGGCGAGTCTGGGCTCCTCCCTCACGCCCGTGAGCGGCCGGCCAGCCCTCGACCTCGTGAGGCCGTGACTGCCCTCAGCTTCCGCAGTGTGAGCGTGGCAGGTCCCCTGGCCTGGGTTAGTGTCCGTGAGCACGCCTCCCCGGAGCAGGCCCAACGGTTGGCTGCAGAGCCACACAGGCCCCCCCAGGGCACTCAAAGGCACGTTCACTGACCCTCCCTGTGCTCGGTTGCTTCATCTGTGAAACAGGCTCATTCGGGGCCTGCTGTGGGGACTACACCAGTACGTGTTGACAGAGCCCTGGGCACAGGCATTGTCATGGCACGTCCTGTGACCGTGGCAGAGGCGGCCGGCTCAGCTATGGGCAGGGGTGCCCACCGCACTCAGCGTCCTCATGAGCGTGTCCTGCCCTGCACTCTCTCCTGCCTCCAAGCAGGGGGCAAGGCTCCGCAGGGCGAGGGGCCGCCGGCACGTGCGGCCTGCCCATGGCGTGCATGCCCAGCCCTGGAAGCCCTCTCACCGGACGCAGCTGCTGGCTCTGCCGACCCCTCCCAGGGGCTGTCCCCGTGCTGGGCCCACACCTGTGGCCCCAGGGTGTCTGTGAGCCGGCCCTATTCCTGAGGCACCCCAGGCTCCAGCTCAGGGTCCCTCCCAGGAGGGAGACCAAGAGAGCTGAATGGGACAACCACCTGCACTCAGGGTTTCTAGCCTGGGAGATACTGAAGGACAGGGTTTGCCAGGGCAGGAGAGGCGTCTCCAGGAGCGACCCTAACACTTGAGACAGAGAGGATGGGGCTGATGGAGAAGCCTCCTCCAGGACGCAGCCACTCCAGGCACCTGGGAGGGAAGCTGGAGCTGGTCATGGGGTGCTGGGCGCCACTCCTCCCCAGCTGTCTCTTTCAGGGCTCCCAGAGCCTGCAGGGAAAGCGTCTCTTCAGTGCCTGTTGTTCCCAACCAAACACCACTACAAGTCAGGTTCTAAGCGGCCCCTTTTTGAGCCAGGCCTGGGCCAAGCCTCCCTCAGTGGATGAGAGCCAGGGCAGTTAAAGTTTATGTCTGAACTCCGGCAATTCTCGGACAGACCTCCAGTTTACGACATCCCGTCTCTCCTTCCCTACTAGCTACAAACCCCCCACCCCGCCCCCCTGGGGAAGTCTCAGGCTTGGGTGAAAAGGAAACACAGGCCGGCCCAGGCGGAGCCCAGCAGGCAGCACGCAGCAGGCGGGCAGAGGTGTAGCTAGACCTGCTCCTCCGCCTCTGGGGCAGCAGCAGACAGGACCCGCCCCACCTGCCACGCCTGCCCAGGAGTCGGTTCCGGCAGGAAGCCGGGGAGCACGGACAGCTGCGGCCCCAGCACAGAGCTCGCTGGACAGAAACTGGGTCTCCGGGGTGAGGGTGAGGTGGGCAGAGGCGGCGGGGAGGACTCCGAGTCTAGGCACCATGGGGTGACCCCCATGTCACCGGTGGGGCCACTGAGCAAAGGCTGAGCAAAGGCCGGCCGCCAGTGGAAGGAGACACGATCAGGGAAATAATGCCGGGGGCAGCTAACAGAGTTCCACTTTCTCCGCCATGGGGAGGGCAGCGGGGAACCTAAGGGTCGAACCAAAGCAATTGGAACTTCCTCAGACAGAGCCCTGTGGACCTGAAGTGGGTAAACGCTACGCGGCAGTGGCAGTAGCTGGGGCGGTTAGGAAGGGACCCTCTGCCTTCTTCAGGGTCAGAGATTCAGGACTCAGCCAAGATCTCAGCAGAAGTAGAAATCCTCATGGGTCCCTGAATAGACCTCTGTTCTCTGGAGTCTTCTCCGTTCCTGAATTGGCTGCTGTTATGACACCCCGCCCCCACCGATCAGCTTAGCAGTGACCCCACGGGTCCCCAGGTGGAGGGGGCAGGACAAGCTTCTGAGGGGCTCTGGGCGCTGAAGATGCCCCGGGCCGCGCCTTGCCACCTGTTTGCTCCACCCGGAGCCTGCGTGGGCAGAGCGGCCTGGAGGTCCTGGCAGGAACCCGCGGGGAAGGAGGGGCAGTTGCCAACGGCAATCTGGGCCGAGGGCGGGGCTGGGGGCGGAGTGGTCCCAGCAAGGGGCGTCGGCCTCCCATTCAACTCTCTAATCTCCCACTTCCTTCAGCTCCGAAGGCGGAGGAGGGGAAGGTGTCCGCGGGCTGGGAAGGTCCCAGAAAAAGCAGGCAACATCAGCGCGCTTCCTCAGGCGGCAGGACCCCTTAGCTCTCTCAGAAGCGTGGTTTCCAAGAGGGCTTGGGTCCCGGGAATGCCGCCCTCACCTTCCAGGGCCGAGCGGTCTCCCGGAGCGCATCTCCCGGTCGCTCGGCTCTCACCTCTCCCGGAGGGGTCCAGCGCGCGGCGGGGTCACACATGCAACCCCGCCCCCACCTCGGGTCTCAGGCCGCACCTCCACCGCCTCCCCTCAGCCCAAGGGACGCCCAGAGCTTCCGGGGCCGGGATCGAAGCTCCCCTCCTCCCACTGCCCAGGCCCCAGGGCACTGCGGCGGCCCCGCAAGTCCGGTCCGGTCGTGTTACGGCCCCACCCGACCGGTCCCAGGGACGCACGCCCAGCCTCCCTTTCGAAACCCCTCCGCACGCGCACCTCCACCCGGGGGCCAAGAGGCCAAACGCTCCGGAGCCAGGGGCCCAGGCGGCGCTGCCGTCCTTCCGATTGGAGCCGCGAGGGTGGCCAGGACGCCCTCCCGGAGGACCCCAGCCCACGACGCGGGGCCGCGTCGCGAGCCGGGGCGCTTACCTGCGGGGGAACTTGCTTCTGCCCGCCCGGGGCGGCGGCAGCTGCAGCATCCTCCCGGCGCGGCGGCCTGCGGCCGGCAACCAGCAGCGACAGCGCGTCGCCCGGCGGGCCGCCGAGGTCTGAGCGCGGCCACGCGGACTGCTGGGGACCCGGCCCGGCCCGCGCCCTCCTCCCCCGCCCGCCCGCCCGCCTCGCGTCTCCGGCGGCACTTAAAGCGACAGAGCCCCATTTCCCGTCGCCGTCTCGGGTCCCGAGCCCCGGCTGCGGGCGGGCCCTTTAACGCCCGGAGCAGGTAGACAAAGAGCCGCAGCGGCGCGGCCGTTCAGGGGGCCCGGGGCTGAGAGCTGCCTGGCGGCTGGGGTTGCGGCGGCCACTGGGGCGGCTGCAGTCACACCTCCCAGGGACCCCCCCCCCAAGCCAGCTGCGGTCACACCTCCCAGCGTCCCCCCTCCCCCACGCCGGCTGCGGGTCACACCCCCCAGGCCCCCAAAGCCGGCTGCGGGTCACACCCCCCAGGCACCCCTCACGACGGCTGCAGTCACACCTCCCAGTGGGCCCCCCACGCCGCCAGGCGCGGGTCACAAGCCCTCCGTCCCCGCCAGGATGGTGGCAGCAGGTAACTCCTGGCTCTTCCTGGAACCGTGCAGGCAGACTGGTGCGCAGCGGGGCACTGGGTCTGGAACCTGGACCCTGCCCAGAGGGCTTTCTCCAAATCCCCTCCCTGACTCTTTCCAAGCTTTTAAATCAGTTCCACTAAGAGTACAGCACCTAAAACAAGGTCTGCAGATCTTACAGTGAAAAGGAGGGGACAGCTTTCTTTTTCTCTAGCCTTTTCTGAGTTCCTTTTTCATTCTAACTGTCCTTGACCTGCAGCTGGTGATGGAGACTAAGCTAGTAAGTCAGTTACATCCTGCACCGTCATTGTGTTCAGTCGTGCAGGTGTGCCCAGCTGTTTGTGCCCCTGTGGATGGCACCACACTAGGCTTCCCTGTCCTTCACCATCTCCCGGAGTTTGCTCAAACTCATGTCCATTGAATTGACGATGCCGTCCAACCATCTCGTCTTCTGTCATCCCCTTCCCCTCCTGTCCTCAATGTTTTCCAGCATCTATCTTTTCCAATGAGTTGGCTCTTCGCATCAGGTGGCCAGAGGATTAGAGCTCCAGCTTCAGTATCAGTCCTTCCAGTGAATATTCAGGGTTGATTTCCTTTAAGATTGACTGGGTTAATCTCTTTGCAGTCCAAGACACTCTAAAGAGTCTTCAACACCACAGTTTCAAGATATCAATTCTTCGGCACTCAGCCTTTTTTTATTGTCCAGCTCTCATATTAGTATATGACTACTGGAAAAGCCATCAGTTCAGTTTAATCGCTCAGTCATGTCTGACACTTTGCGACCCCATGGACTGTAGCACGCCAGGCCTCCCTGTCCATCACCAACTCCTGGAGCTTGCTCAAAACTCATGTCCATCAGGTCAGTGATGACATCCAACCATTTCATCCTCTGTCCTCCCCTTTTCCTACTGTCTTTAATCTTTCCCAGGTTCAGGGTCTTTTCCAATGAGTCAGTTCCGCAAATCAGGTGGCCAAAGTATTGGAGTTTCAGCTTCAGCATCAGTCCTTCCAATGAATATTCAGGACTGATTTCCTTTAGGATGGACTGGTTGGATCTCCCTGGGACTCTCAAGAGTCTTTTCCAACACCACAGTTCAAAAGCATCAATTCTTCAGCGCTCAGCTTTCTTTATGGTCCAGCTCTCACATCCATACGCAACTACTGGAAAAACCAACACTTTGACCAGACGGACCTTTGCCAACAAAGTTTCTTTCAAGGAGCAAGCATCTTTTAATCTCATGGCTGTAGTCACCATCTGCAGTGATTCTGGAGCCCCCCAAAATAAAGTCTCTCAGTTTCCATTGTTTCCCCGTCTATTTGCCATGAAGTGATGGGACCGGGTCCCATGATCTTCATTTTTCATTGTTGAGTTTCAAACCAGCTTTTTCACTCTCTTCTTTCACTTTCATCAAGAGGCTCTTTAGAATAGCATTCAGTTCAGTTGCTCAGTCGTGACCGACTCTTTGGGACCCCGTGAATCGCAGCATGCCAGGCCTCCCTGTCCATCACCAACTCCCGGAGTTCACTCAGACTCACGTCCATTGAGTCGGTAATGCCATCCAACCATCTCATCCTCTGTCGTCCCCTTCTCCTCCTGCCCCCAATCCCTCCCAGCATCAGGGTCTTTTCCAGTGAGTCAACTCTTCGCATGAGGTGGCCAAAGTATTGGAGTTTCAGCTTCAACATCAGTCCTTCCAATGAACACCCAGGACTGATCTCCTTTAGGATGGACTGGTTGGATCTCTTTGCAGGCCAAGGGACTCTCAAGGGTCTTCTCCAACACCACAGTTCAAAAGCATCAATTCTTCTGCGCTCAGCTTTCTTCACAGTCCAACTCTCAAATCCATACATGACCTCTGGAAAAACCATAGCCTTGACTAGACGGACCTTTTATTGACAAGGTAATATCTCTGCTTTTCAATATGCTATCTAGGTTGGTCATAACTTTCCTTCCAAGGAGTAAGCGTCTTTTAATTTCATGGCTGCAATTACCATCTGCAGTGATCTTGTACCCCAGAAAAATAAAGTCTGACACTGTTTCCACTGTTTCCCCATCTGTTTTCCATGAACTGATGGGACCAGATGCCATGATCTTCGTTTTCTGAATGTTGAGCTTTAAGCCAACTTTTTCACTCTCCTCTTTCACTTTCATCAAGAGGCTTTTTAGTTCCTCTTCACTTTCTGCCATAACGGTGGTGTCATCTGCATATCTGAGGTGATTGATATTTCTTCCGGCAATCTTGATTCCAGCTTGTGCTTCTTCCAGATCAGCATTTCTCATGATGTACTCTGCATAGAAGTTAAATAAGCAGGGTGACAATATACAGCCTTGACATACTCCTTTTCCTATTTGGAACCAGTCTGTTTTCCATGTCCAGTTCTAACTGTTGCTTCCTGACCTGCATACAGGTTTCTCAAGAGGCAGGTCAGGTGGTCTGGTATTTCCATCTCTTTCAGAATTTTCCACAGTTTATTGTGATCCACACAGTCAAAGGCTTTGGCATAATCAATAAAGCAGAAATAGATGTTTTTCTGGAACTCTCTTGCTGTTTCCATGATCCAGTGGATGTTGGCAATTTGATCTCTGGTTCCGCCGCCTTTTCTAAAACCAGCTTGAACATCTGGAAGTTCATGGTTCACATGTTGCTGAAGCCTGGCTTGGAGAATTTTGAGCATTACTTTACTAGTGTGCGAGGTGAGTGCAATTGAGTGGTAGTTTGAGCATTCTCTGGCATTGCCTTTCTCTGGGATTGGAATGAAAACTGACCTTTTCCAGTCCTGTGGCCACTGCTGAGTTTTCCAAATTTGCTGGCACATTGAGTGCAGCACTTTAACAGGAGAACCTTTGTAGGCGAAGTATGTCTCTGCTTTTTAAGACACTGTCTAGGTTTCTTATTGCCTAGACAGCATACCTCTCGCCCTCAAGCTCTGCCTGACCTCCATTCTGCACCTGTTATATTTGACTCTGTGCTAACCACATCCCGTGTTTACAGCACTCTCTTTGCAGACCACCCCTTATAGTTCTTTTTTTTGGGGGGGCCTTATAGAAAGGGGGCCACAGTAAAATTCACCAAAGACAATAGACCCAACTACCGGGCTACCTGTTGCTGGCCTAGGAGTATTCTTAAAACAACGAAGAGGAAAAGTCCAAGACCCTTACACCTTTGCTCCTCATCACCCACCCCTGACTGGAGCCCTCATCTGGACAGTCTCCCGGACTCCTCAGGCAGGGGCCCCTTTCCTGAAGCATGAGCCTGCTGTGTCCCAGCTGAGGAGAGAAGCCAGCTTCCTGTTTTCTCCGGACTCCGCCTCTGTATTTTGAATTCAGCATTGGTAGGCAGAGAAAGCCAAAATTTTTGGCGGCATCACAGAGGATCCTGAGAGGGTGGATGGCACCCGAGTGCAAGTACCAGAGGCTGCTCAGGAAGCGGGAGGCCTTGCTTCCTCCAGCACAGGGTTGGGGGGCGTGCGCATTGGGGTTGACTGTGGGGGGAAAGAACAGTTCACACTGTGCAAGCGTCTGCCGTCATCCAGGGAGCATTTTCAGTTGACAGATCAGGAAGAAAAGGATCGCAAGATGCGAAGATTTTCACGCAGGGTAAGAAAAAAAGTGGGGTCCAGTAGCAGGGAATTTCTGGTAACGTGACCCCGGTGGTGAGGAAGGAGGGGCTGCTAGAGGAGAAGGGGCTGCACCCGAACCCCTGCTTCTGAGAGGCGCTGAGTGTGGAAGGTAAGGTCTGTCCCAACCCCAAAGTGACCTGAGCAAACAGGGAAGCCCGGGCCTTAGAAATGGACAGGTTAGATCCTCAGTTTCTTAAACCAGCAGAGACAGCACGAGCAACAGTGCTTTCTTAAGGCCCAAGGGACTGAGCTGAGGTGACGGAGCCCGAGCAGCTGCCTCTCCGGGCCTGAGCCGCGCAGGTGAGGGAGAGCCTGAGCAGCTGCCTCTCCGGGCCTGAGCTGCGCAGGTGGCGGCCGTGCAGAGACCCAGGCCAGTGCTCCGGCGGCTCCCACCGCCTGGCCTGTGGCTCCCACCGCCTGGCCTGTGGCTGTGCGGTGTTAGGGCTTCCCTGACGGCTCAGGTGGTGAAGACGCTGCCTGCAGTGCAGGAGACAGGGTCAGATTCGCGCGTTGGGAAGATCCGCCGGAGGAGGGCGTGGAAGCCCACTCCAATATTCCTTCCTGGAGAATCCCATGGACACAGGAGTGTGGCGGGCTACAGTCCATGGGGTCGCAGAGAGTGGGACAGGACTGGCTGAGCACACACAAGGTGCAGGAGCCCTTCCCCGCTTCCCGCCCCCAGGGAGGTGCCGACGGGCTGTGAGGCCCGAGGATCGCATCGCCGTCCGGCTCCAGTCCTGAGCGCCCAGGCCTCTCACCTGGGGCTGCCGCTCTACTGTCCCAGCGGGGGAGACCTCGCCAGGGGACTCTGTCCTGGGTCCCCGGACAGTCCTGCTGGGAGGGGGCTGTTTCTGAGGGTGCAGACACTGGCCAAGTTTTCCAGGTACGCTTTGTGTCCAAAGGGGAGTGAGGGGCTGCAGGGAGCCCAGTACCAAGCCCTCAGGGCCCCCAGCATGCGGGGGTGGGTTTTCATCCCCTTTACTCTCTCCGGGGGGTCTGGATGGTGAGATTTAGGAAGGCACAGCAGGTCGCAGGCCGAGTGGCTCTGGGGGGAATCACAGCGAGGTGGGCTCTGCAGCAGCATCGCCCACCTCGCTTGGAGGCCGGTGTCCCCGGGGGAAGACCCCCAGCCGGCACCTCATCTTCACCCCCACCCTAAATGGAGGGTGAGGGAGTCGGCCAGCCTGGGTCATCTGGGAGCAGCTGAGGGGAGGGCACCGAGAGAGCTCCTCTTGAGCCTCGGCCAGCATGGAATGCCACCAGCAGGGGATATCTTCCACCAGGCCTAGCTGCGAATTCTCCCTAAGGCTTCCTCCTCCGTGCTTCCTGGCAGAGCCTGGAGGGAGGGAGAGGAAGCTGAACCGTAAGGCACAGGGGTTACCTGGAGGGCGGGAAGGCTCCCAGTCACCCCCCACCAGGACCCAGTGACGCCCCTCAAGCCCAGAGCCCCACCTCGCACCTCAGCCGCCCCCCTCCCCTGGCCCTCCGCAGCCCCTGCATTTCACCCCATGGCCGTAGGGGGCTGAGCAGAAACAGAGCAAGTGAGCCCGCCGCTCAGCCTGGGGAGGGGTCGCAGCTCTCTGAGCCCCGCTTCCTCAGGAGGACTGTGGGCTAGAGCAGGGGTCTGCAGCCTCGGGGATCCAATGCCGGATGGCCTGAGGCAGAGCTGGCCCAAGAGGGACAGAAATAAAGCGCACGGTGAGCGGACCGCGTTGGCTCGTCCTGAAACCACCCCCACCTGTCCACCCGTCTGTGCACAGGCCTGTCTGCCTCAGAACTGGTCCCCGGTGCCAAAACGGTTGGGGCCCGCCGGGCTGGGGCACCTGTAACCCCCTCCTCCTTGGGCCTGGTTCCTGCCAGAACCCAACAGAACAGCCCTCTCTCTCTTCAAGGAGGAAGGTGGGCTGCACGAGGGGCCACCCTCCTCCACCTTGACCCCCCCTCCCACGGCAGAGGCCACTGAGGACCGCTCCCTGCAGGCTCGGCTCCTTAAGCAATGAGCCCGCAGATCAGCGTCTGCTCCTTTCCGCCAGCCGCTCACTGGGTCTTTGGGCACTGTGGGTGACGGGACGCAAGTGCTGTCTGGGGTCTTTGGTGAAGACAGGAGTCACGGTCTCCTTGCCGGCACCCCGACCTCACCCACCATGGGGGACGGCGGCACACCTGCCTTGAGAACGGGGGCCCACAGGTGTGACTGAGCTCTGCTTTCCGGGCCCCAGGCTGGGGCGGGGTGGAGGCGAGACAGCTGCTGACAGGGAGGTGCTTTTCCAGAAAAAAGACCAGCCGCAGAGGAAAGGGCCCAGTCGCCGCCTCCTCACAGAGCCCTCCGGAGCCAGGGCCCCATGCGTCCCCGCGCCAGGCTCCCGGGTCCTCGGTGGACTTTCTGTCTCAGCTGAGGGAGGCCTGGGCTCTCAGGGCCCTGCATAACCTTGCGAGGTCTCCGCCCGGCGCCCAGCGGCCCCCACCCCCTCCAGGCCCCCTGGGGGGACATTCTCTACCCACCCGCCAACCCCGGGGGCAGCTTCTCTGCCCGCCCTTGTCCTCGTGGGCAGGGCCGGGGGTCTCAAGGGCATGTGAGCTGCTCAGGGCCCTCCTGCAGACCAGGCCGCTGGGCTCGGAGGGAAGGGGGGACGAAGCGTGGCCGTGACGGGCCTGGAGTTGGAAGCCCTGGACCAGGCCGAGACGTCCCCGCAGCAGCGAACGAGCCAGCTGTGTGCTGCTCCCAAATGTTTACACGGCCTCTGAGGAGGCCGGCCATCCCGCCACCCGCAGCTGGGAGAGGTGGCATCCTGCCGGAGCACACACAGTGGGCGGCTGCTCCACGTCTTCCCAAGCATCAGCGTGTCTGTGGTCCAAGGGCGCAGGGCGGACGGCGCAGTGGTGATGGAGCTGGCAGGAGCTGCCCCCATGAGGGCCTGCGGACCCTCGGCTGCCAGGGCAGATACGATGCGAGTGTGTGTGTGTGTGTGTGTGTGTGTGTGTGTTTGAGGGTGTATGCATGCACGTGACAGTGTGTGTGTGCACATGTGTGTGTATGTGTGCATGTGTGTACTCGTGAGTGTGTGCTCGTGTGCGTGTGCTCATGTGAGTGTGTGCTTGTGTGCGTGCTCATGTGTGTGCTCGTGTGTGCGTGTGTGTTCATGCGAGTGTGAGTGTCCACACGTGTATGTAGGTGTGAGTGTCGGTGTCAGTGTATGTGTGAGCGTGTGTGCGTGCATGCATGTGACAGTGTAGGTGTATATGTGAGTGCACACGTGAGTGTGCATGCATGCACGTGACAGTGTATGTGTATGTGAGTGTGCTCATGTGTGTGCATGCATGTGTGCTCATGTGTGTGCATGTGTGTGCTCGTGTGTGTGTGTGCTCACATGAGTGTGTGCGTGTGTGTGCTCATGTGAGTGTGTGCTCATGTGAGTGCATGTGTGAGCCTGTGTGTGCACACGTGTGTGCCTGTGCTCATGTAAGTGTATGTGTATGTGTGCATGTGTGTGTGTGCATGTGCATGCTCATGAGTGTGTGTGCTCATGTGAGTGTGCATGTGGGCTCATGTGAGTGTGTGCATGTGTGCTCATGTGAGTGTATCTGTATGTATACATGTGTGTGCTCATGTGAGTGTGTGCGTGTGCTCATGTGAGTGTGTGTGCATGTGTGCTCATGTGAGTGTATGTGTATGTATACATGTGTGTGCTCATGTGAGTGTGTGTGCTCATGTGAGTGTATGTGTATGTGTACATGTGTGTGTGCTCATGTGAGTGTGTGTGCGTGTGTGTGCATGTGTGCTCATGTGAATGTGTGAGTGTGTGTACCAGTGTGAGATCCCCGAGAACAGAGCACTGGCTTCAGGGCGACCGAAGCCCCCGCTGCCCCAGGCTCCCCGTTACTGAGCTGCATCTCCAACCTCCCCCAGGCCGAGAAGGTGCTGGAAATGCCTGTCTCCTTTCACCCCCGGCCCTGCTCACCACCTCTGCCTCCTCCCCCACCTCTGCTCCAGCCAAGTGACCCCCACGGCTTCCGTCCCCCTCTCAGACCCCCTGCAACACAAGACAGGTCGGGCGGCTCCTCTGCCGGAGCCTGCCTGCGGCTGCCCCTCAGCTGCACGCTGGCCCCTGGCTCCCCCGCCCTCGTTTCGGACCACAGTCTGTTCGGTTCAATCTGCGTCAGCCACGCTGACCTCCCCGCAGTCCCTGAGCGCGTGCTCACTCCTGCCCCAGGGCCTCTGCACAGGCTCTTCTGGACGGTGTCCCTGACGCGCCTTCTAGCAGCCCGCGCTCATTGCCCTGCCCCTCGCCCGGCTTTGCCTCCCCCGTGGTGTCTAGTGCCGCCTGACCTACCAGGGCCGCCTGCTGGCTTGCTTGCCATCTCTCTTTTGTGCATGAGTTTAAGAAGGACTTCTCCCTGCTGTATCCCCCAAGTGCCTCACTGACAGTGTGAACAAGCAGCTTGAGGAGGGCTGTGTTACCCCTTTCCTTTTGGATGGTGAAGCTTAAGTCATCATCCAGGGTCATGCAGGCAGTAGCGACAAACTGAGAAGAAATCGGGGCGGGAGGCCCGTCGCCAGCCTCCCAAGAGCAAGAAAGTAACCACAGGGACCGGAGGAGACACAAGAGACAGGACAGCTGCAGCCGCCCAGACTGCAGGGCTGCCTGGTCAGAGCTGGGCAGGGCGGGGCCTCACATGGGAACCTCCAGGCAAGGCTAAGCACAGGCTCAGGGGGGCCGTGGGGGCGAGTGGCTCAGAGGGGCAGAGACGGGCGGCTGGCCCTCCTCTTCTAATGACACTCGGCAGAAAGCCCGTGTCCTGGAAGCCGCTGCTGCCACAAGTCCCACACCCGGGCCTGTCCACGTGGCTGCACCCAAGGAGACAATGTCACTCCCGAACGGCCTCTGGTCATTGGACACACAAGGGCTCAGCCAGAAGCCAGATGAGGAGGCTAAGAGATGGAAAACATGGCCAGTGAGAAAGGGGCCAAGAAACAGGCTTGACGGGGCTGGGGGAGCAATCAGGAGAGGAGGGCGGCAGCTCCGGCGGGGCCGCGTCCCTGCCTCTGGAGGAGAGGCCGCACTGGGAAGATGGCGCAGGGCGCACGGTAGACCCTCTTCATGCGAGCCGGCCAAGGCAGGCAGGGCAGCAGGCTATGAGACCCTGGTCCCTCCCGCTCTCTGAGCTGGACAGTCCCCTGCCCCTCTCCGAGACTCCCTGGCCTGTCTGGGTGCTGTCCCCTTCCCCGGCCAGTGGGGCCTGTGCGCACACAGCCTCTTTGTATCCAGCCCTGCACACCACGTCTGTACGGCTCTCACCTGCATCCCCGGCTGCCCGTCACACAGGCACCAGTCCCGGCATCAGCCTGTCCACCCGTCTCTCCGAATCCTGTCCTGTGTGTTCACGGGTGCCGGTCCGTGCTGCACAGCCACCCGCCTGCGGTCTCTGGACCTGGCTCGTTCTGCCTGTCTTTCAAACCCAGACCTTCACGCATCTGCCTGCACTGGTCCATCGTCTCTGACGTGCGGCGGAGAGCCTCCAGGGGCAGCGCACTCACAGCTCGGCGGGCGAGTGCCCGGCCTGGCTGGCTGGCCCTCCTTCAGCCACCATGAATGGTGTTTGGCTGCCTGGCCAGACATCTGATAGGCCGGAGACAGAGGGGCCTGTCGCGAGCATCCTGGGACAGCGTGGCCTCTGAGCCCCAGTCAGCAGAGCTGGACTCACAGGGTGGGCGCTCCTCTGCCCTGAGCTCCCCGCGGCAGTTGCTCTGTGGTTTGCCAAGTGCAACCCCATCCTTGCAGACGGAGCAGTCGCTCAGGGGCATCGAGGAAGCCTCCCACAGGGACCCCTAGGCCAGCCAATGGCATGACTGTGGTGCCCGGGGAGCTGACTGCAGCAGAAGGAAGGCCTGTGGTCACCACTGCCAAGCTTAGGGGCCGAGCACGGCGCACGGAGGGGAGAGGTCCGCAGGGGCAGAGGGCGGAGGTAGGTGAGCCGGAACTGGCAGGGGACCGTGAGGTGGGGAGCGGGGTGTGGGGGTCAGAGGCCTGGTTCTGCTCTGGTACCCCCACTTCCAAGCTGTGAGCTCCTGGCGAGCCGGCGAGGCCGAGCCCCAGTTCCCCCTCTTTTGTCCTGGGAAAAGCGTTAGTCACTCAGTCGTGTCTGCCTCTGCGACCCCATGGACTCTAGCCGCCCCCGGCTCCTCTGTCCGTGGGATTCTCCAGGCAGGAATACTGGAGTGGGTTGCCATTCCCTTCCTCAGGGGACCTTCCCGACTCAGGGATTGAGCCCAGGTGTTCTGCAGCCAGATTTTCTCTACCGTCTGAGCCACCAGGGAGCCTAAAATCAGGAGGAAGCGCCTGACTCACAGAGTCATTAAGGTTCAATACAGGAGCGTTCTGTAAACTGCACACGCTACCCAACTGTTGAAAGAATTATAGAAAAGCACAAGTCACTTCAGCAAAAATCGTACATACAAGTTCCAGGAGGATCCAGGGCCGAACAGCATCATGGCGCAGCGGGGTGAATTTGGGGAGGCTGCAGGTGCGAGGTGTGCCCGGAGCGACAGTGAGTGACCAGGCATCACCCCCTCAGGAAGCAGAGCTCCCTCTGCAGATGGCCTTCAGACCTTCTCGGCTTCTGTTTTCAAGTGGCTGACCAAGAGGAGGGAGGGAGGTGACATTTGCTGCGCGCCTGCTGTTTACCAAGCACATTATTACAACATATTCCATAACATCCTCACCGCAACTCTATTCCTGTTTGCCCATCCCCACTAGAATGGACGGCAGCCTTCCCAAAGCCTCAGAGATGGGGTCTGAACCTCCTCCTAACTTGGGCCCCTTCTGTAATACCAGACGGCACGGACTGTCCAGGCGCTCCGCGAGCCCAGCGAGCTCATCCCAGAGCAGCAGGTGTCAGAGAAAGCTGGAGGCTGAGAATGAAAGAGGAGAGGCAGGCAGACACGCAGGCCGGTGGGGGTGAGCCCCCCCCTCTCAGCAGCTGCCGCAGCCTTTGTCCATCTTGACTGTCAATGAGCTTGTATGTCCGCAAACTCAGGGGAAGCCCAGCAGCTCAACTGCAGGTCACAGGACACACTGAGGGGCCCTCCTCAGCCTCCATCTGTTGCCCTGGCAACCAGCGCACATCCAGCTGCCCCTCTGGAGTACCTGGCTCACTCCAGCCTTCCAGTGACCCTGTTGGGTCCGCACAGACCTGGTGACCCCGATGAATCCCACACAGACTCAGCAGTGCTTTCACTGTCCTCTTTCAGGAATTATGAGTGTTTTGAAAGCCAGCCGCTCTCTAATGCCACCCCTCCTTCCAAGCAGACTGAGAGATCTGACTCCACAGCCTCCTCTCTTCCCGTCTTCCCTCCTCATCACTGACGCTGCCTGAGCCGCCCCGACACCCTCCCTGCAGTGGCTGCTCCCGGAACGCAGACAGAGCCCCCTGCAGGCACCCGTGGCAGGAAGCACCGGGATGCCCCGCCTCCTGGCCCTCTGGGTGGGCACGCGCTCCCCCAGGACCCCCGGTCCAGCCACCACCGCGGCGACCCCCACAGGACGAGCCCGGCACGGGCTTCCTTTTCTCCCCAGCGCACTTCCCCACCTGTGTCAGGGCTTCCGGAACTCTCTCCGAAATAAGCTACTCGCACTCAAACCTCGCCTCGAGTTCTGTCCCTGGGGACCTCGTCCAGAGCACGCTTCATGTACACACATGCACGCCCAAGGCACGGGCAGCCCTGTCGTGGCAGAAAGGGGCCATGGCCACGGGTGGTGCTCGGTGCAGTCAGTGTGCTACGGCACGCGCCACGTGCTGGACCCGTGGCCAGGGTTTCCAAGCCGCACGTGGGTACTGCGTGAACAGGCAGGAGCGCTCAGGACGCAGTTGTCCCGCCCACTCAGTTAGTCACGTTCCCTCTGAGGCTCAGAAACATCATGTTCAAGCGTGAAGGTCAGCACATGCTTTTCCAAAAACTGTCCTGTATTTCAGAAGGTGCCTGTGACTGCTGACGGCCACCAGCTTGCTACTGTCAGTCACCAAACGGCTATCATCTAACACTCATTATATACGAAGTAAGCGTACTCTCAAATTCAGTCCTCGCATGAGCCTTACAGACCAGGCGTGACCACTGCTGCCTTTTCCAGCCGAGGGAACTCAGACAGACAGAGAGCGCGCCCCCAGCTCAAGACAAGAGCTGAGCCCCGTCCAGCCCTGAGCCGGCTCCACACTGCTCGGCAACTCCGCCAGCTGCCACGGGCCTGAGCTGGCCCGTGCTGGCAAGCCTGCTCACAAAGGCCGGCTTATCTAACTGCACGCCACAGGACGAAAAGAACATCAAGACGCTGTCAAAAAGCAAAACAAGGTTACCCCGGACAGTCTAAGCCCAAACTCGAACTCAGGCGGCAGGTTTAAGAAAGCTTAGCCAGATACACTAACAGCTCCTCATAAAGACAGAGTTTACCAGTCAGATGGACAGAACAGTACGCTGGGACTAGAATAAACGTATTTCAAACCAACAGTTCTTTACACTTTTTAAAGAACACTTTTCTCTTTTCCACCTGACCCTCCCAAGACACAAACGGTGACCCTCTTACACATGAACGAGCTGAGACTCAGAGGGGCTGGCGGCTTGCTTGGGGCCGCAGAGCAAGCTAGCAGGGGCTCAGGACGGAGTCCAGAGGCCCAGAGGCCCCTTTCCCTGCACCCAGAGGCCGCCAGCCGAGGCCACGTGCACCAGTCTGCAGGTGACACCGTCTCGCCAGGTGTCACCTCGAAGAGACATAGCCCCGTCCACATCTCATTTTTCTCCTGCTGGGGACACAGCAGGCAGCCCCTCCCTTCCAGGTGTGATGCCCTGCAAGGGCAGAACTGGCGTCCCTCCTAAACCTGAATGCTGGGTCCTCCCCGGGACAGCCTCAGCCTCTGCCCCGATCCTGGGTTCCACAGGCACAGGATGGGATGGGGGCCCCGGTCCACGGGCGGGATGCCTGCCGAGAAACAGGAGGCAGGCCAAGCAGCACGAGCCTGCTCCTGGCCGGTCACACGGCAGGTCCGCCTCCTTCCCAACAAGCCTGGCAGCTGCAGTGCCTGCAGGAGGGTGTGGTCACTGGGCGGGGTGTCTTGGGATCTGGAGCCCAGCAAGCGATGCCCCTTCCTGGGAGGGGGCCACAGGCCCAGGCCGCTCAGCAAGGCGGAAGGGTTTCTTTCAAGGCTTGGGCGCCTGCGTCTGGAAGCCAAGAGCCAGCCTGGAAGAGGCCAGGGCCCACGGTTTATGTTATGTGACATTTTTCAAAGTCAGGCAGTTTAGTGCCAAGAACACGAAGGCGATCTGTCCCTAAGCTCCGAGCACCGCTCAAGAGGACAAGCTGGGGGTGTGAAGAGGGACGTGGGAGGGATAGCAGCCGCCACCCGGGGCGGGGACCACCCGGCCCCAGAGACATGCTGTCCCTGGCACAACGCAAGGCTCCATATAAGGCTCTGTGGCCTGGGTCTCTGGAGGGTGGTCTTGCAGGGCTGCTGAGACCACACTCTACAGCACGAGAAGGGCTCCTGAGAGGGTGTGAGAGGCAGCGCTGCTGTTGATCAGCTGGGTCACCCGTCTGCCCCCCAAAACCAGCGTTCACACAGACGGACATGGAGACAGCGAGAGGCACGTCCATGTCCATGGCAGGAGGGCACACACGGCCTGTGCACACACACACACACGCACACATGGCCCATATACATGTTTGCACACACACACAGCCCATACAGAACACACACACACATGCACACACACGCGCACACACCCACATACACCCCATACACAATGCACACACACCCCATACACACATACGCACACACACGCACACACAACCCATACACAACACACACACACACACACGCACGCACACAAACAGCCCATACACACACACACACACAGCCCATACACACACACACGCACACACACACACACACGCAGCCCCTGTACTCAGAGCCTGCTTTCCCCTCCACAGGGGCCGCCACTCCCTTTCCAGCTGCAACCCTGGGGGCCACAGATGGCTGTGGAGCGTCTCCTTCCTTAGATGAAATCCGAGACCTTCCTATTTTCAGAAAAAGAAATTCCTTTCCTCTTCTCAGGGGCAGAAATGCACCGCACCGTCACCGAGGACAGGGCCAGGCCGGCGCTGTCCACGGCGCTGTGTTCCGGGCATCATCCCAGCAGGACCACGGCAGGCGGGTGAGTCCAGGCGCCCGGTGTTAGAGGGCTGTTGGCGACCTGCTTGCACAGGGCGATGAGAACGGCAGGGAGCTGGGAATCTGGGCCGTTGCAGGAAGAACTGAAACGAATGAGCTCGTCTGTGTCTGGAGAAGAGGCTCTGAGCTGGCACTGAGAACAGCACCAAACGTCTGGATGGAGCTTCCACTCAGCCTTTCCTTCTCAGATGACAACATCCGAGTCGCTGGGCGGAAGTGAAGCGGGTGCAGGGGGCACTCGGGCACTTTCCGTCATCTTACTCTATCTGCAGGTGAATAAGCCCTATCAGGCTTCCTGGTGGTAAAGAGCCTGCCTGCCAACTCAGAAGATGCGAGTTCGCTCCGTCAGTGGGGAAGATGCCTGGAGGAGGTCACGGCAACCCACTCCAGTATTCTTGCCTGGAGAGGCCCATGGACAGAGGGGCCTGGTGGGCTACAGTCCATGGGGTCACAAAGAGTCGGACATGACTGAAGTAACTGAGACGCACACACAAGCCCCCCGTCACTGTGCCCACGCAAATCAAGGCTGAGAGAAGCTGTTGAGGTTACTATGCAGAAGATTTCTTAAAGGGAAGACGGACTAGCCCCAAATCACCAAGAAGTGTCAGAAAAATACGGCTTCCTGGGGTAGCAGACGACCTGCTATGGTAGGTGGGGCGGGAGACGTGGAGTCTATACTTTTTAAAAGCCCCAGTGGTGATGAGACCCTTGGAGGGAAACACTGGGGAAAGGGTTCACGACAGTGGATTTGGCAATAATCTCTTGGCTATGACATCCACATGCAGGCCACAGGAGAAGGAGCAGATGAAGACTTCACGCATTAACGAACACCGTCAGGAGAAAGAAACGGCGACCCACAGAGTGGGAGAAATGTGTGCAGATCGCACCACGTGCCTGATGAGAGAGCGACGTCCAGAGCATACAAAGGACTCCTGCAACTCGACCAGAACAACCACCCGGCCTGACTGAAAGGCGGGCAGAGGGCCTGAGCAAACACTTCTCCGAAGAAGACGCGTAAATGGCTAAGAAACACGAGAGAAGACGCTCAGCATCTCTAGTCATTAGGGGAACAGATCAGAGCCACAGGGAGACACTGCTTCCCACCCATCAGGGTGACCGTTATCAAAGAACAAACACAGAAAGTGACAACTGTGGGCAAGGAAGAGGAGTAATTATAACCCTTGCACATCGCTGGGGCGAGTGTAAAATGGTGCAGCTGCTGTGGAAAACAGGACGGTAATTCCTCAAAAAATTAAACACAGAACTATCCAGCAACACCACCACTCCGAACAAACCCCACGGAACTGAAAGCAGATTCTCAAGCAGATATTTGTACACCCTTGTCCGTAGCAAGCTATTTACAATAGCCAAAACCCAAATGCACGGCGATGGGTAAATAGATAAGCTAAATGCGGTGCGCATACACAGTGGAACATTACTTGGCCCTGAAAAGGAAGGAAATTCTGACGCCTGCTGTGGATGAACCTTGAGGACTTACTGCCGAGTGACACAAGCCAATCAGAAAAAGACAGATACTGTGTGAGCCCACGTCTGTGAGGTTCCTGGAGGAGTCAGGCTCACAGAGACAGAGAGTGCAGGGGCAGGGGCTGGGGGCGAGGGAGTGCGCGTCTCACGCGTGCAGAGCTTCAGCTTGGGAAGGTGAAAAAAGTCCCGGGGATGAACACTGGTGATGGATCCGAATGGAATTGATGCCACTGAACTCTTAAACACGGTTAAGATGTTGGCCAAATATAAAGACACATTTTACCACAATCATTTAAATGCTTAACTTTAAGTACACCGTGGTTTGCCATCCTGGTTTGCTGAGCTTCCGTTTGAAGAATCTGCCTTCCCTGAGCTCAGCTGGATGCACGACCCAGGAAAGGACCAGGCATTTGGACGGAGGGGGGGTGGGGTCTGACTCAGCGCTGAACGGGAACTTGGCAAGAGCTCCAGGTGGATGGCCCCCAGCAGGTGACTGCGGGCACTGGGAAAGCCTGGGGACCCCTGCCGTCCGCTCCTCACCCGGACGGCTCGTGGCAGCTATCGGCCGGTGGGAGGGGGTGGCCTCGCCCTGCGCTGGGGCTTCGGAGAGGCAAGAAGTGAGTGACCGTGGGCAGGGGCCGATGGGGAGGTGAGGAGCTACCGCTGGGAGTGGAGAACAGTTCTGCCTGTTTTATGCGCAGGAAAAGCAGTCTCCTCAGGAGCGGGTGCTTGGTAAATTACCAAACCTGGATGGCAACTGCAGCGGGGGAGGGAGGGCCAGGGAGAGGCTGGCAAGCTTGGCTCAGGGCTGCTGGAGCCGAGGACACCTCACTTCTAGCTTTCTAGAAAAAACCAACCCTTCACTGTGAGAACACATAACTGAGGAGCAACCGCTTACATTAAAATTACTGAGGAACATAACGGACTCCCTTCAACTCGGACTGCTCAAGGGCACCGAGGCCCGCAGTGCTGGTGGGGCAGCGCACACTGAAGCTCCCGCTGACTGGCTTTGAGCGTGGCTGCCGAGCGCAGGCTCCCACGACAGCCCACGTGAAGCTATCCTGGCTCCACCACTGCAGGGCACAGCGAGGTCCGCCCGGCGGGTATCGCCCCGGACACTCTGCACCCCTGGGAACCACAGGCGTCCCTGGACTGTGGGGAGAGTGAACCCAGGGAGGGACGGTCCCGTGCATGGATTCCGGGCACACACGCCGTCCAGGGGCAGAGGACAAAGACAGGGTGCTCGAGGGTGGGTAGGGGCGTCTTCCCGACCCCCCACCCCCCATCTGTGTCCCCAGGAATGACCGGCTGCTGACACGTCTGTCCTTGCTGCCAACCCCGGCGGGGCTCTGCGGGACCGCCCAGTCCCCGGGGGGCAAGTCTGGGTCCCGCAGTGGGCAGGAGTCCCTACCGACCTTCAGAGAGGGCATTTTAACAATGATAGGGACAACAGTAACAATAATAGGAATAATGGCAATAAAAACGAGCTCATGTATATTGGGGCTTCTCTGGCGGCTCAGACAGTGAAGCGTCTGCCTGCGCTGCAGGAGATCTGGGTTCCATCCCTGGGTCGGGAAGATTCCCTGGAGAAGGAAATGGCAGCCCACTCCAGTACTCTTGCCTGGAGAATCCCATGGACCAAGGAGCCTGGTAGGCTACAGTCCATGGGGTTGCAGAGTCGGACACAACTGAGCGACTTCACTTCAGTTCATTCAACGAGTACTGAGCATTTATGAAGAGCCAGGAGCTATTCCAAACACCCTCGTGATGAAAGCACTTAGCCTTCGTCGTCACCCTGGCACGGGTTCTACAGTCACCTGCACTGAGCAGAGAGACGAACTGAAGCCTAGAGAGGTTAAGGGACTTGTCCAAGTTCACACAGCCTGTCAGCTGCTGGAGGTGCCACCGCCAGCCTCAGACTGGGCTCTCTCCCAGGGCAGGGGCCTGGCTGGGGAGTGCTCTGCATGGCTCCTGTGTGCCTGGGGGGCCGGCTCTTCCGCCTCTGTCTGGTGTGGGGGGCCCTGCAGGCGAGACCCTGGTCCTTCCCACACAGCAGGGCCTTCAGAGCCCTTAGCCCCAAGGCTTGTGCTTTTGACCTGTCCAGCTGGGTCAGGGGGCAGGACTGGACACTTTCTCAGAGAAGGAGAAGGGCTTCCTGGGACAGGGGCCAAGCTCCTGGTGGCCCAGCACACCCTCCGTGCCCAGGAGGAGCTGGACAGCCGTCTCCGGTCACAGCCCCGGGCTGGCCGATCCGAGCGTGAGGTCGGCTGGCCCCTGGGACTTACAGAGAGTAAACAGCCCCGTTGGTGAGTCAGCTGTTTTGTTCCAGAGCAGCCTGTCAGCCCGACTGGCCCTGCTAGGCCCTCCCAGTACAGCCCTGGGGCGGGGAGCAGTGGACGGCCTGGACCTCAGCTACTTCCCACTCTCCTCCAATTCAAGCTGTTTACTGGGGAGAGGTGGTCCCGAGGGGTTGGGGAGGGGCTCTGCGGCCTCCTGTGTGAGGGGGGAGTGGGGGCGGAGCCAGGCGGGGGAGGGGGTGGCAGGTGCACAGACGGGGCGCCAGATACAGGGTGTAGGGGGGTGCCCGAGAGCCTCCAGGCGCGCCCCGGGCTCTAGGCGCGCCCCGGGCTCTGGGCGCCCCCGGCTTGAACACTGAGACCCCAGCACCCCTCTCCTCCTGCCCTCTCCCCTTGCGTTCCAGACTGCTCCCCCGCCCCTCTGCCCAAGTCGCCCCACAAGCCCACACCGCTTTTCCGGGGCAGAAGAAGACAGGAGGAAGAAGGCGGGAAAGAAGGGCTCGACAGCCCGGGTCGGATACAAGTCGCAGCGCGTGCAGAGGTTTGCGGGAGAAACCAGGGCAGAGAGGGCGCCAGGGCCGGGCCCGGCGGAGGGAGCGGAGCTAGCGCGGCGCCCCGGGCCAGGGCTGCCAACAGACGCGCTGGCCTCTCTGCCAGCGGCCTTTCGGGGGGCGGGTCGCTGTCACCCCGACTCTCCAGGCCCACACGCGGCCGGAGCCACTGGCCGGCAGGGGCGGAGACCAGGAGGGCGGGGCGAGGCACAGAGTGACAGCTGCGGGGACGAGTGACGCGGCGCCCTCGCTGACCAATCAGCTCCCCCAGACGCCAGCCCCGTCGTCGCCCCCTCGGGTGCCCGGGACCCGCACGCGGTCCTCGCCCCTGGTCACAGCGCAGCCCCCGCCTCGGGCCGAGGTTCATCCGTCCTACGGGGGTCCATGCGCCGGGCTGTCCGCGGTCCCCTCGGCCTCCCTGGGCTATTCGCTCCTCCGCGGTCCCCGTGAACCGTCCCCCGCACCCCCGCCCCGGGGTCCACCCGTCCTTCCCACGTCCGATCGCCGGACTGCCCACCTCCCAGCGGCCCGCAGGCCAACCCTACCCAGTGGTGATGTCCTCATCCTCCGTCATGGTCTTGCCCATGAGGTCGCTGTCGCTCATGTAGCCGGACTTGAGGTCCACGTCTTCCGAGTCCAGGGACTCAACCAGCTCCAGGCGCGAGATGTGGCCGAGCTTGCTCGGGGAGCGCATGGGCATGGTGTGCGCGTAGTGCGCACGCTCCCCGTGCATGTACCAGGCGGGCGGCCCCTCCGAGCGGCAGCTGCCGCCCACCGACGGCGCGTCCCCGGCCTGCAGCCGTGGGCTGGACTGGCCGTAGCGCCAGGAAAGGGGCGACGAGCGGTTGGACAGGCTGGACACGCTGCGGGGGTTGGCGTCGTCACTGTCGTAGCAAGTCATCTCCAGGGAGCTGGGCAGGCAGAAAGGCACTGGTTACCCTCCGGCCCTGCGAAGAGCCTCCCCGGGGCCTCCAGGCGGCCTCTCAGGGTGTAGGCCCTGCTGCACGTCAGCGCAGGTGTCAGAGGAAGAGGCTGGTGGGCAGAAGGGAAGGGACCCCGTCCACTGCTGAGGGCACAGATTTTGTAGTATGACCCCTGTTTGACTCCTTCTCTACTTATTAGTGAGTCAGATTCCTCATCAACTTTCCTGAGTCTCCATCTCCTCATCTGTGGAATGGAGAAACTGTAACAGCTACTTCAGCATATACAGATTCAGAAGGGCCGCGTGCAAGTGCCTGGTACACAGAGGGCGCTCACTAAGCCTGTGCGCAGGGCGGGAGGGGCCGCCCGAGAGGAGAAGGCCTCAGTCACCCACTCTGCTCAGAGTGTCCAGCACCTCTTTCCTGTTATGAGCTCAGGGTGAGCCGGGTGGTGGGCCCTGTAGGAGCCCTGTGGGTGCGCAGGGACCGAGACGGCAGGGCGGCCAGTGAGCAGGCTTCCCGGCCTGGCTGCTGCCCAGCGTCTCCCCTTGGGCCCTCCTGCCGGCCCTGTCATGCCTTGAGCACTTTCTCTCTCTAATGATGCGGAGCTTGGGGAGCACGGAAGTTCCCTGAAGGGGGCGCCCACGGTCCTGGGAGGTGGCCGGCCTCACTTCTGCTGCTTGGGAGGATTCTCTGCCCGAGACACGGGACTGGGCCTCACGCAGTACGGACTTAATAAAAGCAAGCTGTCCTGACGAGGAGACGAGGAGAGAAGGAAGAGGGCGTGACAGTCCTGGTCGGGACGGGCGCTCTAGGGAAGCCCATTTTCAGGGCAAACTTGGCACCAAGAGCAGCTGTGCCCCCGGTTCTGTTCTCCAGGCAGTGCGGTGAGGGGGCAGCCCTGACCTCACCGCTCATCTTTATCCCAAACACACCTCCAGACACCTCTGAGTTGGTGGCCGAAATTCTAGCTCCAACCTGGGTCCCTGATTTCCAGTCCCAGACCCCACCTTCCAGTCTTGCCCCTCTCTGGGGAGGACGTGTGTGGGGTGGACGGCGTGATGGGCCGGAGCGGGCTGAGGGGAGCGGCCTCACTTCCTCTGCAGCCCCAGCCCCCTGACTCAGACCCTCTCCTTGAGGGGGAATCGAGCCGGAGAAATAGGGGAAGTGGCATGGGAGGAAAGGTTTCCAAAAAGGAACTAAACTGAACTACAGGCAGCCTGTGACCCCAGGGTGAAAAGCGCCTTGCTGGGCGTGCTCACTGGGCCGTGAGCTCCTCCAGGACACAGCCCGTGTCTGTCCTGGGAGCTGCGCCCCTGGTTCGCTGGACGCAGCACCACCCTGATCAGCCTGGGCGAGTCTGGCACATGCCCCTTCTCCCCAGCCTCTCGCTGCTCCTCCTCTAACCCGAGCCCTGTGTGCACGTCCTGTCCGCTCCCAGGGCCGAGGGAGGGCTGATAAATGTGAAGCATTTAGTACGAGAGCCATCAAAGCTGAGGGGGTCGTTGTTTTGGCTACCGAAGTGTGCACCAGGAATGATGCGAACCAAAGGCCCAGGGAGGAAGCGGCTCTGGGCCCACAGCAAACAGAAAGGCCGCTCCAGGGCTCCTGGTTCCTCTCCCGTAGAGGGAGACAAGCCAGAGGCCCAGGCGCTGCCCACGAACCGGTCAACTTCACACACGAGGCCTTCCCGTTCCCCTGCAGAAAGCAGCAGGGCCTGCATGGGGTCAGGCTGTCTTCATGTGGGGATCAGGGGTGGGGACAGGAGCCGGGGGCTGCTGCCCTTGCCCTGCGGGTGAGCCACCTGGGGTGTGACCCCACAGGAGCAGAGCGCGTGGGCCTTCTTTGGCATGGGGCTGGCAGGCAAGGTGGGGCTGAGCTGTTCCAGCAACTTCCCTGGCTGGGGAAGGAGGGCATCCAAGACTTAATCCACTGGGTACTCAAAGCGGTGAGCGGAGTCGAGCCAGACCCCTGTCCCACATGGGTTCCTGCTTAGGGCTGGGAGGGCTGGAGACGGATGTACAGGGTCCCATAGCCTCCCAGAGACCACATCCACTTTCTCCTCAGCCCTCCTCATCACATCCCTTCAGCAGTTAGAATCCTGCTGGCTCGAGCAGAGGTAGTCACAGAGACAGCAGGCTCCGCTTATCACGGGAAATATTTCAGATGTCTGGGAGCAATGTGCTGAGTGTCCCAGGCAGGGGATGAGGGGGGCTGGGGAGGAGCGTGGGGAGGAGGGACAAGGGGGAAGGAGGGACAAGGGGATCTCAGCAAGGGATCCGGGAGCCGCTGAGGCCAGAGTCAGCTCCGCTTCACAGCCACCACCCCCCCACGAGGACGGGATGGCTGGGAAGTGCTGAGTCCTCTGTCGCTGGAGGCACGTAAGTCTGGTTTGCCTATAACTTGGCCACACACCTGGGTCAGGAGAAATCCTCCCGCTGCGCATTTGCTCTCACCTTCCAATCCCAGGAGGTGGGAAGGAACCAACTCTTCCCTACCTTCCTGCTCCACACCCCGAGGATTTCTCAGTCCTGGCGGCTTGCCCCTCACCCCCAGGGTGTAGCCCAGCCCTCTGTCCCCCTTGGAGCTGACAGTATGAGCTCATCTGGGCAGCCCCAGGAGCCAATGCAGGGAATTCTGAGTCATGCTGAGCCTGGGGCCAGGACACCAGGGCAGAGAGAGGCGCGGCAGGAGGGGGGCGCCCCGCATGGTGGAGGCTGCAAGGGCTCATGAGGGGCAGGAGGAGGGTGTTTGCACGGCGCAGAGGCTGGGCCGCTTGCCGGCTGAGGGGACAAGAAGGCTGCTGCGTGTCAGGAAGGGCGTGTGGAAGATTCAGAGCAGGGAGAGGAAGGGAGTGAGCAAGCCCTCGAGACACGGGGAAGTGGACACCCAGGAGGGCGTGGAGGGGGGCAGTCACGGCCTGAGCCGCGTGCTGGCTCCTCCTTCCGCCCACCCAGCGAGGCTCCAGCCTGGTGAGATGGAGTCCGTGTCCAGCAGAAGCCGACGCCAGGCATGGGCGTGCTTCCCCCGTGGACTCAGTGCACGCTGCCCCGGCCCAGCTGGGGGGCCCGCCCTCCACAGAGGGAAGGAGGGGCAGCGGGCTCTTACCTGTGAGTCACCTGGGACCCTCGCAGGCTGGACATGGTCTCCTCCAGGTTCTGGCGCAGATCCAGGACATTCTGCACGGTCCTCTTTCTCTGGGACTCAGGGTCTGGAGGGAGGAGAGGAGCTGAGTGAGTAGGTCGGAGGTAGCCGGAGGCTGCATCCCTGGACGGGTCCTGGGACATGGCTCTGCCTCTCAGGCCTTCCTAAGGGCCTGGGACACACCCTTGAGCCCCTGAGGTCCCGGCCCTGGCAGGGACACGGGCACCAGCCTGCAGTGTCCTCCCAGATACCCACGGGACCACCCTGGCCTGCATCACTTTGGGGAGCCCTGCTTCTCCTAGCAGAGGTTCCAGACCAGGCCCCCGTGGTTGGGGTTAGCCGGGACATCTGCCCGATACCCAGCCTGCCATGGTGCATGGATTGGTGTTTCACCCTGGCTCTCGGAGGCGGGGGTGCCTGGATGTGTGGTGTTGGCCAGTCTCCAGGGCAGAAACACTCTGCAAGGGTGCTGTGATGTCGCTGAGCCCAGAGACAGGGAGTGGTGCTGGGGGTCGGCGCTGGGAGCTGGTGGGAGCCGGCATCAGGTCCGTCGTTGGGCAGGGCAGTTTGCGCAAGGACCCGGAGATGCTGGTGGGGAGGGGCGGTGAGCAGCTGCGGGAAGGCTGGGCATGCAGACCCCAGGCCAGAGGTGCACGTCCGGGCGAGCGCGTGTGGGCGCAGCCCCAGTGCAGACTGCTGAAAGATCAGGGCTGTGGAACCAGCCATGGTTTGCAGGCAGGACGTCACCGCAGACAGAGGAGAGGAGACCACAGCGAACAGAAACAGACCCCATTGCCTTCCCAGGGGAAAAGCATCCGCAAAACCGAGGGTACCAAGTGTGAAGACACTCCAGAATGTCCCCTTCACTCCCGCACTCCATCCAGGAAGCCTCTGTGAAGCAGACACAGTCTGCCCGACCCACGGCTTCTCCTGGACCTTGGCCCAGTCACTGAATGTAGGCAGATCCCTCAGTGCCCCCTGAAAGGCGACCTGGGAGAGTCAGGGGCCCACAGAGATGATGGCAAAGCAACGGAGAAAACTCAACAGCTCTGACCCCCAGGCAACTGCCCCAACCAGATCCCCGGGGTCTCACCCTAGAGCCCATGAGTCCCCCACCCACCCAGACCCAACAGGAGTGCACGGCTCTAAAAGCTGCCACAGGGGACATCTCTGAATTCAGGAGGTATTTCTCCCAAGACTAAGTTGGGCTGGCAGCTGCTTGGCCTGCCCTGTCAGCGAGGCAGGGGCAGGGGCAGGGGAGGGGGGCAGGGAGCCAGGTGCACGGCCCTCCCAGAGCCTCAGGGGCACCTTTCCTGAGAAGCAGCCCCACACCCAGGCCAACCCGGTGCTCTCCTCCCCTCCTCCGGGGCGGAGGAAGGCTGGCAGTGCGCAGGGATGAGGCAGGCCTTCTCGCATCACTCCTCTGCTGGCTGTGACTGCTTATCCTGGCAAGGGCCACCTGGCGCAGCTTTATGGTTGTCGTGGTGGTTTGGCATGGAGAACGGGCAGGGTCAGAAGGTGTACACATATATTTAAAGCTCGGCCCTAAGACGCCTATATGAGGACCAAGAATATGCTGCTGAGACACGGGTTTCTGGGCCAGTGAGATGCTTTCCGTGGATTTGGCAGAGACGAGGGAAAAGGCGTGCACAGCCCTGAGGGGTGAGTGGTCCAGAGACGAGGGGACCTAGGGCAACCTGGAGACCATGTGTGCCAACCCCCTGCAGGCCTCAGTGAGTGGAGGCGCACGGCACGTGGGGGAGCTCAGTGCAGCTGCCCCATTTCACGGAGGAGACCCTGAGCCCCAGAGACGGGGCCCTGCACCTCACAGAGCATCTTGGTGCCACCAGCGGCAGCACACAGCAGGTACTCAGGGGCCATCACAAGAGTGGACAGACTCGACCACAATAAGCAGACAGAAACAACAATGGGTTGCTGTGTGTCCCGTTAGGAAGACGTCTTTGGTTAAAAAAAAACAGGGAAAAATGTTTAGCTCACACAGCATCCTCCTCATAACGTGCCAGCAGAGTGGGGCAGAGCTACCCCAAGGTATCCAAATCAGAGCCACAGAAGTCCTTGGAAGTGACCAGTCCAGCCGGGTCCGTGGCTCTTGGGGGTGGGTGGGGCGACTGGCTGGAGGTGCAGAAATGTAATAAGGAGGAATATGTGGCACCAGGGTGCCACCCCAGGAGCAGGTGGGCATGGGGGGCAGGCGGGGACAGAGCTGGCACTGAGCAGAGCGAGGGCAGTCGCCGAAGCGCCGCCCCACCAATGCCTCCACGCCCCAGCAGCGTCCCCTGGTGGCCACGGTGGGGCACACCACCCTGCTCCCCAAAGGCCCAGCTCAGGGGAGGTCCGGCTGTGTCTGTACTCTTCACATTCTTAGCTCTAAATTACGGATAAGCTGCATCTGTAAAAGGACTCATCCCACACCCCTACCCTTCTCTGACCCCCAACCGGTAACAGCCGTCATCCCTCTCCCCGCCCTTTTCCACCGTCTTCGCGAGGCTCACTGGGGTGGGGTGTTAGTCCGGGACCCACATGACTGACAACGACGATAGGTTTTGTCGGCTGGCATCTGGATGTGTGTGCTTCCCAGGCTCAGAAGATGGCAACAGTCTCCCTCCAACCAGCCATCACCACGGTAACACACAGTCGCCACAAACAGCATCCTCCCAGCATGCACCGGGGTGGAGTTTCTCATAGGAGACCACAGCATCCTCCCAGCATGCACCGGGGTGGAGTTTCTCATAGGAGACCACGGCATCCTCCCACCATGCACCGGGGTGGAGTTTCTCATAGGAGACCACGGCATCCTCCCAGCATGCACCGGGGTGGAGTTTCTCATAGGAGACCACGGCATCCTCCCAGCATGCACCGGGGTGGAGTTTCTCATAGGAGACCACGGCATCCTCCCAGCATGCACCGGGGTGGAGTTTCTCATAGGAGACCACGGCATCCTCCCAGCATGCACCGGGGTGGAGTTTCTCATAGGAGACCACGGCATCCTCCCAGCATGCACCGGGGTGGAGTTTCTCATAGGAGACCACGGCATCCTCCCAGCATGCACCGGGGTGGAGTTTCTCATAGGAGACCACGGCATCCTCCCAGCATGCACCGGGGTGGAGTTTCTCATAGGAGACCACGGCATCCTCCCAGCATGCACCGGGGTGGAGTTTCTCATAGGAGACCACGGCATCCTCCCACCATGCACCGGGGTGGAGTTTCTCATAGGAGACCACGGCATCCTCCCAGCATGCACCGGGGTGGAGTTTCTCATAGGAGACCACGGCATCCTCCCAGCATGCACCGGGGTGGAGTTTCTCATAGGAGACCACGGCATCCTCCCAGCATGCACCGGGGTGGAGTTTCTCATAGGAGACCACGGCATCCTCCCAGCATGCACCGGGGTGGAGTTTCTCATAGGAGACCACGGCATCCTCCCAGCATGCACTGGGGTAGAGTTTCTCATAGGAGACCACAGCAGCCTCCCAGCATGCACGGGAGTGAGGTTTCTCATATCAGATCACAACATCCTTCCAGCAAGCACCAGGGCGGAGTTTCTCATAACAGATCATAGCATCCTTCCAGCAAGCACAGGGGCGGAGTTTCTCATAGGAAACCACGGCATCCTCCCAGCATGCACCGGGGTGGAGTTTCTCATAGGCAACCACAGACAGACTGCTGTCTCTGTGAGGAGTCCACTCGGCACCCGGTGCGCACACTTAGGGGAGGGCCAGGCACACCCACCCAGATGCACACAGCATCCCATCGAGGTGGGCTCAAAACCAGGCACTTCCCCCATGTGAGACTGCAGGGCTGTTCTTTCCATGACCACGGAGCGCCTCCTACACGCACACACGCCTCAGCACCCCTCCGCGGTCTGGCCGGCAGCCCGTGGCGGCCGTCACGTCCGGATCCCAGGCGCCCCACCCTGCCAGCCCACAGACGTGCGCAAGGAGAGTCGTGTGGATGCGTCTCCCGCCGCAAGTGCAGAGGGAAAAGCTGGAAGTAGAACACAGGGGTCCCTGGGGCTGGAGGTGGGGCAGCGCCCTGGGAAGATGATGGCAAGCAGGGTGCTTTCTGCCTGAAGCCTGACCCGGGCAGCAGGCTTCCCCGGACGGCAAGACCATGAATCTCCTGAGTCCCGAAGGAAGGGCTGCCGAGTGGTACCGTAGGTCCAGTCCACACGGCCAAGGACAGGTGCTGGCGGCAACCCCCACCCCATTCCTTCTGACCTGGAATGAGGCATTTCACCACCCCGCTGAGCTGTGTGCTCTGCGAAGAGCGGAGAGTAGTGGTACCCACTCCCCGGGCTGTCGGGGGGATTAAAGAGCTGACGTGGGTGCTACGCGCACCGTAAGTTCTCCACAGGAGTGGGGTAGGGTCTGGGGCGACCTGGACTGGCTGGAGCTACCTGCCTTGCCCAGCTCTTCGCCTTGGATCTGAAACCTGATGTAGGTGAGAGGACAAGGACCCCAAGAGATTTAGGGGCATGCAGGAAGAAGGGGGACTCAGGGCCCCTCACCCAGCAGGCACATTTCCCCAAGCTTTGCACAGCTTGAATTACCGGCTGACAATGACGGGAACTTCAGAGGCTGCCAGGTGAACACTTGAGACTTCCCTGCAACACATTCAGTTCAGCCTGGGGCGGGGCCCAGCCTCTAGACTGGCTCCTGCCTCCTGAGTGGATGGACCAGGCAGGAACCAACAAGAGGAACGGAAGTGCCTCAAGAGGAAGATTTTCAATCCCTAGCATTTCGAGCTCAAAAGAAACAGCACGTCACTCCAGCCGGAGAGGGGTAGGCTTGTGAGCACCACCAGGTGGGGAGGGGTGGGCCCGAGGCTCCGGCACTGGAGGCCTTGGCCTGGCTGCCCCGTGTTGCCCTGGGGTGGAGAAGCACTCAGATGTCACCAGTGGGGGTGACCACTGTGTAAAGGACCTGTCTGAGACAGCACAACATACATCCACCTAGAAACCCAGGCTAGAGGACCTGAGAGGCACCTCTCTCTCTCACACACCCTCTCTCAGCAACTTCCAAAAAGAAAAAAAAAAAATCTCTCCTGACCCTATCATCCCAAGGATAGTACCTAAGTCTTCTCTAAATTCTAAAATTTGTCACAGTTTAGGCTCCTAATACACACAGGTGAAATATCAGTATAATAAGTTACAGTTCAGTTGCACAGTTATGTTCAACTCTTTGCGACCCCATGGACTGCAGCACGCCAGGCCTCCCTGTCCATCACCAACTCCTGGAGTTCACTCAAACTCATGTCCATCGAGTTGGTGATGCCATCCAACCATCTCGTCCTCTGTCGTCACCTTCTCCTCCCACCTTCAATCTTTCCCAGCATCAGGGTCTTTTCAAATGAGTCAGCTCTTCACATCAGGTGGCCAAAGGATTGGAGTTTCAGCTTCAGCATCAGTCCTTCCAATGAATATTCAGGACTGATTTCCTTTAGGATGGACTGGTTGGATCTCCTTGCTGCCCAAGGGACTCTCAAAAGTCTTCTCCAACATCACAGTTCAAAAGTATCAATTCTTTGGCGCTCAGCTTTCTTTATAGTTCAACTCTCAGATTTATACATGACTACTGGAAAAACCATAGCTTTGACTAAGAGCCAGTTACAAACACACATCTCTCTGACAACATGACCCCTAACCAGAAGGTCCTTGGGCATCTGTGCCACCACACGACCTCCAGTGTCTATAGATGACCACTCTGTGGACACCGAGTCCCACGTCTTTGGGAGCCTGACTCATTTCCGTCCGTCTCTTCTGCTCAAGGACATGACCTTCAAGGTCTGGCCGGGGCAGGCACTACAGGCCCACCTCACACAGCCTCGCTGCTCGGAGGTCATACGGGTGGGCTCTGTGGACACTGTGGACTCCCAGGGGCCGTGGCCTCTGAAGGCTCTGTCCCGTGGGAGGCTCGGTGCGGGGCTGAAACCGACAGAGGACAGCACCCTACACACAGACCGCCCTGCCACTCCACCCCCAGCCCCTCCCCGAGCCCAGAGGCCCCAGCAAGAGCCTCCCCCTCTCCCAGCATGCAGTGTGGGACAATTTATTCTGCTGCTAGTTCAGTCATCCCCGGCCTTAAGCCACAGCACTGTTGGAGGCAGCTGGTGCGGAGCCCTGCAGCGTGGCCGCCCGTGCTTCCTGCTGTGGAGGCTCCCAGGTCCCCACCTTTGCCCGGGAGAAGCCTGAACCTTCTCAACCAGCAAGTGATCCTCCCACTGCTGCTGAGTGGGCAGAGCACCCAGGCAGAGCCAGGACGACAAAGCAGGGTGCTGGCCACGAGGCTGTGTGAGGCAAGGCAAGGAGCCAGCAGGGGCCAGAGAGGGGGCAGGAAGGACTCCTCTGACCCGGAATTGCGAGGCAGGGGTGTCTGCAGGCCACCAGCAGTTTCGATTTTGATTGAATGAGAAGACTTGGCTCAGGGACCCTCAGTAACATGTCTCTGGGGGGCACTCGGCCAAGAGGAGCCATGAGGCTGGGGGCGAAGGACAGAGGCGGCCTAGGGGGCTGGGCATGTGGTTTCCGCAGGGTGCGGGCCAGTTGGCTGTGGGGCCTCGGGTAAATTACTCACCCTTTCTGGGCTTCAGTTGCCTTATGGATAGAATAAGGGAGCTGGGGCTGGGGACACTCAAGGCTCTAGCCGACTCTGACCGTCTGTCTGTGGAGCTCTGCAGCTGGTGAAGCCTGAGTAAACGTCTCTTCTCCTCCTGGAGAGGGCTAAAAGTGCAGGTGCCAGGGTATCACCCCGAGAGATGCCTGGGCTGGAGCCGGGGCTCAGGAACCTGCACCGTCCAAGCCCCATTGTGGGCAACGTGGACCAGGGGTCCCATCTGAGAGCCCAGACACCTTGCTGCAGCCTCCAGAACAGTCTGCCCATTGACACCAGGCTCTGACTTCCAGAGGCCAGGCCTTGGGGCAGTGTGTCCCAGGCCCTCAGCCCAAGTGTGCTCCCTGGGCACAAACAGCACCGTCCCCTCTCTGGGAACGCCCACTCGTGTGCTGATCCTGGTGGGGAGGAGGGTGCCTGTCCCCAACAGGCCACCAGGGAGCGCTGCCGGGCGCTGCCGCAGTGCTGCGGGCAGGCGGCTCCCGGCGTTAGCACAGCCCCCTTGGGCGCCGGGCACGCCAGGGCTGCCATCCTCCCCAGCCAGGGGCTTGGCTCCTCCAGTGGGAGCCGCCGGCTAGAACAGAGGGGCAGTGGCTGGCCTCCGGGCACCCGTGGGCTCCAGGCGGCGAGCTCGGATGCGGGGCCAGAGCGTGGAGACCCGCTGCTTTCTGCCCCAGCAGCTGCGCGGAGTGCCGCCCCTGGAGAGTGGGTCAGGCTTCACAGCCCTGCCCGGGCCGCCCTTCTGCTCTGCAGGGCTCCTGGGCAGACGCGTGCCCGGGCAAGAGGGAGCAGGGTCATCGCTCTAGCCCCTGCTCCGTGCCTGGCCCGGCCCTTTCGGGGGGCACTGGTGGCCTCTCTCTGCAGCAGGCAGCCCTCAGGCCCGCCAGCCAGCCCAGCGCAGCTGCTCCCTGACGTCCGGCACGGTCTGCCTCGGGAAAGACTGCTGGTCCAGGGCAGCTACGCAGAGGGCTGTGGGACGCGGGGGCGCCCGCCTCCGGCTCCCTCTCATCTGCTGCATCTTCCTCTGATGGTTACAGGGCTACAGGGTCAGAGAGCCAGTTCCCGATGTCTCCTGTCCACCCCACCCTCCTGGGCCTCGAGGGCTGGCCTCCTGCAGATGGTGGCCGCCTGCCGCGCGGGGGTCGGCCCGTCCCCTGAGGAGCCTGGCTCTCCTGCCCCATAAACCTCCTGGCTCACTGGCAGTGTTATGGTGATGCTGCCCAGAGCTGTCATGTGACACCGGCTCCAATGGAGTCGCTGCTGCTGGGGGCAGAGTGGTTGTTATGGCAACCGTTCTCACATTAGTGAGGACCATCTGCAGGCAGAGGGGGAGGGGAAGGAAGAGGGTGGGGGCAGGCTGGGGCTGGGCCCAGGTGTGGCGACAATCGGAAGGGGCCCTGGGGGATTTTGGTTGTGACGCTAGTAACGTTGGTATCAGCTGACTCGGCCAAGTCCTCTGCCACCTGCCAGGCACACTTCTCTGGACTTTCAGATTGTAGCCCGTGTAACTGTCAGGACAACCCTTTGAGGTGGTCTGACTATCATTCCCATTTTACAGTTGAGAAACCTGAAGCCCAGAGAGGGTGAGTAAGCTGCTGAAGGCAATAAAGCCAAGACCCCGACCAGATGGTCTGACTCTGGGAATATCACCATCTGGTATTATCGTGGCCACGATCCACAAATGCACGTGTGTATACAGTGTGTCTACAGAGAGCTGACACACAGAGCATGACAGTCATCCTTCTAAAGTGCACAATTCAGTGGTTTTTAGTACATTTGTACAGTTGGAAGGTGACGCTGGATGGCATCACCAACTCAATGGACACGAGTCTGAGTAAATTCCAGCAAACAGTGACTGGCAGAGGAGCCGGCGTGCTGTACCCCACGGGGTCGCAGAGTCTGGACTGCGCAGCAAAGCTGCACAGCCACTGCCACTGTCTGACCCCAGAATGCCTGCATCACCCCTCGCCCCAGCCCCTGGCAGCCCAGGGCTCCTTTCTGTGTCTGTGGGTCTGCCTGTTCTGGGTGCCCCACAGAAAAGAATCTCAAACACGCTGCCTTTCGTAACTGGCTCCTCACCTTCAAGGCTCATTCACGTATCATGCGTCCGTACTTCACGCCTTTCCACGGCTGAAGCTGTTCATGCACACTGTACACACGGCGTCCCACTGCGCACGCATGCTGTATTCTGTGTTTCTGCTCATCATTCGATGGGCATTTGGGTCACTTCCATTTTCTGCCTGTTTTATGACTAAAGCTGCTACAACCATTCGTACCCAAACTTCATGGACACATGTTTTCCGTTCTCTTGGATAAATGCTTGGAACACAACGCGGGGCCGTACAGTGTGCTGCGTCGGAGCAACTTCCAGGCTGCTTCCTTGAGCGGCCTCACCGACTCGTCTCCACCCGCGGAGCGTGAGGGTGCTGACCTCGCCACGTTCTTGCCAACGCTTGTCACTGTCTGTCCTTTTGCTTGCAGCCACCCTAGTGGGTGTCTCACCAGAGATGTGGCTTCCAGGCACCTAATGATTTATGCAGTTGAGCATCTTCCACGGTGAAACTTACTACGTTTAAGCACAGTTGCATCAGCCCCACGCTGGCTGGCGACAGCACAGCAGAGAGAGGACAGCTGGGTCACCAGAGCCCCCCGACGGCACCGCCGAGCCCCCCAGCGTGGTCTGCACCAGTGCCCACTCTCATGCCCCGTCTGCCCTGGTCCCCCGCGTCATTGCCTTCCCCGGGCCTCCCGGGGCCAAGTGACAAGACACACTGTCTCTGAAGGGGCGGCCTTGCTGGGGGTGGGCGCTCCCGGCGTTAACACCCCTGGCTGCAGACTCCCCCCGTCAGCCTCCTCTGCAGACCCGCCCTCCCTGGCTCCTGGGGAGGGGCCGCACCTTGCCCCCTACCCTCTGCACAGAGCCTGCGGCCAGCATGGCCTCGGGACTGCCCCAGGAACGCGATCTTCGACCCCCACCCTCTCACCTGTAAGAAGAGACGTCGGCCCTGGGACATGGAGACTGGGCTGTGGGTACAAGGTCAGCAGGCCGTGTGCCAGCCTGGCCGCCCCCGCCACCAGCCTGGAGGAGGGCAGGTGTCAAAGGGCTGGCGGGAGCCTTCGAGGCCATTTGAGGGGAGAGACTGAGGCCCGATGGAGGGGCAGAGACCTGGGCAAGACGACAGAGCCAGGCGGGCGCACAGTGGAGGCGGCCAGGCCCCACGGAGGGCTTGGGGGACAGCTGGGGGCAGGGCCCGGCCTTGCGGGGCCGCCCCGAGGGGGCGCCCTCTCCTAGGAGGCCCCCGCCTCTCGTCCAGGAACCCATCTGCCCCACAGCAGAGCTGCCGCCCGCCTCGCCCGGCCGCCCCTGGGGGCTCCATTTCTGAAAAAGCCTTCTGTGTCACTGATCCCCTCAACCTCTGCTCCCCCCGACCTCGGGGGCCCTCAGGCTCAGCCCATCTGCCAGCAACACCTCCAGGGCAGCCCCAACACCCACCGAATGAACCCGGCTAACAAAGGCCAAGACTCTCTCCACTCACCCGGGCTGGGCCCAAGAGCAGCGAGGCGGCGAGCTGAGTCTCAGGAAGGCTTCCGGCGAGGGGTCTGCCTGTCTGCTGAGTCGCTTCAGTGGTGCCTGACTCTGCGACCCCGTGGACTGTGCCCCCCCCCCCCCCCAGGCTCCTCTGTCCATGGGATGCTCCAGGCAAGAATGCTGGAGGGGCTGCACGCCCTCCTCCAGGGGATCTTCCCGACTCCGGGAGCGAACCCGCATCACGTATGTCTCCCGCGCTGGCAGGCAGGCTCTTTACCGCTAGCGCCACCCAGGAAGCCCTTCCAACTGGTGGAGGAGGGGGGCAGAGCAATCCGGCATAAACCTGCGAGGCTGGCTGGGTCCGCTGCGGGGCAGGCAGGGAGGGAGACGAGCAGGTGCCTACTTAATGCCCAGTGTAGTCATTGTGCCTCGACAGGCCGGGCTCAGAGAGGCCACTCCGCTCCCGAAGGTCACACCGCCGGTGTACGTGCTATACTGGAATCTTGAGTCCAAGTCTGACTGACGGCCACCATTTTTCAGAATAAATTACAACTGGCAAGGAGGACAGCAGAACCAGGCGCCTGGAGGCCCTTCCTGATGGACAGGCTGGCGTCCAGCATGGCCTTCCAGGCCACAGGAGGAGGCCTGTCCTGCTCTGCCCACGGGATGAATGGGGACAGGGTTGCCAGGAGGCCGCGGGACTGGGCGGCGGGCCAGCCGGCGTCCCCACCTCCGGGACTGCTGGCAGGCGCGGGCCTGCCTGGCACTTCCTTGAGGGAGCGCTGCCCTGCCAGCCTTTGTCCCAGTTCTGGAGCCTGCGGGTGCCCTGGCCTGGGAGGAACCTTCCTAGAGCGCTGCCCGCCAGGCTGCACAGCCCACGTGCCAAGACCAGGTGGGCCGTCCTCCCTGCCGCCACCCCTGGCCTCGCCCCTGGGGTCTGGGGCCCACATGCTGGGACGGGGCGGCCTCCAGGGCAGCCTCTGCTGGGGCATGGTCGGCCGGTCCCCACGTCTGGGCAAGGGAGAGAGGGCCAGGCAGGGGTGGGCAGGGAGAGAGGGCCAGGCAGGGGTGGGCAGGGGAGAGAGGGCCAGGCAGGGGTGGGCAGGGAGAGAGGGCCAGGCAGGGGTGGGCAGGGGAGAGAGGGCCAGGCAGGGGTGGGCAGGGGAGAGAGGGCCAGGCAGGGGTGGGCAGGGGAGAGAGGGCCAGGCAGGGGTGGGCAGGGGAGAGAGGGCCAGGCAGGGGTGGGCAGGGAGAGAGGGCCAGGCAGGGGTGGGCAGCGGCACCCGTGTGCCGGGACCCCTCCTCCAGGGGACCAGCCTCAGCTCCGGCTTGGTCCCGTGCGGGGCAGGGGTGAGGCCGGGGATGCGGTGCAGAAGCCTGGGACCCACTTAGTGCTTTACCGGGGAGGAGCGGGGAGAGGGAGCGGGGGCCCCGGGCCTTCTCTGGTCTTTGCCCACCCTCCCTCTCCCGACCCCTCGCCCCCACCCTCCGCCCCCATGCCCCCCTCCCCCACCCCCACCTGAGCCTGGCAGCTGAAGACCGGCTGTGATTTGAATGGAACCAAATCCCCAAGGAAAAGCCCCTGGAGAGCTCACCCTCCTGGGAGCCCAGCCTCTCCTGCACACCCACGTCCCCCATGGGGTGTGGGTTCTGGAAGAACCCGCAGGTCCTCCTGCCGGAGCCTCCTCAAGGGCAGAGATGTTCGAACGGCAAGTCGCCGCTGAGCGCCGAGGGCCTCCTGGGACCAGGGACACACAGGGCTCAGGGGGCGGCAGGGAGCCAGGGGCTGGGCAGAGAGGGGCCTGCAGAGGACAGGGCCGCCACATGGCCCCGAGTGGACACGGAGAAGCCGGTGTTCCCTGGGTTCATCCTCCTCGCTGGTGCGAGGGGCCGTCCTAGACCCATCAGGCCGGAGCAGGACGCGGAGCCGAGAGGCTGGGACGGGCTGAGGCCCGAGGCATCCTCCAGAGGAGACCGCGGACCAGAAAACCAGCAGCTGGGGCTGGCCGCCTGCCTCTGAGAAATACGCGGGCCCTTGGCCAAACTGAGCCCACCTGTCCCCCTACCTTGGAAGCCAAGAGGCAAAGTATCAGGGATTAAGCGCCTCCTGTGTGTCAGCAGGTGGCGCCAGTGGTCAAGAACCCCTCTGCCGACGCAGGAGAGGGAGATGCGGGCTGGATCCCTGGGTGGGGAAGATACCCTGGAGGAGAGGGCATGGCAGCCCACTCCAGTGTTCTTGCCTGGGAAGTCCCAGGACAGAGGAGCCTGGCGGCTGCAGTCTAAAGGCTCACAGAGTCAGAACGGCTGAAGTGACTTAGCTCGCACCCTGTGCCATTCGCGACACCAGGGGGGTGGGCCCTGAAGCTCGGGGTTGGGGGGGTGCGTTGGGGGGAAGGGGAGGACCCTGCTCCTCCGAGCCCAGCGCCTCTCTGGGACTGCCTCCGGCACGTCAGGGATCCTCAGTGAAAAAGCACTTAACAGCACACTGGGCCCGGGGGGACACCCCCTGCCCGGCCGCCAGGGGCTCCGGCATCCATCAGCACACAGCCCTGTTCTCAGGAGTGTGGTCCTGACCGCCCACTAAAGCCACCATCCCGGGGCCTGTCCACAGTCCAGCTCAGCTCGCTGGCAATCCAGGCCACGGTCTCCTTGCAAATGACCCCAGCCCCGGGACAGCAGGAGGTCCCCGCAGCCATGAGCCCTGCCCTCCTGGCCCAGGGCCGACTGTTATCACTGAGACTGCAGACGCTCAGCGGGGCGGGGGGGCAGGAGGAGAGACGGGGGCTCCGGTCGGCACTCGCGCTGTCTGCTTCAAGGACAAAGCGGGCCAGGCCCTCAGGTTTCCTGCCTGGTGCCCCCACCTCCCATCACAGTCAGCAGCTCCCATCTGCCCCCACTTCTCGCGGCGGGGTAGCCACTCGGGGCTCTGCCCTCCTCCCTGCCCCCACCCACTGCTGACAGTCGCCATGGGAACAGCCGGCTGGGCTCCTGGGGACCAGGGTGAAGAGGACTGAACTGAACGGATGTCTATGCGTCTCCTCTCCTCCACAGGAAGAGCTTAGCACAGAAGTGCCAAGCCCGAGCGGGAGGCTGCGGAGTGGCTCAGGTGGCTTCAGACAGACCCTTCTCCCACCCACAGCCAAGGACGGGGAGGCCACGCCATCCGCAGCACCCTGGGCTTCTTCAGGGTGAGAGCTCAGTGTCTCCCGGGTGACTTTCAAGGCCTCCAGGAGGAATGGCCTGACCGTGCACCACTCCCCCTGTGCCACCACCCCTCATGCTCCATCCCCTGCTGCTCTCTAAAGGGCCCTCCCCACTGGGTGACTCCTCCCTGTGCTTCAGTGCCCAGCCACACCTCCTCCAGGAAGCCCTCCTGGCCACCTCAGCGATCACTTCCGCAAACGATGGAACACCTGGTGCCTGCGTCACTCTGGACCAGCAGCACACCCGACTTCTGCAGGAGCCACTTCCAGCACCTGCTAGCCTCATCACCCCTGCCCATACGACATCGCTGTGTAACCGAACCTCCACCCCAACAGCCCAGGAACGTTTACCTGAACGCAGACCTCCTAGCCTGGAGAGACGGCCCTCGTCTTGCCCTGGGGTCCCTGCTGGAGCCCGTGGCAGGCTTGCCCACAGCCTGCACACTGCACCTCTGTCCACCCCTCACCTCCTCACCCTCTGTCTGCCTCCAGGGCAGAGGCCAAGCTCTCGTCCCCAAGGGCCTGGCACCTGCTCCAAGGAGCACAGACGTCCACCCGTCCCGCCTTGAGGGACCGCCGCCCACCTTCTGGCTCTCCCTCAAGGAGACTTTCACCACCGCACCGCCCCCCCCCCCCCGCCCCCGCCAGCAGCGCCCTTGGCCGGTGCCTGCAGCTCTGTGCGGGTCTGCGCTGGACCACTTCAGGCCGCACAAAGGATGCGCTTTTCTCCCTCCCTGACACCTCAGCCTTCATTCCCCTGGCCCAGACACAAATCAGAGGAAAGCGGCTCCCCTGACACCAGAAACGCTTTCCATGGGGCTCAGGAACTCACTCTAAAGGTCTCCCTGCGTTTTTCAGGCCATCACAAACCCGTTACCGGTCGGCCTCGTAGTTTTCCTGGGGAGGCAGACCTGTATACTTTACTGGACTGACGGCTCTTTAACACGCAGTGAAAAAAGCTACAGTAAAATTCTCCATCCCAGACTCATGGAGCTGGGACCCCAGGGATCCCGACCAGCAAGGGTCCCGACCAGTCAGCCCAATGCCCGGTCTGGCAGCTTTTCAGAGGCTGCTTGAGCTCCCCGGGCGCCGTCTCCCCCAGGCAGCCCATCCCAACAACTCGGGGCCACGCCTCCCTGGGTTCCACCATCTGCCTCTACCTGGAGCCACAACTGCTAAATTATGCAAGGTAAGTTCCAACAAAAGCGTGAACCTCGGCCTTAGAACTCCTGGAGAATCCCGTCAGCAGGTGCGCTGAGATTAACTGCTTTCAGTGGTAAAGAATTCTCCTGCCAAGCAGGAGATGTGCGTTTGACCCCTGGGTTGGGAAGATCCCCTGGAGAAGGAAATGGCAACCCACTCCAGGATTCTCACCTGGGAAATCCCATGGACAAAGGAGCTTGGCGAGCTACAGTCTATGGCGGTGCAGAGTCAGACACGACTTAGCAACTCGGGAGCAGCAGGAAGTCCATGAAGACCCCTGGTTACCACGCTGGCTGGTCACCCAGCTCGCACTCAGTTGACCCCACGCTCCCACTAGATGCACGCAGGCCTTAACCACAAGGTTGGGGAGCGGGCTGCACGCCTTGGAGCCCAGGTCCAGCCCTGCGGCTCCCGACCAGCCCCGCTGCTCCCGACCAGACCTTCCTTAATGGAGATGGAATTTATCAAAGCGAGAAGACCCATTCTATCCAGTAGGGGACAGGGAGGGGGATAAAAAGACATTCGACTCCCCGCTGTCAGCCAGAGACCCTAATGAATCCTTTGCTTCCGAAGACGATTATCGGACGGAATAATTCATCGCTAGAGATTAATTGGACTAATTATGTTGGCTTTCAGAATCCCCTGAATAATGACTTTCTCTGGGGTGGGTGTCAGGGATAATTGCGCGATATCTGAGCCTCTTCCCCCAGTGAAAGGCCTGCAGAAAGGGATCTCCGGCTCCAAAGGGTGGGCAGGATGGCTCCATGTCAGCTCTGGCCTGCTTAGAAGGGGCCTGTATTTCACGTGGAAGCCCTTTATGAGGGAGGCATCATCACGCCTCACGACCTTTCTCCACCCTCTCTCAGCACGCTCTTCAGGACACCCTGCTCGTCCTGGGACATTCCTTCTCCTCGGTGCTGTGGGGTCAGGGAGCCCAGGAGCTGAGTGACCTGCCCTCACGCTGGGGGACTCCCGCACCTGCCCATGAGCCTGCCGGGCCCTCCCCCAGGGCCACCCCGTCCCCGCTGCCCCCAGATCCGCACCCGTGAGGACAAGCGGCTCTGGTCTGGCACCTCTGTCTCCTCTCCCTCTTTGAATTAAGAGTCGGCAGACGCTGAGCACACAGAAAAGAATTCAGTGTCTAAATAACACAACCAAGCTAATCTGACGTGTGTGATGGCCCGCCCTGTCATCGTCCTGTTCTGTGGTGATTAGATACAAAATGGCCAGGTGGTCATTCTCCTAACCATGCGGGCAAACAAGGGACGCTTAGGATGGCGGCGTCGGAGGGCGTGGTACATTGCCCTGGCTCCCACCTTCTCCCACCCCAGGCAGGGCTCTGAAGGAACTGGTTTCCCCTCCTTCTCCTTGGCAGCCTCTACAAACTAAGTTAGTTTCAGGAGACAGTGGGGATCACATTAGTTTTAAGGCTCCAGTCTATTTTGAACCCATATCCAGGGGAGGTAAATGGTAGCTTTAGAACCACTGACTCTACTGAGGTACGTAAGCCAAGAGTCTTAATGTTCAGAGATCTCATTTTTATTTCACCTGAAAATGGAAGTAATTAGACATCTAGATGCTCAAGCTGGATTTAGAAAAGGCAGAGGAACCAGAGATCAAACTGCCAACGTCCACTGGATCATAGAAAAAGCAAGAGAGTTCCGCTTCATTGACTACGCTAAAACCTTTGACTGTGTGGATCACAAGAAACTGGAAAATTCTTAAAGAGATGGAAACACCCGACCACCTTTCCTGCTTCCTGAGAAACGTGCATGCAAATCAAGAAGCAGCAGTTAGAATCCGACCTGGACCGACAGACTGTCACAGAATTGGGAAAGGAGTGCGCCAAGGCTGTATATTGTCACCCTGCTTATTTAACTTCTGTGCAGAGGACACCATGTGAAACGCTGGGCTGGAAGAAGCACAAGCTGGAATCAAGACTGCCGGGAGAAATATCAATAACCTCAGATATGCAGATGACACCACCCTTATGGCAGAAAGTGAAGAGGAACTAAAAAGCCTCTTGATGAAAGTGAAAGAGGAGAGTGAAAAAGTTGGCTTAAAGCTCAACATTCAGAAAACAAAGATCATGGCATCTGGTCCCATCACTTCATGGGAAATAGATGGGGAAACAATGGAAACAGTGAGAGACTTTATTTTCTTGGGCTCCAAAATCACTGCAGATGGTGACAGCAGCCATAAAATTAAGACGCTGCTCCTTGGAAGAAAAGCTATGACCAACCTAGACAGCATATTAAAAAGCAGAGATATTACTTTGCTGACAAAGGTCCATATAGTTAAAGCTATGGTTTTTCCAGTAGTCATGTATGGATGTGAGAGTTGGACTATAAAGAAAGCTGAGCACTGAAGAACTGATGCTTTTGAATTGTGGTGCTGGAGAAGACTCCCGAGAGTCCCTTCGACTGCAAGCAGATCAAACCAGTCCATCCTAAAGGAGATCAGTCCTGAATATTCATTGGAAGGACTGATGCTGAAGCAGAAGACCCAATATTCTGGCCACCTGATGCGAAGAGCCAACTCATTAGAAAAGACCCTGATACTGGGAAAGATTAAAGGCAGGAGGAGAAGGGGACGGCAGAGGATGGATGGTTGGATGGCATCACCAACTCCATGGACATGCGTGTGAGCAAGCTCTGGGAGTTGGTGACGGACAGGGAGGCCTGGCGTGCTGCAGTCCCTGGGGTAGAAGAGTCAGCAACAAGGAAACATCTACTTCTTAGGGTTATTGAGATGGTACCTTAGACAATGTCCATCAAGTCCCGGCCCAGGGGAAGGACTCGAGCGCAGCAGTCACGAGCATTCCTCTCATCTTGGGCCACTGCGGTCTCAGCTCTCACCAACCCCCCATCCCAGCTGCGGACACGACGCTCTCCCCTCCCTCACCTGGAGCTGGGGGGATGCCGGTCAGGCGGACCGGTGATGTGGTTTCAGGGAAGACATTCCTGCTCCACCCTCCACCCAAGGTCCTTGGTTTTTTGTTTTTTTTTTTTTTTAAAGCAATCTATGAAACTGTCCTGTAGTAGCTGCCAGTGTCAGTCAGTGAAATACATCCGGTTATATATTGATGGTGAAAGAGTGTAAGGGTCATTGGTTAATTTGTGCAGTAATTTGTACAATCCTGTACATACCGGCAAAGAAGACCTTCCTAAAAACAGCCTGGTTTTCTCCCAAGGGAGAAAAGGATGAAGCTAGGATGACGGCTGCAGGAGCTGAAAGGTTTCTGTTAATGGGTAACCATGCATAATCGCAGAGTACCTTCCACCCAGGAAGGAGCCTCTGAATTGAGTGACAAAGCAGCTGCCTTCGGAGCTTTCTCAGCAAACCTGAGCCTCTGCCACCCTGGGGAGGGCAGGGCAAGGGCGGGGCGGGGAGGTGTGTGAGACCGCTGCAGGGGTCGGCCGTTCTCCAAAAGGGATGGGGTAGACTGTGACCAGGAGGAGCCCCAGGGCTCTTTAGGAGGCAAAGGCAGCCAGACAAGAGCCAGAGAAAAGCTACTCCCAGGAGCTCCTGAAACCAGCAAGTGGAGTCAGGGGGTGGGGTACGATGGAGATGCAAGTGGTACAACCTTGCAACAAAATGACAATGTTGTCAGTTCAGCATAAAGACGTGTTTAGAAACGCCTGGGACCCCCTCAAGACCAAGTGCGGTTAACTAGAGGGCATCCGATGGCGGTCAGGCCTGCACCCCAAATACTCGAGATGCGGTAACAGAGCTCTGACGTCTGAAGGCGTCCTGCCTCACGGTTTTCTCCGTCGGTGTGTTTTTTTGTCCATACCATGCCACACAGCATGTGGGAGGGAGCCCGGGCCTCCACGGTGAAAGCACCGATCCTAATCACTAGGCCACCAGGGAACTCCCTTGTCCCACAGTTTAATCAGACTGAGTTCCAAGCATCCAGACTACAGAAAGAAGCGTTTTGATGGGAACCTTGGGGAACGGTGGACCTGGACAAGCAGCCGGGGCCGGGGACAGGGAGGCGGCCAGGGCCAGCACGACCCCCTCCTCCAGGAGCGCAGGGCAGCAGCACCTGCCTCTGGTCAGGTGTGGGCCTTCCCACGCTCCTTCCTGGGTCTGGAGCCTCAGGAGGGCGTAAACCAAGCTCAGTGAGCTGAGGACAGCCTGTCCTGCTGCCCCGCAGAAGCGTCTCACAGGGACAGCCTGCAGAAAGTGCAGCTCAGATCAGACCGGCACGGTTCCCCACGAAGCCTGAGTCCACCGGGCACCCTGTGGTTCCAGGGCGGGGCACTTGGCGGACAGGCCGCGAGCAGGGGGCCTGAAGAGGGGAGGCGCTGGGGTCTGCTGCCTGCCCGCCACCAGCTGCCTGTGTCCCTGGGCCAGGCTCTCGTTTGGAAAATCATCTAGAAAGCATTCAGCTTGCGGGCTCTGCTCAGAGACATGTGGGCCGTGACTGTGGCCACAGGGCGGGGAGCGCTGGCTGCTGGCCGGGGGCAGGCCTGCTGAGCTGAGGGTTCTGCCACGGGTGGTAACAGATCCACCGTCTAGCCTCAAACCTGGAAGTATCAGGTGCCCTGGGAACCAGATACAGCAGGAAATGAGCAGAAACACCCAAACACGGGGTAACAGACACCCTGGCGAGGGCTGCAGGCGGCTTCCCGCAGAGTATCACCCAGAGCTAGTGCCCCCACCGCCCCGGGGGGGAGAGGCCTGCATACCCATGACTTTCTTTAAAATCAAGTCAATCTCAGACACCTCTGCACGCTTGCTGCAGAGCCTCCAGAGCGCAGTCTTTGCCTTGAAAAGACTGCGACCCAGAAGGAAGAGGGCTTTAAACAGCTGTGTGAGAAGAGGCAGAGGATGCGATGGTTGGATGGCGTCACCAACGCAGCGGACACGCATCTGAGCGAACTCCAGGAGACAGTGAGGACAGGGCAGCCTGGCTGCAGTCCACGGTCACCAAGAGTCTGATGCGACTTAGCGACTGAACACACACACGGACAAAGGAGCCTTACGACGAGCTGTGTGGGGCCACACTGACTGGACACACGGACGCTAACTGCTGTCTGTTGTTTCCATTATATTAAATACTGGGGTGTGTGTACAGGCTTCCCAGGGTGTGCTGGTGGTACTGGACACACAGACGCTAACTACTGTCCGTTATTTCCATTATATTAAATACTGGGTGTGTGTGTGTGTGTGTGTGTGTGTGTGTGTGTGTGCAGGCTTCCCGGGCCGTGCTAGTGCTAAGGAACTTGCCTGTCAATGCAGATGCCCGAGACAAGGGTTCAATCCCTGGGTGGGGAAGAGCCCCTGGAGGAGGAAAAGGCAACCCACTCCAGGATTCTTGCCTGGGCTACAGTCCACAGGGTTGCAAGAGTCAGACATGACTGAGCAACTCAGCATGCGTGCACACACGTGTGCGTGCACACACGTGTGTGTGTACACAGCTTGGCATACACATACATGTCCTCACTCTGTCCACTGAAGGGGCCTAGGAGCAGTGAGACCGCCAGCATCAAGTCCTGGCTTCTGACACCATATCCTCCAATGAAAGGGCAGGACCCCTTGGAGAAATGGCTGGTTCTTGAACAGGGAATATGCAACATGAACCTGGAGCACTTTCTAGGGCCAGAAAGGAGGAAACTAAGAAAAATCAGGTATGTCAAAGGGACACAGGTACCAACTAAAAGCTCTCTACCAACAGCCAAAGCTGAAACAGTTTGATCAAAATAAAAAACACAGGGTCACAGCGTAACTCAAAGAATGAAGAAAACAATCACGAGTGCACACTGGCCTTCCCAGAGAAACGGAGAGTGGAGAAAGCTCCTGCACAGGAGGGCTTACGTGGACACTCTCCTGGCGGGAGGTGGGACCTACCTGCTCGCCTCCCTGAGTGAGGCTGTGCAGGGCAACCACCTTCCGGGGGGCGCACCCTGGAGAAAAGGGGAGGGGGACTTTGCTGGGGAAACACGACCACGCCATCAGCCGGACGATCGAGGTAAACGACGGCAGATCACGTTGGGAGTAAACACCCTTCAGAGGTCGTGAGAACGACACCTTGCCTCCGTGGTCATCGAGCCTCCGGCAACCATCAGACCCGTGCGGAAGGACACGCTGCAGGCTGCCTGGCAGTCCTCTTCAGGGCCATTCCACCAAGGAAAGACTGAGAAACTGGCACGGCCCAGAGCAGCCCAAGGGCACAGGAGGACAAATGGACTGTGGCCCTTGGATGGGGTCCTGACACAGAAGGGCACAAGGTGAAACCCAAGGCAAATCCAAACAAAGCGTGGACCTCAGCTAACGATGGTGCTTCAGCCCTGGCTCGCTGACTCTGACAAGCGGGCCACAGGGGCCGGGACACAGCCACACGGGAACTGGGCATGGGGCCCGCAACAACTCCTGGCCGCATCCTCGCCACTTCCTACGAGTCTGAAGCTATTCTGAAATGTTCAAGTTTATTAAAAGACAAAAAGCTGCACGGGATCCTGAAGCACAGTGGGGGGGGGTGCGTATCACGGGACACGCGCGATGATGAGGACTCAGCCCTGCCAGCGAGCGGTTTGGAGTCTGACCAGGGAGGACGGGGCAGCTGCCTGGCAAGAGGCCGAGGAGTGGAAACCAACAGCGTCTCCCGACAGGCACTGTCAGGGGAGGGCTGCCTGGAGGGTCAGGAGACCCCGGAGAGGTTCACCCTTGGGGTGGGGGTGGGGCGTCAAGAAATATCTGAAAAGGATGGGCAAGGCTTTCTAGGAGGACGCTCGAGGCAGCGGGTGTTTTAGGCTAGGACATGGCTCAATCCAAGACAGAGACGGGAGAACTGGGGCAGGTCTGGGAACTGCAGAGCCCAGCGTAAGCACAGACAGGGCAGCATCCCCCAGGGGCCCACGGACCACTGTCCTCCAGAAAGCCCCACACAAAGAGGATCCCAGGCCACGCGGGGATTCTGCACCCGCTCACCAGGTCCTGGGCCGTCACCAAGCTGCAGTGACTCCACAGGCCCTGAGAAGTCCTGCAATAGAGAACCCCGTCTAGCCCTGTTCGGCCGGGACTTCCTAGAGGCACAAAACCGAGGGTCTTGTATTTTTCAGCAGAGTCAATTAACAAGTCTCACCCGACTTCCTCAGGGAAATGCTGGCAGATGGCTTGGGCAGAGAAGACAAAGGGGCAGGGAGGTGTGCCCTAGGAGGCCTCGGGCAAGAAATCAGAACACTGTCCTGAGCAGCCTTGGGGACCAGCCCATGGGGGGCAACGCAGTCCCAGCTGTGCCCCAGGAGGACACCCCCAGAGCAGGGCTGGGGGCGAACCGGAGACGGGGACCCAGGATGTTTCCATGAGGAGCTGACGGTGTGAGTTGAGACAACGGGGGGTACTTCCCAGGTAGAAGCAACCAGACGGCTGAGTGGCTGAGCCAAGGTGGGGTCAGAGCCAAGGAGCGGGGAGAGCAGAAGTGTGGGCCCAAGGCCGGGCCGCCGCCAGTCTACACACACCCCCATGCGCCCCCCTCCTCTGCTCCCAAAGACCAAGACAGACGTGGCAGCTCCAGACCTCACTGGGCAAGGGGCACCGCAGGATACACTCCGTTCGAGCAACAGAACAGAGAGGCAGACCTGGGCCATGACCCAGAGCCCAAACAGCGAGAGCGCACGCGACTCGGGCCAGGGAGGGAGAGGGGCCTCCCTGCTGGTCTGGTGTCTGAGACTCACATCAGACGCATGGGGCCTGGCTCTGATCCCTGCTCAGAATTCCCAGGCTTCAGCAGTGCGTGAACCGTGAACTTCCGGACGCTCAGGCTGGATCTAGAAAAGGCAGAGGAACCAGAGAGCAAATCGCCAACATCCGCTGGATCAGAGAAAGCAAGAGAGTTCCAGAAACACATCTACTTCTGCTTCATTGACTACGCCAAAGCCTTTGACTGTGTGGATCACAATAAACTGTGGAACATTCTTCCAGAGATGGGAATACCAGACCACCTGACCTGCCTCCTGAGAAATCTGTATGCAGGTCAGGAAGCAACAGTTAGAACTGGACATGGAACAACAGACTGGTTCCAAATAGGAAAAGGAGTACGTCAAGGCTGTATATTGTCACCCTGCTTATTTAACTTCTATGCAGAATACATCATGAGAAATGCTGATCTGGAAGAAGCACAAGCTGGAATCAAGATTGCCGGAAGAAATATCAATAACCTCAGATATGCAGATGACACCACCGTTATGGCAGAAAGTGAAGAGGAACTAAAAAGCCTTTTGATGAAAGTGAAAGAGGAGAGTGAAAAAGTTGGCTTAAAGCTCAACATTCAGAAAACTAAGATCATGGCATCTGGTCCCATCACTTCATGGGAAATAAATGGGGAGACAGTGGAAACAGTGTCACACTTTATTTTGGGGGCTCCAAAATCAGCGCAGATGGTGACTGCAGCCATGAAATTAAAAGACGCTTGCTCCTTGGAAGAAAAGTTATGACCAACCTAGATAGCATATTGAAAAACAGAGATATTACTTTGCCTCTGGTCTCCTATCCTCCCTGCCCTCGAGGTGCCTGCGTCCGGGAAGGCCCTCTGCGCTGTGGGCGCTGCTTGCTGCGGGAGGTGCAGTTTCAGGGCGAGGGTGGCTGCGGGGACACTACGGTCCGCAGAGCAGGGGCTCGGGCCTCCCGGGCTGGCCTCAGCCCTGGCTCAAAGGGGGCTGCCATCGCCTCCTCCTGGGGCACATGCTGCGCCTGAAGCCCGAGCTGGCCACTCGGGAATAAATACCTCAAACCACAAAGGACAACTCACGGGCCAGGCCAGAGGGCGATTTCTCCCCTCATCCTCCTGCCGCCCAGCTTCAGACCAGACGGACAGGGTGGACCAGGAGGTGACAGGGCAGCGAAGCCCCAGGACGCCAGGAGAGCTCCAGCCCCAGAGGCTGGGGGGGTGGGCAGGGGGCGGCATGCGAGTCCCGTGAAGAGAAGCAGGCGCAGGCCGCAGCGTGGGGGTCTCTGGGGGCCTGAAGGCACCTCAGATTCCCCCGCTCTGCTTTCAGCCTCATCCTGCTCTGAGATGACCGCACACACAAGTGCCCTGGTAACACGGAGGTGCCGACCAAGGACCAGACTCGGTAGCAGCAGCAGGGTCTGGGGGGCTGTCCACGGAGCGGGCCGCCCGTGGCTCCCGACTGCCCGAGGAACGAGACGGTGGTGGCAGCGTGGCGCCGCAGAGCCAGGCCACCCACCCGCCCAGTGACCGGTCAGCTGTGGGCACGGGCGGGGCGGGGCCGCGGATGGGCACGGAGTGCGCAGCTCCAGGGCTGCGTCCACAGTCAGGGCTGGCCCTGGAGGAGGCTGCGAGGCGTGCCCCAGACACGGGGCTGTCTGGCCGCAGAGCCCCAGTGCCCCCGGGTACCACCCACCACGGTCCCTGCGCCCTGGTCCGGGTCCACAGAAGCGCCCCTGAAGGAGGACCCCGAGCAGGGACCTGCATCCTCGCAACGGAGGCCCTGCTGGCGGCTGAGACCCCTCCCCCAAAGTACTTTTTGGTTTTCGACAAGTTTCCATAGCAACCAGAGGGTTACCATGGCGACCGAACTTGGCTCCGTCCACAGCTGAGAAGGGCCCTCGCGCTTATCTGTCAAGCAAGGCTCACAGGAAACCCAGCGAAGGGCGGAGGAGGAAAGCTGTCTGGGCGGCGCCCCGCGGGCTCCTCCCCACCGTGCGCTCCTCCCAGGCCTGCCCCTCCCCTTCAGGGATCCTCCCCGAGCCGCCGGGCTTCAGAGGCAGAGCCTCCCTGGGCGCCCGGCACGGGGCACAGCTGTGCCCTGTTAACAGGTTACTCCTCTGGGACCTTCCGCCTGCGAGGCCAGAGGCCTGTTTCCTGGCTTTGAACTCTGAGGAGGCAGTGACGAGCGTGGGGGCAGGCCGCAGGCTTGATGCTCCAGCTGGAAAAGGGAGGCGGGCCGTGGGGGCCTCACGCTTTCTGGGCAGGAGCCTGAGGTCCAGCCTCTCAGCCCCCGTCCCCCTCCCCTCTGCCCCAGCTCCTCCCCAGGGATCCATCTGACAAGTGTGTGCTTCCCGCAACACCCGCTTCCTGCTCAGCTGCAGAGGCCCATCTGCCGGCCTGCTGCCCACACGCCAGGAGCGCTGGGCTCAGATCCTAAAGGCACCCCACGGAACAGGGGGACACACGTACTGTGCCCTGAAATAAATTCTCAAGACATCTGTTGCATTCTCACAGAGCCTACAACAATAAACTCATTAAAAAACAGTGAAAGTGTGTGGTTAAGCTCATTTTTTTTTTTAGCCTGCAAGAGCATTATGTTTAAAATTAACAGCAGTATTATTTTTAAAGGCTGGAGCCAGCTCTTCTTTCCACACAGGGAGGTCCTGCTTGCCTGCCGTCCAGCGGGCAGAGCTCTGCTCCGGGCCTAACGTGGACTCCAGCGCTCCACGCACAGCTGGGGGGCAGTCCAGCAGTGAGTGCTGCCCCCTGTCTGCCTTGGGTCCTCGGGCCTGCCCTCCGGAAGCCCCCGGCCTGGCTCTGACAGCCAGGGAGTGGGCAGCGGGCCCCCCGGCTGCGACCACCTCGTTTCCAAGGCATCCTGGCAGCCAGCGCGGCCCAAGTGCTGAGCGTGTGTGACCAGCAGCAAGTCCTGGGCTGAACCCAGGGCAGGGCGATGACACTCACAACGCCTACCTCAGCGAGTGGGTGTGAGGATGAGCTGGTCTGTTCTGACACAGCGCCTGGAGCAGCGCAGGGTGCAGGGAGATGCCGCTCCCCGAGTCAGGGTTAAGTCCCGCCCTGACACCCCTTCTCAGAGCCTTCTGCGCAGTTAAGGGCAGGGCTTTCAAACTGCAGTTGCCACGTATCTGTGGGTCGTGAAATCAGTTTAGTGCAACCCCAAATGAAAGAAAAACACACACGTGCATTTGACGTAACAGAAGATTAAGTGCACTGGACCCAGTATTGTTTCAAAAACCTCTTGACAGCGAGCACCCATGGCGCAGCAGATCACACGGAGCACTTGCCAGAAGACGTGCTCCCGACCGGGCCAAGGCAGGAGGAAACAACTTGAAACCCACTGCTCGGGGGCGCTGTCAGTCAGCGACCACCTCTGTGTGAACGAGTCCTCGGTTCTGTCTGGGAGAAAGTGGGGTGAGTGGGGGCAGGAAGGGGAGAACCCAGACTTCAAGGACAGCCTGCACCTCCTGCTTCACACCCGGGAGCTGGCCTGTTCCTGGTGGAGCAGAGAAACCCTCCTTTGAGAATGACTCCCTCAAGATCATCCGAGGTTATCACCAGAGCTGACGGCCGGGGTTCACCGGGGACCTGGCAGACAAGGGCCCCTGCGGGGGCAGTTCTGCCGCCTCCACGGTGCGTTCACACGGGGCCTAAGCCCACACCCCCTCCTTCCTCGATGAGGTCTTGTCTGCGTCCCCCAACAGCAGTCTGAGCTAAAAAGGGAAAACATGACCCTCTGTTTACAAGAGATGAGAAAACTCAGGACCCAGGAGGTCGCAGGCCTTGATCAGGCTCAGAGTAACAGCTGGGCCCAGGGTCCAGCCAAAGCTGCCCAGGTTTGTTCAGGGACAGACGCGGACGGGGCAAGGGAAGGGGTGGCAGGGGGTGTCAGCTTTGAAGACAGTTCCCCAGGGCAGGTGTGGAGTGCCCCCGTTCAGGGCCTTAGAGGAGGGTATGGACAGGGGGCGAGATGGGCAGAGTGAGGTGGACATGAAGACTGAGCGCTTGGTTACATCGGAGAGACGGCCAAGTCCTCAAGGCCCGGGAGCACCCCCATCATACGGCTGGGCCCTGCGCTCTGGGACACGCACTGCCTAAAGGAGCGGGGAACGGGGAGGCTCTGCCCAAGTAACCTGGCCCGTCTCCGGCAGAGGCCACCAGCACCAGGAGGGCCTGGCTCGCGTGCGCGGGGAGGCTAGGCAATCCCATCCCGAGTCTCCACCAGAAGCAGTGACCCTGGTCCCACGACCACACCTCCTCCGCCGGGGCCACACGTCCCCAGCTCAGGACACCCACTCACCCCCCTCCGGAGGCCAGTTTGTATGAATCACAGATGTTGTAAGTTCAGTTGAGACAAGCTCACCATCTTAAAAAAGCCGTCATTATAAACAACAAGATGTTATTCTCAGGGCGCACCTGTTTTGCGTTTAAGAAACTCAGTGTCCAGGCAAAATGACATCCAGGCTTCCTCGGTGTCCATCTGTGGGGCTCGGGGGGTCCTACTTGGTGCCCCCACCCCCTCCCCCAGCCCCAGGCTGCTGCAGGGTTGCCCGGAGGCTCTGGCTGGAACCTTACCGCTGGGGCACCTGCCTTCTCTGGCTGACGCCCACAGCAGCTAGAGCCCCTTCTGAACGCAAACCTGGTGTCAGTCCCCCCACTTGCCCCGGCTTCCCACTGGACGCGGGGATGAAATTCGGAATCCCAACCCTAACCAGGCCCTGCCGGGCCCAGCCTCGTACCAGCCCCCTCTGTTCCCAATGAGCTTCTCTTCCACACACACCCAAACGCGCTCCACCTCGGACTGCATACGCCGCCCCAGCCAGGCCGATTCCTGCAGGCCTGGCCCGGGGCCCTTCCCCCAGAACCAGCCGAGGCCCCGCCCTCCTCCTGCCCAGCACTGACCAGTGGGGCGCGACAGCACCCTTCTGTGACCGTGCGTTCAAGTGGCCTCCCCCTCGGTCTCACATCCATGAAGAGAAAGGAGGGTCTGCTTCGTGCACTGCTGGGGCCCTGGGCCGGGCCTGGACGGGACATCAGCCCGGCTCCCCTGCCCCTCCTGGGCTCAGGCGCCACGGAGGCAGCCCTCGACCAGCCCTGGAGCCCGAGGACCGCTCTGGGCTGCCCTCACCGCACCCCCCCATCTGTCTTCTCTTCCAGACTCACGTTTCTACGCCCAGAGCTGCTCGAGATAACCTGGGATTTTTTTTTTTTTTTGGTAAGGAGGGAAGCAGGATGAGAGTGGGTGTGGGGACAGGTCCCCTTCCAGCTCTGTTGGGTGTGGAGGGACGCAGGGATGGAGGAGGCAGGCAGTGGAGCCAGGGGGCAGCGCCGGCAGGTGCAGAAGGCGTGGGAGCAAGAAGACGGTGGGATCCGGAGCCCCTTCCTCGGCTCCAGCCTCGGACCCCACCCAAACGGGGCTCTCCTTTGACAGGTGGCCTCCCAGGAGAGCTCCGGGTGGGGACGTAGACCCCAGGTGCAAAGTGACCTGACACCAGGCTAGTAACATCGCTCTCCCCAGGCCTCCAGGAAAGCTGCACTCGGTGGATGGAAGGGCTCCTGGGAACGGCCAGCCCGGCTCGGGTCATCTCCCACGAGAGGAGATGCGGAAAGTCCACACCTGCTGGGGGCGGGGCTTCCGGGGCTGGAGCAGGAGGCGGGGCCGGTTCTGGCCTCTTAACGACGATCCCGCACCGAGAAGACTGCTCCTCCGGCCCCCTCACCTGTCAGCCTGGGAGGCGGCCACGGCCCTTTCCTTCGCGGAGCGGGGGTTGGAGGACAGGAGGCCTCTGAGAGGGGTGCTGCGCCGGCGCTGTGACGGGTGCGGACGGACTACCGCGAGAGCCCCCAGCACAGGCCTCGGTCCGGCGGGGGACCCCCACCAGCTGCAGGAGGGAGCGTGCTGGAGGCGCAGGGAGCCCGGGGCGGCACCCAGGAGGCCAACCCGGGGCGCCCTGAGCTCAGCAAAGCAGGAGGCTGGGAGCACGCGGGGGAGGAAGAAATACCGCTGGGGGGGTGCTGCGGGAACCTGCCTGTCTGCAGCTCGGTGGTGTCTGGAGAGGGAGCGCCCTGGGGAGAAGCCCCCAGAGCTCACAGACAGGACCGGGTGAGATGAGGCAGCGGAGGCAGGCTCCAAGGACACACCAAGGAGAGAAGGGGAGCTCTGGTGGGGGGAGGCTGGGGGCTCTCGAAGGCCCAGGAGGAAGGGCCCAGAACACAGGGGTCTGAGGACAAAGGGCCTGGCCAGGTCTGCCTGGGGCTCCCCGAGGACAGGGCCTCCTTCCCCAAGACCCACCCAGCTGCGGGCAGTGGGGGTGGATGTGTGCCAGCGAGGCAGCCTCCGGTGAGTAAAGATCTCTTTAATCCTGGCGGCGGCCCACAAGGCGATCTAACCTGCTGGACAGGTGAGGAAGCCAAAGCTCGGGAGGGCTGACTGGCCTCAAGGCCGATCAGCCCAGAGGCAGGACCTGGCCTTGGGGTGTCTGCCCCGCGGCCTGTGGGTCTGACCACGGCCCTCCCAGGCCCTCCCGAGAGTGGGGGATGCACAGAGCTGCTGCAGACAGCTTGCACTGAGAGCTGGGAACTCTGATTCAGAGATTCGATTTCAGCAGGAAACCCAGTCTCTGTGTGAGTGTGAGAAAGTGGCTGGAATCCAGTCCCTGCCCAGCCGGGGCTGCTCTGGCTCAGAAGCAGGCTGTGTCATCAGGCAAATCCCTTCCCGTCCCCCACTGGACATCACACCCGACACCAGGCCAGTGCCCCCCCCCCCCACCGCTGGCCCCAACACCGGGGCCCCAGGCTGGTGCGTGCAGCCCGTGCTGGGTCAGCATCACCCCATCACCCGTCCTCTGAGACGAGGGACAAGCCAGGACCACTCAGCCTCATTCCTGCCCAGACGTGCTCCCAGCTGAGTGATAACCAGCCAGTGGGGCGGACTTCAGCCCTGCGGGACATTTCGAGGACCACCAGAGGGGTCGTTGGCCGAAGGAGGGCCTGGGAACTGGGCGGGACTGTCCCAGAGGACCTGGGGGGTAGAGGCACCACAGCAGAACAAAGCTCGGGGTCAGGCCTGAGTCCTCACCCTCCCAGAAACAAGGGTGCTGCCAGCTCCTTCCCGATGTGGACAAGCCCCAGGCCAGAGCCAACGTCTAGGCAAAGGGGATGAACCTGGACATGAGGCGCCCGTTCTGCCCCCGCCCCGCTGGCTCCAGACGTCTAGGCAAAGGGGACGAACCTGGACATGAGGCGCCCGTTCTGCCCCCGCCCCGCTGGCTCCACACGTCTAGCAAAGGGGACGAGCCTGGACGTGAGGCGCCCGTTCTGCCCCCGCCCCGCTGGCTCCACTGCCTTTGCGCGCTGCTTCTGCTATTTTCTTTTTGTCAAAGTCTAACAGCCGCTTGGCTGATAAATGACCTTAAAAACTTGGCAAAGCTGACTTCTGGAGACTGAATCCCTTCTGTCCCACGAGGCTCAGGCCCCCTTCCCCTGGAGAGATGGGCTGAACCTGGGACAGAGGAGCCCGAGCCTGGGCACCATGCCCTGCGAGGTGGACCAGCGCACAAGGGCAGGTCCGCCCTCAGGAGGTGCGGAGCCAGGTGTGTGCGGCAGACCACCGAGCAGGAGACGCCCCTCCCCGTGGAAACCCCACCGGCGGCCCCCAGCCCCGAAAGACCTCGAGTGCTGAGCCCCCTCCCGCAGGCTGGCTCCAGAAGCATGAGTCTGAGCCAGACTTCCTGGGCTGAACACTCGTGGGTCACCGCCCACCCCGGAAGCTGCCTTCAGGGACCAGGCCGAGGGACCAGGGTCGGGGGCCTGCGGGGGAGGCAGCAACAGGGCTGAGTGTGGGCGCCGGGGAGGCCAGAGGCCCTGAGCTCACATCGCTCTTTAATGCCGGCCCTCACCCCACCTGCACATGCAGGACGGGTTCAGAGAGGGCAAGGCGCAGCCAGCAGGTAAGGACCTCGCCTGGCCCCCTCTGCAGGAGCTCAAGCCCATGCTCTTCTGTTACCCCAGGCAGCCTGCACCCCAGACACGAGGCTCCAGCCGAGAATGGCCCCTGCAGCTCGGCCAGGACCGGCGTGCGGGCAGGCAGCATGGACACGGGCCCCGCACGCCGTCCTCAGCCTGGCAGCGGGACCAGGGGCCCCAGGGGCCGCGCTCAGCGGCCTGCACCACCTGGCTCCCGCGGGAGACCTCGGAGTGGGCCGCACCGCTCAGAGTTAGGGTGCGGTGGCCGCCCGGAGGGCCTGCTGGAGGCCCGGGAGCGTCACGGGCATGGAGACTGCTCGAGCCCCTCTGCCAGGCAGAGCACCCAGGCTGCTCCTCTCCTGGTTGGGCAGCTCTGGGGAAGTTACTGAGCCTCTCAGCTTCCTCATCGGTGAGATGAGGATAAAAGCATCACCGAACTCACCAGGCTGACAGTTACGTGAATCAACACAGTGCTCAGCACGGTGCCTGCTACGCGCCACACGATGAATGACAAGTGTTACTACAGCCCTGGGCTTTCCATGAAGCTGACGTCCCCCAGATCCTCCACGAAGCTAATGTCACCCCCAGATCCTCCACAGAGCCGATCTCACCCCCAGATCCTCCACGAAGCTGACGTCCCCCCCAGATCCTCCATGAGGCTAACGTCCCCGCCGGATGCTCTACGAAGCTAACGTCACCCCCAGATCCTCCACGGAGCCAATGTCCCCCCCAGATCCTCCATGAAGCTAACGTCCCCGCCGGATGCTCCACGAAGCTAACGTCACCCCTAGATCCTCCACGGAGCCGACGTCACCCCCAGATCCTCCACGGAGCTGATGTCACCCCCAGGTCCTCCATGAAGCTGACGTCCCCGCCGGATGCTCCACGAAGCCGACGTCCCCCCCAGATCCTCCATGAAGCTAACGCCCCCACCAGATGCTCCACGAAGCTAACGTCACCCCCAGATCCTCCACGAAGCCGACGTCCCCCAGATCCTCCACGAAGCTAACGCTCCCTCAGCCCCTCTCCTGCGTCCTGCAGACACAGTGATCTAAAATCAGGGATACTGGCCGAGGGGGAGTGATGCAGGGACAGAAGAGGGAGTTGGGCCCCAAGAGGCAGATGGGGCTGTTCCTGCACACCAGCCTGGAGCCCGCCCTTCCGTGCGGAGTGGTGGGTGGGCAAGTCTGACCCCCGCTCTGGCCACCAGGGAGGCTGAGGCTGATGGGGTGTGTTCCCACCCCACAGCTACCGCGGATGGGCCCAGGGCCCACCGGCGTGGGGCCCGGGGGGACAGCTGACCCCAAGCTGACTGTGGGGCCCTGCCCGCTTCCTCCCGGCTGGCCCAGCCCGCCCCCTCACGGCCACGACCTTCCAGTCCATGGAGGAGCCCCCTCCCCAGGAACCTGCCGGCAGCTCTGGCTGTCGCAGCCACGGCCGCCCCGTTACCACCCGCCTGTGTGCTGCTCGGGCAGGACGGCGACAGGAGGCAGGGCCATCTATCTGCAGGGGCTGGAGAGGATGGGTTCCCACGACAGGGGCTCGGGGCCCTCAGCCTGCAGTCCAGGCTGTCTGCAGCCGCGGGGCAGACGCGGCTCCCACGCTAGAGGCTGGAGGGTCTGGATGGCCTGAGTTGCCCTCGGCCGCGTCCAGCTCTGCTTAAACTTGCTGAGAGACCCTGCACCCTAGGCTTCCTGCGAAGTCCAGGCCCCAGGACAAAGCCAGACACCCAGCTCCCGGGACGGCGGAACCCACGGCAGCACCCGAGACACAGACGCAGACCAGCTGGGCGGCGCCCGAATGGCAGAGGGTGGGGAAGAGCCGCAGTGGAGACGAGGCCCCCACCATCCCTGGGCCCCCGCACCGCCTCGGGGCCTCCGAAGGCCCCCAGCCAGGGAACCCGGATCCAGCCCTCCCACCCCACCCAAGCAGAGCTGGGTGGTTGGAGTACCTTGCCCCTCACGCCCAGTGTCCACGGATTCCTTTATCCCAATTTCCAGCTCCTTCAGGAAGTCTTCGGGGTGCAGCAGGTAGGCTGCAGCCGAGACAGGTGGCCCGCCCTAACCCCTGCGCACGCGTCTCTTCTCGCCGCGGGCACCCCCTCCGCGCACACGCTGGCTCTGCCCCGTGCAGTGCTGCTCGGCGTTGCCGGGGGCTGTGGGTCTGGGCTCTCCCGGGGCTGGGGAGCAGCACTGACCCCTCGGGTCTCCCCAGAGCTGCCGCTGCCCCCCCTCCTCCCTGGACACGGCAGGGGCTGCAAAGGGCGCCTTCGCTCGGCACACACATGGAAGCCGGGAGGCTCTGGGCCGCCTAGTCCCCACTCAGCAACCTCTCCCGGACCGACACCAGGCTCAGGACACTGTCAGGGGCCTGTGGGGGGCGAGCCCCAACTGCCCCCCTCCAAGGGCCTGCCCGGGGCCTGTTGTGGTCGCCGCAGGGCACCCCCACCTGCCCACCCACGTCCTTTTCCACCTCCCCAGGCTGGATGGAGTCCCAAGGAAGCCCCCATCCCCTCCTCTTCCTGAGCCCAGTCCCTCTTGCCTCCGCTGCCAGGATCCGACCTTCTTTCCAAGGTGGCTAGTCCACGGTGTCCCCTCGCACCCGGGACCCCACACCCGCGCCGCACGCTGATGGGCTCCAGGCTGCCCTGCCCGCCTGCTCCCTGCAGGGGTGAGGGGGGCCTCCTGTCGGCTCACCCACACACGGGCAGGGGAGAGCAAACGAGCCACAACCACAGGGCGCTGCTCCGTCCCGGCAGCTGCCTGACAGCAGCCCTGGGCTCGGTGGAGTTGCGCCCACCCCGCAGGGAAGGGAGCTTCCTGAGGCTCCTGGCAGCTGGCGCCGCAGAGGTCACGGTCAGGCCCTGGTCCTGCACTCAGGAGGACGTCCCACTGCCCAGGGTCGGCGTTCGGCCAGTTGTAAGCACAGGGTCACTGGGCACGGAGTGACCTATTAACCCTAAGGGACAAGAGCCTCTCACCCCACGTGATCCGTGGGGGCCGGTCATCAGCAGGCCGTCACTTTCTCTGGGCCTGCTGATTCCTACGGAGGGTCAGATCCCAGCCCGAGATGTCGGAGCCTGTGCCCCATGTCAGGTGAGGAGTCCTGCCCAGGGAAGCCAGGCTTCCCAAGGGGCTGCCAGCGTCCCCCGAGGGAAGGCCTGCTCAGCACCACCGAGGGCAGAGGAAGCCGGGGTCCTGGAGAGGCAGCCTTACGGGGCTTTCCCGGGAGAGGAACCGGTGAGCCCCAGTGTGGTCGTGTTTCAGACCCTTTCAAGCCTGGCCAGTCCGCGGGCGGGTATGCATACACACACCTTCGGCCTGCGTGCTGCTGCTGGAGGCTGAGTGTGCACGCGCTCGTTTGCACCATCCCATGTGACCCGCCACCCTCTGCACCCCCAGCTTCCCAGCCCCACCTACGCCCTGGGGCTCATGTCCGCACACCGGCTCCTCCCCACACTTGGCTGGCTTGCACTCCCAACCCTCACCACCTCCCCTTGCAAGCCAGGGTCACAGCTGACAGTCTGGCTCTCCCAGAAAACACCAGCACTTTTCAGCTGATCACCCCCAAAGGCAGCAGCTCTACTTGACCCCCTGCAGACGACCTAGGTGCCCAGACGCACACCCCAGGCCTGCACACCCGAGGCACAGGGGCGAGCGCCGGGCAGCCAGTTCAGGCTGAGATTAGAAGGCTGTGCAGTACCGCCCACGCAGCCCTGAACCTATCATCAGGATGTTGAAAATAGACCTGAGGAGGGCTTGAGCCGCGCCCAGTAGAGCTCCCGCCGGGCGGCGCTGGAGAAGAGCTGTGTGGCAAACAGGCAGTGCTGGCAGTGAGAGCGTGGACGCTGCTGGAGCCAGAGCCCTCGGGTGAGCCCGGAGGCTGCCCGCAACGGAGCCCGGGCTCTCCTGCCTCAGCAGGAGGGGACCCTGCACATGCTCTCCCCACCGCACCCAGCCTCCCCCTTCTCCTGTCAGAGGCACAGGTGCCCGTCAGAGACAGACCCGGGCCCACTGGTCCTCCAGGCATGCAGGCTGCGGCCGCCCCGGACACAGCCTGGGCACAGATGCCATCCTCAGGGCATCCTCCCGGCCTGGCCCTGTGCCTGCTGGGCCGGGGGCTCTGGCTCCCTCTCCCTGAGAGCCAGGTCCCCAGGAGCCACAGTGAGGGAAGGTGTGGGAGTCCGCAGAGGGCTGACCCAGCCTTCCCGGGGCTTCTATGACAGAGCAAGGCCTGCCTGCTGGGACCAGGGAGCTGTGCCTGGCCCCCCACCTTCCCATGTGGGAGAGGGCAGGCCCTGGGGACATCGAACCACCCGGGTAATGCAGACGCGGGGGGAGGAGGTCGGCCAGCACACGTGGGAAGCCCACGGCATCCATATGCCCCTGGCCGGCCGTCACAGGCCTCCAGGCTGAGGGGGACGCTGTGGGATGGACCCCCAGGTCGGCCAGGTTCTGGGGTGCAGATGTTGCCAGGAGGTGGGGGTCCAGGCGGGGGCTGGGCTCCCTGGGGCCCAGGAATCGGAGGGGACCGCTCGGCCCCTCCTCTGTGAGTCTCACTCCAAAAGACAAGACAGGGAACGGAGAAAGACGGGAGGAGGCGCGCACAGCTATCCGAGAGGCGGCCGGACTGACCTGTGAGGACCCGGGGGCCCGTGTGTGTCCCCACACCAGTGGAGGTTCTCCGGAGACAGAAAATCGGCTCAGCGCCCTTTCCAACAACGAGTGCTTTCCAGGAAAATGAAGGAGTGAGCCCTCTGTCACCGGGAGTGTGTCAACAGAACACCTACCTGCCTACAGTGCTATGAGGGAGTGACTTCGGCTCCACCACACAACGCTCACTGTGTGTTCTGAGTCCCAGGGAGGGAGGCAGGCCTCCTTCCTCCCGCCGTGAGGGGCGGGGTTGCAGAGCAGCAGGGATGAGCCTGGTCAGCCCAGGACTGGCTCTCCCTGGAGCCCCCTCGCACAGCGCACCCCCAGCCGCCAGCAGAGGCTGTGAGCCGCAGGCATGTGTGCGGAGGGGGCACTGGGGCGGGGTGAGGCTGGAGGTCTGCAGACGAGAGAGCCGCTGGTGCTGGTGGCGGGGGGTTGGGGGGACAGGGCAGCTGCGCCGCAGTGCACGTCAGCTGGGGAGGGGACACGGGCCAGCAGCGAGAAAGCAGCCCGTGACTCCGGGCGGCCTGATCCTACTCCACCTTAGACGCTCCCCTGGGGAGCCTGGGCCTGGGGTGGAGACTCTGATCACCACTCTGCCAGGAGCTCCGGGCACTTCCCTCCACGTGTGCTCGTCCTCAGGGCAGAGCAGCGGCCAGAGCCCCCCTCGGCCCACCCGCTCGCCTCAGCCGCAGAGCAGGGCCTGCAGCAGCTGGAGCAGGGAGGCCAAAAGGGCAGGGGCAGGGCCTGGGAGGCGTGGACCTGGAGGAAGGGTCCTGCCAGCTGCCCCTGACGACGCGGGGCTCCCCGCGGCTCTGCGAGCCTGGGAGCATCGGGCCCCCCTCTCTCCGCCCGGAGAGGCTCGGCACCGCAACCGTATGTGTGGAGTGTGGGGACGCGAGTGTGTGCGAGCTCGCACACACAGCCCGTCTGCCCGGGCATCGGAGCTGGGAGGACTCCCCAGAACTCTCCACCCGCCCATTGTGGTGAACAAAAAGGAAAAGCTCCGCTGGAGAAGGCGGTTCCCTCCCCCTATTCACGCGTCCCTGAATGCAGCCTCTAGAGTAAGTCCCGCCCCCTGAGACACCCCACATCAACCCACTGGCTTAGAGACACAATTTCCTGACTTCCTGCCCCTGCTCTGCTTGGCCAGCGCCTCCAAGGGCCTAGCTGTTGTCATGGCAACCCCTCACGTGGGTCCAGACGCCTTCCGAGGAGGTGGGAGCAGGAAACCCAGCTGTTTGGGCTCCTCAGCACCTGGAGGGCTGAGGAGGGGGTGCCTCCAAGGGAGTCAGCCGCTGGCCGACTGGAGGTCGGGATGGGGCTGCGTGTGCACTGCTCTGTTAGCACCAGCTCTCAGGCCGGGGGGCATCGTCAAGGTCTGCTGGCCTCAATCTGTGCCCCTCCCCGGTCCTGACCCTGAGGGGAGCACCCTTCCCAAGTGGGGAACCTGAACCGCAGAGGAGGCCCTGGAGCTCAGGACGCCTGCACAGGGCGGCAGACTGCAGACTCCCAGCGGCCCCACCCCAGGCTGGCTCTGACCTTCGCCTGGGAGGTCGGGACCCTGGAGGAGCCTGCGGTGGACTGCCCACCAGGGCCCAACGGCATCTGAGCCCTACGATGGGCCCCTTTCCTCCGGATGCTCACCCCCCAGCCTTCCAAGTTTCCAGGCCTTCCCAGTGGGACCCTCGTTCTTTGGCAGCTCCCAGAGAAAGGGAAGGGCAGGGCGCCTGCTTGGACCATCTGGGCCCCAGCTGACTTCTGGGAAGCCATGATCAGCTTTCATTCCCTTTCGTTCCAGAAAGGCTCTCATGTGGGGCTGCCTCCCTGCCTCCTCAGGAGCTGGCTGGGCAGCTCCAGGGGTCTGGGACAGTCCCAGGGTGGGCGTGTCCTGACACTGAGCTCACAGTGTGGAACCTGTGTCTCACCACCACCTGGAGGTGCCTGACAACCCAGGCACCTCCGTGGGCTGCGAGGTGCCCCCACCCCACTCGTAACAGCGGCTGTGCCTGGGGTCACCTGCTCCTCCCACGCCCCCACCCCCTCTTCAATGCCCTGCTCCCCTGGGGCAGTCCACCCATCAGCCCCACCTGCGGTCAGTCCAGGACGTTTGCCCCACTGTCCACTCTCCCCCACCAGCTCTGCCGTGATCGGTCTGGGGGCTTGTGCCCAGCATATAGAGGTTGGCCAGGCCCCTCTTCACCTGCCGACCCCCTTCCTTCCATCAGGCCCCCTACGCAGACCTGTGACTCAGGGATCCGCAGATTCCGCCTCCCACCACAGGCTCAGGGTGACTCCCAAGAGGCTTCCGCACCCCAGGCCAGGCTCTGACCCTCCATCTCCCGACCGCCCTCCTCTCTGAGACAGGCGGGTGCTCAGTCCCGCTCTCTCCGCACGCCCCTCCCCCACCAGTTTCAGGACCGTATCAGCGTCTCTGTGGTCACCGTCTCTTGAGAAGGGCCTCGGCCAGGCAGCCTGGTCCTGGGTAGTTCGGGGACTCACAGGCCTGGGGAGCCCTGACCTTGAAAGGGGGGCTTGCCCTCTGATCGCCTGTCCCTTCCCTCCTCCAGACAGGCTAACCTTCCCCTGCCCTGTCCCACCGTCCTCAGCCCAACACCCCTCAGCCCTGCGCCTCCTCTGCCTCAGTCACAACTCAACAGCCCCTTTTCCAAGGGGCCGAGGCAGGGCTTCACCTCCCAGGCCCTCTCCTGCACTCCATTTTCTCCACAGCCCTCCTTCTGGCCTGGAATTACTTGCTTTTCTCCTTGATCACCCGTCTCGCCCCTTCAGACTGTAAGCTCTTTGCGGGCAGCGCTCAGCACCGGGTGGGGGATGAGGTGGCCCCTCGACTTTCGCCCCGACCCGTGCCCCAAGGGTCCCTGCAGAGGCCAGGCCTGCAAGGCCCCCGCGCCTCCCGCTTTGCGGGTGTCCAGTCTGGCAGCCCACTCCAGTGTTCTTGCCTAGAGAATCCCAGGGACGGGGGAGCCTGGTGGGCTGCTGTCTATGGGGTCGCACAGAGTCGGACACGACTGGAGCGACTTAGCAGCAGCAGCAGCCCCCACCCACTGCAGAGCCCGTATGCGGCCTCCTTCGCAAGCCCCTGAATCCAAACCCGCCCTGCCGGGGGTCCGTCACCCCGGCCCAGCAGGCCCTCGGGGTCCCGGGAAGGTCGCGGCCAACCAGTCCTTGCAGCGCGGCCTCCCCCGGCCGCCGGCCGAGCCCCCGCCCGCCCCCACGCGCCCCGCCGCGGCCTGTCCGTCACGAGGGCCGCAGCCCGCCGGCCCCGCCCCCGCGCGCGCACGGACACGCCCCTCCGCAGCCCCCGGCTGAGCGGGCCGCTCGTGGGGACCCAGGAGGCCGGGTCCCTCAGCCCGGGGGAGCACATCCCGGCCGCCACCGCAGCGAGTCCGCGGAGCGCGGGCCGCCTCCAGCCCCGGGCCTCGCCGCTGTGCTCCCGGGCACGGCCATGCCGGCCCCCGGGGGCACCACCTTGCCCCGCGCCTCGCGGCTGCCTCCCCCCAGGGCGCCGCGTCCCGGGAGAGCGGGCGCAGCCCCGGGCCTGCTCCGGGTTTGCCGCGCAGGCTCCTCAGGTCGGAGAACAATGGAGCAGCTCTCCGCGCCGCCTCCGCTAGCGAGCTTTGTTCCTCCCCCCGCCCGGCCGGCCCCCGTTAGCCGAAAGAATAAGGCCTCCCGGTCAGCGGGGAGTCTCCGCGCGATCCCCAGACCTCACCCTCGCGCTGAATAGCGGGGGTGGGGTGGGGTGCGGGCCACAGCCGGGCCGAGGTACGGAACGCGCGTCCAGATGCGCGCAGCTGGCTGCCCGCCGGCCCCCAGGCCCCAGGAGCGTCTCCCGGCCAAAACACCCACACCCGGGAAATCCGACGCGCGCTCCCGCCGGGGATGCACAGAGGAAGCGGAGCCTCAACGCTGCTCCGCGGCGGAACAGCGCTCACCTCTGTCCCGCCACATCTGGCCTCTACCCCAGCTCCCGCCCGGCGCTCCCCCGGCGATGTGCTCCAGCCCAGAACAGACCACGACGCGGCTGTGGTCTCCACCAGCCCCCAGATTTTGCCAGATGAGGACGCCTGGCTTTAAGATTACAGGAAGCTGATGGGCCCTATCTCTGAGACGCTAAGGCTGGCACCTCATTGTCCAACCTCACCTCTGACAGGCCAGCGGCGAGCCGGGGCTCCGGCCCGGGGACATCCATACCTACCGAGGCGCACTTCGGCCACATGCGCCTGGGGATGGGCCAGTCGGGCACATTTGGGCGCAGCGTCCCGGCACAGCCCGCCTGGGGTCCGCAGAGCCCCGCAGCGGGGAGGGGGCAGCGGAGAGAGGCTGCTCCCCACACACCTTCCGCGGCAGCGCAAGGGGAACGACAGGGGCGGGGCGGGCCGCGGACTCACCCAGCACCTGGCTGAAGAGCAGCTGCTCCAGGTCTCCCAGCACGGTCACCACGAGCTCGGGGTCCACCTTGAGGAAGGCGCGCTCCTCCTGGCCCTTGGCGGTGGGCGCTGGCCCGGAGCCCTTCTGCGCCTTGGCCTTGCTGGAGAGCAGCTCGTCGTCCGACTTGGCGTCGTCGCTCACGGCCGCCTCGGGAGCTTTGCTGAGCGGCTTGACCTCGGCGTAGGGGCCGCGCGGGATCCGGCTTGGCTTCCCCAGGCTGGGCGCGAGCGGGGCCAGAGGGGTCTTGGCGCCGCCCGCCGGGCCGCCCTTGGCCTGGAAGAGCGAGTGCTCGGACTTGGACAGCGTCTTGGACATCAGCGGAGCCTCGCGGGCCTTGGGGCCGCCCTTGCCCGAGCCCTTGGGCGCCTTGGCCATGTCGTCGCTCCACTCGGGCTCATACAGCTGCGTCTTCTTCTCCGAGTCCGTGAGGAACGAGAGGTTGGTGAGCGACTTCTGCTTGCGCAGGTTGGAGGCGGGCGGCCCGCCGGGGACTCGGCCGTCCGCGCTGCCGGACTTGAAGACCTTGAGCTCCGCCGCGCCGGCCTTGGCCGTGCCGCCGCCGCCGCCGGGCGCCTTGGCGCGCTGGGGCAGCATGGCTCTGCGGTCCGCCGCCGCCTTCCGTCCCGCGGCCCGAGGCTCGTCCGCGCCCTCGCCGCCGCCGCCGCTCAGCTCCACCTCGGGCTGCGCGCTCTTGACGCTGCCGCCCAGCATTCTGCCCGCGAGGAGCGCATGGACGATCCGGGCGTCTGCAGGCACCGGGGGCGGGGGCGGGGCGGGGCGGGGGAGGGAAAGGACGGAAGAAACCGCGGAGGAAGGGGGAGGGAGCCGAGGCGCGGGGGAAGAAACGCGAGGCAGGCGGCGGGGAAGGGAAGAGGCCGGGGAGCGACGGGGCGGGGCCGGGGGGAAAGGGGCGGGGCGGGGGAAAGACAAATTAAAATTTTTAAATCGATCAAAGAGGAACACACGCCCAGAAGCTCGCCGGCGCTCGGAATGCCCGGCGCGGATCCCGGGCCCCTGCCCGCCGGGCCGGTGGGCTCCGCGGGCCGTGAGCCGCCCGCCAGCGGGAGCGGAGGCTGCGGGCTGCGACTCGGGCCGCAGGAAGGAGGGGGAGGGCGGCGGAGGGGAGGGCTGTGCGCGCGCGCGGAGCTGGGCGCGAGAGTCTATTTCTGGCTCGGGAGGGGGTGGTGTCTGCAGCCGAGATCCAGGGGCGGAGGGGTGTGGGGATGAGGGATTCGACCCGGTTTTCTCCTCGCTTTCGGCGCGGAGCGGGCAGGATCCGGGGCACGGATGGTCCCCTGCCGCGCCCGGGGGGCGGGGGCGGTGGGAGGGTCTGCTGAGGCGGGGGCGGGGGCGGGGGAGTGCAGGTAAAGGGGGCCGGGGCTGGGCGTCTCGGGACCCAGAGAGACAGTGGGCTGAGCGGGCCTGGGGGAGACGCTGGGAGGGGCGCAGAAGCCGTGTCGGGGCGCCGGCTCCCCGCCCCCACGTCTGGGGCGCTCCCGCCCCACCTCCCGTCTCTGCGAGGCTCAAGGCTGCCCTCCTGAGGTGGGGACGCCTCCGGAGGACGGGGCCCGGGGCGGCTTGGAGAGACCGGTCTCGCGGACTGGGGAGGGGCCTCCGGGCGCTGGAGAAGGGGGCTGATCTCGGTGTCCGGGTCTGACTGCGTGACCTTGTCAAAGTCACTGCAGCCCTGGATCCCCGGCTTCTCTCCCGGGACTGTAGTACCGGCCTCAGAGTTAAAGGGACTGGACCTGGGAAGAGCTCCATCAAACCCAGGGCATCAGGACCGGTTGCCCCTGGCCTCTCTCTCACCTGCCCGAGCAGTGGTGGGGGCTGCAAAGCCAACAAAAAGATGTTTTCCTAGCCGCCCCCACCGGCTGCAGGAAGAGGGCGGTGTGCAGGGACCGTCCTGGCCCTCAGGAGACGTGGCACTGCCCACCCTCCCTGGCCTCCCGGGTCAGGACCAAGTTGCCTGAGCGAACAGTCCTCAGGCAGGAGAGAGAGGGACGGGAGAAAGAGGGGGCCCTGGGAGCCACCCCATCCCCACCTTCCATCTCTGCAGCCCCAGGCACCCCCAGACCCTGAGGCTCCTGCTGACCCCCTCCTGGCCCTCGCTCACTCGCTCAGCTCAAGGATCAGCCTGCCTGTGCCAGAGGCACTTGTGTTCCTGTTTGTCCCCCCACCCCCACCCCGCCCCTCGCCGGCTCCCATGCTCAGATGGAGCTTGTCTCCCAGCACCTTGGTGGCGTGGGTTTGGAGGCCCGAGTCTGGGGCTCCGGGCCTGCTCCCTGAATGTCTCCTGGGTGCTGGCAGGGTCCCGGGGCCTGACCCAGACACGTAAAGCCTGCAGGTCCAAGGCCTGTGGCAGCGTGGATGTGCTGGCCACAGATGGCTCAGGCAGAAGGGCGTTTGCTGAGAGACATGGACCCTTGACTGGGCCTTGGAGAAACAGAGAAATGTGGCAGCGCTGGCCTCGGGAGCTCAGAACCTGCAGAATGACGAGGGCAACTCGGACTAGGCTGCCCCTGTTCCTGGGAAACAGCAACCAGCCCAGTGGCGTGTCCCGTGCAGGCGGACAGAGGTGTTCAGTGCTCTTCCCAGGAGGACCGAGGGGGCTCTGAACCCGGGGGCAGGCCCCCCGTCACCCTGCTGCTGTGACCCCAAACTCCAGCACATACTTGGGTGGTCCCCAATACATGTGAGCGGGCGTGGCATGTGGGAGGATGCATGAAGGAACTCTCGGAAGCTTTCTGGAGTAGGATCAGCCTAAGTAGGGAAGGGTTCAGACCAGGGGGCCAGGGAGCCGGAGGTGGGGGTGCCCATCAGTGGGTGCGAGTTCACTAGATGGTCAGAGGGCAAAGCGCAGTCGGGCCTCCGGGCCTGCGCAGAGGAGGAGGCTGGTCGGAAGGTCTTTCCCCCCCCCCCCGCCTGGGCACACGGGAGACATGTGCTCAAGCCCAGACCCTTCCAGCTGGAGGATGGGACTCAGTGCCACCGTCGGCACCAAAGGTCTGGGTGACAAGCCCGCCCTTCCCCGACACTAGCCACTTTTCCTGAAATCACAACAGCCTCCCGAGTCCCCCGCCTCACTCAGAAGTCTTCTCCAGCCTGAGCACACATAGCGCATTCAGTCATGAGGGGGTCTCACTGTCCCTGAAACCAGCAGCTCGAGAGTCTGGGGACACTGCTCCCTGCTGCCCAGGTGGCTGCGTTTGCACACACGGACTCCGACTCCTCCGAGGTGGCCGGGGGCGGCCTGGCTGCCCCCTGCCCGGTTGGCGCTGTGGCCCGTCCCAGCCTGGGTGCCACTGTGGACAGAGGCCCTCCTGCGCGCCAGTCGGTTCGACCAGCATCTCTGCACCCTCTCTGTGGGCCCCCTCCTCCCTGCCTGGTCTGGCCCCGCTCCGGCTATGGCTCTGCCCGTGCCCTCCTGGTCTTGGTGCCCCCTGCCCAGGCCTGAGCCCCTTCCTCTCGGCTTCCTTAACTCACTCACTGGCTCCTGGGTTTCCGCCTCGTCCCGGCCCCTCTCTTTATTCCCGTGTCTTCTCTCAAGGGGCATCATATGCCCCGGACCCCGAGTCTGTACCCTTCCCTCAATAATCGGCTCCTGAAATCTCACCTTCTTCCAGAAGAGAGTGTTTTCCAGAAAGGACACACGAGCCCACCTCCCCCTCCCTCTGCGTGAAGCACCACCTGTCAGTCTACAAGATGGAAGACACTTCTGCATCGTCTCCTGGGCCAATTCAGTGCTGAGTTCGCGGGCTGGTCCTCGTCTGTCCGCCCACCCCGCGTCCCCTGTCCCTCTCTGAAGGGGCTCGCCATGGCCGTGGGGAGGTCCCTTTAAAGCACATCCTCCTGGGACTCACATTCGCTCCCTCCCTCCGCTCTCTCCATTCCTTTCACGGCTCCTGACTTTCCCACCAGCCTGCACTGCAGTGGGAGCGCTCGCTGCCGTGGCAACAGCCATTCCAGCATCAGTCGATAAAGCCAATACGTGCAGAGTGGCTCCTAAAAAGAGGCTCCTGCCCTGTCACGCACGCCAGTGCCAGCCCGGGGCCCTCCCAGCCTCTCCCCACTCAACAGGCCGAACGGCCGGGCAGGGCCACGGAGAGGGGCTGTGTGGGAGGCAGAGGCCCAGCTGGGTGGGGAGTGGGTGCGGACGGCGTGGTGGCCTGTGGAGGGGACTGGGCCCTGTGCAGCCTCCAGAGGGGACGTGGGAAGGAGGCTGATTTGCAATCATGATGGCCCCCCGTCTCCAGGCCCCCAGGCCGCTCATCCTCACCCTGCTCTCTGCCAAGGCACGGCAGCCTCTCCAGTGGGGGTGGGGTCAGTGGGCTGACCGCATCTGCTGACCGATACCGTAGAACTATTTGAAGAACGGAGACACAAGCCCACGGCCAGGGATAGGCACATGGTGTGACGCTCTGTCCCCCACCGGTGACCGGAAATCACACGCCCTGTCCCTCCATCTGAGAGAGGGACTCTGCTGGGAAGGGGGCCAGGATGCCTCCACCCGACTGACCTTGAGGGTGACCTTGGGAGAAGGGGGACTCAGGTAGGGGAGTGGGCAGGTGAGTGCACGCTCTGCTGCTCCACGGCTGAGGGCTGAGCAGAGGGGCCGTCCTCTCAACTCCTGCGCCCACTGTCGGGACCTGGGGGGCCTGCCCTGCCTTTTAGGGGGCCCTGCCGGCCCCTGTGCTGAGCTCATCGCCTCCCAACTCCCCGCCTCTGTGGAAAGCCCTGCAGCCACTGAGCCCTTGTCCTTCTGCCCTTGTCTCCACCGCACCACCACGCCCTGTGTCCTTCCCCGTCAGTAGGGACTTTCTGAGCGTACAGAGCACACCCGTGGGCAGGCTGCAGGCCGCGCGGGCGGCGGGCGGCGGGCGGAGTCTCCTATACGATGGACAGCCTGCCCCTGCCCCTCACACCCGCCCAGCACCTCCGAAGCCCGCCCTGACAGGCGCTGGGATGCGCCGGGGAAATGCAGATGGAAACGTATTCTCCTGAGATGTCCAGTTAAACAGGAGGAACAGGTGACAGGCAGGAGGCTAGCTACTGAGAAGCGCTGAGGAGAAGGAACAGACCCGGCATGGGGAGCGTGAAGCGGCTGAGGGCAGGGGGCGAGCTTGTGGCTGGGTGACCCAGGGAGGCTGTGCTGAGGAAGCACGTTTGAGGAAAGCTCCAAAGAGAGGGCTCAGTCTCTGGGTGTCTGGGGAAGACTTTTCCAGGCAGTGGCTATAGTCTGTACAAAGACCCAGGGGCAGGGTGTGCCTGGTGTGCCTGGCCGACTCTGGGCACGCGCTGAAGCCGTAGGGATTTGCCGCTGGAGCAGAAGTGGGCCTGTGAAAGCGAGGGGGCCTAGACCACTCAGGGGACTGCGGCCTGCATGGCTCTGGGTTCGGGGCTGCCGTGAGTCAAGGTCGGGAAGCCCTTGGGAGAGACGACTAGGCCCTCTGTTCCCCAGCCCTTCCTGCGGCCATGGGCCCTCCTCTGCACGCCTCTCCTGACTCCCTACGCACTTTTCTGCAGCCGATGTGATAATTTTCTGGCATCCCATCAGCAGGCTTCATCCACCGATCTGTGATTCCCGAGGATCCACCCTCGGCTGGTCTACTGACCATGAGCTTTTCCCAGAACCCACCACCGCCCTTTGCGCACAGCGGGCTCTCGGGAATACTTGGAGAATGACGAGCAGCGGAGTGAACGGGTGCGTGACTCAGAGCAGATGTGTGCGGCTGTCAATAGCGGTGACCTCTGGTGCCCGTGGTGAGAGACAGCGCAGCTGGGCCGGAACGGCAGCCAGGCCCCGGGACGGCTCCCAGCCACACCTTCCCTCCGGTTCCTGCAGCCCTAGGCCCCGGGGGGCCAGCAGTCCCTCTCCCCGCCCCTGCAGGAAGCTCCCGTCCTTGTGACCTCGAGACGAGTCACAGCTGAGACCTCCTTCCCCGTCTCTGCGCTGCATACCTCAGGGGCCTCTGGCACAAGTGGGCAAGAAGTCCTCACGTCCCCTCCTGACCAGGCAGTCCCGCCCTCCAGGGTGGGTGGACTGCTTCCTACTAGAGGAGAAAAGCAGCTGGTGCGCAGTGATCCAGCGTGGGAGCCCCAGCTGGCTCACACCTCGTGCAGGAAGCCCTCCCAGACTGACCCACTCGCTTCCTCCCAGACTCAGCTTTCCAGGGCTTGAGACATTTCTGTGGATTCTGCGGGGCCCTGGCTCAGCCCCCTGGCCTGGGGGCTCCCTGAACTTTTGGGTTGGGGGTTTGCTCATGGGCTCAAGGTCACAGGTGGGGGCCCAGCAGAGAGGTTTGCCGTCCGCCTGTGTTGGAAGATGGGGCCCAGGAAACGGAAGGCCAGGGGTGGAGCCGGGGCCGCAGTCCCCGTGTGCCTCTGGCCTAGCGTCTAGGGGAGGACTGCTGGAGGGTGGGGTGCCCCTGCTCCTGGTAACGCCCCGTCCTGGGCCGGCACGCCGATGGGGGGGTGAGCCGGCCGCCGTGTGATGTGGGGGCCCGGCCAGGGAGGCCCCAGAGCCCCCTGGAGGGCCGGGCTCTCCTGGGCTGGGAAGGTGCAGGCCCCCACCTCAGGGGCTGGCTGCTCAGGGTGTGCAGACTTCCAGGATGGGGACCGTAGCCAGAGGGCTGCTGACCTGGGAGGGAAGGTGACTTGTGGCTGGGCTGCGGCCTCTGGCTCTGTCTCCTGGATGCTCGCCTCGTGTCCTGACCCCGGGCTAGAACACGGCCCTCCGCTCCTCAGTGGGGGTGCCCGGCATGCACAGCCAGACACTGGGGGCTCCCCTCCTCCACTGAGCAGACACCCGGGACCCCCCATAAAGCCAGAACCCCACGACGGTGGGCAGAAGTGTGCAGCTCTGACTCGGTGACCCGACGGCCTCCCAGGGAAGGACTGTCGCCCCCTGCCGACCCTGGTTATCGACCACCGTGGAGGGCAGTGCCAACCAACAGGCAGGCTCGGAGCTTGGCTCTGCTGCTCTCCTACCCATCCTCTGGTCCAGGCTGAATCCCATCTGTATCTGCCCTTCTTCCCAATGCCTTCTCGTATATGAATTCAACTCCAATTCACCCTTCAAGGCCCAGCCTCAGGGCCGCCTCCTCTAGGAAGCCTTCTCTGACTACATCCCACACTGATCTTGAACTTTCTTCTCTACCTGTTATAGTCAGGGGGGCGGACAGACAAACCCTGCCCAGTCATATCCAAGGCAGAGAGGTCCTTTCCCTCCAGCTAAATTGTAAGCCCTCCATTACAGACTGTGTTGACGTCCCCCCAAATTCACAAACTGAAACTGATCCCCAGTGTGACCTGCTTAGAGATAGTGCATTTGGGAGGTCATCAGGTCACAAGGGCGGGTCACTTGTGCCTTATAAGTAGAGGCACCAGGGTGCTTGCTTGCTCTGAGCTGTGTGTGGACACAGCATGAAGACGGTTGTCCCCAGGATGAGAGCTCCCACCAGGAACTGAAACGGTGAGCACTCTGACCTTGGACTTCCCAGCCTCCAGACCCATGAGAAACACCCTTCTGCTGTTGAAGCTGCCTGGGCCGACTGCGCCTCTCCTCCGTGGTAGTCAGCAAGGGCCGTGGGTGCCCGTGAGCCGCAGGCCAGGGGTCTCACTGCCACCCGGCAGCTGCTGCTGCCAGGGACCCCCGAGACACGGGGTGGGCGTGTTCCATCAGCCCCTCCGAATCCGGCGCTGTCATTGCCTGTGTCACAGAGAAACGCGCTCGACCAGGACCACCCCGCAGGCTGCTGCGGGGTCAGGACTGGCGCACAGGCTGGGCGCTCACGCGTGCCCGCCAGCCCTGCTGCTTTGGGGACTGACTGAGCAGTCGCATGTGGTTCCAACGAGTGTGGAGCCCCACAGCAGGAAACCCAGGGTCCTGGTGGGGTTGGACGGGGGGTCCCGCAGCAGGTATGGGCCTCGGGAAGGGGGCCCCGCCCCTCCTACCTGTCCAGGCGCCCCCTGGGGCCTGGACGCCCGTCCCGCCCGCCTGGAGTCTGCCAGATCCAGGCTGGCAGCCACACTCGCCCTGGCCCACAGAACCCCGGGGGCGCGGTGCGGGGTGGAGATCTCCTCCTCCATGCTCAGGACCAAGGTCCCTTCACGGCTCAGCCGCAGGACCTCTGTCCTGGGGTCCTGGCCAATTCTGGGGGGGCCTGGCAGCCCTAACCATCCAGGACCCTTGGGGGCTTCCCTATTCTCAAGTGCTGGGGGCTCTGGGTTCCCTTCAGGACTCGCTGCGTGGCCTTAAGAGAACGTCTCCCTTCTCTGCACTTTGGCTGGTCAGGACGAGGTCAGCTGGGAGTGGGGGTGGGCTTCCAGCTGGAGGGGCAGGAGGAAGCACCTGATCCAGGACTCAGCCTGGAACTGGACTTGGTGAAGTCAGAGGCCAGCTCCCAGCTGACAGAGGCCAGGGCAAGAAAGCGATGCCTCCCACGTGGGCTCGGCTTGTGCGTTGCCATGGCAACCGTCCCCCCACACCTGCTGGGCTGTCCATTGCATACTGGGCCCCAGAGGAGCTCCATGAGGCCCAGGCACAGCATCCTGAGACCAGGACCAGCCATCGGTTGTCATAGCAACTGCAGGCTGCAGGGGTGGGGGGTGCGCTGGTGGCAGGAACTCCAGGCAGGAGATGGGGCGGGCGGCGTCTGCTGGCTGTGTGCGGTCGCGTAGGATGGAGACCTGTGAACCGCGTGTGTGGGCGTGTCCTCTGTGACCCGTCCACGCAGGGCTGGCTATTCTAAGGCCATTGACCCACAACGCTTAGAGGAGCCTCAAAGACTCCTCTTTACTCAGTTTTCTGCTTTAGGGCGGAACTGGTGCTCTTACACGGAACCCTATTGCCTCGCTGTGGGCCACGAAACCCAAAAGCCAGATGAAGGAAACACCAGGCCAAACCCAGGTGGTCTGGCAGGCCTGTGATGACCTCACTGCCAACACAGCAGAACCTGTTAGTCAGTGCTCAGCAACCGGATACAGAAAGTCCATAAACCAGCCGTCAGATGCCCACGTTTTGTGCTGTGAACACGCTCATCTCTCTGGAAGACATATCGTGGGGTCCATCAGGCTCTGAAAGAGGTCACTGATGCCAAAAAAGACTGAAGCCAGCCCCAACAGAAAGGAGACGCCTCCATCGGCTCCGGCTGAGCCAACAAGCCCACCTCCTCCCATCTGGAGGGACACTCCCTCCCACGCCTCTCAGGTGGCACCTCTCTGCTTTACCGAAGCTTTGTTAGGTTTTAACGAGGCGTTAAACGTAACAGAAGAGCGCGGTGGGGCTCCTATCTCAATGAATGGTACGACCCCTTGGCACTTACAAATCACCCTGCGGATGCCCGGAATACCCCCAGGAGAGGGGCCAGGCACTCGGCCCTCCTACGGGAGCCTGGTCTCATCCCAGGTGCTTCCGTCCTGTACCCCCACCCCCTCAGCTCCGCGGAGGCCCAGCCTCCCAGGGAGGGAGCATGTAGCAAGTTCACGAGGTGCAGCTCCTGCCTGGACCGTGGACCGGCTCCACCCTGGGCCGAGCCCCTCCGGCTGGAGGTCCCTCCCACTGTGACCTCAGTCATTCTGCCCCCACCCGCCTGCCCTCTTTCCTGACCCTGCAGTCATCTTCAGCTCACTCTGAAGCTCCTGGCCGCACCCCCGGAGACCCAGGAAGGTGGGGTTTGGACTCCTCTTGCCCCCTGAAGGGTGAGCAGGGAATGGATGTCACGACCCGGTGTGGTTCTCAGCCCTTAACCCTCCTGGGCACTGTGTCCAGGTCCCCTCAACTCTCCATGGCGTCTCCCAGAGCTCCTTCTGGGTGGGCTGCAGGCTGTCTTCTCATGGGGAGTCTCTCGGCAGGGACCCTAATCCTCTCCTCATGGTGGGTGGGGAGCTGTAGGTGGCGGATGCTGTAGACCCGTTTCTTCCCATTCAGTGGTGCCCAGGGAGGGACTGAAGCCTCGCCCGTCACTGGCTGGGAGGGCTCTTTATCCGCCCAGCCTCCCCAGAAGCTGGGAAGAGGACTGGCCTGCCTTTGCTGGGGTGCGGGAGGGGCGGGAGGGGCGAAGCCCTGTGAAGCTGAGTCTTCAGGACAACCCTGGAGGTGAGGTCTTTCTGCCAGTCACAGAAGGACGGATGGTGGTGAGTATCTACCAAACAGCCCCCACAGCTGGGATTCCTATCTGTCCTCCTGCCCCTTGAAAACTGTCCCAAGGCTGGACAGAGCAGTCTGGTCTGGAGAGACCACAAGTGACCTGGCCCACCCCCACTCAGTCAGCCCCTCACCCTTGAGATCCACCCACAGCCTGCAGAGGAATGAGCGCCAGTTCATCTGAGGCCAGAGGTTGGATTTCAAAGTCATGCTGGGAGGCGCCGAGGCCAGGCCAGGCCAGGCAGGCCCGGAACACGGGGGCCAGGCTGCGGCCTCCAGGAAGACCACGGCGGGCACGGAGAACCTTCCCTCCCACCGTCCTCCCCCACACTGAAGAGGGGCGCTGCTCATTCTCAGGGGGGTTCCCAAAACCAGAGCCCTGCCCTTGCTTGCTGGGATGGTCGCACACTCCAGAGCTGGGGCTTCACCACGGGGCCTCCATGCAGCTCGTGTGCAGTCGCACAGGCTGAACACTGCACAGGTCCATGGGCACAGAAGCCCCACAGGGCAACGTTTGTGCCTGTTTCGTCCCTGGATGAACCCAAGCGTCTAGAGCAGGGCCTGACTGTACTCGGTGCTGAATAAAAATTGGTTCACTGGGTATAACTCTCTGGAGGTGGATAACACAGAGCCCCGTGTTCTTGGCCAGAACAGGAAACAGGGAAGCCAGGCCTTGCCTGCCCTGTATTCATGGGTGCAAACACCTGAGAACTCCCGACGTCCCTTCTAGAGTGGGAGTGGTCTGGGGGCCCGAGCTGCCTGGCCTCTGCTGCTTCTGACCCTCCACTGAAATGGGCTGAACCCCCTGCCTGGAGACAAGTCCCATCCCAGAATCCCCAGGTTCCTCCCTCCCCCCAAAGAAACCGAGTCCAGATCCCTCGGGTTTTCCGTCCCTCCTCCCCGCCGGCTTCCTCAGTGACCTCATTGCTCCAGCCTCTCCCTCCCTAACCCTCCCCAAGCCAGGCTACACCTCACTGACCGTCTCACAGCTGTCCAGCCTCCTGGGGCGCCCAGGACCCGGAATGTCCCCCGCAACCCTGCAGTGAGGTCACGGCTGGGACGGCCTAGAGCATGACCTCTGAAGGCTGGGCTCCAATCCTGGCTGGACCACCTTGGGATGTCTCCACCTCCTGCCCAGCCATCTGGAAGGTGGGCACCTTAGGAGCATGCCCCCCCCCAGTCTGGTGGGTACCTTAGGAGCACACCCCGCCCCCTAGTCTGCCCCACTGAAGCTGAAGCAGCAGGTCAGCACGCGCTGAGCGGCTCTGTGTGCTGGGCTTCTCAGGGCTTTGCGCGGGTGTCATCACGGAGGCACAGGGAGGCCAGGAACCAGCCCAAGGCTGCACAGCCAGCAAAGGCAAGGCTGCGATGCCCAGCGGGGCCCTGGGTCCCCAACTCCATATCCCTCCGGCCCCACGGAAGCCCTGCCCCCGAGATCACAGCCCCCACTGCCTGCCTGGAACATGGGCTGTGCTTCCCGTCGACTGTCCGTGCATCCTCTCTTTACAGATGGCTGGGACACACGCCCGGCCTCAAAGTCCCCAGAGGGTAGGAAGGCACGTGGGAAGGGGGGTTAGCCCAGTGCAAACAAAACAGGCTTGGGGTGCAGAGCCAGGGGCGTTCGGGCTGGGTTGGGGCCGGGGAGGGGGGGTGGGGGGACTGTCCCATCGGCGGAGGTGAGGAGAGCCCAGCGGAGCCCAGCACACGGGAAGGCGGGGCCCAGGCTCCAGTCCCGGGCAGCCCTTGCTGTGCATCTTCAGACAAGCTTCTGCAGAACCTCTCTGAGCCCCTGCCTACAGCAGAGCAGCAGGCCCACGGTGAGGCACGTGCCACGAGCTCATGAACGGCTTCGTGGGCAGCACCTGGCGCTGTGCCCTGCACACAGTAGGTGCTCAACAAACAGTGGCTGTCCCCGGCATTCGCTCCTCCCGGGGTCTGGGGAGTTGAGGCAGTGGTCCTGGTCTCAGCTCAGCTACTCATGGACCACAGACGCCACTCTGAGCAGGTTACCCTCCCTCCCTGAGCCTCTCTTCCTGGTGAAAATGAGGCCACATTTCAGCGAGGCTGCCATCTGTTAGGGCAGCCTCACTGTCCGTAAGGACTTCCCAGGTAGCGCTAGTCCCGGAGAAACTGCCTGCCAATGCAGGAGATGCCAAGAGATGCGGGTTCGATCCCTGTGTGGGGAAGATCCCCTGGAGAGGAAATGGCAACCCACTCTAGTACCCTTCCCTGGAGAATCCCATGGACAGAGGAGCCTGGCAGGGTACAGTCCATGGGCTCGCAAAGAGTCGGACATGATAGAAGTGACTTAGCGTGCACACACCGTCTGTTAGGGCTGTGACCCCCAGCGCCTTTGAGCCCAAAGCCTCTGCAGCCCGGAGACCCAGTTCTGGCCTGAGGATCCCGAGAGAGTCCGTGGAGGGTGGCATGTGGCTGCCTGGGAGCCCCAAAGCAGTGTCCCAGCCCCTCCTGCCCTGGGAGGAAGCGCCAGATCTGGGGTTTTCTCTCCTAAACCCACAAGGTGTGAACAACTGAGCGTGGCTTAAAGATAGAGTCAGCTCAACAAGAGAGAGAGGAGAAACGCAAACCAGCCTCAAGGGCGAGGCTGGGGGCAGAGGCTCGTGCCCCAGTGACACATGGACGCACGGCGTGGGGTGAGAGCAGAACCTGCCATTCCCTGCCCGCTCAGTACCTGCACACGCACGAAGTGCAAGTAATCACCTGTGCCGATCTTGGGGTGACCCTCCTGGTCCTCTGCCACGCGGCCTCATATGCGGGCGCTGGGGACCCCGGCTCTGGCTTCCCAAATTAAGATCCAATGGAGACTCAGGCAATGTCCGCAAGACAGCAACCAAGGGGCGTGTCAGCAGATGGGACCAGCGCTGGGTCTCCCTGGCACAGCCGGTGGGCGTGTGGAGGGCCGGGGCACTGGCATGGACACCCCCACACTGCCCGGGGCAGACGTGGAAGGAGCAGCTGGTGGTGGACCCATTCGGGACAAACAAAGGCGGCGCCCAGCACCCTGCTTGGGGGCAAGTCGTCATGGAAAGCCTCTCCCTGCTGCACAGAGCGGCTCTGGTGGTTTGTTGGTTGAACGAGAACAGTGATGAGTGCGTGCAGCCCTCCGAACTCCCTTCCCTTCCTCTCATCTCCCTTTCTTCAGGCTCAGAGTACAAGCCCCCCCCCAAAGCATAAGCAGGCCCCAGATCTCTCCCCATCCCACCCATCAAAGAGCCTGGGGTGTCCTTGGCCGAGGTGGACACTGACCACAAGGCAGAGAGCCTTGCCCGCTGCCCAGGAGGCTTGCAGGAGGTGGGGGGCTCTCTTCCTTTGTGAAGGGGCGTCTTTGTGAAGCCCTCCTCGTAAGCTGCCCTGCACCTCTCACCGTGTAGAACCTCACCTGCCCTCCACCAGACACGGCAGCTCGAGCTGGTGAGGGGCCTGCTGGCCGAGCAGCCTGGGGCTCCCAGATGTAGCTAGCGAGATCTCTCCCCACTCCTGGGCTGGCGATGCCACGCCCTGGCTGTGTGGCACAAGCGTGAGGAAGCCATCACACTGGCAGCTCTGATGTAGAGACAGCCCGCACGGCGTCCTGGTTACCGCGTCCTAACGCCCGCAGGCCTCTGGGGCCAGGGAGCTGGGCTCCTCTAGTCCCCGCTGCGCTCTGACCCCTCGCCCCGAGAGGGAGCCCCGCCCCCGAGGGAGCCCCGCCCCCGAGGGAGCCCCACCCCCAGAGGGAGCCCCGCCCCCGAGGGAGCCCCACCCCCCGAGGGAGCCCCGCCCCCAGAGGGAGCCCCGCCCCGAGGGAGCCCCGCCCCTGGAGGGAGCCCCGCCCCCAGAGGGAGCCCCGCCCCCGAGGGAGCCCCGCCCCCGAGGGAGCCCCGCCCCCAGAGGGAGCCCCGCCCCAGGGAAGCTCCGCCCCTGGAGGGAGCCCCGCCCCAGGGAAGCCCCGCCCCCAGAGGGAGCCCCAACCCCAGAGGGAGCCCCGCCCCAGAGCACTTACCCCGGCTGGAGAGTTCCTCCTGAGCGATCCCGCGGGGGCTGGAGTGGCCGTCAGAGGCCCAGCTGCCCTGGCGGAGGGGGCCCGGCTCCGGGTCGGCCTGGACCCTGCAGGACAGAGAACGGGGTCACTCACGGTCACTCACGCTGGCCTCCAGCGTCTCCCCTCGGAGCTTGGGCCTTCCCTTTTGCTGTGCCCCGCCCAGGGCTGGGACCCCCCGATGGGCATATACGACCCCGGGGTGGGCAGCAGGCCTTTATGGCAGAGTTAGTTAGGCCAGGGGCACCTCAGGGCAGGGGCCCGCCTGACGCCAGTCACCCTTCAGGGTCCCGGAGTCCCTGGACCGTGAATCACCCCAGGGCAGAGGGACTCCGAGTAACCCTGGCCTGGGGGCCTGTGTCCTGCCAGGTCCCTGCCCCCAGGCTGCCCTGTGCACCCGCGGGAGGGCCATGCTCTGAAGTGGAGGCCGCTGACCCCTTCAGAAAGCTCAGGGGTGAGGAGGATGGAGCAGGCGGTGGGGAGGGCCCAGTTGGGTCTCTGTGACCCCTGAGGGCAGAGTCCTCCTGGGCCCATCCTGGAGGCAGGGAGGAAGGGCGGGTCTCCAAGCACCAGCTCCCAAGTGCACACAGGCCTCCGAGCACAACCCCCGGGTACAGTCCTCCCAGGAACAAAGGCTTCGGGAATTTTATTATAGGCAATTACCCGGGCTCTCCCGGCCGCCCGCCTCCCCGGCAATGTCTCCAGCTAAATGGGCCCTTTGGCAGCTTGAGGGGCTGGCGGTGCGTGTGAGCCGGAGGAGAAATCGATGGCTGGCCTGTGTCGTGGGGCGGGGGCTGCCTCCCCCTCCAGGCTTGACCGTTGCCAGCTCTGGGGTGGCCGGAGTGGGTCAGAGGCCAGAGGGACCTCCTCTCTCCCTGCCTCACTGGGTCCAGGGCCGAGGAGATGCCCTCCAGGCTCAGACCCGCCTGAGAGTCCAGGGCTGTGGGGGCCTTTGTTGATCAGCAAACTCCTGCAGGCGGCCCGGCCCTCGTGGGTCTGGGTCTGCAGGCCCCGTGCTGGGGACAGGGCGGGCTCAGAGGAAGCAGGGGGGCCCACCTTGCTGCGAGCAGCTGGCGCATGCTGCCGGCCGTGAGATGCCTACGGAACAACGAGCTTAAACCTGGCCTTTTCCGGAGGCAGCGCAGTGTACTGGTGAGAAGGCAGCGGGAGTTACTAGGTGAGGGCTGAGTAACACCACACACACCACACATCACACACACCACACACACATATACACACACACACCACACACACACCATACATCACACACCACACACACACCATACATCACACACCACACATACACACACATATACACACACCACACACACACCATACATCACACACACCACACACACACACATCACACACACATATACACACACACACCACACACACACCATACATCACACACCACACACACACCATACATCACACACCACACATACACACACATATACACACACCACACACACACCATACATCACACACACCACACACACACACATCACACACACCACACATCACACACACATCACACACACCACACATCACACACACATCACATACACCACACACACACACATATACACACACACACCACACACACACCATACATCACACACCACACATACACACACATATACACACACACACCACACACACACCATACATCACACACACCACACACACACACATCACACACACCACACATCACACACACATCACACACACCACACATCACACACATCACATACACCACACACACACACATATACACACACACCACACATCACACACACCACACACACACACATATACACACACACACCACACACACACCATACATCACACACACCACACATCACACACAGCACACACACACACACATATATACACACACACACCACACACACACCATACATCACACACACATCACATACACCACACACACACCATACATCACACACACCACACACACACACATCACACACACCACACATCACACACACCATACATCACACACACATATACACACACACACCACACACACACCATACATCACACACCACACATACACACACATATACACACATACACCACACACACACCATACATCACACACACCACACACACACACATCACACACACATCACACACACCACACATCACACACACATCACATACACCACACACACACACACATATACACACACACACCACACACACACCATACATCACACACACCACACATCACACACACCACACACACACACATATATACACACACACACCACACACACACCATACATCACACACACATCACATACACCACACACACATATACACACACACACACCACACACACCATACATCACACACACCACACACACACACATATACACACACACACCACACACACACACATCACACACACCACACATCACACACACATCACATACACCACACACACACACACATATACACACACACACCACACACACACCATACATCACACACACCACACACACACACACATCACACACACCACACATTACACACACATCACATACACCACACATACACACACATATACACACATACCACACACACACCATACATCACACACACCACACACACACACATCACACACACATCACACACACCACACATCACACACACATCACATACACCACACACACACACACATACACACACACACACCACACACACACCATACATCACACACACCACACATCACACACACATCACACACACCACACATCACACACACATCACATACACCACACACACACATACATATACACACACAAACCACACACACACACACCATACATCACACACACCACACATCACACACAGCACACATCACACACACACAGCACACATATACACACACCACACATCACACACACCACACACACACACACCACATCACATACACCACACACACACACCACAAACACACGCCACACACACACACATACACTCCCCCTACACACACACCACACGCATCACACACACCGCACAGACATCACACACATCACACAGACATCACACCACACACACACATCCCACACATCACACACCACAGATCACATACCACACACCACACATCACAAACACCACACACACACCCCCCACACACATACACTCAACACACACAACAAACATCACACACACACACGACACACACACACCACACATCACATACACCACACACCCCCCCACACATCCCCCACACACACACCCCACACCCCCCACACACATACATATACCCCCCACGCACACAGCACACACACACACCCCCCACATATACACCACACACACACCACACACACACACAACCACACATCACATACATGACACACACACATACACTCCCCCCACACACACCACACACATCACACACACCACACACACACACACACACACCCACACACACACCGCACACACCACACACCACACAGACATCACACACACCACACACACACACATCCCACACATCACACACACACCACAGATCACATACCACACACCACACATCACAAACACCACACACACACACCCCACACACATACACAACACACACAACATCACACACACACGACACACACACACACCACACACACACCACACATCACATACACCATACCCCACACACACACATCCCACACACACACACCCCACACCCCCCCACACCACACACCCCCCCACACACATACATATACCCCCCCACACTACACACACACATACACCCCACATATATACCACACACACACACCACACACACACACATACACCCCCACACACACACCGCACACACCACACACACCACACAGACATCACACACACCACACACACACACACACACATACATCCCACACACACCACAGATCACATACCACACACCACACATCACAAACACCACACACACACACACCCCACACATACACTCAACACACACAAGAAACATCACACACACACACCACACATACACCACACACACACACCACACATCACATACACCACAGCCCCCCCACACACATCCCACACACACACACACACACACATACATATACCCCCCATGCACACACACCACGCACACACACCCCCCCCCCACATACACCACACACACCCCCCACATATACCACACACACACATACACCCCACACATACACCGGACACACACCACACACATACCACACACATCACACACATACATACACTGCCCCACACACACACCCCACACATATACCACACACACACATACACCCCACACATACACTGGACACACACCACACACACACCACAAACATCACACACATACATACACCCCCCACACACACACCACACACACATATACCACACTCCCCCCCCACATATACCACACGCACACATACACCCCACACACACACCACACACATCACACACACGCATACACCCCCCCACACACACTCCCCACACACACACATATACCACACACACACATACACCCCACACATACACCGCACACACACCACACACACACCACACACATCACACACATACATACACCCCCACACACACACACCACACACACATATACCACACACACACATACACCCCACACATACACCGCACACACACCACACACACACCACACATCACACACGTACATACACCCACACACACACACACCACACACACACACACATATACCACACACACACACCCCCCACACCCCACACAGCTGAGCACTCCAACTGAGCGGGCAGGGGCCAGGGCAGTGAATAGGAGTAACTGGCTGTCACTGTTCTTGTGAGCAAAGGCGAGAGGGGGCGCACGGGGCAGGGCTCCCACCCCAGGCAGTGGGCGGCAGCCTCAGGGTTCTGACCTCAGGAGTGGCCCCCTTTCACCTCCTCCACCCCACACAGCCAGGCCCTGCATCCCCTAGTGATCCCAGCTGGAGTGGATGGCACCGTCTGTGCAGGACATTGGTGGGGAGTGGAACCAGAGGAGAGAACACCCACACCTGACCCTTGAGACACTTTCGCACCCTCCTAGACCCTCAGCCTGACCCTCGGCCCCAGGCCTGGGCTCTTCGTGGAGCAGAGAAGGGTGAGGGCAGAGACGAGGGAAGCAGATGGGCAGGACCAGGGCGTGCAGAGCAGGCTGAGGCGTCTCTGCCGCGTCTGCCCTGCGTGTCTGGGGTGGCTGTCCGGGCCGTGGGGAACGGACATCTCCCAAGGAGGCAGGGGAAAACACCGCCGCTTCGTTCCCTGGAGGAGCAGGAGGGGCCTGGGGTCGGGGAAGCTGAGCCCGCTGAGACCCGGCGGGCTGGAGCTGTGCACAGGCCGGCTGTGGAGCGCAGGGAGGTCTCCATGGAAACTGTGTCTCTGACCCCTGGGCACAGACATGTCCTCACAGCGTGGCCAGCACTGCTCGGGAGGGGCCTGCGGCTCCACACGGCCCGTGGGGCGGCCTCGGTCCCAGGCTGCCGTTTGAACCATGACCCTCCGGTAACCCTAACGTGGGCCTGAAACCGTCGGTCTGAGAGGTACGACGAGAAGATCCCTGCTGAGGCGTCAGGCCACTTTTCTGTTTAAAACACAATGGTGTCCTGAGCGGAGGAAAATGTCTGTTTAGTTCTGACGGAGATGTTCGGAGGAAAAAGAGCTGGCCTCTTTGGAAAATGTCAGATTCTACATCTGCCAGGAGGCCTGAAGGGTAGATAATGTAAAATCTGGAACCGTGGAGTCAGAGACACATTTCCCCAAAGATGGATCGGTGCAAAGGCAGTGTACGAGGAGACACAGGCCCCAGAGTTGCAGGGAAGCAGCTCACGGGCAGGGAGAGGACCGGTCCCAGGACAGGCCCTGACCGCCTTGAGAGTCGAGTCCAGAAGCTCATGGGGGTGGGGGGCATGTGGGCTGCGCCGGGGTACCCCCAGGGGCGGGGTCCCCGCAGCCGGGGGGTAATCTGAGCCTCTTTGGTCGCGGGAAGGTACCTGCTAGTCTGTAGACACTGATGCGGACTTAGCACTGCGGAGCTGCGCCGAGTGCATCTCACTCGGCACACGCACGACAGCCCCGCACACCCCTCAGAGCAGCCCTCGCTCCCGCGGCCGCCCTCCCCCAGGGCAGACTGCGTCCTTGCCGGCACACCCTTCAGGGCTGCCCTGGGCCCCTCACCGCCCCGGCAGGCTTTCTCTCGGTGCGCTGTCCTTGCACCGATGCCCTTTCAGGCTGTGGAGTCCGTAACTGAGTGCAACGCCCTGCAGAAGGCTGGGCATGAGGTGAGAAGGGCGTGCCCCTGTCCCGGCCCATGTCTGTTACGTGGAGCAGGGGTGCCCAAGGCTTTTCAGGGGTCAAGCCACACTTCTGGCTTCACGTGAATGTGTGCTCTCCTCCACCCCAGCCACTCCCACCTGGGGGACCCAGCATCCAGGGAGCTTCTCGACCCAAACTGGGGGAGCTTGTCCCGGAATCAGCCCAGAAGAAAACCCCAGGAAGTCCACTTAGTCAGGGAAAGCAATTCCTTTGCATTCAAGCATCTCGAAACTGTGCCACGCTTGGTGATCAGAATGCTGCTTATTTAAAGGGGCCGTCTCAGACAAGAGGCACACGTCTGTGTTAAGGAGGACAGATGACGGAAGCAGGTCTCTGAGCTCCGCTTGTCTGAAGAGCCGGCAGCTCGGTTTGTTAGCTGTGCTGGGGTGAAGGGTGGCCCGGCCCCCACTGAAGGTCAGAAGCTGGTCCCCCCGGGGATGCACACGGGCAGCTTGGGAAGCGTAGAGAGCGGACAGCATGGGGGCTCCTGGGGGTTCATGGGGATTTCACGACCATGGAGGGAAGGCCTCGCTCAGCGGCAGCCGGCCCAGGTGAGTTGGGTCAGGCTGTAGCTGGCTGCATGAGCTGTGCAACACCCTGACGCCTGTCCTTGAAGAAAGTGAGCATGCTGGGGGCACCCCTCCGGGCCTGTGTCTCGTGCCCCCCTAGGGTCCCACCCCGCCCCCACGCTCCCCCCCACCTGCCGTTCTCTCCACCAGCCCCTCCCCTCCGTGGGCCCCCGAGTCCGGCCCTGTCACCCCATTGCCCCCTGCAGCTTACCTGTACCGGAAAGGGGCCACGGTGGCTGTGGCGGGCTGGCCGTGCGGGTGAGCCGAGCCGAAGCTGACGGCGCCCGGGGCCGGGCGTGGGCTCCGCACGGGGCTGCCTGACAGGGAGGGAGGCCCCGACGCCGCCCGCGGTTCAGGCTCCAGAGGCCTGGGCACCCCGGGACTTGTGCCGGGAGCGTCTCCCTGATCTTTCCCTGGGTGGTTGGAGGGCTTTCGAGCTTCAAGAGTCCCCAGTATCTGAGTGTCTCCATGGGAGCTGGCACGGGAGGGGCTCCTGCTGCGGGCCTGGCGGGTCACGGTCCCCTCCTGGGCCCCCCTCTTCTGCCCCGGGGTGCCCCGTGTCTCTCCAGCTCTTCTCGACCCAGCCCGGCTGGCCAGGGCCTCCTTGGGGGCCGCACGGGGGCTGCTCCAGGGGGAGCCGGCGGGAGCCCCCGCCCCCTCAGACAGCTCCCTCGGCGCCCCTGTGGCCTTGGGGGAGCCTTTCCCCCAGGGGGCCTTAGGGGACGAGCTCCTGGAAGGGCCGCCGGCCTTGCCCAGTCTCGGGGAGACTGCCCGCGGGGGGCTCAGGGCCAGGCTGGCCTGGCGCGGCCGCAGCTGGGGTGATGCCGCCGGGGTCTGGGTCCTGCTCTGCGAGGCAGCGCGGGGCACGGGGATGGCAGAGGCGTGCTGGGGGCGGCCCACGGCGCTCAGGCTGGCTGTCCCGTCCATGGCCGGTGGGCCTGCGGCAGGGCTACTGAGCTGTGGAGAGAGGACGGGAGACTGTGAGGCCCTGTCCTGGGGGCACCGGCACCCTTCGGTCGTGTCCTGGCTACCCACCCGGCTCAGGGAGGACCCTCTGCCTCTTGCAAACTCAGGAGAAGGTGCCGGGCACTGAGATGTGCTGTGGGACCGGGCGGTTCACGCTCGTCCCAGCGTCTGTGCACAGATGGGGCACCCCCCGCCCCCCGCTCAGTCTCAGGAGAAGGTGCCGTGCACTGAGATGTACTGTGGGACCGGGCGGTTGACGCTCGTCCCGGCGCCTGTGCACAGATGGGGCAGCCCCCCCCGCCCCCACCCCCGGTCAGTTTCTTCTCGCACCAAGTCCAGAATGCTCTGCCCCGGGAACCAGCTCCCTGCCCCCGGCTGGCTCCTGCTGTGGCCTCTCTGCCTGACACCCACCTTCCCTTGGACATGGCTGTGGGGCGTCACTCTAGACCTCACTGGCCCGCTGGCAGGCAGCTCCTCGCGGTCACAGCCCGCCTGCACCTGTCCTGGCCAGGCTCCTGCCGTCCGGCTTGCACCCGCCCGGCATCACTGCCCTTCTCCAGGCTCCTTCCTGCTGTGCCCACCCACGTGTCCCTGGAGACATGGGCACCCAGCCCACAGCCTTCCTCTCTAGCCCCTTCCCTACCCACCTCCTGCCCCTCCGCCCCCTTCTCTGGCCTCAGAGATGAGGGTCCCACCCTGAGATAAAGGCAGAGCCCTCCAGGCAGCCCCTGCCACCAGCACCTGTCCTCTCCTGGACCCCGACCTGTGAGTCACCCCCCCTCTCTCCCGTATCCTCCCGAGCATGCTAATGAACGAATGAAGAGATCAATTAATCACTTTCATTTCAGAAGAAATTTGAAATTGGCTACAAAGACACACAGTCAGCTTGAGGAAAGACTCAGTGCAGAAAATGAACCACACGACAATCAGCAGAACACGGGAATGGGCGCTCCCATAACCCTGCCGTGGGAGAAGACTTCACAGCGTCTCACTGAAGGCAGGGACCCTGAAGGAAGACGCCGAGAGGTCGGGGCGTGCAGAACTAAAGTCCCTGGGGGTCAGGAAAGCACTTCCCCAGGTTCAGGCCACCAGTAAACTGCAAGCACACCTGCCACACTGGTGAGGGACCAGGAGTCCACACCTTCACTCCAGGGGGCTCTACCAAGTGGACCAAGAGCAAACACCCCCTAGAAGCAGTGGCCACAGCTTCGAACAAGAAGTTCATAAAGTGATACGGTTAGCCAGAACACAGCAAAAACAAAGGGCTTCGCTGAGGATCGAAGAGACGCAGATTAAGTCAGTCAGCATCGGCTGCTGTCAGGTCTTCTATCTCCTGGAAAATTGCGACTTCTAGTCGTGGTATGAGGGCAGGCCCTGGCGCACGGCCACGGGAACGGCCCCAGACGCAGAAATGTGCCCTGGGGATGATCCCAGACGTGGCCTGAGCTGCTGAACTTGGCCTCGGGCACAGGGCTGAGCCACACCGTGACCAGCAGAGGCAATGGGCTGACCACCCCTGAGCAGGGCCCCGGACCACTGAGCACTGCAGCCACAGCTCAGACCTCAGCGTCTGAGGCTCAGTCCCACACAGGCAGGCCCAGCATCACTTGTCTTGTGCCAAGACAGCGGGGGGACAGCAAGGCCTGGCGCCCCCACTCACACCCCACGTGCTCCTCCTTGAGGGGCCCGAGACTGGGCAGGGGCTTCCCAGGGCTGAGGACAGGCCTGTGATAACGGTTTACTAAACAGTTCCCTTTCCTGGCTAGCCTCTAAACTCCGTCTGCCTGTCAGGACAGAGGGGACCGGAGGCCCGAGCTGTGCGCAGGCAGCAGGCTGCGGGACAGGATCTCGGGCCACCCCACCCCCTTGGCCTCCATGCCTGGCTTTGGGCTCCAGCAAACCAGACACGACAGTCCACTGAGTCTGGCCCCAGTGGAGAAGGCCGCACCCCACTCAGAGGACATGTGGTCCCCACTGGGGGGCTGTTTCCCTGGCCTCTGAGAGAGGCCCCCGCGCACAGGCGCCCCGAGCCGCAGCTTGAGGGTGCCTGTGTGTTGGGGGTGGCGCGTCCCACTGACCCGATCCCTATAGACGGCTCTACTGCCAGGACCCTTGGCTCCTTTCCAACCAATCGGCCAAAAGAAATGACTTCGTGCCAGTGAAAATCCATGACTTAAAACTGCCCCACGAGTCCGGGGGGCAGGGGTGCTGAGCCAGTGGGGGCCCATGGACAGCCCCACGGACAGCCCCACTCAGCACTCAGAGCCCCTCGCCAAGACCCCCTGGGGAGGCTCCCAGCAGTGGCAGCCCCCCCCACCAATAACGCAGGTGAGCGCCGGGAGACTGAGTCACGAGGCCCTGGGAGGTGCCCACAACAGCCCTGCTCCCTCCCGTGTCACGCCCTCCGGGTCAGTCGGTCACCAGAGGCCTGGCTTCCAGATGGGTCACTCAGCAGATGTGAGAGGAACCTGGGGGAGGCATGCCCAAGGCCCCCGGGAACTGGAGCCGCACAGCCCACGCCCGCCCCAGCCACGAGCCGGCCCGCCAGGGTCCCGGCCACCCTCCCCCTCCCGCTCTGCTCTCAGCCCCAGGCCCGGGGCTGCCCATCCAGCCGGGCAGATGCAGGCGACATCACCCAACACGCCCACTTACTGTTTCCAGGCTGCGCGTCCAGGGCCACCGGGCTGGGGCAGGCGGGGTCTGCGGGACTCTGGGCCTCTCTGAAAGCCCACCACTGGAGACCCTGCCCCCGCAGTGTGGGCTGGCACCTGGTCTGAACAACAGCGACACCGAGGCCTTTGGAGGGGCGGGACGCAAACCCACCAGGGAGACCCCCTGCGAGGTGCCGTCAGGCTTCCTGCCAAGGCACGAGGCCTCGGGCCGGTTACCCAAGCAGAGACCTCGAGGGGAGGGTGGAGGCAGGTGTGGGGTGCTGGTGGCAGCCCAGGACCAGCCCTGTCCCCTGAACTCCAGTGCTGTTCATGCACGGGCCTCTGCGGTGCCATCTGGGAGGTGGGGTGACGTCGGGGGTGGAGAGTCAGGCTCCGTGCCGCTGTCCTCCAGAGTAGTGGGGGCGGGGGGCACCGGCCACCCTGTGCAGAGCACGTCCAGGCCCCCTCTGGGCCACGCTGACCACGCTCCGGTCACTCCTGCTGATGACGCTCCCACGTCGGGACCACCCCCTTCCCAGCAGCAGCACATCCGTGCAGGAGTCGCGCACAGACGAAGGGCCAGGGACCCCACCCCGTATCACAGGGCAGCCCCAGAGCCGTGAGGTTCCCAGAGCTCGGCACCCCCGGGCCACCAGGCCCAGCAGGCTGGCCAGTGAGCTTGCAGGAGACCCACGTTGGTGGGAGCGGGGGACTCCCTCTTCCTGTCTCACTACCTAGGGGCAGACCCTGGAGCAGCCGCCACTGCCCTGCCCAGGCCCAGGCCCCTGCCACTGCCCATCCTCCTGGCACAGGGGCTCCGGGCAGGGCCCCCCCAAGACGGCTAGCTCAGGGGCTGGACCAGGGCTGCCCAACCGGCAGAGCAGAGGCTCCTAGGGCAGCTGAGGGTGTGGACAGAGAGCAAACGGGTGCGCTTTTGTGCTCTCAGATCAGAAACCCACGGCCACAGCCTGAACTTCTAATAACTGTTTTGGAGTGTTGTTCAGGAACTGTGTGGCTTTGAGAAAGTCACTTAAACTCTCGAAACTTTGGTTGTTTCATCTGAAAAATGGCGAGGGGGGCGGTGAAGTGTGGGGACCGACGTCACTGAGCTGCTATAAAAACGGAACGAGATAATGCGTGTCTTAGCACATTCTGGCTGTTTTCACGGCATATCATAGACGGAGGTGGGGTGGTGGGGTGGGTGGGGCTTATAAACACCGAACTTTATTCCTCATGGTTCTGGAGGCTGGACGTTCAAGGTCAAGGAGCCAGCAGATTCGGCATCTGTGGGGGCCCTTGTTTCCAGTTCATGGACGGCGTCTTCTCACTACGTGTGGAGGGTGGGGTGAGAGGGCTCTCGGGGGTCTCTTTCCAGGGACACTGATCCCATTCATGACCCAACCACGCACCAAGGACTCCAGCTCTTCCCACCATCACTTGAGGCCAGGATTTCAACATAAGAACTTGGGGACATAAGCACTCAGTCTAAAGCAGAGTGAAGAACCCTTCATGGTAGCCCGAGCGGAGTGCTTTTAAAAGGTTAGTTCTTATAACGAAAGTAACATGCTCATCAGAAAAGACTTGGAAAAACCCACAAAAATACAAAGAAGAAAACGTCTGTCCCCTTGCCGTTCGGTCGCTCAGCCCTATCCACTCTTTATAACCCGCGGCCTGCAGTGCGCCAGGCTTCCCTGCCCTTGCGTCTCTACATGCCTTACTAGCTGACATTGGCCTTCTTATGTCTTGATTTCTTCCAGGCTTCTTACAATTCATGCTTCTACCCAGAGATGTCGTAAAATCGTGATGCTACTATACGAAATTTTACATCTTTTCACTTACTATGTAGTAAGCATTTTTACTTTCCTTTTAAAAACCTTCAGACGTTTTCAGAAACATTGTTGTGAATCACTGATAAGCTTCTGTGACTGCATTAGACAAAACTAGCTCATCTCCCCACTGTCAGTAACCATTTGGAGGTTTCCGGTTTCCTATCATTTTGGGTAAGACTGTGACGAACACCCAGGCCAGCTTGGCTGGGGCCTCGGACGGCTTCTGGCTGCACTTCTGGAAAGGGGATTACCAGGTCCAAGGTGGGGGCCGTAGGAGAGCTCAGTTACACACTGCAGACGCTGTTCGGAAAGCAGCCCATCTTCCCAGTCTGACTCTCAGCACCCTTCCCCCAGCTCCTGGTGCAGCTGTCGGGGGGGGGGGGGGTTGGGGGTGGGGGGGGTGCAGCCTCTGTGGGGGGCCCGGAGCTTCAACCATGTTCAGGTAGTCAGGCCAAGCAGGGGGGCAGAGCTGGAGGCAAAAACGTGGGGGCAGACCCTGCGGGCAGTCTGTTCTGCCTGCCCCCTGAACACTGCTGGGCCTCGGGGGTTTGGGTCTGAGGCTGGGAGGGGCCTTCTTCCCTTGGGGAGCACCAGCGACTGGGCCGTCTGGTCTGCTGGTGGGGGGGGTGGGGAGAGCGCTGAGGGCGGCTGGCGGCCCGACAGGCGGGACAGGCCTGCTCTCCCCAGGGTCTGGTCTGCTGCTCCTTGGGGCCCTGTCCGGCCCAGGCCCCCCGTTCCTTTTCAGTCCCTCCCTTCTCTGAGACTGCCCTCCAACTTCTCATCCAGGTGGTTTTCGAGCCGAGCCCCATGGTAACCGCCTGTCAGGCCCTTGGACGGGCGGGTGGGAAGCCGGGGACCCAGGCCTCCTCACTTTCTCCCCACACCGCTCCCTCCCTCGAGCAGCGATTGAAACATCCTCCATCATCCGCTGCCTTTTGCGATGATGGCCACAGAAAGGCGTTTACGGGCCCCGCCCCACTCCACGCAGACGAATGCCCGTGACTCTCCTCCTGGGACCTTGAGGGAACGCCCTGAGGAGACCCTCCAGCCGCACACGCAGACATCGGCCTCGTGACTTGTTGTCTCCTAGGTTCTGGGCCAGGTTATTTGTGACCTCTCTGGGGACCCTGAGAGCAAGCAAGTGACCGCTGCGTGGATGTCCCAGGACACAAGGTCCCACCGCCTCCTCCAACCACCACCTAACTTCTTCTTCTCTCTTTTGGCAGTACTTGTTGTCATGGAGATTCTAACGCAATGTAGGAAGCTTGTTACTTGGCAACGAGATGCTGGAGGTACAGGATTGGCTGCTGAGGTCTGAAGGAGCAGCAAGGATGCTGAGGGAAGGTGGGGGCGTTGAGAAAGACCCTGGGGGAGCAGCAGGCACAGCGAGCGGAGCAGACGAAGGGCCAGGTGGCGAGGAAGAGCGAGCACGGAGCATCCCGGGGCTGCGCCAAGCTGTGTGCTTGCTCTGATGCCCTCAGTGAAAGCAAGACAAAACAAGCACACAGAGATGTATTTTCACAGCTGTATTCACCCCGCGGCAGCATGGATGGGGATTTCAACACAGAGACGGTCCTAAGTATCAGAGCGGGGAAATGCTGCAGGAAGGCCCTGTGGTGCAGCGGAAAGGGCAGGGCTTGTGGTCGAAAACTTGGATGTGAAGCTCAACCCCACCCATTCCTCTGCATGTGACGCCATCAAAAGACTGAAACCTCTGAGCTTCAGTTTCCTCATCTGTGAAATGGGACCAGCAGCCTGACCTCCAGGGCCGGCTTGATGAGTGCTGACCGGCGGAGCGGGTGCGTGGGCAGTGGTCTCTCACGTGGCTTCTGCAGGGGCCTTTTATGACCAGCTGCTCCTCGTTACCTTAATCACTAGCATCATGACCAGAACTGAAAGCATGTGACGTGGAGAGGAGACAGCCTAGCTCACTCCCATCCAGACTCACGGGCCTACTGTTCGAGCCAGCCTCTCTAGGGGCCAGCTGTCCACGCCTGAAACAGTCTGTCCCTCGGGGCGCCAGCAGCAGGAACAGATCCCAGTGGGTTCATGAGATGCTGTGCCCATCCTGAGTGCCCAGTGGGTGCCCCAGAGGGCAGCACTCTCTCCAAGTAGGATTTTTTTTTATCAACAATGCGTTTCCCTGCTTCACTCCCTGGGCCTGTGAGGGGTCGGGGACCATGAATGCCGGGGCTTCAGTCAGTCTGCGGAGGACAGGGAGCTGGGGGCCTGGGAGCCCAACAAGAGGGAAGGAAGAAGCAGGCTTGGGGACTCAATTCTGCAGACGCCCTGGGAGGGGTGGGCCTCTCGCGAGGTGAGAGAAATGATGCTCCAGAGCCAGATTTGAGGTCCGGACCCCGGGAGCTGGGCGGTGGTCATCTCAGGACAAACCGGCTTCAGAGGCCGTGCCGCGCGTGGGCCCTCTGCTCCCTCACCAGGAAGGAGGGGTCGACTCCGAAGCCTGCTAAGCCTCACTATTCTTGAATTTCCTGACTCATCTTTGTCCATTTTTTTGATCCCTCCCCCATCGTTTATAAAACAAAGCTCATATTTTGAAGTAGTTTCAGATTCACCAGGAAGCTGCAGAGACAGGACGAAGTCTCCGTGCCCCTGGCCCAGCTGCCCTTGTGCTGAAGTCTCATATAACCAGGCACCTTTGTGAAAGGGAAGAACTTGACATTGGATCGTTACTGCTCAGTGAACTGCAGCTCTTCTCAGAGGTCGCCAGTCTTTCCACCCACGTCTTTTTCTGTGTTCCAGGCGCCCTACTGCACTTAGCTTCGCTTAGCTTTTAAAATTAAAGTTTCCTTTTGCAAACTCCAGTCTGTCTGCACCGTGCTCCAGAGGACCAGGAGAAGGCATCTGGGCTGCTGCCACTCGACTCTGAGTGAGTCACGGGACGCAGTAAGAGCAAGGGACACGCAGTGTTTACAACAGCCAGGTTAGGGAAGCCTGGGGGTCCACCGACAGAGGGGTGGATAAAGGAGACATGGGACGCACGCAATGCACTATTGCCCAGCCATAAAAAGGAGTGAAAGGATGCCATCTGCAGAGGCACAAATGGATGCAGAGACCGTCATGTAGAGTGAAGTAGGTCAGAAAGAGAAAAATATCTTAGATTAATGCATATATGTGGGATCTAGAAAAATGGTACAGATGAGCCTACATGCAAAGCAGAAATAGAGACAGACACAGACAGCAAACATATAGGTACCAAGCGGGGAGAGGGGGTGGGGTGGGTGAGTTGGGAGCCTGGGATTCACACGCACACATACATATATTATCGACACCACGCATAAAATAGATATGCTTCCCAGCGGCACAGCGGCAAAGAATCTGCCTGCCGATGCAGGAGACGCAGACGTAGGTTCGATCCCCGGGTCGGGAAGATCCCCTGGGGAAGGAAATGGCAACCCGCTCCAGCATTCTTGCTGGGAGAATTCCAGGCACAGAGGAGCCTGAAGGGCTACAGTCCACAGGGTCACAGGAAGTCGGACCCGACTGAGCACACACGCAGAAGCAGAAAACGGGGAGCCACGGCCCCTGCTGCGAGCACGGGCTCTGCTCAGCGCTCTGTGCTGACAGAGGGGGGTCTGCACAGCCCGAGGCAGCGCAGCACCGCCGCGCAGCTGAAGTCCAGTGATAATAACAGAAAGGAGCAAGCGGTGGCCTCTCCCCCAGAGCCTTCCTCTTTGGGATCAGAGGTCATTCCGCGTTGCTAAGGCTTTTAGAGGTGACCGTGGGGCCTCAGTCCCCAGGAGCTACGGGATGAGGGGACCACAGTCACAGATGACCAGACGCTTTCCCCCCAGGGCACACGGCCTGGCAGGAGCCGCCCCCTTGGTCTGGAGCCCAGGGTTGGCCTGAAGCAGAACTCAGCCTGTCTCTGAGCACAGAAGGTTTGGTGATGAGCGGAACCAAGAGGGAGCAGAGCGGGGCCTGTGCGACGCAGAACGTTTCCACAGTGTTGCGATTTCCCGCAGGGTCTTCCTGGAGCTGCTGTGGTGCTGAAAACGCACTGAACCTCTCTCCTTGTTTATGACACACGCCCCTCCTCCCTCTGTCCCTCAGCCTCGCCTCCTTCTGAGCAGTCACAGGAGTGGCCCTGAGCAGGGGTGAGAGCCCGGGAGCCTGCCCGAGGCCCCGGCTCACAGGAGGGCGCCGCGTTCCGACGGACGCAGGCTCGGGGAGAGGATCGCCCGCAGCTCGCTTTGTGCCCTGGGCCCCTTGTCCCAGCGTGCAGGCCGAGGGGGCTGGCTCACGGACTCTGCATACACACCCTCTGCTCCCTGTTCCCACTGAACCCGGCCTCGGGAAAGGAGCCCCCTTCCGGCCAGAGGGACTGGGCTGGACGTGACGGTGAGGCGACGTTCAGGGGACCCTGCGTGAGGGACCTCGTCTTCCCGAAGCCCCCGCAGGGAGCCCGCTCCTGGAGGCCCCGGGCAGGCGGGAGGCCGCCAGTCGGTGCGGAGATCCCCGTGTTCTCCTCGTGGTCGAGGGGCCACCAAGGCCCAGATGCCAGGAGCAGGTGCAGACCGTCCTCTCGGGGCAGAGCCCGCCCGCTGCTGATGCCCCACGTGACGACGGCCACCATTCGGGAGGCCACGGGCATGACCACCTCCAGGGGCTCTGCCAGGCCCAGGATGAGCCCCAGAGAGACAGCACACCTCCCGCCTCCCCGTTGCCGAGCCGGGGGAGCGCGCGGAGCCGGCCTCCTGACGGCAGGCGCCCGCCCTCACCTGCGGCCTTTGCTTCCGCCCCTCGACACTTGGCGAACTTGGGGTTTGGGTCCCGGATGAGAGAGCTGCAGTCAGACCCCCGATTCCAGGCCAAGGACATCCAGTCAGCCCCACGGTCCCTGCGGCTCTTCCTGGCCCCGCACCCCGCGCCAGGGTCCCAGTTCCGGCCCCTTGTTATCAGAAGGATGGAGGCCTGGTCCCCTGCCCCGCTGCTGCCCACTCAGCATGTCCTCACTGAGGGCAGAGGGCCCGGCTGAACCCAGTCTGACAGCGACCCCTCCGTGCAATTAAACCAAGCCCCCGGGGCCCACGAGAGCCCCTGACTCACTGCCCCTGCCTGCCGGCCGCACCTCCAGCCTGTCCCCGCCGCACGGCGTCCTGTCTTCTTCCAGCTGGTCTCTCCACACTCTCCTGTTCGGCCCGGGCGTCGAACCATCCAGGAGTCCCCGGGGGCCCCGGCAGTGCCCCACGGCTGGCTCTCAGTGCCCGTGGCTCCTGGAGAAGGCAGCCCCACCCCGCTCTGCGCTCCAGTGTCCAGTGCTGGTGGAACAGAGATGCCCGGGGCCCGGTGGCTAGGCCCTGCTCCTTGTCCAGCCCAGGCGGTGGGGGTCTCCTGGCCCCAGGGAGCCAGGTCAAGGGAGATACCGCCCCTCCCCGGGCAGGGGGTGCCGTGGGAGGGAGGAGACGAGAGGCAGCTGTGGAGGGCGCAGGCCAGGAAGCGTCCCCACAGCGCTGGGAGCAGGTGGGGAGCAGACACAGCTTCCCAAGCTGCGGGGAGGGGAAAGCCCTGCGGGAAGGGGTCTCAGCATTGTCCCCTTGGGCTCGAAACTGGAGGCCCCTGGGGCACATTGGTGGTTGTGTGAGAGGCTGTGATCTGCATGGAGGCTCACCCGGAAGCTCCAGGCTAAGGACTAGGGGTGTGTGTGTGGGGGGGGGGGGAAGGTGGGCCATGGGGCCAACCCCGGGGGTCTGGGCAGCAGGCGGGCTGTGGGGGTCTGCACTGCCCCCTTATCACCCCTTCCTCACCCTTCCTCTCATCACAGGCCCCTTCCCCAGGGGGAACTGCCTTCAATCTCACCTGCAGCCTCGGAATGATGAAAAACGACCCTCACCACCAGCCCGGCACTGGGGGGTGTGGGCCGCTGGACTAGGCTCACCATTTGGAGGAGGAAGAGCAAGGCCCCCGCCCTCAGCTCCCAGCACAGCACCTGCATGAGCCCAGCTCGGCTTCACACAACCCGGGAGGCAGACACCGTCACCTTCGCTTCACAGCAGAAGCAACCTGGGTCCCCAACTGTGTGGCGGGCCCAGGGCCACTCCCAGGCTGGTTTCACGGTGAGACTGGGGGCGTGGGGGCCACCCTCTCTCGGGGCCTCCCTGGGAGAGGCAGAGCAGAGACCTTGCCCTTTGCCGCGCTTAGACTGTACACACGGCGCTCCCTCCACGACCTGGGCCGTCTCCTGGAGAAGGAGCAGAGACCTGCCATCCCAGGCCTGACCCCCTATGCTTGCCTCAACCCCGGGGGCAGGGACGGGGCAGGGGCGGGGCAGGGCCCCCGGGGAGAGCCCAACTCCCCTGAGGTCCCTGCGGGCCAGGCCCACTGCTTTCAGCAGGCTCCGTGCTGGACAGCTCCCAGGCCACTGCCCAGGCGGCGCTGCGTCCTGCTGGGGTGGGGCCCCCTGCGTGGCCGCCTCGCCCACCACTGCCCCATCCTCCCACCTCTCCTGCCACCGGGGTGTCACAGACACGATCCAGTTCCCAGCCTCCCACCCAGTCCCTTCCCCGTGGGAACCCAGAGCCCCAGCCATCCTCCGAGGGCAGGTGGGCCGTCCTCAGTGAGTCTGACCACAGACCTCTCCACAGCCGGCTTGGGGCCCCCCTCCCACCACCTGCCAGGCTCTGTGCAGCCTGAGTGTGCTCACGTCCCTCCGTTCCAGCAGCCGCCTACTTCCCCTTCTCCTGGTCATCCTGAGAGCCCCAACCTTACAAACAGGGCCCCTGAGGCACAGGGCAGACCCGCAGACATGACGCCTCCTCACAGCACGGGGCCGGGCCGGCCACTGCCGGGAAGGGCCGTTAGAGCCACCGCTGGGGCCAGGAGGCGTGGGCCTGTCGCGCAGGCAGACCAGGCTCCCGGGCGCTCAGCTGCGGCTTCTCCGCCGCCTGTGCACTTGCGCTGTTCCCCCACCCGCTCTGGGGGTGGTTCCCCACACTGACCCCCGGGGCCAAGAGTTAGCCTGAACACCTTCTCATAGTTCCTGTCCATCCCGTGGGCCTCCACCGGCCCTGATGGGCGGGAGCAGAGGCAGGAGGGGCAGGGCTGGAGGGGGGGTGCCTGTGCGCCCGTGGGAGCCCCAGTCTGACAGGGGAGGAGACCCCGTGCCAGGCTCAGAGACCCCGCCCCCCTACTTTGGCTGTAGCCCCTACTCAGCCCCAGAGACCCAAATTTCCACTTTCCGAGGGACGGTTTGGGGTTGGAGATGGATTCACTGAGGTGTCTGCACACTGAGAACGCTGGTGATTGGAAGGGGGTGGCTGAGGGCCGTGGCCCCAAGCTGAGAAGGGACACCTCCAGGAGTGACAGGTCACCAGCAGGACCCAGTCACCCCGGGATGCGCCCCGGGGCTGCAGGTGTGGCTCTGATGGAGGAAATGCCCTGAGGCCACTGCCCCTTCTGCAGGGAGCCTCCGTCTGGCCATCTGGGCCACAAGGCCTGGCTCAAACCCACCTCACATCTTTGGGACACAACCACCCGCCTCCTCCTGCCTCTCTTCCTGACTCAGCCCTCAGAGCAGGAGCGTGACACTGCCTCCTCCAGGAAGGCCTCCCGTCATTCAGTTCCTGACGCCCACTCACTCACTGTTGACCCCTCAGTGCCACTAAAGGGACAAGCGAACGAGATGTGGTCTGCAGAGCCCGGTGGTCAGCGCGCCTGCTGTGTGCTCCAGGGAAGCCCTTACCCACTGTCTCACCGATTTCATCAGCAGCCAAGGGACTGAGCCAGAAGCTCTGCAGACCCACTCCAGGCCTGGTGATGGTTTTGCCTGCGGGGCGGGCAGCACCCTCACCTCAGGCCTCCTCTGCCCCTGGGGGCGGGAGCTCAGTGCATCCAAGGCGTCTCCACCATGCCCGCCTGCAGCTTGCCCCAGACCTAACCAGACCGTGTCCCTCGGGAAGGGGACCAGCAGGGGCTACAGCCAGGAGCTCAGGGACGGTGAGGTCACCGCAAACTCCCTACCTCCTGACTCAGCTGTCTCACTGCCCAGACTCCCCTGGGGGCTGGGGTGGGTGCTGAGAGTGACGAGCAGGAAGGGGATTCTCGACCAGAGGGGCGTGGGGAGACCTGGTAGGGCTGTGGGTCTCCTGCCCAGAGGCCTGCCCCGCGGGGCTGAGCTGTGGAGACCTGCATGTACCTACACACACCCGCACACACATCCACACGCAGCCGCACACGTATGCACACACAAGAACACACCTGCACACACATCCACATGCAGCCACACACGCATGCACACACATCCACATGCAGACGCACATGTGTGCACACACAAGCATACACCCGTACACACATCCACACGCAGCTGTACACGCGTGCACACACCTGCACACACCCACACACACCCACACACACATCCACACACAGCCACACACGCGTGCACTCAGAAGCATGCGACCGCACACACCTGCACAAACATCCACACGCAGCCGCACATGCATGCACACACATCCACATGCACACACGTGTGCACACACAAGCACACACCCATATACACATCCACACGCAGCTGCACACACATCCACATGCAGCCACACACGCGTACACACACCCACACACACCAACACACACCCGCACACACATCCACACGCAGCTGCACACGCATGCACACACATCCACACACGCGTGCACTCAGAAGCATGCCACCGCACACACCAGCACATACATCCACACACAGCTGCACATGCGTGCACACACCCGCACGCACCCACACACACCTGCACGTGCAACCTTACCCAGCAACACTCGCTCCCCACACCCACCCCGCTCTGCCAGGCTGGCTCTGCCCCTACCTGGGTGGGAGGCACCCAGCCATGTTGGAGCCCGGGGCGGGGCCCCACTCAGGGGGGCTATGCAGACAAGCGCCCCACTCCTCGCTGCCTGAGAAAGGTCTTGGGGCACACTGCCCCTTGCTGCTGAGGGCAACACCACCAGCCTCACGCCTGGGCGACTCCCGGTGCACAAGAGGAGACACTGAGGGCACAGCAGGGAGAAGCCAGCACCCTGGCTCACACGGAGGCGAAGGAGACAGCGGGCAGGGCCCTCGTCCTCCTCTCAGAGCGGGCTCACCCCCGGGAGGAGTGATGGAGGAAGAGAAAGGGGCGCCAGCTGGGGGTGACAGGCGGCCGTGCAGACGGTCCCTGTGGGTAACACCTGGCTGCAGAGGGGCCTGCCTCCTGCTGCACCAGGACCAGAGGGCCCGGCCCGCCTCCCGCCCTCCCCGGCACCTAGAGCCCGGCCGTGCGCTGACTGCAGTGTGGTGAGAGGCCCGGCCGACGGATGATGAGCCCAAGGCCCGGCGCAGGCGCAGCTCTGACTGACGCTCCGGCCTGGCCACCCGCCTGCCACCCAAGCGGAACGGCCGCCTGCACCCATGGCAGCACCCTGCTTGCCACGCGGTCACCACCGCTGTGTCAGAGAGACATGGCCGGGTCTCCAGGACCAGGAAGCAAGGGATGCGCAGAAACTTCCTGAAGGGCTGGGACTGTCCCGAACCACGCCTGTCACGGCACTTGAACAACTGCTTCCGTCTGTGAAAGCTCGCTGGGTTTTCATTTCATGCACCTTGTACCTCAGTAAACCAGCACACACAGCAGGTCAGCAGAGCCTCAGTCCGGGGGGGGTTTTCGGCTGGAACTTGAGAAGGCAGGCACCCAGGTGCAGGCCCTCCTCAGCCTGGACTGGTGATGCTGCCTTCGGCACTGATTAACCGGGCCTCCAGTCTCACCTTCTGAGACGCTAGCATCCTCCTTACGGGGTGGCTAAGGAAGAGGCTGTCCTTAGTGGTGATCCCAGAGGAGGGGCTCCGGTAACAACAAATGCTTCCTTCCTTGTTTTACGGGCTTTCCACACAGTAACTCACTTAACATCACAGCAACTGTGAAGTGAAGTAGCTCAGTCGTGTCCAACTCTTTGCGACCCCCGTGGACTGTAGCCTACCAGGGTCCTCCGTCCATGGAATTTTCCAGACAACAGTACTGGAGTGGGTTGCCATTTCCTTCTCCAGGGATCTTCCCAACCCAGGGATCGAACCCGGGCCTCCCACATTGCAGGCAGACGCTTTACCGTCTGAGCCACCAGGGAAGCCGAGGTACTACATATTATTAGCCCCATTCTACGGATGACAATCTATGGCGGCTGTGCCACAGAGGAGCGGCGGAGCGGAGATACCCCACGTCCAAGGTCAGGAGCAGTGGAAAGGAGATATCCCATGTCCAAGGTCAGGAGCAGCAGAGAGGATACACCCCCGGTCCAAGGTTGGGAGCGGCAGCCACGATGAGATACCCCATGTCCAAGGTAAGAAAACCTCACTAAGATGGTAGGCGCCGAGAGAAGGCATCAGAGGGCAGACAGACTGAAACCACAATCCCAGACAGCAGGCCAATCTGATCACATGGACCACAGCCTTGTCTACCTAAATGAAACCAAGCCATGCCGTGTGGGGCAACCCAAGACGGGCGGGTCATGGTGGAGAGGTCTGACAGAATGTGGTCCACCAGAGAAGGGAATGGCAAACCACTTCAGGATTCTTGCCTTGAGAACCCCATGAACAGTATGGAAAGGCAAAAAGATAGGACACTGAAAGAGGAACTCCCCATGTCAGTAGGTGCCCAACACGCTACTGGAGATCAGTGGAGAAATAACTCCAGAAAGAATGAAGGGATGAAGCCAAAGCAAGAACAACACCCAGCTGTGGATGTGACTGGTGATAGAAGCAAGATCCGATGCTATAAAGAGCAATATTGCATAGGAACCTGGAATGTCAGGTCCATGAATCAAGGCAAATTGGAAGTGGTCAAACAGGAGATGGCAAGAGTGAACGTCGACATTCCAGGAGTCAGCGAACTAAAATGGACTGGAATGGGTGACTTTAACTCAGATGACCATTATATCTACTACTGCGGGCAGGAATCCCTCAGAAGAAATGGAGTAGCCATCATGGTCAACAAAAGAGTCCAAAACGCAGTACTTGGATGCAATCTCAAAAATGACAGAATGATCTCTGTTCATTTCCAAGGAAAACTATTCAGTATCACAGTTATCCAAGTCTATGCCCCAACCAGTAACGCTGAAGAAACTGAAGTTGAACAGTTTTATGAAGACCTACAAGACCTTTTAGAACTAACACCCAAAAAAGATGTCCTTTTCATTACAGGGGACTGGAATGCAAAAGTAGGAAGTCAAGAAACACCTGGAGTAACAGGCAAATTTGGCCTTGGAATGTGGAATGAAGCAGGGCAAAGGCTAATAGAGTTTTGCCAAGAAAATGCACTGGTCATAGCAAACACCCTCTTCCAACAACACAAGAGAAGACTCTACACATGGACATCACCAGATGGTCAACACCGAAATCAGATTGACTATATTTTTTGCAGCCAAAGATGGAGAAGCTCTATACAGTTAGCAAAAACAAGACCAGGAGCTGACTGTGGCTCAGATCATGAACTCCTTATTGCCAAATGCAGACTCAAATTGAAGAAAGTAGGGAAAACTGCTAGACCTTTCAGGTATGACATAAATCAAATCCCTTATGATTATACAGTGGAAGTGAGAAATAGATTTAAGGGCCTAGATCTGATAGATAGAGTGCCTGATGAACTATGGACTGAGGTTCATGACATTGTACAGGAGACAGGGATCAAGACCATCCCCAAGGAAAAGAAATGGAAGAAAGCAAAATGGCTGTCTGGGAAGGCCTTACCAATAGCTGTGAAAAGAAGAGAGGTGAAAAGCAAAGGAGAAAAGGAAAGATATAAGCATCTGAATGCAGAGTTCCAAAGAATAGAAAGAGAGATAATAAAGGCTTCCTCAGCGATCAATGCAAAGAAATAGAGGAAAAGAACAGAATGAGAAAGACTAGAGATCTCTTCAAGAAAATTAGAGATACCAAGGGAACACTTCATGCAAAGATGGGCTCGATAAAGGACAGAAATGGTATGGACCTAACAGAAGCAGAAGATTTTAAGAAGAGGTGGCAAGAATACACAAAGAACTGTACAAAAAAGATCTTCATGACCGAGATAATCACGATGGTGTGATCGCTCACCTAGAGCCAGACATCCTGGAATGTGAAGTCAAGTGGGCCTTAGAAAGCATCACTACGAACAAAGCTAGTGGAGGGGATGGAATTCCAGTGGAGCTGTTTCAAATCCTGAAAGATGATGCTGTGAAAGTGCTGCACTCAGTATGCCAGCAAATTTGGAAAACTCAGCAGTGGCCACAGGACTGGAAAAGGTCAGTTTTCATTCCAATCCCAAGGAAAGGCAATGCCAAAGAATGCTCAAACTACGGCACAATTGCACTCATCTCACATGCTAGTAAAGTAATGCTCAAAATTCTCCAAGCCAGGCTTCAGCAATACGTGAACAGTGAACTTCCTGATGTTCAAGCTGGTTTTAGGAAAGGCAGAGGAACCAGAGATCAAATTGCCAACATCTGCTGGATCATCGAAACAGCAAGAGAGTTCCAGAAAAACATCTATTTCTGCTTTATTGACTACGCCAAAGCCTTTGAGTGTGTGGATCACAATAAACTCTGGAAAATTCTTCAAGAGATGGGAATACCAGACCACCTGACCTGCCTCTTGAGAAACCTATATGCAGGTCAGGAAGCAAGAGTTGGAACTGGACATGGAACAACAGACTGGTTCCAAATAGGAAAAGGAGTGCGTCAATGCTGTATATTGCCACCCTGCTTATTTAACTTCTATGCAGAGTACATCATGAGAAACGCTGGACTGGAAGAAGCACAAGCTGGAATCAAGATTGCTGGGAGAAATATCAATAACCTCGGATATGCAGATGACACCACCCTTATAGCAGAAAGCAAAGAACTAAAGAGCCTCTTGATGAAAGTGAAAGAAGAGAGTGAAAATGTTGGCTTAAAAGTCAACATTCAGAAAACTAAGTATCTGGTCCCATCACTTCATGGGCAATAGATGGGGAAACAGTGGAAACAGTGTCAGACTTTATTTTGGGGGGCTCCCAAATCACTGCAGATGGTGACTGCAGCCATGAAATTAAGACGCTTATTCCTTGGAAGGAAAGTTATGACCAACCTAGATAGCATATTAAAAAGCAGAGACATCACTTTGCCAACAAAGGTCCGTCTAGTCAAGGCTATGGTTTTTCCAGTGGTCATGTATGGATATGAGAGTTGGACTGAGAAGAAATCTGAGCGCCCAAGAATTGATGTTTTTGAACTGTGGTGTTGGAGAAGACTCTTGAGAGTCCCTTGAACTGCAAGGAGATCCAACCAGTCCATTCTAAAGGAGATCAGCCCTGGGTGTTCACTGGAAGGACTGACGTTGAAGCTGGAACTCCAATCCTTTGGCCACCTGATTCAAAGAACTGACTCATTTGAAAAGACCCTGATGCTGGGAAAGATTGAAGATGGGAGGAGAAGGGGACGACAACAGATGAGATGGCTGGATGGCATCACCGACTCAATGGACATGAGTCTGAGTGAACTCCGGGAGTTGGTGATGGACAGGGAGGCCTGGCGTGCTGTGGTTCATGGCGTCACAAAGAGTCGGACGCGACTGAGCGACTGAACTGAACTGAGCCGATGGATGACTATTTCTCTCTCCTTATTGGAAAGTGGGAATTCTCAACCTTTTCCTGTCCAGGTCTCTCGAGTGTGCACACAGAAGAACTGATAGGTCAAACGGCATCGCCGTATCTAACTTTTTGAGAAACGGCCAAACTGTTCTCCAGAGTCAGTGGACCATTCACGTCCCCCCTGGCCGTTTATGATGCTCCAACTCTCCCACACTCTTGCCAGCCGTCATCTTCTGTCTTTTCGATCACAGCCATCCTCACAGCTGTGAAGCAGTAGCTCGTGGTTTTGATTTGCATTTCCCTGGTGACTAATTGGAGAAGGAAATGGCAGCCCACTCCAGTGTTCTTGCCGGGAGAATCCCAGGGACTGGGGAGCCTGCCGTCTATGGGGTCGCACAGAGTCGGACACGACTGACGCAACTCAGCAGCAGCAGGTGACTAATGAGGGTGAGCCTCTTTTCATGTGCATGTTGGTCATTTGTGTGTCTTCTCCGGAGAAAAGTCTGTTTAAATCTTTTGCCCATTTTAAAATTGTTGTCTTTCTTATTGTTGAGTGCAAGAGCTCTTTATGTATTCTGAATACGGGGCTCTTATCAGATATATGATTCACAAACCTTTTCCCTATCCTGTGGGCTGTCCTTTCTTCCTGGAGAGTGTCCTCTGAAACAAAAGCTTTAAAGTTTGATCAAGTCCAGTGTATCACTGTTTCCCTTTGATGCCTGTGATGGAAGAGTGTTTCAGAGCCTTTTCCATATTAACACGATGGAGATTCCAGAAGGCAGGTGGGCTCGACTGCATTTCCAAACTATAGCTGACCTCGGGAGCCCAGCCGCGAGCCTCGGTTGGGGGCGCACTGACCTCAGGAGCCCAGCCGCGAGCCTCGGTCGGGGGCGCACTGACCTCGGGAGCCCAGCCGCGAGCCTCCTTCGGGGGCACGAGCAGGACTGGAAGCCCAGGACTCCCTCTGAGAGGCACAGCTCCCAGGCTCTCAATGCTCCATAGAAACGCCCTCGGCAGAAGACGAGGCATCACCAATTTTAAATCCTCACACCGGGAAGGTGCAGCCCAGGGCCCTAGCTCAGGGACGACACGCCGAGAAGCCGCTCAGACCTCAAGGGATGGGACAGAAGGCCAGCGCCTTGCCAACGACCCCAGTGGGGACCTGGGTCAGGGAGCGCCATCTCATCAGCTGGGCTGGGGGTGGGGGGAGCACTTCCGTCAGCTGCTGTCAGAGTGTGGACGGGCCTGTTTCTCAGGCTTTCCAGCTCCTCTCTGTGCAGAAGCAAGGGCTCCACGCCCCACCCCCGGGGCTCTGGGGTCTGGGCTCCCTGCCAGTGGCCAAGAGCTCCCTGGGGTCCCTCTATCGCTGTCTGCACCAGACGCGCCAGGCCCTTCTCTCTGATGACTCAGGAGCAGACCAGCCATCTGTGTGAAAAGGTCCAGGGTCCGAGCTCAGAAGGGCGTCTGAGCAGTCCCAGCTGTCAGCCAACCGAGGGAAAGCCCAGGCGGCTTCCGTGGACGTGGGGCGAGTCCAGAGGCCGGCCAGGAGGGTTTTGGGGGCTCGGCCTCCCACAAGCTCATCCTGCCCTGGAGCTCAATCTCTGGGCTCAGCCGGCAGCAAGAGCCCAGTGCCTGGAGATTATTCAGACTGTTTATTCCTCGACTTTCAGAGCCTGCACACACACCCCAGGCAATCCCTCAGTCGCACTGGACCAGAGGGAGCGCGGTTCTTTCTCATTCATGCTTTCCTGAACAGACAACGGTCCTGGAGACAGTAGGGAGTCAGCACTCAGACCCTCTGTCTTCAGCTCGGTCATCTCTCCCTCTGCATTCAGCTCCATCGTGTGAGGAGCCACCTAGGTGGGCAGCCCCCTTCAACCACGGGGTCACGGAAAGGGCAACGGAGTTGAGCCAGAGTCCCCGGCGGCCGGGTGCTTGGCTGTGGACAGCTTCGTCCATCCTTCTGAACCTCATTTCCTCACATTTACCGTGGGAATGACATACACAGGGAAGTCCTGGGACATGCTCGGGAGTCAGTAAGTGCCACCTTCCTTCTCAAACTGCTGTGTTGAGAGATCATTGAGGGTAATGGGATCGCTCAGCTGCTGGAAAGGATCTCGCAGGCTCTCCGGTCGGATCCCCTCACTTTTCAGAGGAATAAGGTGGAGGAGAGAGGCTAAGTGACTTGCTGAAGGACAGCACTCACCACGGGGCCACGAGTCCCACTCAAGGTTGCGGCCAGCGGGTCCCGGCCGTCGGTCACGCACGCACTCTGCCCGGAGGCATAGGGCCTCAGCCGCAGGAGTTCCCCGGGCTGCGTGCAGTTACTCCAGGAGCCAACAGCGGGAGCAGCCTCCCGGGCAGACGGCCGCGGAGGACAGGATTCCCAAGGCCCAGAAGGGCGCCCATCGGCCCAAGGTCACCCCACGCAGCTGGAAGAGCCCGTCCCATGGGACCCGGCTGCATTCCAAGCGGCCCTCCCAGGCCCAGAGGGTCCTGGCGACAGCAGGGGGGCGGCTAATGATGCCAGCCTCCATGGGCTCTGCAGAGAAGGCCCCACAGCCTGCGGACAGTGCAGCAGATGACAGCTTTCTAACCGCAGCTGAGGACAGGCTGGGATTTTGGTGGCTTGGACAATTAACACAGCTGGGCACCAGTCTGATGGGCCCTGGTGGGGGCCTTGCCCGGAAATGCCTCCTCTCTAGGCTCAGGGATCAGGGCCTCTGTCCCCACGCAGGTGAGCTGGGGAAGCAGGGCCAGGCCGGGCACACAGACGAGCAGGCCGGGCGGAGAGGAGGCTGGAGGGAGCTCAGTGACCCCCCGCCGTGCCCGGTCTCTTCGGAGGGGCGCCTGGTCTCTTCGGGGAGGAGGGGGCGGGCCGCTGGGTCTCAGGGGAGGGGGGCGCCCGGTTGGGGGGCGCCCAGTCTCGGGGAGGGGGGCGCCCGGTTGGGGGGCACCCGGGTCTCGGGGAGGGGCGTCCGGTTGAGGGGCCGCCGCGTCTCAGGGGAGGGGGGGACCCGGTTGGGGGGTGCCCAGTCTCGGGGAGGGGGGCACCTGGTTGGGGGGCGCCCAGTCTCGGGGAGGGGGGGCGCCCGGTTGAGGGGGGCACCTGGTTGGGGGGCCGCCGGGTCTCGGGGGAGGGGGGCGCCCGGTTGGGGGGCGCCCAGTCTCGGGGGGGGGGGGCGCCCGGTTGGGGGGCGCCCAGTCTCGGGGGGGGGGGCGCCCGGTTGGGGGGCGCCCAGTCTCGGGGGGGGCGCCCGGTTGGGGGGCGCCCAGTCTCGGGGGGGGGGGCGCCCGGTTGGGGGGTGCCCAGTCTCGGGGGGGGCACCTGGTTGGGGGCGCCCGGTCTCGGGGAGGGCAGGGGCGGGTCCTGTGGATGCCTTCCTGTGGTGAACGTGCTCCGTGGCTGTGGGGAGACCCACCGGGCCTCACCAGGGCCGGGTCTGACTGTCCCCTCCTCTCAAACGCGGCAGCTGAGTTCTGGATCTTGTTTTGTGATTTTCACACCCTACACGATTTACACGCCCAGTTCAGTGTGACAATCCCGACCCGTCCACCTCTCCAGCTCTGAAGTCTCTGCTCAGGCGTGTCTGCCGTCAGCGCTGGGCTGCTGAGACCCGTGGGGCCCAGCGCGTGCACAGCGGGACCCCTCTTCCCCCTCCCCCCTTCTCAAAGCCCGATCTCGGTTTTTCGAGCTGGGGCGTCCTCTCCTCCTGCCTCTGTTCCACCCTAGGAATCTTGAATCTCGTCTCCTAAATATTCCCCAAGGTCACCCCTGCAGTCCACCCCCATCACCACTGTCCACGTCCAACCCTCGCTTGAACCTAACACAACCCTGCTGAGTGGACTCAGCACTTCCTGTGTCGTCTCTCCCAGCATGGCAGCCGAGAACACAAGTCTGACCACATAATTTCAGGCTTCAAGGGCTTGCCTGGCACACTGTGCCCTCTGTGGTGCTGAGCCCACTCCCTCCCCTGCCCCCTGTGCCAGGTTCTTGGGCTTCATCACACCCCTCCCTCCCAGCCCCGGCCCCGCTCAGCGCCAGCCCACAGCGAGCTCCCTGAACCCTGGTGCTGTCTGACGCCTCCAAGCCTCTGTACCTGCTGTGTTCCTGCTGTGTCTGGCCAGGAATCTGCTTCTCTGCCACAGCTTAGCTCAAGCACCACGACCTCTTCTAAGGTCCAGCCCTGCTTCCGCCCCTCCTAGGGGTGGGGTAGTGGCCCCACCTCCTTCAAGCCCCCAGCAGGCAGCACCTCATCTGCTACCAAAATACCCAGAATGTTTGACTTGTTTGTTTGCACATCTGCCTCTCCTTTGGGCTTTTAGGAAGCAAGAAATTAACTTCATTTGTCTCTGCATCTCTAAAGGCTGGCATAGACAAGTGTTCAAAAATAATCCGGGGAAGATGTGGTGTACTTCTCCGAATTCACCAGTGAGGTACAACTGAAAACCCTGGACACGACCCAGTAGACAAACACGAGAGGCTGACTCTGAACTGGAGAGAGGGAAAGGCAGATTGGTGAGGGGGCCTCCTGAGGGCCTCACGGTGGTGGGTCCCTGGGGTTTCTTTTCCTCGTGCACCCCAGACTTGGAGCTGAAGAAGCCGGCAACTCAGATGCCAAGAGGCACCAACAAGAGCGGGCTCTCTGCAGCCAAGGGACCAGGAAAGAGAGCCTGGCAAGACAGAGAACCTTCGGACGCTAACTGCTCCTCCTCAGCCACATCCACCCACAAGAGCCAAAGCTGAGTGAGGAGCAGAAGCCCCTCTCCCTCCCAGGCTGAAGCTGTAATGAGATGCCTGCTGGGTGGTGTCAGAGTAGGACCCCCGACCTGCTGGTAATGAGGCCACAGCTTCTCTCCGTGGTCAGCGGAGACCAAGGGAGGAGCTGGACTGCCCACCCCCAGCCAGTGGTGATGAGAAGCGGAAGACAGAAGATAGAAAGAAGAGCCAAATGGAAAATTTTAAGTTGGAAAACACAAGAGCGGAAATATAAATCTCAGTGGATGGGATCAACAGCAAAATAGAGGAGACAGAACAAAGAGCGTGTGAGCTGGAAGACAGAACAGATGCTGCCCAAGGCGGACGACAGAGAGGAAACAGGCTGGAAAAGCAGCAGGTCCTCAGGGACCAAAAGGTCTAGTTCACGTCCTTGAAGTCGCAGTAAGAGAGGAGAACGGGGAAGAAGCTGAGAAAGCCGTCCAGCAAGTAACGGCAGAAAACATCCCAAAGCTGGCAAGAGACGTAAGCCTGCTGATCCAAAAAGCTTAGCAAATGAGCAACAGGATAACCCTGAAGAGATTCACAGGGCACATCACAGTTACACTTCTCCGAACTAAAGACAGAAAAAACTGAAAGCAGACAGCAAAACAGTAAACCTTATCTATTAGTTTATCTATCAGTTTCACGACTGAACTAGTCGCTCGGTCGTGCCTGACTCTTTGCACCCCATGGACTGCAGCACACAGATGGCCAGGCCTCCCTGTCCATCACCAACTCCCGGAGCTTGGTCAAACTCACGTCCATCGAGTTGGTGATGCCATCCAACCATCTCATCCTCTGTCGTTCCCATCTCCTCCCGCCTTCAATCTTTCCCAGATTCAGGGTCTTTTCAAATGAGTCAGTTCTTCGAATCAGGTGGCCAAAGGATTGGAGTTTCAGCTTCGGCATCAGTCCTTCCAATGAATATTCAGGACTCCTTTCCTTTAGGATGGATTGGTTGGAGCTCCTTGCAGTCCAAGGGACTCTCAAGAGTCTTCTCCAACACCACAGTTCAAAAGCATCAATTCTTCGGCGCTCAGCTTTCTTCACAGTCCAACTCTCATATCCATACATGACCACAGGAAAAACCATAGCCTTGACTAGACGGACCTTTGTTGGCAAAGTGACGTCTCTGCTTTTTAATATGCTGTCTAGGTTTGTCATAGCTTTTTGTTGAAGGAGCAAGCGTCTTAATTTCGTGACTTCAGTCACCATCTGCAGTGGTTTTGGAGCCCAAGAAAATACAGTCTGTCACTGTTTCCCCATCTATTTGCTATGAAGTGATGGAACTGGATGCCATGATCTTGGTTTTCTGAATGTTGAGTTTTAAGCCAGCTTTTTGAGTTAAAACTCAACTTTATCTATGGGGGGAACAATTAGAATGACTGGACACCTCATCAGAAACCGTGGAGGGCAGAAGGAAGTGGCACGGCATCTCTAAAGTGCTACCAGAAAAGAAGCGGCAGCGTGTAGCCAGCAAAACGCCCTTCAGGGGGAAAGGGAGGGTCGAGAACATTCTCAGATGGGGGGACCAGGAGGCCAGCAAAACGCCCTTCAGGGGGAAAGGGAGGGTCGAGAACATTCTCAGATGGGGGGACCAGGAGGCCAGCAAAACGCCCTTCAGGGGGAAAGGGAGGGTCGAGAACATTCTCAGATGGGGGGAACCAGGAGCATTTGCTGCCAGCAGAAAAGACTGGCTCAGGGAAGTTCTCTAAACAGAAAGGAAATGAAAGGGAAGAGACCTCAGAATATCAAGAAGGAAGGGAAAAACCCAGTAAGCAAAAAATGGGTAAAGACAGTAAGGCTTCCTTTTCTTTTATTTTCTAAATCATGTTTGATGTTTGAAGCAAAATTTATAACACTGTCTAATGTCCTGGAAGTATATAAAGAAAATACTTAAGAAAATTATAAACAAGGGAAAGTAATGGGATGTAAAAATAAAATTTCTATTCCTCCCCCAAACTGATCATCAGAAAACACCAGTAGACAGTGATAAAGTACGCATATATAATTTAACCCCTGTAGCAACCACTAAAAAACCTATGCACAGATAAGCGTAAGACTCATTATGGTAGTCGTTTCGCAATAAACACAAGTGTTGAATTGTTGTAAATCTGAAACTAATATTATGTGCCAATCATATCTCAATAAAAAACTATGGATAAATTAAAGTGGAATTCTAAAAAACTGTTCAAGTAACCCAGAGAAAGGCAGGAAAAAGAAAACAGAGGCATAAAGAAACAGAGAAAACGAACAAAAAGCAAAGTGGCAGGCCTTACTCGTCCAACATGACACGGATAATGTGGACAGCCGTGCGCTTATCTAAGAAACTGAATTCACAGTTTAAAAACTTCCCAGAAAGAAATCTCCAGATGGTTCCACTGGAGGATCCTACAAATATCTGAAGAAGAATTAACACCGAGTTTACATAATTTCTTCCAGAAAATAGAAGAGGAAACACTTCCCAGTTTTTGAAACTTTTGTGAAATGAATTATTCCAATGCCAAATCCGAAGGTGGTACCAAAGCCCGCCGCCGTGGACCAATATCCCTCGTGAACATAAACATGAAAAACAGAGGAAAGCCCTGCGGCACGGGAGGGAAGCATTTGAAGATTATATATCTGACAGGAAGTAATAGAGAGCATATATGTGGAACTCCCAAGATTCAGCAACAGTAAAAGACAAGTGAAAAATGAGCAAAAGACTTGAGCAGACATTTCTTCAGAGAAGATACAAAAGTGACCAGGAAACATATGAGAAGATACTCAGCATCACTAACCGTCAGGGAGACGCGCAGCGAGATCCAGCCTCGCGCCCACTGCAACGGCCACTACACGAAGAGCGCACAGCCCTCCAGAGCCCGCCGCAGCCCTGTTTACAAGAGCTAAGGCGTGGAAGCACCTACACGCCTGCAGGACCTACACGCCTGCAGCACCTACACGCCTGCAGCACCTACATGCCTGCAGCACCTACACGCCTACAGCACCTACACGCCTGCAGCACCTACACGCCTGCAGACAGATGAGAGGGTAGAGAAACTGTGGTGCAGATGTACAGTGGAATATGACTCAGCCATTAAAAGAAGTGGATTTGGGTCAGTTCTAGTGAGGGATGAACCTAGAGCCTGTTACACAGAGTGAGTCAGAAAGAGAAAAACAGATGTCATATATTAGTGCATATATATGGAATCGAGGAAAACGGTGCTGATGAATCCATCTGCAGGGCAGAAGCGGAACCACAAACAGAGAGGACAGCTCTGCGGACTCGGCAGGGGAAGGAGGCGGAGGAATGAACTGAGAGCGTGGACGGACGCGCAGACACCGCCGCGTGTGGGACAGACAGCAGCGCGAAGGTGCCGGGCCGCAGACAGCTCACCCCGGGCTCCAAGACAGCAGAGGGGGAGGGGAGGGAGGTGGGGGGTCCGGAGGCAGGCCACACGCCTGTGAGCAGTCACGGCTGGTCCCTGTGGCTGCGCGACAGAACGCAGCCCAGCACTACAGAGCCATTACCCGCCACACAAGACACAAAGAGAGCAGAAGGCGGCAGGGCTGGTGAGGGTGTGGAGAGAGTGGAGCAGAACCCCCGGGCGCTGCTGGCGGGAATGCAAAATGACGCAGCCGCCATGGAAAGCATGCTGCAGGCCCCCTAAACGGGGCGTGGGTTCCACTTCTGGCACATAACCAGAGGAGGCAAACAAGGTCCCGAAGAGACACGGGCGCGCCACGCTCACAGCGGCGTTGTCCGTGATGGCTGGGACGGGGCGGCAAGCCGTGCCCGCGGGTGGCTGGCTGGCTGAACGAATGTGGTGTGCATATTCAGCAGAGTATCACTCGGCCTCGGAAAGGGAGGAAACCTGGACACATGCCACCGTGTGAATGAACTCTGACGACATGAAGGTGAGAAAAATAAGCCAGACACAAAAAGACAAACTCCGGTGACCTCACGTCTGTGAGGTCCCTAGGGCCAGATTCATGCAGACAGAAAGCGGACGGGCGGCTGGCAGGCCTGGGGAGCGGGCAGCGGGGCAGGAACGCCACGGAGCGCAGCGGAGCGGCGCTCAGCACAGCTGGACCGCACACACAGTCAATTCCGTTATGTGTATTTTACTAGCATTTTTTTAAAAGAAATATTTCTGTGCCAATCTAATAACATGTATAGGGTCTGTAGGCTGACAACTACACAACACTGATAAAAGAAATCAAAGATGACCTAAATAAATAAAAAGACATATCATGTTCACAAATTTCAAGATTCAACACAGAAAGATGGCGATTCTTCCCAAACTGTTATACGGGTTTGACAACAGTCGCTATCAAAATCCAAGCAAGTGTGTTTGGAAATATAAAGGTTACTGTAAAATTTATGCTGCAACACAAGGGAACCAGAATAGTTGAAACAATCCTGAGAAAGCAGAACAGACTAGGGAGGCCCTGTCCGCCTGGCTGTGATGATCACTCTGCAGCCAGAGCAATCGAGGCCTCGTGGTGTCGGCAGAAGGACAGACGGCAATCAGCAAACAGAGCAATGCTGGGCAGAAGGCGGAAGCCGCCGGCCCACCCACGCAAGCGTGACCCGCTGGAGTCGAAAAAGGTGCAAAGCGACACAACAGAACACAGACAACTCTTTCAACGGATGACACTGGAGCAGCTGGACACCCACAGCCAAAGATGAACCTCAAAAAGAAAAACCAAAAAAAAGAAGAAAAAAGAGAAATGAATCTTAACCTATGTCTACACCTTACACAGAAGTTAACTCCAAATGGGTCATGGACTTGAATGCTTAATGTAAAACTTCTAGGAAACAGGAAAACAGCTCTGGGACCTGGGTCTACGCAGAGAGATCTTAGATTTGATAACAAAAGCACCATCTGTAAAAGGGAAAGCAGACAAACGGACTTCATCAAATGCTCGACCACAGATGCTGTCAAGAGGATGAACGGACAAGCCAGGACGAAACGCTTTCCAACTGCACATCCAGCAAAGGGCCAGTACGTCAGACACATGAAAACTCTCAAAACTCAAAATCCAAACAATTCAATTAGGAAACGGGCAAATGACATGAAGAGACATTTCACCAAAGAGGGTACACAGACGGCTAAATCAGTCCATGAAAAGAAACAGCATCGTCAGCTGTCAGGGAAACGCAAATTAAAACCACTGCACTCACGGCAGGATGTATAAACAGTTACAACATCAAAAGCTGACGGGGATGCCGAGAAACGGATCGTTCCTACGCTGCTGGTGAGAATGTAAAACGGTGCAGCCAGCGTGGAAAACAGCTGGGCAGTTTTCTTTAAAACACTAAACCCACGACCACCCACAGCTGCGCTCAGGCTCCCAGCACCACCCAACATACTCTCCGTCTATGAGCTCATCCAGCCACCACAGGGACCCTGGGAGGTCAGGTCAGGCCAGGCCAGTCGCTCAGTCATGCCAGGCCAGTCGCTCAGTCATGCCCCACTCTTTACAACCCGCAGCACGCCAGGCCTCCCTGTCCATCACCAACTCCCGGAGCTTGCTTAGACCCATGTCCATCGAGTCAATGATGCCGTCCAACCATCTCATCCTCTGTCATCCCCTTCCCCTCCTGCCCTCAATCTTTCCCAGAATCAGGGTCTTTTCCAGTGAATCACCTCTTCACATCAGGTGGCCAAAGGATTGGAGTTTCAGCTTCAACATCAGTCCTACCAATGAACACCCAGGACTGATCTCCTTTAGGATGGACTGGTTGGAGTTCCTTGCAGTCCAAGGGACTCTCAAGAGTCTTCTCTGACACCACAGTTCAAAAGCATCGATTTTTCAGTGCTCAGATTTCTTTATAGTCCAACTCTCACATCCATACATAGCCACTGGAAAAACCATAGCCTTGACTAGATGGACCTTTTTTGGCAAAGTAATGTCTCTGCTTTTAATATGCTGTCTAGGTTGGTCATAGCTTTCCTTCCTAGGAGTAAGCGTCTTTTAATTTCATGGCTGCAGTCACCATCTGCAGTGATTCTGGAGCCAAAAAAAAACAGCTGTTTCCACTGTTTCCTCATCTATTTGCCAGGAAGTGATGGGACCAGATGTCATAATTTTGGTTTTCTGAATGTTGAGCTTTAAGCCAACTTTATCACTCTCCTCTTTCACTTTCATCAAGAAGCTCTTTAGTTCCTCTTCACTTTCTGCCATAAGGGTGGTGTCATCTGCATATCTGAGGTTATTGATATTTCTCCTGGCAATCTTGATTCCAGCTTGTGCTTCATCCAGCCCAGCATTTCTCATGATGTACTCTGCATATAAGTTAAATAAGCAGGTGACAATATACAGCCTTGACGTACTCCTCTTCCTATTTGGAACCAGTCTGTTGTTCCAAGTCCAGTTCTAACTGTTGCTTCCTGACCTGCATACAGGTTTCCCAAGAGGCAGGTCAGGTGGTCTGGTGTTCCCATCTCTCTCAGAATTTTCCACAGTTCATTGTGAGCCACACGGTCAGAGGTAGTGCTGCGATCATCCTCATTTCACAAAAGAAGGAACAGTGTCTCAGAGAGGTCAAGCTGCTTGCCCAGCGTCACACAGCTTGAAGAGAGCAGACGCCAGAACCCTAACCCAGGAATCCGGCCCCAGAGTCCACTCTGGGGGCTGCTGTGCTACAGGGCCTCTTTATTTATCGTTTAATCTCATAATAGATTTTCGTGTTTTTTTAATTGAAGGATAATTGCTTTACAATATCGTGCTGGTTTCTGCCCTACACCCACATGGTTCAGCCACAGCTGCACGTATGTCCTTCTCTCAGGTACCCCCTCCCCACCCATCCCACCATGCTCAGTTGTCATAGGACCAGGTCTGAGCTCCTGGCATCACTCAGCAGATTCCCAGTGGCTATCTCTTCTACACACGGAGATGTCTATGTTTCAATATTGCTCTTATCAAGGCCTCTTTCAGAGTCTCCTGGACAGAGGCTGCTGTGGGCAGGGCTGGACCAGGCTGTCTGGAGCCTTGGTGGCTGAGGGCAGCTGGGGGGCTGTGGACAGTCCCCCCTCCCCTCACTGGGCGGAGTGGGCAGGGCTAACCCTGCCATGCAGAGCAGCCTCCCAGGAAGAGGGCTTCTTGGAGTCAGTTCAGGCCGTGCAAAGCCACAGAGCCGCCCGGCCCAGCGGCTGGCAGCCCTGCTGAGGAGCTGGTCTGCCCTTCCCCTCAGCCACACCCAGGGCAGCCACGTCCGGGGCCGACTGCAGGGGAGGGCAGGCGGTCTGGAGACTGTGTGGGCCTCCCTGATTCATCACGAGGGTCCTGACTGCAGGACAGCGAGCAGCTGTGGGGGAACAGACGCCGAGCGTGAGGACGGTGCAGGGATGACCTGGGTGGGCAGGTGGGCCGCATACTCCGCCCCCGTCACGTGGGCCTCTTCCACCGTCCGCATGTATCCCCTCCCCGAGGCTGGGGCGCACGCGCCCGTGTCAGGAAGCAGCTCCCCAGGTGAGCAACCCCACCGTGGGCAGGCTCCCTGCAGCCTTGGCTGGGTGTCTGGCTGTCTGTGTGTCCTCTGAGCCGGTCAGGGCGTCTGGCTGAGATGACGAATTCCTCAGGGACAGACTCTGTGCGCGTGTAATTCAATCTGAGCTTGACCAACACAAATAAACACGATGGATGTCAGGGCTTTAAACAAAGTCTGATGGTCTACTTTTGAGGGGGGCCCATCTGTGGAGGCTCCCAGGGATGACCAAGCTCTGGGCGGGCTGGCCTGGGCCCAATACGGGGAGAAGCAGCTGGGAGGGGATGCCCGGAAGGACACGGCCAGACGCCACCCCTCAGGGTGTCCACGGGGGCAAAGGGCCTCTGCTGTCCTGGAAAAACTAACCCCGAGTGTCCTCCTGCAGAGACTGAGGGCCCTGCCGGCCTTCTCGCTGGCAGTGAGGGCTCAGACAGGCACAGACGGCCCACTTGGCTGGTGGCAGCGAGGACTCCAGGATGAACAGGAACCTGCCCCCATGTCTCCTAATTCCAGCCCTGAGCTCGCCCGGCTACACTGCTCTCCAGAGCTAAGCATCTGGCCTGGGACCTGAGTTCTGCAGGCCCGGAAGGGTCTGTTTGTCACAGAACCACCCCGCACACCCCAGCCTGGAGGCGCCCCCCATTCCTCCTGCCCCGGCTTCTGCACGTCCTGCCACGCACCTCAGATCACACGCACGTCAATGAGACACTCCTTCATGAAGGCCTTTGCCCAGAGGTGCTCAGGGACGGCGGCGGGATGACGGGATGATCAGATATCGGCAGCCCCCAGGACACATGGTCCCCTCCCGCGCCCTCCGGACGGGGTGTGGTGGGCACCCCGGCTGAGCGGCTCGGGCCGTCTGCGGCTTTCCCACCGTGATCAACAGCTCCGCAGAGAACATTCTTGCTGCCAGACCTTGTACACGCTGATGAGCACTTACTTAGGACAGATTCCTGTGTAATCCCTCTTTAATAGTGGGATAAACAAAACCATATTAGGAAGGGGAATGTGCTGCAGAAGAAAAATAAAAGCTACAATAAGCGATTCTCATAAAAAAAAAAAAGGAGGCTGGCCAGGCCCCCAGTTCTCAGCTGCGGGCAACCAAGTAGCCGCTGCAGAGTTGGGCTCCCAGAGCCAGAGGCCAAGGGCCGTCACCTGGGTCCCATTGTCAGGGCCTGGCCCTCACTGTGAGGGGTGAGAATGCTCGCAGAGGCCCAGTGGACACAGACTCGGCTGCCCAGGGGTTGAGCCAGGCCACAGCGGCCTCTGTGCTCGGACCCGGCCTGCACGACCTCCACCCCGTCGCATTCCCACCCCACGGCCACCCCACCCCCTGCACGTCCCCCATGAGCACCAGGCTCAGGAGGTGCCCAGCGCCGCCCTCACACTGCCTGGGTGGGAGGTTCTGGCCCAGCCAGGCCCGGAGGCCAGAAGGCAGCTTGCACCACGGTCAGCAGGCCTGGTGGGAACGGAGCAGCCCTGGGCTCCTCCACCCTCGTGGGGGCAGGGTGCACGTGGACACGGCGGAAACGGGTGCCGAGAGGCTGTGAAGCCAGGAAACACAAGGCTTGGTCGCCTTAGCAACGGGCCACCAGGGTCAGCGGCAGAGCAGAGGCAGCTGCAGGGCTGGCGCTGGAAAAGAGGCCACAGCATCCGGCCCGGGTCCCAGGGACGGGCCTTCCGCTGCCACAGCCAGGCTCCCAAGAGCCGGCCGGAGCACACCACCCGGGGGTGGGCCCTCAGACAGCCGGGGGACATCTTCCAGCAGAAGCCCAGCTGTGAACAGGGTGTCCCGCCCCTGGGCGCTGGGCAATGTCCCAGCCGCTCTGAAAACTCACCTCTCGTCTTCTCTGAGGACAGCCTTGGGGGGCGTGTGCCTGGTCGGGGGCCCCTTCCCGCCACCTGTGCCGCCCACCAGCTGGGACTGCAGGCCCAACAGGGACGGGCTATGTGGCCAGACACCCCTGGGACCAGAGGGCACAGGGCCGGGCGTCCCGACCCTGGCAGCTGCTGGCTCGCGGGTTTCCTGCCCTGTGCGGGAGGCCGGGGTGGCGCTGGGCACGACCGCACACGGGCCGCGGCCTCACCAGGGAGCACTGTGCTCACACGGGAGGCCGAGCGCCCACCAGGATCAGACAGCTCTGTGATGGCTCTCTCATAGTAAACAATCCCAGTAACGGCATCAGCAGTGAAATACAAATCGTGAGGGATGAAGCAGGTGCTATATTTACGGTTGGAACCTCGTCATATAAACGCCCTCACTGGTTCTCGTGAGAACCCCGTGAAGCAGGCAGGCAGGTGACAGCGTTCCATGTTCTTCCAGATAAACTAAGGATGAGGAGCAAACTGACTTGTCCAGGGCCGCCCTGTTCAGAAGCCTCCAGGGCCTGGCCCTGTGGCCTCCGCCAGGGTCTCGGGGGGCATTCAGGAGAGCTAAGGGTGCACGGACGGAGGCTGGGAGGGCCTCTGAGGGCCCGGACAGGACAGCGCCCCTCCTTCCCGCTGCCCCCACACCCAGCATCCCCGCACCGTCCCCAGAAGATCGTGCTTCTCACCGATCGTTCCGTAAGCCGCTCCTGCCGCTTAAGGACACCGTCCGTTTCCTGCGACTCTTCCCCACCCCGCTTGCCCGAATTTGGGTATTGACTCCAGGTCTGCAGGAAGAATCCAACCGACCTCGGTTTTTGGCAGCTCTGTGATATTTAAATCCTCCAACAATGCCTCGTGTCAGTCGCTTAGAGCATATGGATTCAAGCCAGGCCTAAAATAGCAGCAGAACAGAAACACACCTGAAGGACCAGAAACATCCCGACGCGGAAAGAAGCTGAGGCCGGGTCCAGGCAAAGCTGGTGTTTTTGTTTTTAACTTTTTCTATTTTTTTAATTAACTTTTTGGAAGCCACCTTAAAATTAAGAGAAACGTTCCCAGTTCCAGGACAAAGAACTTTTCCCACCTGAGCCGTCTGAGGGTAAACTGCTGACCTCAGGCTGCCACCCGTGACCTCAGGGCTTGTTCCTTACGAGTCCGCACCTTCTACAAAACCACCTGGCAACCTTCCCGGGCAGAAAGCCAACACTCCGGCTTCGCCACTGGGCCTTCGCATTCTCTTCGAGCTCGGTCACTGTCTGCAGGGCTCTTTGTAGTAAAAAGACCCTGTCCAGGCTCACAGACTGCATTCAGACCCCGTCTCCTTTTATTTTTATTTTCGTCTCCTTTTAAATAACTATTTAAACACAGACACACCCCTGGGAATCTAGAAAGCCTCACAGGCCTCAGATCACAGAGGGTTCTCTTCAACCACCTCGGAAGTGAAGACAAGGGCGAGGCCTGGACACCCTCGAGTGTCCCTGGGGCTTCGAGCTCCCTGGAATCGTTTGCTTCAAGAACAGAAGGTGATGTTAGTTGTGGACACAGACTCCTTCACAGAGCCCAGCCCCCCACCAGCGCCGGCCCAGGCATCAGAGGGGCTCTCCCTGCGGCCTGACCCCCCCCACTGCTGCCTGTCCTCAGGGCTGAGACGGGGCCTTACCGAGCTGCCTGCGGCAGGGGGAGGGGACGGCCTGGCGTGCCTGGCACAGGGAGGAAACGCGCTTCTCCGGGGGTCCTGCTCACAGGAAGCAGCTGGGCGAGGGGGCTGAGGGGGCCCGCCCTGCACAGCTGTGGGGCCTCGGCCCCCCCATTCAAGGCAGTGACCTACAGCCCCCCCCGAGACTTCCGGGCTTTCAGACCAGAGAGAGCCTAGGGATGGGAGGCTCCCAGCGGAGCACCCCCCCACCTCCCCGAGCACCCCCTGGGCAGGCCCCGTGCACTGGGTGTGGCTTGCATTACCTCGCCGAGTCCTAACAACTTCACGGAGTGATCAACATCCCTGCTTTACAGGTGAGGAAACTGAGGCCCGAGGAGGTGCAACCGCACGCCCAGCGGCAGTCCTCAGGGAGCCCGAGTCCGCCCCGCCCCGCACGCAGCGGGCGCATTCGCGGCCCTGCGTGTGCGCGCGGCACGGAGAGCCTCCCAGGAGCGGCGGGGCCCAGACGGCCGGACCCGCCCCCGCGCACATCCCAAGAGGGACAGACACAGAGCCGCTCAGGGAGGGTCAGTGCCGCAGCCTTAGGATGCGGTGGGAGCTGGTGCTGAGTCAACAGCCCAGGTCTCCCCACGAGACCTGCCAACCTGGGACAAGAAGCGCTGCCCCAGGACGTGGCCGCACCGGGGGCTCAGCCTGGACGGGGCGAGGGGCCCGCAGCAGCCGCCCCCGCACACCCTCCAGACCTATCGCCCCTGCTCTCTGTGGGACCGCAGTGCCTCCTCTGACGGCCCAGGGCTCATCGGCACTGTCTGCACACGCAGGCGCCCCTGACTGCCGGCTGAAGCAGGATGTACCCTGAGCCCCGTCTCTGAGCCCCGCAGCGGCAGAGCAGAGTGGTGGCTGGCCCCCTGTCCCTGTAACGGAGGCCCCTCTCCCCTGAGCAGGCTACAAGCCCCGTTCACCCATCAGTGCCCCTCTGGTGGCTCAGGTCTGGGATGCCCCACCAGAGAGCCTACAGAGAAACCCCCCTGTGTCCCCAGGGGCTGCCTCCCCGCTCGCAGTGTGCGGTGCCGGTGAGCCCCCGCGGCCGGCAGCTTCCCGTGTGACCGGCAGGAAGGGAAGGGTGGGGAGGCCCGGACACTGATTTCCAAACTCCGCCCGGTTCAAGATCGTAATCAGCGTCCTGGGAAGGGCAGCTGGTCACCTCCTGTCTTCCGGTGGCTGGGGGGTGCGGCGGGGACGATTCCAGAGCATTGACCACTGACGCCGGTGCCAGGTGGTCTGGGATCACGGGCAGGTGAGCGAGCTGCAGAACACCCCCAGGAAGAGCGTGCCAAAGGGTGTGTTCAGAGCTTTGATTGAGATGGAAAACGCCTGAGCAAATATTAAGCAAAAAACAAAAACACAAAACGGTAGGCAGGGCACACACCTGAAGTGAGAGAGGAGCTCTCCCAGAAAGAGAAGACAGCAGCAGGGAGCTGAGAGTCCCTCCTGGGGGCGGAGGCTGTTCAGCTGTGCTACTGCCCATCGGGGCTCCGCCGACCGGGAGGAGAGAACTGTTAGAACTCGGGGGAAGGACCCACGGCGGGGAGTCTTGGCACCACACGGTTGACTCCCAAGGGAAGCGGGGTCCCTGGGGGTCTGCGGTGGGCAGGGAGAGAGCCCCGGGGGGCAAGTGCCTGGATGAGCGAGGGGCAGGCCGCTGGGTCCCTGGGACAACCCCCTAGGCTGCAGCGCAGCTGAAGGACCGAGCGGGGGTGCGAAGCCGCGAGCTCTGAGCGGCATCCCTGGGCGCTCGGGGGCTGGGGGGGGCCCAAGGGGAGGGTGCAGTGGGCTTCCTGGAGGCGGTGGGCCTGGCACGGGTCTCCAGTGTGAGCCGGGTGAGGACGCAGCTGCTGGTGCTCCCTGCGGCGAGGCGAGGGTCCTCAGAGAACAGAGTGAAGCTGTCAGACCCTGGGTTTGCTGGGGGTGGGGACAGTGGCAGGGGTCGGGGCGTGGGGGGGAAACCCCCCCGAGCTAGGGGGCGGGGCGGGGTCAGGGCCTGTGAGAAGGACCACAAGAAGCTGAGGGTGGGAGGGCAGCGTGTCCTGCTGATCTTCCAGAGGAGCGTCTGCAGGGGCCGCGGGGCGCGCCGGTGCTGACTCTGGGCTCAGTTCGGTGAACTGGGGGCAGGGGAGGGTCTGGCGCCCTTGGTGACTGATGGCCTCACCCTCCCCACCCCGGGGCTGCGGGTCCAGCCTGACCGCGGGCACCGTGAAGGCGGGGGTGGGCTCAGCCCCCATCGCGCTTGGGTCCCAGGGGCTCCGCTTGTAAAAACGATTGTGAAACGCTCTGCAAACCACAGAGCTGCTCACAAGAGAGGGATTCTTCCCCACAGAGGGGCTTCAGTTCCCGCGGGGCCCGCCTGGAGAAGGGGCCCTCCTGTTCCCCCGCGGTCTGGGCGGACGCCACGTCCCCGGGAGAGCGCGCCAGGCCCCGTGCCCGCGGCTGGCAGCCGCCCCCACACAGCACAAGGCCGCTTTGTGTGTCTCCCCGGCCCGGCGCTGGGGCTGCGGAGACCTGTGAGGGTGCGGGCACCGGGCACCACAGGGCGACGAGCTGCACCCAGACACCCACCGCACCCCGGCCCCACGGCCCTGCTCACTCACCCCTCGGCCTCACTCTGAGGGGGGACCACCACCGCCTGCCAGGGGCCAGGACCCCAAGATGCCCTGACGCTTGGAACCTGTCTATGAGCATGTCCCCCACCCAGACACGAGGGCTTTGGCAGATGTGGTCGGGTTTCGGACCAGGGATGACCCCGGGTGATCCAAGGGGACCCGATCCAGTCACACAGACCCCTCACAGCAGAGCCTCTTTCCCGGTTTCAGAGACAGAAGGCGGTGAGGGGAGGGCCCGGGGCCCTGCCGCTGCTCAGAAATGGAGGAAAGTTTCCTCAGAAGCTGCCGAGCGAGGAGCCCCTGAGAAGCACGCCCCACCACGCAGGGCCTGAGCCTGGTGGTCCCCCAGGGCCCCGACCTACAGAGCCGGGGGCGATGGGGGTGCAGGGCGGGTGGGGAGCCACCCAGCGGGCAGGGTCAGCCCCCGGGGACGCGCCCCCCTGCCCCCGTGAGAGGTGGGGAGGAGCGGGGGCAGGGGGAGCCCTGACCTCGGCCCGGACCCGGGGAGATACCCCCAGAGCCCGTGCTCAGCCTGGCCCCGTGGGCGGGCGGCCTGCGGGCCCCCTGTGGTCCTACCCCCTAACCTCAGGCACCCCTTCAAACAGGAATCGTGCCCTCACCTTGCAGAAGAGGAAACGGAGGCTCAGAGAAGTCGGGAAGGGGGGTGGTTTAGGCCCGGAGCACACGCCCCAGGCATCCGATTCCACCAGCCTCCGGTTCACGGGTCCAGGGGTCACCCCGCTACACCCTCGCACCTGCGGGATCTGCTGGGGTCCTTCGCCCCCAGGCCGCGCCTTTGTGCCCACCCCCCGCCCAGCCCGGCTGCCCCAGGAAACCACGCCAGGCAGAGCCCTCTGCCGTCCGAGCTTCTCCGTGGGGTTCCTCCGGGTCACGTTTTCTGCCTGTTTCCTCAAGAGCGAGCCCAGGGCAGCTCCCCTGTGCTGCCCTCTGCCCAGCCTGTCACCTCTGAACAGGGTGGCCACTCCCCACGGGTCAGGGCAGCTGAGTCGAGGGCCCAGGCAGCCCGTCCCGGCAAACACTGCTCACGAGGCCCACGCGTCACCTCCCTGACCGCCCAGCACCCGCGCAGCCTTCACCCATTTTTCAGAAAAGGAGGCCGATGCGACAGAGCCCACGGGCTGCGGTCACCAGGCACAGGGGTCCGGGGTCCAGGGTCCAGACGACGGTCAGGGCCCCAGAGCCCACCTCCTCCCTGGGCCCCGGCCTCCTTACAGACAAGGCCCCGGACAGAGCACCGGTGCAGGACCGGCCCAGCGGCCTGCTCCCCACCAGCCCCCGCGGCCCGGAGTCCACCCCAGCCCAGCTCCCGGGGGCCCGGTACAGGACCACTGCGTGCGAGCTGCCCGAGCACAGCTTGGGGCTGGGCAGCCGCCCCTCCAGGACCCCTCGGCTCTTCCTGCCGAGATGCAGCCGGCCTCCCCGCTGCCAGCCCAGGCTGGCCACTCAGTCCAGGCGCGGCCCGCTGCGGAGGGCCTGCTCTGCTGGGGGCGTGGAGGGGAGCCACAGGGCCCTCAATCAGAGCCTCCCAGGCCTGCTCCCAGACCGGCGTCTGCCTCCCAGACCCTCGCCTGCAGAAGCCCCTCCTGCCCACAGCACCCTGACCTGAGGTCCCGAGGTGGGCTCGCCTCAGCCCACCAGCCACCCTCAAACTTAATGACTCAGTTCTCAGGTGCCTTTATTCTGATCTTCAAGATTTTGCTCCCAGGCTGATGGCACGGGAGTTCCTGCCTTCAGAGAGAGCCCCCCAAACTCACGGGAGGCAGAGCCCACCCGCAACAGCGCCTGCCATCTGGGCAAAGAGACTCAGAAGGAAAACCTAGAAACACAGATGATGGAGGGGGAGGCCAGCCACCCTGCAGGTCGGTCTTTAAGCCCAGGAGGCTGACGTGCCTGTCGGCCACCGGGCCAGCAGGGAGGAGAACCGGACGCATGCCCGGCAGGGAAGGCCCCTCATCCCCTCTCCTCCTCGAGGCTGGGGATCCCTGCGCTCTGCCGTCCACAGTCACCACCCTCCCAGCACAGAAACCTCGCCTCGTTTAGTACAGTCCTTGACCAACCGCTCCCATAGTGCCAGCATTAAGGGGCTGCCAACACCATCCCTTCAAAACAGAGGGGGGACTCGGGGCAGAGCAGGGCCTCCCAAGGCTCCCGGGGTCAAAGCAAGGCCTCGGGGGTCTCAGCAAGAGGGGGTTCATAGCACCAGGACCCCACCCCTGCTCAGCCCCAAGACAGCCCCTGGACGGACGCCCCCTTGGACCCCGGAGGGAATGAGGGCTGGGAGTGCAGCAGGGTGCTGACCTGCCCCCGGCCCGGGGTGGCTGCGTGCCCGTGGGGCTGGCCTGGAGTGTGGCCAGGCCTCGGGGGTCAGGACATGGTGCCCAGGCCCTCTGTCCAGGGAGGCGGCCCTGCAGAGCGAGGTGGAAGGGATGGTGAAGCCACAGACCTGGGCTGCGGAGGCCTTGGGCCCCCGTGGGACACCGACCGGGCCTGTAGGGCCGGGGGGTGGGGTTTCAGGGGGGTCTTCGCTCCTCAGGGGCTCTGTGGGGCGAGGCCCCGGGCGGCACAATCCCAGCCCATCTGCTTCCCGCTGGCTGCGTCGCCCCCTGGCCCCGAACTGGCCCAGATACAGGGCTGTTGGGCTGGCCCAGGATACCCCCGTGGCGGCGGGCAGTGGTGGAGGAGGGGGCGCCCGAGCCTGCCCTGAGCCCCCAAGGCCAGAGCGGCCAAGGCCCCAGCGGCCTGCAGTCCACACGGCGATGGGACCCGCTTCTGTGGGAGGCTGCGCCCTCTCGTGGCAGCGGCGGGAAGACGCAGCCGCTTGCAGACAAAGGGTGACCGTCCTGCCTGGGGCCCTGCACCGTCCGCACAGCAGCACCCACGGCAGGGCGGCACCCGCGCCCACTTGGGGAGGGCATGGACAGGCACGACCCTGTTCCCAAGGGCTCCCAAATGGAGCCCCGAAAGGGGGGGACCCCACAGCTCCAGGCGACAACCCTGCCCTGCACCTCCAGCCCCCGGAAACCCGCCGGCCTGCGGGCTGGGTTCAGGGACCCGGAGAGCATGCAGCCCCGCCTCGATTGTCTCCCCAAACCACAGGCAGAGGGAGAAGGGGCTGAGCACGAGCTCACGATCCATGCCCGGCTGGGCAGCCACACCACTGCTGGGAGCCAGGGCGGCACAGGCAGGGCCAAGCCTGTCCCCCGGGGTGACGATCTTCTGGGGCTCTCATGTGTCTCCAGCACAGGACGCCGTCGGCCGGCCAGGAGCGGGCAGCACACCCGAGACGGCCTCGGGGGTGGGCAGGGCCTCGAGAGGAGAAGGGCTGCTCGGAGACCCCCCACCGAACCCCCACCAACCAGAGCCCCCTCCGGGACAAGTCTGGGCCAGGAGGACCGAGATCGGGAGGCTGGGGGCTTTGGCCTTGCCAGAAGCCCCGCCCCGCCCCGCCCCGCCCTCCGCCTGCCTCAGTCCTGGGAGCCCGCCCCCCATGAGGCTACAATCCCGCCTGCGTCGCCCGCGCCAGCCCTGCGCTGGTTCTGCTGCACAGCTACCCCGGGCTAAACCCTGGTTTACTTTCCCGCCAGGGTCGTCCCCGAGCCTGGACCACACGTCCCAGGCCCAGCACTGCCCCATGTGCTCAGTGAAACGACCAAGTGCTGGGCGTCAGTGAACGCGTGCCTCCCTCCCGCTCGGCCCGAAAGCGTGTGTCCCACCCTCCGGACCTTCCCACGCCTGTCCTCGTGAGCACACGCCCGGCAGAGCCGCCGCTAGCCCCCAGCAGCCCTGGGTCGCCCACTGACCCCCGGCTCGCTCACCTCCGGGGCCTTCCTCCCCGCCAGGGACCCGCTGGCCTCTCCCCCTCTGGCCTGTCTTCCGGAAACACCTTTTTCCTCCCTGCAGGCTGCTGTGCTTTCCTAGAGGAAGAGGGCCTTCGGATAGGAAAGTGTTATTTATAGCGCGGCTCACTGGGGGTAGGCCAATGGCCAGGGCTGCAGGTGAAGCCTCAGGCCTTGTGCGGGTCCGACCCTGAGGAGGGAAGCGGGGTGCCAGGACGAGGGCAGGCCTGAGAGGCGGGGCTCGGACACCAACCAGTCCCCCCAGCTTTTCTGCCTCTGTCAGGGACCCCACAGCTCTCCCCAGTCCCCAGACATGAACGCAGAACTGGGAAGCAAAGACCTGCAGGCTTGACACCTGGACAACCCGGAGACCAACTCTGATGAGGAAATGGAGGCGGGGGGAGGGAATCCTTCCAGAAGGCGCGCGTGCCACTAATGCGGGCCTTGCAGGCCACAGCGACCACCGACCTGGCATCTCCTGCCCCATGCCGCAGCACGAGGCGGGCGGGGTGTTAGAGGCTGAGCCGTGTCGTCAGGAAGACGGCTGAAGCGCTAACCTCCGTTGTCTCAGAGCACGACCTCGTTTGGAAACAGGGCCCCTGCAGGTGTTAGTGGCTGTGACCCCAGAGCAGGGCACCTGGGTCAGGGGAGGCAGACCCCGCACACAGACACACATCGGGGCCTGATACGAGGACTGCGGGGAGGAGGCGGCCCTGAGCACGGAGAAAGACCAAGTCAGGAGTGGCTCGCCGGGGCACCAGGCTGCCGGGGACACGGGCGGCCAGAAGCGGCAGGGCAGGCAAGGGGGCCCGGCCCCGCCCCGCAGGCCAGCGCTCAGCCCCCGTGCGGGATGGCAGGCCGCTCTGGCCGCCCCGGCCACCCCGCTGCTGGCACGTGTGACGCAGGCCCAGCGGACCAGCACGCGCCCGGCCCTCTTTGCCTCCCCTGGGTCCGCGGTCAGGGCAGCAGGCTCGCTCTCGTGGGAGGAGTCCCTCCGAGGGTCCTTTCCACCAGGCCGCCCCCCAGCAGCTGCCCGTGGCTGACAGCAGACCCCCCCAGCCCACCTGCTCTGTCTACTGGAGGCTCCCCTTGGAGCCCAGAGCACGGGCTGGGGCCCCTCCAGTGCCCGGAGCTGAGCCAGAGCTCAGACCCCCGGCCGGACCCCCTCCTGGAGCCTTGGTCTGAACCCCCCACTCCGGGAGGGAAGAGAAGGCTCCACGACCACAGACAAGGAGCCGTGGCTCGGGGAGCCACCTGAGCGCAGAGGCGAGAAGGCCCCACAGAGGCCCCCAGCTCGCCTTCAGGCCCAGAGCCCGAGAGCCCCTCGATGTGGGCGGGCGTGGCTCCCCAGGCAGGAGAAGCGCCAGGAGCTGCCCCACAAACACCCGAGTCCATCCCCACGGCAGGAGTGGGGACTAGCAAAGCACGCCACTCGGCACGGGTGAGGCTCGGAAGCCGCTCAGGAGGAGGCCAGACGCGCCTGGGGCCCGCTGCGCAGTCTGGCTCGTGGAGGGCGACGAGCACACAGCAGTGAACCCACGGCAGAGGCGCTGACGCCGGGGATGGAGACGGGCCGAGGGAATTGTCCTGGGTCTGCACTGGGGCGAGGTCACCAAGTGGCGGTCTGTCTTAACAGTTCAGCAGATGGACACCTACGAATGTGCGTCTCACTGAATGTAGATCGCACCTTGATGAAGACACAGCCGAATAGGGAGAAGGAGAAAAGGGCCCCTTCCCTCTGGGTTGGAGGGAAGGGAGCTCCTGGGCTGTGAGATGGGCTGTGGACGGTGGGGTGGGGTGCTCCTGCTTCTCTCTGGACCGGGTCTCGCTCAGGCTCTGCTCGGGGCCCGGCTGGCCGGCTTGGGGCAGCAGCGGGCACCTCCCAATGCGAGGCAGGCAGAGGCCACGGCCCTCCTGGCTCAGACGCTGGGCTCCGTTCCGTCCTCCCTGGCGCCCTGCCTCCGTGGCGACGGCCACACCGGGACTTCGGCCCCTGAGGCTTGAGCTCATCATTTCGAGTCTCCCCCTTCCTGTGTCCTCTGCCTCGGCCACAACCGTGAACCCTCCCTGCAAAGCCGGGGCTGTTTATGAGGCCCTGGAGACAGCCAGGGCCAGGGTGCACAGGCTGTGCCCAGGGGCCTGGGGCCCTCCAGTGCCCCCACCCCTGCCCCGCTCAGACATATAAACACCCCCCGGGCATAAATCCACCCAGAAGCATGGTCCGCGGGGCTGGGCAGCCAAGCATTTGTGGCCAACATACTTTGGCCCCAACACCTGGTCCAGGGGCGTTTGCCCTCTGAGGACCATGTGCAACGGCGCTGGGGGCAGCATGGGGTGCCCAGACCAAGGGTGACAATTGGGGCCAGTGGGGGGTGACCGCTCAGTGGCCAGGGAGAGCCAGGAGCAGGGGCTCCTGTGGGCAGGAGAGGGGACGGACGGCCAAGGCTGCCTGGGGGAGGGACAGGTGCCCAGGACCACCCAGGAGAGGGGACAGGTGCCCGGGAGGGGGACGGGCGCCCGGGAGAGGGGACAGGTGCCCAGGAGAGGGGACGGGCACCTGGGAGAGGGGACAGTTGCCTGGGAGAGGGACGGGAGAGGGGATGGATGCCCAGGAGAGGGACGGGAGAGGGGATGGGCTCCCGGGAGAGGTGACAGGCGTCCGGGAGATGGATGGATGCCCGGGAGAGGGACGGGCGCACAGGAGAGGGGACAGGTGCCCAGGAGAGGGGACAGGAGAGGGGATGGGCTCCCGGGAGAGGTGACAGGCATCCGGGAGATGGATGGACACCCGGGAGATGGATGGACGCCCAGGAGAGGGGACACTTGGGAGAGGGGACAGACGCCCGGGAGAGGGGACGGATGCCCAGGAGAGGGACGGACGCCCAGGACAGGGATGGACGCCCACAGCCACCCAGCAGAGGGGACAGATGCTCATGTCTGCCCAGCTATGGATGCCCCACTGCGTCCCCTGAGGCGTCCGTGGGCCAAGGTTTCCTGACCTGACTGAGCCAGGACCCTCAGGCTGCTCCAGGTCCAAGTCCAGCCCAGCAGGCTCTCCTCTGTCCTGGGCTGCCTCTCCAGCCCTGTGGGCCCATCGGCCCTCCCAGACCCAGACACAGAGGCCTCTGTCTCCGCTGCACGTGGGGCTGGGGGTCCTGGCCCCTGTGGCCGGCTCTGTGCGACCCCTTCCACCCTCTCTCCAGTCACGTCAACTCTGGGGCACATTCTGGGCGCCCCAGGGGCCACGGCCAGCACGAGGAAACGGGGTGACATGGTCTTGAGAGACAAGGCCTTGTGGTGACGCGTGCTAAGGAGCTGGGTAGCAGTGGAGAGACCTGGGCTCACGGGACTCGGGAGGGCTGGGCCATCAGCTCCAGCCCAGCTGACAGGCCAGAGTGCTCACTGCATCTCCAGACAGAGCAACGAAATCCATGCAAAACGGTTGTTTTCAACTCTGAGAGAAAATGAAAAACGGAACTCAAAATATATGCTTTTGCAGTGATCCTCAGACTAACCAGGTAAAGTCTGCAGGGATGATAAGGTTCAGTTCAGTTCAGTTTAGTCGCTAAGTCGGGTCTGACTCTTTGCGACCCCATGAATCGCAGCACGAGAGGCCTCCCATCACCAACTCCCGGAGTTCACTCAGACTCACGTCCATCGAGTCAGTGATGCCATCCAGCCATCTCATCCTCTGTTGACCCCTTCTCCTCCTGTCCCCAATCCCTCCCAGCATCAGAGTCTTTTCCAATGAGTCAACTCTTCGCATGAGGTGGCCAAACTATTGGAGTTTCAGCTTCAGCATCAGTCCTTCCAAAGAAATCCCAGAGCTGATCTCCTTTAGGATGGACTGGTTGGAGCTCCTTGCAGTCCAAGGGACAGACCCTCAAGAGTCTTCTCCAACACCACAGTTCAAAACCATCAATTCTTCGGCGCTCAGCCTTCTTCACAGTCCAACTCTCACATCCATACATGACCACAGGAAAAACCATAGCCTTGACTAGACAGAACTTTGTTGGTAAAGTAATGTCTCTGCTTCTCAATATGCTGTCTAGGTTGGTCATAACTTTCCTTCCAAGGAGTAAGTGTCTTTTAATTTCATGGCTGCAGTCACCATCTGCAGTGATCTTGGAGCCCCCAAAAATAAAGTCTGACACTGTTTCCACTGTTTCCCCATCTATTTCCCATGAAGTGATGGGACCAGATGCCATGATCTTCGTTTTCTGAATGTTGAGCTTTAAGCCAACTTTTTCACTCTCCTCTTTCACTTTCATCAAGAGGCTTTTTAGTTCCTCTTCACTTTCTGCCATAAGGGTGATGTCATCTGCATATCTGAGGTTATTGATATTTCTCCCGGCAATCTTGATTCCAGCTTGTGTTTCTTCCAGTCCGGAGTTTCTCATGATGTTCTCTGCATAGAAGTTAAATAAGCAGGGTGACAATATACAGCCTTGATGTACTCCTTTTCCTATTTGGAACCAGTCTGTTGTTCCATGTCCAGTTCTAACTGTTGCTTCCTGACCTGCATACAGGTTAATCAAGAGGCAGGTCAGGTGGTCTGGTATTCCCATCTCTCTCAGAATTTTCCACAGTTTCTTGTGATCCACACAGTCAAAGGCTTTGGCATAGTCAATAAAGCAGAAATAGATGTTTTTCTGGAACTCTCTTGCTTTTTCCATGATCCAGCAGATGTTGGCAATTTGATCTCTGGTTCCTCTGCCTTTTCTAAAACCAGTTTGAACATCTGGAAGTTCACTGTTCACGTATTTCTGAAGCCTGGCTTGGAGAATTTTGAGCATTACTTTACTAGCATGTGAGATGAGTGCAATTGTGCGGTAGTTTGAGCATTCTTTGGCATTGCCTTTCTTTGCGATTGGAATGAAAAGTGACCTTTTCCAGTCCTGTGGCCACTGCTGAGTTTTCCAAATTTGCTGGCATATTGAGGGCAGCACTATCACAGCATCATCTTTTAGGATTTGAAACAGCTCAACTGGAATTCCATCACCTCCACTGGCTTTGTTCATAGTGATGCTTTCTAAGGCTCACTTGACTTTACATTCCAGGATGTCTGGCTCTAGGTGAGTGATCACACCATCGTGATTATCTTGGTCATGAAGATCTTTTTTTACAATTCTTCTGTGTATTCTTGCCACCTCTTCTTAATATCTTCTACTTCTGTTAGGTCCCGACCATTTCTGTCCTTTATCGAGCCCATCTTTGCATGAAGTGTTCCCTTGGTATCTAATTTTCTTGAAGAGATCTCTAGTCTTTCCCATTCTGTTCTTTTCCTCTATTTCTTTGCATTGATCGCTGAGGAAGGCTTTCTTATCTCTCCTTGCGATTCTTTGGAACTCTGCATTCAGATGCTTATATCTTTCCTTTTCTCCTTTGCTTTTCACTTCTCTTCTTTTCACAGCTATTTGTAAGGCCTCCCCAGACAGCCATTTTGCTTTTTTGCATTTCTTTTCCATGAGGATGGTCTTGATCCTTGTCTCCTGTACAATGTCACAAACCTCATTCCATAGTTCATCAGGCACTCTATCTATCAGATCTAGGCCCTTAAATCTATTTCTCACTTCCACTGTATAATCATAAGGGATTTGATTTAGGTCATACCTGAATGGTCTAGCAGTTTTCCCTACTTTCTTCCATTTAAGTCTGAATTTGGCAATAAGGAGTTCATGATCTGAGCCACAGTCAGCTCCTGGTCTTGCTTTTGCTGACTGTATGGAGCTTCTCCATCTTTGGCTGCAAAGAATATAATCAGTCTGATTTCGGTGTTGACCATCTGGTGATGTCCATGTGTAGAGTCTTCTCTTGTGTTGTTGGGAGAGGGTGTTTGTTATGACCCTGTGTGTTCTCAGGGTAAAACTCTATTAGCCTTCGTCCTGCTTCATTCCATACTCCAAGGCCAAATTTGCCTGTTACTCCAGGTGTTTCTTGACTTCCTACTTTTGCATTCCAGTCCCCTATAATGAAAAGGACATCTTTTTTGGGTGCTAGTTCTAAAAGGTCTTGTAGGTCTTCATAGAACCGTTCAGCTTCTTCAGCGTTACTGGGTGGGGCATAGACTTGGATTACAGTGATATTGAATGGTTTGCCTTGGAAACGAACAGAGATCATTCTGTCATTTGTGAGATTGCATCCAAGTACTGCATTTCAGACTCTTTTGTTGACCACGATGGCTACTCCATTTCTTCTGAGGGATTCGGGCCCACAGTAGTAGATATAATGGTCGTCTGAGTTCAATTCACCCATCCCAGTCCATTTTAGTTCGCTGATTCCTAGAATGTCGACGTTCACTCATCCGAGCTACCTCGGACGTACGGTAGCTCCTCTCGGCCGTTCCTGCGCCGTCGCAGCCTGGCACTCTCGGCCGCTGCCCCTGATCTCGGATGAGGCGTAGCTCCTCTTGGCCGCCTCCCGGGCACGGGGCCCTCCCGGCTTCTGCCCCAACCTCGGACGTGGGGTAGCTCCTCTCGGCCACGCTTGCGCGCCGTCGCAGCCTGAGGTTAAGTAGCTGCTCTTAAAAGGCAAATCTTAAGCGTCTGTCAAAGTGAATGGAATAGCAAAGTTAGCAAAAAGCTGATGTGAGAGACCCTGCCTCTGTGTCACGGACAGAACGTCTGCAGCTTACGCCCACGGGCCACTGAAGACGCTGCCCACCTCGGCTGTGTAGGCTGGGGGTGGGGCGCCGGAAGGCACACCCGATTCCCTACAGCCGTGCGGCTTTGGGCAAGTTACCTACCCTCTCTGTTATTGTTCGGCCGCTAAGCCGTGCACAGCTCTTCGAAACCCCAGGGACTGCAGCATGCCAGGCTTCCCTGCCCTTCACTATCCCCGAGTTTGCTCAAACGCACGTCCATGGAGTCCGACCCTCCCTGGGTCCTAGCTTCACCGTCTGCAGAAAGGGGACGTAGGTCCTGCCTCCTAGGGGGTGCCGGGGGAGGGAACGGGATCCTGGGATGGGAAGTCAGCCCGCGGGGGCCGCTCACAAAACTAGAGGAACTTCCACAGGGCAGGCTTCAGAAAGAGGCAGCTGGGGACGCAGGGCCAGGCTTGTGGGGCTCCAGGCTGGCTCAGCTTCACGCACGAGGTCAGGCTGCAGCTGCACTCTGTGTGCCCTGAGGGTCTGCGTGCCACAAGCCCTCATGGCACGTCCTTCAGGGCTACCTCTGCAGTCACCAGCCCCACCAGCTTCTAAAACAGAAGGCCCGGTGCTGAGGAGACCTTCAGAGGCCCGCAAGGGAACCTAGGTTCCAAAATACAAAACAAAGCTGCGAAAACTGACATTGACCAAAGTGCTTGCATCTGTGAATCCTGACATCGCGCCAACTGAATCGATAATTAAATTTACTTTTCATACAATGCATTATATTTGAAAATAAGTGGTAGGTAAATGTTTTCTCACTTCACAATAGTTTCTGCTGAGGTTCAGGGTTACCAAGAAATAGCCAACATTAAATGATTAAGAAATGTATTGCCAATGTTCAAAGACTTTGAAAGGTGTTTTTAAATTTTTACAACGAAAACACCAGTGCTCCTTTGGGGGTGCAGAGTGTGGGTGCATAGTCCTAGGGCTCTGGCTGGTGAGAGTGCCCAGCGGGCCTGGGGCCTGGGCTCAGCATCCCCAGTCAGGCCAGCCTGCTGCCCAGGGAGCTGCCGCAGCCACCTCTTTGTGGATGACCGACACGACCCGGGACGATACGCCGATAACTTGACTCCCTGTTTCGCCATCTTTCGAAAACACCCACTGTTACCCGACAGAGCTGTAGGAGGGGTTCCCAGGTGGCACTAGTGGTAAAGAACCCAGCTGCCAGTGCACGAGAGGCGAGAGACGCGGGTTCAGTCCCCGGGTGGGGAAGGTCCCCTGGAGGAGGGCACGGCACCCACTCCGGCATTCTCGCCTGGAGCATCCCATGGACAGAGGAGCCCGGCGGGCTGCAGTCCAAGGGGCCGCAAAGAGTCGGACGCCACTGAAGTGACTTAGCACAGCACAGGATGGGAGGAAAGAAGAGCTTCTTTCTGCATCTCTTCCTCCCAAAGGTGGATCTTCATTCCTCTTACTGGTCATTTCCACCTATAGTCTTGAGTTTTGGTCTCTTGTTTTAGGACAGTTCGACAGCTCTCTTGAACTGCCCCCCGAACAAGACAAGCGTGTTGGCGACCCTGCCCCTCCCCTCCTGCCCTCCCCGAGGCCACACCTGATGCTCCGTCACCCAGAGACCACCACCCGCACTTCACGTGCTTCAGGAGGACAGTGCAGGCCACGCTCAGGGTTGGGGCTGGCGACTGTGGTCTGTACCCTCTCACTCTCCTCCTCGGTCAGACGGGCAGCACAGCAGCCCTCACAGGGCAAGGCGGGGAAGATAAGGAATACGAGAGACACGTACAAGACTTTCTGCAAACACACGCTCACTTGACATGCGGCCTGGAGCCGCTGGTGCTGGTGGGGCCACCTGGTTAACTCTCTGACCCTCAGCTCCCTCCCCAGTAAAATGGGGAGACCAATGCCCATCTCACTAAGAGGCTGTGAGCTCAGTTCAGAGCGCTTTGCCCCAAGGGCACGCCTGGCCCAGTGTAAGGGGTCGTGACCGCAGTCCCTCTTCCACGAGAGAAATCCACAGCTCAGACCCCAGCAGGGCAGGTGGAGGGAGGCATGGCCCTCTGGACGGAGCACTGGGGCATGTGAACACAGCCCGTGGGGGGGACACACGTGAGCCGGCCAGTGTCACCCGCGTGACCGTGGGGGACACACGTGAGCCGGCCCAGTGTCACCCGCGTGACCGTGGGGGACACACGTGAGCCGGCCCAGTGTCACCCGCGTGACCGTGGGGGACACACGTGAGCCGGCCCAGTGTCACCCGCGTGACCGTGGGGGACACACGTGAGCCAGTCAGTGTCACCCGTGTGACTGTGGGGGACACACGTGTCAGTTTGGTGACATTCAGGGTGACTGTGGGGCTGTAGGTCCTTGCCCTCGGGTAATGCGTGGGCTGTGGCTCGGGAGACTGCCCGTGTGGGTGGGAGGGCGGGTAGAGAGGGTGACAGCTTCGGAGCAAGACGGTAGCAGAGTCCAGACATGCCCTGCGCCAGTCACTGACCTCTACTGACCAGACATTTTTTGAAAATGAAACATTACCAGGGAAAAAAACCTTCCCACATCAGAAGGCTCTGCCGTGCCCCTCAGGGCCGAGGAATTGGGGCAAGCCCTGACCCAACAGTTGCCACCGTCCCCCGAGGGCATGTGTGTTGCGGCGGGGTGCAGGGGAGGGCCGAGACCCCCAGAACCACCCCAGACGGGGCCAGGTGGGCGGCTGTCGGTGGGTCCCAGCCAGGGCTGCGCCCGGCGGCAGGTCAGCTGTCTGTCTGGTCCAAGGAGAGCAGACAGAACAGTTGGCATCTCAGCGGCGCCCGGAGCCCAGCCTCCTGCCCAGCTAACTCAATTATCTGCACCAGTGAGCTGGGCAGAGGCACCGGCGTGACAGTCACCTCCCAGGGTCTACTGCGCGCTCTGCCCAGGTCTGCAAAACTAGAGGCCCGCAGGGCACGCGAGGAGCGCTAACAGCAAGGAGCAAAGGATGCCTGCCACCCCGGCCTCCTGCCCTCTGGCTGCGCCCAGCTCCTGAGGGCAGCGCCTGCAGCGGGACAGCGGTCTTGCCTGGCTGACGAGCCATGACGCCCACAGAGGGCACGTGGAGGAGCGGGAGCAGAGAGCCGCCTCCCCCGGACACAGGTGGTCCCTCCTGGCCTGCGGATGATTGCTCCCCCAGGGGATTTCCCAGCCTGGCCAGACCACAGGGATCACGCTGACGGAAGGGGTGGGCTGAGACCAGGAGTGTGGGGAGCAGCATCTTAGGAGACAGGCGTTTTCGTCACGCCCTCCTGGGGAGAAGCAGGGCCTCGGCTGGGTCTGCCTGCGTCCCGTGGACCGCACTGGCGAGCTCGGGGGCAGAGTGAGACCCGAAGGGCGGACACTTGTGGACTATCCACCGTGCGCTGAGGACTTCGCTGCAAAGTCAAGACCTGAACCTTGACTCCCAGTTTGCCTCGCTTCACGGTCAAGTCCCTGCTGTGACGACACCCGTCTTCCCAGAAGGTCCTGGAGGTCACCCCAGTGAGCGCGATCTGAAGGAGACGGGTCAGAGCAAGAGCCTGGGGCCGCGGCCGGCACCACGTCCAGACCCTAAAAGGCTGCCACACTGCTCCGCTCAGCTTACCGCTAGCCCTGCTTCACTCGGGGGTGCATCAGGGAAGCCCCTTTACCCGGGATCTCCACCAGACGGTGGCAATCATGCCCACCACAGATTAATCCAAGAGGAAGCCTAACAGGGGGTCCACATCAGAACCAGGCGGTTTCAGCACGCCGTCGCGGGGTTCCCGGGCCACAGAGGGGTCCCGGCCTGAGGACCCTGGGGGGAGGGTTTAGAGGCGCCGCGGTGTCTGGAAGGCAAATACGGGGCTCTAAGACATGGTTCTTTCCAGCTCTGAGTTTAATTCTACAGAAGTTGGCGTTTATTCTGTTTACAAATGGACTTTAAAATCTGGGGAGGGATGAAAAGTGGGTCAGTTTACTGTCCAGATGGGGAGGAGTTGCGTCACTGCACGCAGTGACCAGCCCGGGGTTCCGGGGAGGAAATCAGCTCAACCACTCCCCTTCACTGTCACCAGAGTCACTGAGGCAGGCACGGCCAAGCCAAGGGAAGCCCCGGGACCCGCCCTGTCTGAGGTCCCAGTGAGGCCGCCACCGAGCCAGAGAAACACAGCTCATGCCGGGGTGGCCTTGTGCCCTCCCGGCCCCCGGAAGACCCCAAGTCGGATCATGTCTGTGCTTGAGTGAGCTGGTGTCTACACCTGGGTCAGCTGGTGTCTACACCTGGGTGAGCTCCTGTCTACACCTGGGTGAGCTCATCTCTACACCTGGGTCAGCTGGTGTCTACACCTGGGTGAGCTCGTCTCTACACCTGGGTCAGCTGGTGTCTACACCTGGGTCATCTCGTGTCTACACCTGGGTCAGCTGGTGCCTACACCTGGGTCAGCTGGTGTCTACACCTGGGTGAGCTCGTCTCTACACCTGGGTCAGCTGGTGTCTACACCTGGGTCAGCTGGTGCCTACACCTGGGTGAGCTCCTGTCTACACCTGGGTCAGCTGGTGTCTACACCTGGGTCAGCTGGTGTCTACACCTGGGTGAGCTCGTCTCTACACCTGGGTCAGCTGGTGTCTACACCTGGGTCAGCTGGTGCCTACACCTGGGTGAGCTCCTGTCTACACCTGGGTGAGCTCCTGTCTACACCTGGGTGAGCTCGTCTCTACACCTGGCTCAGCTGGTGTCTACACCTGGGTGAGCTCGTCTCTACACCTGGGTCAGCTGGTGTCTACACCTGGGTCATCTCGTGTCTACACTTGTGTGAGCTCCTGTCTGTCTACACCTGTGTAAGGCCGTTTCTATGCCTGGGTCAGCTCTTGTCTTCACCTGGGTGAGCTCGTGTGTACACCTGGGCTGGTCGTGTCTCTGACGTGGGGACAGTGGTTGGCACACTGTTTGTAAGTCAAGAAGATCTGAGTCAGAATCCTTCTAAGACGTTCCCTTTGGAGGTGGGGTGGGGTCCTTTAACCCTCCAATGCCTCCAAGTCCTGACTTTTCCAGTTTTTACAAAGCATTCAGATTCACAGGTGAAAGCAGGTGGTGGGGGCGGCTGGGGCGGCGAGGAGCGTGGGAGGCAGCTGTTTGCGGAGAGGGGCCCCAGCTCTGGCGGCAGTGGTGGCAGCAGGAGTGGCCTCAGTGCCACAGAGCGGTTGCTTAGAGTCGTTAAGTGGTCAATTTCATGTTATATATATTGAATCACAGTAAAGTTTTAATGTTTAAAGTATAATAACTATAAAGAAAAATATAATAAATATGCATCAACCCACCCAACTACAAAATGTTAGCACTTTGTCAAATTTTCTTCAGTTTTTTACATAAAAGAAATGAAAGTTAAAGAAAAAAATGTTTCAGAGGGATCTTTCTCAGGAACTCAAGGGAACGTCAGCCCAAGAGAAACAATCAGTGTGACGTACCAGAACACGCGATGACCTCAGCTAACACAGAAAAACATCACGTGACAAAATCCAGCGCCCGTGTTTGATAACAGACACCGAGGAAAGCTGGATTAGGAGGGATTTCTTCAACACGACAAACAGCATTTATGAAAAACCCACGGCAAATATTCTACTCTGTGGTGAGGACTGAAAGCTCCCTTCTCAGATCAGGAACAAGTCGGGGCTGCCGGCTCTCACTGCGGCCGCTCGGCTCTGCACGGCGGGGCGACTAGGGGAGAAGCAGAAATAAGGCCATCTTCACGGAAAAGGCGTGCATCCATCTCTGCTGTTGACACGACCCTACCTGTAGCGAATCCCAGAGTCCACACGCAGAAGCCACGAGAGCGAAGAAACAAATGTTTCAGGGCACAAGATCAGAGCCCAGAGGTCAGCGGCAATTCTGTACCCTGGCAGTGAATAATCCGAAGAAGACATTAAGGAAACAATGCCACTTAGGAACGCTTTCAGAGCGTCTAAGGTCTGGGCATCAGGATGGTCTGGCGGCCTCTTGAGGTGGAAATATCTCGTTATTAACGGTCCTTGCTGGGGGAGCCTGTGTCAGCTCCTTTAATTTTTCATGCCTGTTAGCGCGTCTCATTACAAACAAGGAAAGCAAATGCGCTTGATGGGGACGGACGGGCAGGAGGGGTGGGCCACACCACAGCAGGCCCGAGCGGACTGGGTCTCTGGACCCAGGAGCCGTCTGGCTCCCTTCATGTCTCAAGAGTCACAGGAAACTGGGAGCAAAATCCCAGGCACCTTGGAGGAAACGGGGCCTGAGTCAGCCTTCCCCAGAGCGGGGAGGGGCAAAGCAGGCCCAGGGATCTGTTCTTAGTGGGTGTTTTCCACTTGAGAAGTTGGTGGGGATTTTTTAAGTTGAAGACGGAACTGGAAGTGTTTTTAAAGATGATTTTGTGACTCGGGGCCAGGAAGATGAAGTATTATCTCCCAGTTCTCTCTCTGTGGTCCTGAGACTCTCAGAGTTGGGGGCTGCTCCCACCATCGAGATGGTCTCCCTTCCCTCGTTTCTGTTCTTCTCTCTTGCCAACACCTGTGTGACACCTGCTAAGATCTGTGGATGGAGACACCAGGAAGAGAGATGCTCTGATGCCCGAAGGTGACTGGCTGGGAGAGAAGGCGCCTTGGACCAGCACAAGGGAGCCCTGCCTGCCCAGCAGCGTCTGCAGCCCAGCAGGGTGGCACGGAGCCGCCCCGCTCCCTCCTGGGGGCCCCAAGTGCCCTCTGCGGACGGGAGGGCGGGCAGGGCAGGGGCCGACGTGGGAAGAGACCCCTTTGACTCGTTTTCCTAAAGGCTAAACCCATTAAGCAGTCAAAAGAAGGGTAAAAGAAAAGGGAAGTGACACTGATGGAAAATGGAAAGAGGAAGAGAGACGGGTTTTTAAAGATGGACAAGAGATGTTTCTATTCCAGGCCGTCCTGGGGCCAGAGCTGGGCTGACGCCAGAGGCTGCCATGGAGTCAGGATGGGGCGAGGTTTGGGAAGGGAAGGAGAGCACTTACAAGGTGCCTGCTAGGTGCTGGGCCTTACAGGTGGTCAGACAGGAGCTGGCAGGAGGGCATCCCGGGGAGACAAACAGCAGAGTAGAATGTGAACCTGCCCACGGGGGCTCAGCGGGAGGGGCTGTTCCCTTTAAACCTGGGCAGCTCGGGAAACTAGAGGCTGGAGTGCAGATCAGAACAGCCTTGTGTGTCCTCCCCCTGGCACAGAAGTGAGGAGCGACCCGCCCCCAGGTTACCCAGGGCGTGAGCAACGCAGGCTGACACAGAACTACAAACAGGTCGAAAACTTTCTCCCCAAACCGCTGCGGAAAGCCCAGACCTCTGTGACGCTTGGTCTGGGGAGGAAACCCAGTCACCGAGATTCCTGGTCTCATTTCCAAGTTTAATCCCAAAGACTCACAACCCCAAACTCAAAGCAGGAAGAAAAACTAAGCGTGCATTAGCAGGCTGGGGTCCTCCTGCCCGACCTGAAGGGAGCCCAGGTCCAAGGACCGGCAGCTCCGCCCACTCGGGGAGGGTTCTTTGTGCGGTCAGCGGCCCCATTAGAAGTGAGTTGCAGAGGACACCGCGTTGAAGAACCAGACGCTGACAAGAGGCAAACCCCGGCAAACCCTCTGCCTCTGCGGCTCGAACAAGGCCGCAGGCTACTCAGCATTGCATTTGAATGAGCCAATGGTGTCCCAACAGCTGAAACAGGAAGCCAGATAAACGACACTGCCGCGGGGATGCGCGGCCCGGACGCGGCGCCGGCTGAGCCCCAGGCTCTCTTAACAAAGTCCCCTGACTCGCTGGCCGAGTGAGGTTCCTCTGTTGCGCTGGGGCTAGGAGCCCGTCTGCCGGGCGGGGGTCACTCCTGCACCCCGCCCCTCCGCCTCCCCTCTCGGCCCGAGCACACCCGGCCGGCTCCTTATCCTCCGCCCAGTTTCCGTGGCTATGAACACAGAAGGGACCACAGGGCCCACACACCCTTAGGTGGGCTCTGAGTCCGGCGGCTCCGGGAAGCCTTCTCAGGCGCGCGCCAAAGCCGGCCTCCGAGGACCGGCCCGAGGGCGCTTCTCCGCGCATCCCGGAGCCAGGGAACGCTTTCTGGAACAGCCGCCAAGGTCACCTGCCCAGCTGTTCACCGCGCTCGGCTGGGATTGGAGAGGATGTGGGCAGGGTGCGTGTGTGTGCCGGTGTGTGTAGCTACGTAGCGCCCGGTATCTCTGATCGTAGATCTCAACACCCTTTAAACTACACCGCAAGGGAAAGAAAACGCGGCCCAGACGGGGTGGGCCGGGACGGCCCCCCACCAGCCGACTCCTGCACAGACGCGCAGCCCCGCGGGGACCTTCCCGGGTGCTTGTTCCAGCTTCTCTCCCGCTCCCCGCGCGCAGCCTCCCGCGGGCGCAAGACCACCTCCCGGGACTCGTGCCCAGCCCCGCAGGACGCCCCCGGCCCCGCCCCGGAACCCGCCCGGCGACCACCCGGTCCCCGCGCCGGCCACTCACCCGCGCGCCTGCGCCCCGGGGCCCGGGCTCCGCGCCGCCGCCGCCGCGCACAGCTGCGCATCCGGACCGCGCCGCAAGAAAGTTCTCGGGCTCCCGCGCCGGGTCGGGCCCGGTGGAGTCTCGGCGTCCACGCTCCCGCCGCGGGTGGCACTAGGGCAGCCGCCGGCGCCGGGCCCACGACCCAGAGAGAGGCGGCATCCCGAACAAAGTGCGTCCCCGGCCGGGCGCGGGGCGGAGCCTGCTGACCCGCTGCCCCGGGCACACGCCGGCTGCCGCCCCAGGCCAGGGGCGGAGGCTGCGCCGCCGAGCGCCCGCTCCCCCCCCGCGCTGTGCCAGTCGAACCCACAGAGGGGCGGAGGCGCCGGGCCCTTCCAGACTTTGTCATTGGAAAGCTATTCCCGTAACCCTTTCCTGCCTTCGCCTTCCGTCCCGCCTCCGCGGCCGCAGAAAGGCGGAGCTGGGTGGGGGGCAGGAAGCCTCCGCACAATCGGGCCTTTCCTAGGCCGGGGGACCCGGCGCCCCCGCCCCGCGCGCCCTCGCGCTGCGGCCGCCCCGCCGTCCGGAGGCGCCGGGACAGACGGGTCGCCCCCCGCCCTTCCCCCCGGGCCCCCTTCCTTCCTCTCTGCTCCTGGGTCTGGCGTGGGACGCGGGGGCAGAGGGGCGGGGAGACGCCAGCAGGGCCTGGCAAGTAGCTGTGCTCAGTGAAACGCCCGCCCGGGACTCCATCCTACCTCCTGGCCCTGGCCTGTCCCGCCTCCTTCTGGGGCCTGGGACGAGGAGGAGGGCAGGAAGGGGAAAGGAAACGAGCGGACCCTCAGACCGGCTGGAGGAGGGGCCGGGCCGCGTGCCTCCCGGGAGGCCCGCGAAGGCCAGGTGGCCCCAGCTTCTGGAGCCTCCGGCCCCTGAGGAAGGCAGCTGTGGGACCAGAGGCGGCCAGCTCCACAGAGCAGGCAGATTGACGGCCGGGGCCAGGTCCCGGGGAGGCCCCCACGTCCGCCTGAAGCATCCGCTGCGGGCAGAGGGCCAGCAGATTTGTGCCCAACCCCGGCCGTCAGCCACTCAGGCCACAGTGGCTGTGCACACAGGATGAGAGAGGCGCGCCAGGCAGTGGCTGCCTGTGACACTGAGGAAGTTCTCAACTGATCGGAGAAAAGATTTTGATGTCTTTTTTGCCCATGAAAAGAATGAGTTGTCTGTTTTGGTGGGGAGACGGACAGAGAGACTGTCCCAGAGGGACACGCAGGCGAGTCCTTGCCCTGAGGACGCAACGGCTGAGTGGGCGTAAAGGCACAGTGCCCGTCTGCTCCTCACCAGCCGCGGGAACCTGAGCAGGTTCTTTGGGGCCATTTTGGTTTCTTCATCAGTTGCCATCTCTTCCAGTTGTTGGGAGGATTGAGCATGATAATCTAGGTGGCACACGGAGAATAGTGCCTGGCACGACTTGGTAAACCGTAGTTGTTATTTTGATCTCTCGGTCCTGCAAGCCTGCAAGCCTGCGTCGTTTGGCATTCAGTGATGGGCTGACTGGGATCTCTCTTGCTTTTCACAGGTCCACCAGCCTGCACAGGGGGAGCCTGGTTCTTTTAGAAGAAGCACCGTCCTGTCTCAAAGGCTCACAGGATAGGCTGGCTGAGTTCCTTGCCTCTGAGGCCTGGGGGCCGAGGACCTCACAGCAGACCCTGAGCTGCCCTCTAGTTCACCCCGAGGATGCACCTGGGCCCCGCCCACACTGGTCTGTCAGGAAGATGCTGTTCCCAGGGCACTGAATGGGGGAGAAGCCACGGCTTCCTGAGGGTGAAGTCTCTTCCCTTGTGGGCTCAGTGCTTCCCTCCCACTTGTGAGTGGCGGATCACACCAGTCCCCAGCCCTGCTCTGCATGTCCTGGTGTGGAGCTCCGACGGCGAAGGACGTGGACAGGCGGGAGCAGAGAGGAGAGGGCCAGGCCAGGAGCTGTGGGGCGGAAGCCGCGTGAGCCCAGGTGGTGGGACAGGGCCGCGGGTGAGGGGCCACAGGGACCACGGATGCAGCCTCGTCTGGGTGGGAAGTGGGATCCCGCCCCGCCCAGGAGAGGCCTCTGCCAAGCAGCTGCCTTGTGAGCACTTTTCCTCCAAACCCCATGATGACTCAGTTACTCTGAATCAAGCAAATGGATTTTCCTTAAAGATGAAAATCAATAAGAAGCAAAAGCAAGGGCCTGGCTGCCGGGAGAGGAGGCTGAGGGAAGTGGAGTGGTTCCTGGCGGAGTGGCTTGCCACGAGGGAGACAGTGGGGTTCAGGCTCAGCATCACCCCTCCCCCACCCCAGGAGTCCTCCAAACTCGACTGACCTCCCGGAGACTCCTTGAGCCCCGCAGCTGCCCTGGCCTCTTCCTCCATCCAGCTTAGAGCTGATCTGAGTCAGGGCAGGAGGTTGCTAACAGGAGGATTAACGTCAGTGTGACAAATGGGTTTTAAAAAGTCAGCCCGGCAGCCTGTTGTCACCCCCGTGGCCTCAGAGTGGCTCCAGAGGCACTTGCAGGTCTGGCCTGATTTCCTGCGGCCCCACCCGCCTTCCTGCCCCCGAGCCCTGAGGACTGATGCGCACTGGGGTTACGTCTGGGACCCCAGGGGTTTGCAGGGCCAGAGCGCCCACACCCCATGTGCAGGGCGGTCTGCAGGGCAGGGGTGGAAGCACAGTGCGTGCCTTTACTCCTTGAGCGCGGGACCCACGGCATCAGAGTGACCCTCTGGCTTCCACCTCAGAAGGAGAGTGGAAAAATACTGGGCGTCAGAGGACTGAGTCCACGTTCAGCCAGGCCCTTGCCAGAACCTCTGTGTGCTCGTCGGTGAGCTGGTGACACCGGGGGGCCCCGCCCCCAGCAGGGCCTGGGTGGGCGTTCAGTGAGAGGGCGGAAGGGAGAGGGTGGGTCCTGCAGGCCAAGTACATACAGGAGACGCACGGGTGTCAGACAGAAAACACGCCTCACACCGTCCCCAGCCCCCAACCCACCTGTGTGCTCCATGCTCAGACTGACCGTCTGCTAACAAGCCCTGCCCTCTCCGGCCTGACCCGTGAGTTGGGGGGGAGGCGTCACGCCCGTGGGTGGGGGCACGTGGCTGTGGCTGGTGCGCCCTCTGTGGCCACCTAGCCTCAGGCCCATCGTCGATGGTCTGAGCTCCCGGGGTCCGGAGGGCGCCTGCGGGAAGATGTTGCTCTCCATCCCAGGAAGCGAGCCGTGTCCCCTGTCTGCCCAAAGACGGCTTCTCCAGATGCCAGGAGGGGAGGGCCTGCCGGGCACAGACGGGCTGGGCACAGAGGCGGTCCCCTCTCCGGCGCCCAGCTCTGGCTGGAGCAGAGCTGAGACGGTCGTCACAGTCCAGGCCTCAGAGCTCTGCTGGGGGCAGCTGCTGCCCTGAGCCCTTAACAGCGCTGTCATCTTTGTCCCTCTTTTACATGTGAAGAGACTGAGGCCGTGATCTTGCCCGAGTCCTCCAGCCAGCCAGCACTGGAGCCGGACTCACAGGCCGGCAGCCCGGGATCAGCCCACGCTCCCGGCGCGGGGCGCTCTGCGACACCCCCACCCCTCCCCGGCTGCAAACGCTTCCTTCTTTCTCTCTGCTCACGCGGCTTTGTGGGGCGTAGCTGACATACTGAACGTTAACCCCGTCAGTGTGCGGGTCTGTGGCTTGTGCTGTCTGCAGAGCTGGGCAGCCGTGACCACACCGCGCTGCGGAGCGTGTCCGCCCCCCGGACACTTCCTCTTTCAGCTGCTCTAATGCCTCAGGCCTGTCGTGAACACGAAGTGGGCCTGCAAGTGGCACCTGGTGCCCGCTGTCCGTCTTTGCCGTGCTGGGCCCTTAGCGTCCCCTCTGCAGATCTGTCTTGGCCTGGGAGACTGTCAGACCTCATGCAAGCTGAGCGGCAGGGCTGGGCTAGAGCTCCGGTCTCCCGGGTGGCAGTTCAGTGCGTCTCACCTCCTGCACCTGAGGCTCGGGGGGATGCTGCCAGCACCCCTGGCTCTTTGTGGGGACCTCCTTGGAGATGCTTACCGGCAGGTACGGACCACAGGAGTTTGCTGGTGCTGGAGGCAGAAGGCCCAGGACTCTGGCCTTGGAGCAGAGAGCGCAGTTTCGGAAAGCTGGACACGGACTCCAGGGACAGGGCCCAAGGTGGTGGCTGGGGCAGGAATGTCCCCGGTCAGGACAGGCGATCCGTGGACTCAGAGCACCCACAGGCTGGCCAGCTTCGTGGGCACAAGACCTGTGTGGTCACACAGACCCCACACTGAGGGGGATCCCTGCTCACTTCCTTACCTCAGTAGACACAGCGTTTCTCCACCCAGAACTTGCTCAGGAGCTTGTAGCGTACACGACGCCATTGCAGGGACTTACGGCGCTGCATTAAGAGAAATGAAATTTGCAAAACAGTTTGCACACTGTGACCTCAGTTATGGCAAAAGATGCCCCACAAAACCATGTATTTCTATGAGCACTATACTAATACCTGTATGAAAACGTTTTCAGAGAGCTCTGGAAAGTCTCCAAACTGGTTCCTGCTGGAGGAGAGTCACCCAGGGGCTTATTAATTTCTCCCACATGTTTGTGTTGCTGGGGTTGTTTTTACAAGGAGAGCGTATCCAGGTACTACTTACGTGATCATGTGTAGGGTGGTAAGATGCCCTTAATATATCAGTAATTATTCTTAACACATTAAGGCATGTCTTGGCATTCCCTGGCAGACCAGTGGTTAGAACTCCACGGTCTCACTGCCAGGGGCCTGGGTTCAGTCCCTGGTCAGGGAACTGAGGTCCCACAAGTCACACGGTGAGGCCAGAACACAAGCGTCTTGAGAGGGAAGAGAAGGAGCACCGAGGTGTGCGGAAGGCAGAGGATAGAAAGATCCAGACACATCAGGGCTGCGGGGGGAGCTTGATGGGAGGAGGCGGGAGCTGGCTTGGGAGCCGTCACCCACAGGGCAGGCAGACGTGGCCCCTGAGGATTTGGAGGGCGCGGGGTCCCCTCTGGTGCCAGGGTCAGCGATAGGGTGTGTTGGGGCGTGAGTTGCCCAGTGAACCTGGTGATGACTTTGTAGAGGTGACTCTGGCTACAGTGAGCAGAGGTGGAGGGTGGGGGCAGGAGGGAGTTCTCTCCCCAGGAGGAAGGGATGGGCCCCAGGGTGGGATGTACCAGGAAACAGGAGGGTTCAGGCCCGTCCCCTGGGGAGAATACAAGCTGTGTGTGTGCGTGCATGTGTGCGTGTGTGCGTGCGTGCGTGCGTGCGTGTGTGTGCGCATGTGTGCACGTGTGCGTGTGCATGCGTGTTTGTGTGCATGTGCATGTTTGCACATGCGTGTGTGCGTGTGCGTGTGTGCATGCGTGCGTGCATGCGTGTGTGTGCACGCACGTGCGTGTGCATGCGCGTGCACGCGCGTGCATGCGTGCGTGTGCGCACATGTGTGCGTGCATGTGTTTGTGTGCGTGTGCGTGTTTGCACATGCGTGTGTGCGCGTGTGCGCGTGCGTATGTGTGTGCACGCATGCGTGCGTGTGTTTGTGTGCGTGTTTGCACATGCGTGTGTATGCGCGTGTGTGTGTGCGTGCGTGCATGCGTGCGTATGTGTGTGTGTGGGTCTGACTCTTTGCGGCTACATGGACTGCAGTCCACCAGGCTCCTCTGTCCTTGGGGTTCTCCAGGCAAGGATTCTGGAGTGGGTTGCCATGCCCTTCTTCAGAGGATCTTCCCAATTCAGGGATCGAACCCAGCTCTCCTGCTCTGCAGGCAGACTCCTCGTTGTCTGAGCTGCCAAGGAAGCCCCACGGAGTCACGGCTGCAGTCAGATCACCGCATCCTGACTGTATGACGAGACCACAACCAGCGTCTGTCCCCTGGGAGACAGAGGGTCTTGACAATACACACATGGCACGGTTGTTGGGCAGATTTGACGAGATGATGTCGGTGAGACATTGGACCCAGCACCTAGCTCACACCAGGAGCCCTGAATATCACCCTGCCCTTTAACTGCCTGCAGTTTGAAGCACGCATGTGACGAGAGGTCATGTGCATGTATAGAGAGCCTTCTTTCCAGGACTTCCCTCCAGGAGCTGCATCCAGCCTGCGGAAGCTGGGCCAAGCCGCCCTCCCCTGCCAGGGAGGAGGCATCAGTCGCTACAGCCAGAGGGCTGGGCAGAGACGGGAGGACGGGGCTCCGGCCCCAGGGCTGCAGGGGGTGTCCCTCCTTGGGGTGCCAGGAAGAGGCTCTCTGTGAGTGCTGACCCTGGTCCCCCACATTTAGGGTGTCCCCCTGGCTTGGGGTGGCGCATGTGCTTGCTGGCAGCTGCGGCTGCCCCTCTCTGGTTACAGACGTGCCCTGTGGCAGCAGGGATGCCCGCCGGCCCGCACCTGCCGCCCGGGTCAGCTGCTCTCCTCCAGGAAGGGCAGGCCAGCGTCCTCCTCTGCAGGCGAGAAGGCACGGCATCTGCCTGTCCGGCATGTGGAGGCTGCCTGGAGGGGGCTGGGCCTGCATCTGGTACAGACTGAGCCTGCGTCCAGCCCTGCGGTGGTCCCATGGGGGCTTCTGGTTCTCTGCGTGCTCCTGCCCCAGTGTGGGGAGGCCGGGAGTCGTCCTGGAGGCAGGGGCAGGCTGGAGCAGTAGTGTGGGGTGGGGCAGAGGCCACCGGAGCCGGGAGAGAGCAGGCCGTGGGGCGGATGGGGAGGGTGAGTCTGCAAACAAGGGATAAGCTGGCTGCATGGCTCGTCTGCAGAGACCTCTGCGGGGGGTGCCAGGCGGAGGGCCCCCTTTCCAGCTGAGGGGGCGGGGTGGAGCTCAGTGGCTTCGTGAGACTCCTTGGAGAGTCGGGCACCCACTCAGCCAGGAACTCGAGGTCCCTGGGAAAACCTCAACACGGCGTTCTCTCTCTCCTCCTCTCTCTCTCTCTCTCTCACACACACACACACGTACGCACGCACACACACACGCACACACACACATGCACACGTGGGCACACATGCAGACGTGCATGCACACACATGCATGCATGCACACGCACACACATGCATACATGCACACACACCCACAGGCTCACGCGCGCGCACACACACACACACACACACACACACGGCATCGCATGTGTCAATCCATGTGAAAATGTCCCAGAAGAGAACCAGGCGGTGAATCAGCCGGGCTGCCGTCTGGATTGCACACCCACCCCACCCACCAGGGAGGGGAGCCTCAAGCTGGTGAGGTCCTCACAGGAAGCTCCCCATCAACCCCGACCCGCTGGGACCCACAGCCGGGAGGCGGTGGCCCCAGCTGGCTGTGGGACACTGCTGACCCCTGCCGGCCGCTGGACCCGAGTATGGGCCCGGCCAGGCATCTAGGAGGGGTGGGAAGAGAGAGCCCGGCTCAGGACCGGCTGGGCTTCTCGGATGAGGCCAAGGAGGAATCAGAGCAGAGCCCAGACAGAGCTTCTGGGAGGAGGGCTGCTGGCGCGTCCTCCCGCCTCCGTGGCCTGGTCAGCTCCCAGCTGCCCAAGAAGCCATCAGCGACACTCCACCAGCCAAGTTCAGCTACTTGACTGGAAAGAAAGGGAAAAGCTGAACTGTGAGAAAGAGTCTCTGCGGGTCTGCTGTGTCCCTTGGACCTGGGCTGACACGGGGTGATTGAGGCTGTGCTCTCTCCTCTTCCGTGAGAGGGCTTCGTGTCACACTTTGGAAAACCACTACCAGGAAAGCTGACATCTGGAGAGTCTGCCTTTGGTTAGATATTTAAAAATCATTTCGTGTACCATAAGGATGCAATTTCCAGAATCTTTACTGGAATGTTCCCAGGGAACAAAGGAGCCCCAGACTCCAATAGTTCCAACAGAGTTATGGAGCCACCAGGAGGAGTGAGGTCACACCTCCTAGACTCCCTTCGTCTACCCCACCCACACCCTTGCACAGACCAAACCTCCCTCTGCTGCAGAGCTAGCCTGCCCCGGGTGCACACTCCCCCAGCCGCTGCACGTGCCGCTGAGCCGCCCCGCGAGCCGATCGCGACCTCCTGGGAGCGGAGGCTTGTGCGTACTTCCCAGCCCTCATTCTGCTTGCCTCCTATTGCATCTGACGTCTTAACACCATTCGTCATTTATTTATTTCCAATTTTATATGAAATATTTTATACATGCTAAAGGTATGGAAAATAACATAGCAAGCATACCTGTTGCATTCATCAGAGTTCTGCACACAAATAGAATCGAGAGGATATTCATTCATTCATCATTCATTTACCTATCGCAAAGAGCCGGCTCAGGCAGTTATGACAGCTGACTCATCCCAAAGGGGCTGGTGGCCTGCAGACCCAGGGCAGCCAATGGTTTACTTCCAGTCTGAGTCTCAAGGCCTGAGAAACAGGCAAGCTTCTGGTGTAGTTCTAGTTGGAAGGAGGCCACCAGGCTTGATGACCCAGGAGAAGCTGATGTCCCAGTTTGAAGGCAGTGAAACAGGAGGGAGGCTCTCTTATGCAAGGGAGGCTCAGCCAGAGGCCTAGAGGAGCAACCCCAAGACCACGGATTGGCTGCTGCGTGGGGGCAGGAGGGCCGAGAGGAGCTACTCCACGTTCAAGGTCAGGAGGGGTGGCCCTGAGGAGATACCCCTCGTCCAAGGTAAGGAGCAGCAGCTGCGCTTTGCTGGAGCAGCCATGAAGAGATACCCCATGCCCAAGGTAAGAGAAATCCAAGTGAGACGGTAGGTGTTGTGAGAGGGCATCAGAGGACAGACACACGGAAACCATACTCACAGAAAACTAGTCAGTCTAATCACACTAGGACCACAGCCTTGTCTAACTCAACGAAACCAAGCCATGTCCGAAGGGCCACCCAAGATGGGTGGATCATGGTGGAGAGGTCTGACAGAATGTGGTCCACTGGAGAAGGGAATGGCAAGCCACTTCAGTATTCTTGCCTTGAGAACCCCATGAACAGTATGAAAAGGCAAAATGGTAGGATACCAAAAGAGGAACTCCCCAGGTCAGTAGGTGCCCAATATGCTACTGGAGATCAGTGGAGAAATAACTCCAGAAAGAATGCAGGGATGGAGCCAAAGCAAAAACAATACCTAGTTGTGGATGTGACTGGTGATAGAAGCAAGATCCGATGCTGTAAAGAGCAATATTGCATAGGAACCTGGAATGTCAGGTCCATGAATCAAGGCAAATTGGAAGTAGTCAAACAAGAGATGGAAAGAGTGAACGTCGACATTCTAGGAATCAGCGAACTAAAATGGACTGGAATGGGTGAATTTAACTCAGATGACCATTATATCTACTACTGCGGGCAGGAATCCCTCAGAAGAAATGGAGTAGCCATCATGGTCAACAAAAGAGTCCGAAATGCAGTGCTTGGATGCAATCTCAAAAATGACAGAATGATCTCTGTTCGTTTCCAAGGCAAACCATTCAATATCACAGTTATCTAAGCCTATGTCCCAACCAGTAACGCTGAAGAAGCTGAACGGTTCTACGAAGACCTACAAGACCTTTTAGAACTAACACCCAAAAAAGATGTCCTTTTCATTATAGGAGACTGGAATGCAAAAGTAGGAAGTCAAGAAACACCTGGAGTAACAGGCAAATTTGGCCTTGGAATGTGGAATGAAGCAGGGCAAGGCTAATAGAGTTTTGCCAAGAGACTGCACTGGTCATAACAAACACCCTCTTCCAACAACACAAGAGAAGACTCTACACATGGACATCACCAGATGGTCAACACTGAAATCTGATTATATTCTTTGCAGCCAAAGATGGAGAAGCTCCATACAGTCAGCAAAAGCAAGACCAGGAGCTGACTGTGGCTCAGATTATTGCCAAATTCAGACTTAAATTGAAGAAAGTAGGGAAAACCACTAGACCATTCAGGTATGACCTAAATCAAATCCCTTATGATTATACAGTGGAAGTGAGAAATAGATTTAAGGGCCTAGATCTGATAGATAGAGTGCCTGATGAACTATGGACTGAGGTTCATGACACTGTACAGGAGACAGGGATCAAGACCATCCCCATGGAAAGAAATGCAAAAAAGCAAAATGGCTGTCTGGGGAGGCCTTACAAATAGCTGTGAAAAGAAGAGAAGTGAAAAGCAAAGGAGAAAAGGAAAGATATTCCCATTTGGATGCAGATTTCCAAGGAGAGATAAGAAAGCCTTCCTCAGCAATCAATGCAAAGAAATAGAGGAAAAGAACAGAATGGGAAAGACTAGAGATCTCTTCAAGAAAATTAGAGATACCAAGGGAACATTTCATGCAAAGATGGGCTCAATAAAGGACAGAAATGGTCTGGACCTAACAGAAGCAGAAGATATTAAGAAGAGGTGGCAAGAATACACAGAAGAACTGTACAAAAAAGATCTTCATGACCAAGATAATCACGATGGTGTGATCACTCACCTAGAGCCAGACATCCTGGAATGTGAAGTCAAGTGGGCCTTAGAAAGCATCACTATGAACAAAGCTAGTGGAGGTGATGGAATTCCAGTAGAGCTATTTCAAATCCTGAAAGATGATGCTGTGATAGTGCTGCACTCAATATGCCAGCACAGTTGGAAAACTCAGCAGTAGCCACAGGACTGGAAAAGGTCCGTTTTCATTCCAATCGCAAAGAAAGGCAATGCCAAAGAATGCTCAAACTACCGCACAATTGCACTCATCTCACATGCTAGTAAAGTAATGCTCAAAATTCTCCAAGCCAGGCTTCAGCAATATGTGAACCGTGAACTTCCAGATGTTCAAGCTGCATTTAGAAAAGGCAGAGGAACCAGAGATCAAATTGCCAACCTCCACTGGATCATGGAAAAAGCAAGAGAGTTCCAGAAAAACATCTATTTCTGCTTTATTGCCTATGCCAAAGCCTTTGAGTGTGTGGATCACAAGAAACTGTGGAAAATTCTGAAAGAGATGGGAATACCAGACCACCTGACCTGCTTCTTGTGAAACCTATATGCAGGTCAGGTGGCAACAGTTAGAACTGGACATGGAACAACAGACTGGTTCCAAATAGGAAAAGGAGTGCATCAAGGCTGTATATTGTCACCCTGCTTATTTAACTTCTACGCAGAGTACATCATGAGAAATGCTGGACTGGATGAAGCACAAGCTGGAATCAAGATTGCCGGGAGAAATATCAATAACCTCAGATATGCAGATGACACCACCCTTATGGCAGAAAGTGAAGAGGAGCTAAAGAGCCTCTTGATGAAAGTGAAAGAGGAGAGTGAAAAAGTTGGCTTAAAGCTCAGTATTCAGAAAACGAAGATCATGGCATCTGGTCTCATCATTTCATGGGAAATAGATGGGGAAACAGTGTCAGACTTTATTTTTCTGGGCTCCAAAATCACTGCAGATGGTGACTGCAGCCATGAAATTAAGACACTCACTCCTTGGAAGGAAAGTTATGACCAACCTAGATAGCATATTGGAGAAGGAAATGGCAACCTACTCCAGTACTCTTGCCTGGGGAATCCCATGGACAGAGGAGCCTGGTTGGCTACAGTCCACGGAGTTGCAAAGAGTCGGACACGACTGAGCGACTTCACTTTCACTTTCACTTTCAGTTAGATAGCATATTGAAAAGCAGAGACATCACTTTGCAAACAAAGGTCCATCTAGCCAAGGCTATGGTTTTTCCAGTGGTCATGTATGGATGTGAGAGTTGGACTGTGAAGAAAGCTGAGTGCTGAAGATGATGCTTTTGAACTGTGGTGTCGGAGACGACTCTTGAGAGTCCCTTGGACTGCAAGGAGATCCAACCAGTTTATCCTAAAGGAGACCAGTCCTGGGTGTTCACTGGGAGGACTGATGCTGAGGCTGAAACTCCAATCCTTTGGCCACCTCATGCGAAGAGTTGAGTCATTGGAAAAGACTCTGATGCTGGGAGAGAGTGGGGGTAAGAGGAAAAGGGGACAACAGAGGATGAGATGGCTGGATGGCATCACCAACTCAGTGGACATGAGTTTGGGTGAACTCCGGGTGTTGGTGATGGACAGGGAGGCCTGGCATGCTGCGATTCATGGGGTCGCAAAGAGTCAGACACGACTGAGCAACTGAACTGAGCTGAGCTGAGCCCTGACTGAAGGGAAGAGGCCCACCCACGTTAGGGGGCGATTGGGCTGACTCAGTGTACTAATCTAAATGTTGGGAAAGTGAAAAGTGAAAGTGAAGTCGCTCAGTGTCCGACTCTCTGCGACCCCGTGGACTGCAGCCTGCCAGGCTCCTCTGTCCATGGGATTTTCCAGGCAAGAATACTGGAGTGGGCTGCTATTTCGTTCTCCAGAGGATCTTCCTGACCCAGGGATGGAACCTGCATCTCCTGCGTTGCAGGCAGATGCTTTTACCATCTGAGCCTCCAGGGAAGTCCTGGTGGCTAAATGTTCATGTTGTCGAAAAACACCCAGAGGGCCTTCCCCAGAGGGGACACAGTCTTCACCAAAGAGGGAAGTAGTCCAGTGATTCAGGCTCCTTGCTTCCACTTGGGGAGCACAGGCTGATCCTGGTTAGGGAACGAAGCTGTTGCATGCTGGGAGGTACGGCCTAAAAGTAATCAGAACTGTTGAAACAAAAGCATCCAGAATAATTCTGGCCACGTACCTGGGCCCAGTTATGCCAACACATAAACTCTAATCACCACAACCGTAAACACCATCCAGTGTAAGAGATAAAGCCACTCAAGGACACAGTCTAAGCTCCCCGAGCACTGCTGGCTTCTCTCTTCCCGCAGAGGGCCGCTAGTCTGCACTGAGCCTTGCCCCTTCCTGCTCCTGTCTTCACACTTTTATCACGGCACGCATACACTATTTTAACTCTGTCTGGACAAGTCACGGATGTTTCCAGAAGCCCCCTGGCTCTCCTGGACTGACCAGATCGGGTGAGACTAGGAAGCCAGCAGAGATTTCTATTATTATTTTAAGTCTAACTCTGTTCCTCCCTCCTGTTTTTCCTTTCCTTCTTTCCTTTATTCACTTAACTCTGATAGGATACTCACCCAGGCGTCGTGCACGCGGAAGTTGCCCAAGACACAGTTCTGTCCCCAAAGAGGGCCGCTCCTGCTCTGTGTGACAGCCGCAGGGGGCTTCCGAGTGATCGCAGTCTCATCTCTCTGCACGCGCCTGCTGCTTGCTTCCTGCTCTGAGCCCGCTGTTCACAGGGCCCCGGCCGGTCCGAGACTCCGACCCTTCTTGGCCACTGGCTGTGGCGACACCGCCCAGTTCTTCCCTCTGAGAGTCCATCTCGGCAGAATCTTGCCGCGGCCAGCACAAGCAAGAGTCGCACCTGCAAAGGGAGAAAACGGAGCGTCCCCGCGTGGAAAAATAAGAGAGACAAAAGATGGGGTTGAGAGGATCAGACCCACTATGTCTGATGCCTTCCTTTATTAGGCCACGGTATTTATAGGGTAAAGTACGTGACTTAATACATGTACAAGGTTATTCTTTAATCTCAGGATACAATCACCAGACCCCTACCATTGTGTACAGAATTCAATAAGATAATCTATCTTTTATGATACGTGTATAAGATAATCTATCTTCTAGGACATGTTGCAGGAACAAGACATCCTGGAGCAAGACGACCTGGAGCCTTAAGGGCTACAAGAATTCTTGAGGGTGGCGGGACAGGGAGCTTAGGACAACGCCTAAGGCTCTGCATACCTGCGGAGCAGCTCCCAGGACTTAACCCTTCACGGGCCGTCCCCCGCAGCTCCCCTCTCTTTATTTTTTAAAAGCTCCATAAGATGTCGGTGCTGCAACATGTTCTTATGTATCAGAATTTTTACATGTAAAACTTCTTTAACAATACTACGAATAAGACAAGGAGCCAGACAAATCACGATAAGTACAACAATTAAAACCGCGCCCATAGTGATTATGCTTCGCCATAGTGATTGCAGGCTAGGGAAGTTAGAAAATAAATTTTGCACAAAATTGTTAACAGCATCAGCAATATTTAAAGTAGCTTTAGGAGAATTTTCAATATCAAGAATTTCATTATGTAATTGCAATAGATCTAGAGAGACATTAGTATTAAACCAAATTCCTTGTAGATGTTTTTTCACCTTATCCCAAGGAAAGTCGGATGTATTATAAGCCTTTTTAGTAACACAGATCCATTTATAATTAGCATGACATTGAATTTTCATGCGAAAGCTAATGCTCTGAACTTGTTCTCCTAGAACTTTAACCGCATCATATAAAGCTGATAATCTATCTTCTATTTTTCTATCTATATCTTCTTGTGTTCCCATTACTTTAGTAACATTATATGACAAGGAATCTACAGTATGAGCAGCTTGAATGGATTGTGCTAGAGATACAGAAGCAGTAACAGCAGTTGCTATAAGGGTGATTAAGGATACTATACCCAGAATAATCAGGCTCACACTTCTTTTAGTGCGGCTAAGAGCCGTGTTAATGCGTTGTAACAATTCTAAAGCAGTCTCGTCATACCAAGCTTCAGTTATTTCAACAGGTAGCATTACAAAAGCAGGTTGTTTTACTATTAAAACTTGTTCTCCTTTTGCAACACCTCTTATGCAATTGGTAAGTATGCAATTAGAACAATTTAAATGATAAATATTCGATGACAATGTTATTTCCATATGGCCTTGTATCAGCATGAATGGGTAAGGGACACAAGCTCGGGGATATAGAAACCCCGTAACTCCTACATTACCATATTTACTCCCACTGATATTGGGTTGCAAATATAGACTATTACCATGACCAAAAGCAGCCAAAAGTTTCCACAGTTCTGTTTGAAATATCTGAGCAGTGTTTACAGAGAGAATGGGTGGATGCTGTCCTCGATATTTAGGAAAATCAGGTTTTCCTCCAGGTGCCCAATCCCATAAAAAGGTGGTATTGGCATTGTTGATGTTGTACACCGACGCAACCCGGGCTCGACATAAAGTCCAAGGAGTGTCTATTCCTATGCGGATGCTTAGATGTTTGCCACAAAACGGAATGTCGAGAGGTCCAGTTCCGTCACGGTGCGATCTTTTTCCGGTTTTTTCATCAATGCCAGAAATAGTAACTCGAGGATAGGATATATCAGCTGACACCTGTATACAGTGAGGATGTTGTAATTGATAAGAAAAGCACATAGGATATTGCGTAGTAAGACCATAAAAGGAGATATTGGCTTGTTGCTGAAAAAGTACCTCTTTAATGTTTTTTCCTTGTAATGTCGCTGCCATAGCAATGCCTTGCATATAGGAGGGTCCAATGTCAGCACAAATACGAATATAATCAGACAGATCTGCCTTCTTTCTATAAGGTCGTAAAGCAGCTTGACAGGCAGAGTTAGCGTTTTCAAAAGCCAATTGTTTTGCTAATACTATCCCAGCCTTTTCATCTGACATTATCTTACCTATAGTATCTAAGAGTCGTGCCACGAAGTCCTGATAAGGCTCGTCAGGTCCCTGTCGGACTTTTGAAAGATCTTCTGTCTTAGTACTGGAGCTAGGAAGTTTTTTCCATGCCTGTCTGGCTGCGTTTGATATTTGTGGATATGCACCAGGCAAAAAATTAAGTTGAGTATTAGTAGCCTGGAAAGCGCCTTCACCAATTAACATTTCATAGGAGGTTTGTATACCTTGCTGCCGATTAACATCGGCTATGTGGGCACACTGTTCAAAATATTCAGATTTCCATAATAAATAACCTCCCCCCGAAAGACAAGCTCTAGCTATTTGTTTCCAATCATTTGGGGGTAGATTCTGAGCGCCCAGATTTTCTATCATAGCAATAGTGAATGGAGCGGTAGGACCGTATTGTGAACAAGAGACCTTTAACTCTTTCAATTGTTTGAAAGGCAGTGCTTCATAGAAACGCTGGTTATTATTTTCAAAGACAGGAAAAGCAAGGGAAAAATCGGAGACAACCTCACCAAGTCGTTGTACTTGTCTCAATGCCTTTTGTAGCGGAGACACCATCTCAGATGGAGGAGGAGGAGGCCCCGGAGGGGGATCGAGACCAGCAACTACGGAAGGAGCATAGGCAGGAGGGAGAAGGGGAGCAGAAGGGGATTTTAAACTGTTACTAGGAAACTTAATTCCTAAGTTCTGCAAGGCAACAGTGAGATTTTTTAAACATTCAACCAATTCATCTTTAGATGTTGACGCCCCCTTTTCTTGTGCCAAAAAACCCCAATCTTCTTGATGGTATTTAGCAGCCTCTTCATCTAACTCCGCCTCATCTGTGGAGGAAAGTGAGTCATCACTATCCGAAAGACGCGATAGGTTACAAAACAGAGGGTCACCTTCACTTCCCTCGGGAACATGAAGAGGATTTTCTTCCTGTTTTAATAAGTTTCCTAAACGCTTTAATTCATCATTATCAAAGTCCAAGCAATCACGAATTAGTGTCCAAAAGGATAAAGTTTCTACAGGAACCTTCTCAGGGCCATGTAAAGTATAATGAGTCCGAATTTGTTCCCCTACCTTTTTCCACGTCTCTAAACTTACTGTGCCTTCTCTGGGGAACCAAGGGCAAACTTCTTCAATAAATGAAAGAAAATTGATTAATTTAGGTTTAGAAATAGTAATTCCCCGGTGTTTTAACATTACAGATAGCATATGTACAAAGAGTTGACGACTATGCGTCTGTCCCATATTTATACTCTCAACGATATACCTTACTGCTCCTTCCTTGATAGTCGCTAGTATACTTATATACTCACTCTTTTCGACTTAATATGAGCAGTGGCGAGGAGAAGCTGTCGATCTCGAGCCCCACGTTGGGCGCCACCTGCCGCGGCCAGCACAAGCAAGAGTCGCACCTGCAAAGGGAGAGAACGGAGCGTCCCCGCGTGGAAAAATAAGAGAGAGAGACAAAATATGGGGTTGAGAGGATCAGACCCACTATGTCTGATGCCTTCCTTTATTAGGCCACGGTATTTATAGGGTAAAGTACGTGACTTAATACATGTACAAGGTTATTCTTTAATCTCAGGATACAATCACCAGACCCCTACCATTGTGTACAGAATTCAATAAGATAATCTATCTTTTATGATACGTGTATAAGATAATCTATCTTCTAGGACATGTTGCAGGAACAAGACATCCTGGAGCAAGACGACCTGGAGCCTTAAGGGCTACAAGAATTCTTGAGGGTGGCGGGACAGGGAGCTTAGGACAACGCCTAAGGCTCCGCATACCTGCGGAGCAGCTCCCAGGACTTAACCCTTCACGGGCCGTCCCCCGCAGAATCTCACCCGACAGGTCCCCCCAAAGGCCACAATTCCCTTGCCTTGGTGGACAGCCTGCACGGTCACAGCCCGTGGGGCCCCCGGGAGTGCAGCCTGCATCGGTCCTTTTCAGAGGCTCCTCTGCAGTGAAGTGTCTTGGCCAGCCTTAGTGAGGATGGCTCAGTGGATGCTTTTTTCTTTCTTTTTTAAGAGCTGTTTTTAAAACGTTTACTTATCTACTTCTGGATGCGCTGGGTCTTCGCTGCTGCTCTTTGAGGTGTGTCAGGCATCTCGTGGCGCTGGCTTCCCTTGTGGAGCCTGGCCTCCAGGAGCTTGGGCTTCAGGCTTCCACAGTTGCACTTCCAGGCTTTGAGCACAGCCTCAGTCGTTATGGCACTCCGGCTTAGCTGCCCTGCACCATGTGGAATCTGCCCAGACCAGGGGTTGAACCTGTGTCTCCTGCATCGGCGGGCAGATTCTTAACCACTGAGCCACCAGGGAAATGCTCGGTGGACACCTCTAAACCCTCGTGTTTCCCCTTAGCAACACCCCATGTATAAAAACGGATTTCTTCCCCAGGAAATGCGTCCCTGAAGGCAGTTACTGAAGGGACCCGCCTGGAGCAACCTTCCTGCCCCTGGAAATGGTCTTTTTCCGAAAGAGCTGCAGCAGTAGTTCTCGCCCCTCACATGCTGTTCTAGAACCTCCCCATGCGCACAGAAAGAGGGTGCGATCTGCGCCCACTTCCCCTGAAGCTGGCTCAGGCTCCATGACCCCAGCAGAGCTCAGGGAGGTCCTGCTCTGCGCCTTCTGAGGCTGGTTTGCAAAAGACCAGGCACACCCTCCTGGTGCGCTTGCCCTCGCGGCCTAGCCCAGGGAGCTTGCTCCTGGGGTTCCCGCTAACAGTCCCAGCCACCAGCCGCCAGCCGCCGCCAGCCCTGTGGGCAAGGAAGTCCTGTGACAACTCTGGCCAGCCATCATCACTAGACAATCCTGGTGGTCTCCGTGGCAGCTCTCTCGCATCATTCGTGTGGTCTGAGCAGGAACTATCCCGCTGAACCCATAACCCCAGAAAAACGGAGTGAGAAGCCTGGAGACAAAGATGAGCGGCTGCTGCGGGTCCAACCAGCTGGGTTTGGGGCGGCCCCTTCTGCAGCCGTGGGTAGGCGGGAGTCCGTCGTTTCCACATGGCCCGGCACGTCGCTCCTGAGACCCTGGTGTTCCGCACTGTCCGCCCTGCACCCACCCGTCCGGGGAAGCCAGGCTCAGCACACTGTGGGTGCTGCTGGGAGGACGGGGCTCCTGAGCCTAACAAGCTTCCACTACTCCAAAGGCTTTTCTCTCCGACCAGGGACCCAGGGCTTTGGGTTTCTCTGCTAGGAACCCAGGATGTCTCAAGTGAGAGTCATAAGAATTTAAGTGTCAAACGATCCCGGTGAAAAAAGGATGAAGGGCGCTGAGACCCCAGGTCCCTGAGGGTGTGGTTCACAAGCTCACCAGCAGGGGGCAGCCGTGCTCACAGTTCTTGTGCAAATCGAAACTTCGGTGCTAGAGTTCCTAAAACATAAAAATCCTAAACAGAAAATAAGTAAAGCCAAGCACATCTCCAGGCGAGGTGCACGCGAGCTACGAAGGAGACGGGGCCTGCCTCCGCGGCTGTGCAGCCGAGTAAACGCTCTCTTTGGATCGTCTGATCCTTTCTTCCGCCTGAGCCTCACTGATCAACCCTGATGGACCAGAGGCTGCGGAGCTCTTGCCTAAAACCGCTCAGCCCTCTGCTAGCTGGCTAGGCCACCAGAGATGCTTGGAGGGTCTTGGCCAGGAGAACCGGAAAGAAGTATTGGAGCGAGAGGGAACCAGAGGGGCTAGGAGCCGAGGAGGCAGGAGGGGCCCTCCAGGCCTTGCTGCTCCGCGCTGCCGTCCAGCCGCCTCTCCCCTCTGCGCCCGCACTCCCCGCCCACAGCAGCCGTGAGCCCGTCCCTGGGTGAGCGCAGGAGGGGAAGTGGCCTCACGTGGCCTTTGGATGGGGGCGGGAAAGGAGAGAGGTCACTTAAAAGTCATTCTGCGAGTTTCATAACACCCCCGAGCAGCAAACCGGGGCCTCTGAGTCCCCTTCCAAGCTCCCTGGAATATTCGTGTGCTTCACGGTTTAAGGGGCTTGAAGAAGGAAACGCATTTCCCCGTCAAAGCCTCTGTAGGGCCCTTGTTTCTCTCCAGGTGGATGTCCCCCCATCTTGCTTCCAAGCATTTTCTCCTCCTGACATTTACACGTGAACTGTCCTGCCCTTTCTTTTGTGTTTTGGCCATCAGGCTCACTTCTCTTGCAGACCCCGAGGGGCTCTGGGATTCGCCCTCAGGAAACATGAAGACAGGGACAGATGGTCCAGGTCAGGAATGTGGGCCCATCCATCAGCCCGGTGCTACAGCCTCAGCACTGCAGAGCCGGGTCCAGGTGGATCCAGGGAGATCCTGGCGGGTCCAGGCAGATTCAGGTGGATCCAGGTGGATCTGGGGGGATCCAGGTGGATCTGGGTAGATCCAGGGCTGGGAAGGACCTTAGAGCCTCCCCTAAGCCCCACACAGGGCCCGTCACAGCCCAGGGTCCTCAGAGGCCCGCAGGACACACTTTCCAAGAGACGATTTCTCTTTTCATAAATCATTCTCAACAATATCTTTTAATTAAAATAAACACCGGTATTTGTGAAGGAGAATGCAAATTTTAAACAACTTTTTACCATAAAACTGAAGACCTCAGGGCCCTGGAGTGGTCAATCCCACCCACGTTCTGGGCACTCAGGACAGGCACATCCTTCTATGCTGGCAGGACCACCGTGTGGGAGCCTTTGATGGCTCAGAGCTGGTCCCAGCCTTCACCTCACACACGAGGGCCTGGACCACAGTCACATGGCCACCGAGCTGATCAATGCCCGCAGTCACTCACATGCCCAAGGGGGGTGAATATAGTCCCACCACCTTCAGGCCCTGGGGAGCCCCTGGAGAGGGCCTGGGGGCACTGGTGCAGTCAGTGTTGGCATCAGTCGCAGCCAGTTTACCGGGCTGTAAATGACACACAGCTCGGGGTTAGGTTAAGGCGTGCAGCACTTCGGTCTGACTCACACCTCCCGAAACGATGACCACAGTGGCTTGGTGAGCCTCCATCACCTCATACAGACACTGCATTGAAGAAACGTGAAGAACGTTTTCCTTGTGATGAGGCCTCTTCGGTTCACCTTGACCACTTTCCTGTGTGCCGTGCAGCAGTGTTAACTACCGAGCTGCGCGTTTGTCCCTACTGCCTGCTATCGCTGGAAGTTTGCACCGTCTGGTTGCCTTCATCCAGTTCTCCCTGCCTCTTGTAAGCACAAATCTGATCTCAGTGGTTTTTTAAATATTCATTTATTTATTTAGGCTGTGTCAGGTCTTCATTTATGGCAAATGAGATCTTTAGCTGCAACACGCTACCTCTTAGCTGCAGCGTGTGGGGTCGAGCTCCCCAGCCAGGGACTGAACCTGGGACCTCAGCAGTGAGGCCTAGGAGGCCTGGCCACTGGGCTGCCAGGGAAGTCCCAATGTCACTAATTTGGATCCTTGACGACGGAGCCGAGACTCACGACACAGGTTCAGCCCTGGCCCCTTCGGAGCGTCAGAGCCCTGCTCGTCCGCAGGCCTTGGTGCCTCAGGCCCCTCTTGGTTGGGAAGTGGCCGTGCCGGCCCTGGGCCTGTGGGCATCGCATTCATCTGCATCCGTCCTCCTTGACCCCTCGCTCCCCATGCGCCCTGGCAGCTCCCGGCAGACGCTCAGCCCTGCGAGGATTCTCTTTCTCACTGACCCTGTGGTCTCCCCCCGAGAGAAGGGTTACGTGCGGTGGGTCACTGCCCAGCCTGGGGCCATCCTGCTGCCTCAGCTCTCTGTAAACCAGCACCGCTCCCCGCTCTCAGCAGCCATTCCAGGGGCAGGACTCAGCACACAGCCCCCTCATTTACAAGGCTCTGCAAGAGCCTGCAGGAGAATCCAGGTGTGCTGGCCTTTCCCCAGACATGCCCGAAGGCCGCTTCCCAGCACAGGTTGACTGTCCTCACTGGGGAAGCCCTCTAGCCACTTCCCCACCCAGGCAGCACGAACCCAGACCAAAGAAGGAAAGGCCCTTCTGTAAAATCCTGGGCAAGACTCCAAAGCTGCGCTCCGCAGGGTAGGGGAGCCGAAGGGAGGCAGGATGCGCCCGAGAGACGGGCGCATCTGGGCAGCGGGCCCACGGGCTCTGATGCCGCTGCTCTGCAGGGCAACACTCCTGTTGCACTGCACGCTCGGTTGGGGGTGACCTGCAGTCTTCCCGGGTTTTTCTCCTACATCGAGGTTGGGTCAGATGAGAAGGCCTGATCTGCAAGAAATCCTGGTGGGGTCAGTGCTCCCAGTCTTGGGAGGGCCCTGTTTGTACAGAGGGCCCGGACCAGGGAAAGATGTTCTTAGGGTAGAAAGTAAGAAAAGCTTAGACAAATATTTCATTTTCTGGACTGTAAGATTCTTGACTTTATTCCCGGAAGAGTTGATTCAGCCGCCTGGGGCTTTAAAGGACGGCTGTCTGACACCTGTCCAGGCTGAAGACGCAGCATCTGTATCTCCAGGTGACCTGGGGGAGGGGCCTGCCTCCAGCGCACTGCCCTGAGCAGAGGAGGCATCCTTTTCCAGAGACGCTGCTGCCAAGACAGCAGCAGGGAGGGGCACACGGCGCCCACCCAGTGGACACAGCACAGTGCAGTGGGCACCCAAGATCGGAGTGTGCCACGTGCCTACTCAGGCTGCAGTCTGTGCCAGCTGTGCCACCCAGCCTGGAGGATCAGGTGGCGTTTCCTTTCGACTTAGAAACGCAGTGAATGAGCTACAAAAACCACAAACAAAAAGAAAGGGCTTTGTCTTTAGAGGTGCCCCAGGTCCTGGGCACACTAGTGTCTCAGAATTCCATGGCCCTCTGAGTCCAGATCCACAAGCCTAAAGGGCGGTGAGCCTTGGGAGCCAGAGGCTGGCAGGACCATCCGGGAGGGGATGGCACCTTCCTTGAAAGCTTGGTGCTCTCTGCTCCCCACCAGGGTCCTCCCTGCCAGGAGCCTGGGTGCTCCTTCCCTGTCCAGGCCACTGGGTTTCTGGGCTGTTCCTGCACCCAGGAAAGAGCTGCGCGCCTCTGTGCCCTCTGAGATGCCCGCAGCAGGCCCCCTGGGTGGCCCAGTAACCGGCAGCTACCCCAGGACAGCTTTCCGAGGCCCGGAGAAAAGCCCAGCGTCACTCCCACTTCTCAGAGCTGCTGTTTGGGGGGCGGAGGGGACAGAGCTGTTGGAGGCGGGGTGATCCTCACTGAAGGGCACTGCTGAAGGCTTGCTAAGCCTATAGGATCTCCCCTGCCCGCCACAGCCCCGCTTCCCTGTGGAGTACTCCCTTCACAGACTGGGACCGAGGCCTAGGGGTGGGCGGTCCAAGCCTGGGGACCAGCGGGGATGCGGAAGGGGCGGGATCAGACCTGAGGGGGCGTGATGTCCTAACCGAGGCGCGGCGCCCCTTCCCCGAGTCCCTGACTTCCTGCTACCAGGACATCAAACACGACGACCCCCCTTCTCATGCGGCACACGTTTATCTGGGCTCTTGGATCGTGGATGACGGATCACGTGTGTCTCCACCCTCGTCCGGCGGCCGGGACGGCTGAGAAGTTCCGGGCACAGAGATTCGCTGCTTCCTCTGCGGAGGGGCGCACGGGGGTTCCCCGGAGCTCAGCCGGCGCGGGCCGGCCGTGGGGGCAGCCCTGCGCCGTGACATCAGCCCGGGGCGGTGACATCGGCGCCGGCTTGGTGCGGTGTGCAAAGCCTGTGGGTTGGCGCGGCCCGGACACGCCCTCCCCGAGCGGAACAAAACTGCGCACGGGCCGGCGCGCCCAGCCTCGTTTCCAGAGCCTGCCCTCTCGCCTGCCCGCCGCCTGCCGCGCTCGGCCGCTGCCAGGTGAGTGCGCCCCGGGCTCGGACGCCCGGTCCGCGCGCCGCCGAGCACCCAGGCCCCCACCCGCCGGAGCGCTGAGCGCCCTAGGTCCCCCACCCGCCGGAGCGCCGAGCGCCCAGGTCCCCCACCCGCCGGAGCGCCTGCCCGCGCGCTCAGGGCGCCCCTGGCCTTCCAGCCCCGCCGCCGCCTCCAGGGATGCTACAGGGAGGGTCGCAAGAAAAAGGGGCGCTGGGTGGGCGCGGGCGGAGGAGAGGGGTGAAGTGGCCGCGGTTCTCTTTCCAGTTAGCGCGGGGCCCCTTACTGCCCCGGGCGCCGGGACGCAGGCGGGTCCCTCCCCCGGCGGGTCCCGCGGCGGGACAATGGGCGATTCTGCGCGCACTGACGCTCCTTGTGCGGCGGGGGATGAGGGCATCCGTGCCACCCCTCCTGCCCGGGGGGAACGTGCGGCGGGCGGGTGGGGGCCCGCCTGGCACAGCTGTGCCCGGAGCGCGGGTGCGAGTTTCCCCTTTTGCGAGGGGCTAGATGGAGGTCGCCTCGCCGCCTTCACCCCTGACGCCCCGGGACTTGGCGCGGCGCGGGGACCACCACCCAAGCCTGGAGGAAGCCACAGTGTTTGCAGCCTCAGTCCCGAAGGCCGGGGGGCAGGAAGGGGCGCTGTGAGCACACTTGAAGCAAGTTGCAACCCGTTCCCAACCAGCAGCCTGCAGGCAGGCGCGTCCTCCGCGCTCACAGCTTCCGAGTGTGCAGCAAACGCTGGTCCAGTTCCGCCGTTAGTGATCTTATCGAGATCCGGGGCTAGACGGGAGCGGGGGTGGGCTCCGCCCCTCCCTGGAGGCCTGGGCCCCGCCCCTGCTCCTGGGCGTGGACGGGTGTGCAGCCCCTCCCAGCTGGGGGGACTTGGCCTGGGGGTCCTGGCGCAGTAGCTGCTGGAGGCCCGCGGGGCTCTGGTGGAAGCGGGGCCTCAACTTGTGGAGGTGATGCCGAGGCAGACTGACCCGGATACTCTGCCGGCCTGGAAGCCGGGCTCTGCTTCCGTGCCCGCGGTCCTGGGAGGGCGGGGCCCGTTGTCTTTGCCGCCGGCCTTGCTGCCTCCCAGAAGCTGGAGAGGCCAGAGGAGCTGGCCACCCCCCTGTCATCTCAGAGAGCAGCTGGGATCCGGGCACTCCCTGGGGCTCGTGTTCCGTGCCGCCACTTACTGTCAGCCCCTGAGAGGCAAGGTGGGCTCAGGCTGGGGGCCCCGGCCACCTCTTTCCAGAGAGACTGTCCTTGTGGCTGGATTGAAGCCTGCACTGCTCGCTGTCTCCCAGGGAAGGACCCAGTCCTGCAGGGAGGAAATCCGGGGCGGAGGAGGCGGACAAGGAAGGAGATTTACTCCGGAGAGGGTGTGCTTGGAGGGGGAGGGGCAGCGCTGACTCTTTAAAGGGTCTGGGGGTCGCTGGGGAGAAACTGTTGGCACAGGTCTGCAGGCCCCACCCTGCCCCTGGGCTGCCCAGCACCTGCCCTCCTGGCCCAGGTGTCCCTTCTCTTACAGCAGATCTCTCTGCCTTGTGATCCTGGCAGGGCCTTCCTGGCCGGGAGCGTAGTGTTGGCACCTGGTTGGCTGGCAGTAGACATTTGGTGAGTGAATGGGTAGATGTGGGCTCGTAGCCCACCTGCCCTGCTGGGCACGTGTGACCCTTGCAAACCCGTGTGGCCCGGCGTGCCCGACACTGAGGCCCAGGTCAGGTTTCCATTAACTGCGGGCCTCCTGGTGAAGGCAGACTGGGGAGGCTTCTTTGAGAGGCTGCTGGAGCTGAAGTTTCTGTAAGCTGGCTTCTTGTGAGGTTGGCTTGGAGAGGACGGGGGAGTCGTGCATTGGATATATTGAGGCACTGAGGAGAATAAAGGTCGCCACTTGCCACCCTCAGATGTGTCGGCAAATAAGGAAAGAGTCCCGACCCTGGGCAGGAGAGCTGGCATTTCCCGAGAGAACAGCTGGCTGACGTCTGTGCTCACCCGGCCCGGGACTGGCCTGCGTCCTTAGCCGTCTCGTCTGGGGCAGCCTGTGAGGTGGGGTGGAAGCTGGGGCTCAGAGGTGACCAGTGACTCTCTCTGGGTCAAAGGCCGCCATTGAGACACAGGCAGACACCTTCCAGGCCCACACCCAGCCTCCCGGTCACTCTGCCTTTCCTGTCTCTGATCAGCTCTCCAGGGACAGATCCGCCCCTCCCGAGACAGACGTGCTTTACAAAGAGCTTGAGGGTAGCTTACACGCTGCTTAGGGAGGATGCGGCTCTGCTAGTGGGAATGTGGAAGGGATCTAGCTAGAACTTGCCGCCACTGGGTCCTCTACAGTGTGGGGAGGGGGGGCCCCCGGAAGTTGGGGTCTGGGTCCCGGGGATGCGCTCTCACCCAATCTGATGTGTGTTTGGATTTCAGTGTTAGGTTGGCAGGAAAGAGAAGCAGCCTGGAGAAGAGCCTTCCCGAGGAGAAGCCAGGTGCAGAGCTGGGTTGGGGCGGGCAGGGGTGGGCGCCCACAGACCCAGTGGTCAGGAATTTCTGCGGTGACGCTGGGCTTGCAACTACGCAGCTCCCCAGGAATTCATCTGACGTCATCGCCGAGTGATTCCATATATGGTAAAGAGTGTAAATGCGGAGGCGCTTAGCTTTTCCTCGGCTTCCTGGGGCGGGAGACAGCGTCTGACTCCTACGCGAGGCGAGCAGACCCCCGTCTGTGGTGCTGCCTTTCTGCAGGGCCCGAGGGGGCTGCCTGACCTGTCAGCTGCAAGCAGCCTGTTTTACAAGGGCTAAGGGCTCATGTGCTTTGTTTTTGCTTTAAAAAATTTAATCCAGGAAAATAATTCAGACCTTTTCAGCGTGGGTAACCAATTGTTACTAAATTGACATCATCCCAGATGAAAGCAAATGAACTTTATCTGTTGGTTAATCTATGGCACCTTGTCACAATATCAGGCTGCCTGTGACAGTTTGAAAATGCTTAAATCCTAGCCCGCTGTTTCTACCTTTGTTGACCTTCAGATTCTGAACCCTGTGGGGAGTGCCCTGCTGGTAAAGGCATGAGGGGCGCAGTCACCGCCCCACGAGGACCTCAGGGCCTGGGCTTGAAGGGAGAGCTCAGAGCAGGGAGAGAGGGAGCAGGGTGACACCGGGTTGGAGCCCCGTGGGGCCCGCACGGGGTGCTGGCGGGCTGAGTCGCCTGCAGAGTTCCGGGAACCGTGTGATGCTGAGGCCGAGCCTGCACCCCATGTCGGTCCTTGCGCCCCTGCAGTGACTGACTACATCTTTCAGGGCAGGACGGTTTCCCCGACTCTGTTTCTCTGGGGACCCCTCCTTCCTTGGCTGCCCTCCGGTGTAGGGGCGGGGAAAGGCTTGAGCAGCAGATTGGAAAGGATGACAGCTCCCGTGTGCACCTGGCCAGGTACCACCCAGCCCAGCCAGGCCCCGCCCAGCCCACCACCCAGCCCAGCGAGCCCTTCCCAGCCATACCGTGTGGAGGGGACCTGCGCTCTGGGCCCAGGAGTTGCCCTCTGTCCCTGGGGAGCAGGAGGCTTTGGAACAGAGAAGTTTGGGATTTTCCACTGGGGACAAAGACACGGCGGGGAATGCCGTCAGGTCACTGATCTGAGGAGGGGAGACCTTCCCTCAGACGCGGGCGGCCAGTGGTTAAGGGCTGACATCGCCGAGCCGGTGTCTTAGATGAACCGTGAGTGCCCTGGGCACTGGCGGAACGTGAGCATCTCTGTCCTCCGCGGGCCCGGAGCCTGGCCGGGTCTCTGCTCCCAGGACAGAGGAGCCGTGAGCCGGTCTTCATGCTGCAGCTGGACGAGGCTGGGGGCAGCGGGCCGACCCGGGCGCTGGTCGGGAGAATCCAGTCCCGGGCTTCTAGCTTCTGGCGGCCCTGAAAGCCTTGACGTCTCAGGGGAGTAGCTGCCCGGGCATCTCCAGCCGTCCCACAGGAGATGAAGCCCACTGCTCAGTGGGGATTGTAGACACGGTGAAGTGGACAAACCCAAACACCCAGGGGTCAGGGCTGTGTGTCCACAGGGTCGGCACGCGGAGCAGACATGGCCTGGGGCAAGGACAGAGCACGTCCAGCCCTGGGGGGCCCTCAGGAGCGGGACCCACCGCACGCCAGGCCCTGGGCTGCTGCTGTCCTTCCCCCCCGACCCTCAGAATGAGACTCGAGACTTGGAGTCAGCGGATGGCCTGACCTAGGGAGGAGCACACGGAAGCGCAGAGGAAGGGAGCCTGACCCTTCAGCTGGGAAGAGATGGGTCCATATCCCCTTCCCCGACCTCTGCACTGCCTGGCCCCCTCCCCCGCCCCCACTGCCCCCCGGCCCCCCCCCCCCCGCCACCGTCTCCTGCGGGGGAGGGGGCCTCTGCCCCCAGGCCTGAGGAGACAGCTGAGAGGGGGCCAGGCGTCCCTGTTGAACTCCAGATGGTCTGGGAAGTAGGTTTCCTTTTAAGGCAATCAGGCTCCATCAGCTGGACTCAGGCTGGCAGGAGGGAGTGGGTGGAGCAGGAACCTCCTCGGTGGAAGGAGGTGGCCAGGCCCCCAGCTGAGCCCCCAACCCATAGATTCCCAAGGGGTCCTCACGAGGGCGGGGGGGGGGGTGCCCATGGCCTGGGCAGTGCTCTTTGCCCCAGGATGCCAAGCCCTGTCTGTCCCCTGGGTTCCTGAAGGGGACCTCCCCACAGTTTGGGGGGCCCCGGCTGGGAGGCAGCCTGGACAGTTTCCCGCCTCAGGTTCCCAGGCCCTTCTGGACACTGGCCCCCCGAGGGAGGAGGGCTTTTGTGTCGGGAGCAAACCACGGCTAGGAACGGCTCCCCACCGCGCGGTCAGAGAACCTCCCCGCTCAGGGGTGTCCCAAGGCTGGAGGACAAAGCCTGTGGGCTCAGGGGCGGGACAAGGCGAGGCAGGAGCCCTCGGGTCCCCATGTCCCCAAGCCTTGTCCGCTAAGCGCAGAGGGCCAGCATGGGGCTGGGTGGCCAGCCTCACCACAGCCCCGACTGCAGGCCTCCCCCACCCCGGGTCCTCATCTGTGCCCTGGGCAGGTCCCCGCCTCCGGGTGGCCAGGAATGGTGGATGGCGCTTGCAGACCGCCCAGCACACGGTGGGTCTGCAGGCTCGGGGCAGGCTGTCTGCCGAATGCTGAAGGCTGGGGTTCAGGGGTCACGTTCTGGCACCTGTCAAGAGGCAGGAGGGAACCCATATGTCTCTATGGGAACTGGCTCGTCCCCCAGGACTCCCCACCCTGCTCGCGGCTGTGCCTGCACCGCCCCTCAGGGGACTGGAGCCACTGGGTGACTTTGGGGTCCAGGCTCTGCCCTGGTGCCTGGCACACAGGTGTTCACATAGGTGTCTGAGATGTCAGCCCCCCTAATGCTCAGAGCCGCAGCCCAAGGCCTGCAATATGCTCAGTGGGGTGTGCGGGCTGAGAGCAGGCTCCTGTGGGTGAGGGGTGCAGGGAGCGGGGACGCTCACTCTCCACGGCCTCTGCTCTGTCTCCCCGCCCCTAGGGGTCACTTGAGGAAGCGGGGGCTGCCTGATTTGAATGGGGTTCTGCAGCAAGGAAGGGTCAGGAGGAGGCTGGAGGTTAGGCCGACTGCAATGACCACACTACACCCACCTGGCTGTCCGTCACCGAGGTAGTTTTGCAGCCCTGCCACAGGGGGCCGGAGGAACAGCGGGGCCTCAGGGACCCGCCCTGGGGGTATGGGAGCTGAGCCCGGGCCAGGAACCTTGGCAGTCAGGTTAGGTCCAGTGCCCTGGATGAAAACTGGGCTGATTCCCAAGGAGAAGGGGGCTATTGAGAGTCAGTGAACCTCTGGTGAGAAGAGGCCTGGAGAGGCGGGGAGGTCAGAGTTTGGGGTGAGTGGGTGGAGTGGAGAACAGAGATCCTCCCCATTCTGGGGTTTAGGATGACATTCCTTAGTGATCAGAGAAGATTATGGTTCCATCAACAAAATGGAGCATGTTGGAGAGAAAAGGTGATGAGTTCTGGTGGCTGGTGTTGAAATCAAGGTGCTTCCCTGAAACTGGGTGTGTGAGCCTAGGCTCAGGGCAGAGGTTAAGGTCAGTGGTCAGTGAAAGTGCTCGGCGGGGTGACCACAAGAGCAGTGGGGCCAGAGGAACCCCACCTCGGGGCGGGGAGACAGAGCAGAGGCCGTGGAGAGTGAGCGTCCCCGCTCCCTGCACCCCTCACCCACAGGAGCCTGTTCTCAGCCCGCACATCCCACTGAGCACATTGCGGGCCTTGGGCTGCGGCTCTGAGCATTAGGGGGGCTGACATCTCAGACACCTATGTGAACACCTGTGTGCCAGGCGCACACTCCTGTACAAACACCTGTGTGCTAGACACTCGCAGACTGGGGACATGGTAGTGAACCTGGCTGGACTTCCTCCTTGAGCCGACACCTGTGTCCACTGTTGGGGAAGAAATTTCCCTCCACCCTCCTAGCTCCTTCTAACTTGAAAAGAGTTACCTTGACCTGAGACAGATGAACAGGAGAAAATCAAAGCTTAATAACATGTCTTCCTGGGAGAGACCCCCAAAAACCGAGTAACTCCCAGAGTGGCCCAAACCCTCACATCAAATTCCATGCTCAGCTAAAGCCAAAAGAGGAAGCTGGGGCAGTGGTTTGGGACTTCAGAGGCGAGGAAGCCAGTTGACATGGAGAAGGAAGAGCAAATGTTTGGAAACCAGTGTTTGCCGGGCCGGGCGGAGATGAGGGGACACAGAGTGCATGGCCTCCTGGCCCCGCCTGCTTTCCCCACCACACCCGGCCTGTGTTCTTCACAGAGATCTCTGGAAACTGCGGCATTGGGGAACTAGCCCTCTATCGAAATTCTTTTAGGCATTTGAGGGAAGGTTGATGTTTCTTCCTGAGTCTCTTGGGCCTTGATTGTTTTCAGCTTGAAATAATCCACATGGCACAGAGACGTTTTGGGGGCAAGCTTCCTCCCTGCACTGCATCCGATGGGAAGCCCCTGGCGGTAGGGACCATGCCCCCTGCCCCTGCCCAGACTCCAGCTGCCAACACCGCCCTGGGTGCCCATCCCTGAGTTCCCATGGAGGGTACTCCTCCCCGGCCCCCCACCGTTTCCCAGCACCCCAGTCTTCCCATGGAGTCCCTCCCCCGTGCACTTCTGTCCAAAAAGCTGGAAGGGTCGCCGTTCCCGGTCCTGGGCTCTGACCCTGCAGCCCTGGGTCAGGCACTGAGCCGTGCCTCCCTGACTCCCCAGAAGTAACCTGTGGTGTAGCTTCTGCTTCTGTCCCCATTTTACAGATGCAGAAACGAAGGTTTACAAAGGCTAGCTCCCTTGCCCAGGGAACACACAGCAGTGGGCGGCAGGGTCAGAAAAGGACTGAACCCGCCTGGCCTCGTGGACCCCAGCTCAGAACCAACCTCAAGCTTCTCAGCTTGTCCCAGGCTGCTGCCTTCAGAGCCACCTGGGTGCTTGTTAAATAGTCCTGTTCTGTGCCCCGTCCTCAGAGGTCGTGATTTGTTGGGTTGGGGGTGGTACTGGGAAATCAGATTTTACAAACGCTCCCCCCTCCCCCCACCCTAATGGACTCTAAAGCTTCAGTCCTGCCCTCTGTGTCTGACTCCTGCTTTTTAAAAAAAATTGAGTTTTTTTTGGAGGGGGTGAAATTCCCGGGGGGTTAAGACTTGAGATGTTCAATACGAGGGCGTAGGTTTGATCCCTGATCAGGGAGGAAAGACCCTGCAAGCCCTGTCTTGTAGCTAAGGGAAAGTCCGGTGCGCTAAATTGTACATGCAAAAGAGCATAGAAGGCCTACATGTGGGGACTTACAGAGCTCATGCAGAAGCTCTGCACACTCAGCAAAAGCAAGACCGGGAGCTGCCTGTGGCTCAGATCATGAGCTCCTTACTGCCAGATCCAGACTCAAACGGAAGAAAGTGGGGAAAACCACTAGACCATTCAGGTATGACCTAAATCAAATCCCTTACGATTATACAGTGAAAGTGACAGATAGATTCAAGGGATGAGATCTGATAGAATGCCTGAAGAACTATGGACAGAGGTTCAGATCAAGACCATCCCCAAGAAAAAGAAAGGCAAGATGGCTGTCTGAGGAGCCCTTACAAATAGCTGAGAAGAGAATCGCAAGGCAAAAGAGAAAAGGAAAGATACATCCATCTGAATGCAGAGTTCCAAAGAAGAGCAAGGAGAGATGAGAAAGCCTATTTTAGTGATCAGTGCAAAGAAATAGAGGAAAACAACAGAATGGGAAAGACTCGAGGTCTCTTCAAGAAAATTAGAGATACCAAGGCAACATTTCATGCAAAGATGGGCTCAATAAAGGACAGAAATGGTATGGACCTAACAGACGCAGAAGATATTAAGAAGAGGTGGCAAGAATACACAGAGGAACTGTACAAAAAAGATCTTCACAACCCAGATAATCATGATGATGTGGTCACTCACCTAGAGCCAGACATCCTGGAATGTGAAGTCAAATGGGCCTTAGGAAGCATCACGAGGAGCAAAGCTAGTTGAGGTGATGAAATTCCAGCTGAGCTATTATTGCAAATCCTAAAAGATGATGCTGTGAAGATGCTGCCCTCACTATGCCAGCACATTTGGAAAAAACTCAGCAGTGGCCACAGGACTGGAAAAGGTCAGTTTTCATTCGAATCCCAAAGAAAGGCAATGCCAAAGAATGCTCAAACTACCACACAATTGCACTCATCTCACATGCTAGCACAGTAATGCTCAAAATTCTCCAAGCCGGGCTTCAACAGTACGTGAACTGTGAACTTCATATGTTCAGGCGGCATTTAGAAAAGGCAGAGGAACCAGAGATCAAATTGCCAACATCTGCTGGATCATTGAAAAAGCAAGAGAGTCCCAGAAAAACATCTACTTCTGTTCCAGGAAGGGGGACCCCTTCCAGGGCCCGATACTGGGCTCTTGTCTAACACTCGGAAATGAATTGTCCGAGGAGACACGTGCTGACAAAGCAAGAGATTTTATTGGGAAAGGGCACTCGGGTGGAGAGCAGCAGGGTAAGGAACCCAGAACTGCTCTGCTGCGTGGCCCGCAGTCTCGGGTTTCATGGCAATGGGATTAGTTTCCGGGTGGTCTTCGGCCAATCATTCTAATTGAGTCTTTCCTGGTGGCGCACGCGTCACTCAGCCAAGATGGATGCTAGCGAGAGGGGTTCGGGGAAGTGGACGGACACATGGTGTCTCCTTTAGACCTTTCCCGAGCTCTTCCGGTTGGTGGTGGCTTATTAGTTCCGTATTCCTTATCAGGATCTCCTGTCATAAAACAACTCATGCAAATGGATACTATGGTGCCTGGCCAGGGTGGGCAGTTTCAATCAGCATGGTTCCCCTAACACTTCTGCTTTAGTGACTCTGCCAAAGCCTTTGACTGTGTGGATCACAACAAACTGTGGAAAATTCTGAAAAAGATGGGAATTCCAGACCATCTGACCTGCCTCTTGAGGAACCGATATGCAGGTCAGGAAGCAACAGTTAGAACTGGACATGGAACAACAGACTGGTTCCAAATAGGAAAAGGAGGACGTCAAGGCTGTATATTGTCACTGTGCTTATTTAACTTATATGCAGAGTACATCATGAGAAATGCTAGGATGGATGAAGCACAAGCTGGAATCAAGATTGCCAAGAGAAATATCAATAACCTCAGATATGCAGATGACACCACCCTTATGGCAGAAAGTGAAGAGGAACTACAAAGCCTTTTGATGAAAGTGAAAGAGGAGAGTGAAAAAGTTGGCTTAAAGCTCAACATTCAGAAAACGAAGATCATGGCATCCGGTCCCATCACTTCATGGCAAATAGATGGGGAAACAATGGAAACAGTGAGAGACTTTCTTTTCTTGGGCTCCAAAATCACTGCAGATGGTAACTGCAGCCATGAAATTAAAAGATGCTTGCTCCATGGAAGAAAAGCTATGACCAACCTAGATAGCATATTCAAAAGCAGAGACATTACTTTGCCGACTAAGGTCCATCTAGTCAAGGCTATGGTTTTTCCTGTGGTCATGTATGGATGTGAGAGTTGGACTGTGAAGAAAGCTGAGCGCCGAAGAATTGATGGTTTTGAACTGTGGTGTTGGAGAAGACTCTTGAGAGTCCCTTGGACTGCAAGGAGATCCAACCAGTCCATTCTGAAGGAGATCAGCCCTGGGATTTCTTTGGAAGGAATGATGCTAAAGCTGAAGCTCCAGTACTTTGGCCACCTCATGCGAAGAGTTGACTCATTGGAAAAGACTCTGATGCTGGGAGGGATTGGGGGCAGGAGGAGAAGGGGACGACAGAGGATGAGATGGCTGGATGGCATCACGGACTCGATGGACATGAGTCTGAGTGAACTCCGGGAGATGGTCATGGACAGGGAAGGCCTGGCGTGCTGTGATTCACGGGGTCTCAAAAAGAGTCCGACACGACTGAGCGACTGAACTGAACTGATCTGCGTAGTTTGAAGGGTAATTACGGCAGGAGACCCCATGTGATGACCCCTGGCGGCCCCCTTTTCCCTGTCTTTGAGGTGCCGAATCTCAGGGAGTAGTCTCTGATGCTCAGCCTTGTCTTTAGCTCTCACACGTGTCCCTCCCGACAGTGTGAGTTTTGCCTGTTTCAGACCCGACACAGTTTGTGTCTTATGAGTTCTAGCTTACCTGTTTCTTCTGCTGTGAGATCCGTCCGCCTGACGCACACAGCAAAGGGTTTATTGTTGTTTCTGCGACAGCCTGTGTCTTGTGTGAGTTTGTGTCCTAGAGGGCTGGCAGGGGTGGGGGGCGCAGCGGTCCCCTGTGGGCTCCGGGGTGGGAAGCCCCGGTTGCCGGCGGGGAGGCCTCTGCCCCAGGCCCTGTCCTGGGCCATCAGGGTCTCCACCTTCCTGGAAAGCCCATCCTCTTCTCCGTGTCTACTTCCAGGATGCCGAACTGGGGAGGAGGCAAGACGTGCGGGGTGTGCCGGAAGACGGTGTACTTTGCGGAGGAGGTCCAGTGCGAAGGCGGCAGCTTCCACAGATCCTGCTTTCTGTGCAGTGAGTGCCCCCCAGGCCGCCGTCGCCGTGGGGACGGCCGCGGCCAGCCCCGGGGGGCGGTCCTCGGGAGGGGCGGCGGTCGGGAACAGCCTGACATTTGGCAGGAGCGCAGCGGGGCGGGGAGGCGCTGTGTTCCTCAGAAGCTGTTTCCGAGGCGGAGGTGGGGGCTGTGGGGGGCTGGCCGGCCAAGCTGAAGGGGGTGGACACTCCAGGGCCTGAGTGCCAAGCCAGAAAGACCCAGCGGGGAAAACTTCCCACTCACTCTGTCTTCCCTCTCTCCCTGCCACAATCCCGGCACTTAAGAGCAAGACACTTTTAGCCCAAGCTTTCACCAACCCCTGCACCCAGGCTACCCTCTGTTAAAGGGCCACAGAAATCACAGATACACTCATGAGGGGAGCAAGCCTGGGAGAGGATTAAAAGGTGCAGTTACGTGTAAGATGAAGAAGCTACGAGGATGTGTTGCAGAGAGCGCAGGGCGCACGGCCAGCACTTTATAATAGTCACAGGTGATAACTTTTAAAAAGGTGAAGCTCGGTGTTGTATAGCTGACATGTCATAACATAATATGTCAACAACTATTGTTCAGTTGCCCAGTCGTGTCCGACTCCGTGTGACCCCATGGACCCCTAGCACGCCAGGCCTCCCTGTCCCTCACCGTCTCCCAAAGTTTGCCTGAGTCTACGTCTTTGGGCAATGGACACAGACATGTCAACTATCCCTCAGTTAAAGATAAATTCACCAGCAGCAGCCTCATGGGCAGCTGCATCTGGGGAGGGGCTGGGCTCCCCCAGCATCTCTGGGCGGGAGGCCTGCCCCCTCAGCCCCCACCTCTGCCCGACAGTCTGGGTGAGGGGATGTTGATGTCATCCCGACGGCTGGGAGGAGACGGGCCCTGGTCTCTGCCTGGTGGGCAGGCGCCTGGGTGCCTGGGGTGCTGGGCGTGGCCAGGGCCCAGGTGTCCTGAGCGCCGGGGCTTGGAGGTGGGAGGACGTCCGCAGGCTCCTGACTGACGGGCTCAGAACCGAGGGGCTTAGAGGAGGTGACCTGTTTCCCTTGAGCCCAGGCAGTGGCACTGGGCGGGCAGGAGCGTGTCGGCCAAGCCCCGAGCCTTCAGAACCAGTGGGCAGGAGTCCAGATGTGAATCCCCTTTCTGTTCTCTGGGTGCTGAGGGCCAGGTGCCTCCTTCTCTCTCTGCATTTTCTCAACGTTACAGGGGAGAAAACAACAGCTACTTCATGGAGCAGGGCTGCGGGAACTGAGAGAAAGGGGTCAGGAAACAAAAGGAGCAGCTGGAGCAGTTGTGAGTGTTCAGTCAACGAAAGCTGCTCCCTGACACACACACACATGCACAGACACACATGTACACGCCCACACACATTCACATGTGTGCACACATGCCCCCTCACACGCACAGACACACAGGCACACACACATTCACACGTGTGCACACATGCCCACACGCAAGGCACACACATTCATACGTGTGCACACACGCGCACAGGCACACACGTGCATGCACACACCCATGCACGTGCGGACACATCCATACATCCACACATGTGTGCACACACAGACATGCACCCACCCACCCATGCATGCGCGCAGACATGCACACTTGCACACACGTGTCCACACACATGCGTGCACACACCCACGTGGCGCAGGGGATCCGCAGCAAGAAGACTGGCACTCGGGGAGGCCCCAGCCTGTCGGGGACCAGGCCCTGCCCCCCAGCGTGGGGTCACTGCTTCCGGAGCCCGTGCTCCCACGCGGGACACAGGTCCCCGGGGCCACCTGCCCTGAAGGAGCACTGGCTCCCACCAGCTGTGGGCGGGCCAGCCGGAAGCCACCTCCAGAGCAGGCAGCGCGGGCCCCGCGCCTGCCGAGGCTGACCGAGGTTGTGCTGGCCGCGGGTGGTCGGTGAGCTTGGGCGGAGCCTTTGGCACCTGGCCCAAAGGAGGCCGACAGCCGTGTCGCGTCATCAGCAGCTCACTGCGCTCAGGAATTTTCAGGCCATTTATTTTTCTCAGAGGGCATAAGAGGGCTCACTGATGGCCAGGGAGAGGGTCCAGACTGCTGGCCCCAAGGACCCCTCTCCACCCTCAGATGTGGCTTTGATCACCAACAGCAGCTGCTGGGGAGGAGTGGCCGCCAGCTGGGTGGTCAGGGAAGCCACGGGCGCGGGGCTGGGGGGACGGGACGGACCCCGGGCTGGGCTTGCAGAGTGCGCCCCAGTGTCCGAGAAGCAGCAGACAGTGCGCAGCCCAGGTTGGGGGCCTTGGCTCTGTGGGCATCGGCCCTGAGGCTGTGTCTCTGAGCTGAGACAGCCCTGTCCTGGGGCAGGTCAGCCCATGCGAAGGCAGAGCTGGTCTGGCCTCACCCCCGGGTGCTCACAGCCCCACCCACAGCGGCACCCCCGTGCCTGCAGGCGCCAGGCGGTGGGGCCGTTGGGAGGCGCCAGCTGTAGACCCGGGGCCTCTCTGAGCTGCACCCCTAGGTCCCTGCAGGGAAGGTCGCCCAAGGAGACCTCAGTCCCCGGGCTGCTCTGTCTCACTCGCCGCCTCCCGTTTAGTCTTAGGAATTTCCAGTTCACTCTGGGTCTTATGGGAAGCAGTTCCAGGCCGACTCCCAGCTTCCCACCCTAGAAGGGAATGCTAGAACCCCTGGCCTGCTGTGCCCGCTTCCTCCAGGCTGAAGCCAAGCCCTGGGGAGGTGGCGGGGTGGCCCATATTTGGTTGCCTGCGTGCTGGAAGAACATGGGGATTTCACAGGCAGGACAAGAGGGTCCTTATTTAGTCTGAAGTCTCCAACCTGGCACAGGGGTGGGGGTGAGGGCAGAGAGCTGGCCTTTAAAGGCCAGGGGAAGGCTGGGAACTCCCTGCAGATCCTGTGGTTAGGACTCGATGCTTTAGCTGCCAAGGGCTGGGTTTGGCCCCTGCTCAGGGAACTAAGATCCGGAGAGCCACACGGTGGGGTGGGGGTGGGGGTGGGGGGTGGGGGGAGGAATCTGTCTCAAGGCAAGGGAACTGGCAAGGGGCTTAGAGGTGAGCTGAGTGCTCCTCGAGAGGCAGAGAGGCTGGCTGCTCCCGGGGACCCTCTTCAGAAGGGTGTGTTTGAGGGCATCATCCCAGTGGGCACACTGACTGCCCCATCTCTGGGCCTGCGTGGAACCCTATCGTTATCCTAGGCCCAAACCTACATCAATGGGACGTGAGTCTCTGGAGACACGCACTCGGGGGCTGGATGCTGATGGTCTTCTGGGGCCTGGCTCTTCAGGGCGCTCACTCTGTGTCACACTGTTGGGGCAGCCAACGTTCATGATGACCTACTGTGCGCAGGGCACTGTGCTGAGCACGTCCCCAGCGAGGCCGCAGTTAATTCTCAGCCACCTTTCGGGGGGCACTGTCGTCATCTGCTGGTGGGGACACGGCTGGGGAGGCATGTAGCCTGGCCAGGACGCTCCCTGGACGTGGGCTAGCCTGGGCTCCGTGTGACCCTGGGCTCCACACTCTCACTCTGGGTCACAGGGCCGCTCTGAGGCCCACAGGAGGCTGCGGGCACTCTGCAGGCCTTCCAGTGTACCCCATTCCAATCCCCCTTTTCCCTGAGTCAGGGAATTTCTCCCAGCATCTGACCTCCTGCGGCCAAATGATTTCCGACTAGAAACTTGAGATCCCGTTGTCGCGATGAGCACAACCCGTATCTCATTTCCAAGCCAGTCATGCTGGGCGCTGAATAAATGTTGGCCTTCCCCCCGGGAGCGTCTCTGCCCTGCCCCCTGCCCCCACACCCATGGGCGTCCCTTCTGAATCAAATCGCAGGAGGCAGGACAGCCTTGCCCTTCTTGCTTCTCCTCTTCTGTCGGGACCCGTGGTGTCTGTCAAGGGCAGTGAGGCCCCTGGGGCGTGGGGTCGGCCTAGGCCGCTGGCCCCGTGAACTCGGGAAGCTCTCAGGGTGCGGGACAGGCGGCGAGGAAGGCCACCCGGCTCCGGGAGAGGCGCTGGGCCAGCATCTGTAGGCCCTCCTCCCCTCCCGGCTCCCTGACCACCGCAGCCCCATCGCCAGGCCCCTGGCTCCTGGGAGGTCAGGACGCTGCGTGTGCAGCGTCCCAGGGAGCTTCGGCGGCGGGGGCTGGCCGTGACCCGCTGGCCCTGTGCACCCCCCGCAGTGGTCTGCAAGAAGAACCTGGACAGCACCACTGTGGCCGTGCACGGCGAGGAGATTTACTGCAAGTCCTGCTACGGCAAGAAGTACGGGCCCAAGGGCTACGGCTACGGGCAGGGCGCGGGCACCCTGAGCATGGACAAGGGGGAGTCGCTCGGCATCAGACACGAGGAGTGAGTAGCCCCCCCCCCAGAGCAGAGGCCCTCCTGTGCGCCAGGCCCCGCCAGAGCAGAAGTGCAGACGGGCTGGAGCAGCCAGCCCATTTCCGTGCACTGGGAGGGGCCCCGAGAACTGCTGGGCCCCTGTCCTCTGTCCGCAGATGAGAAACCCAGCCAGTATCAGTGACTTGAAGGCGCCCCACAGCCACTGAGGGTCTGAGCCGGACGACCTCGCAGCCTGGCTCACCGGTGTCGGTTCCCTTCCTGGAAATGGGTGTCACTAGGCCCCCAGCACCCCGACCACTGACCTGCTGTGAGCTGGGTGTTGGCAGTCAGCCTGCCAGCCCCTTGGCCCTGGGGGATGGTCGCAAGGGATGGTGACTCTCCACGCTTCGGCCCAGGTTGTCACCCCATGGGAGCGACCTGTCAGCTGACTTCTCCTGGGAAGTCTCTAGTAACAGATGTGCTGCAGCAGCAGGCGGGCAGAGGGGGCCAGTTCTTAGCAGACGAGCTGTCGGTGACTCTGGCGTTCTAACTGGGGCTGAGAGGAGTCTGACGTCTCGGGGAAGGAATACTACGGGCCCCTGGTGGGTCCCCTGTGGGCGGAGGTGGCCCTCGGGCCCTGGTGGGTCCCCCATCAGCGGAGGTGGCCCTCGGGCCCTGGTGGGTCCCCCATCAGCGGAGGTGGCCCTCGGCCCCTGGTGGGTCCCCCTTCAGCGGAGGTGGCCCTCGGCCCCTGGTGGGTCCCCCTTCAGCGGAGGTGACCCTCGGGCCCTGGTGGGTCCCCTGTGGGCGGAGGTGACCCTCGGGCCCTGGTGGGTCCCCTGTGGGCGGAGGTGGCCCTCGGGCCCTGGTGGGTCCCCTGTGGGTGGAGGTGGCCCTCGGGCCCTGGCTGCGTGCCCCGTCAGCAGAGCCGACTCTGCAGCCCTGGCATCTATAGCCGTGCAGCGGGCTGGGCCAGGTGCCGGCGGCTGGCGCCCTCCAGGCCCGTCCCCCCCAGGCCCGTCCCCCCAGGCCCGTCCCCTCTGCCCCCTCACCGCATGCTTTTCCCTGAGCAGGGCCCCCGGCCACAGGCCCACCACCAACCCCAACACGTCCAAGTTCGCCCAGAAGATCGGGGGCTCCGAGCGCTGCCCGCGGTGCAGCCAGGCCGTCTATGCGGCCGAGAAGGTGATTGGCGCTGGGAAGGTAAGGCAGGTCGTGCTGGGGGCAGGGCACACGTGTTCCTGAAACGTGCATTCTGGAGCTTTGAAGTGCGCTCCCTCCCAGGAAGCCTGTGCCCTTGATGTAGCTCCCCCTTCGCTTCAGAGCCCACCATGAAAGGGGTCCCTTTGTCTGTGAGGCTGCCTGTTCCCTGGGCCTCCCAGTCTCCAAGGAGCTGAATCCCCCATCATAGCAGCCTCACCATTGGTCCATAGAGAAGGCTGAGCGCCGAAGAATTGATGTTTTCAAATCGTGGTGGAGAAGACTCTTGAGAGTCCCTTGGACTGCAAAGAGATCCAATCAGTCCATCCTAAAGGAAATCAGTTCTGAATATTCATTGGAAGGACTGATGCTGAAGCTGAAGCTCCAGTACCTTGGCCACCTGATGTGAAGAGCCGACTCACTGGAAGAGACCCTGATGCTGGGAAAGACTGAAGGCGGGAGGAGAAGGGGACGACAGAGGTTGAGATGGTTGGATGGCACCACCGACTCGATGGACATGAGTTTGAGCCAACTCTGGGAAATAGTGAAGGACAGGGAGGCCTGGCGTGCTGCAGGCCCTGGATTCGCAAAGAGTTGGAAATACCTGACTGAACAACAACAAGCACACTCCACAGGAGCTTCTGATCGACCCCTGTCTGCAGAGTCGGGGTCTGCTGACCTCTGAGGGTACGTGGACACCAGCCCTGAAAAGAATGTGCATCGCTGTGTGGGGTCACATCTCTCTCTGGGAAGAAGAGCCATAGCGTTCATCACATCTCCAGAAGGATTTGTGATACAGAAATGTTAAGAACCACCCACGATCCGCAGAAACTCACTCTTGTGCCCCCAGGGCAGAGTTAGCCAAGGTTCAGGCCCGTCAGAGCCCCCTAGGAGGCAAACTTGGTCTGGCTGTCTTGCCTGGCCCCCACTGCGATATTCCAGTAGTAGACTCCACCCCGACTCACCAAAGTGCAACGGGACCCTCCCTTGGAGAGGCTGCAGGGACAGGTGGCCTCAGATGAGCTGTCAGAGGGCTGCAGGAGAGGCTTCTTCAGGAGGGCCCGGAGGCAGTGCTGGGCCTTCACGCAGATGTGGCTGGGGTCCTGTGGTCAGCTGTGACGCCGCAGGGCCTGGAGCCTGTCTGCAGCCTCTCTAGACCTGAGTCTTGGCCTCTGGGGCTTCTCACCTTTGAGCAGCGGCTGGGCACGTGGACAGGGGACGACACGTAGGACGGGTCTAGACCAAGCACGGCCTCCGACTAGCCCCAGGCCTGCTGGGGAGGGGGTCGCACCCGTGTTACAGGTGAAAGCACAGGTTTACCCACTCCTAGGAGCTGGCTGCGACTGCTGGTGCCTCCTCTTGGGGCCATGTTACCCCGTGAAGCTTGTCTCCGCCTCTGTCCATCGGGAGAGGTTTGTAAACCCAGCAGGATGGCCGCTGTTTGCTTGGCGTGAAGCCTGGGCTGGTGGGTCCTCCCCTGAGCCGCAGCCCCGCGTCTGAAGCAGAGCACACGGCAGGCCCGCCAGGCAAGCTGGCGTCAAAGCCGAGCAGAGCCGGTGCGGGGATCCCGGTGCGGTGCAGTGCCCAGGGTGTGGCGATGCCAGTCAGCTACCATCACCGTCATTGCTTTTGTGGGTTCTTGTGAGGTTGAAGTGAAGATCCTTGGTGTTCACTAAATGATATGATGTGATTAATATTAAGTTGGTGTTTCTTCTGCTGTGTCTCACTATGAGAATAGGGAATCACCAAAAAATACCTAGGCATCAGCATTTCCATTCCCCCTCGGAGTCTTAGAGCGAGGGCCCCTCTCTCCCTTCGGGAGGAGGGGTTCTCTTGTGGGCAAAGGTGGCGGGGGGAGACCAGTGTGTGTGCCGGGGAAGGGCTGAGAAGCAGGAGGACTTTAGGTGCTGACCCCACCAGCGGGGCCCGACTGTGTCTGCAAGGACAGTGGCGGCAGTCTGTCCCCTGTCTGCCCGGAGACTAGGGGGCAGCCTGGGCTTCCCCGAGGACGAGCTGAGGCCGGGGCGCCCTCAGCACGGACACCGAGGCCCCTAGAACCCTGGGCAGGAGCCAACATGCGTGGGCCTGCCTGCCAGGAGGCCCAGGGCCTGCCATTCCTTTCCATCTCCAGCTCAGAAAGGGCAGCTGTGCAAGGGAGCCTCCTTGCCCTTAAAAGGCCTTGTTTTGCTTCATCCCGTCTGCCACCGCTGGCCTCCGGCTTTCCGGGTTGGGCAGAGCTGTCAGCTGGGAGCTGGCGGCTGACCTGGGGTCTGGCTGGCCCCCGCGGGGCGCAGACTGGGGCTGGCTTCCTCTGAGGGGCTGTTGGCCGTGTGGCCTCTGAGCACCTCACTGGAGCAGTGGGGCTTCTCTGGCTCCCGGCCTTCTCCTGGAGCCCCGAAGACCCTTTCTCCTTCCAGGGAGCCAGGCACCGCCTCTGCACCCGGCCCCTGCCCGGCTGCAGCCTCCCGCTGCAGTGAGGGACCTCGAGAACTCCAGGGGCCTGCTGACCACAAAAGCCTGTGTGTGTCACGCCCGTGAGGAGGGAGGGGCCACTGGCCTGGAACCAGGGCCAGGGTGGGCTGGGACCCACAGCCCACAGCCCACAGCCACACCAGGAGTCCCGGTCGGCAGTCAGGACAAGGCTGGAGGGCCCCGCCAGCCCTTCGTGGGGCAGCTGCGGCACCGGTCCCCAGCACCTCCTCCGGGAGGTGGGGGAGGCTGGGCAGACCCCACAGGTGTCTTCATCACGCCTCCAGGGAACGGGCTGGGGCAGCAGAGTTAACTCTTTCCTTCCCTCCCCAGTCCTGGCATAAGTCCTGCTTCCGGTGTGCCAAGTGCGGCAAAGGCCTCGAGTCCACCACCCTGGCCGACAAGGATGGCGAGATTTACTGCAAAGGTGAGCGGCCTCCCCTCGACACCCTCCCTTCCTGGAGAGCTAAGCAGTCAGGCCCGTACGTGACGGCCAGTTCCAGCCTTGGAGTCTCCTGAGGCCTCTGTGTGCAGCCGAGAAGGAGCCCCGGTGGGGTGGGGTGGGGGTGGGGGTGGGGGTGGGGGTGGGGGATGGTCCGTGGCCGGGGCGGGGGGGGGGCGGGGGGGGCGGGGGGGGGCGGGGGGGGGGCGGGGGGGGCGGGGGGGGCGGGGGCGGGCCGGGCCGGGCCTGGGCTCCCTCCCCTGCTTCTAGCGCGAGCTCTGGCCTCAGATGGCTCTTCTGGGATTTCAGAGGCAGGGGAGTAGCCAGGATGCTCCTCACTCTCTGCGTTGATGTTGGGAGGGCTGTGCTGTGTGCCTCACTGGCCCAGAGGCCCCGGCAGGTGCTGGGGCGGGAGTGGGGGTCCTCACCCCTCTTCTCTCTGCAGGATGCTACGCAAAGAACTTCGGGCCCAAGGGCTTCGGCTTTGGGCAGGGGGCTGGGGCTCTGGTTCACTCTGAGTGAGCCCCCCGTGCCCACTCCCCACTGCCCACGCCGTGCTTCTCATCACCCCCAACCCCAGCGACCTCGAGACTGCCAGCCTCCTTCCCTTCCTCAGCCCTGCACGTGTCGCTAAGGACTCAACCCGGGGCGTCTGGCTCCCTTTGGTTTGGGTGTCTGCTGTAGGCCCCCCCTCCCAGGAGCTCCCCCCTCCGCCTGGCCCACCACGTCACCAGCGGGGCCTCTGGCTCTGGGTGTGCCCCCATCTCTCCCCTCCCCTGCCCTCCCCTCTCCACAGATTCCCGCCCTCAGAGGCTGAGTATCCGTCGTCATTGTGGGGCCCTGCGGGGGGAGGGCCGTGCTCCTCGTGGGGGCCCTCCTAGTGTCCTTCAGAGCAGGCCCGGGGTGTTTCCACCTGGGAGTCACGGGGGATGTGCAGACGGGCCCCGAATGGTGGGGCCACCTGCCCTGGCCTAACCCTAACCCTAACCCTTCAACGCTGTGGGCCACGGTGCCCCCGAGCTTGGGGCGGGGGAGCGAAAGCCAGGCCCTAGGGCCCCAGTTCAGGATGTGGTCTGGCCTCCCTGGGCTTGAGCTCCCGTGTGGCAGGGCCCTGATGAAATACCCCTGACCTTACGGCCGCCCAAACCAGAGGGCGTCTCTGCCCGGCCTGGGTCCTGAGGCTGTGGTGGGGGGGGGAGGCTGCGCCTATCAGCGAAGCCCAGCCCCAGGATCGTCCTCAGCATGGCCAGCTTGGCCCGAAGAATCGGAGCGAGGCACATGCAGCTTGCCTTCACCTGGATACCTGCCCCAGCCCAGCTGGGCCCTGCCCCTCACCCTTTTCCTGGGACCCTCCCCCTCTGGCCACACCGCCCACCCCTTCCAGGCCCCAAGTCCAGAGCAGCAGGAGGACGGGGCGGGGCCAGGCCTGCTGACCCCATGGACGGAGGGTGATGCCACGTGGCGCTGCCTGGACTGAGGGCTGTGCTCAAGCTGACCTGCACCCTGTCAATAAAGCTATCAGAACGGAGCCTGTCGTCCACCCTGCCCTTGGGGTGGGGGGCCAGCGTCCTGCTCTGGGGGTGGGGGCCGGCGACCTGCTCTGAGGGTGGGGGCCGGCGTCCTGGTGGTGGGGGCCAGTGTCCTGCTCTGGGGGTTGGGGACTGGAGTCCTGCTCTGGGGGTCGGGGCTGGTGTCCTGCTCTGGGGGTCGGGGACCAGTGTCTTGCTCTGGGGGGCACTTTACAGGAGCAGTCAGGTTGGCAGGAGGCCTGGGGAGGGAAAGTGTCTGCTTCCTCCCCAGTGTACATTCTAACTGAACCCAGGCGTGGGGTCCAGCCAGCCCGATCCTGCTGCCCCAACTGGGCATGAGAGCTGTGAGCTTGGGACTCGGGGGGGCTCAGTCAGGCCCCGAGACTGTGCTCAGAACTGTTCCCAGCACGGGAAGCGCCTGAGTGAGAGGGCAGCTCGGCCACAGGAGCTTCGTGTCAGATCCAAGAAGCTCAGGTCTGCTGGAAGGGCTCAATGGAGAGGGGGAGGGGTGGGGGGTTTCCAGGGGCAGCGGTGCCCTCCTGGGGGCTCCGCCTCCCAGAGGCCACTCCCCCAGTTCCAGTGTGTGACTGTGTGAGCTGAGGGGGCAGCAGCATTCGGCCCCCAAGCTCAGCACCTTTCACGCACGGAGTCCCTTCCCTCTAGCCCCAGAGCCTAGACTCTCGTCCCGGAGCCGCAACGCTGGCCGGGGCTGAGGGTGCAGACGCAGGGCACTCACCCTGCTCCTGAGGGAGAGCTAGGGAGGGGGAGCCTGGGACAACAGAGGAGTCTCACCCTGCTCCTGAGGGAGAGCTAGGGAGGGGGAGCCTGGGGCAACAGAGTCTGAAACGGAGCGGGGCAGACGCCTCTGGGCCACGAAGCCAGAGACCAGTCCTCTGCCTTTGGCCTAGGGCACAGCGGGTTCCCCCCATCCTGCCAGGCCGCACGGAGGGGCCCCTCAGCTGACCCCAGGTGGAGGGCACTTCTCTTTCCCCCGTCAGTAGTGGAGAGGAGCCAGGTCGCTCTGCCCACATTTTCCCCGGAGAGTTCAGCTAGACACCCTTGACCTGGGGTCTGCCTTCCATAAAATGCCAGCGTCTGAACACGCCTGAGCCGCCTTCTTCGCCACTTTATAGCAGGGGCTCCCCCATCCGCTTTCCAATACCACGCCTCTCCTTCTTGTCGTCAGAATGGCTTTCTACAACATTTTGCTTGGAATCCCTTCCTCCTTTTGCCCTGAGACGACTTCTACATTTTGCTTGGAATCCCTTCCTCCTTTTGCCCTGAGACGACTTAGGCTCTTTCTCCAATGCTCTCTGCTCTCTGGGCTGTCACCGGAATCCCCTTTCAAGGTCTGTTCACGATGATGTAGGTTTTTTCCTAGCAGACTTCCCCAGACCTCTCCAGCCTCTACCCATCACCCAGTTCCGAAGCCACTTTCACAGTGTTAGGTATTTGTTACAGCAGCACCCCACTCGTGGCACCAGCTTCTGCCTTGGTCTGTTCAGGCTGTTTTAACAGAATGCCACAGTCCAGAGGTGGGGCTTGAGGGGGCTTCTTAACAACAGAACTTTACTCCTTCCAGTTCTGGAGGCTGGGAGTCCAAGGCCAAGGTGCCAGTGGGTTCAGTGTCTGGGGAGAGCCCGCCTGCTGGTTCACAGACATGTCACCTTACAAGGGGGCGGGGGCTCTGGCTTCTCAGGAGGCGCTAATTCCACTCACCAGGGCCCCTCCCTCAAGCCCTAAGCACCTCCCAAAGGCTCCATCTCCTAACGCCATCCCCTTGGGGATCAGCATTTTAACATATGAGTTCCGGTCTCCTTGACCAAGTCCACGGACATGTGAACTGCACGAGCTCGTCTGAGGGCTGCCTGTCTCGTGTTGGGGGCTGGGCTCCTCTCCCCACACCGTGGATTTACAAAACAAGAGCAGCTGCTTTAATAAGAGCAAGTCTGTGCATCACGTCCGTAGGGCCAGACGCAGGGGAGGCCTTGACGGAACCCCAGCCCCGACTCTGGGAAAGGGCCTAAACGTAGAGGCCTGGTTTAAGACCAGTCAGTGCTGCAGAGTGCAGGCAGCACAGGGTGGGGCCCCGGGCGAGAGGCCCTCGTCCTGACACTTCCACTCTGTGCAGCCCGGGATGCGGTCGGCCGGATACCTTCCCAGAAGGGTCTGCACATTGGGTGTCGGGGTGGGGTGGGGATGGATAGTTCCGCGAACAGATCACCAGCACGGGCTCTGGGAGGGCCCACAGGAACAGCTGGGTGGGGCGTCTGGGCCCCAAAGCTGGGGACAGGCTGCCCTCTGCTGGAGCTGCGGCAGAAGCCCGTCGGCCAGCCTCCAACACCAGCTGCAAGCTTGGGACCACCTGTCACCCAAAGCAGCCTCGGTGGGGAGGATGCTGGACGCACCTCCAGGGAATGAAGCTGGGTTAAGGCAGAGGCTGTTCCCAGAGGCCGGTTGCTGGCCTGGAAGCCCCTCAGGACAGCGTGGGGCGGGTGGACGAGGCCCGCCTGACGTGAGTGAGGCCAGGCCCCCTAAAACTGAGTCCCCCTGCCGGGTTCATGATGAGTCTCTCTACCCACCACCTTATTCCCTTTCTTGCCAGGACTGAGAGGTATCAAAGCCAAGGGGGTGCTGAGACCAAACAGGACCCGCAGGGCCCTCCCAGTACACCCCCTCCCAGTCCCCCGTTTCCTGTCTGCAGAGAAAGCCTTTGTCTCCTGGGTCCTCCCTGATTCCTGAGTCAAGGGCAAAGCAGAAACCACCCCCTTGGAGAAGACCCCCCTGCCAAGGCCAGCTCCCGGTTCCCAATTTTGGGCACTCCGTGGGTTTCATTCCATGTCCTGGGCACTTAGGGCCTCGGCCTCTGTGAAGGCCTTAAATGCGTTCACGCCTCTGGAGCGGGCGCTGTCATAACTGCCATTTACAAATGATCCGACTGAAGCCAAGAACCAAACAGTGGCCTGGGATCTGGCTCAAGGTAAGCAGCAGAGCAGGACAGAAAGGCAGGAGCTGGCCCGCCTCCTGCGCCACCCACCTGACACTCTTCCTTTGCCGCCGTGGGCCGGGTGGTGCGGAGCAGGGCGGTGCCTGCTCTCTTACCCTGTGTACTTGGCACAGGTCTGGGTGCTGTCTGACTTGACCCCTCCATCAGCAGTAAGCAGAGGTCACGTTACCCCTTTATCCTACAAGAGGAACCCGAGAAGTGGTGACTGTGTAAGTGACATGTATTCAAAGGCACTGCCAGTGGCGGAACCAAGGCTGGAACCAGCTGTGTGACCCTGGGCCCGCCTCCTCCCCCGGGCGTCAGCCTCTCCCTTGTGAATGGAGATGTGACCTCGATTAAGTCCACAGAAGTGCTCCTCAGGCCTGAGAACCTACTGGGGATCTTGTGAAGCTGAGACTCCAGCTCGGCGGTTGGGTGGGGCCTGAGACCCAGCGCCTCCTGTGGGCTCCCAGGGGAGGGAGGTGCTGTGGCTGTGGCTTCCAGGCCATCCTGGGCAGTCGGGCACTTGCCAGCTCTGATGTTCTGCATTTATGGGCCTGGGGAGCCTCCTCCCAGAGGCCATGGAGATTCCGGAGGCTGGTAATGGTGACTAAAGTGCTGAGTGGGCGTTTTCTGCCCCAGCTGAGCCCCTGGCCCTTCCACTCCGTGACCTCGTCCTGACCCTCTGGAGGGCTCAAGCGCTGGACCCTGGGCCACTCCCACTCGGGGTTACTCCTCCCGGCCCCCTGCTCACCCTGTTCCCTGGCAGAGCACAGCCCACACCGATGCTTCTCTCCACGGGCCTCCCTCGGATCGCAGTCACGGACACGCCAGGAGCGTCCCTCCCCCAGCTCCCCCACCTCCTCGCTTCTGGACCTCAGTCCCAGGCTGGACAGCTACAGCTGTCTCTGACTGATCTTGACAAAGGCACCTGTAGGAACCTCTCACTTATCAAGGGATAAAGGTGAAAATCCATAATCCTCACTACGCAATGTTGGAAACGCAAAGGCAATGAGGGAAAACGGTCCTCTCGTGTAGAAGGGACTCGTGGGGACCCGGGTCCCTTCCCCTCCGTCACCCCCACCCATGTCAAGTCCATGAACCGGCTGCCCTTTAGGCGGAGACGTAAGAGCTGCCCGCTGGTGCAGAAAGTACCAGGGCGGGACGGGGACTTCCAGTCTCTGGGACAGACCCTGCACATGGCCGGGGGAAGGCTGCGGGGCCCTGTCCCCCTCCCTCTTCTGGGTGCAAATGCGTGTGAGCCAAGGCCAAGCGGAGCAGCTTGTTTCCGGGGCTGGGGGACTGGAGGGGTGGAAGAAGACACTTTCTTATCTTGAACTCTTTTTTGGTTGCTGTGGACCATTTTTCAAGTCTTAATTGAATTTGTTACAATATTGCTTTTGTTTGTCATGTGGGATCTTAGTTCCCTGACCAGGGATCTTTCAACCACACCCTCCACACTGGAAGGTGGAGCCTGACCGCCGGACAAGGAAGTCTCTGTCCTGAATCTTCTGCAGCGGCAGTGCGCCCCGGGTGTTGCTCTCACTCCAGACCCAACAGCATTGTGAAAGGCAGTGAAAAACACAGCTAGAAGCCGGCGACGCGCCCGAGTTTGCCCAGCAGTGCCGGCAGGCTGGCTGCGGCCTCTGGGTCCCTGGGCAGCGGCCAGGCTTCTGACGGGGTCGCCTGGACCCGGGGCCCCGAGGATGAGCTGCTCCGGGCTCCTCTGGCTCTGGCAGGGGCACCCAGATACCACAGCAACGTGGGAAACGTGAAGCCTGAGGGCAGCCTCCGCCTGACCCAAGCGGGGATCAAACGCTTCAAGCCCAGACTCGGCAATCAGAGAGGGGCAGTGGGTGCTCTTGAGAGAAAGGGAGCCTGGGTGAATCAGGAAAGTCACTGGGCTGGAACGCGATTAAAGGGTGAGCGTGGGAGGGGATTTCCACGGAGAGTGCCCGGCCCGGAGCAAGTCCAGGCGGGCCAGCTGCAGGCTGTGGCCCGCCTGAGGGCTGTTGTAATGCTGCCCGTAAAACCCAGATCCGTGGAGACTTGAGCCCTTGATCTGGTTTCTTTTTTCTTATGTTGCCCTTTAGAAAAACAGATCCGAGGAAACCCCAAAGCTCTAAAACAAAGCACTCTCCATCAAGCGGGTGTGAGCAGTCAGGAGAGCTCTCTGGGAGAGGCCAGCTGGGGGTGTCCCCAGATGGGTGGGCTCAGGGGGACCCGGCTGCGAGGTGACCCACCTTCCTCCCCATCCTGGGGCTGCGGAGTAGACTGGGGGAGAAGGCTCGCCCCTGCCGTCTCTCCGGAAGGACGACAGCGCCTCCCCCAAGACAACGCCGGACACCGGAGGCTGAGGTTAGAGAGGAGCGGACTCGTCCCAGGTGCCACGTGCCTGGTGTCGCGCGTCCACCGCTCCAGACTGCTCTGATCTCCCCTGTGACCATCCAGGGGCTGTCACTGTCATTTTAGGTAACATGCCTGGACCGCGCTCTGTCAGTCCACTCACTCTAGTTGGCGTGTACTGCCTCCTGGTAATGAGAGACTGGGAAATGCCGGTGTTATCTTTCTTCCTTCCAATTTTTGTTGGTTCCATTTCCGTTTTATCCCGTCACTCAGCAGCTGAGGCCCTACTGTGTGCCAGACGACATGCTGGGTCCACAGGATCAAGAAAACACACAGAACTCCCGGCTGGCATGGGGTCTGCATTCTAGTAGAGGGGGTGGATCGTGAGTAAGGAAAACATCAAGACTGTCAGAGAGAAATCAGGCAGGGAAGGAGATACAGTGTGTGTGTATGTGAGAGAGAGAGAGCATGGATGTGTGTCTGTGACTGTGTGCCTTTGTGTCTGTGAGTGGGACTGTGTGTGTGTGAGTGGGACTGTGTGGCGCGGTTTCAGCAGGGTGGTGAGACAACCTCCCAGAGAAGGTGCTGCCTGAGTACAGAGCTGTGTGAGGGGAGGAGACAAACCCCGAGATGCTGGGGGCAGGGGGGGCCCCGCGGTCCAGGTGGGGAGGAGCCGTGACCCTGGGGGAGGGCTGGTGAGGAGGCCTGCGGGCTGAGAGGGGCGGGGTTCACGTCAGGGAGAAAGAGGCAGCTCCCCAGGGGTGCGTCACAGGCTGCAGCCTCTGAAGAGTTATAAGCAAAGGGGAGACTGCTGCTGCCTTCAGTTTAAGTTTGTACGGCGTTAATATACATCATCTTCGTAAATCAAGTAATCTCCAGTGCTTGTTCTATGGAGTGAGCCTCACAATCAACGGGCACTAAAGTGAATTTACAATAAGATTAAGTAAATACTGTGGGCAACAGCAGAGATTTTACTCTCTGGCCCTGTTCTTGCCTCCAGCCCGCCTCGTCCCATCTTCCCTTCCCTTCCATTCCAGGCAGTCCCCTGGAGTGGACCAGATGCCCTGCAGCTCAAAGCATCTCTAGGCTGCTGGTCCCTGGACCGTTTTGCAGTCCAGCTATTGCAGCTGCTGCAGACGGATGGACAAACGGAGCAGAGCAGCTCCCCTGGGGGAGTGGGTGCCTACGGAGGGCAAGGGGCTGGCACGTGGGGACGTTCTGCGCAGCAGTCCTGCGTCGGGTCAGGTACAGCACCGAGGGAGTGTGCCCAGGACCCAGCCAGGCCCCAGCAGCTGAGAGCCAGCGCTGTGCCCAGGGCTGTGTTCCCTGGGGTGCTGTTCCCGGGGGCGGGCTCCAGAAGCTCTGGAAAGCAAGGGGTGTCAGCACTAGCCCCCTGCCCCTCTGGAGCCATCGGAGGCTCAAGTAATCCAGCTGGGGTCTGAACCTCTCCCAGATGGGGCCACCAGCAGAGATCAGCTCTGGGAAAAGGTTTAGAGTGAGCCATCTCTCCTCATCCCTGACAGACATGGAGGGCAGGACTCCCAGGTCCTGAGGATCTATGCAGGACCCTGGGAGCTGTGGGCTGGGAACCGAGGCTTAGCTGCCAATGACCTGCCGTTTCCACAACAGGGGACGCCCTGCTGAGTTCCCTCCCGTGGCCCTCCCTTTACCCCAGTGCTCCTGTCTTTTTCCAGCCCATACTCCTGTGTCCAAAGGCCTGGCGTTTCTCCACTCAGTCAGCAGGAGAGGAGAGTGCGGGTGGCTGGTTCCCACGTAAAAGGAAAGCTGTGTCCCCAGATGCCGACACAGGGGCGGTCCTCTCAGCCACCAGTCTCACCCAGCTTTGTCATTTAGAAGCTGTGAGACTTCATCTAGGTTGCTCCGCCTCTGATCTCATGGGTCAAGAGACTCAAAGACACGTGAGGGTGCTCTGCAAACGTTTAAAGCCCGCACGTTTGTAAAATCACCTGGGTCTGGAGAGAGCACCAGTGTGTCCCAGGCCTGGAGAGGGAGGGGTGACCGCCAGAAACCAGCTGGAGCGGAGCTGGTCTGGAGCTAGCTGCTCAGGAGGATTCCAGATTATGCAGGTCTCGGCGCCCCAGGAGACGCCTCTGCAGGACCGGGGTCAGGGCCTGGGCGGGGCCGGGGAGCCCCAGGAGGGTGTGGCCGGCAGACAGGCTGAGCCCTGGGCTCCCTAAGGCCAGCCATGGTGCTCACTTGAGCTCCCCACTCTGCCGCCTCAGACGGTACCAGTCTCGATGGCCTCTCTCCTCTCTCGGCCGACCACGCCCTTTCCGGGACGGCTGGGGGCTAGCTGGCCCGCGTGTGCAGGTGGGCGTGCGCAGGTGGGCGTGCGCAGGTGGGCGTGCGCGTGCGAGTCTCCTGCGCATGCGGGCTGCAGAGCTTTGGGTGGGAGGTGGCAGCCCCTGACCTAGACGCTGTGTGGGGTTGCCCCCCTCCCTTGGACACGCTCTGTTCCCGTTAGACTCCGTGTCGCCGGGCAGGAGGGTGCAAACACAGGGCGTGAGCACACCGTCATTGCTGCATGTCGAGATTCCCGCAGTGACCCACTGTGAACAAGGCTAAGCACAGGCCCTAAGAGACCGGAAGCCCTGGGGAACGTGCCAACATGGGGTGGCTTGATGACCCGGGAGAGCCTAGTCTCCGGGTTCCCATCTTCTTCTGAAGTCAGTAAAAGTGGGGGAAGGAGTGGAATGACTTTTTCTTTCAATTAATTTTTTGGGCAGCATCATGCAGTCAATGGCACTCCACTCCAGTGCTCTTGCCTGGAAAGTCCCATGGGCGGAGGAGCCTGGTGGGCTGCAGTCCATGGGGTGGCTAAGAGTCAGCCGCGCCTGAGCAACTTCACTTTTCACTTTCCTGCATTGGAGAAGAAAATGGCAACCCACTCCAGTGTTCTTGCCTGGAGAATCCCAGGGACGGGGGAGCCTGGTGGGCTGCCGTCTATGGGGTCGCACAGAGTCGGACACGCCTGAAGCGACTCAGCAGCAGCAGCACGCACGTTGTGGAATCTTAATTCCCTGACAGAGGCCCCTGGAGTCCTAACGACTGGGCCGCCAGGGACTTCCCTGGAATACTTCCTGAGCCTCCTTCCAGTGCTGTCACAGATGTTATCTTGCGCATTAGAGTTGCCTGAGATCAGAACCAATTAACCCTCCCGCTTGACAGATGAGGAAATTGAAAGATAATGAAAGTGGGCAGGATTCAACCAAGGGGAGGAGTTGGGGTCGCAGAGCTGGACAGGGCTGAGCCACTGAACGCCAGCAGCAACCGCAAAGGTGGTGTCCACGGGAGGCTCTCCAGGCGGCAGAGAGAGGGGAGCCTTCAGCCGAGATGGGGGTGGGGGTGGGGGACGGCGACCTGAGCCTGGGGGAAGAGGCAACAGGCCCCGTCGGCCACGCCTGGCTCCCCCGGGGCCCCGGTCTACGTGGGCTGAGCGCGGCCCTGTCAAGGGCGGTCCCAGGTCCGGTGCAGACGCGGCCCTTCCTCCTCCCCCAGGAGGGGAGGCTGAGGGGCCCCCAGGTTCCTGCCATCTAAACCACACCGGGATGGAGGCAGGCGCGGGAGGGTGGGCTGTCCAAGCAGAGACCGCTGTGGGCAGCCTGTCTGGGGCCCCCACACGGAGAAATCTGCCCAAGGGGGAGGACCCCAGCTTAGCCTGATCCCCCCTCGCCCTCCCCCAACCCCGCCCAAACCCCAGAACCATCTTCATTTTTGATTGCGCAATGCCAAGGGGCAACTGGCCAAGCGAGGAAAGGGGTCAGAAGCTGGGGCAGGGTTCCTGTGGCCTGGGAAGCTCCAGCAGCTGCCTGGCAACACCCCCACCCCCGGCAAGATCCAGCCGTGCCGGTGGGCGACCACGAAACAGGCCCCTCCCAAGCAGCTAGGCCTCTAGTCTAGACGACCACCCCTCCTTCCCCTTCCCACCCCCCCCTCCCCGAGTCCAAGGCCCGGAGGTCCCCGGGAGCGGCGGACTAAAGGCCCGAAGGCCCGAGCGGTGGGACAGCAGCCCCTCGGACCCCCGGCCCCACGCCCAGAACCCGCAGGGGGACCGCGCCCCGCCCCCGGGCGGGCCGGGCGCGCAGGGGAGCGGAGGGCGGGCCGGGCGCGCCGGAATGCGCGGCGGCGCAGGAGGCAGGGGGCGGCGCCGGACATGTGAGGGCACATCCCGCGAGCGACGGCCCGGCGCGCAGACGGCCCAGGAAGGAGCAGGCGAGCGGGCTGCCGGGCTCGGGGGCTCTGGGGCCCGGGGCCGGGGCGGCGCGGCGCGGAGCGGCGGCCAGGACCGAGGCGGGGCCCGACAGGCACCAGGCGCGCCGGCCGGGCGGCGGGCAGAGCCGGCGGGGCGCGGCGCGGCCTGGCCGCGGTCCCGCGCGCGCCCATGGCGGCGGCGGTGCTCCGGGAGGGCGTGCTGGAGAAGCGCAGCGGCGGGCTGCTGCAGCAGTGGAAGCGCAAGCGCTGCGTGCTCACCGAGCGCGGGCTGCAGCTCTTCGAGGCCAAGGGCGCGGGCGGCCGGCCCAAGGAGCTCAGCTTCGCCCGCATCAAGGCCGTGGAGTGCGTGGAGAGCACCGGCCGCCACACCTACTTCACGCTGGTGACCGAGGGCGGCGGCGAGATCGACTTCCGCTGCCCGCCGGAGGACCCGGGCTGGAATGCGCAGATCACCCTCGGCCTGGTCAAGTTCAAGAACCAGCAGGCCATCCAGACCGTGCGCGCCCGGCAGAGCCTCGGGGCCGGGGCGCTGGTGTCCTAGAGCGCGGGGCCGCGCCTGGCCTGCCCGAGGTCGTGTCAGGTGAGCCCCCGGGTCCGAGCCCCCCTCCTCTCTGGCCCTCCTGTCGCCTCTTTTCCCTCCGGAGGAAATGGGGCCCCCAACCTGCGAGCCCCCTCCAGGCTGGGCCGTCCGAGGGCCAGCGGGAAGGGAGAAACCTGGGGGAGCGCCCAGGAGTCCAGCCTGGAGCCGAACGCCGGCCTCCCCTGGGCGCCGGCGGGCCGACTGTGACCTCCGTGTCCGAGAGGAGGGTGGGCCGGCGGCCTCCCGAGGCTGGCTCTGCCCTGACTCCGGGAGGAGGCTGGCGGACAGGCCGCGGGGCCTCCACCCCTGCCAGGGCGGGGCTCCTGGGCTGAGGGAGCCGGGTGGGGGTGGGACAGAGAGGGATGGGCTTGCCCCCACTTTCTGCTGGGATGACTGTCGCCCTCGAGTTGGAGCGTGGAATTGTGGCAGGAAGACTCCCTCAGCGGCAGGGTGCTCAGGGTTGGCGTGGGAACCAAGAAGCCAGGAATCCCCAGATGGGACTTTGGCAGGGGCTGGGCTGGACCTGGGACCCCCACTACCTGTTCTCAGGGCGAGGTCTGTTGGGGGTAGGGGGGCGGTCCTAGGGCTGAGCTGTTTGGGAAACCAGGAGATTTTGGGAGGTTTGCAGGCAGGCCACTCCTGCCTGGGGAGGTGGGCCTGTCCACCTGCCCCTGGTGTCCAGCATGTGGGCTGGGCTGAGAAGGGGGCTGGAGGAAGGGTTGGGGCCCTGGTGGTGGGTGGAATGGGCCACGATTTGTTATTTGTGATGCCTTGATCTTCCGTGGGCCGTAGGGCAGGGGCAGGGGCGGGCCTATGGTCAGGAAAGCTGGGCAGGGACCAGGGCAGAACCGGAAGCCCTGGCTTCCCCTGCCTGGGCCCTCCCGTGGGAACCGGGAGCAGGCTGAGGAAGGGTCTAGTTTGTCTTTCTCAAAGGAAACTGACGTTCCCCCACCGACCCCCGAGCCCGGCCCCCCCATTGACGGCCGCTCACGGCGGTGGGGGGCCCTATGCGGTGGGGGGCCCTGAGCGGCTGGCTGACAGGCAGACCCCAGGCCTTTGAGCTGGTTCTCTTTGGCGCCCCTGGCCTCAGGGACCGGAGGCAGCAGCTCTCTGCGGAGGTCACGGGGGTGCCCTCCTGAAATGCGGGAGCAGGTCTGGGGACTCTCCATGCGCAGCTCCTGTGGGCACGCTCCCCACTGCACCCGCTTCTGCCCTGACGGCTGCGCTTCCCCTCCAGCTTCTGGGCCCCCGTCGGCTCTCGGGACGTGGCTGCTCCTGACCGTGCTCCGGGTGGCGAGGCTGCAGCTGCGGACACCCCCGTGGAGGAGGCGTCGGAGTCATGGGTCGGCTGGAGCCAGCGAGGAGGGGGACGGCCACGGGGGAGGTGAGGATGAGGATTCGGCCCCAGGCGCTCAGGATCTCAGGATGTGCCCGTCCCAGGCCCAGCCTCTGAGCTCCAGCAAAGCCCCCACCCGCTACGGCCCTGCTGTCTACTCTGCAGTCTGTCCGCCTCAGGCTTGATGCTGTCCCTGCAGGAGGGCGGCCCCCCAGGAGCGCTGAGCCAGCACCTGAGGGCCCGAGAGGCCCGCCTGGGGACCACGAGACGAACCCCCGGGCTCAGCTCCGGATTCACCTCAGTGGGGGTAGCTGATGGGCCTGAGGCCCACTCTTGCGGTCGTCTGCTGCTTGGGTCCTTTTCGGGACCCCCACCCCTCCAGGCCTCTCTTTGCACACTTCTTCCCCCCTCCTGCCCATCTTCCCCGCACTGCCGTGCCAGGCCTGGAGGTGGTGGGGTGGGTAGAGGCTCAGCCATTACCATTTCACACCTGTCCCAGAATCTGATACCCTGCAGAGGGCAGTGACCACACTGTTCTCCAAGTGAGAGTCTTTCCCACAAAGACCTGGTATTGGGAACATCCCTCTCCTCGCCTCCACTTTCCCAAGCTAAACGCTATCCTGAAATCTCCAGCCTGGGGAGGCCGAGACCCTGCAGCCCAGAGAACACAGCCTCAGAGGTGCTGGCGGAGGGACCCTGGGGCCTGCACGGGCCACTTTGACCTCTGCTGTCCTCCTGGGAGGCAGCCGTGTCTCCCCAGCGGGACTCGTCCCTTCGTCACCCACACACTTGGGCCTGCTCCGCTGATATCATAAGTCTTCTGGTTTAAAAGGAATCGTTTCAGCAGCAGAGAAACAGAGGTGGAGACAGCGCTGCCCTGAGTGACACAGAGACGGCCCGTTGGCTGACCCACGTCCGGCCTGCCCTGTTGCTGTGTGGCGGCTTCAGAGTCCGATGGGGCAGGGAGGCTGAGTGTCCACCACGGGAGTCTGGAAGCCGCTTCCAACCCTCTTGCTCCCCACAGGCTCCTCCTCCCATCCGGTCACGACCCCTGTCCTTTGTCCCCATCCCCCAGAGCCCTCTGCAGCTTCTCGTTTCTCTAATATGTGAACCTCATCTTACAATTGAATAAGAACCTACAAGGCACAAAGGCATTTTTACAGACGCCTCGTTTGTGCTCTCATGAGGCTGTCCACCCAGCCCATGGTGCCGATAAGCGCCCCGCCTGGGCCGGCTCGCGCTGTGATCAGCCAGTGGTGTCTGCCGTGAGCCTCCGGAGACAGTGTGGAGGCCGACAGCTCTGTGTGTGGGTGGAGGGCGAGAGACCTTGGTGTTGCCACTGGGTCCTGGACTCAGGGAAAGCTATGTGAAAGTCTTGGCTTCATTCTGCTATATCTTCCAAGATAGATCCTGGCTCTTTCCAGCAAACCGAGGGAGGTGTCCAGACACTCAGAAATGGGAACATGTTTGTGAGCAGATGGGATCAGGGTGTGGGACACGCTCGTCTAGCAAAGATGAGCCTCTTGCAGGCAGGCCCAGGGGAAGTGGAGATGGAGCACCTGGTCTGAGCGGAATCCAGGGGGCGAGCGGTTGCTGCTGTGCCCTCGAGGGGCAGGTGCCGCGGGGGGTGCCATCCCGGGAGGCTGGCTGTGAAGGGTAGTGAGGGGCACAGCTGGTGGCGGGGGCCTTCAGCTCCTGGCCCTCTCTGCTCTTGGGGAACACCACCCTGTCGGCTCCAAGTAGCCTTTGGTTCTTGTCCAAGCCCACTTGGGCTGCTCCCTTCGTAGGAGGTCCCGGCCCCTCTAAAGTGCGGCTGTGGGTCCCAGCTCGGAGTATGCCGGCGCAGCTGGTGGGTGTCTGGAAGGGGAGAAGCACTAGGAACCCCGGAGGGGGTGGGACTCAGACCTTGCTGGGGAAGAAGGCCCTTTCCCTGGGATCAGGGGTACCCTCATGCTCTGCCAAGGGGAGGAGCCTGGGCCTCGTGGCAACCCCCGGGAGTGCTCAGCTGCACCACTGATTGCTGATGGGGTCAGGGGCCCCCAGCCGCACCCTACAGACAGGCACGGAGTGGAAAACCCTTGCTTACAGGAGGCCTGGGTGGGGCTCTTGCCAATCTGCTTGCCCGGCCTCCCTGGCCTCCTCCCTGCCAACCCCTGAGTCATCAGTGGGAAAGTGAGGCAGGGTGAGTCCTTGCAGGCGGGGGTGGGGGTGGCTCTGTTCAGGTGAGCAGGGTTGGGTGGAGGCTCAGACAAGAGCCAGCCTGTGGCGGGGACTGGGGGTGGCGCCTGGGAGCCTCAGAGGGAGCGGGCATTGCGCCACGACCCGGAGGCCCTCTCGCAGAGCTGGGGGTGCAGAGGCACCTTGGCAGTGTGCCCACCAGGCCCGGTGCAGGGGCCCTGGCAGACCCTGGGCTGCTGGAGTGTACCGCCTGGGACGTGGCTCACCCTCCCGACTGGAACCTTCCCTGGTGCCCGGAGGATGTCCTGGCCCCCGGGAGGCGCGCCCTCCACAGTCAGGCACCTCCTGTATCCACCCCCATGCCCCCAGCTGGGGCCCCTGCGCAGGACAGGCGGGGGCCCTTGTACCCCCACTGCCCCCCGCCCTGGGGTCTCTCCCTGCTCCGTCCAGGCCGCCCTCCCTGCTCCTCGGCCACATCCCCGCCGTCGCCGCTGGGGACGGCCATTCCTGCCATTCGTGCGCGCCTCTGAGTCCCTGGGACTCAGTAGGTGCCTTGTCATCTTGACGGTGACTGAGCTGACTGACTCCACGGGCCCACGTCAGCACAGGGGAGTCATCCAGCCACGGAGGCTGTGGATTCAGAAACAGGTTATGTGGCCTGCTAGGCATCCCAGCGGCTCACCAGGGGCGGGCCCTGGATGTGTGCCCTGAGTCCATGCCAGACGAGCCCTTCTTGTGGGGTTAGCAGGTGAGTGGCCGGGGAGAGGGGCTCGCAGGCTGGTGGCGAGGGTGAGAGCAGAGGCTGGGGGCTGAGAAGGGGCGTCAGGGGGCCTGTGTGGAGGGTGCTCGCAGACGGAGGCTGCAGCCAGGCCTTGACACAGCACTGGGTCCAACTCCAGGAGCCCCTCCACTTGGGAGGGTCTGTGAGCCCCCAGGGGCAGCCCTGGGCAGGACCCCCTGGGGCAGCAGAGGGGCCTGGGGCAGGGCAGCGCACGTCCTGTGTTGGCTCCAATGCTCCGTCTCACGACCTGGGCACAGGGCCCATCTTGAGGTTGAGGCCTGGGCTCTGCTGATGGACCCTGTGCGGCGCAGCCTGCTCCTGAGACCCACAGGGGGGCCACCTGCTGCCGGGGTGAGCGGGGACTCCTCTGGTTTCAGCACTGAAAGCTCTGTGTCCCCAGAACGCCCCGGGCCCTCGGGCCGTCAGTCACCTCCCTCCCGCACTGCCTAGGGTCAGGAAGCGCGGCCCCCCACCTTTCCTGATTTCAGCTGTCAGGCCCGCCCTTGGCCCCCGCGGAGTCCTGGGCTGTGAGCTGCGGGGCAGGGGCCCAGGGCACTGTCACCCCAGCCCCGGCCAGCTGTGCGTGCGTCCTGTATCCTCAGGACACAGACTCCTGGCCGCGGGGAGGAGGGGGTGTCCCCAGGCTGCCCAGCCGGCTCTGCTTCTGCTTCAGCAGCGCTGTGCCTGCCCCCCGGACTCTGCCTCCCAGAGGTCAGGGGCTGCAGGGGAGGTGTGGCCAGGGCAGAGGCGCCAGGGCTCGGCAAGGGGAGCTGGTGCCGAGCGTGGGCGCAGCAGGGAGGACCGAGGAGGTGCTGCTCCGGGCTGCTGCCTGGCCCCGCTTCTTCCTCCAGGCAAGCGGGAGCCTCTGCAGAGCTGCTGTTCTTGCACGTAACCCTTTATTTCATTACAGACGTCCGTTCACTGAGGCAAACATGAAAGGACAGACAGTTATGAAGAAGGGAGCATCACCGTGGTGTTGCCATCCTTCAGAGGTCACCTTTGTTAGCGTTTCGCGGTATTTCCCTTCCATCTGCTCCTCTGTAAATGTACGTGATACTTAACTATCACATGGTTTGTAGCATGTAACTACTTTTCCCACACAGGGTCATGCTGTGTGTACCCCGCATCTTCATTTTTATGTATAATCCACTGTGTTATTTTTAACGCCTGTGTGTTTATCATCCACTGTTTATTTGCCATCCAGCCCCTCCACGCCCTTTTAGTGTTTACCTCTGTGTATATAAGGATGCAATGAACGTTTGCCTATTTGAATCTCTCTGTGTCTCTGGATGTTTCTTTCTGAGGATATTCTTTTTTAATTTAAATTTTCTTTAAAAAAGAAAATTGAAGTGCTTGAAGTACACTTTTGAAGTGCATTCTCTTAAAAAATTACGTTTCAGGTGTAAAATATAGTGACTCACAATTTTCAAAAGTTATACGCCATTTATAGTTACTGTGAAATATTGGCTCTATTCCTTATTGTGCGTATATCCTTGTAGCTTATCTATTTTATGCGTAGTCGCTCAGCCCTCTTCTTCCCCTGCCCGTGCCTCCACCCTGACTCCCTCCCGTTCTCTGCGTCCACGAGTCTGCTCCTGCTCTGCCACGCTTGGTAGTTTGCTGTATTTTCGAGATTCCACACGTAAGAGGCATCACACCGTATTCCTCAGGAGAGTCCGTGACGCGCCGTGGCTTCATGAGAACAAGCGAGTGTGGGCGTGCTCCTTGAGGAGGCTGGTGGTCGCAGAAGACGGAGATGGGTGGTGGGGGCCGGGGCGCAGGAGGGGTACGGGTGGGGGGCTGGTGCAGAAGCAGCGCTGTGGGCTGGGTCTGGAGCCACACGAGCAGGCGTACGGGAGGCAGCTGAAGCCTGAGCCCTGATCACAGCCCCGAGTGCAGACCCAGGCCGTGCCTGCTTGCGACATGGTCTGCCTCCTGGATCGCCGTGAGACATGTGGAGGGAGCGCCTGTGAAAGGGACTGCACTCGGGGTGCACGGGCCGTCTGCGGGCACAGGCCTGGGTCACCCTCCACCAGCACTGCTAACCAGGCCCTCTCCAGAGGCCCAGAGCCCTGCGAGCTCACAAACACACGCACGCACATGCACACACAGACACACATGCATCACACGCACAAGCACGTGCACACACAGGCACACACGCATGTACACACGAACATGCACACACATGCACAAGCACACACAGGCACACACGCATGTACATGCACACAAAGGCACACAGACATGCATGTACACACGCACACACAAAAGCACATGCACACACAGGCACACATGCATGTACACAAGCACGCACACAGGCACACATGCACAAGCACATGCACACAGGCACACACATGTACACACATGCACAAGCACGTGCACACACAGGCACACATAATGTACACATGCACAAGCACATGCACACAGAGGCACACACATGCATGTACACATGCACACACACGCACAAGCACACACACGCACAAGCACGCACACAGACACACACAGGGACGCCCCTCGGCTCTGGCTTCCTGCCGACCCCTGCGCTCTCCCTGCTCCTTCAAAACTCAGCTCGGGAGCGCCGCTGGTGGGCAGACCCCGTGCAGCCCCGCCGGTTTCTGCCTCTGAGGGGCTCGTGTGGATGCTGCCCCTCAAGAGTGACTGGCCTGGAGGCTGGACGGGTGTCTCACCCACACAGTGAGGGTTCCTGAAGGCCTGAGTGTCCATCTCGCTCACTGCCTCTGCTGTCCAAGCTCCTTTTTAAGTTTTATTATCTCTTTATTTTTAAATGGTTTTGTTTTTTGCTCATGTCATGTGGCCTGTGGGATCCTGGTTCCCTGACAAGGAATCAAACCTATGCCCCCTGCATTGGGAGCCTGGACGCTTAGCCACTGGACCGCCAGTGACGTCCCTCTTCCTGCCTGCTTTTGAAGGAAACGCTGTGTCGGGCAGGTCCGCATTGCAGGAATGAGCGTGGCCAACAAGCTGGTCCCAGCGACAATCACGTACGTTTGGAAGCAGGTCCCTCGTGGTTGGACCTTCAGACAAGAGCCCCTCCTGGCCGACATCCTGACCTCTGTCCTGCGATGCCCTGGGGCAGAGGCCCACCAGGCACATCCAGGCCTCCAGCCCTTGGGGGCTGAGACGACGCCTGGCCTTGCGCTGTGGCCATCCCCATGTGAAGCGGACAGGCTGGCTCCACGCCTGCCCACCTCGGCATCTCCCTGAGGGCCCCCTTCCCTGGCGCCCCTGCGGGAGGCCTAGGCTGTGTGGGGGGCGTCCAGCTGCATCGTGGGGCTCTCCTGGTCCCCGAGAGCAGCATCTCCCGGCAGCATCTCCATCTCCAGAGGGAGAGGCTGTCACCCTCACCAGCCCACCCTGCCCATGGGACTGCTGCGTCGCAGGCCCGTCCTGCGGACACAACCCCGTCCAGGCTGACAGTCCCTGGCCTGGGCCTGCTCTCACAGGTATGATGCGGGCACTCGGCCCCAGCGTTGTTTACTGGGGGACTTAAAATGGCCCACCCTGCCCCCAGCCAGGATGGGGCTGGGTGTGGCTGGAGAGGACCCCAGCAGGACCCCCGGGCACGCGGGCCTCCGTTTCAGTTGTCGCCAGCACCCAGGAGGCCTTTGGTCAGAGCTGGACTCTGCCAGCGCTGGGAGGGCGCACCCAGCCCAGCCTGTTTGCTCAGCTCCTCCTCAGCAGACGGTGGGTGTCTGGGGGCGGGCCTGTTTATCTTTGGCAGACAGTAAATCCTGGATGAACGGCCGGGTGACCGGGTGAGGCCGAAGGCTTCCAGCTGTCCGGTCACCCCTCCCCACCTCTCCCGACCCTGGACCCCCTGGGAAAGTTACAGTGGTTCAAAGGCTGTTAGAACGTCGCTCACCTTGGGGACTGTGGTCACTAGTCTCCAAGGAGCTGGACTGGGAGGGGAGGCCACCCACCGGGCGGGGACCAGACTCGTGGCTTCCCAGCGTGCGCAAGTGCACAGTGTTGTGGGGTCCTGACCCTGCCGCCCCGTTTGGTCTCCCACCCCTGGAAGCAGAGAGGATCCGTCTCTACAGAGAGAGAAACGGAGACTCAGAGACCCTGGTCGTTTGCTCAGAGTCACACAGCGCTGACCTGCTGTGGGGTCTGCACACAGGGCTGTGGGCTGGGAACTGGCTGGGCAAGGCTGGGGGGCTGGGGGCCTGCAGGAGGGACCACGACAGGCGTTGTGAGGTGGGCCGGAGCCAAGGTTTGGGCGTTTATGCCCCTGCCTGGGAGACTTGGGGTGGTGGTGGGGCTGTCATTGCGTTTTACTGAAGGCTGATGAGGGCGGGGCTCTGCTGGGTGTGTGGGAAGAACTGTAAATAATTCAGTAATAAAGCGGGAAGGCTGCATTAACTAGCCTGGACCCTTGCTGGGTGGACACACACACTGAGCCCTGGCCCCAGCCTTGCAGGCTGGTCTGGGGTGTGAGGCGGCCGTGGGCCCTGACCTGCCCCACCAGCGCCCCAAGAGAAAGGCAAGAGATGCAGAGAGGCCCCTTGCGGAATGGACCACCCATGGCCCAGCAGCTCCTGCGTGCCCTCACCAGCTCCTTCCCCCCGGGCCCAGGGGGAGGTCGGAAGTTCAGCTCTCTAGTGGACCAGGCTGGCCGCTCACGCTTGGGGCCAGCGCTTGGCGGGTCACCTGGAGGTCTTGGGAGCAGGGTGGCAACAGGTAGTGAGCTGGGGGCCTGGGGGCTGGCTCCTGGTGGGGCTTGAGGGGGCCTCCTCTGACCCGAATAGGGGGAGATGCTGAGCGTCCAGCCCTCCCCTTTGGCCCACGCCATAGCCTTGGGCGCAGAGGGCGCTCTGCAGATGAGGAGGGAGAGCTCAGAGAGGCCACCCTGGGATCCACCCCAGTGCCGGCGTGGGGACAGGACCTGGGCTGCATGTCTGAGTGTGTCCAGAGGCTGCCAGAGGGTGGGGACTCTCGTCCCACCCACGCTCACCTCTGTCTGCTTCCCTGACACCCCTACCCCACCAGGGTCTGCCTCTGGGGCCCAGCTGAGCCTGAAGCACCTCGAGGAGGGGCGAGGGCCCCAGCCAGACGGCTGCATTTACTCAGCTTTCCCTTGACATTCTACACACGCGAGCACTTGGCCGGTGCCCGGAACGCTGTTTATCGGAACAATCTGTCTTTCAGGGCGCCTGCATCAATCGCCCCATTGTCCCTTCCTTTCCTGGACGTCTCAGGCGGGGGAGACCAGCGTCAGGGAGGGAGGTGCCCCAGCTGCCCCGGTCTGCAGGCACCGTGGAGGTGCCAGGGCTGGGTGGGTGGCAGCGGCCTCAGGGCCTCTTCTGACCCGATCACTTCTCCCCGTCGTGTTCTCAGGTCCCAGCGGAGCAAACCAGGGGAGGGGAGAGCCCACCGTGCTGGCGATCGGGTGCTTCGTGAAGGGGGTGCCGTTCCCAGTCCAGGGCCATGGCTCAGCCCCGCGCTGCCCCAGTAGCTGTTTGGCCTTGGGTGATTTAGCATCCTCTCTGGGCCAGCTCCGAATTCGGGCTCTACCCCTGGCTGGTCAAGTGCCAGCTGTTTGCCCTGATGAGCCTCAGTTTCTTGATCTATAAAATGGGCTGAATAACAGTCACTCCTCATTATCTGTATTTGCAAAGCAGCCCACTTGCTAAAATGTGTGTATCACCCCTGATCAGCTCTCCTCGGGCTTTTGTGCTGGGTGGGTGAGAACTGTGAGACCCCTGCAGGCCCACTGCCAGCAGAGCTTCAGTGAGGTGGCAGCTGCTTCTGGTTTCCATCTCATACTGCAAACAAGTGGTTGGTGCCACGCTTCTTGTGTATTTGTGCTTTTGTGGGTGACTCCAGTGTTTAAGATGGCCCCGGAGTCAGTACTGCAGGGCTGTCTGCTGTCCTGAGTGAAGAAATTGGGATGTGACTGATGGAGAAAATACGTGTCAGATGAGCTTCGTTTGGGTGTGAGTTCTCAGGCTGTTGGCCCCGAGTTCAACATCAATGAGCCAATGGCATGTATCAGATAAGGTGTCTGTAAACAGAGGCATACATAAGGAAGGCCGTGCACTTGACAGGCTGGAGCCCTGGGACCCCGGCCCTGTGTCCCGTGTGCCGCGGCTCTGGGTTCACCAGGTCACATTTTCTGATGATGAAACAGAACCTTGAATGATGAGTCAGCGACACTCATCACACAGGCTCAGGAGGCTCTGAAGTTCAGCTGTGTGCAGCTGGCCGGTAGCTCTGGAGGTTGTTACTGGTCCATGATGCCGAGTCCACAGGTCTGTCTCCTGACCCCTCAGCCTCCCGAGGGTTACGTGCCCCCCAAAGTGCACACAGGGCGTCACAGCCAGAGTGGCTGGGGCCTGGGGTGTCTGGGTGGCATTCGCTCCACCTGGTCCCCTGCGAGGCTCTCAGAGCCGTGGAGGCCCGTGCCACTCGGATGTCTCCTCAGGAGGCTGGAGATGCCCGATCCCGGCTCACAGGCAAGCTTGGAGTCCAGGGGCTGCGTGCGCTGGCTGGGGCTTGCTCCTTTCGAGAGCCGCACCTGCTCACTCTGGGGAGGCGAGGGCTTTGGGGTTCCCAGGGAACCCTGAGGACAGCCGCTCCCACATGGGGCGGGCAGGAGGGCTCATGGCTCAGCTGTCCACCCGCTGACCCTGCCCCTTGTCGGCTGGCTGGGGGCCGAGTCGCCAGCCCCCTCCCGTGGCACAGCTGCCTTCCTCCATCCGCCTCGTGTCCTCTCGTGAGTTTAATCTGGTCAAATTAAGAGCCTTTACATAATTGGATTCTGTAAACACTTTTCACAACTGAGCCAGATAGCATACTATGAGCAGCATCCCTTTTCCTAGCACTTGGGTTTCCTCTGACGCTGAGGTTTGCCTTGTTTGTGCTTCCTTCCTTGCTTGTGTGCCCACAACGCATTGCGCCTCTGTTTTTCCCGTTGGCAGAGTCCCTTCCTCCCCTCGCCCCTTCCTTTCCTTCTGCCCCCTGCACCCCGACTCTAACCTGTGCAGGCCCTGCTGGACCTGGGAAACTTCTTTCTCGCTGCCCTGGGAATTCCCTTCGCCTCTGCCTGGCACCCAGCCCTCCCCTTCAGCAGGGTGTTCATTCAGTGAAACCCAGGCTCCAGAAGCTTCTTGAGAAAAGAGACACAAGACTCTGAAGCTTCACGTCTTTAAAAACATCTACACATGAAAAGATGCTCAACATCACTCACAATTAGAGGGACGCAGATGAAAACTACAATGGGGCGCCACCTCACAGCGGCCAGCATGGCCGTCGCCGAAGTCTACAGCAAATGCTGGAGCCGGTGTGGAGAAAAGGGAACGCTCTAGCACTGTTGGTGGGAATGTGAATTGATACAGTCAGTATGGAAGACGGTACGGAGCTTCCTTAAAACAGTAGGGATAAAGCCATCATATGACCCAGCAATCCCACTCCTGGGCATATACCCTGAGGGAACCGAAACTGAAAGAGACACACGTGTCCCATTGTTCCCTGAAGCACCATTTACAATAACTAGAGCATGGAAGCAGCCTAGATGTCCGCTGACAGGTGGATGGATAAAGAAGTTATGGTATATATACACGGTGGAATATTACTCAGCCAGAAAAAGGAACATATTTGAGTTAGTCCTGATGAGGAGGATGAACCTAGAAGCTATTATACAGAGTGAAGTGAGTCAGAAAGAGAAAGAAAAATACCGTATATACGGTATATACGTACATACGGAATCTAGAAAAATGGTGCTGAAGAATTTATCCACAGGGCAACAGTGGAGAAACAGACGCAGAGAGCAGACCTGCGGACCTGGGGAGAGGGGAGGAGAGGGTGGGACGTATGGAGAGAGTAACATGGAAACTTACAATACCATATGTAAGATAGATAGCCAATGGGAGTTTGCTGTACAGCTTAGGAAACTCAAACAGGGGCTCTGTATCAACCTAGAGGGGTGGGGTGGGAGGGAGACGGGAGGGAGGGTCAAAGGGGAGGGGATATGTGTATACCTATGGCTGATTCATGTTGGGGTTTGACAGAAAACAGCCAAATTCTGTAAAGCAGTTATCCTTCAATTAAAAAATGAATCTTCCTCCACCCTCACGGTCAGCTGATAGTTTGGCTGGGCGTCTGTGTCTTTCTAGTTGGAATCATTGTCCCACAGGGTTTTGAAGACATTTTCTCTTGTATTCTGGTTTCTGGTATTGCTACTGAGAAGCCTGAGGCTAAAGTTTTTGCGTGTGACCACCTTTCTCCCTGGATTCGTCTGGGCCCGGGGCTGCTAAAGAGTCAGAGACGACTCGGCAGCTAAGCAGTAAGCAGCAGCGCTCTCTCTGGAGCTGGGCTCCGGGGCCTCAGCGTTTCGGTGCTGGGGGCTTGAGTCCCGGGAGGCGCCACGCGGGGTCTTTGGCGAGCGACTCGTTGGCTCTCTGAGGCGCCAGGGCCCCCAGGTGTGAAGTGCTGGGCCCCCATGGTCCTTTAACTTTCTTATCTTCCCTGAGCAGATTCTCTCTGTGCTTTCTGGAAGATTTCTTCAAGCTTCCCCCGCAGCGGTCCTGTGGAATGCTTTGTTGCTGCTATTGTATTGCTAATTTCGAAGAGTTCTTGTGATTTTCAGAATGTTCCTTTTCCTCTCTCTATAGCATTCTCTCCCGCTTCATGGACACGGTATCGCCTCTCTCTTCTCCCCACCTTCATGGACACGGTATCTCCTCTCTCTTCTCCCCCGCTTCATGGACACGGTATCTCCTCTCTCTTCTCCCCACCTTCATGGACACGGTATCTCCTCTCTCTGTCAGGGTTAGAAGCTGTGCTCTGCTCCTTGGATTTTGTGTTTTCTCCAGATTATTTTGGCTGTTTTGGTTCTCTTTCACAGTAGATGTTGTTGGAAAATAGTTGCACAACATGAAAGTTTCAAGTTAAGTTTCCTTTGGGGCAAAATCAGGTCTGGAGACAGCACTGCAGAGAGTTCTGAGAAACTGCTCTGAGGAGGCGAGGGGAGGAGCCAGGTTATGCGGGAGTTTTGCAATAAAGGGCAGGTAGTCTGAACATCAAAAGTTCATTATTAATTAAAGGAACCAGATATCCCAAGTTAAGGAACGCAGAGCTTTTCTACGTGTGGGAAGACGCAGGAGCCTGGGCTCACGGAAACTCCTTTGATATGTCCCTCACCTTCTGGGGTCAGTATCTTGTGGATTTTTTAAATTAAAAAATTATTGATTTAGTCTTGACTGTGCCGGGTCCCCCTTGCCTGGCTCTCTCCCCTTTGCCTGCCCCCTCAGGCTCTCTCCCATTGTGGGGGTCAGGGGCTACTCTGTTTCTGTGCAGGGCGCCTCACTGGGACTTCGCTTGTTGAGAGGAGCTCTGGCTCTGGAGCTTGGGCCCGGGAGCTGTGGTGCTCGGGGGCTTCTCTCAGACCAGGGGCGGACCGTGTCCCCTGCACTGCCGGGGAAGTTCAGTGCCCAGTGTCCTCGCATCCTGAGCTTCCTCCAGGCTCACCGTGGGGTGGCTGCAGCCTGGTGGCTGCTGGTCAGCAGTGTTCCTCCCTCCCTGCGTCCCTCAGGGCTCGCCAGCTCACCGTCTGCGGAGGCTGCAGTCCCTGGCGATGTGGCATCCTGGTTTGTTGGTGTGGCAGAGATATTCCCTTTCTCAGCTTCCCCCCAACATCTGGTGGTCCTCACTGTGCATTTACAGATAGGACCTGGAAGCATGCAAAGGCTGTCGGGAGCTCAGGGTGTGGCTGGGGCTGGAGGCCCTGGGCCTCTCTGCAGCCCCCAGACATCAGCGCTTCCTGGAGATGGCCGCCTTTCCCAGGTCAGAGTTCCCATCTCCTTCTGGGCCCATCTGAGGCTGGCTGTCTGCGTGTCCGGAGTAGAAGTGGGGGGTCGCCCTCCGTCTGTGAGCTTCGCTCCATCCCGGGTCCCGGTGTGCCGCCCGTGCTCTGGGCTGAACGCAGGTCCACGACTGCTGCCCTCCAGGCCCCTGCTGACCTCACCCTGCCCACGTCCATCTCTTTCTCTTCCTCTGAGTTCCGTCCCCCTTCCCTTTGCACGTCTGACCCTTGGGGCTCCCCCGCCCCTCTTCTGTCCCCTCACCCGGCCCATCTCCAGGCGCCGTGACCGCTGAGCTCTGCACCGGTGACAGCGTGCTCCTCTAGCTGGCGCCCGCTGCAGCGGTCACTCCCGTGGGGCACCCCCAGGGCCCAGGGCGCTGGCCTCAGCTAGCCGAGACGCATGTCTCGGGAGTAACGTCAATGTGCGAAGACGCTCACATCTTTCTGGTTTCTCTGATTAGAAGGAACCTTCTGATGTTCGACTGCAAGTTTCTGATTTTGGGGTATTTTTCCCCAAGAAGCGTTCCTTTGTATCCCGGCTCCTCCCTGTCCTCTTCAGAGCAGTCCTCCAGTGCCCTCTGAGGGGCTGTCTCCTGGGCTGCAACCTTCAGCTGCTTCTTGTGTTTTAGTCGCTAAGCATGTCTGACTCTTTTGCAGCCCCAGGGACTGTAGCCCGCCAGGCACCTCTGTCCATGGGCTTCTCCAAGCAAGCATACTGGAGTGGGTTGCCATTTCCTCCTCCAGGGGACTTTCTCGACCCGGGGATCGAACCCAGGTCTCCTGCATTGGCAAGTGGATTCCTTACCACTGAGCCACCTGGGAAGCCCGACCTTCAGTAAGGTCCCCAAATGAAACAGCTCGCAACACGGGGGTGCTCCCTCCAGCTGGGCTCTCCTCTGCTCCGCGCGCTGCCGCTCCCTCCCCAGGAGCTGCTTCCACAGCGGCTCAGACGTGAAAGAGTCCGCCTGCAGCGCAGGAGGCAGGAGACGCAGGAGACCCAGGTTGGACCCCTGGGTCGGGAAGATCCCCTGGAGAAGGAAATGGCAACCCACTCCAGTATCCTTGCCTTGGAAATCCCGTGGACAGAGGAGCCTGGTGGGCTACAGTCCGTGGGCTCACAAAGAGCTGGACATGATTGAGCAACTGAGCACGTTGCAGTGGGTGTGGTTTATGTCATACTCACATTCCGCTACATTTATTATTACTAGTACTGTGATTGCCTCTGAACTGGTCCCTTGGTCTCCAGCTCTTCCACCCTCGGGTCCAGCTTTTACCCTGCGGCCTGCATGAACTTTCTCAAGCGCACAGCTTCCTCTGTTACTCTGGGTTGCAGCCCTTTGACAGACCTCTGGTGACTGCTGAGTCTGGGCTGCTTGGCACATGGTGCACACCAGGTTTTGTGACCTGTAGTCTCCTTCCAGCCTCTGCCAGCCCGCCCCCTGCTTGGCCCCAGCCTCGTCCTCCACACTTTAGCGAGAGCAAACTGCCCGCAGTTCCAGCTGCCCCACGAGATTTCCTGCGGCTGTGTCTGCTCAGATTACCCTGGGGTCTGTAATGCCCTTTCTCCTTGGTTGCCTGATGAATTCCTTTCTGTATTTCCTAATAAGCCAAGTTTCCTCTCAGGATTCATCACGCCATGTTAGTTCTTTCATAAAGCACACACGTTATTTCAATTGCTTGGGGGGGTCTTTAATATATTCACGGGAGCAACGAAGCAGGAGGGGAAGCCTTCCCGTCTATCTAGATTTTAGTCTGAATCGTGATGCGTTCACGGTTATCGAAGTCGGAGGGAGGATGACAGGTGTTTGTAGCAAGTGTGCGTCTCACGTGGACCCCTGAATTATTGAGGTGACTGTCCATGGGGGAAGGCGTCGGTGAGAATGAGCACCATTTGGTCGCAGGCTCTGAAACACCGTGGTTCTCCGGGCTCCCGGGCCCTCAGCGTCCTCGATGTAGAAGCAGCAGGGATTCTCTTCCGCTTCTTCCTCCCTGGGCGTCAGGAAGCGACCCGCCCGCCGCCCTGCTCAGCACCGCCCTCTGCTGCTGGCGTCCCCAGCAGCCCTTCCTCAGCGTCACCCCGACCCCAGAGAGGAGCCAGGCGCCGGGCTCCCACACCCCGCGAAGGACTAGGAGTCCCTGGGGCGCGCCGCTGGTTCAGAGCCCCTGCGTGTCCTGGAGTGGGTTCAGAGGGTCACGGAGCCTCCTGCCTCGGTGTGCGTGTGAAAGGGATGTCTTCCAAATGACGTGTGTGCAAGTTACAGATTTCAAAAGTTTTCAGTGAAAGTTCTAAACCCCCCAAAGTGAAGAACCCCTTAACCACTTAGATCCTTAGGAGGACTTTCAGACGCAGGGACCCGACTTTAAGGAAGATAAACCGCTGTCAAAGCAGCGGCACGGGGCTCACGGTGACTGCGTTGCAAGCGCTTCCGCCAGATGAGCTGTGCTTGTCCTCTCTGGGTCTAGCGCTGAGACGGGCCCAGCCCACCTGGGTGGACGGGTGTGCGCAGCAGGGAAGGTTCCCGGGCGATGGGTTCGGGCCGGACTGAGGATGGCTGACTGTATTAGCAGCAGGGCGGGCTGGGTGGACGGAGAGAAGGCGCTCAGGTACTGGTCTGTGGGCCATGAACGGGACACACACACACACACTCTCCAAGAGTTAGAATTTGGGCAGAGTTTTCTCATCCAAAAATCTGAAACAAAATCCCAGCTTCATGGGGTTCCTTCTCGAAGTCTCCCTAACTTGTCATTTCAGGACATTTTATGAAACCACAAAGCCACAAAATTCCCAGATTACCAATGGCCAGTCCACAATCAATAACTTGGATATTAAAGAATTTCCTGAGCCTTCCCTGGTGATCCAGTGCTTAAGACTTTGCCTCCAAAGCAGGGGCTGTAGCTCCATCCCTAGTTGGAGACCTGGGATCCCAAATGCCTGTGGCCCATAAAACAGAAGCTATGTTGTATAAAATACAATAAAGACTTTAAAAATGGTCCACGTCAAAAAACATCTTTAAAAATGATTTCTTGATTATTCCTGCTTCTGGCTGCTACTTGACAGGATTAAAAAACATACTTCACCTTTTTATCGATCATTTTGTTTTTTTAATCTTTATTTTATAGATAAAATAAATGAGCCAGATAATAGCATTAATAATCTACTAAAAACAGAACATGGTTCTGAGGGGGAGGATAAGTGAGGAGTTTGGGGTTAAAATACGCAGACACTGTATGTGGAATGGATAGCCAACAAGGACTTACTGCGCCTCACAGGGAGCCGTGCTCAGCATCCTGTAACAACCGACGATGGAAGACAGTGTGAAAAAAGAATCTGTAGGTGCATATATATATATATGGGTCTCTTTCCTATGCGCCAGGGACTAATGCAACACTGTACATTGCCTATATTTCAGTAAAAAGTTTTTAAAAAGAGTAGTGGTTCTCACACTTTCGGGTCTCAAGAGCCCTTTATGAGATTTACTGAGGACCCTAAACCCTTTTGTTTGTTGGTCATGATTACCAATATTTACCGTATCAGAAATGGAAATGGAAAAAGAATATTGATTAATGTATGTCATAATTATACACATAAGCCCATGTGACTTTTTTTATGTTAGCCCAGATAGGTTTACATAATAAGCCTCTATAACGTAAAATATTTTATTCACGTTATAGAGGCTTGGCGGGCAGGGGGGAGGTGCTCACCGGTCACCGGCAGGCCCTCTGTCTGCCTTGGCGCCACGTGGGTGGCCCCGGTGTGGGTGTGGGGTGCAGGGCGCCGCAGCTCAGCGTCACGTCAGCAAAGGCACAGCGGCCCCGCGCTGCCTCCCTGCCTGCCTGAGCGCTCCGTTGGAGGGGCAGCAGTTCACCCCTGGGTCAAGGTTTAGTGAGAGGCGGGACTGCCCGCCCCGGGAGAGGGCGCGGCTGCGGCCTAGACGCTCGGGAGCCAGAGCCTGAGTGAGCAGCTCCCAGCCGACCCTGCCCAGGGCTGCGGGCTCCCCAGGGACCTGCGGGACCTCCTGAGCCCAGAGCTGATCTCCCGCACTGTCTTGTCAGAGGGCTCCTCTCCGTGTTCGCGTCTGTCCACGCATCGACCCCACAAGCACTCATTAGCACCTACTGTGTGTCAGGCACTGTGCCCACCCATTGACCCCATGAGCACAGATTAAGCACTTACTGCGTGTCAGGCACCGTGCCCACTCATTGACCTCAGGAGCACTGATTAAGCACCTACTGTGTGTCAGACACTGTGTCCACTCATTGACCCCACGAGCACTGATTAAGCACCTACTGCATGTCAGGCACTGTGTCCACTCATTGACCCCACGAGCACTGATTAAGCACCTACTGCGTGTCAGGCACTGTGCCCACTCATTGACCCCACGAGCACTGATTAAGCACCTACTGCGTGTCAGGCACTGTGTCCATTCATTGACCCCACAAGCACAGACTAAGCACCTACTGCGTGTCAGGCACTGTGTCCACTCATTGACCCCACGAGCACTGATTAAGCACCTACTGTGTGTCAGACACTGTGTCCACTCATTGACCCCACAAGCACTGATTAAGCACCTACTGTGTGTCAGGCACCGTGTCCGCTCATTGACCCCACGAGCACTGATTAAGCACCTACTGTGTGTCAGCCACTGTGTCTGCTCATTGACCCCACGAGCACTGATTAAGCACCTACTGCGTGTCAGGCACTGTGCCGGGCACTGAGCGTATGACCAGTTTAGGACGTGGGGCTGACACTCAGTTTTCTCCGGACGAGTTGGTAGATGACCTCCATGTTGTGGGTCATGTGCAGGGAAACAAGGAGGCATGGGGCTATGGAGCCTGGAGGAGGCTCCAAGCATAGTCCGGGTGGTCAGAGCTGGCTTCCTGGGGGAGGCAATGCTCCTCCGATACTCGGAGGTGGATGGAGTGAGAGAAGGCCTCCGAGCAGCCTCTGTGGTCCTAGGAGCCGAGTGTGTGGAGGCAGGGAGGCTGAGAGGGGGCCACAGGGCGGGCAGCCCACTGTGGGGTCCGCACCTCATCCTGGGGTCCGTGCCGAGGGACGAGGAGCGGGACCACCCCTGTCTGGGGCTGGGCTCTGGCCAGGGATGTGGGGGGTGCCTGCCGCGCTCTGGGGCCCCTGGGCCAGCTGTGCTCTCAGAGCCCCCAAACCCACGTGGTCCCAAGGGCCACAAGGGCCACCTGAACCCCAGCCGCGGGCCTGGCCTACCTGCTGCTCCCAAAGCCGCACAATCCAGCGTCTTACGTTTCCAGAGCTCCACAGCCCACCTCAGCGTCACTGGGCATCCTGGGCAACTCTCTCTGGAGGTGCGCCCCGTCCTCACGGGGGTCTCCCCCCGACCTCTGCCTCCTTGTCACCCCTCCCCTTGAGCTGCCGCTCACCCTCTGGCTCCCAAGGACCACAAGATTGGGTGGCGCCCCCACGGACGACTCAGGAGAATCTTCCGGACTCAGCCCTTAGTTGACCACATTTTCAAAGCCCCTCTGGCCGACGAGGTGGCATATTTCCATTCCTGTTGGTGCAGCCGCTGTTGGTGGGGAGCAGGGGGTGGGGAGGGGCCTTGCGTAGCCAGCACAGGGAATCCGTCCGCACCTCTCCCGGGCTGAGGGCGCCGGTCCTGACTGACTGTGGAGGGTCCTCCCCAGCCAGGGGCATGTCTGCACCAGAGCCTCACAGGCTCACAGCCTCAGGACAGCTGTGCTGTCGGCAGGAGGGGTGTGGGCTTCGGGGTGGGGGGGGCGCTTGGCCCGGGCGGATGAGCCCTGAGAAGAGGGGACTTTTTCAGGATAACTCTGAGCAAGGGCAGGAGACAGGCTGCAGAGGCACCAATGAGGAGCAGAGAGGAGGCCTCGGCAGAGCCCCGCAGCACTGTGTGGGCAGCGGGGCTGAGGACGCTGCAGGCTGGCAGGGTGACGGGTGTGGGTGGGCGTGGGACTCTGGAGCCCGGGACAGGGGTCCGCGTGAAGCCTGCGGATGAGTCAAGCTCCCCGAGGCACCGCAGGGGAGGGTCCACGGAGCGGATCACGGGCAGCACACTTTCTGAGGTTGCCTGGCCGCTGCCCTTTCAGGTTGCTTGGGCTGTTTTCGTTCTATTTGTCAGCCTGTTCTCTTTGTTTTTCCTTTTCAGAAAGCAGGGTAATCCAAGCAGACAATTCATTTTGTCTTTGCCCATGTCAAGGTTTTGTATGAAAGTTATTGCAAAAGTTATAAACATGATAGACCCAGGCGATAAGCTCGCCCCCAGTTCCCAGATTCCTTCTCTGACCCCAGCCACTCCTTGGCAGGGCCTGCCTTTGTTTTCCACCCAGGCTGCTCCGCCTGGAACCCTGACCCCACATAACCTCCCAGACCCCGGCCTCTCTCCCTGGCAGCCTTCTCGCATGGAGGCTTCCGGAAGGCGACCCGACAAAAGCCAAATCAGAGCCACTTCTGCTGGCTCGAGAGGGCGGGCTCTGTACCCCCTGTGGCCCTTGGGGATGTCCCCGAGAACAGTCTGGCCCACCAGCTCTGTTCCCACCCTCCTGCTGCTGGCACGGCCTCGTCTGGTCTCCGCGAGGGTCAGCGTCCTGCTTGTTTTGCCCCGGCCTGGACTCCTGGCCCATGAGATGACCAACAATAATAGCCACTGGATTAACATAGCAGGCATTGTCTTCCTCTGACCAGAGGGTGGGTATTAGGTGTTCATCCATCATTCTAAAAATAGTCAGTAAACAGGTGCACCCCCCCCCCCCATGCTGCTGGCATGGGGCTGGAGCCGGGGGTGGGGGCGGGGGCGGGGGGGTTTAGCGCGCCCAAGTTCCAGGCTCCGATGTGGGGAGCCGTCTGGGAAACCTGCCAGGAGAGGGTGTGGAGCGTCTGTGGATCCTCAAAGTCCACCAGCCCAAGGGTCAGCCCGGGCCCAGGCCCCTCAGTTCACCCCCAGCACGGATGGCCTAAGCCCTAGGGTCAGGCACCCTCCTGGGGTGCGTACCAGAGTCTGAGGTGACGCCCAAACGGCAAGCCTCTGGCCCTCCTGGAGCCCAGTCTGGGGCCTGGTTTGCACATGTCCCTGCAAGGGATGTGGGGTCAGCGAGACGGCTTCCCAGAGCCCCACTCCTGCTTGGAGCCCCTCTGGTCTGTGGGCCCCCCCTTTCTGGGGCTCCCATCTCCTGGGTGTGGTGCTGTGTGCCCGGGCTCTGCGTGCTCCTGAGCTGGCACACGAGCGTCCTGGAGCTCGCTGGCTGCTGGGAGCTGCCATGGCCCGTGCATGAGGCCGTGTGCGGTGGGCAGGGGGAGCCGGCAGGGGAGGGGCGCGGGTCTGTTCTATTTTTACCGGCCAGTGGCTGCGGGCCGCAGCTTTCATAGCCTGCCCTCTGCTCTGCCCCGCAGTCTGCAGTCAGCCACGAGCCGAGGCCAGCCTCACCCCCGGAGACCAAGGAAGGTGAGTGTCCCCCGCCTGGGCCGCAGTGCTAGGGCTTCCGACTTGGAGTAGGCCGGGGCCTGGACGTCGAGGAGGGTGGCTCCCGCCTGTGCAGCTGGGCTATCTGTGGACGGCCCAAGATGGCTCTGCAGGGACAGCCTCCAGCCTGTCTAGGTTGGGAGCCATGAGCTGGACTTTCCGGGCCCCCAGGAGCCCCAAGGAGAGCCTTCAGGACTAGTTTCCACGCGGCCGCACCGTCTGTGGCCCCAGGAGGGAGCAGGGTGCTCCGGGGCCAGAGGTGCAGATGGAGAGCTTGGGGCGAGGGCAGAGGCAGCACCGGGGTGGGAGACGGAGCAGAAGCTGGGGTGAGGGGGCAGGACCCAGGCGCTGGAAGGCCGCACCCCCTCCCCTCCCCCACCGCGGACCAGGGAGACCCGCCACCTCTTTGTTCTTGGTCTTTGGCGACTCGCTCTGCCACGGTGGACGCAGCAGGAGCAGGCAGAGCGCCCGCCCTCCTCGGGGCTCCAGGGCAGACAGCGAAGGTGGCGGGGTCGGGGGTGGGCCTCCGGGGGGGGTGTTGGGGGGCGCATGGGGACTGGAACCTGGGAGGGCTCTCTAACGGGTGCGGGGCATGAAGCCCGCTGGCTGGGAGCCTGCCCCTGGCCCCGAGGGCAGATTTTCCTGCTCAGCGCTGGGGGCAGCACAAGCCTTGCTGGGGGTCTGGAGGCCTGCGGTGCCCTTGAGCTGGGGTCCAAGGGTGGGGAGGCCGGATGGTGGTGGGGTCGGGGAGGCAGACATGAGCCCGAGGGGAGTGATCAGTCCTTTCCCCATGCACACAGCCACGCACACGCAACTCACACGCCTCACGGCCACAGACATGCGGCCTCAGCCTCTGCTCCTGCTGTCCTTATCTCCCCGCGCCGTGGGGGCCGGGCATGTGCCTCCCACCGCGGAGCTGCCTCCTCCGCAGTCCTTATCGCTGGTCCCCCTTGTTTTCCAGGGGACCTGTCAATGGGTCCCGGCCGCGGGTGTAGAGCAGCGCAGAGCTCCCTTGGCCTGGCATTTGTCAGCAGGCAGGCGGGGGTAGGCTGCAGCTTGGCAGGGGTCCGGCACCGGCTGGGCAGGCAGTGGGTCCCCTGGGAGGTGCGGGCACAGCCCGAGGGCGGTGTGTCCACCTCAGGGGGCTCTGTGCCCCCAGGGCCGCTCGACAGGGGCTGTGACGGACGGAGCGGGTGCTCTCCCCAGGACCTCCTCAGAGGCCCCAGAATAAACAGCTGGCGATAAAATCTAACTTCAGCCAAGCATCTCGGGAATGTGAGGATTGTTCCGCTCCCCTCTGTGCCCCAAGGTGACAGCTGAGGCTTCGGGTCACATTCCTGCAACCCAGCGGCAGGGGGGCCCACAGACTTTCTGATGGGGGAGTTGGCGCGGGGGCTGCCCCCACTTGGGCGTCATGGGCACGGGGAGCAGGGAGGACTGAGGCAGAGGTGGAGATGGCTCTGGAGGAGGTGCCGTGGCTGCTGCACGCCCCCACCCACTCCAGGACCTGGACGGAATCCAAACTCCCGACCCTGTGCGCAGCCCCCCTCCCCCCATCCTCCCCCCTCCAACTCTGCTCAGGACTCCTGACCTGCTCTGCGCACCTGCCCCCACCCGTTGTCCCTGAATCTTTTGCCCAGTGTCCACCCCCTGCACTGAATGCTGTCTGTTCAGGCTGGCCCCGAGTGTGGTCAGCCCTTAGGAACATGCCCCTTCTATGGTCAAGGACCCCTTCCTTGATCTGGGCCCCAGACTGTCAGGCTAAAAGAGGTCCCAGGGTCACTGGTCAGGGGGCTTCAAACTGTGCTCCATAGGCAGAGGACCCCACCGAGGAGAATGGGGATCCTGGGCTAACCGCCGCCCCCAACCAGGGCTGGCTGGTCTGGTGATTTGGCTTGAACGATGGGTTCAAGAACTAAACTTTAAGTGGAAAATAACTTCTTTGATCCCTGATTCTGCAGAGGAAAACGGCCCTGCAGAGGCTCGGGGTGAAACCAGAGTTGGACACAGGGCTTGCCCTTCCTCCTGACCAGAGCCCCTCTCCCTGCAGGGCACCCCGCAGCCCGGCCCTGGGTGCATCGCTGTCCAAGTGAATGGCGCCCCCTGGAGGTGTGCCAGGCAGCAGCTTCTGGTTCTCTGTGGTTGCTCTCGCAGACCCTCCCTCTCTGAGCCATCCATGACCACCTGCTGCCCGCAGCGCGGTCTGTCTCACCCTGTCATCCAAGGCCCCCAAGTGAGCGCCCTCCAAACACCTCTTCTGTGGATGCCATTCCGGTCCCCACAGGCCTCAGCTAGCCTTTCTGGAAAGGAGTAGATAGGGAATGCTTTAGGCTTTGGCGTACTGCGATTCATGCGGTCGCAAAGAGACACGACTGAGCGACCGAACTGAACTGCACTTGCACGTTACATACAGGTCTGTCACAGATTCTTTGTTTCACAATGTTTCGAGCAAAAACAGGCCATTCCTGACCTGCGGGCTGCAGTTTGCAGATCCTGGCCCTACACACCGGCCCAGCAGGACCACTTTTGGTTCTTCTGTTACTTATTTGCCTTCATGAGATTTCTGTCCCCTTGTATGAAGGAGGAAATGGGTAGACAAAAAGAGTGAACGGACAAGTGTGTGCCGCCTCCTGACCCACTGGGGGGCGGTGTGCCTTTTCCTGCTGTGGACCGTCTCTCCCAGGCTGGGCGGCTGATGCAGCCCCAGGCCCAGCCAGTGCGGGTGGGGCAGGGCTGGTGTGTCTCACTCATCAGCGGTTCCTTCTGCCCCAGGTGCCAACCGCCCGTCACCATGCCGGAAGTGTAAGTAGTCCCCTGCGCCTTCCCGGGGTCAGAGAAGGTGTGTCCGTTTGCCGCAGGCTTCAGATCACCTGTTCAGTGCCTGAAGCAGTTCCCCGGGAGGCCAGACCCTAAAACAGGGACAGTGCTGCATGCTGGGGTCCCCAGGGCCCCACAGGTGCTCCCAGGGTTTGAGCAGAACTCCTCCCCGATGGCCTGCCCCTCAGAGTCTGTCTGTGCTGGTGAAATGGGTGGACCGCAAGCCGTGACAGTATCACCAAGTAGGTGAACAAAGCTTGGGGAGGTTCTGGCTGAGCTTCCGTCTGAGCACCCAGGACAGAAGCTTTCACAGCCCGGGCCCCCTTGAGGACCCCATCCTCCTCACCATAAGATGACTGGTGTTTCCCAGCGAGGGGCTCTAGCAGCCCACGGAGCCTGTGGCTTTTACTCCTTGGAGTGGCCCCTCTGTGTGTTGTCTGCATTCTCTCTGGGCCCCGTCCCCATGGCCCTGTCCCAGCCTGTCTGCGTGGCCCTGCCCCCCGTCCCCGTGGCCCTGTCCCAGCCTGTGTGGCCCTGCCCCCTGTCTCCATGGCCCTGTCCCAGCCTGTCTGTGTGGCCCTGCCCCCTGTCTCCATGGCCCTGGCCCCCCATCCCCGTGGCCCTGCCCCCCCCGTGGCCCTGTCCCAGCGTGTCTGCGTGGCCCTGCCCCCCCGTCCCCGTGGCCCTGTCCCAGCCTGTCCCTATGGCCCCACCCCCGTCCCCGTGGCCCTGCCCCCGTCCCTGTGGCCCCCCATCCCCGTGGCCCTCTCCCAGCCTGTCCCCATGGCCCTGCCCCCTTCCCTGTGGCCCCCCGTCCCCGTGGCCTGCTCCCGTCCCCGTGGCCCTGTCCCAGCCTGTTCCTGTGGCCCGGTCCCCCGTCCCTGTCGTTCTCCCCACCGGAAGCTGAGCACTGTCCACACTGACTCTGTTTTCTTCCCCCCTCTGCCCCTGGCCTTCCTGTGACGGACGCCCGCAGCGAGGTGAGTGAGACCCTGGGTATCTTCGCCCTGGTTGAGTCTTCAGTTGGGTGCTGGGGTGCTGGGTGGACATTTGGGGAGAGGAGAGGGCTTGGGTCAAGGCTTGGGGAAGGGGTGTCCAGTGGCTGAGCAAACTCCCTGGATGTGGGGCTCCTCAAGGTCCGGGCAGGGCGGGGGGGGGGGGGGGGGCGGAGGGCCCTGTGCATGACGCCCCTCCCTGAAGGTGGTCCTGAGGTTGGGACCAGAGTGACGGCACCCACGCTGGCCACCCAGCAGTTCTGCCTCTCTGGGTCTGAGAGTGCTCCAGCCCTGGCGGGCCATCCTGTCCCTGCAAAGCAGGTCCTGGGCAAAGCCACACTTGCAGGGTGGGAGGAGATCCTCCTCGGACGCCCCACCGACACCGCCCCCCACCCCACCCCCCACAATGGGATGTTGAGGGATGAGCCAGGGTCCTTGCCCCGCCCCTCAGGTCTTTGCCCCGCCTCCGCGGTGGTCCTGGTCTGTTCAGGCTGCTAAGGACACAGGCTCTGTTCAGCCAAGGTGGGCACTGCAGTGGGCAGCTGTGGACCCAGGGCTGGCCGACAGAAATCAGCAACAATGGACAGACGCTGGGCAGAGGTTCTCAGTGAGAATCGGAAAGCCTGGCTTTCAGCAGCTGTGGGAATCTCTGAGTGTCTCTGAGGCTTGTATGGGTGTGAGTCTGTGGGGAGTGCAAGGTGGCCCCAAGCCCCCCACGTGGTGGGGAGACAGCACTGCTTGGAAGCATTTCCAAGGGTGAGGGACAGTGGACGCTGAGGCTGGCGATGACCTTAGCCACATTCCACCCCTGGCAACCACACTGACTGGACCCCAGTCAGACCCCAGGCTTTCCCAGAGGAGGAGACAGACCACACTGAACGGCGGATTAGAAGCTTGCTCCAGGCTCCAAAGCCCATTCATTTGCTCCCCTGGGGGCTGCTCACGGCCCATCACTTCCACTTCACACACAGGAACAGCAAACCAAGCCGTGGTCTGGGGTCAGCCCAGTAGCTGCTGGCTGGGGTGGGGTTCATGACCACCTGTGTCCAGAGGGGGCAGGAGACCTGGGACTCAGGGGTGGAGTGGCCCCTTTGCTTCCCTGGAGAACGCACCTACAGGGCTGAGACCTGTTAGGAAGTGTCTAGTCAGCAAGAGACGGCAAAGATTTTTAATAAGGGGAGAAAATATTGTTTTCTGAGAGCGATTATGTGGATAGTGTTGACATCAGCCAAAAGTTTGACGACTGAAGCGGCAAGCTTCTTCACTGAGGAACTCACAGCTTGTTTCTTTGAAGTGAGGTGGAGTTGCCCCCAGAGATGCGGGCCGTCCTTGCTCCCCGAGGCCTGTGGTTGTCCAAACCTCACGCTGTCTACAGTCCCTCTGCTGGCCTGGGGCGGGGGTGTCTCAGTCCCCTGATTCACAGATGAGGGAGGGGTGCGCAGACCCCAGGGCCCGCACGGCGTATTGCAGGATCCAGCGCATTGGTCAGGGGGCTGAGTCTCTGAATCTGAGGGGTTAAATCGCAGATGGGCACTTAAGGGACCCTGAGGCAGGGGTTCTGGGTGCTGAGGGTGGTCGGGCAGTGCTCGACCAGGTTTCTGGTTCTAACCCTCTGCCTCAGCTGTCTCTCCTCCTCCTCCTTCTCAGAGAAAACCCAAGATCACTGCCTCCCGCAAACTCCTGCTGAAGGTGAGCGGGTTCCCGGCCCTGGGGGAGACAGCTGGGGAGGCAGAGGGGTGCTGGGCTCCTTTGAGACTGGGGTGGCGGGGGAAGGGGAGATGGCGGAGGAACGGAGGCTCAGCGGAGGCGGCCGGCGGAGCCCAGAGCCTGAGATCGGGGCCTGGGGGGAGGCCGGACCCCTCGTGGGGACAAAGGGCTGCCTCTGTTTTGCTGAGTGTTTCTCTCTCAGGCGCTCTGGGTCCCACAAGGATGGGAAATGATAAGAGGAAGGCGGAAGGGCAGTCAGGCCCGGGGGGCCGAGCGCCCACGTGGTCAGATGGGTCCCAGGGTCTGGTCTCACGTGGTGCACACATGCCTGGCAGGTACCGCCGCCTTGTGCACACGTGCCTCCTCAGGGGCGGGGCCAGGGCCGGCCCAGCTCGGGCCCGCCTTCCCTGATGCTCATCCGGCTCGGCCCCGCCTTGCGCAGAGCCTGATGCTGGCCAGAGCCAAGGAGTGCTGGGATCAGGAGCTCGAGGAGCGCGAGGCTGAGAAGAAGCGCTACCTGGCGGAGCGCGTCCCCGCGCTGCAGACCCGCGGGCTGTCGCTCAGCGCCCTGCAGGTGGGGGCGAGCGGGCGACGGCATGGGGGTGGGGGGCGGGGCGTGGGGGTGTGACGGCGTGGCGGTGGAGGTGAGCAGGTGACATCGTGTGGGTGACGGCGTGAGGGTGGGGGCGGGGGCGGGCAGGGTGGGCACGGGGCGTGGCGGGGGGTGGGGACGGGGGGAGAGGGGCCCCGACAGGTGACGGGAAGGGGGGCGCAGGCCAGCCTAAGGAGCCCAGCAGGCAGGTGGGCAGCACGGTGGGGAGGCCGCTTCTCCAGCCTTGCCTGGCTTCCCCTGCAGATGGCTTTAAAGTTTCCCTAACAGTAATGAGAGGGTAGATATCAGTGACTGCAGGGCAAAGGGGCTGGAAGGAAACAGATCTCCTTTGACTAGGCCGTGGCTATGGGCTGATAGACCACTGTCAGGTGAGGTATCCGAGTGTGAATGTGAGTGGTCGACACCTCACCCACCGCACATCACAGCTTGCCTGGCCCAGTTTAACACGTGCAGGGCACTCACACAGCCGACAGGTGGGTGAAATCGGCCAACAGGAAGCCTATATAATGATGGAGAGTTGAATATATCCTGTTATTCACTGAAGATGAGAAGTGGTTGTCTGGTACGAATGGCTCTGAGTGTGTTGACGGTTCCCTGCGTGAGCATGGGGCTGCCCTGCTTGGCACCGCATGTCAGCCTGAGGAAGGTGAAAATCCAGAATTCCAAGGATGGTTTCTGCTGAACGTGCATCAGTGCCTCACCACCACCATCATAAGTTGAACCATCCTTAGACCAGGGACCATCCGTAAACCAAGGCTTCCAGGTGGTGCAGTGGTAGAGAATCCGCCTGCCGATGAAGGAGACTCAAGAGATGTGGGTTCGATCCTTGGGTCAGGAAGATCCCCTGGAGAAGGAAGTGGCAACCCACTCCAGCATCCTTGCCTGGGAAATCCCATGGACAGAGGAGTCTGGCAGGCTACGGTCCACGGGGTCAGAATCAGACATGACTTAGCGAGTGAACAGCAGTGAATCAGGGTGTCATCCATGGTTCCCTCCAGTTGGTGGCAGTATTCTTACTTTATTTAGTCTCATTAAATATTCTTACTTGATCATTTTTGGTTAATACACAGTTTTCAAAATTTTACAACTAACATATTCTTTTTATCATAAGAAAAGTTTCTGGTGATAACAAGTACATTCAGAAAGGAAAACAAAGGGCTTCCATTCAGAGTTCGGGGTCCAACAGCCGAGGGTGGGAGGTGGCCAAGGGCCCCAGGCTGAGGGGCAGAAAAAGGTTCGAAGGCTGAGCTCTCCTAGTCTCCCTTCCCGATTCCCTGCTTCCCCAGGACCTGTGCCGTGACCTGCACGCCAAAGTGGAGGTGGTGGACGAGGAGCGATACGACATCGAGGCCAAGTGCCTGCACAACACCAGGGAGGTGAGCGGCTGGGAGGCTGGGGCCGCTGACTGGCAGGTGTGGGCCGGGCCCACCTCCCACTGCAGACGCCCAGCCCTGGAGATGGCGGGGCAGGACGGTCTCACTGATGAAAGGCACGACTTCCTCCAGCCCACCGGGCGGGCTCCGCGGTGGGAGAGCAGCCCCCGTTTGCTCACCCACACACATCCTCACAGCCTGGCGATGACAGCTCCCCTTGGGCACGGCCTTCCGGTGCACTGCGCCTGTGATCACCCTGCGTGCCTGTGCACCAAGCGGTGCTTTTATCCGCACCTGACAGATGAGGGCCCTGAGGTTCAGCGAGGCTGGGAACCTCGGCCCGGGTCACACAGCAGCGGGCCTGGGACAGCCTGTCCCTGACCCCGACTCTGGCGCTCAGCGCTCCTTTGGCGTGGGGCGTGGGGGCGTCAGCTCCAGGGGGGTGGGTGGGAGGCAGAGGCAGGGCTCCTGCGCCTGGGGTGGGCAGCTTGTGGGAGCCTGTCCACGCAGAGGGCCATGGGGAGGGACCGGAGGAGGACCGCTAGTCTGCGGGTCATGGATCTCCCCAGAATTCCCTCCCGAGGCTGCACTCTGGAAACACCCTGGGGCGTGGCCCTGCCCTCAGTGGCCTGCTCTGAAGGCTCACCGGGAGGGACTTGTTAGAAGCGGGAATAGGAGGACGTGCCCCGCCCCCTGCCCCAGACTCCAAACGGGGCTTCCAAACGACACATCCGTCTGTTCCCCGTCCGAGATCCACCCACCCCTGTGCCAGCAACATCGGATGGAACATAGGTGTTTGTCCATGAGGTGGTGGTGGTCACGGGCGTCCCTGGGGGCCTGGCCCGGAGCCCTGAGCCACCTGCTCCCTGCAGATCAAAGACCTGAAGCTCAAGGTGCTGGACTTGCGCGGGAAGTTCAAGCGCCCCCCGCTGCGGCGCGTGCGCGTCTCCGCGGATGCCATGCTGCGCGCCCTGCTGGGCTCCAAGCACAAGGTGTCTATGGACCTGCGCGCCAACCTCAAGTCCGTGAAGAAGGAGGACACAGAGAAGGTAAGCCCCACCCGCACCAACGCCGCCGGCCCTGCAGCCCCTGGGGGAGCCCCGCCCCCTGGCAGAACATTCCAGAACCCCTGGGAGACTGGGGACGGGGGGCTCCCCGCCCTGTTCTGGGGGAAGGAGGGCTGGGGCTGCCCCGCCTTCTAGGACAGGCTGACTGCCCATCGCCCAGTCTCTCTTGCGCCTGGCGGGCCGGCGCTCAGTCTCCGTGTGTGGCCCTCGCAGGAACGGCCCGTGGAGGTGGGCGACTGGAGGAAGAACGTGGAGGCCATGTCTGGCATGGAGGGCCGCAAGAAGATGTTCGATGCCGCCAAGTCCCCGACCACCCAGTAGAGGTACGGAGGGCCAGCCCCCTGCTCCCGGCCCCGCCCCCAGGGCCAGCCTCCTGCTCCCGGCCCCGCCCCCAGGGCAGCAGGGACTCCAGGGTGGTGCCCCCGGGCTGGGCCTTGTGGTCTGAGGAGAGCGCCCTGAGCTGGGCTCGGTTTGGTCCCCAGGTGGTCTGGACACGTCACTCCTGCTTCGGGCCCTTGCCCCCTCACCTGCACGGGGCTGTGTCAGCTCCGTGGTTGCCCAGGTGTGCACCCAGCACCACCTTGGGTGACGATGACCTGGCCCCTCCCAGGCCCTCTGGGCCCCAGACTCTGGGGCGGGGCAGCCCCTGGATGACTCTGATGTAAGAGCTTAGGACCTGGGCTTCAGTGGTCCCCAGGACCCTCTGGCTCTGACTTTCCAAAAGTACAAGCACTTTTAACTGCCTCTTGCAAAGTGCCCCGCAGTGGTCCAAGAGAGACAGGGCCGCCCACTCTCCCAGGAAAATGCTGGAGAAGGCACAGAGCCAGGCCAGGTGGCACCCTGCGTGGGCGAGCCGGGGGACACGTGACAGGCAGGGTCTGTCCACAGCCCCGTCGTCTGGAGAAGCCCCCTGGAGGGGTGAAGTCCTCGAGGGTGCAGTGGGGTTGCAGACGCTGGGAGAGCAAGTCAGGGGCTGACGGTGCAGTCGAGCTCGGCGCTGAGGATGACTCGCCAGACGTGGAGGGGACACCCGGCCCGGCGGGGCCGGGACCCCGTGGGGCAGGGGGTGTGGGAGGGCTCCGGCCCGGCTGAGAGCTGAGGCCCAGCTTGGCGCTGAAGGCCCTGCTCCTCTATCTCTGCAGGCTGCTGGCCCCGCTGCGCTCCGGGCTCCCCGCCCGCCCCGCCCTCCAGCCCTGCTCGCCGCCGCCCCGCCCCGCGCCGCGGCTCCCTGCCTGCTGAGCGACCCTGGCAGGGTTGGGGTGAAGACCTCGCCTGGCGGGTGGGCGCCTGCGGGTCTCGGGCCCCTGTGCCTGTTGCCCCCAGGCGTCACGCCGCCCCCCCCCCCGCACCCCGCCCCGCATTAAAGCCAGTGTCCTGATCCCCCGCGGCTCTGGCTGTGAGTACCCAGGGGAGGGGAGGCGGGGAGGCCGTGCGGGCTTCGGGCAGACACACACAGAGGCACGCTAAGGGGATTTCACACAGCGCAGCCTCACCCCGAGGGCTCAGCTCAGTGCAGCCTGACCTCCGGCCGTCAGTACTCAGGGGCTCCCCACTTCAGCCCCCGGCCCTGCCGCTCCGCAGGGCCGTTCCCCAGGCCCCCTGTACGGGTACCCTGGTGTCCCTGACCCTCGGGCGGAGCCCCTGGCTCAGCCAAGGGGACGCCTGGTAGTTGGAGGCCCGGCCACCAGGGGGGGCCCCTTACCCTGCCCTGGACTCTCTGTCCCACCTCCGGCCAGCGTGCCATCTGCCGGCGGAATCCCCGCCCGATTTCCCTTCACACTTCTGACAGGCAGTGTGCCCCGGGACTGATTCTTCCTAAGGTGGGGCAGTCAGGGGTCTGTCCTCTAGGTGAAGTCCTTTCTCCACCCCTCAGGCAGCTGGACCAAGTCCAGTGCGGGCTGGAAGTCTGCTGCGATGGAGTAGGGGTCTGGAGGCACCCCATGCACACCGGGGATAGTGGCCCATGGGGCGGGGACCAGCGTCTGGGCTCGGAGGGTCTGGCTTTTCCGGGTGGTGTCATGTGAATCCTGAGCTATATCCTTCGGGGAGTGGCTGCTCCCTGCCCTGGCCCTGGGCTTCTTGGCCGCCCAGCACCGGTCCCAGGAGAGGCTGGGTTGAGTGCAAAGCCCTCCGCCTGCCTGTGAGTCCCTGCTCTGCCCTCTGCTCCCAGTGTGCTACCTGCCATAAATGCTCGAAGCTGGGAGCAAAGTGCAGCGCCCGGGGCCCTGGGGCAGGGCCTGGCTCCTGTTTACCTGCCGGCGCCCGAGGGACAGCAGCCTGGAGGAGCTGGGGAGAATCCTGCTTCGGTCCTGGCTGCAAAGAGCTGGGTGGGCAGAGAGGCAGACGTGCTCAAAGAAACAGCTCCTACAACACGGAAACCCTTAGGCACAGACACGCCCAGAGACACACGCACACCCACACACTCCTAGCTGCAGAGCCTGGCAGGCAGGGCTGGTTCACGCCACAGAGCATGGCTTGCGCTTCACACCCAGGCAGTCCCAGCACCTCTTCCCTGCCCCAGGGCCCCTGCGGACTGCCTGGGTCCAAGGCGTGATCCCTGCCTCTGCCCTTGGAGGCCCCGGGGTTGCAGAGGCAGCTCTCAGTTTGCTGGCTGACTGTCAAGCTGGGTCCCAGGCACTGGGCCCCACCCTGCCCTACAAACCCAGGCCTGACTCAGAGCAAATGCCCAGTGCAGAGAGCCCACGGGATGGGGCCAGACCTCGGCTACCTGCTGCGTCCCCCGTAGGCTGGATGGGGCGGGCCGGGCTGTGGCCACAGCAGGGACTGGAAAGGAGGCACGATCTCTGGAGAGACGCCTACCCAGTCCCCACTCACCTTGCAGGGACCCGGGCTGGCCACAGGCAGAGCAGAGCTGGGGTCAGACCAGCGGCCGCAGCACTCACTCTTTGCCAGGCTCCTCTCTCCGCACCTGATTACTCCTCAGACATTCACACCCCCTGAGAAAAGCACCCCCCCCCAATCTCCAGAGGGGAACACGGAGGCAGAGAAGTCACGGCTCCTGAGCGAGGGGCCAGGACTGAACCATCTAGTCTGTAAGGGCCCAGACTGTTAGTCACGACTAACACGCTTCGTCAGCATCACTCATTACGTTCTCACGGAAACCTAAGGCTCAGATCCTGTTACTTCAGATCCATTCACACATAAGCAAACAGAGGCTTGGAGAGCTGAAGTCATTCAACATAAATTTTGGGGTTTGACAGCTGCAGGCTGGGGACAGGGATCTGGGGGTCACCCTTTTCTGGGATCAGGCTCAACAGAGCCCAACCTGTAACTTTCCAGAAGGGACGTGGCCGGGGACCAAGGGCAATACACACACACCTTGGAGTTTGCCTGTCCCCACAGAGGGGAAAACATTCAAATGAGACACAAATGCCCCCGATGGGCTAAGGGTCCCCCACCAGCAGGGACGTAAACCTGCAGCGCTGCCTCCGGGTGGGGGGTGGGGGGTCCTCCTGAGGACCCGGGGGTGGAATGCCTCCCACATGCGCTCCGGCCAGCCCCGAGCTCTGTATCCTCTTGGCAGGAGGCCGAGCCCACTCTCCGCCTAGAGGTCCCCTCACAGCGGGCTGGCTCTGGCCCAGGGCCATGGGGACTGAAGGGCCCGCCACGGAGGAAGCCTGTTAAACATTAGCCCCAGTGGCCCCCCACGAAGGGAGGCAGGCTTCCCGCAGGGTTCCGGGCTGGCCAGCATCGTTCCAGGTGGGTGACCAGGCTGCTGTCCCAGCCAGGGACAGGCCGCTGGGACTGTGGGGGGTGGCAGCCTCCTCTCCTGACCCCCAGAGTAGCCTGTGGTTACAGGGAACGGACGGCCTTGCACCTGGGACACTTCCTGGTGGATCCGCGGGTCCCGGAGAACATGAGCCCTGCGGTGTCTGGAGGCAGAGATGGAGTGGCTCCTTGAAGGCCACGGCCCTAACGGGGCTGAGACCCAGGGGCTGGACTCACTGCAGGCGGCAAGGGCAGGGCCTGGGGGCCTGGGCAGGTGACCCCTCTGGCTCCGCACCACTGGGCTGCACGGTCACACGGGCAGGGTGAGCCCACCCTTGGCTCTGGGCTCAGCAGAGAAGTCTGGTCTCAGCTGGGCGCCAGGACAGCCATTCCCACGCCGGAGCCACATGGAGGAGCGTGTGTGTGTGCATGTGAGCACGTGTGTGTGCATGTGTGTGTCCATCGGAAGGGGTGAGCCTGGTGTGTGTGCCCCTGTGCACGCGGCTGTGAGGGCGGACGGATGGCACATGTTCCTCCTGTTAGAACTTCCCAGATGGCGATTCTGATCGGATCTCTGCCCCACCTCCTACTGCTCCGCGGCTTGCTGGGAAGCCTGGCCTTGAAGTTTCCGTAAAGGTAGTGTACTCAGTGAAAAGGATTCTCCTCTGTTCAGGCATGCATCAGTCAGTCAGTTCAGTCACTCAGTCGTGTCCGACTCTTTCCAAGCCCACGAACTACGGCATGCCAGGCCTCCCTGTCCATCACCAACTCCCGAGTCCACCCAAACTCATGTCCATCCAATCGGTGATGCCATCCAACCATCTCATCCTCTGTTGTCCCCTTCTCCTCCTGCCTTCAATCTTTCCCAACATCAGGGTCTTTTCTAATGCGTCAACTCTTCGCATCAAGTGGCCCAAATATTGGAGTTTCAGCTTCAGCATTAGTCCTTCCAATGAACACCCAGGGCTGATTTCCTTTAGGATGGACTGGTTGGATCTCCTTGTAGTCCAAGGGACTCTCAAGAGTCTTCTCTAACACCACAGTTCAAAAACATCGATTCTTCAGCACTCAGCTTTCTTTATAGTCCAACTCTCACACCCATACATGACTACTGGAAAAACCATAGCCTTGACTAGACGGACCTTTGCTGAGAAAGTAATGCATGTCTTAATTTCATTATTTTAGTATCAAATACGTTTTACTTATGGGGTGGGAGTACAGGAGGTGGTAATGTCTTTTAATTTCTTACTTCAAAAAACACCATGGTACCATTTGTATATTCATATTTTAAAAAGTATTAATTTGGGAAAATCCAAAGTCAGGAACCACTGCCCTGCATTCTTTAGGGTGTGGGTCTTGCCCCTCATGTGGGAACTGACGCGTCAGGCTGACTCACAACCCTCCTGGCCCGAGGCCCACCAGTCCCCACTCTGGCTCCTGGGGAAAAAGGAGCTTCCTTATGTCCTATGTAGACAGGAGTTGGAGGCTGGGAATCCCAGAGCCTGGCGTCTTCCTTGGGAAGAGAAAGGGGCTCCCCCTCCCGCTGGCTGTGGCGTCTTGAGAACGCCTGTCCTGGAGCAGGGGTCCCTGGGCTGGCAAGCCCTGTCTTCTTGGATTCTTCCAGGGGATGTGGCCACTGCAGGCTCACAGTCACTAACGTTCCCTGAACCAACCTCTAATTTTATGAACTAGGGGGCTGCAATTCAATATCTTGTAATAATGCATAGCAGAAAATAACCTGAACGTGAGAGAATAATTGTTTATCTGTGTCACTGGGTCATCTTGCTGCACATCTGAGACTCACATGGCACTGCGAAGCGACTGCACTTCGATGAGAAGGAGCTAGGTGATCGCAGGCGCTGTTGGAGCCCCCGTGTGTCCCTTTCCAGCCATGGCCCTGTCTCTCCCCAAAGGCAAGCGCATCCTCGGTTTGTGTGTCATCCCCCTGGTGCTTCCTGTTTCTGGTTCCTGAAACAATACATTGTATTTGTTTGTCAGTCTGACATAAACACGTGCTTTCTGCTTTGAAGTTCATCAGAGGGAGAAGGCAATGGCACTCCACTCCAGTACTTCTGCCTGGAGAATCCCAGGCACGGAGGAGCCTGGCGGGCTGCCGTCTATGGGGCCGCACAGAGTCGGACACGACTGGAGCAACTTAGCAGCAGCACAGAGGCAGAGATTGTAGTAAGAGAGAAAAATGACAAACTACCAACATTTATTCACCCATTTTCTTGTGAACAGACCTCTGGGTGGTCTCCGGAATTTTCTGACTGTAACCAGTGCTGCTCAGAGAGTCCTGTTGGCGCCTGCGGTCACAGTGCCGGCCACTGGGTTGTACCACAGATGCTCTTGCAGCAACTTACCATCAAGGCGACCCCGATCCTGGAGAAGATGGGTCCTGGGTGCTGAGAGACCCGACCCAGCCCCGACCTATGGCCTCTGGGATTTCCTGGTCTCCTTCCCAAAGCAAGTTAGTGCCATTCTCCAAGCCTAGACATGGGCGAAGGAGGCACCCTCCTCTCCTCAGGACGCTCGGGTGTCAGGGCCGCACGGCATGGATGTGCGGAACACCGCCCCTGCCTCCTGAGTGTCCCCTCTCCCCCTGCCTGCACGTGCCCCAGGGGCTGTGTGCTGAGCCCATGCTGGGCACCTCCCCGCTGTCTCACGGCCTCCCCATCCAGTGGGTTGGCCAGGGGCACTGCTGACCTCACGGGCTGTGGGTGGCCCCACGTTGCGCCCTCTCAGGCCCTGGGTCTCAAGATGCTGAGCCTCAGGCCCCTGGGACACCTGCCCTTATCGCCCCTCCTGCAGTGAGGGGGCACCTGGCCTTGCCCCCCACCTACGGCCAGCCCTGTGACCGCTCGGCCTTCTGGAGCTCCGCCGATGCTGCTGCCCCTCCTCTGGGCTGCCCGTGCTCAAGCCCCTTCTTTCTTTTATAGACATATAAGTAACCCCTCCGCAGTGGCCTCCCCTCTCCAGCCTGACCTCTTGACCCTCAAAGTCTCAGGGGTTTTCCCGCTCAGATGCCGTTCACCTCATTTCAGGCCTTTCCTGTTCTGCAGGGTCACAGCCAAGCCCCCCTTCCAGGTACGGGAGCGCCTCTCCTTGCCTTCCCGCCTCCCGCTCACACCCCTGCCTCTTCACTTGCACCCTGTCTTGTAGCCGGTCTGTTGCCACCTTCTCTAACGAGTGAATTTGTTTCACTCAGCCTTCAAGCCCAAGCCGGGCTTCCCTGCCCTTCAAGGTGCCCCAGTCTCTCCGTTAGAATGAGTCTCTCCTGATGACACAATTTTAATTTTCATCACAGCTTGTCTTCTAAAAAAAATTATTTCCACTGGAGGATAATTGCTTCACAATACCATGTTGGTTTCTGCCATACACCAACATGAATCAGCCATAGGTACGCGTGTCCCCTCCGCCTCAACCTGTCGAGGACACAGCGTGCTGTATGCACCGCGGAGGAGTGCGTGTGAGTAGGTGCGCTTGTGCACGGCTGTGTGAGTGCAAGTTTGGGAGCACACATGTGTGTGCCTCTCCAATGCCCGAGTGGGGGTGTCTTGGCGTCAGGAACCAAGTCCCAGCATCTTTGAGTCACCGAAAGCCACCGCCGTTTGCTGACTGCAGCAGGAACTGTGTTCTCCCACAAAGCTGTGGGCTACCCCTAAGCCCTGCCAGCTGTGAGTGCCAGCCTCTGCAGATACGATCAGGGTGGGCCCTGGGCAGGGACTGGTGTCCTGATAGAAGGGGGACTTTGGACGCGGGCGCAGAGAGGCCGGCACGGCTCCCCGGGCCTCTGAAGGCAGATGAGGAGTCACGCAGCCACAGGCCCGGAGCCGCCACAAACCCTGGCAGCAGGAGGATGCAGCACGGATCCTGCCCCAGGGTCTCTGGGGGAGCGTGGTTCTCGTGAGAAAATGAACACCTGAGCTCTGCAGCCACCGAGCCGGTGACACTTGCTTCTGCAGCGCTGGCACTATACGTGGACAGCGAGTGCCCAGGACGCAGAAAGGGTCTGCCATTAGCGGGCTGTAGGGGGGCTCTACCACCCACAAAGCTCACTTTCCCACACCTCTGGAGGGTCTGCACACCAGCCTTTCCTGTCTTTCGGTTTTGTGTCCATAGCGCCAGTGTTGGAGTTTGAACTTCTAGAGACACTCCCAACTGCTGGCTTCACGGAGTGTCCCTGGAAGGGCTGGGCTTCCAATGACAAGGGATACTTTTCCTTCTCAGTTGACAAACCAAGGGAAGGACATTTTCTGGGTCCCTGGGGACAGCAGGCGCCCCGGAAGGGGTGGCCACGAGTCCCAGCATGCAGGGGCTGGGTTGTTGCCACCCCCTCTCCCTCTCCCCCTGGAGGAGCCAGTGGCCTGGCCTGCCTTGGCCTCTGCATGGCCTTGGGTAGCTCTCACTGCTCACCCCAGGTTCACCTGCATTCAGCGGCAGACTCATTTGACCCCCACAACCTGGAAGGAAGCTGAGTAAAGTGTCATTTCTACTACCCAGAGGAGGAAACAGGTGACTGCCCGGGCCACATGGCCCATCCATGCCAGCGCCCAAAGCTTGGCCTCCAGCTCTCATTCCTTGAAAGTCGTTCAGCTCCTCTAGCCAAGAAGGAGGACTCCCTGGAGGAGGGGGTGTTTGGGGAAGGGGCTGCCTTGTGTGCCCAGGCCTTTTGCTCAGCAGCAGGCTAGCCCTTCACTGGGGATCTCAGAGCTGGGAGGCACTGTAGAGACCACTAGCTCTGCACCAGCGCCCCACGGGGGCCAGGCTGGCCAGCGAGACCCAGCAGGACGTGTCATTTCCGGCCCTCCGGCACCTGTCTTCTCCTACTGGTGTCGGGGGTTGCACCTCCTTCCTCTGGGAGCGGCAACAGCTCTGGTGCACAGGGAAGACAAGATTCCTCTGCTAGGCGCTGACCCTCCCTGGTCCCCTGAGGTCCTGCTGGATGGGAGGCGCGCGCAGCGGACATGCACCTAAAGGGAGCCAGGTGGTACCTCAGTCGCTCCAGAGCTCCCGCGCTACTCTCCTGCTCGCTGTTCCCCGGGGGGAAGCCGGCCGGGTTCAACCCCCTGCCCCGCCAGCCCGAAGCCTTGGCTTCCCCGGAGCCCTGAGCGCTGCGTGTGCAGAAGGGATCCCGGCTCTTCTTTCTGGAGAGGCGGGCTTTGCACGGGGCGTGCCCGCAGTTTTCCGCGCCCCGCGCGCTCCTGGGGAGAGCTCTTGCTCCGGACCCAAGATGCGCGCCTGCCCGCTCGCTTCCCAGCTGGGTTTCGCGTGGTCGAGCCGGTCGGCGGGCGGAGAGCGGGCTTGACCCGGGGCACCCCACTCCCGGTCGGGCACCCGCGGGAGGGGGCGGCCCGGCGGGCTGGTTCGACAGGTTCCGAGCAGGAAGTCTCGGTCCCCACCCTGGGCGGCCGCCCCGCCCCGCGCGGCCTGGGCGCCTGTCCGCCCGTCCATCCGTCCGTCTGTCCCTCGGTGTGGCGACCAGTCTAGGGCGCAGGACCGGGAGGCAGGGGTGGGGACCGGGGAGGCTCCGTCCGCGACGCCCCCAGCCGCAGGCCAATCCGAGGCGGCAGGCGGTGCGGCTGCGCGGCGGCGCGGGCGCGGCCGGGGATAAGAGGCCAGGTGAGCCTACCTGCGCCGCGGGCGGGGCGCGGGGCGGCGCGGAGTGGACGGGACGCGCGGCGGTCTGGCGGCATGTCGGTCAGCAGGAAGAGCTGGGCCGCTCTGTCCAGGTGAGCCGGGGTCCTGACTGCTCCGGGGACCACAGGGTCGGGGCCACGCCGCCCAGCCCCCGGGGTTCCGGCCCGCCTTCCTCCTTGGGGACGCAGGCCCGAGCAGGCTGCCTGCGGAGGGCTGTCCAGCCCAGAGAGGCCGCTCTGGGGGCTGGGGAGGCGTTCAGGAGGTGAACGGCCAAGTCTCAGCTTCTGAGCCGCCCCTGACTGCCTGTCTTTCTCTGGAGTCTGAGAGGCCCCTCCCGGGAGAAGGCGGCCACACTGCCTCGCAGGGTCAGTGAGTAGGCTGAGTGGGCAGGTGCCCTCCCAGGGATGAGGCTCAGGCTCTGGGCGCAGTGTTTCGGGGTGCTGTAGGGGCTGGGAAACCTCATGCTTGGCGCTCTCCCTCTCTGCGCTTCAGTCTTCACTCATGAGCGGGGCTTTCAAAGGGTCCAGGGACTGGGTGTCTCATCCTTGTCTGCTGGACATCTAGTCAGGGTGAGAGAAGCCTGGGGGGTGGGTGTCCAGGAGGCAGCACCCTCATGCGATTGATGACCCCTGAACTCCTCTTGGGGACCCCCAAGAGCATCTCCTGACCGCCCCCCCACGCCATCCCCAGAAGACTGAGGCCCATGTAGTGAACGGGCAGGAGCTGGGTCCCACTCCTCGACCCAACGGCTCTTGCTGGTAGAAATTGGCCCCAGGCGGGCTTTTGGGTGGTGAGGCCAGGCTGCCTCTGCAGGTGTGGGCAGCCCCTCCCATCAGGACCTTGACCCTCCCCTCCCTCCAGCCGCCAAGGGCCCTAAGCTCCAGGGAACCCCCATGGCAGCACCGCCCCCCCAGGGCTGGGGTCCCCCTGGACTCTGTCCTCGCTGCTCCGCAGCAGAGGCCTGTGCGGTCTGGAGAGGGGAGGACACACCCCAAGAAAGGAGGCGCTTGGTGCTCTGGACGGGGGCCCAGCGTCTCAGAGGCCAGTCACACCCAGGGAGGGTCTGTGCAGAGGGTGGGGCTGGCAGTCAAGGTCTTGGACTCTGCGTGTGGGTCTGATGCGGGAGTGTCTGTGTTTCCAGGCAGGGCCTGTCTGTGTTCGTGTGTGCGTATGCACACGCACGTGTGGGCCTTGCGTAGTGCGGAGAAGTCGGGGTGGGTGGGAGGTTCTGACATTGCCGTTTGGGCCTTGGGCGTTTGCGTCCGCTCAGATGTCCACTGAGGATGGCGGTGCAGGGTCTGTTCTTCGCTGGCTCTCTGCTCAGAGGCCTCAGGCTCCTGTGGCTGCAGGGTGGGCTCGAGTGCCCTGGGGAAGCTGCCCTGCCTCCCCAGCGCCCCTGGGAAGCCGCAGCTTGCCCAGGAGGCAGCTGGAGCTGGGACCCTCCGCCCCACTCCCGAGAACAAGCCCCAGCTGGCAGAGGGAAGGGCTGTGAGTCACCGTCAACCGAGCTCCCAAGGCGAGGGTGGGGGGTGCTGAGGAGGGGGCTAGGAGCGTGGCTCCAGGCAGGGCCCAGGTGGGCAGCGGAGGGACAGCGGGCCCCCCATCCTTGGCGCCAGGTTGAAATACAGACACCCAGCCCTGTATGGGCGCCTGGCGCCCTGCCCTCTCCTCCCCATGAGGCGGGGCGGGCCTGTCTGCGGGGGGTGAGGGTGGGTCAGGTGCCCAGGACAGAGCGGCAGGGGGTTAATCATTTCCCCGCCCGGCCTCCCGCAGCCCTGCCACTTCCCAAGCTGCCTGGTTCTCCCTGGCACCTCTCCCTAGACCGTCAGGGCTGGAGGGGGTCTCACCGACCACTGACAGTGGCCCCTCGCCTGGGGAGTCTGGCTCCCCTCGGGCAGCACACTGGCCCCCGGTCACAGGGCCTGGTGTCAGGCCTCCACCTGCTCTTCCCCTCTCAAGGTCTGCACGTCCTGCCCTTTGAGCCTGGGCCTCCATGGAACGCCCTGGGGCAGCCCTGTGCCCTCCCCTGCTAACCCTCCCCAGGCAGCTGAGCCCTGACCTGTCACACAGCAAATTTCTGTGTGTGATTCCCTTAGGAAGGAAGGGTTCTGCTGGTCAACCTGCCCGCAGGGACACCCCTGCCCTCAGCTGCTGACCATGGGCAGGGCGGACTCAGGAAGAAGGGTCTGGGGGAGGGAGCTGAACTGGCTCTCCCCAGGACAGCGGGCAGGGAGTTTCCCGAACCACAGAAGGGAACAGGAGATCCCTTCCTCTAAGGATGGAGCGTGGGGGCTGGCAGGCCTGGGTGGGGGGAGGTGCAGGGGCAGCTGCTGGGGCTTCAGCTGATGGCCGTGGCTGGGACCCCCGGGTGTCAGCGAGCACTGACCCTGGCGCTCTAGACAAGCTGTTGGCCGCTGGGTCTCCCCAAACCTGCTTCCCCAGGCTGCACCGGAGCTCAGGCGGGGCTGGGGAGTCCCACCCCTTCCGGCCCCTCCCAGGCACCCCACTCCCTCTTGACTGCTCAGCTCCTGGGCTCCTGAGAAGGTGGAGCCTCCCTGGGCATCCTTCCTGGCACTGGGCCTGTGGTTAACAGGCTGCCCTGGCTGGGAACCTCGGCTCCCTCTTTTAGTGGCCATCCTGCCGTGGGTACCTTGTTAATCCAGTGAGCCTTGGAAGCCTCATCTGCAGAATGGGGGTGCCCCGCCCCCTGCGTTCCTCAAGGTTGTGGGGGCCTCTTGTCAGCGGCGCCTGTGAGCACCCGGTGCCGTCTAGGCACACGTCAGAGCCCTCACTGCTTCGTTTATTGGTTTTCTGGGCACTGTACTCACTGAACGCGTGTGCTTCTGAGCGCTGAGCACTGCTCTGAGCCGTTTGTTCAGTCCCTCAGTCACGTTCCTGCGACCCCATGACCGCGGCAGGCCAGGCCTCCCTGTCCTTCACCAACTCCCGGAGCTCACTCAGACTCATGTCCATTGAGTCGGTGATACCATCCAACCATCTCATCCTCTGTCGTTCCCTTCTCCTCCCGCCTTCAATCTTTCCCAGCATCAGGATATTTTTCAGTAAGTTGGCTCTTCCCATCAGGTGGCCAAAGTATTGGAGCTTCAGCTTCAACATTGGTCCTTCCAATGAATATTCAGGGTTGATTCCCTTCAGGATGGACTGGTTTGATTTCCTTGCTGTCCAAGAGACACTCAAGAGTCTTCTCCAGCACCATAATTCAAAGGCATCAATTTTTTGATGCTCAGCCTTCTTTATGGTCCAACTCTCACATCCATACATGACTATTGGAAAAATCGTAACTTTGACTATATGGACCTTTGTTGGCAAAGTGATGTCTTTGTTTTTCAATGCACTATCTAGGTTTGTTATAGCTTTCCTTCTAAGGAGCAAGCATCTTTTATTTTCATGGCTGCAGTCACTGTCCACAGTGATTTTGGAGCCCAAGAAAATAAAAGCTGTCGCTCCTTCCACCTTTTCCCCATCTACTTGCCATGAAGTGATGGGACTGGATGCTGTGATCTTCGTTTTCTGAATGTTGAGCTTTAAGCCAGCTTTTTCACTCTCCTCTTTCATCCTCATCAAGAGGCTCTTCAGTTCCTCTTCACTTTCTGCCATAAGGATGGTATCATCTGCATATCTGAGGTTGTTGATGTTTCTCCCGGCAATCTTGATTCCAGCCTGGGATTCATCCAGCTGCATTTTGCATGATGTACTCTGCATATAAGTTATAGACATAAGTTATTAGAGTCTGCATATAAGTTATAAGGGTGATAATATACAGCCTTTTTATACTCCTTTCCCAGTTTTGAACCAGTCCATTGTTGCATGTCCGGTTCTAACTGTTGCTTCCTGACCTGCACCCAGGTTTCTCAGGAGGCAGGTAACGTGGTCTGGTATTCCCATCTCTTAAAGAATTTTCCACAGTTTGTTGTGATCCACACTGTCAAAGGCTTTAGCGTAGTCAGTGAAGCAGAAGTAGATGTGTTTCTGGAATTCCCTTTCTTTCTCTATGATCCAGCAGATGTTGGTAATATGATCTCTGGTTCCTCTGCCTTTCCTAAACCCAGTTTCACAGTCTGGAAGTTCACAGTTCACATCCAGTTGAAGCCTAACTTGAAGGATTTTGAGCATAACCTTAGCAGCATGTGGAATGAATGCAGTTGTCCAGAAGTTGGAACATTCTTCGGCACTGCCCTCGGCCTTTGGGGCTTCGTATATTCATTCCTGGGGCTTTACCCGGCCCCCTGGGAGCCTGACCTCCACCCCTCCTGTCCTTCTCTCTCTTTCCTTCTCTTAAGAGGGGTAGCTCTTTGGTGGAGATAACGTTTCTCTTGGGCTGGGGGAGGGGGGGTGTGGTTGGGGGGGTGGCCACATCACTGAGGTGAGCAGTGGGGTCTTGGTGTACAGCTGGGGGTCACTTCAGGTCACCTGGGCTGACACCCTCTAGGCAAGGAGCTGCCTGGGGTGAGTCACTTCCCTGAGACTAGGCTCTGACAGATCACACGCTGTCTGACCCAGGTTCCACCAACAAACCAGCAGCTCCCCTGAGGGCTGAGCAGCCTGCGTGGGAACAGGCTTGCTCAGGCCCAAGGAATCCTGGGCGTTCCATCCCTATCTGGCCACAGGTGTGCTGGGGAGTCCCATCTCTGTGGGCCAGTCTCCCTGCGGGGGGTGGTCTCTCATCTCTGCAGTGCATGGCTGACCCCAAACTGTGGACTCGAGGGAGGGTCCACAGGGGGAGGGCTGACTGTGTGGACCCAGGGGAAGCCACGTGCAGGGGACCTTTCTCACCTGGACGAGGGCATTGGGGCCTGGTTGGAGGGGCCGTGGGTTCCCGTGGAGTGAGTGATGGCAGAGGCCTGGGGTGGTTCGGTTTCCACCCCGTGATCAAGGCTGTTGAGCCTGGGCTGGAGCCCTTCCCACCCACTCGGGGGGAGTCGAGCCCTGGCAGGCAGGGGCGCTGAGGTCTGTACTGCCAGCGCGCCTGACGGCCAGGTGTGGGCAGGTACCAGTGTGGGGCCTAGGGTTTGCTGCCCCTCTGTGCTCCGGTGTGCCAGGCAGAGGTCTGGTGACCTGTGAGGAGGAGCCCTGCCCCCTTCCTGGCCCCACGCTTGGCGGCATGTGTGTTCTGGGCTCCGTGGTGAATACGCCCTGTCCCATGGCCTTTTCTCTCCCCATGGGACAAGCTATCCACACTTTGTTTGCAAATCTCTGATACCGCTTCTTGTTAACCCTTCTCAGATGCTGCGTGTCACCAGCTCCTCCTTCTGGAGCCCCCTGGTTGTCTCTCGTCCAGTCGGGCTCTTTTTAAGGATCTGGGGGCGTCTTTGCCCAGCACTGTCCCGGTGGGCCCCTTCCTGTGGCCCACCAGACTGGCTCCTCCCTCCTCCATCAAGCGAGTGTCTCCTCACCCTTCACGTCCTCCCGCCCCTCCACCACCACTGCTGCAGACACCTCACTGAGCCCCTCCCTCCCTGATGGCCCCTAGCCTTCTGAAAGCACCGCCAGGAGCTGCGCACCCCATTTTCCTTCATTTTTCTCGTTTCCTCGCTGGCCCCCCATCCAGCCCCCCAGCAAACCCAGTGGACTCTGCCTTCCAACTGTGTCCCGAGTCCATCACTTACGCTTCCTAGTGGCTCTCCACACAGGGAGTCAACCCGCGTCTCCCTCGGTCCGCAAGCACCCGTCCTGCGCCCCTTCTGCTGAGTCCAGCGTCCCCCCCCCACTGCCACACATCCCAGCCAGGCCTGGGCTTGCGCTCTGCCAGCACACCCGGCTCCTCAGGGCTCTGTCCCCTCTGGCGCTGCCACCCCTTGTCCTTGGTCCCTCCTGTCCTTTTGTTCACGAGCGGGGGAGCCCTAGAACCCGCTTGTGTGTGGATCCTGCTCAAAATACGTGAGTTTACTAAACACCAGGTCAGCGAACACGACGCTGGGCCTGAACAAAGAGGTGAGGGTGGTGGTGTGGCTCCTGCCCCTTTCAGGGAGGAGGACTGGGGAGGTGCAGGGAAGTGACCCCCCTTAGGTGGACGGATCAAGCAGGCTGTCTGACCCGGCCCTGCAGAAGTCTCCCCAGGGGCCGGGGGCTCTTTCCTTTAGGAAGCTTCTTAGATAGGGTTCATGTCATTCAGTTGATAAAATTTGTGGGTTTCCCCCTGGAAACGTGCCTGCTCCTCCGTGATACTTCTTCTGTGGTTGCATGTGAGGCTCTGTAGAGGCAGGCGAGGCCGCGGTAGGAACAGGGCAGCGGGGAGGCTGCGGAACAGGTTTAGGCGCTGACCAGGCGGGGGCCTTACCACCCTGCAGTGATGCTGGGAGGCGAGAGGGTGGCCTTCCCAGACAGTGCTGGACGGTACCCCCGGCCCACACGGCCCGGAGCTTCTCCTGCGGCCCCTCGAGAAGCTCCACCTCCTTCCCCCGCGGGCCCCGCCTCTCTCCCCGCGGGCCCCGCCCCCCTCCCCCGGGGCCCCGCCCCTGGCCTCCCGGTCATCCTGTCCCCCCGCTGAAGTCCAGCCCTTTCCCTCCTGGGGCAGAGGGGGGCTCACTTCCCTTTCTTGGTGTTTGGCGGGTGGGTCTGTGACCCCCCAGTTCCCAGTGACAGGCTGGCCCAGCGCAGTTCCTCAGAGATTCTTTGTTCTTTGGCTAGAATCGGGGTGGGGGCGGGGGGGAAGGTAGGTGCTTGGGCAGGTGGGTCAAGATGACTGGTGGGAGGCTGGGGCAGGGCGCTGTAGGGACATGGGGCTGGAGGAGGGATGGTGGAAGGCAGGGTCGGGGCATGGCTATGAGGGGGCCTGGCTCAGAGAGTGCCTGGGAGTGACTGTGGCTGGGAGAATGACCAGGGGCCAGAGGCAGGCTGTGCCCCTCGCTCCTGCCCACGGGAGGGCTGGGAAGGCTGGTTTTCGGAGGTGAAGGAGGCTGACGGAGCGCCTAGGTGGTGAGGGAAGTGATGCTGGGTTCCCCTTTGGGGATGGCTGGTTCATCTGGGATCTCTGTCTGGGGGGCTGGGATGTTTCTCAGTAAGTGTTCGTCTAAGAGCCTCAGATCAAAGCTGGGCTCTGCCAGGTTCACCTGCCTCCTTCGGGCCGAGCAGTGACCACCCTGCCACGTCCCTGGAAGCCCAGGCAGGGTGGACCCCCATTCCAGTGGGGGCGCAGGGGCGCCCATGCGGGTGGACCCCCATTGCAGTGGTGAAGCAGGACACCCAGGCGAGTAGACCCCAGTTCCAGTGGGCGTGCAGGGTGAAGTCCGGCCCGCCGGCCCCTCCCCACAATGCTGGCCAGCGGGATGCTCTGGGGATCACCCTGAGGCTGCGCTGACCCCCTGTCCCCCACAGCCTGACCCGGCAGTGGACCCTGGAGGATGAGGAGGAACAGGAGCGAGAACGCCGGCGGCGACACCGGAACCTGAGCGTTGCCACGGACGACGAGGACCCGCCGGCCCCCGAGAGGTGTGGGTGGGAGGCGGGACCCCAGTGAGATGGACCAGCCGCCCCTGCCGGGGAGCGGGCTGGCCTTCTGCAGGCCCCACCCTGGTCGGGACGGCAGTCAGGACCAGTGTGGATGAGCTGGGCGGCTCATGCTGGGCGTTTTCTCAGCACAGCTCATCCTTCCACGCTCCTGAGAGGGTGCTAACCCTCCTCACGGGTGGGCAGCAGTCAGCGAGTGTATAGCTCGAGCGCCGGGGGCAGGGCCTGGGGGTCGTCGGGCCCTGGGCTGACCATGCCCCTTCAGCCCAGACCACTCCCGCTAGCGGACTCCCAAGGTGTCTGATGGGAAGGAGGCGCTGCTGGTCTGACCAGCCCCGAGGCTGAGCGCCGTGACAGGCCTGTCCACGGGGACGGGGCCCACTTGGGGGACATGTCTCCTCTTGCCTCGAAAAAAGCCCAGTTTGCAGATCTGGCAGCGGGCTCAGCCAGCAAGTGAACTCACCCGAGCCATGGGAGGGCGGGTGGAGGCACAGGAGGGGCCCCTCTGCTGCAGGCCAGGTTTGGGGCGGCCTCATGTGGTGTTCCCTGGAGTGGGGGCCGTGGGGTGTGCGGCCTGCATTGCCCCCACGTGGCCGCAGAGGCGCAGAGGCCTGGGTGCCACTCCTGGTTCCCTGCCCTGCGCCGTGTGACTCGGGCCAGCTCCCTGCCCGTCTCTGCTCCTCATCTGTAAGTGGCAGGGCCTGACACAGGAGAGGTGTTTGTTGAACATGGAGTGGTTGCACCTTACAGGCGCTTATAATTTTTTTTAAAGCCTCTTGTGCTTTGTTCAGATGATACCTCAGAAGCCTGATGGGTAAAGCAGATGAAAGCAATCCTGATTTAAGGGACAGTCGTTCAAGGGGTTGGGAGGGCACCAGGCACCCCGAGGTGTCCCCCTGGGTGGGGTGCTCACGGGGTCTTTCCAGCCTCTGACTGTCTCCCGCCATCTCCCTTCCGACTCAGACTGCTGAGCGTGGAGGAAGCAGAGGGGCCCCAGCCACCAGCCCCAGACCCCAGAGATGAGGAGGATGTCCGGGCCGTCCTGAGGACGCGGCAGGAACGGAGGCAGAGGCGCCGGGAGGCCCCCCTCTCGGAGCCGCGGGAGGCCCCCCTCTCGGAGCCGCGGGAGGCCCCCGTCTCGGAGCCGCGGGAGGCCGGGCATCCACCCCCGGCCCCCGAGGAGCGGGTGCAGTCGCCGTCCGGCCGGAGACTGAGCCCGCAGCGTGGCTCCACGGATGAAGGGGGCCTGGCAGGCAGGGCGCCTGCGGGCTCCGAGAAGCCGTCTGCTGCAGGGAAGACACTTCAGCCGGAAGTGAGCCTGGATCCTGAGACCCCCAGCCCCAGTAAATGCTCCGTGTCCCAGAAGATTGCTGTGCTGGATGAGAGAGCCTTCTCAGGAAAGAGGGTGGTTCCAGACAAAGCCAGTGTCTCGGAGAAGAGACTGGTGTCTGAGAAAGCCACTGTCTTCGAGAAGACGCTGGCCCCCGAGACGCAGCTGGCCCCAGGCAGGGCCATGGCCCCAGCGCAGCCCCAGGCCCGGGAGCACCCAGCCTCAGTGGAGCGCCCGCCCAGCCCCAGGGGGCAGCGGGGTGCTGGGGGCGCTGGGCCTGAGAAGGAGCCTGAGTCCTCGGCGGGGCCTCTGCCCCGGGCTGGCAGCCTCCCGCCTGTCACTCTGCAGGTGCGTGATGCCCCCTGCCTCCCTGTCCTCTCAGCATCTCCGGCGGCCTCCCCGTCTCCTGTCCTCCCGGCATCCCTGGCGGCCTCCCCGTCTCCTGTCCTCCCGGCATCTCCGGCGGCCTCCCCGTCTCCTGTCCTCCCGGCATCCCTGCTGGTCTCCCCATTTCCTGTCCTCCCGGCATCTCCGGCGGCCTCCCCATTTCCTGTCCTCCCGGCATCTCCGGCGGCCTCCCCGTCTCCTGTCCTCCCGGCATCCCTGGCGGCCTCCCCGTCTCCTGTCCTCTCAGCATCTCCGGCGGCCTCCCCGTCTCCTGTCCTCCCGGCATCTCCGGCGGCCTCCCCATTTCCTGTCCTCCCGGCATCTCCGGCGGCCTCCCCATTTCCTGTCCTCCCGGCATCTCTGGCTGCCTCTCTGTTTCCTGTCCTCCTCCCTCCAGGCCAGCCCCAGCTGTGTCTCCTCTCCCCGCCTGCTCCGCCACCCGCAGGACAGGGGACTGAGCTGCAGTCTCACCTGGCACCCTCATCCTAGACCTAGACTCCAGGGAAGCCTCAGATGCCTCCAGAAGCCCCCTGCCCCCGGAAGCCCTGTCCGCTGGCCGGGCCCTGGGCCTGTGGCCGCACCCCCGCAGCCGAGGCAGCGGGCGAGAGCAGAGCACTGGCCTACTGCCACTGCCCCGCAGCTGCTGGGTGAGCCGGGCCCGTGGCGGCTCTGGGCTGCCTGTCCTCCGGCGTGACTCACCCCCTGCTCTGTGCAGGTGAGGACCCCCAGCATGGAGGCTGAGGCAGAGCCCCCCTCGCCGACACGGGCCTCGCCCACCTTCAGCAGTGCCCTGCAGCGCTCCAGCCCCCGCACCATCTCCTTCAGGGTAAGCCTGGCTGCCACGGGCCCCTCCATGCAGGGCTCGGAGCAGTTTGGAGGCAGGCAGGAGGCACCCCGAGAAGATCTGGGGGCATCAAGGGAGGTCTGTTGACCTGGCTTGATAGGAGGGGCCATGCCCCAGGCCCGAGGCGGGCCTTCCATGGGGGTGTGGCTGGGGTCTGTGCAGAGGGGGGTTGGGTGGGGAGACCCCGGGGCGGGCTGCGTTCTGAGAGCTGAGTCCTCTCCTGTGGAGGCCGTGGCTACCATGGACCCCACTCACTGGTGCCTTCCTTTTCTTTCCAGATGAGCCCCCGGAGAGACAGCTCAGAGGTGGCCTTAACCCGCAGGTCAGGGCCTAGGGGCCCTGGGGCTCGTCTGCCGTGGGGCTGAGGCCCGAGGTGCAGCAAGGGGAGGGTCTGGCTGCCTGGAGGGGGCGGGCGGGAGGGGACGTCCTGAGCCACTGGGTGCCCGGGGCGGGGATTGGGTGCACCAGGGTTGTTTGAGTCAAGCACTGGGGATTCATGCATGCAGGCTGCACCGTCTGCCCCGAGACTGTCTCTGAGGCCAGCGGTTCTGGGCAAGGCCGGGGGGCATGGGGCACACAGTGGATGAGGGGGTCGCTGCCCTCGCATCAGAGTGAGACGTGCAGAAACCATGGGGCATGGAGGTTCTGAGGGTTCCGGAGCCCCTTGCGGTCAGGGGAGCTCAGCCTGCGAGAGTGGCGTGAGGGCACAGGGTGGCAGGCGTCAGGGGGCGTGAGGTGGGGAGAGCTCTGCAGGCAGCTCTGGACGGAGGGTTGGTGAAAGGAGGGGCTTGGAGCGGAGTCCACATGGAGGTCAGCTGGCCAGCGCAGCAGCATGGGGTGCAGGGTGGGGGCGCCATGGTCAGGAGAGCATCAGATCCAGGTCATGAGCCTTTCACACTGCCTGTGCCTGAGGGCAGGATGGGGTTGATCTGGGATGGGGGGCCTGGGGGCTGGGGGGGTGGAAGGTGGAGAGAGGGGAGCAGCTTCTGAGGCGGGACAGACTCCACGGGGCAGGGACAGCAGCTGTTTCTGGCCTGGGGTGTCCTGTCGAATGGACTGTGTCTCGGGAGGACAAGGAGCACCCACAGTCTGTATACGGAGGCCGCATTCTCTTTGCCTGAGTGAGGTGGGGCACAGGGGCAGGCCTGGTGTCCTGTGGGCAGGCAGGGCCTCACCGACTTTGTCTCGCCCTGTCTTCCTGCCCTGCAGCGCCAGCGTGAGGATCCCGGCTAGCTCAGTCAAATTAGGCCCGAAGCTGGAGCGATACCACTCAGCCATACAGGTGAGCGGGCCGGGCCCTGGAGTGTGCTGGGCGTGCCAGGGCCCTCACACTCCAGGGTCAGCGGCCTGTGCTTTCTGCCCCCAGAGATCAGGGTCTGTCAAGAGTTCAAGCCCATCCCGCACTGAGTTCCTCGTGGCTCCTGTGGATGTTGCCAGCAAGCGCCACCTCTTCGAGAAAGAGCTGGTGGGCCAGAGCCGAGAGGGCCCAGCCTCCAGCCGCAAGGTGAGTGGCTCTGGCCCACCAGGCGCCTGCAGGCCACTGAGCCTGGGGTCTGCAGAGCTGGAGCCTGGGGACTGCGGGACAGCTCCATGCTTTCCCGGCCATGTCTGTTGCTGAGCCTCCAGCCCAGGTGTGCACACAGCTCCAGGGGAGGGTCCCGTGGCCTGGCTGTGTGGAGGTGGTGAGGGGGACCCTCTGGAGATGCCAGCCCGGCCGCAGGGTAGGAGCTCTCTTCTCAGGAGAACTTGCAGCTCTCAGGGGTGGTGACGTCACGGCTCAATGTGTGGATCAGCAGGACCCAGGAGTTAGCGCAGCAGGGCCCGCAGGTACCGCGCATGCCCCTCTGCCCCTGGCCTCCCTGCAGGCCTCTCGTAGCGGGATGACCTGTCAGGGGAGGGACAGCCCCGAGCGCGGTGGAGATGCTCTGCACGCGGGACGGCTGTGGGGAAGCCTGCCAGTCAGAGGGCGGAAGGAGGAAGGGGTGGGCCAGGGGGCTCTGTGGCAGCCTGAGCCTGGTCTCTGTCCTGATGCCCAGAACCAGGAGACGCAGAGAGAGTCGGCAGCTGGCAGGAGGCCCCAGTGGAGGAAGAAGCCAGAGCCCCCGCTGGGTGCCGAGGTGTGTGGGGGCCCAGGGGCTGGGGCGGCTGTCCCTGGAGAACGCGGGCCGGTAGGCGCCCACACCTCCACTGCAGGCCTTGGCTCTGCCCAGCATGGGGGGACTGGGGAAAAGGGAGTGTTCCTGCCCCACCCCGGGAACCCCCTTGTCCTGACTGCTTTCGGTCCCGCAGGTGTGAGAAGCCAGCCTCAGGCCAGCAGCTGTGCCGGCCGCCTCTCCCGCCCGCTTTCTGCCTTGGACCCGGGAGGACGCTGGCTGGCATCTTCCCCCCAGCCCTGTGGGCGCAGGCGTGCCCCACGGCTTGTCTGGCTGTGGGCACTGGCATCTTCCCCCCAGCCCTGTGGGCGCAGGCGTGCCCCGCACCTTGTCTGGCTGTGGGCACTGGCATCTTCCCCACACCCCTGTGGGCGCAGGCGTGCCCCGCACCTTGTCTGGCTGTGGGCACTGTGCGTCTGCACAGCCTCGCCACCCTGTCCATGTGGACTCCTGCTCTTCCTCCTCCTCCGGGGCCGTCGGGTCGCACCGGCGTCTCTGTGTGCCTCTCCCAGGCTGGCCCCCACCGTCCTTGCACTGCCTGCCAGGCTGGAGGAGCCGCGCTGACCCCTCCCAGGCCCTGCCTTGCTCCCCTTCACGCTCCACCTGCTGCCCTGGCCAAGCCGTCCTGTGCGCCCTCCCCACTCTCAGGAAAGGGCTGATAAACTCATTCACTCTCAGGTGTGACCAATGATACCTAAAAAAATCATTCTTTCCGGAAGCTTTGCATCTCAGTGGAGACTAAATGGCACGGGGAGGGTGTTTGGGCTGTGGGGGCCCGAGGGGGGCAGGCAGTCACGTGCCAGCAGCCTCTGTGGCCACAGCCCAGCACACCTGCCCCCAAACCCGGTTCTCCACTCCCCTGCCCTCCTGAGCCAGGGTGGATGCTGAGCTGCGCGTAGAACAAGCAGCCAGAGCCAGCCTGGTGCCGTCAGCCCTGCACGCTGTGTGTGGCTGAGGGTGTGTGTGTGGGGTGTGCGTGTGTGTGCACAAGTCTGTGTGTGGCTGGGGGTGTGTGTGTATGTGTGTGTGAGCACACGCGCACAAGTGTGTGTGTGGCTGAGGGTGTGAGTGTGTGCACAAGTGTGTGTGTGGCTGAGGGTGTGTGTGTGTGTGTGCACAAGTCCGTGTGTGGCCCACACCTCTCCCCATCACTAGACTTACATTAGAACCCTGCTCTTAGGTGTCTCTGGAGTCAGTGACACCCCACACCCCCTTTGCCCCAGCCTCCCTGTGGGCCTGGTCCTGAGGGTGGCTCCCGTCCCGCTTCCTGGGGCCAGGGACGGAAGGGCCTCGGGGCCCCACCTGTGAACCCAGACTGGCCCGACTCCAGCAGGGGGTCTTGCGTGGCCAGCCCCGTGCCTGCCCAGAGCTGGGGGCAGCGGGACCCGGAGGCCCTGGCCAGCCACCCCCACCCACCACCACACGTGCAACCCCAGAGTTCCTGGACGGAGCCAGGAGGGCTGGGCTGGGCACCCCCAGAGAGGCAGGCCCCGCCCTACGCTGTCCCACCAGGAACTCAGTCAGCAAGCGACCGAGAGGTGCTGAGCGCTCACGTGCTACACTCGGGAAGGTCCTGGCGGGTGGCTTTGCCCAGCACAGCAGAGCCCTCCCTCCAGCATGGGGGTCCAAGAGGGGCCCAAGGGATCTTGGCCCACTTGGCCCTAGGGTCTGGGCGTCTGGCACTGCTGTCCCTGGGGGTAGCCCTTGGTGCCCATCGGGGCTGCCTGGGCAGGGTGCGGAGGGCAGCACCCCGCCACCCACCCCCTTGCACTCCCTCATCTACACACGAAGGCCCTGCACTCACCCTTCTGCGGGAGATGCGTGCCCAGGGCGGCCTCAGGGTGGCATGTGAGGACAGCATGCAGCCTGGGCGCCCGCCTGACAGGCTGTGGAGGGGGCGCCCCGCTCCTGGTGGGGGCAGCACAGGCTCTCCCGCTCGGGGCCTCCTGCGGTCCTCAGGGCTGCGGGCACCGTCTCTGTGTCCTCGTGCCTCTCTGTAAGCTCGGGGAGGTGACTTCACCTCGTGTGCAAGGGCAGGGCATCCGGGGCAGGCCAGCTGTGGCGGCTGCAGTGACGGCTGCCCGCGTGCCGAGTCAGTCCATCCTGCCTGAGGACGGCCCCTGGAGGCCACGCACAGTCAGGCCACAGATGCCTGGAACCTGCCAGGCTTTTCCTGTGGGGCCTCAGGTGCCAGAGCCCTCTCCCAGGCATCCACGCAAGCAAATTCTGTCCCATTCGAAGGACTTTTGAGCTTACAAGGCACCCACTGAAGTAGCTCGAGTTAAGGGAAGCTGTAGGAAAGTGGTTCTTAAATTGCAGGAGATTTCAGGCCAGGACACAAAGCCCGGCTGGGCCCCCGGGGGCCAGACCAGGAGAGCGGGTGGCGGCCTGGCTGCTCACTGTCCCCCGGTGCCAGCTGCTGGCTCCTGGCTTCAGCCGGTCCCACCCCGGATCTACTGGTGCGGGAAGGGCCCCTGAGCCTGGAGGAGAGGGCTCAGGCCACTGGGCTCAGAGGACCCCGGGGACCGTGGAAGGACAGCCTCAGCTGAGATGGGGCCAAGTTGATAGCAGAGCAGCTGAGGAGCGCGTGACAGACAGGGCCTGGGGCTCCCCAGGCAGCGAAGTTGGGGGCGGGGGCGGGACGTGGGTCAGGAGAGGAGGGAAGCGGGCAGAGGCCGTCCTTGCCCACGGAGAGGAGTGTGCGTCACCCACAGGCGGCCCTTGGCAGGGCCGGGGCTCAGGACCCAGGAGTCGGGCAGGACGGGGCCCCTGAGAATTCAAGAGAGCAGGCCACCCCCAGGTCCGCTTCCTCTTCTTTGCTGTGTCCTGAGCTCTTCCGTGACCCAGGTGCTGTGCTGGAGGCCGCAGGCACAGGCGTGCAAGCAAATGCGAGGCCCCTGGGTGCTGGCAGCGTGGACACTGTAATCTAGTGGGTTTAGCAGGTCGTAATTTTAAAGCCATCATGGCGTGAACTTCAACCATCTTCCCTGCCCCTTGACTCAACCAGCTGCCTCTTTGAAGAGAACCCTCTCTCTTGGCTGGAAGTTCGACCTTGAATCTGACCCCCTGCAGTGGGTCTACTCCCTTGCCCAGTGGGGAGGGCTTGCCACGTGGCTTGGGGGGCAAGCAGACCCCTCTGTAGGTGTGCTCACCGAGGCCGCCAGAGCCTGCCTCCCTCCCAAGGGTGTTCACCTGCTGGAGGAGCCAGCAGCCTGGAAGCACCCTTGTCCACACATCACCGCAGCTGAGCTCCTGCCCCCGCCCTGCCCCCAGCCTGCCTTCCCGGCCGCTGGCACCCGCTTTATCGGGGTTCTCAGAACAGACAGCTGGCTTGTGTTATGTGCCTGCTCCCCCCTGTCCCGTGCCTGTCTGTCCTGGTTTTAAATAGCTTATCTGAGCAGCTGGACGACCACATGAGCTTATATGGCCTGGGGTACGTGTTCCCTCAGCTCAGTCCCTGGCACCTGCCAAAATAGCAGCCAACACCCCCTCTCCCCCTGCCCCCGCCACCCCCGGCGTGACTGCTGCGCACATTCCTCCCACCACCGGGCCGCGGGCCTGCTTAAAGCCGGTCCAGCCCCTGCCCTCGCCCAGACCCCGCGAGGCGGAGCAGACACCACAAGGCACGTTGGCAGCTCCTGTTCTGGGTAAGACTGGGGCAGGCTCCAAGAGCAGAGGGGTGCCCTGTAGCCTGGGCCCTCTGTCCCAAGTCGCAGTGTCCACTCTGACTGGGTGTCGGAGCTGGGAGAGGCCCCCTTCCCTCGGGATCTTTAGAGGGCGGGGTCTTGGAGATGAATCCCTGAGCCTAGTTTAACCACCCTCAGCCTGAGGCTGGAGACTGAATCACAGACCTCCCGCTGAAGGCCTGGGGCGGGTGGAAGGTCTTGGGTGAACAGCTGTCCCTCCATGGGCCTGTTCCCTCGTTTGTAGGGTGGAGAGATAATTGCCAGGCCTCTAAATGAAACGATGCTCCGACCCCCGGGGACCCCCTCCTGGCGCCTTCTCCCTCCAGGCGGGGAGCCTCTGCCCCATCCTGGGCAGGTCCTCCCCTCTCCCTGGGGGCCAGAGCTGGGCCGAGGGTGCCCACACCAGTCAGAACAGTCCTCGCGGCCACATCCTCCTCCCTGGGGTTCAGAAGTTGTCAGAACTGATGAGAAAGGCCGCCTGCCAGAGGCAGCCAGGGGACCAGGGACCCCGGAGGCCCTTCCAGGCAGATGCAGGGCTGGGCCCCACCCCGGACAGGGCGCGGGCTGAGCGGCGTGGAGAGACCTGCTTCTTGGGGGGGGAGGGCCCGGCTCCCTGGGTCAGGGTGTTAACCTTGAGTCCAGTGCCCCCATCCAGGGTCCCTGCTCCCCACGCCCCTGGGGAGAGCGCCTGCTGGAGCTCTGCAGGCAGAACCACTCCCTCCTGAAGGAACATGAGGGTGGCCGCCTGGAGATGGGCATTTGAGGCTCATTCTTGTCCTGGTGCAGCTGGGAAGCCTGACCTCCCGAATTCCTCCTCTGACCTGGGTCTTCGGGCAGGAGAGGAATCTGGGAGGATCACGTTGCCCTGGTCCAGCTCTGCGGGTGGGCCAACAGCTGTGGTCGGGACGAGTCCAGCTGCCTGCCGGGCACAGGGCTGAGGGTGGGGCCTCCGGCCTTCTGTTTCATGGATAGGTTAACAGAGGCGCAGAGAGGTTAAGTGACTCAGCTAAGGTCACACAGCAAAGCTGGGTGTTAAAACTGGGTCTTTGACAGCACGGCCAGTGTTTCTGCTTTATTCCCCAGGGAAGGTGACCCTGGCCTTTTGGCTGTGACGGCGACCTGCTGGAAAGGGCAGGTGGGGGCTTGGTGTGGGCCTTCCGGCCCCTCTCCCAACTGGAGGCCCCCCTGGCGCCTGCCTTCCTGCCACCAGCGCCTGGACACAATCTCAGATGCCTCCTCTGGGCTGGAAGCCCTCCCCGACCCCGACCTGCCTCTTGAGTGGCTCTGTTTTTAAGAGCTGTGCTTGTAGGAGCAGGCAGGCTCGCAGGTCCCTGCGGGGGCTCAGAGCGGGCAGGGGGACAGGCCGCAGAGGAGAGAGTGTGAGAGCCGCACCCCAGGCTGGCCAACCTGCTCCCTGGAGGCCTCCCTGCACCCCTGGGTGGCAGACTCCTCCCGGGGCTCAGGCCCCTGGCCTGACTGCTCCCCTGGGGCTCTGAGCAGTGCTGGCCTGCCCGTCCTCACCCGCCCTGGGCTGGGGGCTGTCCCCCTGCCGCTCCTCCCCCAGGCTCCATTTGGAGACTCTCTGGGGTGAGTACCCCACCCAGGGGAGCCAGCTTCAGTCCAAAGCACCCTCTTGCCAGCCCCGCCCTGCCCGCCCCACTGTAGGTCCGTTTGCCCTGACCCAGCAGGGCTGGACGACTGGGAGCAGGCGCAGAAGAGCCCGCAGCCTGAGGCTGCCGCCCGAGGCGGTCTCCCCCGGGGCCTGCAGGCAGGGCCCCTTCAGCACCTCTTAGCCTCAGAGGGGCTGCCTTGTGGGCCACCATGCCACCTGCCAGAGCTGGGGCTCGTGGCACGTCTGCAGACGGGTGCCTGGGTGGGTCTCAGCCGTGAGGGTGGGGTCTGGGGGACAGGTGAGGCGGCATCAGCACCCCATCCAGGGCGCTGTTACTGTGGCCTGAGTCACAGGTTGGCAGCCGCAGCGCTGGGTGCAGCCTCCCTTCACCCCAGCCTTCCTCCCCTTGGAGAAGAGGAAACTGAGGCACAAGGGGCCAACAGACTTCCCACGGTCAGGCACACGGGGCGTGGAGCCCGCGTCCCGAGCCAGGCCGGCCTCCCAGGCACCCCTCTGGCCTCTCCCGGTGCTCACAGCGACGGGACAGCAAGACGCTTCCCAGTGTGGGACCCTGGGCTGCCTGCACACAGGCCCTGGGAGGGGGGCTCGGGCCCCGGTTTCCGTTCCCAGTGCAGCGTGGGGGACACCCTGGAGAAGCTCCATGGAGCTGGGCTTTTCACAGAGACGGCGGCTGTGAGAGATGAACACACCCCACACCCGCCCAGGGTCCCCAGGGAACCACCACACAGGCTGGCACGTGGGCATTCCCTCATCTGTGATCCTCCTCAGATTCCCTGCTCAGCTCGCACTCCCCATGTGTGGTGTGTGTCTGGGGTCTGGTGTGTGTCTAGTGTCTGGTGTGTGCTGTGTGTGTGTGTGACCGTGTGTGAGGGTGAGCCCCCTTCCGTTTAGCCTCTGTGGGTCTGGTATCTGGTGTGTGTCTGGTATCTGGTGTGTGTCTAGTGTCTGGTGTGTGCTGTGTGTGTGTGTGACCGTGTGTGAGGGTGAGCCCCCTTCCGTTTAGCCTCTGTGGGTCTGGTATCTGGTGTGTGTCTGGTATCTGGTGTGTGTCCGGTGTCTGGTGTGTGTCTGGTGGGTGCTGTGTGTGTGTGACCGTGTGTGAGGGTGAGCCCCTTTCCGTTTAGCCTCTGTGGGTCTGGTATCTGGTGTGTGTCTGGTGTCTGGTGTGTGTCTGGTGTGTGTGTGATCGTGGACGTTCACCTGTGTGTCTGTGGAGCCGCCAGCAGAATAGCCCTGGGCAGCTCTGCAGCCGCGTGTCCCCTGCGTGTCCCCCGTGTCCCTCCAGCCTCCACAGGCCCCGTGGCCCTGATCCGTCCTCCGTGTCTGCCCTGAGAGCTTTACAGACAGAGCCGCAGGCAGCGGCCCCTCCCCGTGACCGTGGGCCCTGAGTTTGGCCCAGGGTGTTGGCTGACCCTGCAGGTTCCTCCCTGTTGCTAAGCCGCTCCCGGGGGAGAGGCCTGGCTGTTGGAGACTCAGAGCCGCGTCCAAGGGGTGAGGAGCCTGCAGCCTGGCCCTGCTGGGATGGCGTCTCTGCCCGACAGGGGCGTGGGCCCAGTGCAGCTGGTCCAGGGCTGGGGGATGGCAGGCCCGGCGCTTCCCGCAGAGCCGGGCGGCTGGCCCTCTGGCCACCGGACTGTCTCTCTGCAGAGAGAAGAGGAGGCCATGTCGGACGTGGAAGAGATGGTGGACGAGTATGAGTGAGTCCTGGGGTGCTGGGCAGGGGCTGCACCCATTGGGGGTGTGGGGAGAGCCACACCCTTGCTTCCAGCCCATTGCCTCGGGCTGCCCCAGGCAGGGGGCTGGCTGTGAAGACTCCATGGGTAGGGGATGAACCAGGCCAGGGGCTTGGGGCTGGGCCTCCTGAGAAAAGACCAGATAGTTTCGGTGAGGACCCAGAGGCCACAGAGCCACCCTGCCCAGAGACCCGCCCCAGACCTGGCATCACGGCCCTGGGGGCTGCTGGCCCTGCCCTCTGCCCTGTCCCCAGGACCAGGGAGGGGGACACGCTGCAGCCCATCAGTCAGTCGTCCTGGGGGAGGCAGTGCCCGGGGCAGACAGGACCGCAGGCATAGCTTGAACCCCGAAGACCCCCTCCTGGGTACCGAGGGTGTGGAACTGGGGGCTGGTGGAGGGCTTGTGCCCATGGACTTCGGCCGGGTGGACAGGGAGGCGGGCATGCAGAGCCCAGGCACCAGCACTTGCCAGGTTTCCTGGTGGGGGAGGCAGCTGAACGGAGCCGGGCCGGGGTGGACAGTGAGTGGGGGGCGGGCAGACTCCAGGACCCAGCACGGGGGTAAACGTCTCCGGGAAAAGGCCGTGGGGTATGTGCGTGCGTGTGTACACGTGCGTGTGTGCTGTGTTCCTGACAGCGTCTCCCCTCACGCCGCAGGGAGCAGGAAGGTAAGCACACCCCAACTCTCACTGGGCAGAAGGACAGCCTGGCTGGAAACTGACTGTCTCTTCTCTCCTCTCTTGCACTCACGCCTCCTCCCTGAGCAGAAGCAGCCGTGGAAGGTATGGGGGTGGGGGTCGCCCAGGAAGCATCTCGCCTGTCCCCAGCCCCTGCTCCCAGCTGAGCAAAGCCCCCCTACCAGCCCCAGCTTTCTGCGGTCAGAGTCCTGACGGGGCCATGCCGCCTGTCTGCTCCACCGCCTGACCCGGCTGGGGGCCCCACCCTGCCAGCGAGTGATGAAAATAGAACCCCACCTCCTCACTCCACCCCGGCCCGGTCCTCTCGCGTGCTGGGCAGCCCCTCACCCACACGGGTCCTTTCTGGTCCCAGACACTGAGGAAGGGGCTCCAGGGCCTGAGTCTAGGACAGGACCCTGGCCCCGTGCCATGATGCCAGAGAACGAGCTGGGGAGGGAGGCTGAGTCAGACACGGGGCCCAGAGGCGGCCCCACTTCAGCAGCACCTCCAGGTGCAGAGGGAGCTTCAGCCCCAGAGAGGCAAGTTTCAAACGAGAGGACCCGGCACAGACTTCCCCTGAAGGAGCAGACACGGAGCGTTCCAGGCTTTGTGGCCGCCCGTCCTGCTGAGGCCACTGCTCCAGGAACATTCTAGAAACGTCTGCAGGCTGTTGGGCCCCAGTTTGCGGCTTCTGGTTTAAACCAAGAACAGAGCAGCTGCTGTCAGCCACACGAGGCCCCCCACACTCACTGAGACCTTGGATGTGACTGGGCCCCACACCTCCCTGCACCGGGCCTGCTCACTGTCTCGTTCACCTCTCCAGAGCACGAGGAGGCGGTGGAAGAGGAGGCTGGAGGCGAGGCTGAGGCTGGGGAGCCCAGTGCCGCAGGTGAGGCCCCTCCCGGAGCGAGGGGGGAAGGGGGCCCGCCTGAGCTGGGGGCGGCAAGGGCCCCAGCGCCGCTCCTGTGGCAGCGGGGAGGCCCCCTAGACCGTGCTCTGCAGCCTGGGCAGCCCCCAGTGCAGGCTGGGCTCAGCCTCGTCAGTACATGCTGCACCTGCTTCCTTCGGCCAGGCGGGTCTGGGCCCTGGCAGGTGTGCACAGGCGGGTCCTGGACCTGCAGCCCTGCAGGGCCCCCTTGGCTGGGGATGTGTGGGTGGGACAGGGGGCTACTGGCAGGGCCTTGAGCTTGGACCCGGGACTGTGACTCCTTCTCATGTTCTGTTTAGAAGATGGAGAAGAGGAGGAAGGTAGAGAGGCTGAAGGTGAGGCCCGCTGGCCATTGGGACATGGTGGGGAAGCCCCTCCTGCGGCTGTGGGGGAGACCCTGTGGGGAGGGGGAGACCCTCGGGGGAGGGGGAGACCCTCGGGGGAGGGGGAGACCCTTGGGGGGACGGGAGACCCTGGGGGGAAGGGGATACCATGGGGGAGAGGGGGAGACCCTGGGGGGGAGGAGGCGGAGACCCTGGGGGGGAGGGGGAGACCCTGGGGGGGAGGGGGATACCCTGGTGAGGAGGGAGAGACCCTGGGGGGAGGAGGGAGAGACCCTGGGGGGAGGAGGGGCAGACCCTGGGGGCAGAACCGTGTGTGTCTGCAGGTTGGGCTCCTCCTTCCAGAGACAGTGCCTTGGGGGTGCCCAGGGGGAGGGGCTAGGGTGGGTCAGGGCAGTGGTCACATCATGTCTGTCCATGAGGGTTCTGCAGCCTGTGTGAACCACTGGAGGGTAGGGTGTCTGGGGCTGAGGTCCCAGGCACAGATGGCCCATGGGCTAGGTCACTGCTGTGGGCACTGTTGACCTGCCGCCTTCACAGGGGCCCAGGTGGCCCGAGTCGCACCTCCGGAGGCAGACAGCCGGCAGGGCTTGGAGTCACACCCATCAGCTGTCTGGGGGGTGGCTGCAGAGGCAGAGACTTAGGCAGGGACTCTGGGGCCAGGACCCCAGGACCGTGTCCCCGACCCCTCCTCCCTGTGTGGCAGGCACTGCTGAGTGAGAGCGATGTGTGCACTTGCGTCCCCGAGACCCCCTGAGCATCAGCCCTGAGTGGAGCCTGGGGTTTGCAGCCCTGCAGCTTAGTGCTCTGGTTGCTCCTGCAATCCCGGGATGGGAGGGAATCACTGGTGAAGGGCAAACGGAGGCTCATGGGTGCCAGCTTACCAGGGGCACAGTGGGGCCAGATCCAGGCCTCCCGACCCCAAGTTCATGTGCTTTCCTCTTCTCCAGATGGCCCGGTGGAGGAGTCCAAGCCCAAGCCCAGGTGAGTGGTGAGGCTCTGGGAGGAGACGGCCTGCGAGAGAGAGCCCTCGGGATGGGGCTGGAGTGCACGCGGCCCCGTGGGCGCAGGCTGGGGTGCGGCAGGCACAGGCCACCATGTGCACCTGCGTAGGTTGTGTACCGCATAAGAGTCTCTGCTGGGTGTGTGGGGGTAGGGGGATGGGGTGGCTGAAAACCACCCACACGCCATCACCAGTGCCTTGCCCTGCTACAGTCAGCCCTATGGCCACCTAGAGGGGAAGGGAAGACTAGCCATGGACCTGGGCAGGCACCCTGTCCCACCCTCAGGAGAGCTGGGACACTGTCCCTGGTGGCTGGAGGAGAACCTGGGGGAAGAAAATTTGGAGAGGCCAAGCAGTGGAAGCATGTCAGTCTAGGCATGTGGCTTCAGAGGGTCACAAAGGGCCACACAAGGCAACTCGGGGCCACACAGGACACATGTGGGAGCTCTGGGGGCAGAGGGGTGTGGGGCTTTGGAAATGCCAACCCTGCCATCTGGTGCCTCAGCACACAGTCCAGGAGACACTCCAGAAGCAGGCCAGCCGCAATCCAAGCCCCTCATTGGAGCAAACACTACCGTGTCTTGGTTCAGAGCCCCACACCCGAGGGCAGACAGGAAAGCGGGGCTCAGCGTCCTGGCCCGGAGTCCCACAGCGAGTGGGTGAGGCGTGTGAGGCCGACTGCCGCCTCCCCGGCCCCTGGGGTTGGGGCCAGGAGTGTGGGTCAGCCAGGGTGCAAAGCCAAGCCTCTCTACTTCCTGGCTGCATGCTTTTGAGCAAAGCCTAATGTCTCTGAGCCTCTCTCTTCCTGAACGAGATGAGTGGTTTCCACTCCAGGTAACTGTGAGGATACATGAGGCCACTGTAGGCGCCCCAGTCCCGAGTGGGCGTGGGGACCCGCGGTGGGCACCGTGCTGGTGTCAATGCACGGGTGGCTGGGTCTCGGCCTTTCTGTAGGGAAGAGAGGGAGCTGCCCATCCCCGGTACCGCAGCCCCTCTGGGCAGGGAGGGCTTGGTGCTCACCCCTCCTTCTGCCCACCAGGCCCTTCATGCCCAACTTGGTGCCGCCCAAGATCCCTGATGGAGAGAGGGTGGACTTCGATGTGAGTGAGAGCTCAAGGCGGGCAGCCCCCGCCTCCCTGAACCTCAGGCCCACGCCCCCCACCCGCCACGCTTGGGGGAGGACACGCGGGGAGGGGCACCCTGTCCGACAACACCCTGGGCTCAGCCGAAGTCGGTCCCACAACCCCAAGGCTTCGCTCCAGCCCTGCGGGCGGGGTCGCCTCTGAGTGCCGCCCCCCCCCCCCCCACAACCCAGGACATACACCGGAAGCGTATGGAGAAGGACCTCAACGAGCTGCAGACGCTGATCGAGGCGCATTTCGAGAACCGCAAGAAGGAGGAGGAGGAGCTGGTCTCCCTCAAAGACAGGATAGTGGGTGTCGCGCCCTCTGGGCGGCTGGGAGGGGGTCCGGCAGGAGCCCCCAGGGCCCTGCCCCGCGCTCTCTTCCCTCCCCGACACCCCAGGGCGGAGCGGAGTCGGCATCCCCGCCCCCATCCCCCGCACCCTGGGCACAACTCCGCCCCAGTGATGGAGGGCAGATGCCCCAGAGCCCAGGCGGTTCCCCCGAGCCTGGATTCTCTCTCCACCCTCTAGCCCCTCCGCCCCGCCCCGCTCCTGCTCCACAGGGCTTGGCCTCTACCTCCCCGCGCAGGGTGGCGTCCACCCGGCGGGGGCGGGGCCGGCGGGCACTCAGAGGCCGCGGCGAAGGCCGTCGGGTCCTCTCTGGGGGCTGAGGTCCGTCCCGAGTGACCGCAGCCTTGCGGCCCCCCCCGCAGGAGAAGCGGCGGGCAGAACGCGCTGAGCAGCAGCGCATCCGCACGGAGCGCGAGAAGGAGCGGCAGGCGCGCCTGGCGGTGAGTGGCCGCCGTCGGCGGGGGCCCAGGGTCGCGGTCCCGGCTCTGACTGCGGAGGAGACAGAGATTCCCGGAGTGTCTAAGGAGACGCCCCATCCCTCCGCAGCACGCCCCGGGGAGCCGAGCCCCGCAGCCCCCTCCTGCGCTGCTGCAGGTGGGCCCCTGGAGGGGAGCAGGCCCTCGGGACCCGGAGCCCCTCCGCTCAGCCCCTCTCCTCCCGCCGGCACCGCCAGCGCCAAGCCTGTGCCGGGCGCGCCCTCAGTGCTGGCCCAGACTCAGGGCGTCTGGCCCCCAGTGTAACCCATTCTCTCCCCGCGGGAACCAGGAGGAGCGCGCCCGCCGAGAGGAGGAGGAGAGCCGCAGGAAGGCGGAGGACGAGGCGCGCAAGAAGAAGGCTCTGTCCAACATGATGCACTTCGGGGGCTACATCCAGAAGGTGGGGGCCTCCGGCTCCTCCTCTTGCGGGGGGTCCCGGGAGAGAAATGCCCAGCCACCGCTGGGAGACCGCGCTCTCACACGCAGACCCCGAGCTGCCTCTCCCTGGCTGGCTTTCCCTGGGAAGAGCTACCGGGCCGGGGGCTCCAGAGCACCAGCGCTCTTCCCTGGTGGCTGGTGCAGCTGGCAGGCCCGAAGCCCCATCTCAGGTCTGCCTGGTGTGGCCTCCCGCAGCCTGGAGGCTGTCTCTCCATTTGTAGCGTGGCATTAATGGTGCCGTCTGCCTGCTCTGAGATGGTCAGACGGGCCACCCTGGAAAGCAGCTGAGTGCTGCCTGGATGCAGGCTGGTTTCCTCCTAGGGCCCATCTCAGGGCCTAGTGTGGTGCCCCCCATTCCTGGAGGGGGTAAGAGGGAGCAGAACTCTCTGTGCTGTGGACCTGGCCAGCCCCCAGGCCCTGCCTCCTGGTCCTCAAGCAGGGCCCTGCTGGCAGTCGGCCCTGCCCCGGCCTGCACGCGGGTCCAGCAGCTGGCTCCCCGAGGCAGCTGACGCCTCTCCTCCATGTCTCCACTGTGTTCCTGCCCCTCCCTCTGTCTGTCGCCTCTCCTGGCTTTCTCTGGGGCTCTTCTCCCGCTGTCCCGCTGTGCAGGCCCAGGTAGGCTCCGGTCCTCAGGTCCTTCTCCTCTCCTTTGGGGAGCCTGGGGAGGGCAGGGTGCTGGGCTGGAAGGCGGGGAGGCCGGGCGTTGCTGGCCTGGGTGTGCAGCAGGGAGGTGGGGCTGCAGGCAGGCCTGTCTCCCTGCCAGGCCCGGGGGTGCGGGGAAGGCAGGGCCTCTCTAGCCCCTCCCCCGCTTCTTACTCTCTCCAGACAGAGCGTAAAAGTGGGAAGAGACAGACAGAGCGGGAGAAGAAGAAGAAGATTCTGGCTGAGCGGAGGAAGGTGCTGGCCATCGACCACCTAAACGAAGACCAGCTGAGGTGGGCTGCCGGCGGGGCTGCACCTCCGGAGGGCGCCCCGCCTCCCGTCACCGGGCGCTGCCGCCCCACTTTCCTGTGGGGGCTTCGGGGGGCTGGCCGGGGGCTTCTTGGCAGGCGGCGCTCGGCTCCCTCTGCTTCCCGCTGGGGCTCCCCAGCTCCACGCCCTAAGGCTCTGTCCTGGCAGCGCTGGCGTCTGCCCGCAGTGCTGGGCACTGCCCAGGCCAAGCCAGGGTGCGGGGCCTGGGGGCGAGGGAGGGCAGGGCCAGGGGTCAGGATCCGGATGCAGGCAGGAGGGGGCCTTCTTGCCGCCCACCTCTCTTGCCGGCCCGCGCAGGGAGAAGGCCCGGGAGCTCTGGCAGAGCATCTATGACCTGGAGGCGGAGAAGTTCGACCTGCAGGAGAAGTTCAAGCAGCAGAAATACGAGGCGAGCAGCTGCCGCCCGCGCCCCGGCCCCCGCCGGCGGCCTCGGTCCCCCACACCCCCCGGGCCTGTCAGGTGGTGCTCCCCACCCTTGCCGGGGCTGGTGCTCCTGGAGCCTGAGGGTTACTGGGGCTGAGCAGACACTTCCCAGGGTCCTGGCCCTGAGGGCCCCCACTTCTGGCCTGAGGCAGCAGCTCAGCGCCCTGAGTCCACCGGGAGGGCCACTGTACAAGCCGGGCCTCCTGTGGAGTCAGGGGCACACCAGCGGTTCGGCCCCTTCGCTCCCTCATGCTCCCGCCCGAGACCGCCCTGCCTCTCCCAGGACCCACGCTGGGCCTGGGGAGGTGGGTGGGGCTTGGGGCGACTGGGCTGCTCTTCGGTGTTTCTTTCAGATCAATGTTCTCCGGAACAGGGTCAACGACAATCAGAAAGTGTGAGTGTCTGACTCCAGCCCCGCCCCCCCCATGACCTCCCGTCCCCTCCCCTCTCCTGTGGCCGAGCCCCTGCCCCCCGCGAGGCTGCTTCGGGCTGAGCCTCTGCAAGGCAGCTCAGTGTGCCCCTGCCCCCCGTCGGCCCTCAGCACACCCACGCTCCCCGGAGGCGTCCCCCGCCGCCCGTCCCCCTTGACTGGGCCCTGCTCCCTGCAGCTCCAAGACCCGAGGGAAGGCCAAGGTCACCGGGCGCTGGAAGTAGGACGGCGCCTCCTCCTCCGGGACCGCTCCTGACCCCCGCCTTCTCCTGCTCAGCACCGTCCGCACCCTGCACAGCCACCCCTCCACCCCAGTCCCCTGCCGCAGACCGGCTGGAAGCCGCACTCGCACCGCTCCCCACCCCCATCATAATAAAAGCACCGCGCCCCCTGCACTCCTGTCTGTTCTCTTCAGGGGGAGGCGGCCTGCAGGGCACCCGGCCCCCAGGGGCTGCGCAGAGCTCCCGTCGAGGCAGCGGTTTCTGAGCTGAGCCCTCGGGGCGGGGCTTCTGCCTCCACGTCTGTGTCAGGGTTGCCCCCGGACACCCGGGCACGCTGGCACTGGTCCACAGAGCCGCGTCCGTCAGCGACCAGTTCTGTTTCCGCTCAGCCAGGGGTTTGTCCCCTAGGTCGGGTCTGCTGGAGTCTGCAGTTCCATGACCTGCGGGCGCAGCATTGAACGGAAGCGCCTGCTGGATTCAGAGCTGGAGTGACTCTCGGGGATTGTCGGGGAGAATGGCTTGGCGCTTCCCCGAAGGCAGCCCTCAGCCCCCTTCTCGTTGCAGCAAAGGGACGACTGATGAGGCGCACACGGCGGGGCTTGCCCCAGGGGGCGCCTCTCAGTGTCCTGGAGTGTGCCACAAGCAGCTGCCGCGGCTCACAGACAGAGAGACCGGCCCTTGGCAGGCTGTCCCAGCTGTTCTGAGAAGCAGGCGGCAGGTTGGGGGATGCTCCCCAGGGTCAGGGTTAGCACCCCGAGGCTTACCTTGAGTGTGATGGACATACAGTTTGAAAGGTTTCTTTAGGTGTGATAGTCCAAAGCTGGAGCCGAGACTAGGTTCCTTTTTATTGTCTCAAAGGCTGTTTGGCCCTCTTTACTCCAAGTAAGAGGCTCAAGGTCATGTCCCTTCAGTGTCTCAGGGGCTTCCCTGTGAGCCCATAATGTGGGATCCAAATCAGACAAAACCCTGCCATTCCTAGAAACCCTTTCAGTTGCCTGCAGATCCTCGGTGCTCCCAAACCTGCAGTTGCTTGCTTTCTGTCAGGCAAGAGGTCCAGTTGTCCTTGGGAGAGGACAAAGCCCAGATATGTGACTTGTTTGCATATCTGGGCTTTTCCCTGGGAGACCTTATATCCACATTTGGCCAAATAGTTCAGGGTCTTGACAGTATTCTCTAGATACTTGTCATATGTAGGGCTTGCCATGAGCATGTCATCCACGTACTGGAGCAAAAGTCCTTCACCCAACATTAAGTCTCTCAGGTCCCTAGCCAGCGTTTCCCCAGACGAGGTGGGGGTTTTGAGTACTTGCGGCAGGACTGTCCCACAGCAGTGCTGGACTGGCTGTGCTCCCAGGTCCTGTCGTTCAAAGGCAAGTAGCAGCTGCAATTCCTCTGCAACAGGGGTGCAGAAGGAAGCGCCCTTCACACCCAGGACCGAGAACCAACTGTGTCCTCCTGGAACAGTTGTGAGCAGAGTGTGTGGATTAGGCCCCACAGGGTGTAAGTCGTGGACTACTTCATTAATAGCCCTCAAGTCCTGAATGAGGCAATACTCTCCTGAGTTTGGTGTTTTACTGGGAGGATAGGGGTGTTATATGGAGACCTGCAAGGTCTGATCAGTCCTGTCTTTAAAAACTTCTCCAGAATTGACGGGATTCTTTTGGGCATCTTATCTCAGGGGATATTGTTTTAAATTAGGTGTTCCAGCATCATTTTTCGTGGGATTTATATTGGTCTTGCATTTATGGCCTTCCCCAGTGTGCCATCAGCCCACACTTCTGACCTCACCTTGTGGTAGACCTCAGGGGGAAAGAGTTCTGTTTCCTTTTCTGGGGTTTCTATGAGTGCCACTTGTAGGCTCAAGGCGTGCTCCAGCAGAACCCTGATGTCAAGCTCTTCTGGTGGGATGGTTACTTGAGCGTTTAATTTACAAAGGAGATCTTGTCCTCAAGGGGAACTGGGCCCTCTGGCTTATAGAAGAAGCTATGTGGAAGGGTGAGATCCCCTAGTTAGCATTCCAGAGGCTGTGAAAATGTTTAGTTGTTTTACTTCTCCGGAAACCCCCCGACCCGGGTAGACTGGGATGTTTCCCGGGCCTCTTCGGTGCTTACCACAGAGTAGGTGGCACCCACGTCTGTCGGAAAGTCGGATCAGCTCAGTCCCCACTGTCGGTGTTACCTGGGCCTCCTGGGGGAAAGTCCAAGGGAGCCCCCAGCCCCCGCATTCACCACCAAGGGTGTTCCTCTCCTCACCAGGAGAGAGGCTCTCGCCTTCCCTTTGCTGTTTTTCAGCTCAGCCAGTCTTCTCTCCAGCGCCTCTAACCCTCTCTCCTTGCCTAAGTGCATTGTCCCCGCCGCCCCCAACTCCCTTCAGGCTGTTTGTCTTCAGCTCTGCTTCCAGAGAGGCTGCCTTCTGGTTTTCACCTGCTTGTTTCTGCACTGTTCCTTGCTGAATACCTGAAAGCAATTTCTACTAACAGAGAAGGTTCCTTCCAAACGTACCATCCAGCTTCTGTAATTTCCTCCTCGTGTCTGGGGCGCTTTGCCCGACAAAGGTCGTGTTTATCCCCCTTTCGTGCTCATGGGCCTCAGGCTGTGCCCTTGTGTAATGCCTGTAGGCTTGATAAAGCCTTTCTAGGAACTCTGATGGGTCTTCGTGTGGTTTTTGTTTTAGCTCCTGAATTTTGTTTAAGCTCTTTTGTTTGGGCACTCCTTTTCAAAGACTCATTAAAATACATCCATAATATTCTAGAAGTGGGGTGCCCCCGTTGTTAGGGTCTCAGTTGGGCTCACGGTGGAGACTGCAATCAGCTTCGTGAGTTGCACTCAGATCCACCAGACGGAGCTGGTGCGCTTCCTCCCTAACTTTGTCAATTCTTTCCTCAGTTAATGTCAGATCCATAAGCGTGTGACTATCCGCCCAAGTGGAGTGGGGGGTGACAGAGATGGAGGTGAAACCTCAGTCATGCGGAGTGGGTCCTCTTGGTGAGCAGGGCTATGATTTCTCAGGTAAGAAAACCTGAGGCTCTGAGGCAGAGAAAGGAGTGTGTATCCACAGGAACCCAGTGGGCTCCCTGGGGTCTCGGCACAAGGGGAATCGCTCTGCTGCTGAAGTGGCTTCCAGGCCAAACTGGGTGCCCTGTTGGGTCCGGGACGGTGACACCCAACCAGGTCCCTGTGACTTGGGAGTTACCATGGAAACATCTGTCTGTTCCCCATCGGCAGTGTAAACAGGAGTCAAGGAAAGCAGTGACTATGCTGAGGACATGGGTTGGGGGCGCAGCCTGCGCAGCCGGTGGGGTTCAGGCTCTGGCCTAACCTTTCCCCGCTCCCACCTTCTCCTCCTGTGGAGTGGGCTTTCCTTTGGGCTTCCTTTCAGGTCTCTGCCCCGCAAGGCAGCAGTCCTTGACTCTTCTCCTGATGTAATAATGTCATAGCATAAATGCTTCTGTTTATGGACTTTCATCTTTCTTTCCTGCTATTTTGCAGAACATTTCTAACTGTGAAATTGTATAATAACTGGGGGAGTCATTCAGGGGTCTTTGCTCTTCTGACCCTAAAATATATTGGGTTCACACTTCATCACAGTATTATATCTTTCTTAGCCATAGGCTCAAGGCTATATTTTCCCCATTTATCTAACACACGCCCCAGAGGGCTTTCCTCTGGGATAGATGGAGTACTCCCCATTTCTACAAGCTTTGTAGCACCAAGACACAAAGGACATAGACAAACTCCAACAAAATCAGCACAATGTCCAGCAGCAATGCATAGCTGGTCTGGCTCCCAAATCAAGTAAGCAAATGTCACCCTGCAAACCGAATGAACCAGCTCCAGCTAGACTAGCCCTGCCCCCCAAGAGCTGGCTCCCAGATGGATCATCCAGAAAACACCTTCTTCCCGCCCCAAACAAGGTACCTCAACCAAACTGGCTTATCTCAAAAAGGAAAGGTCCTAAGCGAGGGAGGAACATGCTCCCGGTGTGCACGCCAGAGTGATCTACCCTACAAAACCTGAGCCCATCAACTTATAACAGTGGGGCACACAAACCGCAAACAAATGCACTGGCCGTTGAGTTGGGTAGACTTACCCTACAAGTTAAGTAAGATCCTGTCACAGCTGCCACGTGCTGGGGGCAGCTGGCACCATTTTCAGGGAACCTTGAGGGAAAGACTCCCAGAACAGTCGGTCCAGGAGCTGCTTGGGATCCCATCTGAATAAGGCGAGCCACTAGCAGCAAAGCTCTCACACTGGCACGCCTAGTTGTTACCAAGTTCAAGCTCACTCTGCTCGTCACGTCCTAGGCCAATAAATCCGAGAGACGAGGTGTTGCGGCAAGGAATGTGGCTGTATTTGGGAAGCTGGCTGACTGAGAACATGGTGGACTAGCCATCTTATTGGGGCCTTTTCTAGCCTGATAGCCATCTTATCGGGGCCTCGATGCCAGGAGCTCCCACAAATCAGAGATGGGGGAGGTGAGGACACAAAGTGAAGAGGCCATTCAGCCGTTGCAAGTACCTCCAAGAACGGCGAGCCTTGGGCAGCGTGAGGGTGATGTGAAACGGAATATCTTCTGTCATATCAACAAACAAAGATGCCACAGCTATCTGTGATTCTGTCCTCTCCAAATGTGGATTTCCGAGCGGTAAGCAGGTGAGAGGCGCCGTTTGCCACACAAAGAGCACAGGGGTCTCACAGTCCTTCACAGGTGGGAGGGCAGGTTGTGTCTCTGAAGCAGGCTATTATGTACACCCACAATATCCACAAGACAGGGGTTAAAGTCACAGAAACAGACCCAGTGTTAATTCAAAATTGACTGTTCTGGTTAGAGACTGACTTTCCTAGCACCCTCTCCAGCGCTGATTCTCTGTGGAGTGTTTGCCAATGGCCACTCTGACAGGTGTGAGGTGATACCTCACTGCAGTCTGGGTCTGCGTTTCTCAAATAACTGGTAATGTCGACATAATTTCCTGTGAGTTTTTCTAAAGGGTGTGAGTGAAACTTATCTCCCGCCAATGGCCTCTCCAACATCTGCCTTGTTTAGAACTGGTTCCGGATGAACACGCCTGGAACGTTTCTTGAGGACAGCTGCCCTCACCACCCCGTGGACCTGGTGAAGACCAGGTGCCCGCGAGCACAGCTTTGCCGTTGTTGTCGTGGAAACAGCCACGAGTGCGTCTCCCTGTCCCTGGTTCCTGTCTCCTTCTTTTCCCTGCAGGTTCGTCTTGATCCTGTATTGAGGCAGAGCTGTTTCCAGCGCTGTGTTTCATCAGGGTACAGGAGTTTAGGCCCTCACAAGGCAGCCCCCTCCAGTGCCCTTGCCTGGAGAATCCCAGGGACGGGGGAGCCTGGTGGGCTGCCGTCTGTGGGGTCGCACAGAGTCAGACATGAGTGAAGCGACTCAGCAGCAGCAGGGCCCTCACAGCAGGTGCCTGCTGGCTTCGGGTGGAGCTGCTGCTCAGGCGCCTTCTCGCCGTGGTGCTGACCATGAGGAAGCACTGAGCAGAGCACGCTTCAGGTCCTCCAGGGACCTGCACTGGGATCAGTGTTTGTTTCCCAAAGAAAAAAAAGGCAGTTCCATACCCCTCTCAACGGTGATTCTCACCATTCGCATCCTGTCGGCACCACGGAAGAGCTCCCTTTTCTCTACGTCTTCTCCGTACGTACTCTTTGTAGGCTGAGGATGGCCTTTCAAAGGTGCAGGGTGGTCCCTTGTTGTGGGTTTGATTTGCACGTTTGTAACAATTCGTGATGTGCAGCACGTTTTCACGGGTTTTGTTTTAAACAGTGTGTGTGGAACTCACCGTGGAAATTTTCTTCTTCACTTTCTGCCCAGTTTCTAATTATTTTCGATTAGTTACACATGGACATTTTTACAGTGCCGGTAACATTCAGAGCCAGGCAGCCTTGTGACTGTGAAGCGCCCGTGAGGTTGGGTCCCTGGCCTCGCCATCCTCTTAGGGCCCGAGGCGTCGTCTCCACAGAAGCAGGGGGTCAGCTTGAGCCCAGCCTTTCTCTCCGCACGCTTCCTCTTTCTCTCCCAGAAAAGGTGACGGCGGAGCTGTGCTGGAGCAACCCGGCTGGGAGCCTGCTCCCAGGACGCCGAGAAGCGGGAGTGCGCGGGGCTCCTCAGAAGCGTGACCGTGGCCGCGGGCGGGGTCTCCTCCAGGCGCCGTGCCCACGCCCTGCTAACCTGGTTATCACCAGGCTCGGTGGTGAACGTGGCCCCGGTATCAAGATTTCACGGGTAGAAACCATTCATTTCTTTCCTGCGAGAGGAAAATCCCCTTATACTTTATTCGGGAGATCCTCTTTGCAGATGACACCACCCTTATGGCAGAAAGTGAAGAAGAACTAAAGATCCTCTTGATGAAAGTGAAAGAGGAGAGTGAAAAAGTTGACTTAAAGCTCAACATTCAGAAAATGAAGATCGTGGCATCTGGTCCCATCACTTCATGGGAAACAGATGGGGAAACGGTGGAAACAGTGGCTGACTTTTTTTTTTTTTTTCCCTGGGCTCCGAAATCACTGCAGATGGTGATTGCAGCCATGAAATTAAAAGACTCCTTGGAAGTAAAGTTATGACCAACCTAGATAGCATATTAAAAAGCAGAGACATTACTTTGCCAGCAAAGGTCCGTCTAGTCAAGGCTATGGTTTTTCCATTGGTCATGTATGGATGTGAGAGTTGGACTGTGAAGAAAGCTGAGCACCGAAGAATTGATGCTTTTGAACTGTGGTGTTGGAGAAGACTCTTGAGAGTCCCTTGGACTGCAAGGAGCTCCAACCAGTCCATCCTAAAGGAGATCAGTCCTGGGTGTTAACTGGAAGGAATGATGTTGAAGCTGAAGCTCCAATACTTTGGCCACCTGATGCAAAGAACTGATTCACTGGAAAAGAGTCTGATGTTGGGAAAGACTGAGGGCAGGAGGAGAAGGGGATGACAGAGGATGAGATGGTTGGATGGCATCACTGACTCAATGGACATGGGTTTGGGTGGACTCTGGGAGTTGGTGATGGACAGGGAGGCCTGGCATGCTGCTGTTCATGGGGTCACAAAGAGTCAGACATGACTGAGCGGACTGAACTGAACTGAACTTTTTAATAAAGAAAAATGGCTAGCTTTAATTACATAGTAAGGATTACACTGTGTACATGTATGCTGCTGCTGCTAAGTCACTTCAGTCGTGTCCGACTCTGTGCGACCCCATAGACGGCAGCCCACCAGGCTACCCCGTCCTTGGGATTCTCCAGGCAAGAACACTGGAGTGGGTTGCCATTTCCTTCTCCAATGCATGAAAGTGAAAAGTGAAAGTGAAGTCGCTCAGTTGTATCTGACTCTTAGCGACCCCATGGACTGCAGCCCACCAGGCTCCTCCATCCATAGGATTTTCCAGGCAAGAGAACTGGAGGGGGTGCTCACATGTATACAATAATCATGAAGATCACGAGACAGAGCGGGATGAGCGGACCCCCAGGAGCACCTTCTCTGGTCGCAGCCTACTCCCCCACCCCGAGGCCGCTGTCCTCCACCTCCGAGCCAGTGGGCTTGTCCACGTGGTCCCCCTGGCACGCGGCCCGGCGTCGCCCAGCCCCGCTCTGTGTGCATGTGCTGTGTGTGCTGGTTGGCCCCCAGGGTGGCTCAGCAGTGTCTCCCTGATTCTTTCATCTAGGGGGTACACTGTTTCAGAGATAATTTTTATGCTCTAAACACAAACTGACTTGACGGCTCTGGAGCATTCCCTCAGCTGAGCTTGCACGCTTTGTCTCTATGTCGCTCATGACGTCCTTTAGATGGGTTTCGGTCTGGCTCCAGAGGGTGTGGAGTCCACACCTGTGTGTCCTGGTGCGGTGCTCGTGGGTTTGTGTTCAGGTTGGAACAGCGCTGTGGGCCATGCGTGCTTGGACCCTGTGGTCTGAGGCCAGGTAGGTTCAGAAGCGGTCGCACCCCGGCTGCACCAGGCTTCCCATTGCTCCAGGTCGTGCTGGCGTCTGACACCGTGATTTTCCTGTCTGCCAGGCCGGTGTCTTACTGTGACTTTCCTGTCTGCCAGGCTGGCGTCTGACTGTGATTTTCCTGTCTGCCAGGCCGGCGTCTGACTGTGATTTTCCTGTCTGCCAGGCTGGCGTCTGACTGTGATTTTCCTGTCTGCCAGGCTGGCATCTGACTGTGACTTTCCTGTCTGCCAGGCTGGTGTCTTACTGTGACTTTCCTGTCTGCTAGGCTGACGTCTGACACTGTGATTTTCCTGTCTGCCAGGCCGGCCTCTGACTGTGATTTTCCTGTCTGCCAGGCTGACGTCTGACTGTGACTTTCCTGTCTGCCAGGCTGACGTCTGACTGTGACTTTCCTGTCTGCCAGGCTGGCGTCTGACTGTGACTTTCCTGTCTTCCAGGCTGGCGTCTGACTGTGACTTTCCTGTCTTCCAGGCTGGCGTCTGACTGTGACTTTCCTGTCTACCAGGCTGGCGTCTGACTGTGATTTTCCTGTCTGCCAGGCTGACATCTGACTATGATTTTCCTGTCTGCCATGCTGACATTTGACTGTGATTTTCCAGTCTGCCAGGCTGGTGTCGGACTGTGATTTTCCTGTCTGCCAGGCTGACATCTGACTATGATTTTCCTGTCTGCCAGGCTGGCGTCTGACACTGTGATTTTCCTGTCTGCCAGGCTGGTGCCTGACTGTGATTTTCCTGTCTGCCAGGCTGGCAAGTGTGTGCATAGCTTATTCCTATGGTTTCAATCTCTCGGTTATTAGGAAAGTTGTACATCTTATTGTGTTCATGGACTTTTTTCTGTTTTTAAGTTTTAAAAATTTGTGGTTACATACACATAACATTTGTCATATTAATGCCTGTTGAAGTGCACATTTCAGGGTCCATCACACTGGTGTGCAACCATGACCGCTATCTCCAGAACTACTTCTCTCTTGCAAAACCAAGACAGTCCCCATGAGACGCTCAGTCCTCATTCCCCTCCCTCAGCCCCTGGCACCCACCGTCCTGCTTTCTGTGTCTATGGCACCGACTGCTCTAGGCCGTGTATGAGTGGACTCAGACATCGCTAGTTCTTTCGTGTCTGGCTTACGTCCCTGAGCGTAATGCGCTCACCGCTCCTCCACACTGCAGCCTGTGTCAGAATCACCTTCCTTTCAGGCTGAACAACATTCATTGTGTGGATGGGCCATGGTCTGCTTGTCCATTCTTCTCTCAATGGACACATGAAATAGCTACATTCATCTCTTACATCTTATAATATTTGTGGAATGACTTCAGAAAGTGCCATGAACCAAAATTCATTTACATTAACTTTATTTTTTAAAAACTTTTTATTTTGAAAATCTTCAAAGCTAAGAAGAAGGGAAGGATACATGTGAGCTTATTTTGTGTTTAGGAATTAACGCTTTATGGTATTCACTTTAGACAAGCATGGGCCTGTTTGCCTCTTTACCCCCATGAGGCTCACCCTACCTGGGGTTCCTGGAGACTCCTCAGGTGGGCTACCTGGTAATTATTCCAGTTTACCAGCACATTCAGGTTGAGTAGGGAGGTAGGCTCACCTGGTGAATTGATTGCAGGGCACATGGATCAGGCAAAAAGCGAAAGGGCAAGTGAGGTTGCTGCTGGGACCTCCTTCAGGTCGATGGTCCTTACTCAGCAGAGACCAGACCTGCCCCTCGGCTCCCAGCCCATGTGTGATGTGTTTTCTCAATACTTCAGTGTGGCCAGAAAGGACCAAGCCTGCCAGAACCAAGGCGGTGTTCGACGCTACCGTGACCGGTGTGAAAGCAGCTAACATCACACAGAGCCGAAAGGAAAAGGGGAGACTACTCTGGGACAAGTGTGGGGAGCGGAGACTGGCCCTGCGCCTCTTTCTGCCGTCCCAGGAGGTTGCAGAAATCCACTCACTTCTGCCTTAAGGACCCAACAAGCAGAGACGTGGGGTCCTAACCAAGGGTCGTCCACCCCAGGGGCAGGGTCTGGGGACTGTGTGGGTCTCACCCCAACCACGTGGGTCAGGATCCTATACCCAGAGACCCCAAATCTGCCGTTTACCTGCAGTGTGTCTTGTTCCCGCTGAGATTTCCAGCATCTGAATTGAGGGTGTTGCCTTGATTAACCTGTGGTCCTTTTTCTTAACCTTCTTGCACTCACATGAGGTCAGGCACCTCTGAGTGGGCTGCCGCTCTGTGTTCTGCTGAGTGAAAACCTTTGGTGGTGAAATATTAATATCACATCACATATCCAATTTGTAGGGTTCAACTGTCTGGTTTCCCCTAGACCAAGCTCAGGTAATTTAATTTGTAATTTATTTGTTATTTTATATTGGATTAGAGTTGATTTCCAATATTTTATTTCCTTTAGGTGTCCATGAACTTGATTCAGTTATGCATAGATGTGTATCTATTTTTTTTTCTGGTTTTTCCTTAGATAGGTTATTACAGTTTGTTCAATAGAGTTCCCTCTTCTATTCAGTTGGTCCTTTCCCGTCATCAACTCGGTATCTTCAGTTCAGTTCAGTTCAGTTCAGTTGCTCAGTCGTGTCTGACTCTTTGCGACCCCAAGAATTGCAGCACGCCAGGCCTCCCTGTCCATCAACTACTGGAGTTCACTCAAACTCATGTCCATTGAGTCGGTGATGCCATCCAACCAACTCATCCTCTGTCATCCCCTTTTCCTCCTGCCCTCAAACTTTCCCAACAACAGACTCTTTTCCAATGAGTCAACTCTTCACATCAGGTGACCAAAGTATTGGAGTTTCAGCTTTAGCATCAGTCCTTCCAATGAACACCCAGGACTGATCTCCTTTAGAATGGACTGGTTGGAGCTCCTTGCAGTCCAAGAGACTCTCAAGAATCTTCTCCAACACCACAGTTCAAAAACATCAGTTCTTCGGCGCTCAGCTTTCTTCACAGTCCAACTCTCACATCCATACATGACCACTGGGAAAACCATAGCCTTGACTAGACAGACCTTTGTTGGCAAAGTAATGTCTCTGCTTTTTAATATGCTATCTAGGTTGGTCATAACTTTCCTTCCAAGGAGTAAGCGTCTTTTAATTTTATGGCTGCAATCACCATCTGCAGTGATTTTGGAGCCCCCCAAAATTAAAGTCAGCCACTGTTTCCACTATTTCCCCATCTACTTCCCATGAAGTGATGGGACCTGTTGCCATGATCTTAGCTTTCTTAATGTTGAGCTTTAAGCCAACTTTTTAACTCTCCTCTTTCACTTTCATCAAGGGGCTTTTTAGTTTCTCTTCACTTTCTGCCATAAGGATGGGGTCATCTGCATATCTGAGGTTACTGACCTTTTCCAGTCCTGTGGCCACTGCTGAATTTTCCAAACTTGCTGGCATATTGAGTGCAACACTTTCACAGCATCATCTTTCAGGATTTGAAATAGCTCAGCTGGAATTCCATCACCTCCACTAGCTTTGTTCATAGTGTTGCTTTCTAAGGACCACTTGACTTCCTATTCCAGGATGTCTGGCTCTGGATTAGTGATCACACCATCGTGATTATCCAGGTCATGAAGATCTTTTCTGTACAGTTCTTCTGTGTATTCTTGCCACCTCTTCTTAATATCTTCTGCTTCTGTTAGGTCCATACCATTTCTGTCCTTTATTGAGCCCATCTTTGCATGAAATGTTTCCTTGGTATCTTTAATTTTCTTGAAGAGATCTCTAGTCTTTCTCATTCTGTTCTTTTCCTCTATTTCTTTACATTGATCACCGAGGAAGGCTTTCTTATCTCTTCTTGCTATTCTTTGGAACTCTGCATTCAGATGCTTATATCTTTCCTTTTCTCCTTTGCTTTTCACTTCTCTTCTTTTCACAGCTATTTGTAAGGCCTCCCCAGACAGCCAATTTGCTTTTTTGCATTTCTTTTTCTTGGGGATGGTCTTGATCCCTGTCTTCTGTACAGTGTCATGAACCTCTATCCATAGTTCATCAGGCACTCTGTCTATCAGATCTAGTCCCTTAAATCTATTTCTCACTTCCACTGTATAATCACAAGGGATTTGATTTAGGTCATACCTGAATGGTCTAGTGGTTTTCCCTACTTTCTTCAATTTAAGTCTGAATTTGTCAATAAGGAGTTCATGATCTGAGCCACAGTCAGCTCCTGGTCTTGTTTTTGCTGACTGTATAGAGCTTCTCCATCTTTGCCTGCAAAGAATATAATCAATCTGATTTCGGTGTTGACCATCTGGTGATGTCCATGTGTAGAGTCTTCTCTTGTGTTGTTAGAAGAGGGTGTTTGCTATGACCAGTGCATTCTCGTGGCAAAACTCTATTAGTCTTTGCCCTGCTTCATTCCGTACTCCAAGGCCAAATTTGCCTGTTACTCCAGGTGTTTCTTGACTTCCTACTTTTGCATTCCAGTCCCCTATAATGAAAAGGACATCTTTTTTGGGTGTTAGTTCTAAAAGGTCTTGTAGGTGTTCATAGAACCATCCAACTTCAGCTTCTTCAGTGTTACTGGTTGGGGCATAGGCTTGGATTACCGTGATATTGAATGGTTTGCCTTGGAAATGAACAGAGATCATTCTGTCATTTTTGAGATTGCAGAAGCATGCTGGCTGCGACAGACTGTGCAGAAACGTGGCTGAGAGGAGCTGCCCCTTGCCCAAGGTCAGGGGTGTTGACCGAGAGCGCCAGGCTGCAATGGCGAAGGAGCAGCCGAGACGAGCTACTCCATGTCTGAGGTCAGGGGTGGCAGCCGAGATGAGCTAGCCCACGCCCTAGGTCAGGGCCAGCGACTGAGAGGAGCAACCCCACGTCCAAGGAGCAGTGGCTGCACGGGCATAGGAGGGCCGAGAGGAGCTACTCCACGTTCAAGGTCAGGAGGGGTGGCGGTGAGGAGATACCCCTTGTCCAAGGTAAGGAGCAGTGGCTGTGCTTTGCTGGAGCAGCCGTGAAGAGATAACCCAAGCCCAAGGTAAGAGAAACCCAAGTAAGACAGTAGGTGTTGCGAGAGGGCATCAGAGGGCAGACACACTGAAACCACAATCACAGACAACTAGCCAATCTGATCACATGGACCACAGCCTTGTCTAACTCAATGAAACTAAGCCGTGCCCGTGGGGCCACCCAAGACACACGGGTCATGGTGGAGAGGTCTGACAGAATGTGGTCCACTGGAGAAGGGCTGGCAAACCACTTCAGTATTCTTGCCTTGAGAATCCTATGAACAGTATGAAAAGGCAAAATGATAGGATACTGAAAGAGGAACTCCGCAGGTCGGTAAGTGTCCAATATGCTCCTGGAGATCAGTGGAGAAATAACTCCAGAAAGAATGAAGGGATGGAGCCAAAGCAAAAACAATACCCAGCTGAGGATGTGACTGGTGATAGAAGCAAGATCCGATACTATAAAGAGCAATATTGCATAGGAACCTGGCATGTCAGGTCCATGAACCAAGGCAAATTGGAAGTGGTCAAACAGGAGACGGCAAGAGTGAACGTCGACATTCTAGGAATCAGTGAACTAAGATGGGATGGAATGGGTGGATTTAACTCAGATGACCATTACATCTACTACTGTGGGCAGGAATCCCTTAGGAGAAATGGAGTAGCCATCATGGTCAACAAACAACTCGGTACCTATTTGTTTGTTTAATTTCATCCCAAACCCTTAATTCACCCCTCCCTTCTGACTCCCTTTGATGGTTGCGGCTCGGCTCTGTCTGGGTCTGCCTCTGTTCTGCGCGCCAGCTCCCTGGGATGGATGTGTCGGTCCTGCCTGTATGTGCTCCCGCAGGGTGTCTGTCTTCTCCCCCGATCTACCCGCTAGGATGGCAGTTTCTGGGTGCACCCTTGCTGCTGCCGGTGTCAGGGCTCTGTTACGCTTCGTGGCTGAGCAGCTTTCCGGGGTTAGGTTGCCACACAGTCCTTACGGTTCTGTCAGTGCTGAATCCTGCATGGTGGCTGTCGTAATAGTCAAAGTGCACGCATCCTTTTGAATGGTGGTCCTCTCTGGACCTAAGCCCGGGAATGGGATTGCGGGATCATATGGTACCTCTGTGTTTAGTGTTTCCAGGACCCTCCATGCTGTTTTCCATCATGGTTTCACCATTTACATTCCCACCAAGATTGTAGGAAGGTTCCCCTTGGGCTCAGAGGGTAAAGCCTGTGCCTGCAATGCAGGAGACCCGGGTTCGATCCCTGGGTCAGGAAGATCCCCTGGAGGAGGAAATGGCAACCCACCCCAGTTCTCTTGCCTGGAAAATCCCATGGACAGAGAAGCCTGGTAGACTCCCGTCCACGGGATCGCAGAGCCGGACACGACTGGGCAACTTCGCTTTCGCCTCTTCCCCCTTTCAGCACATCCTCTGCGGTATTTATTCTTTGTAGATCTTTTCGATGACGGTCACTGTGACCAGCGTGAGGTCACTCATTGTGGTCATTGGGGTCACTCATTGTGGATTTGATTGGCATTGATTTAATAATTCTTGGTGTGGAGCATCTTTCCGTGTGCTTTTATTTTACACTTTGTGATTACAGTTCACCTCTTGAAAGTTGGCCCTGTTTGGAATTCTTTTCCAGTGACTCACCCAGGACATTTCTTGAGGGTGGGTGTCGTTTACAGCCCTCCTGGACTTGTGGCCATTCAGAGCCCCTTGGCCGCTGTTTCACAGCATGGATGCTGATCTGAGCCAGCTCGTCGCTCGCTGCCCCTCCGCCTCTCTTTTTCGGTGTCCACGCCTTCCTCTTCTGCGTCTGTTAGGCTGTTTCTCTTCGTAAAGAATTCACATGTGTCTGTGCTTCGTTTCCACCGGAACCGATGACCTATGGCACTCGCTTCAGCCTTTCTCACTGACTTCACTTGGTACCATCACCTCCAGTTTCTTCCCTGCAACTGGAAGTGGCATTATTTTGCCTGCTTTGTGTCTGGTTAATATTGCATCGGGTATATGTACCCGTTTTTCTGTGTCCACTCATCTGTCCTTGTGTATTTAAGTTGCTTCTGTGGCTCGGTTATTCTACCTAGTGCTGCCATGATCTTTGGGGTGCAGCTGGCTTTTTAAAGCTTGGTTTTCTCTGGATCTCCGCCTAGGCATGAAACTGCCAGCCTCTTGGTTCTTTTATATTTAGCTTTTTAAGAACCTCCATAGCGTTCTCCCTCGTGGGTGTGCTGGTTTATATTCCTGCCATCAGCGCAGGAGGGCTCCCTTCTCTCCACACCTCTGCAGAATCTATTTAGGCTTTCTGACACGGCCACTCTGATCGATGTGAAGTGATGCCCGCTGTGCGTCTGACCCGCCTTTCTCTGAGAACTAGTGACGCTGAGCACCTTTTCTTGTGCTTTATGGCTGTCTCTGTGACATCTTTGGAGAAATGTGCATTTAGACCATTGGCTAATCTTTACTGGATTTTTTTTATATTGATCTGTGCAAGTTGTTTGTATGTATTGGACATAAATTCTTCGTAGGTATTTTCCTTTGCAAGAATTTTTTTCCATTCTGAGGGTTGTCTTTTTCTTTCACTGATGGTTTCCTTTGCTGTGCAAATACTTTTTAACATTAGGTCCCATTTATTTATTTTTTTATTTTTCATGATTCTACGAGGTGGGTCAAAAAAGGACTTGCTGCATTTTATGTCAAAGCGTGTTCTGCTCTTTTCCTTAAGAGTTCCGTAGTGCCTGTCTTTTTATTTAGATCTTCAATCTATGGTTTCTGTGTATGGTGTTCGGGAGCTTTCTAATTTCGTTGCCAAGGAAGCTGCCCGGTGTCGCCCACAGTGACTGCTCCCTATTTCCGTTCCCAGCGTCAGCGTAGGAGGCTCCCTTTCTCCACACCCTCCCCAGCAATTCCTGTTTGTAGACTTTCTATCCATGGCCATCCTGACCAGTGTGAGGTGATGCCTCACTGAAGCTTTGATTTACACATCTCTCATATTTAGTGATGCTGACATCTTTGCATATGATTTTTAAAATTTGATTTATTTATTTTAATTGGAGGCTAATTATAATATTGCGGTTCTTGCCTTACATCGACACGGATCAGCCATGAGTGCTGCATGTGATTTTTAAAAACAGTATGAGTTAAACTTACTTATTCAAATTGTCTTCTTGAATGCCTGCTCTGTTTTTGATATTTTTCTGATGACCTCTCCTAGGACATTTCTTGAGGGCAGGTGTTTTTCATTTACAGCCCGCTGGCCTTGTGAATATTAAGTGCCCAGGAGCAATGGTGGAGAAGGAAATGGCAGCCTACTCCAGTATTCTTGCCTGGAGAATCCCATGGACAGAGGACCTTGGCGGGCTACCTACCGTCCATGGGGTCTCGAAGAGTCCGACACGACTGAGTAACTCACACTACACTACACAAGCAGTGGCTTCAGCGTTGTTGTTCCGGGAAATGGCCACAAGGCAGCAGCGTGTTCATGCCCAACTCTGGTTACTGGGGCAACCAGAGCCTTAGGAAAAGTTCTACTCCTGGGTTGCCGATTAGAGTGGAATGTCCAGAAGAAACACCCAAGGCGTGTGTGCCACTCCGTCTTCCTTCCTTAACCCTGTGTCCTGGACACATTCCAGTTCCCGGAGCACCGCTCTGGGGAGGGTGCTGTCATCATAGGTGGGGCGGGCCTAAGGAAGGGGGCTGGAGGCGGGGACCCTGCCACCAGGAGACGTCGAGCCCAGGGGCCTTTTCAAAGTTCTTCTGGGCCAGCGGCGCAACCATCCTTTGGGTGTATGAGGCAGAGTTTTGCTTCAGGAGGACCTGTGTCTAGTCCCCTCAGCCCCAAGACAGTCAGCTCACGGGCCCAGGCCTGCCCAGTCTTCTAGGATAGGGCAGCAGCCAGCCACCAAGGCCCGAGGGGAGCAGAGTCAGCGTTCTCTTTCTGGGATCGGTGTTTTGCATTGGCGTAGAGGTGACTGACAGTGCTGTAGAGTGTGCTGTTTGTTTGCTTCAGGTGGACAGGAGCGTGACTCCCTCCTGCGTAGCGTGCACGCGTTGCTTTTTGGGTTCCCTCCCGCATGGTCTGTCGTGCAGCGTTGGGCAGGGGTCCTCGTCCTAGAGTGGGTTCTCGTGGATCGTTTTACAGAGTCGTGTGTGCATGTCCATCCTACCTGCTCACTTCCCCCAGCCCCTCGCTTCCCTCTCGGTGACCATGAGGCACTGCGCTACGTTGCCAGGCCACCTCTGTTTGGTAAAGAAGTCCATTTGCATCCGTTTTCAGAATCCACCCCTAAGTGGTGTCATAGGGTGCTTGTCTTTCTTTGTCTCACGTCGCTTCGTGTGACCATCTCTACTCCCTACCTTGTTGCTGGGCATGGTGTGATGTCGTCCTTTATGGCTGACATTGCTCTGCGTGTGTGTTCCCCGTCTTTTTGCCCGTTCATCTGTGCTCACCCACTTGTGCTTCTTCCGTGTCTTGGCTCTTGTGCGTGGTGTTGCCATGAACATTGGGGTGCACCTGTCTTTAAAATTATGGTTTTCCCTGGATCTGTGCCCAGGAATGGGATTGCTGGGCCCTACGGCACTTCTCTGCTAAGTTAAATGAATGTTTGTCCTCATCAGCTTTGTAGATTTGCTGACTTTCATTCCCACCAACAGCTGGGAGGGTTCTTTTCCCTCCATTCCCTCTCCAACATTCATTGTCATAGGTTTTTTAGGCTGACTGTTCTGATGTGTGTGAAGCAATGCTACTTCTGACTCAGTTCTCCAATACTTCAGATGCTATCTTTCACATGCTTCGGGGCCATCTCCATGTCTTCTGTGGAGAAAGGTCCGTTCAAGTCTTGTGCCCCTATTTGACTGGGTTGTTTCTTTGATACTGAGGTGCATAGGCTGTGTATATTTTGGAGAGAAATTCCTTGTGGGTGTCTGTTTGCACAGATTAGTCCCATTGTCTTCTTGCTGCGTTTATGGTTTCCTCTACTGTGCCGGTGCTTTAAAGGGGAGCTCAGTCGAGTCCAGTCGCTCAGTCGTGTCCGACTCTTTGCGACCCCATGAACAGCAGCACGCCAGGCCTCCCTGTCCATCGCCAACTCCCGAAGTTTACTCAAACTCATGTCCATTGAGTCAGTGATGCCATCCAACCAACTCATCCTCTGTCATTCCCTTCTCCTCCTGCCTTCAATCTTTCCCAGCATCAGGGTCTTTTCAAATAAGTCAGTTCTTTGCATCAGGTGGCCAAAGTATTGGAGTTTCAGCTTCAACATCACTCCTTCCAATGAATATTCAGGACTGATCTCCTTTAGGATGGACTGGTTGGAGCTCCTTGCAGTCCAAGGGACTCTCAAGAGTCTTCTCCAACATCACAGTTCAAAAACCCTCAGTTCTTTGGTGCTCAGCTCTCTTCACAGTCCAACTCTCACATCCATACATGACCACTGGAAAAACCATAGCCTTGACTAGATGGACCTTTGTTGGCAAAGTAATGTTTCTGCTTTTTAATATGCTGTCTAGGTTGGTCATAACTTTCCTTCCAAGGAGTAAGCATTCTTTAATTTCATGGCTGCAGTCATCATCTGCAGTGATTTTGGAGCCCCCCAAAAATAAAGTCTGACACTGTTTCCACTGTTTCCCCATCTATTTCCCATGAAGTGATGGGACTGGATGCCATGATCTTCGTTTTCTGAATGTTGAGCTTTAAGCCAACTTTTTCATTCTTCTCTTTCACTTTCATCAAGAGGCTCTTTAGTTCTTCTTCACTTTCTGCCATAAGGGTGGTGTCATCTGCATATCTGAGGTTATTGATATTTCTCCCGGCAATCTTGATTCTAGCTTGTGTTTCTTCCAGCCCAGTGTTTCTCATGATGTGCTCTGCATATAAGTTAAATAAGCAGGGTGACAATATACAGCCTTGATGCACTCCTTTTCCTATTTGGAACCAGTCTGTTGTTCCATGTCCAGTTTTAAATGTTGCTTCCTGACCTGCATACAGATTTCTGAAGAGGCAGGTCAGGTGGTCTGGTATTCCCATCTCTTAGAATTTTCCACAGTTTATTGTGGTCCACAGAGTCAAAGGCATTGGCATAGTCAATAAAACAGAAATATATGTTTTTTTCCTGGCATTTTCATGCTTTTTCGATGATCCAACAGATGTTGGCAATTTGATCTCTGGTTCCTCTGCCTTTTCTAAAACCAGCTTGAACAGCAGGAAGTTCACGATTCACATACTGTTGAAGCCTGGCTTGGAGAATTTTGAGCATTATTTTACTAGCATGTGAGATGAGTGCAATTGTGTGATAGTTTGAGCATTCTTTGGCATTGCCTTTCTTTGGGTTTGGAATGAAAACTGACCTTTTCCAGTCCTGTGGCCACTGCTGAGTTTTCCAAATGTGCTGGCATATTGAGTGCAGCACTTTCACATCATCATCTTTCAGGATTTGAAACAGCTCAACTGGAATTCCATCACCTCCACTAGCTTTGTTCATAGTGATGCTTCCTAAGGCCCACTTGACTTCACATTCCAGGATGTCTGGCTCTGGGTGAGTGATCACACCATCATGATTATCTGGGTCATGAAGATCTTTTTTGTACAGTTCTTCTGTGTATTCTTGCCACCTCTTCTTAATATCTTCTGCTTCTGTTAGGTCCAGACCATTTCCGTCCTTTACTGTGCCCATGTTTGTATGAAATGTTCCCTTGGTATCTCTAATTTTCTTGAAGAGATCTCTAGTCTTACCTGTTCTATTGCTTTCCTCTATTTCTTTGCATTGATCACCGAGGAAGCCTTTCTTATCTCTCTTTGCTATTCTTTGGAACTCTGTATTCAAATGGGTGTATTATTGCTTTTCTCCTTTGCTTTTTGCTTCTCTTCTTTTCATAGCTTTTTGTAAGGCCTCCTCAGACAACCATTTTGCTTTTTTGCATTTATTTTTCATGGTGATGAGGTCCCATTTATTTATTTTTATTTTTCATGAATCTAAGAGGTGGGTCAAACAAAAACTTGCTGCATTTTATGTCAAAGTGTGTTCTGCTTTTCCCCTTAAGATTTTCATATTTTCTGTCCTTTTAGTTAGGTCCTTAATCTATTTGGAGTTTATTTTTCTGTATGCTGTTAGGCAGTATTCTAACTTCATTCTTAAGAAACCTGCACACTGTTCTTCATAGTGGCTGCTACTAATCCACCTTTTCTCTAGCAGTGTGGGAGGGCTCCCTTCTCCCCACACTCCCTCCAGTGCTTATTGCCTGCCAGCGTTTGGACAGTGAGGAGCGCCTCATTGCAGTTTTGATTTGCATGTTCACAGTGATGTGAACATCTCACGTGATTCTTTTAAAGGGTGTGAGTTAAACTTACCTCTTGAAATTGGCCACTTGAGTGCCTGCCTTGTTCTGAACTTTTTTTCAGTGACACCTAGGACGTTTCTTGAAGGCAAGTGTCTTACCTTCAGCCCCTTGACCCTTGTGCGTTAAATGCCCCGCAGCGCGGCTTTTCACGGTGTTGGTAAATTAAAAGGCCAGGAGGGGGCAGCACTGCTCCCCCTTTTTTTCCCCGCTGTAATTTCCTTGTTATTTCATGTTGGGATATTGTTGGTTCCGATGTGTTTGTTTCAGCTGTGCAGATACATGGTTCAGTTCTGCACGGATGTTTATCTATCCTCTTTGGGTTCATTTTCACGTATAGGTGATTACAGTGTGCTCATCGACTTTCCTATGCTATTCACCAGTTACGTTGTGATCATCTGATATATATTTCTGTGTATATGTTAATTCCAAACTCCTAACTTCCCCCACTTGTTTCTGAAGGCTTGGGGCTCTGCAGAGGGCAGCAGGCACCCCAGGTCCACCGTGGGGGTGCCTGCCACCTGCTCCTGGCTCCCTCAGCCCCAGGATGCTCAGCCTTGGTGTCCAAGCCAATCAGACTCCAGGGATGGGACACCAGCCCAGGTCACTGTGGCCTGACGCGAATAGAATCAGCATTTCTTGTTCCATATTTTTCTGTTTTTACCCTATGGTTTGAACTGGAGTATACAGGTGAATCACGATCTTGTGGGGCTTTTTTCCTTTTCAGCCCAATGCAACTTGATTTTCTTGGTGACCGGAAGTTTCTTTCCTAAATCTGTGAGGCTGTATTTCTTTGGGAAGGAGCTTCATCTGTGTCTATTTTTAGGTTACACCTAGAGGATTCTAAATCTGTGAGGCTGTGTTTCTTTGGGAAGGAACTTCATTTGTATCTATTTTTAGGTTACACCTAGAGGTGATATCACATGATGCGTGTATCTCCCTGTCTCCCTTAGTTCACTTGGAATGATCGTCTCTACTTTATTCCCTGTGGCTGGACTTGGCATTATTTCCTACTTCCTTATTGTTGAGAAACATTGCATTGTGTACGTGTACCCGGTCTGTTTCTATTCATCTGTAATTTCTACATTTAGCTTGCTTCCCAGACTTGACTATTGTACCTTGTTGGGCCAAGATTGCATGGGTTCCATGTCTTTTAAATTTTTTAAAAAATTAAAAAAAGTGTTGTCCCTTACATTACCAAGTGTGTGACAAAATGGTTATGTAGTGCCGCCAAACTGCACTCAGGTTCATGACCCTGAAGGGGCGCTGTCATCTACCTCTACAAAGATTGAACCACGGCCACTGAAGCTGCTGACCTTCAACATCCCTGAAAGGAGTTCAGGGTGGAAATTAGAAATGGGGCACTCTGCGCTCCAAAAAAAAAAAACAAAACAAAAAACACCTGCAGAAGAGGCCTTCAGATAGTTGGACACTTTTGGGAGGAGATTTTTATGACCCTGATTCTTGTGTCTTCTCAGACCTAGAGAAACACCAGCACTGGTGACAGTGACAGCCACTTGGTTGTTAAGAAAAAAGTTTACAGGTAAAGTCAAGGTACAGTAGCTATGAAAATAACCAGACGACACCATGGTGTGATTCCAGACAAGTCCTTGTGTCGTTGAGAACTGAGTTTTCTGAGCATCAGACGTAGGTGCCGTCAGCCGTTCTGAGAGCCACGTCTGCCAGCAGCAGGTGACTCAGCTCAGTCCAGTCGCTCAGTCGTGTCTGACTCTTTGCGACCCCATGGACTGCAGCACGCCAGGCCTCCCTGTCCATCACCAACTCCCGGAGTTCACTCAGACTCATGTCCATCGAGTCAGTGATGCCATCCAGCCATCTCATCCTCGGTCGTCCCCTTCTCCTCCTGCCCTCAATCCCTCCCAGCATTAGAGTCTCTTCCAATGAGTCAACTCTTCGCATGAGGTGGCCAAAGTACTGGAGCTTCAGCTTTAGCATCTTTCCTTCCAAAGAAATCCCAGGGCTGATCTCCTTCAGAATGGACTGGTTGGATCTCCTTGCAGTCCAAGGGACTCTCAAGAGTCTTCTCCAACACCACAGTTCAAAAGCATCAATTCTTCGGCACTCAGCCTTCTTCACAGTCCAACTCTCACATCCATACATGACTACTGGAAAAACCATAGCCTTGACTAGATGGAACTTAGTCAGCAAAGTAATGTCTCTGCTTTTGAATATGCTATCTAGGTCGGTCATAACTTTCCTTCCGAGGAGTAAGTGTCTTTTAATTTCATGGCTGCAGTCACCATTTGCAGTGATTTTGGAGCCCCCCCAAATAAAGTCTGATACTGTTTCTACTGTTTCCCCATCTATTTCCCATGAAGTGATGGGACCGGATGCCATGATCTTTGTTTTCTGAATGTTGAGCTTTAAGCCAACTTTTTCGCTCTCCTCTTTCACTTTCATCAAGAGGCTTTTTAGCTCCTCTTCACTTTCTGCCATAAGGGTGGTGTCATCTGCATATCTGAGGTTATTGATATTTCTCCCGGCAATCTTGATTCCAGCTTGTGTTTCTTCCAGTCCAGCGTTTCTCATGATGTACTCTGCATGTAAGTTAAATAAGCAGGGTGACAGTATACAGCCTTGACATACTGCTTTTCCTATTTGGAACCAGTCTGTTGTTCCATGTCCAGTTTTAACTGTTGCTTCCTGACCTGCATACAGGTTTCTCAAGAGGCAGGTCTAGAACCTTACTTTTTAAAGGTCTCTTCTTGTAACTTTGTAACTGTTATATTCCTTGTTTAGACAAGGAAATTGCTCTGGATCATATGTTGACAAGAAAAGAAAAACAAATATGTAATGACCAATAGCCATATTAAAAGTTAAGACCTACGCTGATAAACCTAGACAACTGGCTACCTGGCTACATGTCCCTGTAAGGCCAGACCTGGGGGCCATGATGGGCTGCCCCTCCTCTCTCCCACTGGTGAGAAAGTCCCTAACAGAAGGACCCTCCCAGATCCCTGGGACCAATGACAGCGCACTTCGCCAGCTAAAGCAGCCCCACCCCAGCCACGTAGAAGGACATATCAGCCCGAGCGACACCTCGACCTAACCACCTATCCGAACCCTCGTCCACTAACCGTACCTTTTTTGGGCGATTTAGCCTGACCATCCCTTGCAACGAACGCATATAAGCTACTTCCCAGCACAGTCTGGGCGCGGACTTCCTCAACCTGCCTCATTCGGGTCCAGGAACCTCGCCGGGAGCGCTTCGCCATTAAAGCCTGTTAGACACTCTTTTTGGTGTCCTGGTCGTCTTTTACCTAACAGTCCCCTCAAAGTGTTAAGTCTAAATTAGGAGTCAGGCTCAATTTCAGGCTTATTTTTTTCTAGTTTATGTATCAATGTTCAGGTTGTTATTCCTGCAGCTATTTCTGGGTCTGAATGGCTCCATCCCTTTGGACAGGATGACCGAAGCAGTGACCCTATCTGGACCACAATCAAAATCGTCATCAAATGTAACTTGGTTCTTACCCTTTCTTTGACCCCTAGTTACAGTAACTCTTTTACTGATCTGTGGCCTCTGTTTCCTTAAACTACCTGTTAAGACTTGTCTCCTCCAGATGACAGCATATTCATTTCAAGATGACAGTGATGCAGAGAGAAAACTCACAGCCCCGAAGAGATCACAGCCACTCCTCTGAACAGATCCTCCGGGAGTAACCACAAAAGTCACCCTGGGGCCCTTAATAAAACTGGGCGGGAGCTCCGTGACCCCGATTAGATAGGGTCTATGAATACCATGTCAGCAGTGAAGTTACGAAAGATTGACCATCTGTCTCATCACCCCAGTAGATATTTCTTGGAGTTCATGTCTCTCGAGGAAAATCTGAAGCAGGAGAAAGATGGGTCCCTGGGTTGAACAGCTGGTGATCATCAAACAGACCGAAACTGAGACAAGAACAAGAATGAGGCCTATTTCCCTTTCTCCATTGACATGGAGGACATAAAATGATGGTGGAATTGGGTGCAGTGAAAAGAAAATAGAAAGGAGGAGTGAGTTTTTTTCTTTTCTTTCCTGAGAGCAAAGAATAAGGAGCGCGGTGAGCCGGCCCGGGCGCGCCTCGCTTCCTCCTTTCTCTTCCGCTGTGCCGCTCTGCACTCTGCGAGCCGGCGAGCCGCTGTGCTTTTCTGCCCCTCGCTCCGCAGGAGCTGCGCTTCACACCTGGAGCCCCTGGCTCCCCTCGCAACACCCTGCCCCTTGTAGTTACACCTCAGACAGGAGGCCGCAGAGCCCCCGAACCGCCAGACTTCGTTCCTGGGTGGCTGGCGCCAGCCTGTGACTGTTCTGGGGACGATTCTAACATGTTTGTTCCTCGTCATCAGCCCCTCACTGTGTGCCCTTGCCTTATATAAGCCCGCAGACTCCTCATGAGGGGACCTACCGTGTCCCCCTCCACTGGCTGAGGATTGAAGCCACCTCTCTGTTGCCTCCAAGCTCTGTCTCTGTATTTCTTATTCAGCTTCGGTGGACAAAGGAAGCGAGGATTATTGCCAGGAACACTTGTATGTTATTTTTAAGTGACCCTCCACACATTCTCCTAAGTACATTGTAAATAGCAGCCCAGGGTCTCCCCCTCCTCACCTGGGTCTCCCCCTCCCCCGAGGGTCTCCCCCTCCCCCCAGGGTCTCCCCCTCCCCCGAGGGTCTCCCCCTCCCCCGAGGGTCTCCCCCACAGCCGCAGGAGGGGCTTCCCCACCATGTCCCAATGGCCAGCGGGCCTCACCTTCAGCCTCTCTACCTTCCTCCTCTTCTCCATCTTCTAAACAGAACATGAGAAGGAGTCACGGTCCCGGTTCCAAGCTCAAGGCCCTGCCAGTAGCCCCCTGTCCCACCCACACATCCGCAGCCAAGGGGGCCCTGCAGGGCTGCAGGTCCAGGACCCGCCTGTGCACACCTGCCAGGGCCCAGACCCGCCTGGCCGAAGGAAGCAGGTGCAGCATGTACTGACGAGGCTGAGCCCAGCCTGCACTGGGGGCTGCCCAGGCTGCAGAGCACGGTCTAGGGGGCCTCCCCGCTGCCACAGGAGCGGCGCTGGGGCCCTTGCCGCCCCCAGCTCAGGCGGGCCCCCTTCCCCCCTCGCTCCGGGAGGGGCCTCACCTGCGGCACTGGGCTCCCCAGCCTCAGCCTCGCCTCCAGCCTCCTCTTCCACCGCCTCCTCGTGCTCTGGAGAGGTGAACCAGACAGTGAGCAGGCCCGGTGCAGGGAGGTGTGGGGCCCAGTCACATCCAAGGTCTCAGTGAGTGTGGGGGGCCTCGTGTGGCTGACAGCGGCTGCTCTGTTCTTGGTTTAAACCAGAAGCCGCAAACTGGGGCCCAACAGCCTGCAGACGTTTCTAGAATGTTCCTGGAGCAGTGGCCTCAGCAGGACGGGCGGCCACAAAGCCTGGAACGCTCTGTGTCTGCTCCTTCAGGGGAAGTCTGTGCCGGGTCCTCTCGTTTGAAACTTGCCTCTCTGGGGCTGAAGCTCCCTCTGCACCTGGAGGTGCTGCTGAAGTGGGGCCGCCTCTGGGCCCCGTGTCTGACTCAGCCTCCCTCCCCAGCTCGTTCTCTGGCATCATGGCACGGGGCCAGGGTCCTGTCCTAGACTCAGGCCCTGGAGCCCCTTCCTCAGTGTCTGGGACCAGAAAGGACCCGTGTGGGTGAGGGGCCGCCCAGCATGCGAGAGGACCGGGCCGGGGTGGAGTGAGGAGGTGGGGTTCTATTTTCATCACTCGCTGGCAGGGTGGGGCCCCCAGCCGGGTCAGGCGGTGGAGCAGACAGGCGGCATGGCCCCGTCAGGACTCTGACCGCAGAAAGCCGGGGCTGGTAGGGGGGCTTTGCTCAGCTGGGAGCAGGGACTGGGGACAGGCGAGATGCTTCCTGGGCGACCCCCACCCCCATACCTTCCACGGCTGCTTCTGCTCAGGGAGGAGGCGTGAGTGCAAGAGAGGAGAGAAGAGACAGTCAGTTTCCAGCCAGGCTGTCCTTCTGCCCAGTGAGAGTTGGGGTGTGCTTACCTTCCTGCTCCCTGCGGCGTGAGGGGAGACGCTGTCAGGAACACAGCACACACGCACGTGTACACACGCACGCACATACCCCACGGCCTTTTCCCGGAGACGTTTACCCCCGTGCTGGGTCCTGGAGTCTGCCCGCCCCCCACTCACTGTCCACCCCGGCCCGGCTCCGTTCAGCTGCCTCCCCCACCAGGAAACCTGGCAAGTGCTGGTGCCTGGGCTCTGCATGCCCCCCTCCCTGTCCACCCGGCCGAAGTCCAAGGGCACAAGCCCTCTTCCAGCCCTCAGTTCCACACCCTCGGTACCCAGGAGGGGGTCTTCGGGGTTCAAGCTACGCCTGCGGTCCTGTCTGCCCCGGGCACTGCCTCCCCCAGGGACGACTGACTGATGGGCTGCAGCGTGTCCCCCTCCCTGGTCCTGGGGACAGGGCAGAGGGCAGGGCCAGCAGCCCCCAGGGCCGTGATGCCAGGTCTGGGGCGGGTCTCTGGGCAGGGTGGCTCTGTGGCCTCTGGGTCCTCACCGAAAGTATCTGGTCTTTTCTCAGGAGGCCCAGCCCCAAGCCCCTGGCCTGGTTCATCCCCTACCCATGGAGTCTTCACAGCCAGCCCCCTGCCTGGGGCAGCCCGAGGCAATGGGCTGGAAGCAAGGGTGTGGCTCTCCCCACACCCCCAATGGGTGCAGCCCCTGCCCAGCACCCCAGGACTCACTCATACTCGTCCACCATCTCTTCCATGTCCGACATGGCCTCCTCTTCTCTCTGCAGAGAGACAGTCCGGTGGCCAGAGGGCCAGCCGCCCGGCTCTGTGGGAAGCGCCGGGCCTGCCATCCCCCAGCCCTGGACCAGCTGCACTGGGCCCACACCCCTGTCGGGCAGAGACGCCATCCCAGCAGGGCCAGGCTGCAGGCTCCTCACCCCTTGGACGCGGCTCTGAGTCTCCAACAGCCAGGCCTCTCCCCCGGGAGCGGCTTAGCAACAGGGAGGAACCTGCAGGGTCAGCCAACACCCTGGGCCAAACTCAGGGCCCACGGTCACGGGGAGGGGCCGCTGCCTGCGGCTCTGTCTGTAAAGCTCTCAGGGCAGACACGGAGGACGGATCAGGGCCACGGGGCCTGTGGAGGCTGGAGGGACACGGGGGACACGCAGGGGACACGCGGCTGCAGAGCTGTCCCGGGCTATTCTGCTGGCGGCTCCACAGACACACAGGTGAACGGCCACGGTCACACACACGCCAGACACCAGACACACACCTGACACCAGACACACACAAGATACCAGACACACAGAGGCTAAACGGAAGGGGGCTCACCCTCACACATGGTCACACACACACACACAGCACACACCAGACACACACCAGATACCAGACCTACAGAGGCTAAACGGAAGGGGGCTCACCCTCACACATGGTCACACACACACACAGCACACACCAGACACTAGACACACACCAGACCCCAGACACACACCACACATGGGGAGTGCGAGCTGAGCAGGGAATCTGAGGAGGATCACAGATGAGGGAATGCCCACGTGCCAGCCTGTGTGGTGGTTCCCTGGGGACCCTGGGCGGGTGTGGGGTCTGTTCATCTCTCACAGCCGTTGTCTCTGTGAAAAGCCCAGCTCCGTGGAGCTTCTCCAGGGTGTCCCCCACGGTGGACTGGGAACAGAAGCCGGGCCCGAGCCCCCCTCCCAGGGCCTGTGTGCAGGCAGCCCAGGGTATTTATTCTTTAAGATGTTTTGAGGTGGCCAATCTGCTGAATGTGAGTGCTTGACTCATTGGACTTTGATTTGCATTTCTCTAGTAGTTTGTGTCCATGGTGTTGCACAGAGTTGGACATGACTGAAGGGACTTAGCAGCAGCAGCAGCAGCAGCAGCAGCAGCAGCAGTAGCTAGTGATGCTGAGCATCTTTTCATGTGCCTATCTGCTATTAGCCTTCCTAAGAGAAATATCCTTTTTAATCTTTGGCCCATAAAGAAAGCTGAGTGCCAAATATTGATGCTTTTGAACTGTGGTGTTAGAGAAGACTCTTGAGAGTCCCTTGGACAGCAAGGAGCTCCAACCAGTCCATCCTAAAGGAGATCAGTCCTGGGTGTTTACTGGAAGGACTGATGTTGAAGCTAAAACTCCAATACTTTGGCCACCTGATGCAAAGAAGTGACTCATTAGAAAAGACCCTGATGCTGGGAAAGATTGAAGGTGGGAGAAGAAGGGGATGACAGAGGATGAGATGGTTGGATGGCATCTCTGACTCCATGGACATGAGTTTGAGTAAACTCTGGGAGTTGGTGATGGACTGGAGTGCTGCAGTCCACAGGGTTGCAAAGAGTCAGACGTGGATGACTGAGCTGACTGACTGACTGTTACTGAATCCAAGCTCACTCTGTTGAGACCAATGAATGGGAGCTGAGGTGTTGAGGCGTGGCGTATGACTTTATTTGCAAAGAGAATGGAAGACTGATGTCTCAAAATAACCATCCCACTGGGACCTGGATGCCAGTTTCTTTCATAGACCAGAGATGGGGGAGGTGAGGAAATAAAAAGGCCTCTTCCCTGTTCACCCGAAACCCTGCTGACCGACTATATCCCAATATAAAGTAGCACGTTTAAAGTTTGAAAACCATAAAAAATAAAAAGTCCGTTCCTCTTGCAAATATCTCCTAGAATGGCCGGGCTCAAGGACGGCATGTGTTAATTCTTTCCTGCCATTCACAGGTTGACAGGGTTCTGAACAAAGGCACTTTAGCAGTCAGGCAGATGGGCAGGATTCTCTGAGGCAGATGATTATGTATGATTCTAATAACAAAAGCAAAGGAAAGCAAGTCCAAGAAGCAGTTCCAGCGTGGAGCCAGAATCGCCTCCTCCCTGCGCCAACTCAGCGAAAACGGCATAAGAGTCTCCCTGCTCCTCTTCAGCTGCGCTCCAGCGCAGGGGTTAGCACAGAAAGGTGGCGGAGAGGGAGCCGGGAGGTCGCAGAGGCCTGGCAAGTCTTAAAAGGGTGCGCCCTTTCCATTTTAAAAGCAGTTTTCCTGTTCTCCTCTCCGTTCTCATTTTTGTTTGTTTTCTAAGAGACGTGGTTTCCTCTCTAGAAGAGCAAACTTATGAGGTGATTCGAGTTACTCATTGTGGTAAGCTCTTTACCTTCTGGGGTCGTCTTTCTCCTCCTCAAATCTCTGCCCAAGTCCCATGGGTCCCAAGGAGCAGGGCCTACTCCCTGCCTGCCTTGGGCTCAGCCTGTGCTCCGACAACCAAAACGTCCCTGCAGTGGCCCCACGCAGGTCTCATTAGCTTAGGACCCTGACCTGTCACCCAGAGCACACAGGCAGGTCTGGACTTGAGGCTCGGATCTGGCTTCTCTCCACCACTACTCTTTCTGTAGCTGCCCCAACCCGCTCCTTGAGGCCCCAGAAGCTGTGAGCCCAGTGCTGATGGCTTGCAGCAAAGGACCCTCTCAGACTGACAGCCACACCCTTGCCCCCCCTCTGATTCCACTTCTGGTTCAGCTTCACTTCCTGCTCTGGGCTCCCTTCTGGCTAGGATTCCCACTCAGCTCAGGGTCCCCTCAGGACCACCTCTAGAGAGAAAAGCCTCATTTCCAGGGAGGAAAGGCCATGTTCTCACACAGGACAGGTCAGAAAGGAACTGATGGACAGAGCACCCACCTCCTCTTACCCGACGGTTTTCTGGAAAAATTCGAAGCGAGTCTGTTTGAACCTGGGCTGGAGCTGCATTGTTGGGCACATAGCGACCTGAGGCAGGAGATAGGGTAAAGCAATCTGAGATTGATTCTGCATGGACTAAAACGGCAGATGAGAATAGTGGGGCAATTAAGGGAGGAGGCTGGGCCCTGCCCAGACCGCGTATTTCTCATTCTCAGGAGACCTTGCTGACCACACATGTGCAGAAAGGCTCCCAGGAAGTCACAAGGGGGGAGACGTCAAGGGCTGCTCTACCCACAGGCCTTGGCAGTAGAATCCGTCTTGGCTAAGAGATGCATGCGCACACATGGGAGGATCCTGAGATATACCAGTTATAGGCTGTGAACCAGGGAAATGATTGGCCAAAGGAAATCCAGAGACACGCCCCACAAAAGTAGCTCAAGTTGCCACAAGGGGAGAGCTCAGCCCTCTCTCTCTGAATCCATCCGTGTGTGTGTTCACACGCGACATGCTGGTTTTCCTCCTAACGAGCACTCTCCTTGCTTTACTACTTTCCATCTTCGTGGAGGTTCTTTCCTGCAAAGCAGAAGGGCCAGGGCTCTTGTCCCTGCCCACTGATCTCGGGTCAGAGCTCGGTGCTCTCACTGCTGTGGCCTGGCCTCAGTCTCTGCCTGGGAACCCAAGCCCCGCTTCAAGCCACTGTAGGCCAAGGCTGCCCGAGATCAGCCTAACTCAGCCCAAATTTGTCCCTGGTTCTCATCCTTTCAGGATACACTTAATGCAAGACACTCTTCTTCAAGGCAAATGAAATGAGTGCTGTCCTACATGGCTCACGGTTTACCGGGAGAATTTGGCTTGTTCACGGACACACACACGCACCACCCTCCTCACACACAAGGCATAGATATTTCATGTGTTCTAAAAAGGCAGTTTTTACCTTTGGGGAGATAACCCAGAAGCATGGTTCTCAGGTAAGGCTTTGGGGAATCTGGTAGACTTCTTTTAGTTATTTTTATTCTTTAACAATAGACATAACATTCTCCTTGTAAAAAGTTAGAAGTGAATATATAGAATGAATAGTGAAAGAAAAAAAAAAGAAACCAAAACTCAACCCTAAAACTTCATTCTGTCTCGTCCTCTTCTACGTAAATTTAAAAAGTGGGTGCTTATCATTACAAACTGTTTTCTTTGCATTTGCAGGCATATCAAAATATATGCAAGTATAAATGTTTCATAAATATTACTGCACTACCTCAGTATGCAGAATACATTTTTCACCAAATATGTCAAAGGATCTTAACATCTGTATGAAGACTTCTGTATGTAGATTTATCTTATTCTTTTGAATTGCTTTATGATTTTCCAGTGTATGGCTGAAACATAAATTAACCATAACCTTGCTGAAGCTGAAGCTCCAATACTTTGGCCACCTAATATGAAGAACCAACTCATTGGAAAAGACTCTGATGCTGGGAAACATTGAAAGCAGGATGAAAAGGGAACAACGAGGATGAGATGGTTGGATGGCATTACCGACTCGATAGACATGCATGAATTTGAACAAATTCCAGGAGATGGTGAAGGACAGCGAAGCCTGGCATGATGCGGTCCCTGGGGTGAAAAAGAGTCAGACACGACTTAGGAACTGAGCAACTATTGATAGATCTGTAGTTGGTTAGTGTTGCTGATATAAACAGTGCTAAGTGAATGAATGTCTTTACTTAGAACATAATAACTGTATTTGTGACTTTTTTTTTTAGAAAGGGACTTAGTATGTCAAAGGATATCCTCATTAAAATTTTCAGAACTACTGAAAGTTAAGATCGATAGCGGTGGCATCAATTTCCACCCTCGAAAACAGTGCATGCCACAGCCTGTCTCAGAAAGCCACTAAAGCACTTCACGCCAGCAGCATCTTATTCTGATTTAATTCTTTTAACTTGTTGCTTAGACTAACCAAATGTCTCTTTGGGATGTAGAAACTACAATCCTACATCTTTTATTGGTTTCCTTTTTTGGACAGTTACAATTTTCTTCTTGACTTTTTCCTGTGTTGAGGGCTCCCTTGTCTAACCTCTTTTTCCTAGTTGCTATGGCTTAAGTTTGTGATTGAATCAACTATTTTTTTTTTTTTTCTCATGGATTCAGGACTTTGTGTCATGGCAGACAGATCTTTTTCTTTCTGAGATTATAATTATCTACCTTTTTACACTTAAATATTGATCCATTTGGAAACTTAAAGTAATGTAAACAGGTTAAGAATCAATAATGTTGAATGCTTGCTTCAAACAAAAATTGTGCCCCCTTTCCATAATATGGAATTTAATGGAAATATGGCTCCCCAATCAAGGACTGCATTTTCTAATTCCTTTGACTTACACGTGTGGCCATGTGGCCAGTAGTCAATACAAAATGTACATGGGGGTGATGTGTGTCACCTGTAGGCCAAGACCTTAAGAAGTTCTCTGTCCCATCGCCATCTGGACACCGGCAACAGAAGACGCCGTTTGGATGTGACGCCAGAAGCTGGCAGGACCCTGAGTCCCTGACTTATAGGGGTCAAGACAGCCAGTCACTGACCAGGAGGGAACACCAACAGGGACTGGTACACGAGTGGGAATCAGACTCTCATTGTGATGAGCCATAAAGGTTGCAGATTATTTATTAAAGTGGCCAGTGTGGCTTCAGTAACACGGAATCCAGACAGGAGCTGACGGCCCCTCAGCACTTGTGTCTGAGCACATGTTGCTGTTTTCAGTGAGCACTCTGCCTGCGGTCACTGAGCAGGACATGTTAGCTCCATACTGTGTGTAAAGGGCCGGGAAGGGGGTGTCTGAGCACACTTCATTGTACTCAGTGAGCACTCTGCCCGCGGTCACTGAGCAGGACATGGTAGCTCCATACTGTGTGTAAAGGGCCGGGAAGGGGGGTGGTAAATGCACCTTAAAGTGAAGATTCTATTTCGTGCCCGCGTGTCAGCTGCATCACCTGACTGGACTGCGGAAAACTCTGAACATAAACAGCAGTGGTGTATGAAACCAGTCCTGGCTTATCTTAATTCATCTCTTAATAATACGACTTCCTTTAAAGCAAGGCATCCAGTACAAACTTAAAGTAGGTGGTATACCAGGATGACAGCAGGAACTTCTGGCTGCTGGAGACAGAGCTCACAGTCGTGCAGGGAGGTTATCAGTGGCCTCTATTAAGGGAGATGGGCTTCATCTGTGACTGTGAACGGATAACCCAAGGTCACATCTGGAGGAAAACGCAAGGAAGGAGGGGACGAGCTAATCAAACACCCAAAGTGACTGAACAACAAATATTCGGCAATTAGGTTGAGACTGAGTTAAAAATATTCAGGCATGATAGTATACAGTTGTTTCTCTTAGCTGCCCAGTATCAGAGTGTGCACATGCTTGACTCTTCGTGGAACTGCTCTGAAAATCAAGCTGGTGCCCTGCGAAGTCATTGAGCCAGTCTGTAAGCTGACCAGGGTCTGGGCAGAGTCCTCTACTCTTTCTTGCTGCGATTTGTTCAAGATCTGTACGAAGAGTCAAAGTGTTTGGTGAAGGGGACACCACAGAATCATAAAGTGTTGAAGACTTTAGCAAAATGGAATTCCGGGAAACATGGAATATAAACAGGAAGTAATTGAACTCGTCACTGCAGAAGTGAGGGACGAAAATGGCAAAATCAAGTGAGAGGAGTGCAGTGACCCGACTGAGCTTCCATGACTGTGGTCTGAAATTTCATAGCTTGTGAGAACAATTTTTGAATGAGCTTCCATTTGGGGTTAAGTTTACATTCTGTAATGAACAGAATGAAGCTGAAAAGCCCTATTATTTTGTGACACCTCTGTTTTGTTTGGCAAAGTGTTTAAGACAATCAGAAATGGAGACTACCCTGTTGAGGAGCTCTGTGTTATAAAATATTCATCTAAGGGTGAGTCTTAATGGAACAAAATGATATGATGAAAATATCTGGACTGAAATGTTTAAACATTTCCATACACAAAAGCATAATTACGTACCTCCACTGAGAATTTTCCTGAGCTTACCAGGAATCTCAGCATATGTAGAAAGAGTTAATTTTTTCAACAAAATATGGGCTACAGAGAAGAGTTTTTTGAAAGTGTCAATAAATTTCAACTTATTAATGATAAAATGCAATCTTGGGGACTATTATCATTTTATGACAACTGAAAATAATGAGAACATATTTATGATTAAAGTCACCGAAGGAAAGGGGAGAGACCATGTGGCAGGAAAACATTTGAAGAAATAAAGGCTAAAGTATTTCCAAATATGATGGAAAATATCAAGCCACAGGCCCTGAGTGCTTAAAGATATCTAAGAAGATTGAATAGAAAAAAAAAACACACACACATATAATCTCATCATACTCAAATTGCTGAAAAGCAGTAATAAAAAATATTAAATGAATACAGAGGGAAAAAGGCATATTCCACAGAGAAGCTCGATGAGAAAGTGAAGACCGAGCCCAGCAGCACCGTGTCAGGCAGACGACGCAACGGCGCCCTTACAGTGTTGGGAGAAAAGCGTCTTCTCGACTTGGAAATCTGTGTCCGTTTAAACCGTTCTTCAAAAATGGAGAGAAAAGAAAGGTACTGCTTAATTCATGGTCAAAGAAGAAATCACGAGGGAAAGAGGAGCTGACTTTGGAGTGAATGATAATGAACATCTCTCATAAAAAAATTTTTGTGGATACAGTTAAAATAGTAGCTAGAAGGAAATTTTAACCAATTGGAAAAATGTCAAATTCCTTACAAAACAAACATACCAAAACTGACCCAGGAAGAAAAAAAAATTTTAATAGCCTTCAATTTGTTAAAGAAAGTGAATCTGAAATAAAAGCCCTTCTCAGAAAAACTCCACACCCAAAGACTTCACTAGTGAATTCTACCAAACATTTGATAAGAAATGAAAACATGATGTCAACCATTCATCATACATTTCAGAAGACAGAAGAGGAAGAGTATTTATCGGCTTGTTTCCTGAGGGTCGTATGACCCTGACACCACGGCCTGAGAGAGGCATCACAGAAAAGGGGTTGTAGACCAACACGCCTCCTGAGCACAGGGGCAAACACCACCGACAAAACACCACCGAAAGCAGCAATCTACGAAGACAGTGACCTGCCGTGACCAAGCGCGGGGCAGTCTAGGGGTGCAGGGTCGGTATGAAACGGCTCCATGTAAGTTGATTTGAAAGTTATTCAGTGTAAGTTGTCACATTCCACAGACTATATGAAGACAGGGACCTGCCGTGACCAAGCGCGAGTCAGTCTAGGGGTGCAGGGTCGGTATGAAACGGCTCCATGTTATTCTAGGGGTGCAGGGTCGGTATGAAACGGCTCCATGTAAGTCGATTTGAAAACATCACCAACAAAACACCAACAAAAGCAGCAATCTATGAAGGCAGTGACCTGCCGTGACCAAGTGCGAGTCAGTCTAAGGGTGCAGGGTTAGTATGAAACGGCTCCATGTAAGTCGGTTTGAAAGAGTCACTCAGTGTGAGTTGTCACATTCCACAGACTAAAATAGAAAAATAGACACGATGATCTCAGTTGACAGACAGAAATTTGACAAAATTTAGTACCCATTCCTGTTAAAACATGCCAGAAAACTAGAAGTAGAAAGGGGCTTCCATAATCTGACAGAAGATGGCGATGAAAAGCTTCCAGGCCATCATTATACCTGATGAAATACTGATTGCATTCCTTATGAAGCTGACAGCAAGGCAATGAGGCCACTATGCTTTCCTAGATTTTCCTGGGTGTTTTAAGCCTGTGCAATACGGTAAGTAAGAGATAAAGTTTATGTAGGGAGAAATAAAATGGTCTTTATGTGATCCTGACATAACTGCACAGATTAAAAACTACTGAAAAACTACAAAAATCTACATGAATAAGTGAACCAAAAAAGATCACACATAATAAGGTAGGTGTACCGAAACCAATTGTATTTTTATGTACTAGTGAAAAAAAAGAAAAAGCGGTTCAAAGTATTTACAGTGCTAAAAAATTAATATGTTTAGAAAGTGAATCCATGTGTATCTATAAGATAACTTCTGGAACACATGAAATAAGATAATAGGTAAGAGACAAACCGTGTTCACAGATTGGAGGATTTCATATTGCTAATATATCTGTTTTCCCCAAAAGACTTACCATGACCCAATTATGATCCCAGAAACGTTTTTATGTTTTTTGATACAAGGACAAGTGATTCTAAAATTAGTATCTAAATGCAAAGACCCTATAACAGCCAAAATAATTTAGAAAAGAGGGAAAATGTGGGTAACTTAGCCGATTTCCATGATTAATGTGAAGCTTCAATATGATTGATACAGTGTGGTATCCATTTCATTACAGAAAAACAGAGGATAGAGCCACACATAAACTGTCACTTGGTTCTCTGACAGAGGCGCCAAGTTAGTCCCTCCGGTGAAAGGACAGTCTTCTCACTGAAGATGCTGGGAAACTGGATAGCTGTAATGGGAAGAAAACGAGCCTCTGCCCATGCTCCCCACAAACAGAGGTCTGTGATTCATATGTGATATAATAAAGAATGTAAATATAAAACTAGTCGCTTTGAGAAGAAAATATAGATGATTTTTTGTAATCTTGGATTAGGCAAAGATTTCTCAGAAAATACTAACCATAAAAAAAGAGATAAATTTGATTCCAAGACTTTAAAAACTTCTGTTCATCAAAACACACCATTAAGAGAATGCATAGAAAGACCCCAGACTAGGAGAATAAATAATAGCTACACTTTACACAATAATGCATATGAGAAGTACAATGAGAATGATATTTCATTGTAGAGTATGATACATAAAATGTCTGAATTCCAGGCATAAACTACTAATGATGAAATAAAAGGACAGATAATTGGAAAGTTATGCTTGATTGTATAGACTATAATAAAAATGAAAACACGTCTTAATTTAGTAAAAATATTTTAATGTGAGACATTAATTTTTCTCAGGATATTTTAAATAACATTTTAAAACAGTATTTACAAGCCAAGGAAACATGCCTGTGTTTTTAGTTTATTGACTATTCTTAATAGTGCATTTTCATCAGATTGGATTGGGCCAATCAGGAATTCTATAATTGGTCTTTGATTTGTTAGTGGCTCTTCAAAGGCTATGGTTTTTCCTGTGGTCATGTATGGATGTGAGAGTTGGACTCTGAAGAAGGCTGAGCGCCAAAGAATTGATGCTTTTGAGCTGTGGTGTTGGAGAAGACTCTTGAGAGTCCCTTGGACTGCAAGGAGATCCAACCAGTCCATTCTGAAGGAGACCAACCCTGGGATTTCTTTGGAAGGAATGATGCTAAAGCTGAAACTCCAGTACTTTGGCCACCTCATGCGAAGAGTTGACTCACTGGAAAAGAGTCTGATGCTGGGAGGGATTGGGGGCAGGAGGAGAAGGGGACGACCGAGGATGAGATGGCTGGATGGCATCACGGACTCGATGGACGTGAGTCTGAGTGAACTCCGGGAGTTGGTGATGGACAGGGAGGCCTGGCGTGCTGCAATTCACGGGGTCGCAAAGAGTCGGACACGACTGAGTGACTGAACTGACTGACTGACCAATTCAAAGTAACTTTCAAAAAAAGGTTAAGAATACTGGGATAAAAATTAGGCCATGAGCAGCTCCAAATACCATCACAAGAAACATAATCTTGAAAAACGTCCTGAAGATGTACGCTTTAGCTGCAGACAAGACACACACCCCTATTACTGTTGAAACCGCACTTTGTAACACAGGGTACCCTAACAGGTACAGCGCCTCAATGGCTTTGTGGTTTGCTGAGGGCTCTGAACTGGAGACAAATGCATAGGAAATGTGAGCAGCAAAGTCAAAAGAAAACCCTATACAGATGACAAGATTAATCATGGATATGGAGTCAAGGTTGACATTCCAGAACGCCATAAAACCCGTGACACCCACAATCACAGAAGCAATAGCAAAAGTTACCCACAAAGAGCACAGGGGATGAGGAATTAATAATAAGGAAATGATGAACATAGCTGCTGACGCAACAACCACATTTCGAACAGTGTTTTCTACTATTGCAGAAAACTGGTCAAAATATATGAATGCCGGGTTGTACACCATTAGGGGCACGTCACACTTCTCAGCCATGTCTCGGAACTGGAGTAACATCAGCTTCTTATTGGTTGAAGAAGAAATGCCCATGCTTTGAATGAAGGCCCGGGAACAAACGATCTCCTGTGATGATGTTATATTAATATCATATGCAAAGAGTGGAAATTCCATTAAGAAAGTGGGAATAGTGCTTAGAAACACGGTCTTATCATTTATATCCTGACGGAGGTTCTCCATGTAATTTACATATTCTCGTAACCAAAACTCTGTCAGGTTTTCATCTACATACTCACTGTTTTCAAAGTCCGCCAGACATTTCTCCAGTCTTTGCCTCGCATCTTTATCCCAGTAGTCAAGAACCTCAGTAACGATTACCATAACCCTGGGGCCATAAGTAGAAAAATGTTCTTCTTCTACATTAAAATATGGTATGATGTAGGAGTCGTCACTTGCCAAGTTTCGGAGGTCTAAACCTTCCTCCACTCGGAAACACCCATATACACTAGTTATGATGTACGAAACGTATAGGAGCACTACAAAAATCTTGGACTTGGTGCTTGTGAGCAAAGGACCAAAGTAGTCTCTAAAGAACAGATTCATCGGATGGGTGCCGGCTTTCCATCCATCCTGGAGGGGACGGCCTGGGAGGCAGCAGGGCTTTCTGAGCAAGGGACATTGCTGGCCAGGCGCGCCTGGCTTCTCCAGCCAGCGCAGACAGGCCCCTTCTCTCTTCCCGTCCAGGGCCATGCATGCTCCGAAGCAGGTGACGCTGTACAAGTAGCAGAAGAGCAGGGTGGTCCCCGTGTAGACGCAGAAGTACTGCACGGACTGGAAGGAGGACATGACTCCTGTGTAGAAGGCCAGGACGTTGGTGAGCGTGGTGATCGTAATGGACACTGCCACTTGTGAGTAGGCATCAGACATCCGCTCGCTGATGCTGTCCGCGAGGCTGGTCTTCTGCCAGGCAGAAATCATGATGAACATGTCATCGACCCCAACACCTGTTAGAGAAAGAAACAGAGTCTTCGTACTTTTTAACATCCACTGAAGATTAACCCGACCCGCTCACACCGCTTCCTCTGCCCGTCTCCCAAGGCCTCCTTGACACTGCGGAGTCTGTGTTTGGACCCTGCTTTCTCTGGCGCCTTCTCTGGTTGCCTCTGAATCCACAGCACGACTCTTCACCCCTTGCTCTGTAATAGCTGCACTCTGCCCACACAGCACAGCGCACTCTACTCCTAGCCACCACTCAGGTGCTTCGTGAAGAGCCAGGAAACCCGGCTGCCTGCGTGTTAGGCGAAGCAGTGTTAGCCACGCATCTCTGGTCCCATCAGAACATTCGAGGGACCATTTTCTCTCACAAACCATTTTACTCTGAGGCACTAATACTGAGTTAGCATCCCGTTGTTTAAAACATGAGCTGGATTTATCTGCTCTCCACTTAGCATCTAGCTGTCAATGCGGTATGATTTTAAAGGCACCCCATAGTTTGTACACACACACACACACACACACACACACACACACACACACACAGATACATACACATGTAGTTTCCATTAGTCTGGTTCTGACACCCAGAACGCTGTCATTCAAACTTCACTTGCCCAGGTTAAGGCATTATGTCAGTAAAATGCAGGCACTCTTGAGATCAGAACTATGCACCAGAGCAAACCGTAAGGATCCTTTACATAGTAAGTGAATGCTAAAGTAACCAGCCTCTCTCACAGTGACGCTTCCGGCTTGATCTGGATAAAGAGGCCAGGAGCGCATCTGAGGACTCTGAAGCGGCCGCAGAAGCTTAGGAGAGGAGGACTGCAGAGGAGAAAGGGGAAACCAGGCCGCCTAAGCACGCTGCAGATGACTTCACTTCCCTCGAGCTCCCACCGCTTCCACTCCTGTACGCCTGTTTCTGTGTGCATTGACACAAAGTCGATGCTTGGAACTGAACGCGGATTGGTTTTAATATCGACCTTGGACGGTCTTCGCAGGCTACACGGAAAGGCACCGGGAACGGCACTTTGCCTCTGGTTTGGATGCTCTGTGTGTTTGGTCTGGCAGAAGGCCTGCAGTGACGCAGGCTTGTGCAGCCCGTCACAAACCGCATCCTGGCATGCCCCCCACAGCCAGCTTTCTGGATTTCGCTTGCATTCAGCTGGATGAAGGGCAAGAATCCGAACTACTAAGGCCCACAAATAAACTCACTGATATGGAACAGGTATTTAAAAACCGGCTGTATTATTTATGGAACTTGGTTCAGAAACTGTCCTCACACATTTCTTGAGCTACTGAAATCACAGCCCGCCCTCCCCACCACATGCAGCCCTACACTCACATGTCTATGTATATACAGATAATATGAAGGCGTTGATATGAAGTCAGTTGTCTACACATCAGCTGCTATGGCTGTGGGGACACTGAGTGTGTAAGCGTGAGTGTGTGCTAGGAAGGCACACACCCAGTGCACAGTTCCTCCCCCATCTCCCCTAGGAAGCCAATTATTAATTCTTCCAAGTTTTCCACCCAAAATAGAAAGATATCTGCCTTCTTATATTTATTGTAAAATAAATCCTGAAAGTACAGGCAAATACAAAGAAAACCTTTAAACAACTGTAATTCTACCTGTCAAGGACAATCCTTGCTAATATTTTAAGTATTATCTATCCGAATTTGCTCTATACAAATATATACACACATTTGTGTATCTCTCTGTTTTAAACATCTTGTCTCATAACCAGCATTTTTCATTTAACACTTTATATTTGCCTCTTTTGAAAGACTGAATGTGATTCCAGAACTTTAGTGTGGTCTGAGCAGACCGATCCCATGTTGATAAAGGATTAGTTTGTTTCTCTTTTTCCCTGTTCTAAATCACACTAAAACGAACATGCTCATTCATTTTGTGAAAACCCATCCAATGACTAGAACAAACTCCCAGAAGTGGAGTTGGCAGGTCGAAGGGACTCCATTAAAAATTTTTAAGTCTTTTGATTTGTTGCAAAGTTATATCTTAAAAGTGCACCAATTAACAAATCTCCCTCAGCAGAATATGAGAGAGTTCACTTGCATACAACCTTCCCCAAACCTTCAATCTTGCTATAATATTCATTAATCTAATAAGAAGACAAAGTATCTCACTTTTGGTTTAACTTGCATCCCTTGATGTGATTACACAAGGTCAAATATTTCTTTCTTACATTTTCAATGATCAGCATTTTGGATTCTCTGTGTGTGTGTGTGAAACGCCTGTTCACGTCCGTCGTCTGTGTTTTTCCATTTGGGGCACCAGATTTTTCCAACTCTAAAGGCATAAAATTCCATTTCGTTTTCTCTCCTGATCCCTCATTTTGGGTCTGTAGAGTCACCTGCATATAACTATTCTGCCTGATCTAACACAGCACCCTTCCTTTCCCACCCCGCACCCCCACATGCACAATGTGCAGCCTCGTGCTTCGTTTTACTCACCGAGGATAAGAAACGGTGAATTCGCGACTATGAGCACAAAGGGCACCCCGACGTACAACATCAGGCCGAAGCTGCTCACCACGGCCAGGCCGGTGGAGATGACTCCGAAGACCGCGACCCACATTTTGTTGCGTACACAGTCACACCTGTAAATTTGGAGGGAAAAGTCATGGAACTTGAGTGGTAGCTTCCATACTGAAATTCCAGCAATTTGTAACATTCTTGACTCGGACACCTCTTCAGAGCCCTCTTGGACAATAATCCCCATAGCTGTCTGCTAGAGAACTTTAATTTCCGGACACTAGCCCCGATCAACTGAACAAAAACAAAGGGCGGTGAGGGGTGGGGGGTGGGGTGGGGACAGAAAAGTTGGGAATGTGTACTTTTACCAAACTATACTGGTTGATTCTTATGCAGTGAGCCAAGCATGAATCCACCGACTGGCCTTTCAGAACTGCAAAAAGATACTAAAACATTGCAAATAGGTAATTGCATTCTGATCTCCACAGGCATGTGAGTAGAAGCAAGCAGTATGAAAGTGCCCACGTCGAGGTATCTTCTCACCCACTTATGACTCCCATTAGCCATAAACACAATCCCAAATACCTCCTGTATGTCAGAGCTGGTTTAATGTATATTGTGGCTAACAGAAAGGATGAAAGCCTCCTTCTGAAAGTTGTTCATGTTCTCCTCTCCTAAAGAAGTGTGCTCTGGAAAGCCTCCTTCTGAAAGTTTTTCATGTTCTTCTCTGCTAAAGAAGTGTGCTCTGGGAAAGCCTCCTTCCTAAAGTTTTCATGTTCTCCTCTGCTAAAGAAGTGTGCTCTGGGAAAGCCTTCTTCCTAAAGTTTTCATGTTCTCCTCTGCTAAAGAAGTGTGCTCTGGAAAGCCTCCTTCTGAAAGCTGTTCATGTTCTTCTCTGCTAAAGAAGTGTGCTCTAGGAAAGCCTCCTTCTGAAAGTTTTCACGTTCTCCTTTGCTAAAGAAGTGTGCTCTGGGAAAGAGGCTGTGTGTGCGCGTGTGTGCTCAGCCAATTCAGTTGTGTCTGACTGCTTGTGGCCCTGTGGACTGTAGCCCACTAGGCTCCTCTGTCCACGGGAGTCTCCAGGCAGGAGCAGTGGAGTAGGTCGCCATGCCTTCCCCCTAGGGGATCTTCCCCACCCAGGGATCAAACCTATGTTTCCTGAGTCTCCTGCATTGCAGGCAGATGCTTTACCACTGAGCCACCAGGGAAGCCCCAGAAAAGTGGCCGCTGCTGCTGCTAAGCCGTGTCAGTCATGTCCGACTCTGTGCGACCCCATAGACGGCAGCCCACGAGGCTCCTCCGTCCATGGGATTCTCCAGGCAAGAGTATTGGAGTGGGTTGCTATTGCCTTCTCCAAGAAAAGTGGTTACTAATTGCAAAAAAAAAAAAAAAGTAATGTATACTCCATTTTGAATAACACAACTTATGTCTATTTCTTGGTTGGACCAACAAAAATGGGGATATAGATGCAGCATTTCAAAAAGACTGGATTTAACACTTTAACTCCCCAACAACCACAACTGAGCATTTTAAAGTACTGACGACAATCTCTAGGTTTCTGTTCTACTTCATCGCCAACTGCGTCAAAACAAATGACTGATAGCTGCCTCTAGAAACGTTTAGTAGGAGAGAGAAACAGTCTGGTTTGAAGGCTAGGAAAGTCAACTATGGAAATGGAGCTGCTGATTCCCCAAAAGCAAGACTATAACTGAAGACCTTATTCATGCAAGGCCACATTAAAACAACCAAACTTTCTTATTAAAACAACTATGTGTGCCTGTATTTCACTTTTTCTCAAACTGCTGGTGCTATCTGTTAAACTCAGGGCCCCAAATCAACACAGATACACGCACCAAAACAAAAGCATTTTGTTTTGATCACAAAACAAGATTTGATTACAACCAATACTTTCTTGTGGACTTCTCTAGAGCTCAGATGGCAAAGAATTTGCCTGCAATGCAGGAGATCTGGGTTCAATCCCGGGGTCAGGAAGATCTCCTGGAGAAGGAAATGGCAAGCCACTCCAGTATTCTTGCCTGGAGAATCCCATGGACAGGGAGGCCTGGTGGGTACAGACCCTGGGGTCACATAGAGTCAGACACGATTAAGTGACTAACACATACACACAATACTTTCTTCAAGCAACAATACTGGTTTACAAGAGTTTAAGATAAAAATAACACAAATGAACCTTGAAATCAGAAAGGCTAACAGGATAAAAGCTACGTGTGACACGCTCAGCCCTGTCTCCTCTTTCTGGTTTCCGGACTGTTGGCATGCACTTTTCAGAGGGTGGAGGGAGTGAAGCACAGTATTGGCTAGAGTGACTTGACTTTGACCAGTCGCTGTGTCGGCTGTCTAAATGATCCTTATTTCAGCGTCCAACAGGCAACAGAAGCTGTGAATGCAGAGCACCGGTGAGCACACTCGCAGGTTTTCTGGTCTCCAGGAAGGGCTTTGGTTAAGCAGCGTATCAGAGTGACTTAGGAGAGTCTCAGAACTTTAGACTCCTGCAGTCTGGGCACACAGCTCTGCAGACTCTGATCTACAGTTTGTAGGGAAGTTGCAGAATCCATGTGTCTAAAAATTTCTTCATGTGATTCCAGTGCTCAGGCTGACTTGGGAATCGCTGGCAGCAAAGTGACCAATTGAAACAGCTCACTAGCCACACATTAAAGACGGCGTGAGACAGGAGGTCCCTGGCGGTGCAATGGCTAGGACACCTCAGCGCTTCCATTGCCAGGGCCTGGGTTTGGCCAAAAAAAAAAAGGTATAAATGGATGAAAGGAAGGATAATAGCTCTAACATACACAGAATATTAAATACCCAGACAATAGAAGTAAGTCCTTCCTTGTCAGCAATTATTTTAAATCTAAACAGATTAAACTTTCCAATCAAAAAGCAGATATTGTCAGAATGGATAAAACAGCATGATTCAACTATATGCTATTTATAAGGGATTCACTTTAGATCCATAGATTGGTAAGAGGCCTGAGCTAGATTCTCCATGTGAATAGCAACCAAAGGGGATGGGGTGCCCGCACTGATAACAGACAGAGTAGACTGCTCCAAAAGCTGTTGGAAGTTTTGAGACGGAAGGAATCACATATTCATAAACGGGCCAATTAGTCAAGAAGATGTAACAACTATGAACATGAATGGCCCTCGTAACAGCGACCCAAGACATATGAAGCAAATACTAACAGTGTTATAGAGAGAAACACGTAGCTCCACAATAATAGTTGGAAAGTTCAATACCTCCCTTTCAATAATGGGTAAAGCATCTAGGCAGATAATCTATAAGGAAAATGAAAACATACAAAATACCACAAAACTTACGAGGTGTAGTGACACCAGTGCCCAGAGGCAAGTTTATGCTGCATTAAAAACAGAGAAAAGACCTCAAACCACTTTGTGGATTTAGACCCTTGTGGAGCCAGAAAAAGAGAAGACCCAACACGGAGCTGACAGGAGGGGTAAAATAAGAACATGGTAAATACATTGGAGAAGGAAATGGCACCCACTCCAGTGTTCTTGCCTGGAGAATCCCAGGGACAGGGGAGCCTGGTGGGCTGCCGTCTATGGGGTCGCACAGAGTCGGACACGACTGAAGTGACTTAGCAGCAGCAGCAGAGAAAACTAGCAAAGCCAAAAGTTGGTTATCAAAAAAAAAAATCAACAAAATGGAAAGACATTTATTTAGAGTGATAAAGGGGAAAAATACAAGTAACTAAATGAGACATGAAAATGGGGAGTTCACTACTGGATTTACAGAAACAGAAAGGATTTAAGACATTACTATAAGCAACCTATGCCAAGAAACTGGATAACCTAGATAAAATACACAAATTCCCAGAAATACACAAAGACCTCAGCTGACTCAAGATGAAACTCTCCACAGAACATGTAAAAGGACTGATGCATAGTCAAGAACCGTACCTCACCTGCAAAATAAAGTCCAGTCTTGATGGCTTCACTAGTGCATTTAATCAAATATGTAAAGAAGAATTAACACCAATCCTTTTCAAACCCTTCCAAAAAAACTGAAAGGAAGGAAACACTTCCTAACTCTTTTGATGAGGCCATGATTACACTGATCTCAGTGTCACACTAAGGTACCACAGTTCAGTTCAGTTCAGTCGCTCCGTCGTGTCCGACTCTTGGCGACCCCATGAATCGCAGCACTCCAGGCCTCCCTGTTCATCACCATCTCCCGGAGTTCACTCAGACTCACGTCCATCGAGTCCGTGATGCCATCCAGCCATCTCATCCTCTGTCGCCCCCTTCTCCTCCTGCCCCTAATCCCTCCCAGCATCAGAGTCTTCTCCAATGAGTCAACTCTTCCCATGAGGTGGCCAAAGTACTGGAGCTTCAGCTTTAGTATCATTCCTTCCAAAGAAATCCCAGGGCTGATCTCCTTCAGAATGGACTGGTTGGATCTCCTTGCAGTCCAAGGGACTCTCAAGAGTCTTCTCCAACACCACAGTTCAAAAGCATCAATTCTTCGGCGCTCAGCCTTCTTCAGAGTCCAACTCTCACATCCATACATAACCACAGGAAAAACCATAGCCTTGACTAGATGGACCTTAGTCAGCAAAGTAATGTCTCTGGTTTTGAATATGCTATCTAGGTTGGTCATAACTTTTCTTCCAAGGAGTGAGTGTCTTTTAATTTCATGGCTGCAATCACCATCTGCAGTGATTTTGGAGCCCCCTCAAAATAAAGTCTGACCCTGTTTCCACTGTTTCCCTATCTATTTCCATGAAGTGATGGGACCAGATGCCATGATCTTTGTTTTCTGAATGTTGAGCTTTAAGCCAACTTTTTCAGTCTCTCCTCTTTCACTTTCATCGAGAGGCTTTTTAGCTCCTCTTCACTTTCTGCCATAAGGGTGGTGTCATCTGCATATCCGAGGTTATTGATATTTCTCCCGGCAATTTTGATTCCAGCTTGTGTTTCTTCCAGTCCAGCGTTTCTCATGATGTACTCTGCATATAAGTTAAATAAGCAGGGTGACAATATACAGCCTTGACGCACTCCTTTTCCTATTTGGAACCAGTCTGTTGTTCCATGTCCAGTTCTAACTGTTGCTTCCTGACCTGCATACAGATTTCTCAAGAGGCAGGTAAGGTGGTCTGGTATTCCCATCTCTCTCAGAATTTTCCACAGTTTCTTATGATCCACATAGTCAAAGGCTTTGGCATAGTCAATAAAGCAGAAATAGATGTTTTTTCTGGAACTCTCTTGCTTTTTCCATGATCCAGCAGATGTTGGCAATTTGATCTCTGGTTCCTCTGCCTTTTCTAAAACCAGCTTGAACATCAGGGAGTTCATGGTTCACGTATTGCTGAAGCCTGGCTTGGAGAATTTTGAGCATTACGTTACTAGCATGTGAGATGAGTGCAATTGTGTGGTAGTTTGAGCATTCTTTGGCATTGCCTTTCTTTGGAATTGGAATGAAAACGGACCTTTTCCAGTCCTGTGGCTACTGCTGAGTTTTCCAAATTTGCTGGCATATTGAATGCAGCACTTTCACAGCATCATCTTTCAGGATTTGAAATAGCTCCACTGAAATTCCATCACCTCCACTAGCTTTGTTCATAGTGATGCTTTCTAAGGCCCACTTGACTTCACTTTCCAAGATGTCTGGCTCTAGATTAGTGATCACATCATCATGATTATCTGGGTCGTGAAAATCTTTTTTTTTTTTTACAGTTCTTCCGTGTATTCTTGCCACCTCTTCTTAATATCTTCTGCTTCTGTTCGGTCCATACCATTTCTGTCCTTTATCGAGCCCATCTTTGCATGAAATGTTCCCTTGGTATCTCTAATTTAAGGAAGCTACAAATAATACCTCTTATTAATATAGATAAAAAAATCCTCAACAAAATTCTAGCAAACACAATCCAATAAGCATATTAAAAGAAGCATACATCATGACCATATGGGATTTACCCCAGGAATGGAAGCATGGCTCAACACAGGAGCACCAATGTAACACAGCACAGTAACAGAACAAAGGGTAAGAAGCATCTGAATCTCTCAAAAGGCACAGAAAAGGCACTTGACAAAACCCAATGTCTTTTCATGATAAAAACTCTCGAAAACAAGGAATGGAAGGAAAGTGCCTCAAAATTATAAAGGCAATTTTGAAAACTGCAAGCTAACGTTATACTCAATGGTGAAAAAAGAAAGCTTTCCCTCTAAGATCAGGAACAAGATAAGGACGGCCACTTTCATCAGCGATATTCAAAGATGCACTAGAGGTGCTTGTCAGAGCGATTAGACAGGACTTTGAAATTAAAGGAATTCAAACTGGAAAGGAAGAGCTGTAACTCTCTTCTCACAGATTATATGATCCTACATATGAAAACTCCAATGAATCCAGAGGAAGCCACTAAAGTCAGAAAACAAATGCAGTAAAGCTGCAAGATGCGACACCAACACACAGGACTCAGTTGCTCCCACCCCTGTGCAATGAGCAACCCCAAAGAAATTAAGAAAGTGATTTCATTTAGTGTTTAGAATAATGAAACACTTAGGGATACATTTAACCAAAGAGGTGAAAGTCTGGTACACGGAAAACTGCAAAACATCGGTGAAAGAAACTAAAAAAGACCTGAATTAATGGAAAGACTTTCACAGTCCATGGTGGGGAAGACTTAATATTGTCAAAATGACAATCTCGCCTAAGGTGATCTACACATTAAACACAACCTCTATCAAAATCCCAACAGCTTTTATTCAGAAATGTATAGGTCAATACTCAAATTCATACGGAATTACAAGGAGTCCTGGATATTCCAGAATAACCTTAAAAAGAAAAAATAAATGGACAACTGAGATCTCCAGATTTCAAAACTTATATAGCTACAGTATTTAAATCAAAGTGGTACTAGTATATGGACAGACATATAGACCAAGTAGAACTGAGCATCTAAAAATAAATCCATTTATCTACAGGCCATTGATTTTTGACAAGGATGCCAAATCCAATCAACTGGGAAAGAGCAGTCTTTTCAACAAATGGCACCTGGATGACTGGATTTCCACAGGAACAAGAATGAAGTTGGACCCCTACTTCACATCACATACGACTATGATCACAAACATCGCAGCCAGAACCACGAAACTCTAGAAGGAAACGGAGAGCAGCCACACATGCCCTCGCTTGTCGATGGGAGCTTAGATGCGACACCGAGAGCACGAGCAGAAGCGATGAGGGCAAACAAGCTGGGCTTCATCTGCACTGAAGCCTTTGTACGTTGAAGGGCATTATCGAGAAAGTGGAGAGATAATCCACAGAGTGAGAGAAGATATTTGCAAATTATAGAACTTGATAAGGATTTAACATCCAAAACATATTCTCAACAACAACAGGACTCAACAATAAAAGGACAAACAGCTTCCCTAAAAATGGACAAAGGTGGGAACTCCCTGGCAGCCCAGTGGTCAGAACTCCAGACTTTCACTGCCAAGGGCCTGGACCCAAGTTCAGCCTCCAGTCAGGGAAATGAGATGCTTCAAGCCTTGGGGCACAGCCAAAAAAAGGGCAAAGGACTTGAATAGACATTTCTTCATAGAGGATATGCCTGCGTGCTCAGTAGCTCAGCTGTCTGACTCCTTGTGACCCCTAGCCACCAAGCTCTTCTGTTCATGAAATCTTCCAGGCAAGAATACCAGAGTGAGTTACCATTTCCTTCTCCAGGGCATTTTCCCAACACAGGGGTCGAAACCAAGTCTCTTGCATTTCCTGCACCTGCAGGCAGGTTCTTTACCACGGCGCCACCTGGGGAGCTCCAAAGAAGACATACCAATAACCAATAACCACATTAAAAAGACAATCATGGTTAGGGTGTAGAGAAACTGGAAAACTGACACACTGTTGGTGGGATATAAAATGGTGTAGTCTCTGTGAAAAATCGTTCGGTGGTCCTTCAAAAAGCTAACCAGTGAATTATCATACAACCCACTAATGCCACTCCTAGGGATGTACTGGAAAGAACTGGAAACAGGAGCTTAGACAGAGATTCGGGCCCCATGGTTCACTGCAGTATTATTCACTAGCGTCCGAAGGTAAGAATATTCCAGTGCCATCAACAGGCAGGCAGATAAACAATCGTGGTCTATACATAAAATGGAGTATTATTCAGCCACATAGAGGAACTCATGCTACAGCACGGATAAGTGTTGAAAACATGGTAAGTGAAATAAATCAGTCACAAAAGGACAAATACCGTATGATTCCACTTATACAAAATCTCTAGAATAGGCAAATTCACGGAAACAGAAACTAGATTAAAAATTAGCCAAGACTTAGGGAAGACAGCAGGGAGTTATTACTTAATGGTTGCAGTGTTTGTTTGGGGCGACGGAAAATACTCATAAAGGGATAGCTGTGATGGCTGCACAACATTGATAGTGTGATTAATCCCACTGATCTGCACACTCAGAAATGGTTTTCGAAATGACACATTTTATGTTATAAATGTAATGCTGCTGCTAAAGTCACTTCAGTCGTGTCCGACTCTGTGCGACCCCATAGATGGCAGCCCACCAGGCTACCCCGTCCCTGGGATTCTCCAGGCAAGAACACTGGAGTGGGTTGCCATTTCCTTCTCCAATGCATGAAAGTGAAAAGTGTAAGTGAAGTCACTCAGTCGTGTCCGACTCTTAGCGACCCCATGGACTGTCCATCCCCCTCTGTCCATGGGATTTTCCAGGCAAGAGTACTGGAGTGGGGTGCCATCGCCTGCTCCACATTATATACATTATTACAATACAACATTTTTTAGAGTTTAAGAAGCTAATAAAGTTGTTTTACCTGCAGCATGACAAAATTGCAAATAATACGATTAGGAGGTAGGCCAGGTGAAACAAGGGGACCACCGTCCTGGAAGTTGCCTCAAACTCCAGTTTTCTGGAAAGTGATGAGAAGTAGACAACCTGCCACAGAAACACATTCAGGTAAATGGCGCTCAGCCCTGCCACTGCATGTGAGTCACACATGACATCAGAACACGACAATGTATTAATTCAAGCATTAAAACCCAGTGAAAAATCAAAATATATGGATTATGATTTTAGAATAAAGAAAGTAATAAAGATTTGCTTCTTGCCACAAAGATTTGCTTCTGGCATGCTTTTCAAAGTGTCTCTCAAAAAATCTAAAGTTTAAAACTTCTTAATACACAAAATCTGAATCATATAAAACTGTGAAAACATTAATAACTACAGACATTGTAACTTATTCTAAACTTCTATTCAGTCATTATCTTTTACTATTTTAATTGTACAAACATCATTTCAGACAGGCCTGGGTATTAAAAGGCTTTTCCCAGAAGATATCTTCTCATTTTCACCAGTTTTATTCACAGTATAAGGTTTGCCAGCCCCAAAATTACTGAACAGCTAATATGTGCCTGGCACTATGCTATAATTTACTTTTAAAATGCTCATCTTTCTCAAAAACATCATGGAACTTTTGTTTAAAGTTTTGCTTTTTTATTCCAATGAACTCCAAAGTTTAGGGGGCTCCCAGAAACAGCAAAGGCTTAAACTGAAAGTAAGAATTACAGAGAAATTTGAGCAGATAAACCAAACTAACCCTGAAGACCAACGTCTGTACTGAACAGGCCTACCCTGAGAATGCACCATTTGTGCTTTTGACCAGAATGTTACCAGGGATTTAAGATTTGTGGCATTCTTCTCTTTTTAAAGTCCTCTTTTGACTTTATTAAAAAAATTACTGTAGTACAGTTGAGTTACAATGTTGTGTTAGCTTCATGTGCACAGCAAAGGGAACCAGTGAGACACACATCCACTCTCTTCCACAATCTGCTGTGGCTTTCTTCAGTGTGCTGTTTTAAGAAAGCTGGGTTATGGATCGAATAAAGCAGAGCACACCTAGCTCCCAGTCAAGGGCTCTATCTGGCAATCTGGGAGTGCTGCTGCTGCGGTCTTTGGGACAGCTCCTCTTATCCCTCCCACCTTCTCCTGGCCTCCCATAAACCCCAGCCACTAGGCACCTGGATCTTCTTCAAGGCCAGACTCTTTTCAAAGCTGCCAAACTTCGTTAGGAAATGGATCGTCCATGCCTTGCTACGTTCATTTTCCTCTCCTTCACCTGTCTCCAGGTAGTACTGCAGCCGCATGGCTTTGGCCTGGAGGAGTGACTGGCTCGGCCCCAAGACAGTTCCTCCCAGGATGTTGGCCAGGGAGACGGTCTGACCGGCTGGGCTGTAGACGGGGAAGGTGATGGCTGTCAGGTTGAGGCCCCTGTTCCTCTTCCAGGCGAACAAGAGTGGGTTGGGGGGGACACAGGCGCCCTGGTTCTTGGCGCACACCTCGCTGTAGGGGATCTGGGTCCCGTGGCCCTGGGTCACAGTCAGAGCCTGCACCGCGTCGTCCACTTTGCTGATTTCCTCTAGGACGCCCGGCTCCAGCAGGGTCTCTGTGTCGGAGACCACGAGGAGGGAGGCATAAGGGACGTCGGTGCTCTTCCTGGAGACGGAGAAGACGAGGGAGTCGTTGGCGGTGAAATGTCCCTGCACGAAGCGCCGCTCGGCCTTGGCAGGGCTCCCGATCGGCGTGTACTGCTCCTCCAGGTCTTCATCCCCGTCGCGGGGCAGGTACATCAGGCCGCTGCCCAGGACGGCCGTTAGCGCCACCGGCAGCAGCAGGAAGACCCAGGGGTGCGCGCCCACCTTCCGGCCCAGCCGCTGGAAGGCCCGCGACAGCGGCGCCTCCAGGCAGTCGGTGCGGCAGCGGGGCCGCGAGGCCGGCGGGGGCGGGGGCTCTGCGCTCGGCCGGCCGCGCTCGGGCTCCCGGTGCTGACCCGCCGCCAAGGGCGGCTCCGGCTCCGGGCCAGGCCCTGCGGGCGGCCCGCTCTCTCCCTCCGGCCCCGGCCCCTGGGCCTCGGACCCAGGCCCTTGTCCTGCCTCCGGCTCCGGCTGGGGCGCAACCTTCGAGGGATTCAGGCTCATTTCCAGGAAGGAAAGCTCACGTTCTCAGCACGGCCGATCAGAAAGGAGCTGCGTACCGAGCCCGCTCTCCACCCACCAACGGTTTCCTGAAGTTCCAGCGCGTCTGTTTGACCCCAGGCTGCTCGCGCCCCCGGTGCTGGAGCGGCGTCGGCGGTCACGTGGTTCCGTTGAGGTCAGTTCGCGTCCGTGTGCGACCCCATGAACCACAGCACACCAGGCCTCCCTGTCCATCACCAACTCCCGGAGCTTACTCAAACTCATGTCCATTGAATAGGTGATGCCATCCAACCATCTCATCTTGTGTCGTCCCCTTCTCCTGCCTTCAATCTTTCCCAGCGTCAAATGAGTCAGCTCGTCACATCAGGTGGCCAAAGTATTGGAGTTCAGCTTCAGCATCAGTCCTTCCAATGAATATTCAGGACTGATCTCCTTTAGGATGGACTGGTTGAATCTCCTTGCAGTCCAGTGGAGTCTCAAGAGTCTTCTCCAACACCACAGTTCAGAAGCCTCAATTCTTTGGTGCTCAGCTTTCTTTACAGTCCAACTCTCACATCCATACATGACCACTGGAGAAACCATAGCTTTGACTAGAGGGACCTTTGTTGGCAAAGTAATGTCTCTGCTTTTTAATATGCTGTCTGGGTTGGTCATAACTTTTCTTCCAAGGAGTAAGCGTCTTCTAACTTCATGGCTGCAGTCACCATCTGCAGTGATTTTGGAGCCCCCCCCCCCAAAATAAAGTCTCTCACTGTTTCCATTGTTTCCCCATCTATTTGCCGTGTAGTGATGGGACCACATGCCATGCTCTAACTAGCCCCAGATTTGTCCCTGGCGCCCATTCTCTCAGGATTTAGTTAATACAAGACACATTTCTTAAAGGCAAATGAAATGAGTGGTTACATGACTCAGAATTGACTGGGAGAATTTGACTTGTTCAGGGACACACACACACAGACACGCACACACACACACTCGCACACTCACACACACCCACGCATCAGAGGCACAGATTTTCCGTGCTCTAAGTGGCTGATTTCACCTCTGAGGGGACCATCCAGAAGCATGGTCCTCAGGTAAGGCTTTGGCGAACCTGGTGCAGCTCATTCAGTTATTTTTATTCTTTACAGACATAGTGTTCTATGGTAAAAAGTTAGAAGTAGATGAAGAAAATAAAAAGTGGGACTAGAAGAACCCAAAGTGAAAGTGAAAGTGAAGGTGAAGTTGCTCAGTCGTGTCCGACTCTTTGCAACCCCATGGACGTAGCCTACCAGGTTCCTCTGTCCATGGGATTTTCCAGGCAATAGTACTGGAGTGGATTGCCATTTCCTTCTCCAGGGGATCTTCTTGACCGAGGGATCGAACCTGGGTCTCTCTCATTGTTGGCAGATGCTTTTGCTGTCTGAGCCACTAGGGAGGTCCATTTTCATAAATATGATGGCACTATCTGTGTATGCAAGACCTGGGTTCTGTCCCTG